>NW_027413941.1:0-1300575 GCF_048773025.1 Camelus bactrianus | reverse complement strand
TCCTAGAGAATAATGTTACCCCTTGAAATGCCAACATTGCCTAGTATGTGTCATTGGGAGTAAAGGCCACCACCTGCATAAGGGAAACGAAGGTTGGGCGTTATTTCATGGTTCCAATAGGTATTTCATTGTTCCTTTTGTTGTTGGAGGCTTCATGAGAAAAGACTTGACATGACCACTTCAAGCTTTTGGAGTGCTATTTTACATTGAGTCTGTCTGTTTTTTCCTTAGAGCTGACAAAATGTTACAAAAATTGTCAAGTCTGGCTTTTGTTGATTTGGTAATTTTCAAAAACTAACTTCAATTTCATATAAATCCTAAAACATGTAAATCGATACTATTAACCTTCTTAAAGACTGCAAATGCCATATCAACCTAATGTCAAAGATGGGGTCTTCGGACAAACCCTCCGACCATGGCTGTAAACAAAACGGAGCTAATCTAATATCCAATTTCTGTGAATTATTTGTGGAAAGTGTTGATTTATCGATGCCCAGTAGGCAGAGAACCAGTGCAAACTGCTCTCACTCGCTCCCATACACAAAACTTTGTAAACATTCAATCAAACAGCCCTTGGCACAGGACAATTGCCGAAGAGTGGTCTGTTACTTCCAAATACAGGATGAGGCCTCAGAAAACCTGGAAGCAGGAAAAGGCAAAGTAGAGGATGGAAACTAGTGCAGGGTCTGACCTGTGGTAATGCAGCATCAAAGGTGAAACTCTGTTTTACTTGGAAGAACACTCTCAAGCGGGCAGCAGGCATGGGATTGAAGGTGATGCGCTGAGTATTAGCAGAGTGAACAGCAGATGCTTGGCTGACAGAACTCAAAGAAATCAGCTCAAAATATCCCCACAATTGAATCTGAGACCAAGATCCGAGCTGCCAAATCTGAGCTAGCAGAGGCAGCGGAAAAAGAGAAGTAGGGCGACAGATGATGGCTCTCGCACAACTCAGGGATCTAGAGTGCGTTGTGGGTTTTGGTGGGTACGTTCAAGAGAGCAAAGAGAACTGTGAACTCAGTGAGACAGCAACCGCACTGGCTCGTGAGTTTGACATTATCAATACGTCCTTAGGCCACATCAACTGCATCTGCAGGACCAGGGCCCAATTGGACATTTTGCCAATAGAGCACGTGTGGGTCTCAATCAGAGGTATCATGCATCTGGACTGAGGGTTCCTGGGTGCGTTGGGATTGAAATAAGTATTAAAAGATTTAGGAACTGCTACATTCATAACCTGGATTGGGATTACAGACTGGTTTGAGGCAGAGGATGGGGAACAGCTCTGTGGTTGCCTTCGTGATTCCATAACTCAAGAATGAGGGAACTAGGAAGAGTGGTCAAAGCCCATACCATGAGAAGATGAAGCATTTCTTACAGCATTACCACCCAAATGCAGATGCTATATTTTGGACTTCACTGACAGGGTACTGCAACGAGGACACATAGGTCGGTCTGCGGGATCATCCCAGCAGGCCCTGAAGTATGATATCCATACATATGCTTCCACTGGTGTTTCTGTAGACAGAGAAGCTCTGGGAAGAACTGGTAACATTGGGACATTCCATGGCAGTAGAAAGTACAAGCGCACTCTCTGTTGGCTGTTTTGGAGACACTTCAAAATGACATACAGAAGAATGCAGAGCTGAAAACCTATAGAAGCTTCATTTCCACTAGAGGAAGTGCCCTGCGCCCTTTCAGAATTGTGAGATAAATGTAATAAAAAAGAGGATCAACTAACTGAAACAGTATGGTGTGTTCATCACAACAAAGACAACACCAGGATTTAGAGATATACCAGACAACACACACAGGAACAGGGCATGGCATCAAGGTCTAGGGAAAATTGTCCTCACAGAAATACCTTGGAAATGCGTACACCAAAAAGTCTAAAGTTTGCACTTATCCAAGCCCAATTTGTCTATATTAGATACATGATATTACCTGAACTATAGGGTAAAAGAAGTATAGTAAAAGAAACAGGAAGTACCATTTTCAGTTCCAAAGAGATTGAAGGCCCAAAAAATAAGCTTTCAAACAACTAGACGGCAAAACGTTACCAGAGCAAGCTCTGAAAATAGATGTGAGGAAAACACTGATGAACAACAGTGCCTCAGAATCACAAAAGCAAAATACCAGAAAAGGGGAAGAGAAAGTCTAAAGAATAACCAATAAAATCAGAAAAGTCAATGGATGCGATAAAAACTGGGCTAAGGTCAATCCTAAGCAGACTACATAATGCAGAGGGACTCGTGAATGACTGCGAGGACAGGGGAACAGAAATCCCTTGATCAGAAAATGGCACAGAAAAGCAAGTGCAATCCAATGCTAACATCACTGTTGAATCATGGATTAAGTGTAAGCAGGTAAGAATAGGACTCATAGGATTCCCAAATGGAAAAGCAAGTGATAAAATAAAAAATTCTGAAGAGGAATTTGTAGAAAAATCAGAAAGAAATTTGCTGAAAGCCAAGAAAGTATCATCTATACGAATTCAGGAAGTACACAGCGTCCAAAATAGGTGGAATCCCAATAGACCAACAAGCAGCTGTAGAATTCAAATAAACAAAGTTCATGATCATCCCAGTGATGTAAAATGCACCTCGAGGAAAGCAACTTAGTCACAACAGAACCTCCAGAGGGGTTTCAGCTGATATCACGGCAGAAAATTTGCAGCACTGGAGGAGTGCAAGGAAATAGGCCATACCCTGAATGAGAAAAAGCTGCAATCTAGGGTAGCCTATGCCAAATGACCGCCATTTATAACAACGGCAGAGCTAGGGAATTTCACTGATCTTGAAACCTTAAAAGAATTCAGCAGTTTGAGACTGATACTAAAACAAAAATTGAGATTCCTACCCTGAGTAGAAAAGAAGCAAGAAGAAATTGATATAACAAAACCATTATTGTAAATGCAAGGAGAGTCTCATTTGCAAAGAAGTAACAAGAATAAGGCAAGGAGGACATCAAAATCTTAAAGATGGGAGAGGATAGCATGAAATCACAGGTGATTATAAGCACTATCGTCAGTGAATCAGCTTACATGACTGTCTGAAGCAAAAGGAGAGATGCATGGCATAATGTGTTTGCAATACAATCAGACAAACAAACAAACACCAAAAGGTTACAGTTGGCTGACATATACAATACAAACATGATTATTCAAAGCCAAATGATCAAATTGATGACAAGGATCATTCAACACGCATCGACCCAGTATTGCGGCTAGCATGTACTCAAGAAACTTGTATTAAGAAAACAGATGCGTGCATTAATATTCATAGATACTGATCCACAAGTGCATATTGTGAGCCTACCCAAATCACGGTTTTGAATAAGAGTGAGTCATAGAACGGGATATAGTCTTACAAGTCTTCCAAAAGGAAGAATGAATGCCATATTCTATGCTTCGTAGGGAAGAAATGGCATAATCCTATAACAAAGAAAAGTAGCTTTGCAAAATTGTACTAAGTGCAAAAGAGACAGACAGGAATGTGCACGTTGGGATTCGTTACATTTCTAGGAATTTCAGCAACCATGAATCAAATGGATCCATGTTCTGAGAGTGTGGGTATTTCAGCAGAAAGCAAAAGACGGATATGTAATCTGGGTGAATGGATATTACACAAACATGAGTTTCCTTGAGTGTGTCTCTGTGTACTGTGAACTGTTAGAAAGTTTAAAGAGGTGTGAATCCATAAACTGAACATGGATACACTTCCCTCCATTTGTACAGTGTATACAGATTTGAACAAAAAGGAAAGAGAGAAGAGAAAAAGACCACGGGACCCTTCTGGATAGAATCACATTTCCCTTAGGAAAATCTCGTCAAATGCAGCATCACCCCCAACACTGACTTGATGCATCAACCACTGGGGATGGCAGTTACCGGTTGGATTCCAGGTGGAATGTTGTTGTGTACCACGAGGCTTGTTGCGGCTGGTGGATCCAAGGTAACTGGGCAGAATTCTATAGGTGGATCAGTTTGATTGTGGTTCTGCTGCCCTATGTGGAGATTGGCTTACGTCTTTTGTTCGGGAAGCTGAGTAAGTTTGAGATACTGCTGCTGCCCAAAGACCTCAGTTCACGGGTCAGTTTCCAGAATCTGAAAGGGCAGACAGTGGAAGATCTGCCTGTCATCAGCTTACTGGTGAGGCTCCGAGGTAATTTCAGACTTGCCCATTCCTGTTGACGTCGACTTTATGGGAGACACGAAGAGAAGCTGGCAGAAAAACTGGCTGCATTGTTTGAGGAGATGTGCGAACACATTGAAGAAAGTTGTTCTGCTACAGTGGAGAATATCGGCATGGAGACATCTCTAGAGCATACCAGGCTCGGAAGACATTCATGAGACCTACTGAAACTCGCTGATACTGGCAGAAACATACAGAGTGTCAACGTGCCCTTGAGAAAGTTACTCGATTCACTGCTCCAAGAACGGGTCCAAGATTCCTGACATCTAAAAGAGAAGAGATGGCAGAGATGATAAAAGCGCTCATGTCCTTGGAAGAGGTCGTGGGAATCCACACATCCCAAGGGGCATTTACAAATCATTCACACCGAAATGCACCAAGCCCAGGTAAGCCTATTAACAGGTTTGTTGTTAGCTATCAATCACATGGTCTTCCCTCCACTCCACTCAGTCATCCATTTCAAAGGATCAGAACCTGAGCTGCAATGAATCCGTTAGGAGGAAAGCAAGCCCCTACTAGAATCAGAGTTCCTATTCCTTCACACACGGTGAACAACAGTGAACACCTTAAAGGTCAAATACTCTCGAGTAAAATAGATAGGAATTGAATACTTAGCTCACACAAAGAAATGATGACCTTCTCCTAGATTCAGCAAATGCTGGGTTTATGTATACTTTGGGCTGAAAGGAGTGTGGGAAGTGTGGGGAATCTTTGACTGAACGTGACTTCGTATTAGGCCTCAGTTATTCAAGACAGTAAAGGAAAATATTAGATGTCAGATAGTGAACTGAAATGTAAAATTAGCCAAAAACATTAAAGACACAGGTTTTGTGGACCGTCGTTCCCTTCCGTCAAGCCCCGGGTTCACTATATCTTGGAGGTGCAGACTTGGTTGTGTTAAATTGCTTTACCCAACATGATCGGATGATTAAGTCTTCTCAGCACTGATAGAAGAACACCTGTTTCTCAATAGCCTAGCAAAGCTGCAGCAGGTTTCTCATAGTTAAATGCCTCTAGGTGCTTTTGGAATCAAGCCTAAATTTATATATTCTGTTTAGATTTTCTTGTATATTCCTAGAGAATAATGTTACCCCTTGAAATGCCAACATTGCCTAGTATGTGTCATTGGGAGTAAAGGCCACCACCTGCATAAGGGAAACGAAGGTTGGGCGTTATTTCATGGTTCCAATAGGTATTTCATTGTTCCTTTTGTTGTTGGAGGCTTCATGAGAAAAGACTTGACATGACCACTTCAAGCTTTTGGAGTGCTATTTTACATTGAGTCTGTCTGTTTTTTCCTTAGAGCTGACAAAATGTTACAAAAATTGTCAAGTCTGGCTTTTGTTGATTTGGTAATTTTCAAAAACTAACTTCAATTTCATATAAATCCTAAAACATGTAAATCGATACTATTAACCTTCTTAAAGACTGCAAATGCCATATCAACCTAATGTCAAAGATGGGGTCTTCGGACAAACCCTCCGACCATGGCTGTAAACAAAACGGAGCTAATCTAATATCCAATTTCTGTGAATTATTTGTGGAAAGTGTTGATTTATCGATGCCCAGTAGGCAGAGAACCAGTGCAAACTGCTCTCACTCGCTCCCATACACAAAACTTTGTAAACATTCAATCAAACAGCCCTTGGCACAGGACAATTGCCGAAGAGTGGTCTGTTACTTCCAAATACAGGATGAGGCCTCAGAAAACCTGGAAGCAGGAAAAGGCAAAGTAGAGGATGGAAACTAGTGCAGGGTCTGACCTGTGGTAATGCAGCATCAAAGGTGAAACTCTGTTTTACTTGGAAGAACACTCTCAAGCGGGCAGCAGGCATGGGATTGAAGGTGATGCGCTGAGTATTAGCAGAGTGAACAGCAGATGCTTGGCTGACAGAACTCAAAGAAATCAGCTCAAAATATCCCCACAATTGAATCTGAGACCAAGATCCGAGCTGCCAAATCTGAGCTAGCAGAGGCAGCGGAAAAAGAGAAGTAGGGCGACAGATGATGGCTCTCGCACAACTCAGGGATCTAGAGTGCGTTGTGGGTTTTGGTGGGTACGTTCAAGAGAGCAAAGAGAACTGTGAACTCAGTGAGACAGCAACCGCACTGGCTCGTGAGTTTGACATTATCAATACGTCCTTAGGCCACATCAACTGCATCTGCAGGACCAGGGCCCAATTGGACATTTTGCCAATAGAGCACGTGTGGGTCTCAATCAGAGGTATCATGCATCTGGACTGAGGGTTCCTGGGTGCGTTGGGATTGAAATAAGTATTAAAAGATTTAGGAACTGCTACATTCATAACCTGGATTGGGATTACAGACTGGTTTGAGGCAGAGGATGGGGAACAGCTCTGTGGTTGCCTTCGTGATTCCATAACTCAAGAATGAGGGAACTAGGAAGAGTGGTCAAAGCCCATACCATGAGAAGATGAAGCATTTCTTACAGCATTACCACCCAAATGCAGATGCTATATTTTGGACTTCACTGACAGGGTACTGCAACGAGGACACATAGGTCGGTCTGCGGGATCATCCCAGCAGGCCCTGAAGTATGATATCCATACATATGCTTCCACTGGTGTTTCTGTAGACAGAGAAGCTCTGGGAAGAACTGGTAACATTGGGACATTCCCATGGCAGTAGAAAGTACAAGCGCACTCTCTGTTGGCTGTTTTGGAGACACTTCAAAATGACATACAGAAGAATGCAGAGCTGAAAACCTATAGAAGCTTCATTTCCACTAGAGGAAGTGCCCTGCGCCCTTTCAGAATTGTGAGATAAATGTAATAAAAAAGAGGATCAACTAACTGAAACAGTATGGTGTGTTCATCACAACAAAGACAACACCAGGATTTAGAGATATACCAGACAACACACACAGGAACAGGGCATGGCATCAAGGTCTAGGGAAAATTGTCCTCACAGAAATACCTTGGAAATGCGTACACCAAAAAGTCTAAAGTTTGCACTTATCCAAGCCCAATTTGTCTATATTAGATACATGATATTACCTGAACTATAGGGTAAAAGAAGTATAGTAAAAGAAACAGGAAGTACCATTTTCAGTTCCAAAGAGATTGAAGGCCCAAAAAATAAGCTTTCAAACAACTAGACGGCAAAACGTTACCAGAGCAAGCTCTGAAAATAGATGTGAGGAAAACACTGATGAACAACAGTGCCTCAGAATCACAAAAGCAAAATACCAGAAAAGGGGAAGAGAAAGTCTAAAGAATAACCAATAAAATCAGAAAAGTCAATGGATGCGATAAAAACTGGGCTAAGGTCAATCCTAAGCAGACTACATAATGCAGAGGGACTCGTGAATGACTGCGAGGACAGGGGAACAGAAATCCCTTGATCAGAAAATGGCACAGAAAAGCAAGTGCAATCCAATGCTAACATCACTGTTGAATCATGGATTAAGTGTAAGCAGGTAAGAATAGGACTCATAGGATTCCCAAATGGAAAAGCAAGTGATAAAATAAAAAATTCTGAAGAGGAATTTGTAGAAAAATCAGAAAGAAATTTGCTGAAAGCCAAGAAAGTATCATCTATACGAATTCAGGAAGTACACAGCGTCCAAAATAGGTGGAATCCCAATAGACCAACAAGCAGCTGTAGAATTCAAATAAACAAAGTTCATGATCATCCCAGTGATGTAAAATGCACCTCGAGGAAAGCAACTTAGTCACAACAGAACCTCCAGAGGGGTTTCAGCTGATATCACGGCAGAAAATTTGCAGCACTGGGAGGAGTGCAAGGAAATAGGCCATACCCTGAATGAGAAAAAGCTGCAATCTAGGGTAGCCTATGCCAAATGACCGCCATTTATAACAACGGCAGAGCTAGGGAATTTCACTGATCTTGAAACCTTAAAAGAATTCAGCAGTTTGAGACTGATACTAAAACAAAAATTGAGATTCCTACCCTGAGTAGAAAAGAAGCAAGAAGAAATTGATATAACAAAACCATTATTGTAAATGCAAGGAGAGTCTCATTTGCAAAGAAGTAACAAGAATAAGGCAAGGAGGACATCAAAATCTTAAAGATGGGAGAGGATAGCATGAAATCACAGGTGATTATAAGCACTATCGTCAGTGAATCAGCTTACATGACTGTCTGAAGCAAAAGGAGAGATGCATGGCATAATGTGTTTGCAATACAATCAGACAAACAAACAAACACCAAAAGGTTACAGTTGGCTGACATATACAATACAAACATGATTATTCAAAGCCAAATGATCAAATTGATGACAAGGATCATTCAACACGCATCGACCCAGTATTGCGGCTAGCATGTACTCAAGAAACTTGTATTAAGAAAACAGATGCGTGCATTAATATTCATAGATACTGATCCACAAGTGCATATTGTGAGCCTACCCAAATCACGGTTTTGAATAAGAGTGAGTCATAGAACGGGATATAGTCTTACAAGTCTTCCAAAAGGAAGAATGAATGCCATATTCTATGCTTCGTAGGGAAGAAATGGCATAATCCTATAACAAAGAAAAGTAGCTTTGCAAAATTGTACTAAGTGCAAAAGAGACAGACAGGAATGTGCACGTTGGGATTCGTTACATTTCTAGGAATTTCAGCAACCATGAATCAAATGGATCCATGTTCTGAGAGTGTGGGTATTTCAGCAGAAAGCAAAAGACGGATATGTAATCTGGGTGAATGGATATTACACAAACATGAGTTTCCTTGAGTGTGTCTCTGTGTACTGTGAACTGTTAGAAAGTTTAAAGAGGTGTGAATCCATAAACTGAACATGGATACACTTCCCTCCATTTGTACAGTGTATACAGATTTGAACAAAAAGGAAAGAGAGAAGAGAAAAAGACCACGGGACCCTTCTGGATAGAATCACATTTCCCTTAGGAAAATCTCGTCAAATGCAGCATCACCCCCAACACTGACTTGATGCATCAACCACTGGGGATGGCAGTTACCGGTTGGATTCCAGGTGGAATGTTGTTGTGTACCACGAGGCTTGTTGCGGCTGGTGGATCCAAGGTAACTGGGCAGAATTCTATAGGTGGATCAGTTTGATTGTGGTTCTGCTGCCCTATGTGGAGATTGGCTTACGTCTTTTGTTCGGGAAGCTGAGTAAGTTTGAGATACTGCTGCTGCCCAAAGACCTCAGTTCACGGGTCAGTTTCCAGAATCTGAAAGGGCAGACAGTGGAAGATCTGCCTGTCATCAGCTTACTGGTGAGGCTCCGAGGTAATTTCAGACTTGCCCATTCCTGTTGACGTCGACTTTATGGGAGACACGAAGAGAAGCTGGCAGAAAAACTGGCTGCATTGTTTGAGGAGATGTGCGAACACATTGAAGAAAGTTGTTCTGCTACAGTGGAGAATATCGGCATGGAGACATCTCTAGAGCATACCAGGCTCGGAAGACATTCATGAGACCTACTGAAACTCGCTGATACTGGCAGAAACATACAGAGTGTCAACGTGCCCTTGAGAAAGTTACTCGATTCACTGCTCCAAGAACGGGTCCAAGATTCCTGACATCTAAAAGAGAAGAGATGGCAGAGATGATAAAAGCGCTCATGTCCTTGGAAGAGGTCGTGGGAATCCACACATCCCAAGGGGCATTTACAAATCATTCACACCGAAATGCACCAAGCCCAGGTAAGCCTATTAACAGGTTTGTTGTTAGCTATCAATCACATGGTCTTCCCTCCACTCCACTCAGTCATCCATTTCAAAGGATCAGAACCTGAGCTGCAATGAATCCGTTAGGAGGAAAGCAAGCCCCTACTAGAATCAGAGTTCCTATTCCTTCACACACGGTGAACAACAGTGAACACCTTAAAGGTCAAATACTCTCGAGTAAAATAGATAGGAATTGAATACTTAGCTCACACAAAGAAATGATGACCTTCTCCTAGATTCAGCAAATGCTGGGTTTATGTATACTTTGGGCTGAAAGGAGTGTGGGAAGTGTGGGGAATCTTTGACTGAACGTGACTTCGTATTAGGCCTCAGTTATTCAAGACAGTAAAGGAAAATATTAGATGTCAGATAGTGAACTGAAATGTAAAATTAGCCAAAAACATTAAAGACACAGGTTTTGTGGACCGTCGTTCCCTTCCGTCAAGCCCCGGGTTCACTATATCTTGGAGGTGCAGACTTGGTTGTGTTAAATTGCTTTACCCAACATGATCGGATGATTAAGTCTTCTCAGCACTGATAGAAGAACACCTGTTTCTCAATAGCCTAGCAAAGCTGCAGCAGGTTTCTCATAGTTAAATGCCTCTAGGTGCTTTTGGAATCAAGCCTAAATTTATATATTCTGTTTAGATTTTCTTGTATATTCCTAGAGAATAATGTTACCCCTTGAAATGCCAACATTGCCTAGTATGTGTCATTGGGAGTAAAGGCCACCACCTGCATAAGGGAAACGAAGGTTGGGCGTTATTTCATGGTTCCAATAGGTATTTCATTGTTCCTTTTGTTGTTGGAGGCTTCATGAGAAAAGACTTGACATGACCACTTCAAGCTTTTGGAGTGCTATTTTACATTGAGTCTGTCTGTTTTTTCCTTAGAGCTGACAAAATGTTACAAAAATTGTCAAGTCTGGCTTTTGTTGATTTGGTAATTTTCAAAAACTAACTTCAATTTCATATAAATCCTAAAACATGTAAATCGATACTATTAACCTTCTTAAAGACTGCAAATGCCATATCAACCTAATGTCAAAGATGGGGTCTTCGGACAAACCCTCCGACCATGGCTGTAAACAAAACGGAGCTAATCTAATATCCAATTTCTGTGAATTATTTGTGGAAAGTGTTGATTTATCGATGCCCAGTAGGCAGAGAACCAGTGCAAACTGCTCTCACTCGCTCCCATACACAAAACTTTGTAAACATTCAATCAAACAGCCCTTGGCACAGGACAATTGCCGAAGAGTGGTCTGTTACTTCCAAATACAGGATGAGGCCTCAGAAAACCTGGAAGCAGGAAAAGGCAAAGTAGAGGATGGAAACTAGTGCAGGGTCTGACCTGTGGTAATGCAGCATCAAAGGTGAAACTCTGTTTTACTTGGAAGAACACTCTCAAGCGGGCAGCAGGCATGGGATTGAAGGTGATGCGCTGAGTATTAGCAGAGTGAACAGCAGATGCTTGGCTGACAGAACTCAAAGAAATCAGCTCAAAATATCCCCACAATTGAATCTGAGACCAAGATCCGAGCTGCCAAATCTGAGCTAGCAGAGGCAGCGGAAAAAGAGAAGTAGGGCGACAGATGATGGCTCTCGCACAACTCAGGGATCTAGAGTGCGTTGTGGGTTTTGGTGGGTACGTTCAAGAGAGCAAAGAGAACTGTGAACTCAGTGAGACAGCAACCGCACTGGCTCGTGAGTTTGACATTATCAATACGTCCTTAGGCCACATCAACTGCATCTGCAGGACCAGGGCCCAATTGGACATTTTGCCAATAGAGCACGTGTGGGTCTCAATCAGAGGTATCATGCATCTGGACTGAGGGTTCCTGGGTGCGTTGGGATTGAAATAAGTATTAAAAGATTTAGGAACTGCTACATTCATAACCTGGATTGGGATTACAGACTGGTTTGAGGCAGAGGATGGGGAACAGCTCTGTGGTTGCCTTCGTGATTCCATAACTCAAGAATGAGGGAACTAGGAAGAGTGGTCAAAGCCCATACCATGAGAAGATGAAGCATTTCTTACAGCATTACCACCCAAATGCAGATGCTATATTTTGGACTTCACTGACAGGGTACTGCAACGAGGACACATAGGTCGGTCTGCGGGATCATCCCAGCAGGCCCTGAAGTATGATATCCATACATATGCTTCCACTGGTGTTTCTGTAGACAGAGAAGCTCTGGGAAGAACTGGTAACATTGGGACATTCCCATGGCAGTAGAAAGTACAAGCGCACTCTCTGTTGGCTGTTTTGGAGACACTTCAAAATGACATACAGAAGAATGCAGAGCTGAAAACCTATAGAAGCTTCATTTCCACTAGAGGAAGTGCCCTGCGCCCTTTCAGAATTGTGAGATAAATGTAATAAAAAAGAGGATCAACTAACTGAAACAGTATGGTGTGTTCATCACAACAAAGACAACACCAGGATTTAGAGATATACCAGACAACACACACAGGAACAGGGCATGGCATCAAGGTCTAGGGAAAATTGTCCTCACAGAAATACCTTGGAAATGCGTACACCAAAAAGTCTAAAGTTTGCACTTATCCAAGCCCAATTTGTCTATATTAGATACATGATATTACCTGAACTATAGGGTAAAAGAAGTATAGTAAAAGAAACAGGAAGTACCATTTTCAGTTCCAAAGAGATTGAAGGCCCAAAAAATAAGCTTTCAAACAACTAGACGGCAAAACGTTACCAGAGCAAGCTCTGAAAATAGATGTGAGGAAAACACTGATGAACAACAGTGCCTCAGAATCACAAAAGCAAAATACCAGAAAAGGGGAAGAGAAAGTCTAAAGAATAACCAATAAAATCAGAAAAGTCAATGGATGCGATAAAAACTGGGCTAAGGTCAATCCTAAGCAGACTACATAATGCAGAGGGACTCGTGAATGACTGCGAGGACAGGGGAACAGAAATCCCTTGATCAGAAAATGGCACAGAAAAGCAAGTGCAATCCAATGCTAACATCACTGTTGAATCATGGATTAAGTGTAAGCAGGTAAGAATAGGACTCATAGGATTCCCAAATGGAAAAGCAAGTGATAAAATAAAAAATTCTGAAGAGGAATTTGTAGAAAAATCAGAAAGAAATTTGCTGAAAGCCAAGAAAGTATCATCTATACGAATTCAGGAAGTACACAGCGTCCAAAATAGGTGGAATCCCAATAGACCAACAAGCAGCTGTAGAATTCAAATAAACAAAGTTCATGATCATCCCAGTGATGTAAAATGCACCTCGAGGAAAGCAACTTAGTCACAACAGAACCTCCAGAGGGGTTTCAGCTGATATCACGGCAGAAAATTTGCAGCACTGGGAGGAGTGCAAGGAAATAGGCCATACCCTGAATGAGAAAAAGCTGCAATCTAGGGTAGCCTATGCCAAATGACCGCCATTTATAACAACGGCAGAGCTAGGGAATTTCACTGATCTTGAAACCTTAAAAGAATTCAGCAGTTTGAGACTGATACTAAAACAAAAATTGAGATTCCTACCCTGAGTAGAAAAGAAGCAAGAAGAAATTGATATAACAAAACCATTATTGTAAATGCAAGGAGAGTCTCATTTGCAAAGAAGTAACAAGAATAAGGCAAGGAGGACATCAAAATCTTAAAGATGGGAGAGGATAGCATGAAATCACAGGTGATTATAAGCACTATCGTCAGTGAATCAGCTTACATGACTGTCTGAAGCAAAAGGAGAGATGCATGGCATAATGTGTTTGCAATACAATCAGACAAACAAACAAACACCAAAAGGTTACAGTTGGCTGACATATACAATACAAACATGATTATTCAAAGCCAAATGATCAAATTGATGACAAGGATCATTCAACACGCATCGACCCAGTATTGCGGCTAGCATGTACTCAAGAAACTTGTATTAAGAAAACAGATGCGTGCATTAATATTCATAGATACTGATCCACAAGTGCATATTGTGAGCCTACCCAAATCACGGTTTTGAATAAGAGTGAGTCATAGAACGGGATATAGTCTTACAAGTCTTCCAAAAGGAAGAATGAATGCCATATTCTATGCTTCGTAGGGAAGAAATGGCATAATCCTATAACAAAGAAAAGTAGCTTTGCAAAATTGTACTAAGTGCAAAAGAGACAGACAGGAATGTGCACGTTGGGATTCGTTACATTTCTAGGAATTTCAGCAACCATGAATCAAATGGATCCATGTTCTGAGAGTGTGGGTATTTCAGCAGAAAGCAAAAGACGGATATGTAATCTGGGTGAATGGATATTACACAAACATGAGTTTCCTTGAGTGTGTCTCTGTGTACTGTGAACTGTTAGAAAGTTTAAAGAGGTGTGAATCCATAAACTGAACATGGATACACTTCCCTCCATTTGTACAGTGTATACAGATTTGAACAAAAAGGAAAGAGAGAAGAGAAAAAGACCACGGGACCCTTCTGGATAGAATCACATTTCCCTTAGGAAAATCTCGTCAAATGCAGCATCACCCCCAACACTGACTTGATGCATCAACCACTGGGGATGGCAGTTACCGGTTGGATTCCAGGTGGAATGTTGTTGTGTACCACGAGGCTTGTTGCGGCTGGTGGATCCAAGGTAACTGGGCAGAATTCTATAGGTGGATCAGTTTGATTGTGGTTCTGCTGCCCTATGTGGAGATTGGCTTACGTCTTTTGTTCGGGAAGCTGAGTAAGTTTGAGATACTGCTGCTGCCCAAAGACCTCAGTTCACGGGTCAGTTTCCAGAATCTGAAAGGGCAGACAGTGGAAGATCTGCCTGTCATCAGCTTACTGGTGAGGCTCCGAGGTAATTTCAGACTTGCCCATTCCTGTTGACGTCGACTTTATGGGAGACACGAAGAGAAGCTGGCAGAAAAACTGGCTGCATTGTTTGAGGAGATGTGCGAACACATTGAAGAAAGTTGTTCTGCTACAGTGGAGAATATCGGCATGGAGACATCTCTAGAGCATACCAGGCTCGGAAGACATTCATGAGACCTACTGAAACTCGCTGATACTGGCAGAAACATACAGAGTGTCAACGTGCCCTTGAGAAAGTTACTCGATTCACTGCTCCAAGAACGGGTCCAAGATTCCTGACATCTAAAAGAGAAGAGATGGCAGAGATGATAAAAGCGCTCATGTCCTTGGAAGAGGTCGTGGGAATCCACACATCCCAAGGGGCATTTACAAATCATTCACACCGAAATGCACCAAGCCCAGGTAAGCCTATTAACAGGTTTGTTGTTAGCTATCAATCACATGGTCTTCCCTCCACTCCACTCAGTCATCCATTTCAAAGGATCAGAACCTGAGCTGCAATGAATCCGTTAGGAGGAAAGCAAGCCCCTACTAGAATCAGAGTTCCTATTCCTTCACACACGGTGAACAACAGTGAACACCTTAAAGGTCAAATACTCTCGAGTAAAATAGATAGGAATTGAATACTTAGCTCACACAAAGAAATGATGACCTTCTCCTAGATTCAGCAAATGCTGGGTTTATGTATACTTTGGGCTGAAAGGAGTGTGGGAAGTGTGGGGAATCTTTGACTGAACGTGACTTCGTATTAGGCCTCAGTTATTCAAGACAGTAAAGGAAAATATTAGATGTCAGATAGTGAACTGAAATGTAAAATTAGCCAAAAACATTAAAGACACAGGTTTTGTGGACCGTCGTTCCCTTCCGTCAAGCCCCGGGTTCACTATATCTTGGAGGTGCAGACTTGGTTGTGTTAAATTGCTTTACCCAACATGATCGGATGATTAAGTCTTCTCAGCACTGATAGAAGAACACCTGTTTCTCAATAGCCTAGCAAAGCTGCAGCAGGTTTCTCATAGTTAAATGCCTCTAGGTGCTTTTGGAATCAAGCCTAAATTTATATATTCTGTTTAGATTTTCTTGTATATTCCTAGAGAATAATGTTACCCCTTGAAATGCCAACATTGCCTAGTATGTGTCATTGGGAGTAAAGGCCACCACCTGCATAAGGGAAACGAAGGTTGGGCGTTATTTCATGGTTCCAATAGGTATTTCATTGTTCCTTTTGTTGTTGGAGGCTTCATGAGAAAAGACTTGACATGACCACTTCAAGCTTTTGGAGTGCTATTTTACATTGAGTCTGTCTGTTTTTTCCTTAGAGCTGACAAAATGTTACAAAAATTGTCAAGTCTGGCTTTTGTTGATTTGGTAATTTTCAAAAACTAACTTCAATTTCATATAAATCCTAAAACATGTAAATCGATACTATTAACCTTCTTAAAGACTGCAAATGCCATATCAACCTAATGTCAAAGATGGGGTCTTCGGACAAACCCTCCGACCATGGCTGTAAACAAAACGGAGCTAATCTAATATCCAATTTCTGTGAATTATTTGTGGAAAGTGTTGATTTATCGATGCCCAGTAGGCAGAGAACCAGTGCAAACTGCTCTCACTCGCTCCCATACACAAAACTTTGTAAACATTCAATCAAACAGCCCTTGGCACAGGACAATTGCCGAAGAGTGGTCTGTTACTTCCAAATACAGGATGAGGCCTCAGAAAACCTGGAAGCAGGAAAAGGCAAAGTAGAGGATGGAAACTAGTGCAGGGTCTGACCTGTGGTAATGCAGCATCAAAGGTGAAACTCTGTTTTACTTGGAAGAACACTCTCAAGCGGGCAGCAGGCATGGGATTGAAGGTGATGCGCTGAGTATTAGCAGAGTGAACAGCAGATGCTTGGCTGACAGAACTCAAAGAAATCAGCTCAAAATATCCCCACAATTGAATCTGAGACCAAGATCCGAGCTGCCAAATCTGAGCTAGCAGAGGCAGCGGAAAAAGAGAAGTAGGGCGACAGATGATGGCTCTCGCACAACTCAGGGATCTAGAGTGCGTTGTGGGTTTTGGTGGGTACGTTCAAGAGAGCAAAGAGAACTGTGAACTCAGTGAGACAGCAACCGCACTGGCTCGTGAGTTTGACATTATCAATACGTCCTTAGGCCACATCAACTGCATCTGCAGGACCAGGGCCCAATTGGACATTTTGCCAATAGAGCACGTGTGGGTCTCAATCAGAGGTATCATGCATCTGGACTGAGGGTTCCTGGGTGCGTTGGGATTGAAATAAGTATTAAAAGATTTAGGAACTGCTACATTCATAACCTGGATTGGGATTACAGACTGGTTTGAGGCAGAGGATGGGGAACAGCTCTGTGGTTGCCTTCGTGATTCCATAACTCAAGAATGAGGGAACTAGGAAGAGTGGTCAAAGCCCATACCATGAGAAGATGAAGCATTTCTTACAGCATTACCACCCAAATGCAGATGCTATATTTTGGACTTCACTGACAGGGTACTGCAACGAGGACACATAGGTCGGTCTGCGGGATCATCCCAGCAGGCCCTGAAGTATGATATCCATACATATGCTTCCACTGGTGTTTCTGTAGACAGAGAAGCTCTGGGAAGAACTGGTAACATTGGGACATTCCCATGGCAGTAGAAAGTACAAGCGCACTCTCTGTTGGCTGTTTTGGAGACACTTCAAAATGACATACAGAAGAATGCAGAGCTGAAAACCTATAGAAGCTTCATTTCCACTAGAGGAAGTGCCCTGCGCCCTTTCAGAATTGTGAGATAAATGTAATAAAAAAGAGGATCAACTAACTGAAACAGTATGGTGTGTTCATCACAACAAAGACAACACCAGGATTTAGAGATATACCAGACAACACACACAGGAACAGGGCATGGCATCAAGGTCTAGGGAAAATTGTCCTCACAGAAATACCTTGGAAATGCGTACACCAAAAAGTCTAAAGTTTGCACTTATCCAAGCCCAATTTGTCTATATTAGATACATGATATTACCTGAACTATAGGGTAAAAGAAGTATAGTAAAAGAAACAGGAAGTACCATTTTCAGTTCCAAAGAGATTGAAGGCCCAAAAAATAAGCTTTCAAACAACTAGACGGCAAAACGTTACCAGAGCAAGCTCTGAAAATAGATGTGAGGAAAACACTGATGAACAACAGTGCCTCAGAATCACAAAAGCAAAATACCAGAAAAGGGGAAGAGAAAGTCTAAAGAATAACCAATAAAATCAGAAAAGTCAATGGATGCGATAAAAACTGGGCTAAGGTCAATCCTAAGCAGACTACATAATGCAGAGGGACTCGTGAATGACTGCGAGGACAGGGGAACAGAAATCCCTTGATCAGAAAATGGCACAGAAAAGCAAGTGCAATCCAATGCTAACATCACTGTTGAATCATGGATTAAGTGTAAGCAGGTAAGAATAGGACTCATAGGATTCCCAAATGGAAAAGCAAGTGATAAAATAAAAAATTCTGAAGAGGAATTTGTAGAAAAATCAGAAAGAAATTTGCTGAAAGCCAAGAAAGTATCATCTATACGAATTCAGGAAGTACACAGCGTCCAAAATAGGTGGAATCCCAATAGACCAACAAGCAGCTGTAGAATTCAAATAAACAAAGTTCATGATCATCCCAGTGATGTAAAATGCACCTCGAGGAAAGCAACTTAGTCACAACAGAACCTCCAGAGGGGTTTCAGCTGATATCACGGCAGAAAATTTGCAGCACTGGGAGGAGTGCAAGGAAATAGGCCATACCCTGAATGAGAAAAAGCTGCAATCTAGGGTAGCCTATGCCAAATGACCGCCATTTATAACAACGGCAGAGCTAGGGAATTTCACTGATCTTGAAACCTTAAAAGAATTCAGCAGTTTGAGACTGATACTAAAACAAAAATTGAGATTCCTACCCTGAGTAGAAAAGAAGCAAGAAGAAATTGATATAACAAAACCATTATTGTAAATGCAAGGAGAGTCTCATTTGCAAAGAAGTAACAAGAATAAGGCAAGGAGGACATCAAAATCTTAAAGATGGGAGAGGATAGCATGAAATCACAGGTGATTATAAGCACTATCGTCAGTGAATCAGCTTACATGACTGTCTGAAGCAAAAGGAGAGATGCATGGCATAATGTGTTTGCAATACAATCAGACAAACAAACAAACACCAAAAGGTTACAGTTGGCTGACATATACAATACAAACATGATTATTCAAAGCCAAATGATCAAATTGATGACAAGGATCATTCAACACGCATCGACCCAGTATTGCGGCTAGCATGTACTCAAGAAACTTGTATTAAGAAAACAGATGCGTGCATTAATATTCATAGATACTGATCCACAAGTGCATATTGTGAGCCTACCCAAATCACGGTTTTGAATAAGAGTGAGTCATAGAACGGGATATAGTCTTACAAGTCTTCCAAAAGGAAGAATGAATGCCATATTCTATGCTTCGTAGGGAAGAAATGGCATAATCCTATAACAAAGAAAAGTAGCTTTGCAAAATTGTACTAAGTGCAAAAGAGACAGACAGGAATGTGCACGTTGGGATTCGTTACATTTCTAGGAATTTCAGCAACCATGAATCAAATGGATCCATGTTCTGAGAGTGTGGGTATTTCAGCAGAAAGCAAAAGACGGATATGTAATCTGGGTGAATGGATATTACACAAACATGAGTTTCCTTGAGTGTGTCTCTGTGTACTGTGAACTGTTAGAAAGTTTAAAGAGGTGTGAATCCATAAACTGAACATGGATACACTTCCCTCCATTTGTACAGTGTATACAGATTTGAACAAAAAGGAAAGAGAGAAGAGAAAAAGACCACGGGACCCTTCTGGATAGAATCACATTTCCCTTAGGAAAATCTCGTCAAATGCAGCATCACCCCCAACACTGACTTGATGCATCAACCACTGGGGATGGCAGTTACCGGTTGGATTCCAGGTGGAATGTTGTTGTGTACCACGAGGCTTGTTGCGGCTGGTGGATCCAAGGTAACTGGGCAGAATTCTATAGGTGGATCAGTTTGATTGTGGTTCTGCTGCCCTATGTGGAGATTGGCTTACGTCTTTTGTTCGGGAAGCTGAGTAAGTTTGAGATACTGCTGCTGCCCAAAGACCTCAGTTCACGGGTCAGTTTCCAGAATCTGAAAGGGCAGACAGTGGAAGATCTGCCTGTCATCAGCTTACTGGTGAGGCTCCGAGGTAATTTCAGACTTGCCCATTCCTGTTGACGTCGACTTTATGGGAGACACGAAGAGAAGCTGGCAGAAAAACTGGCTGCATTGTTTGAGGAGATGTGCGAACACATTGAAGAAAGTTGTTCTGCTACAGTGGAGAATATCGGCATGGAGACATCTCTAGAGCATACCAGGCTCGGAAGACATTCATGAGACCTACTGAAACTCGCTGATACTGGCAGAAACATACAGAGTGTCAACGTGCCCTTGAGAAAGTTACTCGATTCACTGCTCCAAGAACGGGTCCAAGATTCCTGACATCTAAAAGAGAAGAGATGGCAGAGATGATAAAAGCGCTCATGTCCTTGGAAGAGGTCGTGGGAATCCACACATCCCAAGGGGCATTTACAAATCATTCACACCGAAATGCACCAAGCCCAGGTAAGCCTATTAACAGGTTTGTTGTTAGCTATCAATCACATGGTCTTCCCTCCACTCCACTCAGTCATCCATTTCAAAGGATCAGAACCTGAGCTGCAATGAATCCGTTAGGAGGAAAGCAAGCCCCTACTAGAATCAGAGTTCCTATTCCTTCACACACGGTGAACAACAGTGAACACCTTAAAGGTCAAATACTCTCGAGTAAAATAGATAGGAATTGAATACTTAGCTCACACAAAGAAATGATGACCTTCTCCTAGATTCAGCAAATGCTGGGTTTATGTATACTTTGGGCTGAAAGGAGTGTGGGAAGTGTGGGGAATCTTTGACTGAACGTGACTTCGTATTAGGCCTCAGTTATTCAAGACAGTAAAGGAAAATATTAGATGTCAGATAGTGAACTGAAATGTAAAATTAGCCAAAAACATTAAAGACACAGGTTTTGTGGACCGTCGTTCCCTTCCGTCAAGCCCCGGGTTCACTATATCTTGGAGGTGCAGACTTGGTTGTGTTAAATTGCTTTACCCAACATGATCGGATGATTAAGTCTTCTCAGCACTGATAGAAGAACACCTGTTTCTCAATAGCCTAGCAAAGCTGCAGCAGGTTTCTCATAGTTAAATGCCTCTAGGTGCTTTTGGAATCAAGCCTAAATTTATATATTCTGTTTAGATTTTCTTGTATATTCCTAGAGAATAATGTTACCCCTTGAAATGCCAACATTGCCTAGTATGTGTCATTGGGAGTAAAGGCCACCACCTGCATAAGGGAAACGAAGGTTGGGCGTTATTTCATGGTTCCAATAGGTATTTCATTGTTCCTTTTGTTGTTGGAGGCTTCATGAGAAAAGACTTGACATGACCACTTCAAGCTTTTGGAGTGCTATTTTACATTGAGTCTGTCTGTTTTTTCCTTAGAGCTGACAAAATGTTACAAAAATTGTCAAGTCTGGCTTTTGTTGATTTGGTAATTTTCAAAAACTAACTTCAATTTCATATAAATCCTAAAACATGTAAATCGATACTATTAACCTTCTTAAAGACTGCAAATGCCATATCAACCTAATGTCAAAGATGGGGTCTTCGGACAAACCCTCCGACCATGGCTGTAAACAAAACGGAGCTAATCTAATATCCAATTTCTGTGAATTATTTGTGGAAAGTGTTGATTTATCGATGCCCAGTAGGCAGAGAACCAGTGCAAACTGCTCTCACTCGCTCCCATACACAAAACTTTGTAAACATTCAATCAAACAGCCCTTGGCACAGGACAATTGCCGAAGAGTGGTCTGTTACTTCCAAATACAGGATGAGGCCTCAGAAAACCTGGAAGCAGGAAAAGGCAAAGTAGAGGATGGAAACTAGTGCAGGGTCTGACCTGTGGTAATGCAGCATCAAAGGTGAAACTCTGTTTTACTTGGAAGAACACTCTCAAGCGGGCAGCAGGCATGGGATTGAAGGTGATGCGCTGAGTATTAGCAGAGTGAACAGCAGATGCTTGGCTGACAGAACTCAAAGAAATCAGCTCAAAATATCCCCACAATTGAATCTGAGACCAAGATCCGAGCTGCCAAATCTGAGCTAGCAGAGGCAGCGGAAAAAGAGAAGTAGGGCGACAGATGATGGCTCTCGCACAACTCAGGGATCTAGAGTGCGTTGTGGGTTTTGGTGGGTACGTTCAAGAGAGCAAAGAGAACTGTGAACTCAGTGAGACAGCAACCGCACTGGCTCGTGAGTTTGACATTATCAATACGTCCTTAGGCCACATCAACTGCATCTGCAGGACCAGGGCCCAATTGGACATTTTGCCAATAGAGCACGTGTGGGTCTCAATCAGAGGTATCATGCATCTGGACTGAGGGTTCCTGGGTGCGTTGGGATTGAAATAAGTATTAAAAGATTTAGGAACTGCTACATTCATAACCTGGATTGGGATTACAGACTGGTTTGAGGCAGAGGATGGGGAACAGCTCTGTGGTTGCCTTCGTGATTCCATAACTCAAGAATGAGAGAACTAGGAAGAGTGGTCAAAGCCCATACCATGAGAAGATGAAGCATTTCTTACAGCATTACCACCCAAATGCAGATGCTATATTTTGGACTTCACTGACAGGGTACTGCAACGAGGACACATAGGTCGGTCTGCGGGATCATCCCAGCAGGCCCTGAAGTATGATATCCATACATATGCTTCCACTGGTGTTTCTGTAGACAGAGAAGCTCTGGGAAGAACTGGTAACATTGGGACATTCCCATGGCAGTAGAAAGTACAAGCGCACTCTCTGTTGGCTGTTTTGGAGACACTTCAAAATGACATACAGAAGAATGCAGAGCTGAAAACCTATAGAAGCTTCATTTCCACTAGAGGAAGTGCCCTGCGCCCTTTCAGAATTGTGAGATAAATGTAATAAAAAAGAGGATCAACTAACTGAAACAGTATGGTGTGTTCATCACAACAAAGACAACGCCAGGATTTAGAGATATACCAGACAACACACACAGGAACAGGGCATGGCATCAAGGTCTAGGGAAAATTGTCCTCACAGAAATACCTTGGAAATGCGTACACCAAAAAGTCTAAAGTTTGCACTTATCCAAGCCCAATTTGTCTATATTAGATACATGATATTACCTGAACTATAGGGTAAAAGAAGTATAGTAAAAGAAACAGGAAGTACCATTTTCAGTTCCAAAGAGATTGAAGGCCCAAAAAATAAGCTTTCAAACAACTAGACGGCAAAACGTTACCAGAGCAAGCTCTGAAAATAGATGTGAGGAAAACACTGATGAACAACAGTGCCTCAGAATCACAAAAGCAAAATACCAGAAAAGGGGAAGAGAAAGTCTAAAGAATAACCAATAAAATCAGAAAAGTCAATGGATGCGATAAAAACTGGGCTAAGGTCAATCCTAAGCAGACTACATAATGCAGAGGGACTCGTGAATGACTGCGAGGACAGGGGAACAGAAATCCCTTGATCAGAAAATGGCACAGAAAAGCAAGTGCAATCCAATGCTAACATCACTGTTGAATCATGGATTAAGTGTAAGCAGGTAAGAATAGGACTCATAGGATTCCCAAATGGAAAAGCAAGTGATAAAATAAAAAATTCTGAAGAGGAATTTGTAGAAAAATCAGAAAGAAATTTGCTGAAAGCCAAGAAAGTATCATCTATACGAATTCAGGAAGTACACAGCGTCCAAAATAGGTGGAATCCCAATAGACCAACAAGCAGCTGTAGAATTCAAATAAACAAAGTTCATGATCATCCCAGTGATGTAAAATGCACCTCGAGGAAAGCAACTTAGTCACAACAGAACCTCCAGAGGGGTTTCAGCTGATATCACGGCAGAAAATTTGCAGCACTGGGAGGAGTGCAAGGAAATAGGCCATACCCTGAATGAGAAAAAGCTGCAATCTAGGGTAGCCTATGCCAAATGACCGCCATTTATAACAACGGCAGAGCTAGGGAATTTCACTGATCTTGAAACCTTAAAAGAATTCAGCAGTTTGAGACTGATACTAAAACAAAAATTGAGATTCCTACCCTGAGTAGAAAAGAAGCAAGAAGAAATTGATATAACAAAACCATTATTGTAAATGCAAGGAGAGTCTCATTTGCAAAGAAGTAACAAGAATAAGGCAAGGAGGACATCAAAATCTTAAAGATGGGAGAGGATAGCATGAAATCACAGTTGATTATAAGCACTATCGTCAGTGAATCAGCTTACATGACTGTCTGAAGCAAAAGGAGAGATGCATGGCATAATGTGTTTGCAATACAATCAGACAAACAAACAAACACCAAAAGGTTACAGTTGGCTGACATATACAATACAAACATGATTATTCAAAACCAAATGATCAAATTGATGACAAGGATCATTCAACACGCATCGACCCAGTATTGCGGCTAGCATGTACTCAAGAAACTTGTATTAAGAAAACAGATGCGTGCATTAATATTCATAGATACTGATCCACAAGTGCATATTGTGAGCCTACCCAAATCACGGTTTTGAATAAGAGTGAGTCATAGAACGGGATATAGTCTTACAAGTCTTCCAAAAGGAAGAATGAATGCCATATTCTATGCTTCGTAGGGAAGAAATGGCATAATCCTATAACAAAGAAAAGTAGCTTTGCAAAATTGTACTAAGTGCAAAAGAGACAGACAGGAATGTGCACGTTGGGATTCGTTACATTTCTAGGAATTTCAGCAACCATGAATCAAATGGATCCATGTTCTGAGAGTGTGGGTATTTCAGCAGAAAGCAAAAGACGGATATGTAATCTGGGTGAATGGATATTACACAAACATGAGTTTCCTTGAGTGTGTCTCTGTGTACTGTGAACTGTTAGAAAGTTTAAAGAGGTGTGAATCCATAAACTGAACATGGATACACTTCCCTCCATTTGTACAGTGTATACAGATTTGAACAAAAAGGAAAGAGAGAAGAGAAAAAGACCACGGGACCCTTCTGGATAGAATCACATTTCCCTTAGGAAAATCTCGTCAAATGCAGCATCACCCCCAACACTGACTTGATGCATCAACCACTGGGGATGGCAGTTACCGGTTGGATTCCAGGTGGAATGTTGTTGTGTACCACGAGGCTTGTTGCGGCTGGTGGATCCAAGGTAACTGGGCAGAATTCTATAGGTGGATCAGTTTGATTGTGGTTCTGCTGCCCTATGTGGAGATTGGCTTACGTCTTTTGTTCGGGAAGCTGAGTAAGTTTGAGATACTGCTGCTGCCCAAAGACCTCAGTTCACGGGTCAGTTTCCAGAATCTGAAAGGGCAGACAGTGGAAGATCTGCCTGTCATCAGCTTACTGGTGAGGCTCCGAGGTAATTTCAGACTTGCCCATTCCTGTTGACGTCGACTTTATGGGAGACACGAAGAGAAGCTGGCAGAAAAACTGGCTGCATTGTTTGAGGAGATGTGCGAACACATTGAAGAAAGTTGTTCTGCTACAGTGGAGAATATCGGCATGGAGACATCTCTAGAGCATACCAGGCTCGGAAGACATTCATGAGACCTACTGAAACTCGCTGATACTGGCAGAAACATACAGAGTGTCAACGTGCCCTTGAGAAAGTTACTCGATTCACTGCTCCAAGAACGGGTCCAAGATTCCTGACATCTAAAAGAGAAGAGATGGCAGAGATGATAAAAGCGCTCATGTCCTTGGAAGAGGTCGTGGGAATCCACACATCCCAAGGGGCATTTACAAATCATTCACACCGAAATGCACCAAGCCCAGGTAAGCCTATTAACAGGTTTGTTGTTAGCTATCAATCACATGGTCTTCCCTCCACTCCACTCAGTCATCCATTTCAAAGGATCAGAACCTGAGCTGCAATGAATCCGTTAGGAGGAAAGCAAGCCCCTACTAGAATCAGAGTTCCTATTCCTTCACACACGGTGAACAACAGTGAACACCTTAAAGGTCAAATACTCTCGAGTAAAATAGATAGGAATTGAATACTTAGCTCACACAAAGAAATGATGACCTTCTCCTAGATTCAGCAAATGCTGGGTTTATGTATACTTTGGGCTGAAAGGAGTGTGGGAAGTGTGGGGAATCTTTGACTGAACGTGACTTCGTATTAGGCCTCAGTTATTCAAGACAGTAAAGGAAAATATTAGATGTCAGATAGTGAACTGAAATGTAAAATTAGCCAAAAACATTAAAGACACAGGTTTTGTGGACCGTCGTTCCCTTCCGTCAAGCCCCGGGTTCACTATATCTTGGAGGTGCAGACTTGGTTGTGTTAAATTGCTTTACCCAACATGATCGGATGATTAAGTCTTCTCAGCACTGATAGAAGAACACCTGTTTCTCAATAGCCTAGCAAAGCTGCAGCAGGTTTCTCATAGTTAAATGCCTCTAGGTGCTTTTGGAATCAAGCCTAAATTTATATATTCTGTTTAGATTTTCTTGTATATTCCTAGAGAATAATGTTACCCCTTGAAATGCCAACATTGCCTAGTATGTGTCATTGGGAGTAAAGGCCACCACCTGCATAAGGGAAACGAAGGTTGGGCGTTATTTCATGGTTCCAATAGGTATTTCATTGTTCCTTTTGTTGTTGGAGGCTTCATGAGAAAAGACTTGACATGACCACTTCAAGCTTTTGGAGTGCTATTTTACATTGAGTCTGTCTGTTTTTTCCTTAGAGCTGACAAAATGTTACAAAAATTGTCAAGTCTGGCTTTTGTTGATTTGGTAATTTTCAAAAACTAACTTCAATTTCATATAAATCCTAAAACATGTAAATCGATACTATTAACCTTCTTAAAGACTGCAAATGCCATATCAACCTAATGTCAAAGATGGGGTCTTCGGACAAACCCTCCGACCATGGCTGTAAACAAAACGGAGCTAATCTAATATCCAATTTCTGTGAATTATTTGTGGAAAGTGTTGATTTATCGATGCCCAGTAGGCAGAGAACCAGTGCAAACTGCTCTCACTCGCTCCCATACACAAAACTTTGTAAACATTCAATCAAACAGCCCTTGGCACAGGACAATTGCCGAAGAGTGGTCTGTTACTTCCAAATACAGGATGAGGCCTCAGAAAACCTGGAAGCAGGAAAAGGCAAAGTAGAGGATGGAAACTAGTGCAGGGTCTGACCTGTGGTAATGCAGCATCAAAGGTGAAACTCTGTTTTACTTGGAAGAACACTCTCAAGCGGGCAGCAGGCATGGGATTGAAGGTGATGCGCTGAGTATTAGCAGAGTGAACAGCAGATGCTTGGCTGACAGAACTCAAAGAAATCAGCTCAAAATATCCCCACAATTGAATCTGAGACCAAGATCCGAGCTGCCAAATCTGAGCTAGCAGAGGCAGCGGAAAAAGAGAAGTAGGGCGACAGATGATGGCTCTCGCACAACTCAGGGATCTAGAGTGCGTTGTGGGTTTTGGTGGGTACGTTCAAGAGAGCAAAGAGAACTGTGAACTCAGTGAGACAGCAACCGCACTGGCTCGTGAGTTTGACATTATCAATACGTCCTTAGGCCACATCAACTGCATCTGCAGGACCAGGGCCCAATTGGACATTTTGCCAATAGAGCACGTGTGGGTCTCAATCAGAGGTATCATGCATCTGGACTGAGGGTTCCTGGGTGCGTTGGGATTGAAATAAGTATTAAAAGATTTAGGAACTGCTACATTCATAACCTGGATTGGGATTACAGACTGGTTTGAGGCAGAGGATGGGGAACAGCTCTGTGGTTGCCTTCGTGATTCCATAACTCAAGAATGAGAGAACTAGGAAGAGTGGTCAAAGCCCATACCATGAGAAGATGAAGCATTTCTTACAGCATTACCACCCAAATGCAGATGCTATATTTTGGACTTCACTGACAGGGTACTGCAACGAGGACACATAGGTCGGTCTGCGGGATCATCCCAGCAGGCCCTGAAGTATGATATCCATACATATGCTTCCACTGGTGTTTCTGTAGACAGAGAAGCTCTGGGAAGAACTGGTAACATTGGGACATTCCCATGGCAGTAGAAAGTACAAGCGCACTCTCTGTTGGCTGTTTTGGAGACACTTCAAAATGACATACAGAAGAATGCAGAGCTGAAAACCTATAGAAGCTTCATTTCCACTAGAGGAAGTGCCCTGCGCCCTTTCAGAATTGTGAGATAAATGTAATAAAAAAGAGGATCAACTAACTGAAACAGTATGGTGTGTTCATCACAACAAAGACAACGCCAGGATTTAGAGATATACCAGACAACACACACAGGAACAGGGCATGGCATCAAGGTCTAGGGAAAATTGTCCTCACAGAAATACCTTGGAAATGCGTACACCAAAAAGTCTAAAGTTTGCACTTATCCAAGCCCAATTTGTCTATATTAGATACATGATATTACCTGAACTATAGGGTAAAAGAAGTATAGTAAAAGAAACAGGAAGTACCATTTTCAGTTCCAAAGAGATTGAAGGCCCAAAAAATAAGCTTTCAAACAACTAGACGGCAAAACGTTACCAGAGCAAGCTCTGAAAATAGATGTGAGGAAAACACTGATGAACAACAGTGCCTCAGAATCACAAAAGCAAAATACCAGAAAAGGGGAAGAGAAAGTCTAAAGAATAACCAATAAAATCAGAAAAGTCAATGGATGCGATAAAAACTGGGCTAAGGTCAATCCTAAGCAGACTACATAATGCAGAGGGACTCGTGAATGACTGCGAGGACAGGGGAACAGAAATCCCTTGATCAGAAAATGGCACAGAAAAGCAAGTGCAATCCAATGCTAACATCACTGTTGAATCATGGATTAAGTGTAAGCAGGTAAGAATAGGACTCATAGGATTCCCAAATGGAAAAGCAAGTGATAAAATAAAAAATTCTGAAGAGGAATTTGTAGAAAAATCAGAAAGAAATTTGCTGAAAGCCAAGAAAGTATCATCTATACGAATTCAGGAAGTACACAGCGTCCAAAATAGGTGGAATCCCAATAGACCAACAAGCAGCTGTAGAATTCAAATAAACAAAGTTCATGATCATCCCAGTGATGTAAAATGCACCTCGAGGAAAGCAACTTAGTCACAACAGAACCTCCAGAGGGGTTTCAGCTGATATCACGGCAGAAAATTTGCAGCACTGGGAGGAGTGCAAGGAAATAGGCCATACCCTGAATGAGAAAAAGCTGCAATCTAGGGTAGCCTATGCCAAATGACCGCCATTTATAACAACGGCAGAGCTAGGGAATTTCACTGATCTTGAAACCTTAAAAGAATTCAGCAGTTTGAGACTGATACTAAAACAAAAATTGAGATTCCTACCCTGAGTAGAAAAGAAGCAAGAAGAAATTGATATAACAAAACCATTATTGTAAATGCAAGGAGAGTCTCATTTGCAAAGAAGTAACAAGAATAAGGCAAGGAGGACATCAAAATCTTAAAGATGGGAGAGGATAGCATGAAATCACAGTTGATTATAAGCACTATCGTCAGTGAATCAGCTTACATGACTGTCTGAAGCAAAAGGAGAGATGCATGGCATAATGTGTTTGCAATACAATCAGACAAACAAACAAACACCAAAAGGTTACAGTTGGCTGACATATACAATACAAACATGATTATTCAAAACCAAATGATCAAATTGATGACAAGGATCATTCAACACGCATCGACCCAGTATTGCGGCTAGCATGTACTCAAGAAACTTGTATTAAGAAAACAGATGCGTGCATTAATATTCATAGATACTGATCCACAAGTGCATATTGTGAGCCTACCCAAATCACGGTTTTGAATAAGAGTGAGTCATAGAACGGGATATAGTCTTACAAGTCTTCCAAAAGGAAGAATGAATGCCATATTCTATGCTTCGTAGGGAAGAAATGGCATAATCCTATAACAAAGAAAAGTAGCTTTGCAAAATTGTACTAAGTGCAAAAGAGACAGACAGGAATGTGCACGTTGGGATTCGTTACATTTCTAGGAATTTCAGCAACCATGAATCAAATGGATCCATGTTCTGAGAGTGTGGGTATTTCAGCAGAAAGCAAAAGACGGATATGTAATCTGGGTGAATGGATATTACACAAACATGAGTTTCCTTGAGTGTGTCTCTGTGTACTGTGAACTGTTAGAAAGTTTAAAGAGGTGTGAATCCATAAACTGAACATGGATACACTTCCCTCCATTTGTACAGTGTATACAGATTTGAACAAAAAGGAAAGAGAGAAGAGAAAAAGACCACGGGACCCTTCTGGATAGAATCACATTTCCCTTAGGAAAATCTCGTCAAATGCAGCATCACCCCCAACACTGACTTGATGCATCAACCACTGGGGATGGCAGTTACCGGTTGGATTCCAGGTGGAATGTTGTTGTGTACCACGAGGCTTGTTGCGGCTGGTGGATCCAAGGTAACTGGGCAGAATTCTATAGGTGGATCAGTTTGATTGTGGTTCTGCTGCCCTATGTGGAGATTGGCTTACGTCTTTTGTTTGGGAAGCTGAGTAAGTTTGAGATACTGCTGCTGCCCAAAGACCTCAGTTCACGGGTCAGTTTCCAGAATCTGAAAGGGCAGACAGTGGAAGATCTGCCTGTCATCAGCTTACTGGTGAGGCTCCGAGGTAATTTCAGACTTGCCCATTCCTGTTGACGTCGACTTTATGGGAGACACGAAGAGAAGCTGGCAGAAAAACTGGCTGCATTGTTTGAGGAGATGTGCGAACACATTGAAGAAAGTTGTTCTGCTACAGTGGAGAATATCGGCATGGAGACATCTCTAGAGCATACCAGGCTCGGAAGACATTCATGAGACCTACTGAAACTCGCTGATACTGGCAGAAACATACAGAGTGTCAACGTGCCCTTGAGAAAGTTACTCGATTCACTGCTCCAAGAACGGGTCCAAGATTCCTGACATCTAAAAGAGAAGAGATGGCAGAGATGATAAAAGCGCTCATGTCCTTGGAAGAGGTCGTGGGAATCCACACATCCCAAGGGGCATTTACAAATCATTCACACCGAAATGCACCAAGCCCAGGTAAGCCTATTAACAGGTTTGTTGTTAGCTATCAATCACATGGTCTTCCCTCCACTCCACTCAGTCATCCATTTCAAAGGATCAGAACCTGAGCTGCAATGAATCCGTTAGGAGGAAAGCAAGCCCCTACTAGAATCAGAGTTCCTATTCCTTCACACACGGTGAACAACAGTGAACACCTTAAAGGTCAAATACTCTCGAGTAAAATAGATAGGAATTGAATACTTAGCTCACACAAAGAAATGATGACCTTCTCCTAGATTCAGCAAATGCTGGGTTTATGTATACTTTGGGCTGAAAGGAGTGTGGGAAGTGTGGGGAATCTTTGACTGAACGTGACTTCGTATTAGGCCTCAGTTATTCAAGACAGTAAAGGAAAATATTAGATGTCAGATAGTGAACTGAAATGTAAAATTAGCCAAAAACATTAAAGACACAGGTTTTGTGGACCGTCGTTCCCTTCCGTCAAGCCCCGGGTTCACTATATCTTGGAGGTGCAGACTTGGTTGTGTTAAATTGCTTTACCCAACATGATCGGATGATTAAGTCTTCTCAGCACTGATAGAAGAACACCTGTTTCTCAATAGCCTAGCAAAGCTGCAGCAGGTTTCTCATAGTTAAATGCCTCTAGGTGCTTTTGGAATCAAGCCTAAATTTATATATTCTGTTTAGATTTTCTTGTATATTCCTAGAGAATAATGTTACCCCTTGAAATGCCAACATTGCCTAGTATGTGTCATTGGGAGTAAAGGCCACCACCTGCATAAGGGAAACGAAGGTTGGGCGTTATTTCATGGTTCCAATAGGTATTTCATTGTTCCTTTTGTTGTTGGAGGCTTCATGAGAAAAGACTTGACATGACCACTTCAAGCTTTTGGAGTGCTATTTTACATTGAGTCTGTCTGTTTTTTCCTTAGAGCTGACAAAATGTTACAAAAATTGTCAAGTCTGGCTTTTGTTGATTTGGTAATTTTCAAAAACTAACTTCAATTTCATATAAATCCTAAAACATGTAAATCGATACTATTAACCTTCTTAAAGACTGCAAATGCCATATCAACCTAATGTCAAAGATGGGGTCTTCGGACAAACCCTCCGACCATGGCTGTAAACAAAACGGAGCTAATCTAATATCCAATTTCTGTGAATTATTTGTGGAAAGTGTTGATTTATCGATGCCCAGTAGGCAGAGAACCAGTGCAAACTGCTCTCACTCGCTCCCATACACAAAACTTTGTAAACATTCAATCAAACAGCCCTTGGCACAGGACAATTGCCGAAGAGTGGTCTGTTACTTCCAAATACAGGATGAGGCCTCAGAAAACCTGGAAGCAGGAAAAGGCAAAGTAGAGGATGGAAACTAGTGCAGGGTCTGACCTGTGGTAATGCAGCATCAAAGGTGAAACTCTGTTTTACTTGGAAGAACACTCTCAAGCGGGCAGCAGGCATGGGATTGAAGGTGATGCGCTGAGTATTAGCAGAGTGAACAGCAGATGCTTGGCTGACAGAACTCAAAGAAATCAGCTCAAAATATCCCCACAATTGAATCTGAGACCAAGATCCGAGCTGCCAAATCTGAGCTAGCAGAGGCAGCGGAAAAAGAGAAGTAGGGCGACAGATGATGGCTCTCGCACAACTCAGGGATCTAGAGTGCGTTGTGGGTTTTGGTGGGTACGTTCAAGAGAGCAAAGAGAACTGTGAACTCAGTGAGACAGCAACCGCACTGGCTCGTGAGTTTGACATTATCAATACGTCCTTAGGCCACATCAACTGCATCTGCAGGACCAGGGCCCAATTGGACATTTTGCCAATAGAGCACGTGTGGGTCTCAATCAGAGGTATCATGCATCTGGACTGAGGGTTCCTGGGTGCGTTGGGATTGAAATAAGTATTAAAAGATTTAGGAACTGCTACATTCATAACCTGGATTGGGATTACAGACTGGTTTGAGGCAGAGGATGGGGAACAGCTCTGTGGTTGCCTTCGTGATTCCATAACTCAAGAATGAGGGAACTAGGAAGAGTGGTCAAAGCCCATACCATGAGAAGATGAAGCATTTCTTACAGCATTACCACCCAAATGCAGATGCTATATTTTGGACTTCACTGACAGGGTACTGCAACGAGGACACATAGGTCGGTCTGCGGGATCATCCCAGCAGGCCCTGAAGTATGATATCCATACATATGCTTCCACTGGTGTTTCTGTAGACAGAGAAGCTCTGGGAAGAACTGGTAACATTGGGACATTCCCATGGCAGTAGAAAGTACAAGCGCACTCTCTGTTGGCTGTTTTGGAGACACTTCAAAATGACATACAGAAGAATGCAGAGCTGAAAACCTATAGAAGCTTCATTTCCACTAGAGGAAGTGCCCTGCGCCCTTTCAGAATTGTGAGATAAATGTAATAAAAAAGAGGATCAACTAACTGAAACAGTATGGTGTGTTCATCACAACAAAGACAACACCAGGATTTAGAGATATACCAGACAACACACACAGGAACAGGGCATGGCATCAAGGTCTAGGGAAAATTGTCCTCACAGAAATACCTTGGAAATGCGTACACCAAAAAGTCTAAAGTTTGCACTTATCCAAGCCCAATTTGTCTATATTAGATACATGATATTACCTGAACTATAGGGTAAAAGAAGTATAGTAAAAGAAACAGGAAGTACCATTTTCAGTTCCAAAGAGATTGAAGGCCCAAAAAATAAGCTTTCAAACAACTAGACGGCAAAACGTTACCAGAGCAAGCTCTGAAAATAGATGTGAGGAAAACACTGATGAACAACAGTGCCTCAGAATCACAAAAGCAAAATACCAGAAAAGGGGAAGAGAAAGTCTAAAGAATAACCAATAAAATCAGAAAAGTCAATGGATGCGATAAAAACTGGGCTAAGGTCAATCCTAAGCAGACTACATAATGCAGAGGGACTCGTGAATGACTGCGAGGACAGGGGAACAGAAATCCCTTGATCAGAAAATGGCACAGAAAAGCAAGTGCAATCCAATGCTAACATCACTGTTGAATCATGGATTAAGTGTAAGCAGGTAAGAATAGGACTCATAGGATTCCCAAATGGAAAAGCAAGTGATAAAATAAAAAATTCTGAAGAGGAATTTGTAGAAAAATCAGAAAGAAATTTGCTGAAAGCCAAGAAAGTATCATCTATACGAATTCAGGAAGTACACAGCGTCCAAAATAGGTGGAATCCCAATAGACCAACAAGCAGCTGTAGAATTCAAATAAACAAAGTTCATGATCATCCCAGTGATGTAAAATGCACCTCGAGGAAAGCAACTTAGTCACAACAGAACCTCCAGAGGGGTTTCAGCTGATATCACGGCAGAAAATTTGCAGCACTGGGAGGAGTGCAAGGAAATAGGCCATACCCTGAATGAGAAAAAGCTGCAATCTAGGGTAGCCTATGCCAAATGACCGCCATTTATAACAACGGCAGAGCTAGGGAATTTCACTGATCTTGAAACCTTAAAAGAATTCAGCAGTTTGAGACTGATACTAAAACAAAAATTGAGATTCCTACCCTGAGTAGAAAAGAAGCAAGAAGAAATTGATATAACAAAACCATTATTGTAAATGCAAGGAGAGTCTCATTTGCAAAGAAGTAACAAGAATAAGGCAAGGAGGACATCAAAATCTTAAAGATGGGAGAGGATAGCATGAAATCACAGGTGATTATAAGCACTATCGTCAGTGAATCAGCTTACATGACTGTCTGAAGCAAAAGGAGAGATGCATGGCATAATGTGTTTGCAATACAATCAGACAAACAAACAAACACCAAAAGGTTACAGTTGGCTGACATATACAATACAAACATGATTATTCAAAGCCAAATGATCAAATTGATGACAAGGATCATTCAACACGCATCGACCCAGTATTGCGGCTAGCATGTACTCAAGAAACTTGTATTAAGAAAACAGATGCGTGCATTAATATTCATAGATACTGATCCACAAGTGCATATTGTGAGCCTACCCAAATCACGGTTTTGAATAAGAGTGAGTCATAGAACGGGATATAGTCTTACAAGTCTTCCAAAAGGAAGAATGAATGCCATATTCTATGCTTCGTAGGGAAGAAATGGCATAATCCTATAACAAAGAAAAGTAGCTTTGCAAAATTGTACTAAGTGCAAAAGAGACAGACAGGAATGTGCACGTTGGGATTCGTTACATTTCTAGGAATTTCAGCAACCATGAATCAAATGGATCCATGTTCTGAGAGTGTGGGTATTTCAGCAGAAAGCAAAAGACGGATATGTAATCTGGGTGAATGGATATTACACAAACATGAGTTTCCTTGAGTGTGTCTCTGTGTACTGTGAACTGTTAGAAAGTTTAAAGAGGTGTGAATCCATAAACTGAACATGGATACACTTCCCTCCATTTGTACAGTGTATACAGATTTGAACAAAAAGGAAAGAGAGAAGAGAAAAAGACCACGGGACCCTTCTGGATAGAATCACATTTCCCTTAGGAAAATCTCGTCAAATGCAGCATCACCCCCAACACTGACTTGATGCATCAACCACTGGGGATGGCAGTTACCGGTTGGATTCCAGGTGGAATGTTGTTGTGTACCACGAGGCTTGTTGCGGCTGGTGGATCCAAGGTAACTGGGCAGAATTCTATAGGTGGATCAGTTTGATTGTGGTTCTGCTGCCCTATGTGGAGATTGGCTTACGTCTTTTGTTCGGGAAGCTGAGTAAGTTTGAGATACTGCTGCTGCCCAAAGACCTCAGTTCACGGGTCAGTTTCCAGAATCTGAAAGGGCAGACAGTGGAAGATCTGCCTGTCATCAGCTTACTGGTGAGGCTCCGAGGTAATTTCAGACTTGCCCATTCCTGTTGACGTCGACTTTATGGGAGACACGAAGAGAAGCTGGCAGAAAAACTGGCTGCATTGTTTGAGGAGATGTGCGAACACATTGAAGAAAGTTGTTCTGCTACAGTGGAGAATATCGGCATGGAGACATCTCTAGAGCATACCAGGCTCGGAAGACATTCATGAGACCTACTGAAACTCGCTGATACTGGCAGAAACATACAGAGTGTCAACGTGCCCTTGAGAAAGTTACTCGATTCACTGCTCCAAGAACGGGTCCAAGATTCCTGACATCTAAAAGAGAAGAGATGGCAGAGATGATAAAAGCGCTCATGTCCTTGGAAGAGGTCGTGGGAATCCACACATCCCAAGGGGCATTTACAAATCATTCACACCGAAATGCACCAAGCCCAGGTAAGCCTATTAACAGGTTTGTTGTTAGCTATCAATCACATGGTCTTCCCTCCACTCCACTCAGTCATCCATTTCAAAGGATCAGAACCTGAGCTGCAATGAATCCGTTAGGAGGAAAGCAAGCCCCTACTAGAATCAGAGTTCCTATTCCTTCACACACGGTGAACAACAGTGAACACCTTAAAGGTCAAATACTCTCGAGTAAAATAGATAGGAATTGAATACTTAGCTCACACAAAGAAATGATGACCTTCTCCTAGATTCAGCAAATGCTGGGTTTATGTATACTTTGGGCTGAAAGGAGTGTGGGAAGTGTGGGGAATCTTTGACTGAACGTGACTTCGTATTAGGCCTCAGTTATTCAAGACAGTAAAGGAAAATATTAGATGTCAGATAGTGAACTGAAATGTAAAATTAGCCAAAAACATTAAAGACACAGGTTTTGTGGACCGTCGTTCCCTTCCGTCAAGCCCCGGGTTCACTATATCTTGGAGGTGCAGACTTGGTTGTGTTAAATTGCTTTACCCAACATGATCGGATGATTAAGTCTTCTCAGCACTGATAGAAGAACACCTGTTTCTCAATAGCCTAGCAAAGCTGCAGCAGGTTTCTCATAGTTAAATGCCTCTAGGTGCTTTTGGAATCAAGCCTAAATTTATATATTCTGTTTAGATTTTCTTGTATATTCCTAGAGAATAATGTTACCCCTTGAAATGCCAACATTGCCTAGTATGTGTCATTGGGAGTAAAGGCCACCACCTGCATAAGGGAAACGAAGGTTGGGCGTTATTTCATGGTTCCAATAGGTATTTCATTGTTCCTTTTGTTGTTGGAGGCTTCATGAGAAAAGACTTGACATGACCACTTCAAGCTTTTGGAGTGCTATTTTACATTGAGTCTGTCTGTTTTTTCCTTAGAGCTGACAAAATGTTACAAAAATTGTCAAGTCTGGCTTTTGTTGATTTGGTAATTTTCAAAAACTAACTTCAATTTCATATAAATCCTAAAACATGTAAATCGATACTATTAACCTTCTTAAAGACTGCAAATGCCATATCAACCTAATGTCAAAGATGGGGTCTTCGGACAAACCCTCCGACCATGGCTGTAAACAAAACGGAGCTAATCTAATATCCAATTTCTGTGAATTATTTGTGGAAAGTGTTGATTTATCGATGCCCAGTAGGCAGAGAACCAGTGCAAACTGCTCTCACTCGCTCCCATACACAAAACTTTGTAAACATTCAATCAAACAGCCCTTGGCACAGGACAATTGCCGAAGAGTGGTCTGTTACTTCCAAATACAGGATGAGGCCTCAGAAAACCTGGAAGCAGGAAAAGGCAAAGTAGAGGATGGAAACTAGTGCAGGGTCTGACCTGTGGTAATGCAGCATCAAAGGTGAAACTCTGTTTTACTTGGAAGAACACTCTCAAGCGGGCAGCAGGCATGGGATTGAAGGTGATGCGCTGAGTATTAGCAGAGTGAACAGCAGATGCTTGGCTGACAGAACTCAAAGAAATCAGCTCAAAATATCCCCACAATTGAATCTGAGACCAAGATCCGAGCTGCCAAATCTGAGCTAGCAGAGGCAGCGGAAAAAGAGAAGTAGGGCGACAGATGATGGCTCTCGCACAACTCAGGGATCTAGAGTGCGTTGTGGGTTTTGGTGGGTACGTTCAAGAGAGCAAAGAGAACTGTGAACTCAGTGAGACAGCAACCGCACTGGCTCGTGAGTTTGACATTATCAATACGTCCTTAGGCCACATCAACTGCATCTGCAGGACCAGGGCCCAATTGGACATTTTGCCAATAGAGCACGTGTGGGTCTCAATCAGAGGTATCATGCATCTGGACTGAGGGTTCCTGGGTGCGTTGGGATTGAAATAAGTATTAAAAGATTTAGGAACTGCTACATTCATAACCTGGATTGGGATTACAGACTGGTTTGAGGCAGAGGATGGGGAACAGCTCTGTGGTTGCCTTCGTGATTCCATAACTCAAGAATGAGAGAACTAGGAAGAGTGGTCAAAGTCCACAGCATGAGAAGATGAAGCATTTCTTACAGCATTATCACCCAAACGCAGATGCTATAATTTGGACTTCACTGACAGGGTACTGCAACGAGGACACAGAGGTCGGTCTGCGGGATCATCCCAGCAGGCCCTGATGTATGATATCCATACATATGCTTCCACTGGTGTTTCTGTAGACAGAGAAGCTCTGGGAAGAACTGGTAACATTGGGACATTCCCATGGCAGTAGAAAGTACAAGCGCACTCTCTGTTGGCTGTTTTGGAGACACTTCAAAATGACATACAGAAGAATGCAGAGCTGAAAACCTATAGAAGCTTCATTTCCACTAGAGGAAGTGCCCTGTGCCCTTTCAGAATTGTGAGATAAATGTAATAAAAATGAGGATCTACTATTGAAAGAGTATGGTGTGTTTATCACAACAAAGACAACACCAGGATTTAGAGATATACCAGACAAGACATACACTGGAACAGGGCATGGCATCAAAGACTAGGGAAAATGGTCCTCACAGAAATAACTTGGAATTGTGTACATCAAAGAGTCTAAAGTTTGCACTTATCCAAGCCCTAAAAGTCTATAATAGATACATGATAGTACCTGACCTGTAGATTAAAAGAAATATAGTAAAAGAAACAGGAAGTACCATTTCCAGTTCCAAAGAGATTGAAGGCCTAAAAAATAAGTTTTCAAACAACTAGACGGCAAAACGATTCCAGAGCAAGCTCTGAAAATGGAGATGAGGAAAGCACTGATGAACCACCATGCCTCAGAATCACAAAAGGTAGAATACCAGAAAAGGGGAAGAGAAAATCTAAAGAAGAAACCAATAGTATCAGAAAACACAATGGATGGGATAATAACTTGACTAAAGTCAATCCTAAGCAGACTAGTTAATGCATGGGACTCGTGAAAGACTGAGAGGACAGGGGAACAGAAAATCCTCGATCAGAAGAAGACACAGAAAAGCAAGTGCATACCAACGCTAACATCACTGTTGAATCCTGGGTTAAGACAAAGCAGGTAAAAATAAGACTCATAGGATTAGCAAATTGAAAAGCAAGAGATAAAATTATAAATTCTGAAAAGGAATTTGTAGGAAAATCAGAATGAAACTTGCTGAAAGCCAAAAAAGTATCATCTATACGAATTCAGGATGTACACATCGTTCAAAAGAGGTGGAATAGAAATAGACGTACAAGAAGCTGTAGAACTCAAATAAACAAAATTCATGATCATCCCAGTGATGTAAAATGAACCTCGAGGAAATCGACTTAGTCAAAACAGAACCTCCAGAGTGGTTTCAGCTGATATCTCGGCAGAAATTTTGCAGCACGGGAAGGAGTGTCAGGACATAGACCATAACCTGAATGAGAAAAAGCTGCAATCTTGGGTAGCCTATGCCAAATGACCGCCATTTATAACAACGGCAGAGATAGGGAAATTCACTGACCGGCAAACCTTAAAAGAATTCAGCACTTTGAGACTGATCCTAAAACAAAAATTGAGAATCCTACCCTGAGTAGAAAAGTAGCATGATGAAATGGATATAACAAAACCATTATTGCAAATGCAAGAAGAGCCTGAGTTGCAAAGAAGTAAGAAGAAGAAGGCAAGGAGGACATCAAAATCCTAAAGATGGGAGAGGGTAGCAGGAAATCATAGGTGATTTTAAGCACTATCTTAAGTGAATCAGCTTACATGACTGTCTGTCTGAAGCAAAATGAGAGATGTATGGCCTAATGTTTTTGCAAAACATACAAAATATCAGACAACAAACAAACACCAAAAGGTTACAGTTGGCTTACATATACCAAACTACCATGAATATTCAAAAAAATATACTAAAAGTGATGTCAAGGATCATTCAGGACGCTTTGACCCATTATCGCGGCTAGCATGTACTCAACACACTTGTATTCAGAAAACAGATGCGTGCATTACTATTCATAGATACTGATCCAGAAGTGCATATCGTGAGCCAACCCAAATGACGGTTTTGAATAAGTGTGGGTCATAGAACGGGATAAAGTCTTACAAGTTTTCCAACAAGATGAATGAATGCCATATACTATGCTTCGTAGGGAAGAAATGGCATAAGCCTATAACAAAGACAATTAGCTCTCCAAAATATTACTAAGTGCAAAAGAGACAGACAGGAAAGTGCACGTTGGGATTTTTTTTATTTTTAGGAATTTCAGCCCCCATGAAACAAATGGATCCATGTTCTGAGAGTGTGGGTGTTTCAGCAGAAAGCAACAGAAGGATATGTAATCTGGGTGAATGGATATTAAACAAACAAGAGTTTCCTTGAGTGGGTGTCTGTGTAATGTGAACTGTTAGAAAGTTTAAATAGGTGTGAATCCATAAACTGAAAATGGACACACTTCCCTCAGTTTGTACTGTGTATATAGATTTGAAAAAAAAGGAAACAGGGAAGAGAAAAGGAAAATTGGACCCTTGTGGATAGAATCACATTTCCCTTAGGAAACTCTCGTCTAATGCAGCATCACCTCCAACACTGTCTTGATGCATCAACCACTGGGGATTGCAGTTACCGGTTGGATTCCAGGTGGAATGTTGGTGTGTATCACGAGGCTTGTTGCGGCTGGTGGATCGAAGGTAACTGGACAGAATTCTGTGGGTGGATCAGTTTGATGGTGGGTCTGCTGCCCTATGTGGAGATTGGCTTAGGTCTTTTGTTCGGGAAGCTGAGTAAGTTCGAGATACTGCTGCTGCCCAAAGACCTGAGTTCACGGGTCAGTTTCCAGAATCTGAAAGGGCAGACAGTGGAAGATCTGCCTGTCATCAGCTTACTGGTTAGGCTCCGAAGTATCTTCAGACTTGCCCATTCCTGTTGACGTCGACTTTATGGGAGACACGAAGAGAAGCTGGCAGAAACACTGGCTGCATGGATTGAGGAGATGTGCGGACACATTGATGAAAGTTGTTCTGCCACAGTGGAGAATATCGGCATGGAGACATCTCTAGAGAATACCAGGCTCAAAAGACTTTCATGAGACCTACTGAACCTCGCTGATACTGGCAGAAACATACGGAGAGTCAACGTGCCCTTGAGAAAGTTACTCGATTCTCTGCTCCAAGAACGGGTCCAAGATTCCTGACGTCTAAAAGAGAAGAGATGGCAGAGATGATAAAGCGCTCATATTCTTGGAAGAGGTCGTGAGAATCCACACACCCAAATAGGCATTTATGAATCATTCAGACCGAAATGCACCAAGCACAGGTAAGCCTATTCCCACGTTTGTGCCTAGCTATCAATCACATGCTCTTCCCTCCACTCCACTCAGGCATCCATTTCAAAGGATCAGAACCTGAGCTGCAATGAATCCAGGAGGAGGAGAGCAAGCCCCTACTAGTTTCAGAGTTCCTCCTCATTCACACGTGGTGAACAACTGTGAACTCCTTAATATTCAAATACTCTCGATTGAAATAGATAGGAATTGAATACTTAGCTCACAAAAAGAAATGATGACCTTCCCCTAGATTAAGGAAATGCTGGGGTTATGTATTCTTTGGGCTGAAAGGAGTGTGGGAAGTGAGGGGAATCTTTGAATGAACTTGAATCTCAGTTTTTCAAGACACTACAGGATAATATTAGAAGTCCGATAGTGAACTGTACTGTAAAAGTCGAAAACACATTATAGACACAGGTTATGTGGACAGTCATTCACTTCCGTCAAGCCCTGGGTGCACTATATCTTGGAGGTGCAGACTTGGTTGTGTTAAATTGTTTTACCCAACATGATCGGATGATTAAGCCTTCTCAGCACTGATAGAAAAGCACCTGGTTTTCTATAGCCTAGGATATCTGCAGCAGGTTTCTCATAGTTAAATGCCTCTAATTGCTTTTTGAATCAAGCCTAAATGTGTATATTCTGTTTAGATTTTCTTGTATATTCCTAGAGAGGAATGTTATACCTTTAAATGACAACATTGCCTAGTATGTGTCATTGGGAGTAAAGGGCACCTGGTGCACAAGGGAAACAATGTTGTGGGTTATTTCATGGTTCCAATAGGTATTTCATTGTTCCTTTTGTTGTTGGAGGCTTCAAGAGAAAAGAGTTGGCATGTCCCCTTCAAACATTTGGACTGCTATTTTACATTGAGACTGTCTGTTTTTTCCTTAGAGCTGACAAAATCTTACAAAAATTGTCAAGTCTGGTTTCTAGGTTCATTTGGTTATTTTCGAAAACTAACTTCACTTTCATATAAATCCCAAAATACGTAAATCGATTCTATTAACCTTCTTAAAGACTGCAACTGTCTTATCAATATAATGTCAAAGCTGGAGTCTTAGGACAAATCATCCGTCCATGGCGGTAAAGAAAAAGGAGCGAAACTAATATCCAATTTCTGTGAATTATTTGTGAAATGTGTTGATTTGTCGATGCCCAGTAGGAAGAGAACAAGTGCAAACTGCTCTCACTAGACACCATACACCAAATATTGTAAACACACACTCACCCAGCCCTTGGCACAGGACACTTGAGTAAGAGTGGTCTGTTACATCCAAAGACATGATGAGGCCTCAGAAAAACCGTAAGCAGGAAAAGGCAAAGTAGAGAATGGAAACCAGTGCAGGATCTGACCTCTGGTAAAGGAGCATCAAAGGTGAAACTCTGTTTTCCGTGGAAGCACACTCTCAAGCGGGCAGCAGGCATGGGATTGAAGGTGATGTGCTGAGTGTTAGAAGAGTGCACAGCAGAAGCTTGGCTGACAGAACTCAAAGAAATCAGTTCAAAATATCCCCACAATTGAATCTGAGACCAAGATCCGAGCTGCCAAATCTGAGCTAGCAGAGGCAGCGGAAAAAGAGGGATAGGGCTAAGGATGATTGCTCTCGCAGAACTCAGGGATCTCGAATGCATTGTGGGTTTTGGTGGGTTCTTTCAAGAGAGCAAAGGAAACTGTGAATTCAGTGAGACAGGAAAAGCACTGGCACGTGAGTTTGAGTTTATCGATATGTCCTATGGCCACATCCACTGCATCTGCAGGACCAGGGTCCAATTTGACATTTTGCCAATAGAGCACACGTGGGGCTCAATCAGAGGTATCATGCATCTGGACTGAGGGTTCCAGGGGGCGTTGGGTTTGAAATCAGTATTAAAAGATTTAGGATCTGCTACATTCCAAACCTGGATAGGGATTACACTCTGGTGTGAGGCAGAGGATGCGGAACAGCTCTGTGGTTGCCTTCGTGAACCCATTACTCAAGAATGAGCGAAATAGGAAGAGTGGTCAAAGTCCACAGTACGAGAAGATGAAGCATTTCTTACAGCATTATCACCCAAATGCAGATGCTACATTTTGGACGGCACTGACAGGGTACTGCACCGAGGACACATAGGTCGGCCTGCGGGATCATCCCAGCAGGCCCTGAAGTATGACATCCATACATATGCTTCCACTGTTGTTTTTGTAGACACAGAAGCTCTGGGAAGAACTGGTAACATTGGGACATTCCCATGGCAGTAGAAAGTACAAGCGCACTCTCTGTTGGCTGTTTTGGAGACACTTCAAAATGACATACAGAAGAATGCAGAGCTGAAAACCTATAGAAGCTTCATTTCCACTAGAGGAAGTGCCCTGCGCCCTTTCAGAATTGTGAGATAAATGTAATAAAAAAAGAGGATCAACTAACTGAAACAGTATGGTGTGTTCATCACAACAAAGACAACACCAGGATTTAGAGATATACCAGACAACACACACAGGAACAGGGCATGGCATCAAGGTCTAGGGAAAATTGTCCTCACAGAAATACCTTGGAAATGCGTACACCAAAAAGTCTAAAGTTTGCACTTATCCAAGCCCAATTTGTCTATATTAGATACATGATATTACCTGAACTATAGGGTAAAAGAAGTATAGTAAAAGAAACAGGAAGTACCATTTTCAGTTCCAAAGAGATTGAAGGCCCAAAAAATAAGCTTTCAAACAACTAGACGGCAAAACGTTACCAGAGCAAGCTCTGAAAATGGAGGTGAGGAAAACAATGATGAACCACAGTGCCTCAGAATCACAAAAGGCAGAATACCAGAAAAGGGGAAGAGAAACTCTAAAGAAGAAACCAATAGTATAAGAAAACACAATGGATGAGATAAAAACTGGGCTAAAGTCAATCCTAAGCAGACTAATTAATGCAGAAGGAATCGTGAATGGCTTAGAGGACGGGGGAACAGAAATCCCTCCATCAGAAGAAGACACAGAAAAGCGAGTGCAAACCAACGCTAACATCACTGTTGAATCCTGGGTTAAGACAAAGCAGGTAAGAATAGGACTCATAGGATTCCCAAATGGAAAGCAATTGATAAACTAGTACATTCTGAAAAGGAATTTGTAGAAAAATCAGAATGAAACTTGCTGAAATCCAAGAAAGTATCATCTATACGAATTCAGGAAGTACACAGCGTCCAAAAGAGGTGGAATACCAATAGACCAACAAGAAGCAGTAGAATTCAAATAAACAAATTTCATGATCATCCCAGTGATGTAAAATTCACCTCGAGGAAAGAAACTTAGTCACAAAAGTACCTCCAGAGGGGGTTCAGCTGATATCTCGGCAGAAAATTTGCAACAAGGGGAGGAGTGCCAGGACATAGACCATATCCTGAATGAGAAAAAGCTGCAATCTAGGGTAGCCTATGCCAAATGACCGCCATTTATAACAACGGCAGAGCTAGGGAAATTCACTGACCGGCAAACCTTAAAAGAATTCAGCAGTTTGAGACTGATCCTAAAACAAAAATTGAGAATCCTACCCTGAGTAGAAAAGTAGCAAGATGAAATGGAAATAACAAAACCATTATTGCAAATGCAAGAAGAGCCTGAGTTGCAAAGAAGTAAGAAGAAGAAGGCAAGGAGGACATCAAAATCCTAAAGATGGGAGAGGGTAGCAGGAAATCATAGGTGATTTTAAGCACTATCTTAAGTGAATCAGCTTACATGACTGTCTGTCTGAAGCAAAAGGAGGGATGCATGGCCTAATGTGTTTGCAAAATAAACAATCAGACAAACAGACATACACCAAAAGGTTACAGTTGTCTGACATATACCAAACAACCATGATTATTCAAGACAAAATACTCAAAGTGATGTCAAGTTTCATTCAGCACGCATCGACCTATTATCGCTGTTAGCATGTACTCAACACACTTGTATTCAGAAAACAGACGCGTGCATTAATATTCATAGATACTGATCCAGAAGTGCACATCGTGAGCCAACCCAAATGACGGTTTTGAATAAGAGTGGGTCATAGAACGGGATATAGTCTTAGAAGTCTTCAAACAGGATGAACGAATGCCTTATTCTACCCTACGTAGAGAAGAAATGGCATAAGCCTATAACAAAGACAAGTAGCTCTGCAAAACTGAACTAAGTGTAAAAGAGACAGACTGGAAAGTGCACGTTGGGATTGGTTTCATTTCTAGGAATTTCAGCCCCCATGAAACAAATGGATCCATGTTCTGAGAGTGTGGGTGTTTCAGCAGAAAGCAACAGAAGGATATGTAATCTGGGTGAATGGATATTACACAAACATGAGTTTCCTTGAGTGGGTGTCTGTGTAATGTGAACTGTTAGAAAGTTTAAATAGGTGTGAATCCATAAACTGAACATGGACACACTTCCCTCAGTTTGTACTGTGTATATAGATTTGAAAAAAAGGAAACAGGGAAGAGAAAAGGAAAATTGGACCCTTGTGGATAGAATCACATTTCCCTTAGGAAACTCTCGTCTAATGCAGCATCACCTCCAACACTGACTTGATGCATCAACCACTGTGGATGGCAGTTACCGGTTGGATTCCAGGTGGAATGTTGGTGTGTATCACGAGGCTTGTTGCGGCTGGTGGATCCAAGGTAACTGGACAGAATTCTGTGGGTGGATCAGTTTGATGGTGGGTCTGCTGCCCTATGTGGAGATTGGCTTAGGTCTTTTGTTCGGGAAGCTGAGTAAGTTCGAGATACTGCTGCTGCCCAAAGACCTGAGTTCACGGGTCAGTTTCCAGAATCTGAAAGGGCAGACAGTGGAAGATCTGCCTGTCATCAGCTTACTGGTTAGGCTCCGAAGTATCTTCAGACTTGCCCATTCCTGTTGACGTCGACTTTATGGGAGACACGAAGAGAAGCTGGCAGAAACACTGGCTGCATGGATTGAGGAGATGTGCGGACACATTGATGAAAGTTGTTCTGCCACAGTGGAGAATATCGGCATGGAGACATCTCTAGAGAATACCAGGCTCGAAAGGCTTTCATGAGACCTACTGAACCTCGCTGATACTGGCAGAAACATACGGAGAGTCAACGTGCCCTTGAGAAAGTTACTCGATTCTCTGCTCCAAGAACGGGTCCAAGATTCCTGACGTCTAAAAGAGAAGAGATGGCAGAGATGATAAAGCGCTCATATTCTTGGAAGAGGTCGTGAGAATCCACACACCCAAATAGGCATTTATGAATCATTCAGACCGAAATGCACCAAGCACAGGTAAGCCTATTCCCACGTTTGTGCCTAGCTATCAATCACATGCTCTTCCCTCCACTCCACTCAGGCATCCATTTCAAAGGATCAGAACCTGAGCTGCAATGAATCCAGGAGGAGGAGAGCAAGCCCCTACTAGATTCAGAGTTCCTCCTCATTCACACGCGGTGAACAACTGTGAACTCCTTAATATTCAAATACTCTCGATTGAAATAGATAGGAATTGAATACTTAGCTCACACAAAGAAATGATGACCTTCCCCTAGATTAAGGAAATGCTGGGGTTATGTATTCTTTGGGCTGAAAGGAGTGTGGGAAGTGAGGGGAATCTTTGAATGAACTTGAATCTCAGTTTTTCAAGACACTACAGGATAATATTAGAAGTCCGATAGTGAACTGTACTGTAAAAGTCGAAAACACATTATAGACACAGGTTATGTGGACAGTCATTCACTTCCGTCAAGCCCCGGGTGCACTATATCTTGGAGGTGCAGACTTGGTTGTGTTAAATTGTTTTACCCAACATGATCGGATGATTAAGCCTTCTCAGCACTGATAGAAAAGCACCTGGTTTTCTATAGCCTAGGATATCTGCAGCAGGTTTCTCATAGTTAAATGCCTCTAATTGCTTTTTGAATCAAGCCTAAATGTGTATATTCTGTTTAGATTTTCTTGTATATTCCTAGAGAGGAATGTTATACCTTTAAATGACAACATTGCCTAGTATGTGTCATTGGGAGTAAAGGGCACCTGGTGCACAAGGGAAACAATGTTGTGGGTTATTTCATGGTTCCAATAGGTATTTCATTGTTCCTTTTGTTGTTGGAGGCTTCAAGAGAAAAGAGTTGGCATGTCCCCTTCAAACATTTGGACTGCTATTTTACATTGAGACTGTCTGTTTTTTCCTTAGAGCTGACAAAATCTTACAAAAATTGTCAAGTCTGGTTTCTAGGTTCATTTGGTTATTTTCGAAAACTAACTTCACTTTCATATAAATCCCAAAATACGTAAATCGATTCTATTAACCTTCTTAAAGACTGCAACTGTCTTATCAATATAATGTCAAAGCTGGAGTCTTAGGACAAATCATCCGTCCATGGCGGTAAAGAAAAAGGAGCGAAACTAATATCCAATTTCTGTGAATTATTTGTGAAATGTGTTGATTTGTCGATGCCCAGTAGGAAGAGAACAAGTGCAAACTGCTCTCACTAGACACCATACACCAAATATTGTAAACACACACTCACCCAGCCCTTGGCACAGGACACTTGAGTAAGAGTGGTCTGTTACATCCAAAGACATGATGAGGCCTCAGAAAAACCGTAAGCAGGAAAAGGCAAAGTAGAGAATGGAAACCAGTGCAGGATCTGACCTCTGGTAAAGGAGCATCAAAGGTGAAACTCTGTTTTCCGTGGAAGCACACTCTCAAGCGGGCAGCAGGCATGGGATTGAAGGTGATGTGCTGAGTGTTAGAAGAGTGCACAGCAGAAGCTTGGCTGACAGAACTCAAAGAAATCAGTTCAAAATATCCCCACAATTGAATCTGAGACCAAGATCCGAGCTGCCAAATCTGAGCTAGCAGAGGCAGCGGAAAAAGAGGGATAGGGCTAAGGATGATTGCTCTCGCAGAACTCAGGGATCTCGAATGCATTGTGGGTTTTGGTGGGTTCTTTCAAGAGAGCAAAGGAAACTGTGAATTCAGTGAGACAGGAACAGCACTGGCACGTGAGTTTGAGTTTATCGATATGTCCTATGGCCACATCCACTGCATCTGCAGGACCAGGGTCCAATTTGACATTTTGCCAATAGAGCACACGTGGGGCTCAATCAGAGGTATCATGCATCTGGACTGAGGGTTCCAGGGGGCGTTGGGTTTGAAATCAGTATTAAAAGATTTAGGATCTGCTACATTCCAAACCTGGATAGGGATTACACTCTGGTTTGAGGCAGAGGATGCGGAACAGCTCTGTGGTTGCCTTCGTGAACCCATTACTCAAGAATGAGCGAAATAGGAAGAGTGGTCAAAGTCCACAGTACGAGAAGATGAAGCATTTCTTACAGCATTATCACCCAAATGCAGATGCTACATTTTGGACGGCACTGACAGGGTACTGCACCGAGGACACATAGGTCGGCCTGCGGGATCATCCCAGCAGGCCCTGAAGTATGACATCCATACATATGCTTCCACTGTTGTTTTTGTAGACACAGAAGCTCTGGGAAGAACTGGTAACATTGGGACATTCCCATGGCAGTAGAAAGTACAAGCGCACTCTCTGTTGGCTGTTTTGGAGACACTTCAAAATGACATACAGAAGAATGCAGAGCTGAAAACCTATAGAAGCTTCATTTCCACTAGAGGAAGTGCCCTGCGCCCTTTCAGAATTGTGAGATAAATGTAATAAAAAAAGAGGATCAACTAACTGAAACAGTATGGTGTGTTCATCACAACAAAGACAACACCAGGATTTAGAGATATACCAGACAACACACACAGGAACAGGGCATGGCATCAAGGTCTAGGGAAAATTGTCCTCACAGAAATACCTTGGAAATGCGTACACCAAAAAGTCTAAAGTTTGCACTTATCCAAGCCCAATTTGTCTATATTAGATACATGATATTACCTGAACTATAGGGTAAAAGAAGTATAGTAAAAGAAACAGGAAGTACCATTTTCAGTTCCAAAGAGATTGAAGGCCCAAAAAATAAGCTTTCAAACAACTAGACGGCAAAACGTTACCAGAGCAAGCTCTGAAAATGGAGGTGAGGAAAACAATGATGAACCACAGTGCCTCAGAATCACAAAAGGCAGAATACCAGAAAAGGGGAAGAGAAACTCTAAAGAAGAAACCAATAGTATAAGAAAACACAATGGATGAGATAAAAACTGGGCTAAAGTCAATCCTAAGCAGACTAATTAATGCAGAAGGAATCGTGAATGGCTTAGAGGACGGGGGAACAGAAATCCCTCCATCAGAAGAAGACACAGAAAAGCGAGTGCAAACCAACGCTAACATCACTGTCGAATCCTGGGTTAAGACAAAGCAGGTAAGAATAGGACTCATAGGATTCCCAAATGGAAAGCAATTGATAAACTAGTACATTCTGAAAAGGAATTTGTAGAAAAATCAGAATGAAACTTGCTGAAATCCAAGAAAGTATCATCTATACGAATTCAGGAAGTACACAGCGTCCAAAAGAGGTGGAATACCAATAGACCAACAAGAAGCAGTAGAATTCAAATAAACAAATTTCATGATCATCCCAGTGATGTAAAATTCACCTCGAGGAAAGAAACTTAGTCACAAAAGTACCTCCAGAGGGGGTTCAGCTGATATCTCGGCAGAAAATTTGCAACAAGGGGAGGAGTGCCAGGACATAGACCATATCCTGAATGAGAAAAAGCTGCAATCTAGGGTAGCCTATGCCAAATGACCGCCTTTTATAACAACGGCAGAGCTAGGGAAATTCACTGACCGGCAAACCTTAAAAGATTTCAGCAGTTTGAGACTGATCCTAAAACAAAAATTGAGAATCCTACCCTGAGTAGAAAAGTAGCAAGATGAAATGGAAATAACAAAACCATTATTGCAAATGCAAGAAGAGCCTGAGTTGCAAAGAAGTAAGAAGAAGAAGGCAAGGAGGACATCAAAATCCTAAAGATGGGAGAGGGTAGCAGGAAATCATAGGTGATTTTAAGCACTATCTTAAGTGAATCAGCTTACATGACTGTCTGTCTGAAGCAAAAGGAGGGATGCATGGCCTAATGTGTTTGCAAAATAAACAATCAGACAAACAGACATACACCAAAAGGTTACAGTTGTCTGACATATACCAAACAACCATGATTATTCAAGACAAAATACTCAAAGTGATGTCAAGTTTCATTCAGCACGCATCGACCTATTATCGCTGTTAGCATGTACTCAACACACTTGTATTCAGAAAACAGACGCGTGCATTAATATTCATAGATACTGATCCAGAAGTGCACATCGTGAGCCAACCCAAATGACGGTTTTGAATAAGAGTGGGTCATAGAACGGGATATAGTCTTAGAAGTCTTCAAACAGGATGAACGAATGCCTTATTCTACCCTACGTAGAGAAGAAATGGCATAAGCCTATAACAAAGACAAGTAGCTCTGCAAAACTGAACTAAGTGTAAAAGAGACAGACTGGAAAGTGCACGTTGGGATTGGTTTCATTTCTAGGAATTTCAGCCCCCATGAAACAAATGGATCCATGTTCTGAGAGTGTGGGTGTTTCAGCAGAAAGCAACAGAAGGATATGTAATCTGGGTGAATGGATATTACACAAACATGAGTTTCCTTGAGTGGGTGTCTGTGTAATGTGAACTGTTAGAAAGTTTAAATAGGTGTGAATCCATAAACTGAACATGGACACACTTCCCTCAGTTTGTACTGTGTATATAGATTTGAAAAAAAGGAAACAGGGAAGAGAAAAGGAAAATTGGACCCTTGTGGATAGAATCACATTTCCCTTAGGAAACTCTCGTCTAATGCAGCATCACCTCCAACACTGACTTGATGCATCAACCACTGTGGATGGCAGTTACCGGTTGGATTCCAGGTGGAATGTTGGTGTGTATCACGAGGCTTGTTGCGGCTGGTGGATCCAAGGTAACTGGACAGAATTCTGTGGGTGGATCAGTTTGATGGTGGGTCTGCTGCCCTATGTGGAGATTGGCTTAGGTCTTTTGTTCGGGAAGCTGAGTAAGTTCGAGATACTGCTGCTGCCCAAAGACCTGAGTTCACGGGTCAGTTTCCAGAATCTGAAAGGGCAGACAGTGGAAGATCTGCCTGTCATCAGCTTACTGGTTAGGCTCCGAAGTATCTTCAGACTTGCCCATTCCTGTTGACGTCGACTTTATGGGAGACACGAAGAGAAGCTGGCAGAAACACTGGCTGCATGGATTGAGGAGATGTGCGGACACATTGATGAAAGTTGTTCTGCCACAGTGGAGAATATCGGCATGGAGACATCTCTAGAGAATACCAGGCTCGAAAGGCTTTCATGAGACCTACTGAACCTCGCTGATACTGGCAGAAACATACGGAGAGTCAACGTGCCCTTGAGAAAGTTACTCGATTCTCTGCTCCAAGAACGGGTCCAAGATTCCTGACGTCTAAAAGAGAAGAGATGGCAGAGATGATAAAGCGCTCATATTCTTGGAAGAGGTCGTGAGAATCCACACACCCAAATAGGCATTTATGAATCATTCAGACCGAAATGCACCAAGCACAGGTAAGCCTATTCCCACGTTTGTGCCTAGCTATCAATCACATGCTCTTCCCTCCACTCCACTCAGGCATCCATTTCAAAGGATCAGAACCTGAGCTGCAATGAATCCAGGAGGAGGAGAGCAAGCCCCTACTAGATTCAGAGTTCCTCCTCATTCACACGCGGTGAACAACTGTGAACTCCTTAATATTCAAATACTCTCGATTGAAATAGATAGGAATTGAATACTTAGCTCACACAAAGAAATGATGACCTTCCCCTAGATTAAGGAAATGCTGGGGTTATGTATTCTTTGGGCTGAAAGGAGTGTGGGAAGTGAGGGGAATCTTTGAATGAACTTGAATCTCAGTTTTTCAAGACACTACAGGATAATATTAGAAGTCCGATAGTGAACTGTACTGTAAAAGTCGAAAACACATTATAGACACAGGTTATGTGGACAGTCATTCACTTCCGTCAAGCCCCGGGTGCACTATATCTTGGAGGTGCAGACTTGGTTGTGTTAAATTGTTTTACCCAACATGATCGGATGATTAAGCCTTCTCAGCACTGATAGAAAAGCACCTGGTTTTCTATAGCCTAGGATATCTGCAGCAGGTTTCTCATAGTTAAATGCCTCTAATTGCTTTTTGAATCAAGCCTAAATGTGTATATTCTGTTTAGATTTTCTTGTATATTCCTAGAGAGGAATGTTATACCTTTAAATGACAACATTGCCTAGTATGTGTCATTGGGAGTAAAGGGCACCTGGTGCACAAGGGAAACAATGTTGTGGGTTATTTCATGGTTCCAATAGGTATTTCATTGTTCCTTTTGTTGTTGGAGGCTTCAAGAGAAAAGAGTTGGCATGTCCCCTTCAAACATTTGGACTGCTATTTTACATTGAGACTGTCTGTTTTTTCCTTAGAGCTGACAAAATCTTACAAAAATTGTCAAGTCTGGTTTCTAGGTTCATTTGGTTATTTTCGAAAACTAACTTCACTTTCATATAAATCCCAAAATACGTAAATCGATTCTATTAACCTTCTTAAAGACTGCAACTGTCTTATCAATATAATGTCAAAGCTGGAGTCTTAGGACAAATCATCCGTCCATGGCGGTAAAGAAAAAGGAGCGAAACTAATATCCAATTTCTGTGAATTATTTGTGAAATGTGTTGATTTGTCGATGCCCAGTAGGAAGAGAACAAGTGCAAACTGCTCTCACTAGACACCATACACCAAATATTGTAAACACACACTCACCCAGCCCTTGGCACAGGACACTTGAGTAAGAGTGGTCTGTTACATCCAAAGACATGATGAGGCCTCAGAAAAACCGTAAGCAGGAAAAGGCAAAGTAGAGAATGGAAACCAGTGCAGGATCTGACCTCTGGTAAAGGAGCATCAAAGGTGAAACTCTGTTTTCCGTGGAAGCACACTCTCAAGCGGGCAGCAGGCATGGGATTGAAGGTGATGTGCTGAGTGTTAGAAGAGTGCACAGCAGAAGCTTGGCTGACAGAACTCAAAGAAATCAGTTCAAAATATCCCCACAATTGAATCTGAGACCAAGATCCGAGCTGCCAAATCTGAGCTAGCAGAGGCAGCGGAAAAAGAGGGATAGGGCTAAGGATGATTGCTCTCGCAGAACTCAGGGATCTCGAATGCATTGTGGGTTTTGGTGGGTTCTTTCAAGAGAGCAAAGGAAACTGTGAATTCAGTGAGACAGGAACAGCACTGGCACGTGAGTTTGAGTTTATCGATATGTCCTATGGCCACATCCACTGCATCTGCAGGACCAGGGTCCAATTTGACATTTTGCCAATAGAGCACACGTGGGGCTCAATCAGAGGTATCATGCATCTGGACTGAGGGTTCCAGGGGGCGTTGGGTTTGAAATCAGTATTAAAAGATTTAGGATCTGCTACATTCCAAACCTGGATAGGGATTACACTCTGGTGTGAGGCAGAGGATGCGGAACAGCTCTGTGGTTGCCTTCGTGAACCCATTACTCAAGAATGAGCGAAATAGGAAGAGTGGTCAAAGTCCACAGTACGAGAAGATGAAGCATTTCTTACAGCATTATCACCCAAATGCAGATGCTACATTTTGGACGGCACTGACAGGGTACTGCACCGAGGACACATAGGTCGGCCTGCGGGATCATCCCAGCAGGCCCTGAAGTATGACATCCATACATATGCTTCCACTGTTGTTTTTGTAGACACAGAAGCTCTGGGAAGAACTGGTAACATTGGGACATTCCCATGGCAGTAGAAAGTACAAGCGCACTCTCTGTTGGCTGTTTTGGAGACACTTCAAAATGACATACAGAAGAATGCAGAGCTGAAAACCTATAGAAGCTTCATTTCCACTAGAGGAAGTGCCCTGCGCCCTTTCAGAATTGTGAGATAAATGTAATAAAAAAAGAGGATCAACTAACTGAAACAGTATGGTGTGTTCATCACAACAAAGACAACACCAGGATTTAGAGATATACCAGACAACACACACAGGAACAGGGCATGGCATCAAGGTCTAGGGAAAATTGTCCTCACAGAAATACCTTGGAAATGCGTACACCAAAAAGTCTAAAGTTTGCACTTATCCAAGCCCAATTTGTCTATATTAGATACATGATATTACCTGAACTATAGGGTAAAAGAAGTATAGTAAAAGAAACAGGAAGTACCATTTTCAGTTCCAAAGAGATTGAAGGCCCAAAAAATAAGCTTTCAAACAACTAGACGGCAAAACGTTACCAGAGCAAGCTCTGAAAATGGAGGTGAGGAAAACAATGATGAACCACAGTGCCTCAGAATCACAAAAGGCAGAATACCAGAAAAGGGGAAGAGAAACTCTAAAGAAGAAACCAATAGTATAAGAAAACACAATGGATGAGATAAAAACTGGGCTAAAGTCAATCCTAAGCAGACTAATTAATGCAGAAGGAATCGTGAATGGCTTAGAGGACGGGGGAACAGAAATCCCTCCATCAGAAGAAGACACAGAAAAGCGAGTGCAAACCAACGCTAACATCACTGTTGAATCCTGGGTTAAGACAAAGCAGGTAAGAATAGGACTCATAGGATTCCCAAATGGAAAGCAATTGATAAACTAGTACATTCTGAAAAGGAATTTGTAGAAAAATCAGAATGAAACTTGCTGAAATCCAAGAAAGTATCATCTATACGAATTCAGGAAGTACACAGCGTCCAAAAGAGGTGGAATACCAATAGACCAACAAGAAGCAGTAGAATTCAAATAAACAAATTTCATGATCATCCCAGTGATGTAAAATTCACCTCGAGGAAAGAAACTTAGTCACAAAAGTACCTCCAGAGGGGGTTCAGCTGATATCTCGGCAGAAAATTTGCAACAAGGGGAGGAGTGCCAGGACATAGACCATATCCTGAATGAGAAAAAGCTGCAATCTAGGGTAGCCTATGCCAAATGACCGCCATTTATAACAACGGCAGAGCTAGGGAAATTCACTGACCGGCAAACCTTAAAAGATTTCAGCAGTTTGAGACTGATCCTAAAACAAAAATTGAGAATCCTACCCTGAGTAGAAAAGTAGCAAGATGAAATGGAAATAACAAAACCATTATTGCAAATGCAAGAAGAGCCTGAGTTGCAAAGAAGTAAGAAGAAGAAGGCAAGGAGGACATCAAAATCCTAAAGATGGGAGAGGGTAGCAGGAAATCATAGGTGATTTTAAGCACTATCTTAAGTGAATCAGCTTACATGACTGTCTGTCTGAAGCAAAAGGAGGGATGCATGGCCTAATGTGTTTGCAAAATAAACAATCAGACAAACAGACATACACCAAAAGGTTACAGTTGTCTGACATATACCAAACAACCATGATTATTCAAGACAAAATACTCAAAGTGATGTCAAGTTTCATTCAGCACGCATCGACCTATTATCGCTGTTAGCATGTACTCAACACACTTGTATTCAGAAAACAGACGCGTGCATTAATATTCATAGATACTGATCCAGAAGTGCACATCGTGAGCCAACCCAAATGACGGTTTTGAATAAGAGTGGGTCATAGAACGGGATATAGTCTTAGAAGTCTTCAAACAGGATGAACGAATGCCTTATTCTACCCTACGTAGAGAAGAAATGGCATAAGCCTATAACAAAGACAAGTAGCTCTGCAAAACTGAACTAAGTGTAAAAGAGACAGACTGGAAAGTGCACGTTGGGATTGGTTTCATTTCTAGGAATTTCAGCCCCCATGAAACAAATGGATCCATGTTCTGAGAGTGTGGGTGTTTCAGCAGAAAGCAACAGAAGGATATGTAATCTGGGTGAATGGATATTACACAAACATGAGTTTCCTTGAGTGGGTGTCTGTGTAATGTGAACTGTTAGAAAGTTTAAATAGGTGTGAATCCATAAACTGAACATGGACACACTTCCCTCAGTTTGTACTGTGTATATAGATTTGAAAAAAAGGAAACAGGGAAGAGAAAAGGAAAATTGGACCCTTGTGGATAGAATCACATTTCCCTTAGGAAACTCTCGTCTAATGCAGCATCACCTCCAACACTGACTTGATGCATCAACCACTGTGGATGGCAGTTACCGGTTGGATTCCAGGTGGAATGTTGGTGTGTATCACGAGGCTTGTTGCGGCTGGTGGATCCAAGGTAACTGGACAGAATTCTGTGGGTGGATCAGTTTGATGGTGGGTCTGCTGCCCTATGTGGAGATTGGCTTAGGTCTTTTGTTCGGGAAGCTGAGTAAGTTCGAGATACTGCTGCTGCCCAAAGACCTGAGTTCACGGGTCAGTTTCCAGAATCTGAAAGGGCAGACAGTGGAAGATCTGCCTGTCATCAGCTTACTGGTTAGGCTCCGAAGTATCTTCAGACTTGCCCATTCCTGTTGACGTCGACTTTATGGGAGACACGAAGAGAAGCTGGCAGAAACACTGGCTGCATGGATTGAGGAGATGTGCGGACACATTGATGAAAGTTGTTCTGCCACAGTGGAGAATATCGGCATGGAGACATCTCTAGAGAATACCAGGCTCGAAAGGCTTTCATGAGACCTACTGAACCTCGCTGATACTGGCAGAAACATACGGAGAGTCAACGTGCCCTTGAGAAAGTTACTCGATTCTCTGCTCCAAGAACGGGTCCAAGATTCCTGACGTCTAAAAGAGAAGAGATGGCAGAGATGATAAAGCGCTCATATTCTTGGAAGAGGTCGTGAGAATCCACACACCCAAATAGGCATTTATGAATCATTCAGACCGAAATGCACCAAGCACAGGTAAGCCTATTCCCACGTTTGTGCCTAGCTATCAATCACATGCTCTTCCCTCCACTCCACTCAGGCATCCATTTCAAAGGATCAGAACCTGAGCTGCAATGAATCCAGGAGGAGGAGAGCAAGCCCCTACTAGATTCAGAGTTCCTCCTCATTCACACGCGGTGAACAACTGTGAACTCCTTAATATTCAAATACTCTCGATTGAAATAGATAGGAATTGAATACTTAGCTCACACAAAGAAATGATGACCTTCCCCTAGATTAAGGAAATGCTGGGGTTATGTATTCTTTGGGCTGAAAGGAGTGTGGGAAGTGAGGGGAATCTTTGAATGAACTTGAATCTCAGTTTTTCAAGACACTACAGGATAATATTAGAAGTCCGATAGTGAACTGTACTGTAAAAGTCGAAAACACATTATAGACACAGGTTATGTGGACAGTCATTCACTTCCGTCAAGCCCCGGGTGCACTATATCTTGGAGGTGCAGACTTGGTTGTGTTAAATTGTTTTACCCAACATGATCGGATGATTAAGCCTTCTCAGCACTGATAGAAAAGCACCTGGTTTTCTATAGCCTAGGATATCTGCAGCAGGTTTCTCATAGTTAAATGCCTCTAATTGCTTTTTGAATCAAGCCTAAATGTGTATATTCTGTTTAGATTTTCTTGTATATTCCTAGAGAGGAATGTTATACCTTTAAATGACAACATTGCCTAGTATGTGTCATTGGGAGTAAAGGGCACCTGGTGCACAAGGGAAACAATGTTGTGGGTTATTTCATGGTTCCAATAGGTATTTCATTGTTCCTTTTGTTGTTGGAGGCTTCAAGAGAAAAGAGTTGGCATGTCCCCTTCAAACATTTGGACTGCTATTTTACATTGAGACTGTCTGTTTTTTCCTTAGAGCTGACAAAATCTTACAAAAATTGTCAAGTCTGGTTTCTAGGTTCATTTGGTTATTTTCGAAAACTAACTTCACTTTCATATAAATCCCAAAATACGTAAATCGATTCTATTAACCTTCTTAAAGACTGCAACTGTCTTATCAATATAATGTCAAAGCTGGAGTCTTAGGACAAATCATCCGTCCATGGCGGTAAAGAAAAAGGAGCGAAACTAATATCCAATTTCTGTGAATTATTTGTGAAATGTGTTGATTTGTCGATGCCCAGTAGGAAGAGAACAAGTGCAAACTGCTCTCACTAGACACCATACACCAAATATTGTAAACACACACTCACCCAGCCCTTGGCACAGGACACTTGAGTAAGAGTGGTCTGTTACATCCAAAGACATGATGAGGCCTCAGAAAAACCGTAAGCAGGAAAAGGCAAAGTAGAGAATGGAAACCAGTGCAGGATCTGACCTCTGGTAAAGGAGCATCAAAGGTGAAACTCTGTTTTCCGTGGAAGCACACTCTCAAGCGGGCAGCAGGCATGGGATTGAAGGTGATGTGCTGAGTGTTAGAAGAGTGCACAGCAGAAGCTTGGCTGACAGAACTCAAAGAAATCAGTTCAAAATATCCCCACAATTGAATCTGAGACCAAGATCCGAGCTGCCAAATCTGAGCTAGCAGAGGCAGCGGAAAAAGAGGGATAGGGCTAAGGATGATTGCTCTCGCAGAACTCAGGGATCTCGAATGCATTGTGGGTTTTGGTGGGTTCTTTCAAGAGAGCAAAGGAAACTGTGAATTCAGTGAGACAGGAACAGCACTGGCACGTGAGTTTGAGTTTATCGATATGTCCTATGGCCACATCCACTGCATCTGCAGGACCAGGGTCCAATTTGACATTTTGCCAATAGAGCACACGTGGGGCTCAATCAGAGGTATCATGCATCTGGACTGAGGGTTCCAGGGGGCGTTGGGTTTGAAATCAGTATTAAAAGATTTAGGATCTGCTACATTCCAAACCTGGATAGGGATTACACTCTGGTTTGAGGCAGAGGATGCGGAACAGCTCTGTGGTTGCCTTCGTGAACCCATTACTCAAGAATGAGCGAAATAGGAAGAGTGGTCAAAGTCCACAGTACGAGAAGATGAAGCATTTCTTACAGCATTATCACCCAAATGCAGATGCTACATTTTGGACGGCACTGACAGGGTACTGCACCGAGGACACATAGGTCGGCCTGCGGGATCATCCCAGCAGGCCCTGAAGTATGACATCCATACATATGCTTCCACTGTTGTTTTTGTAGACACAGAAGCTCTGGGAAGAACTGGTAACATTGGGACATTCCCATGGCAGTAGAAAGTACAAGCGCACTCTCTGTTGGCTGTTTTGGAGACACTTCAAAATGACATACAGAAGAATGCAGAGCTGAAAACCTATAGAAGCTTCATTTCCACTAGAGGAAGTGCCCTGCGCCCTTTCAGAATTGTGAGATAAATGTAATAAAAAAAGAGGATCAACTAACTGAAACAGTATGGTGTGTTCATCACAACAAAGACAACACCAGGATTTAGAGATATACCAGACAACACACACAGGAACAGGGCATGGCATCAAGGTCTAGGGAAAATTGTCCTCACAGAAATACCTTGGAAATGCGTACACCAAAAAGTCTAAAGTTTGCACTTATCCAAGCCCAATTTGTCTATATTAGATACATGATATTACCTGAACTATAGGGTAAAAGAAGTATAGTAAAAGAAACAGGAAGTACCATTTTCAGTTCCAAAGAGATTGAAGGCCCAAAAAATAAGCTTTCAAACAACTAGACGGCAAAACGTTACCAGAGCAAGCTCTGAAAATGGAGGTGAGGAAAACAATGATGAACCACAGTGCCTCAGAATCACAAAAGGCAGAATACCAGAAAAGGGGAAGAGAAACTCTAAAGAAGAAACCAATAGTATAAGAAAACACAATGGATGAGATAAAAACTGGGCTAAAGTCAATCCTAAGCAGACTAATTAATGCAGAAGGAATCGTGAATGGCTTAGAGGACGGGGGAACAGAAATCCCTCCATCAGAAGAAGACACAGAAAAGCGAGTGCAAACCAACGCTAACATCACTGTCGAATCCTGGGTTAAGACAAAGCAGGTAAGAATAGGACTCATAGGATTCCCAAATGGAAAGCAATTGATAAACTAGTACATTCTGAAAAGGAATTTGTAGAAAAATCAGAATGAAACTTGCTGAAATCCAAGAAAGTATCATCTATACGAATTCAGGAAGTACACAGCGTCCAAAAGAGGTGGAATACCAATAGACCAACAAGAAGCAGTAGAATTCAAATAAACAAATTTCATGATCATCCCAGTGATGTAAAATTCACCTCGAGGAAAGAAACTTAGTCACAAAAGTACCTCCAGAGGGGGTTCAGCTGATATCTCGGCAGAAAATTTGCAACAAGGGGAGGAGTGCCAGGACATAGACCATATCCTGAATGAGAAAAAGCTGCAATCTAGGGTAGCCTATGCCAAATGACCGCCTTTTATAACAACGGCAGAGCTAGGGAAATTCACTGACCGGCAAACCTTAAAAGATTTCAGCAGTTTGAGACTGATCCTAAAACAAAAATTGAGAATCCTACCCTGAGTAGAAAAGTAGCAAGATGAAATGGAAATAACAAAACCATTATTGCAAATGCAAGAAGAGCCTGAGTTGCAAAGAAGTAAGAAGAAGAAGGCAAGGAGGACATCAAAATCCTAAAGATGGGAGAGGGTAGCAGGAAATCATAGGTGATTTTAAGCACTATCTTAAGTGAATCAGCTTACATGACTGTCTGTCTGAAGCAAAAGGAGGGATGCATGGCCTAATGTGTTTGCAAAATAAACAATCAGACAAACAGACATACACCAAAAGGTTACAGTTGTCTGACATATACCAAACAACCATGATTATTCAAGACAAAATACTCAAAGTGATGTCAAGTTTCATTCAGCACGCATCGACCTATTATCGCTGTTAGCATGTACTCAACACACTTGTATTCAGAAAACAGACGCGTGCATTAATATTCATAGATACTGATCCAGAAGTGCACATCGTGAGCCAACCCAAATGACGGTTTTGAATAAGAGTGGGTCATAGAACGGGATATAGTCTTAGAAGTCTTCAAACAGGATGAACGAATGCCTTATTCTACCCTACGTAGAGAAGAAATGGCATAAGCCTATAACAAAGACAAGTAGCTCTGCAAAACTGAACTAAGTGTAAAAGAGACAGACTGGAAAGTGCACGTTGGGATTGGTTTCATTTCTAGGAATTTCAGCCCCCATGAAACAAATGGATCCATGTTCTGAGAGTGTGGGTGTTTCAGCAGAAAGCAACAGAAGGATATGTAATCTGGGTGAATGGATATTACACAAACATGAGTTTCCTTGAGTGGGTGTCTGTGTAATGTGAACTGTTAGAAAGTTTAAATAGGTGTGAATCCATAAACTGAACATGGACACACTTCCCTCAGTTTGTACTGTGTATATAGATTTGAAAAAAAGGAAACAGGGAAGAGAAAAGGAAAATTGGACCCTTGTGGATAGAATCACATTTCCCTTAGGAAACTCTCGTCTAATGCAGCATCACCTCCAACACTGACTTGATGCATCAACCACTGTGGATGGCAGTTACCGGTTGGATTCCAGGTGGAATGTTGGTGTGTATCACGAGGCTTGTTGCGGCTGGTGGATCCAAGGTAACTGGACAGAATTCTGTGGGTGGATCAGTTTGATGGTGGGTCTGCTGCCCTATGTGGAGATTGGCTTAGGTCTTTTGTTCGGGAAGCTGAGTAAGTTCGAGATACTGCTGCTGCCCAAAGACCTGAGTTCACGGGTCAGTTTCCAGAATCTGAAAGGGCAGACAGTGGAAGATCTGCCTGTCATCAGCTTACTGGTTAGGCTCCGAAGTATCTTCAGACTTGCCCATTCCTGTTGACGTCGACTTTATGGGAGACACGAAGAGAAGCTGGCAGAAACACTGGCTGCATGGATTGAGGAGATGTGCGGACACATTGATGAAAGTTGTTCTGCCACAGTGGAGAATATCGGCATGGAGACATCTCTAGAGAATACCAGGCTCGAAAGGCTTTCATGAGACCTACTGAACCTCGCTGATACTGGCAGAAACATACGGAGAGTCAACGTGCCCTTGAGAAAGTTACTCGATTCTCTGCTCCAAGAACGGGTCCAAGATTCCTGACGTCTAAAAGAGAAGAGATGGCAGAGATGATAAAGCGCTCATATTCTTGGAAGAGGTCGTGAGAATCCACACACCCAAATAGGCATTTATGAATCATTCAGACCGAAATGCACCAAGCACAGGTAAGCCTATTCCCACGTTTGTGCCTAGCTATCAATCACATGCTCTTCCCTCCACTCCACTCAGGCATCCATTTCAAAGGATCAGAACCTGAGCTGCAATGAATCCAGGAGGAGGAGAGCAAGCCCCTACTAGATTCAGAGTTCCTCCTCATTCACACGCGGTGAACAACTGTGAACTCCTTAATATTCAAATACTCTCGATTGAAATAGATAGGAATTGAATACTTAGCTCACACAAAGAAATGATGACCTTCCCCTAGATTAAGGAAATGCTGGGGTTATGTATTCTTTGGGCTGAAAGGAGTGTGGGAAGTGAGGGGAATCTTTGAATGAACTTGAATCTCAGTTTTTCAAGACACTACAGGATAATATTAGAAGTCCGATAGTGAACTGTACTGTAAAAGTCGAAAACACATTATAGACACAGGTTATGTGGACAGTCATTCACTTCCGTCAAGCCCCGGGTGCACTATATCTTGGAGGTGCAGACTTGGTTGTGTTAAATTGTTTTACCCAACATGATCGGATGATTAAGCCTTCTCAGCACTGATAGAAAAGCACCTGGTTTTCTATAGCCTAGGATATCTGCAGCAGGTTTCTCATAGTTAAATGCCTCTAATTGCTTTTTGAATCAAGCCTAAATGTGTATATTCTGTTTAGATTTTCTTGTATATTCCTAGAGAGGAATGTTATACCTTTAAATGACAACATTGCCTAGTATGTGTCATTGGGAGTAAAGGGCACCTGGTGCACAAGGGAAACAATGTTGTGGGTTATTTCATGGTTCCAATAGGTATTTCATTGTTCCTTTTGTTGTTGGAGGCTTCAAGAGAAAAGAGTTGGCATGTCCCCTTCAAACATTTGGACTGCTATTTTACATTGAGACTGTCTGTTTTTTCCTTAGAGCTGACAAAATCTTACAAAAATTGTCAAGTCTGGTTTCTAGGTTCATTTGGTTATTTTCGAAAACTAACTTCACTTTCATATAAATCCCAAAATACGTAAATCGATTCTATTAACCTTCTTAAAGACTGCAACTGTCTTATCAATATAATGTCAAAGCTGGAGTCTTAGGACAAATCATCCGTCCATGGCGGTAAAGAAAAAGGAGCGAAACTAATATCCAATTTCTGTGAATTATTTGTGAAATGTGTTGATTTGTCGATGCCCAGTAGGAAGAGAACAAGTGCAAACTGCTCTCACTAGACACCATACACCAAATATTGTAAACACACACTCACCCAGCCCTTGGCACAGGACACTTGAGTAAGAGTGGTCTGTTACATCCAAAGACATGATGAGGCCTCAGAAAAACCGTAAGCAGGAAAAGGCAAAGTAGAGAATGGAAACCAGTGCAGGATCTGACCTCTGGTAAAGGAGCATCAAAGGTGAAACTCTGTTTTCCGTGGAAGCACACTCTCAAGCGGGCAGCAGGCATGGGATTGAAGGTGATGTGCTGAGTGTTAGAAGAGTGCACAGCAGAAGCTTGGCTGACAGAACTCAAAGAAATCAGTTCAAAATATCCCCACAATTGAATCTGAGACCAAGATCCGAGCTGCCAAATCTGAGCTAGCAGAGGCAGCGGAAAAAGAGGGATAGGGCTAAGGATGATTGCTCTCGCAGAACTCAGGGATCTCGAATGCATTGTGGGTTTTGGTGGGTTCTTTCAAGAGAGCAAAGGAAACTGTGAATTCAGTGAGACAGGAACAGCACTGGCACGTGAGTTTGAGTTTATCGATATGTCCTATGGCCACATCCACTGCATCTGCAGGACCAGGGTCCAATTTGACATTTTGCCAATAGAGCACACGTGGGGCTCAATCAGAGGTATCATGCATCTGGACTGAGGGTTCCAGGGGGCGTTGGGTTTGAAATCAGTATTAAAAGATTTAGGATCTGCTACATTCCAAACCTGGATAGGGATTACACTCTGGTGTGAGGCAGAGGATGCGGAACAGCTCTGTGGTTGCCTTCGTGAACCCATTACTCAAGAATGAGCGAAATAGGAAGAGTGGTCAAAGTCCACAGTACGAGAAGATGAAGCATTTCTTACAGCATTATCACCCAAATGCAGATGCTACATTTTGGACGGCACTGACAGGGTACTGCACCGAGGACACATAGGTCGGCCTGCGGGATCATCCCAGCAGGCCCTGAAGTATGACATCCATACATATGCTTCCACTGTTGTTTTTGTAGACACAGAAGCTCTGGGAAGAACTGGTAACATTGGGACATTCCCATGGCAGTAGAAAGTACAAGCGCACTCTCTGTTGGCTGTTTTGGAGACACTTCAAAATGACATACAGAAGAATGCAGAGCTGAAAACCTATAGAAGCTTCATTTCCACTAGAGGAAGTGCCCTGCGCCCTTTCAGAATTGTGAGATAAATGTAATAAAAAAAGAGGATCAACTAACTGAAACAGTATGGTGTGTTCATCACAACAAAGACAACACCAGGATTTAGAGATATACCAGACAACACACACAGGAACAGGGCATGGCATCAAGGTCTAGGGAAAATTGTCCTCACAGAAATACCTTGGAAATGCGTACACCAAAAAGTCTAAAGTTTGCACTTATCCAAGCCCAATTTGTCTATATTAGATACATGATATTACCTGAACTATAGGGTAAAAGAAGTATAGTAAAAGAAACAGGAAGTACCATTTTCAGTTCCAAAGAGATTGAAGGCCCAAAAAATAAGCTTTCAAACAACTAGACGGCAAAACGTTACCAGAGCAAGCTCTGAAAATGGAGGTGAGGAAAACAATGATGAACCACAGTGCCTCAGAATCACAAAAGGCAGAATACCAGAAAAGGGGAAGAGAAACTCTAAAGAAGAAACCAATAGTATAAGAAAACACAATGGATGAGATAAAAACTGGGCTAAAGTCAATCCTAAGCAGACTAATTAATGCAGAAGGAATCGTGAATGGCTTAGAGGACGGGGGAACAGAAATCCCTCCATCAGAAGAAGACACAGAAAAGCGAGTGCAAACCAACGCTAACATCACTGTCGAATCCTGGGTTAAGACCAAGCAGGTAAGAATAGGACTCATAGGATTCCCAAATGGAAAGCATTTGATAAACTAGTACATTCTGAAAAGGAATTTGTAGAAAAATCAGAATGAAACTTGCTGAAATCCAAGAAAGTATCATCTATACGAATTCAGGAAGTACACAGCGTCCAAAAGAGGTGGAATACCAATAGACCAACAAGAAGCAGTAGAATTCAAATAAACAAATTTCATGATCATCCCAGTGATGTAAAATTCACCTCGAGGAAAGAAACATAGTCACAAAAGTACCTCCAGAGGGGGTTCAGCTGATATCTCGGCAGAAAATTTGCAACAAGGGGAGGAGTGCCAGGACATAGACCATATCCTGAATGAGAAAAAGCTGCAATCTAGGGTAGCCTATGCCAAATGACCGCCATTTATAACAACGGCAGAGCTAGGGAAATTCACTGACCGGCAAACCTTAAAAGATTTCAGCAGTTTGAGACTGATCCTAAAACAAAAATTGAGAATCCTACCCTGAGTAGAAAAGTAGCAAGATGAAATGGAAATAACAAAACCATTATTGCAAATGCAAGAAGAGCCTGAGTTGCAAAGAAGTAAGAAGAAGAAGGCAAGGAGGACATCAAAATCCTAAAGATGGGAGAGGGTAGCAGGAAATCATAGGTGATTTTAAGCACTATCTTAAGTGAATCAGCTTACATGACTGTCTGTCTGAAGCAAAAGGAGGGATGCATGGCCTAATGTGTTTGCAAAATAAACAATCAGACAAACAGACATACACCAAAAGGTTACAGTTGTCTGACATATACCAAACAACCATGATTATTCAAGACAAAATACTCAAAGTGATGTCAAGTTTCATTCAGCACGCATCGACCTATTATCGCTGTTAGCATGTACTCAACACACTTGTATTCAGAAAACAGACGCGTGCATTAATATTCATAGATACTGATCCAGAAGTGCACATCGTGAGCCAACCCAAATGACGGTTTTGAATAAGAGTGGGTCATAGAACGGGATATAGTCTTAGAAGTCTTCAAACAGGATGAACGAATGCCTTATTCTACCCTACGTAGAGAAGAAATGGCATAAGCCTATAACAAAGACAAGTAGCTCTGCAAAACTGAACTAAGTGTAAAAGAGACAGACTGGAAAGTGCACGTTGGGATTGGTTTCATTTCTAGGAATTTCAGCCCCCATGAAACAAATGGATCCATGTTCTGAGAGTGTGGGTGTTTCAGCAGAAAGCAACAGAAGGATATGTAATCTGGGTGAATGGATATTACACAAACATGAGTTTCCTTGAGTGGGTGTCTGTGTAATGTGAACTGTTAGAAAGTTTAAATAGGTGTGAATCCATAAACTGAACATGGACACACTTCCCTCAGTTTGTACTGTGTATATAGATTTGAAAAAAAGGAAACAGGGAAGAGAAAAGGAAAATTGGACCCTTGTGGATAGAATCACATTTCCCTTAGGAAACTCTCGTCTAATGCAGCATCACCTCCAACACTGACTTGATGCATCAACCACTGTGGATGGCAGTTACCGGTTGGATTCCAGGTGGAATGTTGGTGTGTATCACGAGGCTTGTTGCGGCTGGTGGATCCAAGGTAACTGGACAGAATTCTGTGGGTGGATCAGTTTGATGGTGGGTCTGCTGCCCTATGTGGAGATTGGCTTAGGTCTTTTGTTCGGGAAGCTGAGTAAGTTCGAGATACTGCTGCTGCCCAAAGACCTGAGTTCACGGGTCAGTTTCCAGAATCTGAAAGGGCAGACAGTGGAAGATCTGCCTGTCATCAGCTTACTGGTTAGGCTCCGAAGTATCTTCAGACTTGCCCATTCCTGTTGACGTCGACTTTATGGGAGACACGAAGAGAAGCTGGCAGAAACACTGGCTGCATGGATTGAGGAGATGTGCGGACACATTGATGAAAGTTGTTCTGCCACAGTGGAGAATATCGGCATGGAGACATCTCTAGAGAATACCAGGCTCAAAAGACTTTCATGAGACCTACTGAACCTCGCTGATACTGGCAGAAACATACGGAGAGTCAACGTGCCCTTGAGAAAGTTACTCGATTCTCTGCTCCAAGAACGGGTCCAAGATTCCTGACGTCTAAAAGAGAAGAGATGGCAGAGATGATAAAGCGCTCATATTCTTGGAAGAGGTCGTGAGAATCCACACACCCAAATAGGCATTTATGAATCATTCAGACCGAAATGCACCAAGCACAGGTAAGCCTATTCCCACGTTTGTGCCTAGCTATCAATCACATGCTCTTCCCTCCACTCCACTCAGGCATCCATTTCAAAGGATCAGAACCTGAGCTGCAATGAATCCAGGAGGAGGAGAGCAAGCCCCTACTAGATTCAGAGTTCCTCCTCATTCACACGCGGTGAACAACTGTGAACTCCTTAATATTCAAATACTCTCGATTGAAATAGATAGGAATTGAATACTTAGCTCACACAAAGAAATGATGACCTTCCCCTAGATTAAGGAAATGCTGGGGTTATGTATTCTTTGGGCTGAAAGGAGTGTGGGAAGTGAGGGGAATCTTTGAATGAACTTGAATCTCAGTTTTTCAAGACACTACAGGATAATATTAGAAGTCCGATAGTGAACTGTACTGTAAAAGTCGAAAACACATTATAGACACAGGTTATGTGGACAGTCATTCACTTCCGTCAAGCCCCGGGTGCACTATATCTTGGAGGTGCAGACTTGGTTGTGTTAAATTGTTTTACCCAACATGATCGGATGATTAAGCCTTCTCAGCACTGATAGAAAAGCACCTGGTTTTCTATAGCCTAGGATATCTGCAGCAGGTTTCTCATAGTTAAATGCCTCTAATTGCTTTTTGAATCAAGCCTAAATGTGTATATTCTGTTTAGATTTTCTTGTATATTCCTAGAGAGGAATGTTATACCTTTAAATGACAACATTGCCTAGTATGTGTCATTGGGAGTAAAGGGCACCTGGTGCACAAGGGAAACAATGTTGTGGGTTATTTCATGGTTCCAATAGGTATTTCATTGTTCCTTTTGTTGTTGGAGGCTTCAAGAGAAAAGAGTTGGCATGTCCCCTTCAAACATTTGGACTGCTATTTTACATTGAGACTGTCTGTTTTTTCCTTAGAGCTGACAAAATCTTACAAAAATTGTCAAGTCTGGTTTCTAGGTTCATTTGGTTATTTTCGAAAACTAACTTCACTTTCATATAAATCCCAAAATACGTAAATCGATTCTATTAACCTTCTTAAAGACTGCAACTGTCTTATCAATATAATGTCAAAGCTGGAGTCTTAGGACAAATCATCCGTCCATGGCGGTAAAGAAAAAGGAGCGAAACTAATATCCAATTTCTGTGAATTATTTGTGAAATGTGTTGATTTGTCGATGCCCAGTAGGAAGAGAACAAGTGCAAACTGCTCTCACTAGACACCATACACCAAATATTGTAAACACACACTCACCCAGCCCTTGGCACAGGACACTTGAGTAAGAGTGGTCTGTTACATCCAAAGACATGATGAGGCCTCAGAAAAACCGTAAGCAGGAAAAGGCAAAGTAGAGAATGGAAACCAGTGCAGGATCTGACCTCTGGTAAAGGAGCATCAAAGGTGAAACTCTGTTTTCCGTGGAAGCACACTCTCAAGCGGGCAGCAGGCATGGGATTGAAGGTGATGTGCTGAGTGTTAGAAGAGTGCACAGCAGAAGCTTGGCTGACAGAACTCAAAGAAATCAGTTCAAAATATCCCCACAATTGAATCTGAGACCAAGATCCGAGCTGCCAAATCTGAGCTAGCAGAGGCAGCGGAAAAAGAGGGATAGGGCTAAGGATGATTGCTCTCGCAGAACTCAGGGATCTCGAATGCATTGTGGGTTTTGGTGGGTTCTTTCAAGAGAGCAAAGGAAACTGTGAATTCAGTGAGACAGGAACAGCACTGGCACGTGAGTTTGAGTTTATCGATATGTCCTATGGCCACATCCACTGCATCTGCAGGACCAGGGTCCAATTTGACATTTTGCCAATAGAGCACACGTGGGGCTCAATCAGAGGTATCATGCATCTGGACTGAGGGTTCCAGGGGGCGTTGGGTTTGAAATCAGTATTAAAAGATTTAGGATCTGCTACATTCCAAACCTGGATAGGGATTACACTCTGGTGTGAGGCAGAGGATGCGGAACAGCTCTGTGGTTGCCTTCGTGAACCCATTACTCAAGAATGAGCAAAATAGGAAGAGTGGTCAAAGTCCACAGTACGAGAAGATGAAGCATTTCTTACAGCATTATCACCCAAATGCAGATGCTACATTTTGGACGGCACTGACAGGGTACTGCACCGAGGACACATAGGTCGGCCTGCGGGATCATCCCAGCAGGCCCTGAAGTATGACATCCATACATATGCTTCCACTGTTGTTTTTGTAGACACAGAAGCTCTGGGAAGAACTGGTAACATTGGGACATTCCCATGGCAGTAGAAAGTACAAGCGCACTCTCTGTTGGCTGTTTTGGAGACACTTCAAAATGACATACAGAAGAATGCAGAGCTGAAAACCTATAGAAGCTTCATTTCCACTAGAGGAAGTGCCCTGCGCCCTTTCAGAATTGTGAGATAAATGTAATAAAAAAAGAGGATCAACTAACTGAAACAGTATGGTGTGTTCATCACAACAAAGACAACACCAGGATTTAGAGATATACCAGACAACACACACAGGAACAGGGCATGGCATCAAGGTCTAGGGAAAATTGTCCTCACAGAAATACCTTGGAAATGCGTACACCAAAAAGTCTAAAGTTTGCACTTATCCAAGCCCAATTTGTCTATATTAGATACATGATATTACCTGAACTATAGGGTAAAAGAAGTATAGTAAAAGAAACAGGAAGTACCATTTTCAGTTCCAAAGAGATTGAAGGCCCAAAAAATAAGCTTTCAAACAACTAGACGGCAAAACGTTACCAGAGCAAGCTCTGAAAATGGAGGTGAGGAAAACAATGATGAACCACAGTGCCTCAGAATCACAAAAGGCAGAATACCAGAAAAGGGGAAGAGAAACTCTAAAGAAGAAACCAATAGTATAAGAAAACACAATGGATGAGATAAAAACTGGGCTAAAGTCAATCCTAAGCAGACTAATTAATGCAGAAGGAATCGTGAATGGCTTAGAGGACGGGGGAACAGAAATCCCTCCATCAGAAGAAGACACAGAAAAGCGAGTGCAAACCAACGCTAACATCACTGTCGAATCCTGGGTTAAGACAAAGCAGGTAAGAATAGGACTCATAGGATTCCCAAATGGAAAGCATTTGATAAACTAGTACATTCTGAAAAGGAATTTGTAGAAAAATCAGAATGAAACTTGCTGAAATCCAAGAAAGTATCATCTATACGAATTCAGGAAGTACACAGCGTCCAAAAGAGGTGGAATACCAATAGACCAACAAGAAGCAGTAGAATTCAAATAAACAAATTTCATGATCATCCCAGTGATGTAAAATTCACCTCGAGGAAAGAAACATAGTCACAAAAGTACCTCCAGAGGGGGTTCAGCTGATATCTCGGCAGAAAATTTGCAACAAGGGGAGGAGTGCCAGGACATAGACCATATCCTGAATGAGAAAAAGCTGCAATCTAGGGTAGCCTATGCCAAATGACCGCCATTTATAACAACGGCAGAGCTAGGGAAATTCACTGACCGGCAAACCTTAAAAGATTTCAGCAGTTTGAGACTGATCCTAAAACAAAAATTGAGAATCCTACCCTGAGTAGAAAAGTAGCAAGATGAAATGGAAATAACAAAACCATTATTGCAAATGCAAGAAGAGCCTGAGTTGCAAAGAAGTAAGAAGAAGAAGGCAAGGAGGACATCAAAATCCTAAAGATGGGAGAGGGTAGCAGGAAATCATAGGTGATTTTAAGCACTATCTTAAGTGAATCAGCTTACATGACTGTCTGTCTGAAGCAAAAGGAGGGATGCATGGCCTAATGTGTTTGCAAAATAAACAATCAGACAAACAGACATACACCAAAAGGTTACAGTTGTCTGACATATACCAAACAACCATGATTATTCAAGACAAAATACTCAAAGTGATGTCAAGTTTCATTCAGCACGCATCGACCTATTATCGCTGTTAGCATGTACTCAACACACTTGTATTCAGAAAACAGACGCGTGCATTAATATTCATAGATACTGATCCAGAAGTGCACATCGTGAGCCAACCCAAATGACGGTTTTGAATAAGAGTGGGTCATAGAACGGGATATAGTCTTAGAAGTCTTCAAACAGGATGAACGAATGCCTTATTCTACCCTACGTAGAGAAGAAATGGCATAAGCCTATAACAAAGACAAGTAGCTCTGCAAAACTGAACTAAGTGTAAAAGAGACAGACTGGAAAGTGCACGTTGGGATTGGTTTCATTTCTAGGAATTTCAGCCCCCATGAAACAAATGGATCCATGTTCTGAGAGTGTGGGTGTTTCAGCAGAAAGCAACAGAAGGATATGTAATCTGGGTGAATGGATATTACACAAACATGAGTTTCCTTGAGTGGGTGTCTGTGTAATGTGAACTGTTAGAAAGTTTAAATAGGTGTGAATCCATAAACTGAACATGGACACACTTCCCTCAGTTTGTACTGTGTATATAGATTTGAAAAAAAGGAAACAGGGAAGAGAAAAGGAAAATTGGACCCTTGTGGATAGAATCACATTTCCCTTAGGAAACTCTCGTCTAATGCAGCATCACCTCCAACACTGACTTGATGCATCAACCACTGTGGATGGCAGTTACCGGTTGGATTCCAGGTGGAATGTTGGTGTGTATCACGAGGCTTGTTGCGGCTGGTGGATCCAAGGTAACTGGACAGAATTCTGTGGGTGGATCAGTTTGATGGTGGGTCTGCTGCCCTATGTGGAGATTGGCTTAGGTCTTTTGTTCGGGAAGCTGAGTAAGTTCGAGATACTGCTGCTGCCCAAAGACCTGAGTTCACGGGTCAGTTTCCAGAATCTGAAAGGGCAGACAGTGGAAGATCTGCCTGTCATCAGCTTACTGGTTAGGCTCCGAAGTATCTTCAGACTTGCCCATTCCTGTTGACGTCGACTTTATGGGAGACACGAAGAGAAGCTGGCAGAAACACTGGCTGCATGGATTGAGGAGATGTGCGGACACATTGATGAAAGTTGTTCTGCCACAGTGGAGAATATCGGCATGGAGACATCTCTAGAGAATACCAGGCTCAAAAGACTTTCATGAGACCTACTGAACCTCGCTGATACTGGCAGAAACATACGGAGAGTCAACGTGCCCTTGAGAAAGTTACTCGATTCTCTGCTCCAAGAACGGGTCCAAGATTCCTGACGTCTAAAAGAGAAGAGATGGCAGAGATGATAAAGCGCTCATATTCTTGGAAGAGGTCGTGAGAATCCACACACCCAAATAGGCATTTATGAATCATTCAGACCGAAATGCACCAAGCACAGGTAAGCCTATTCCCACGTTTGTGCCTAGCTATCAATCACATGCTCTTCCCTCCACTCCACTCAGGCATCCATTTCAAAGGATCAGAACCTGAGCTGCAATGAATCCAGGAGGAGGAGAGCAAGCCCCTACTAGATTCAGAGTTCCTCCTCATTCACACGCGGTGAACAACTGTGAACTCCTTAATATTCAAATACTCTCGATTGAAATAGATAGGAATTGAATACTTAGCTCACACAAAGAAATGATGACCTTCCCCTAGATTAAGGAAATGCTGGGGTTATGTATTCTTTGGGCTGAAAGGAGTGTGGGAAGTGAGGGGAATCTTTGAATGAACTTGAATCTCAGTTTTTCAAGACACTACAGGATAATATTAGAAGTCCGATAGTGAACTGTACTGTAAAAGTCGAAAACACATTATAGACACAGGTTATGTGGACAGTCATTCACTTCCGTCAAGCCCCGGGTGCACTATATCTTGGAGGTGCAGACTTGGTTGTGTTAAATTGTTTTACCCAACATGATCGGATGATTAAGCCTTCTCAGCACTGATAGAAAAGCACCTGGTTTTCTATAGCCTAGGATATCTGCAGCAGGTTTCTCATAGTTAAATGCCTCTAATTGCTTTTTGAATCAAGCCTAAATGTGTATATTCTGTTTAGATTTTCTTGTATATTCCTAGAGAGGAATGTTATACCTTTAAATGACAACATTGCCTAGTATGTGTCATTGGGAGTAAAGGGCACCTGGTGCACAAGGGAAACAATGTTGTGGGTTATTTCATGGTTCCAATAGGTATTTCATTGTTCCTTTTGTTGTTGGAGGCTTCAAGAGAAAAGAGTTGGCATGTCCCCTTCAAACATTTGGACTGCTATTTTACATTGAGACTGTCTGTTTTTTCCTTAGAGCTGACAAAATCTTACAAAAATTGTCAAGTCTGGTTTCTAGGTTCATTTGGTTATTTTCGAAAACTAACTTCACTTTCATATAAATCCCAAAATACGTAAATCGATTCTATTAACCTTCTTAAAGACTGCAACTGTCTTATCAATATAATGTCAAAGCTGGAGTCTTAGGACAAATCATCCGTCCATGGCGGTAAAGAAAAAGGAGCGAAACTAATATCCAATTTCTGTGAATTATTTGTGAAATGTGTTGATTTGTCGATGCCCAGTAGGAAGAGAACAAGTGCAAACTGCTCTCACTAGACACCATACACCAAATATTGTAAACACACACTCACCCAGCCCTTGGCACAGGACACTTGAGTAAGAGTGGTCTGTTACATCCAAAGACATGATGAGGCCTCAGAAAAACCGTAAGCAGGAAAAGGCAAAGTAGAGAATGGAAACCAGTGCAGGATCTGACCTCTGGTAAAGGAGCATCAAAGGTGAAACTCTGTTTTCCGTGGAAGCACACTCTCAAGCGGGCAGCAGGCATGGGATTGAAGGTGATGTGCTGAGTGTTAGAAGAGTGCACAGCAGAAGCTTGGCTGACAGAACTCAAAGAAATCAGTTCAAAATATCCCCACAATTGAATCTGAGACCAAGATCCGAGCTGCCAAATCTGAGCTAGCAGAGGCAGCGGAAAAAGAGGGATAGGGCTAAGGATGATTGCTCTCGCAGAACTCAGGGATCTCGAATGCATTGTGGGTTTTGGTGGGTTCTTTCAAGAGAGCAAAGGAAACTGTGAATTCAGTGAGACAGGAACAGCACTGGCACGTGAGTTTGAGTTTATCGATATGTCCTATGGCCACATCCACTGCATCTGCAGGACCAGGGTCCAATTTGACATTTTGCCAATAGAGCACACGTGGGGCTCAATCAGAGGTATCATGCATCTGGACTGAGGGTTCCAGGGGGCGTTGGGTTTGAAATCAGTATTAAAAGATTTAGGATCTGCTACATTCCAAACCTGGATAGGGATTACACTCTGGTTTGAGGCAGAGGATGCGGAACAGCTCTGTGGTTGCCTTCGTGAACCCATTACTCAAGAATGAGCGAAATAGGAAGAGTGGTCAAAGTCCACAGTACGAGAAGATGAAGCATTTCTTACAGCATTATCACCCAAATGCAGATGCTACATTTTGGACGGCACTGACAGGGTACTGCACCGAGGACACATAGGTCGGCCTGCGGGATCATCCCAGCAGGCCCTGAAGTATGACATCCATACATATGCTTCCACTGTTGTTTTTGTAGACACAGAAGCTCTGGGAAGAACTGGTAACATTGGGACATTCCCATGGCAGTAGAAAGTTCAAGCGCACTCACTGTTGGCTGTTTTGGAGACACTTCAAAATGACATACAGAAGAATGCAGAGCTGAAAACCTATAGAAGCTTCATTTCCACTAGAGGAAGTGCCCTGCGCCCTTTCAGAATTGTGAGATAAATGTAATAAAAAAGAGGAACAACTAACTGAAACAGTATGGTGTGTTCATCACAACAAAGACAACACCAGGATTTAGAGATATACCAGACAACACACACAGGAACAGGGCATGGCATCAAGGTCTAGGGAAAATTGTCCTCACAGAAATACCTTGGAAATGCGTACACCAAAAAGTCTAAAGTTTGCACTTATCCAAGCCCAATTTGTCTATATTAGATACATGATATTACCTGAACTATAGGGTAAAAGAAGTATAGTAAAAGAAACAGGAAGTACCATTTTCAGTTCCAAAGAGATTGAAGGCCCAAAAAATAAGCTTTCAAACAACTAGACGGCAAAACGTTACCAGAGCAAGCTCTGAAAATGGAGGTGAGGAAAACAATGATGAACCACAGTGCCTCAGAATCACAAAAGGCAGAATACCAGAAAAGGGGAAGAGAAACTCTAAAGAAGAAACCAATAGTATAAGAAAACACAATGGATGAGATAAAAACTGGGCTAAAGTCAATCCTAAGCAGACTAATTAATGCAGAAGGAATCGTGAATGGCTTAGAGGACGGGGGAACAGAAATCCCTCCATCAGAAGAAGACACAGAAAAGCGAGTGCAAACCAACGCTAACATCACTGTTGAATCCTGGGTTAAGACCAAGCAGGTAAGAATAGGACTCATAGGATTCCCAAATGGAAAGCATTTGATAAACTAGTACATTCTGAAAAGGAATTTGTAGAAAAATCAGAATGAAACTTGCTGAAATCCAAGAAAGTATCATCTATACGAATTCAGGAAGTACACAGCGTCCAAAAGAGGTGGAATACCAATAGACCAACAAGAAGCAGTAGAATTCAAATAAACAAATTTCATGATCATCCCAGTGATGTAAAATTCACCTCGAGGACAGAAACTTAGTCACAAAAGTACCTCCAGAGGGGGTTCAGCTGATATCTCGGCAGAAAATTTGCAACAAGGGGAGGAGGGCCAGGACATAGACCATATCCTGAATGAGAAAAAGCTGCAATCTAGGGTAGCCTATGCCAAATGACCGCCATTTATAACAACGGCAGAGCTAGGGAAATTCACTGACCGGCAAACCTTAAAAGAATTCAGCAGTTTGAGACTGATCCTAAAACAAAAATTGAGAATCCTACCCTGAGTAGAAAAGTAGCAAGATGAAATGGAAATAACAAAACCATTATTGCAAATGCAAGAAGAGCCTGAGTTGCAAAGAAGTAAGAAGAAGAAGGCAAGGAGGACATCAAAATCCTAAAGATGGGAGAGGGTAGCAGGAAATCATAGGTGATTTTAAGCACTATCTTAAGTGAATCAGCTTACATGACTGTCTGTCTGAAGCAAAAGGAGGGATGCATGGCCTAATGTGTTTGCAAAATAAACAATCAGACAAACAGACATACACCAAAAGGTTACAGTTGTCTGACATATACCAAACAACCATGATTATTCAAGACAAAATACTCAAAGTGATGTCAAGTTTCATTCAGCACGCATCGACCTATTATCGCTGTTAGCATGTACTCAACACACTTGTATTCAGAAAACAGACGCGTGCATTAATATTCATAGATACTGATCCAGAAGTGCACATCGTGAGCCAACCCAAATGACGGTTTTGAATAAGAGTGGGTCATAGAACGGGATATAGTCTTAGAAGTCTTCAAACAGGATGAACGAATGCCTTATTCTACCCTACGTAGAGAAGAAATGGCATAAGCCTATAACAAAGACAAGTAGCTCTGCAAAACTGAACTAAGTGTAAAAGAGACAGACTGGAAAGTGCACGTTGGGATTGGTTTCATTTCTAGGAATTTCAGCCCCCATGAAACAAATGGATCCATGTTCTGAGAGTGTGGGTGTTTCAGCAGAAAGCAACAGAAGGATATGTAATCTGGGTGAATGGATATTACACAAACATGAGTTTCCTTGAGTGGGTGTCTGTGTAATGTGAACTGTTAGAAAGTTTAAATAGGTGTGAATCCATAAACTGAACATGGACACACTTCCCTCAGTTTGTACTGTGTATATAGATTTGAAAAAAAGGAAACAGGGAAGAGAAAAGGAAAATTGGACCCTTGTGGATAGAATCACATTTCCCTTAGGAAACTCTCGTCTAATGCAGCATCACCTCCAACACTGACTTGATGCATCAACCACTGTGGATGGCAGTTACCGGTTGGATTCCAGGTGGAATGTTGGTGTGTATCACGAGGCTTGTTGCGGCTGGTGGATCCAAGGTAACTGGACAGAATTCTGTGGGTGGATCAGTTTGATGGTGGGTCTGCTGCCCTATGTGGAGATTGGCTTAGGTCTTTTGTTCGGGAAGCTGAGTAAGTTCGAGATACTGCTGCTGCCCAAAGACCTGAGTTCACGGGTCAGTTTCCAGAATCTGAAAGGGCAGACAGTGGAAGATCTGCCTGTCATCAGCTTACTGGTTAGGCTCCGAAGTATCTTCAGACTTGCCCATTCCTGTTGACGTCGACTTTATGGGAGACACGAAGAGAAGCTGGCAGAAACACTGGCTGCATGGATTGAGGAGATGTGCGGACACATTGATGAAAGTTGTTCTGCCACAGTGGAGAATATCGGCATGGAGACATCTCTAGAGAATACCAGGCTCGAAAGGCTTTCATGAGACCTACTGAACCTCGCTGATACTGGCAGAAACATACGGAGAGTCAACGTGCCCTTGAGAAAGTTACTCGATTCTCTGCTCCAAGAACGGGTCCAAGATTCCTGACGTCTAAAAGAGAAGAGATGGCAGAGATGATAAAGCGCTCATATTCTTGGAAGAGGTCGTGAGAATCCACACACCCAAATAGGCATTTATGAATCATTCAGACCGAAATGCACCAAGCACAGGTAAGCCTATTCCCACGTTTGTGCCTAGCTATCAATCACATGCTCTTCCCTCCACTCCACTCAGGCATCCATTTCAAAGGATCAGAACCTGAGCTGCAATGAATCCAGGAGGAGGAGAGCAAGCCCCTACTAGATTCAGAGTTCCTCCTCATTCACACGCGGTGAACAACTGTGAACTCCTTAATATTCAAATACTCTCGATTGAAATAGATAGGAATTGAATACTTAGCTCACACAAAGAAATGATGACCTTCCCCTAGATTAAGGAAATGCTGGGGTTATGTATTCTTTGGGCTGAAAGGAGTGTGGGAAGTGAGGGGAATCTTTGAATGAACTTGAATCTCAGTTTTTCAAGACACTACAGGATAATATTAGAAGTCCGATAGTGAACTGTACTGTAAAAGTCGAAAACACATTATAGACACAGGTTATGTGGACAGTCATTCACTTCCGTCAAGCCCCGGGTGCACTATATCTTGGAGGTGCAGACTTGGTTGTGTTAAATTGTTTTACCCAACATGATCGGATGATTAAGCCTTCTCAGCACTGATAGAAAAGCACCTGGTTTTCTATAGCCTAGGATATCTGCAGCAGGTTTCTCATAGTTAAATGCCTCTAATTGCTTTTTGAATCAAGCCTAAATGTGTATATTCTGTTTAGATTTTCTTGTATATTCCTAGAGAGGAATGTTATACCTTTAAATGACAACATTGCCTAGTATGTGTCATTGGGAGTAAAGGGCACCTGGTGCACAAGGGAAACAATGTTGTGGGTTATTTCATGGTTCCAATAGGTATTTCATTGTTCCTTTTGTTGTTGGAGGCTTCAAGAGAAAAGAGTTGGCATGTCCCCTTCAAACATTTGGACTGCTATTTTACATTGAGACTGTCTGTTTTTTCCTTAGAGCTGACAAAATCTTACAAAAATTGTCAAGTCTGGTTTCTAGGTTCATTTGGTTATTTTCGAAAACTAACTTCACTTTCATATAAATCCCAAAATACGTAAATCGATTCTATTAACCTTCTTAAAGACTGCAACTGTCTTATCAATATAATGTCAAAGCTGGAGTCTTAGGACAAATCATCCGTCCATGGCGGTAAAGAAAAAGGAGCGAAACTAATATCCAATTTCTGTGAATTATTTGTGAAATGTGTTGATTTGTCGATGCCCAGTAGGAAGAGAACAAGTGCAAACTGCTCTCACTAGACACCATACACCAAATATTGTAAACACACACTCACCCAGCCCTTGGCACAGGACACTTGAGTAAGAGTGGTCTGTTACATCCAAAGACATGATGAGGCCTCAGAAAAACCGTAAGCAGGAAAAGGCAAAGTAGAGAATGGAAACCAGTGCAGGATCTGACCTCTGGTAAAGGAGCATCAAAGGTGAAACTCTGTTTTCCGTGGAAGCACACTCTCAAGCGGGCAGCAGGCATGGGATTGAAGGTGATGTGCTGAGTGTTAGAAGAGTGCACAGCAGAAGCTTGGCTGACAGAACTCAAAGAAATCAGTTCAAAATATCCCCACAATTGAATCTGAGACCAAGATCCGAGCTGCCAAATCTGAGCTAGCAGAGGCAGCGGAAAAAGAGGGATAGGGCTAAGGATGATTGCTCTCGCAGAACTCAGGGATCTCGAATGCATTGTGGGTTTTGGTGGGTTCTTTCAAGAGAGCAAAGGAAACTGTGAATTCAGTGAGACAGGAACAGCACTGGCACGTGAGTTTGAGTTTATCGATATGTCCTATGGCCACATCCACTGCATCTGCAGGACCAGGGTCCAATTTGACATTTTGCCAATAGAGCACACGTGGGGCTCAATCAGAGGTATCATGCATCTGGACTGAGGGTTCCAGGGGGCGTTGGGTTTGAAATCAGTATTAAAAGATTTAGGATCTGCTACATTCCAAACCTGGATAGGGATTACACTCTGGTGTGAGGCAGAGGATGCGGAACAGCTCTGTGGTTGCCTTCGTGAACCCATTACTCAAGAATGAGCGAAATAGGAAGAGTGGTCAAAGTCCACAGTACGAGAAGATGAAGCATTTCTTACAGCATTATCACCCAAATGCAGATGCTACATTTTGGACGGCACTGACAGGGTACTGCACCGAGGACACATAGGTCGGCCTGCGGGATCATCCCAGCAGGCCCTGAAGTATGACATCCATACATATGCTTCCACTGTTGTTTTTGTAGACACAGAAGCTCTGGGAAGAACTGGTAACATTGGGACATTCCCATGGCAGTAGAAAGTTCAAGCGCACTCACTGTTGGCTGTTTTGGAGACACTTCAAAATGACATACAGAAGAATGCAGAGCTGAAAACCTATAGAAGCTTCATTTCCACTAGAGGAAGTGCCCTGCGCCCTTTCAGAATTGTGAGATAAATGTAATAAAAAAGAGGATCAACTAACTGAAACAGTATGGTGTGTTCATCACAACAAAGACAACACCAGGATTTAGAGATATACCAGACAACACACACAGGAACAGGGCATGGCATCAAGGTCTAGGGAAAATTGTCCTCACAGAAATACCTTGGAAATGCGTACACCAAAAAGTCTAAAGTTTGCACTTATCCAAGCCCAATTTGTCTATATTAGATACATGATATTACCTGAACTATAGGGTAAAAGAAGTATAGTAAAAGAAACAGGAAGTACCATTTTCAGTTCCAAAGAGATTGAAGGCCCAAAAAATAAGCTTTCAAACAACTAGACGGCAAAACGTTACCAGAGCAAGCTCTGAAAATGGAGGTGAGGAAAACAATGATGAACCACAGTGCCTCAGAATCACAAAAGGCAGAATACCAGAAAAGGGGAAGAGAAACTCTAAAGAAGAAACCAATAGTATAAGAAAACACAATGGATGAGATAAAAACTGGGCTAAAGTCAATCCTAAGCAGACTAATTAATGCAGAAGGAATCGTGAATGGCTTAGAGGACGGGGGAACAGAAATCCCTCCATCAGAAGAAGACACAGAAAAGCGAGTGCAAACCAACGCTAACATCACTGTTGAATCCTGGGTTAAGACCAAGCAGGTAAGAATAGGACTCATAGGATTCCCAAATGGAAAGCATTTGATAAACTAGTACATTCTGAAAAGGAATTTGTAGAAAAATCAGAATGAAACTTGCTGAAATCCAAGAAAGTATCATCTATACGAATTCAGGAAGTACACAGCGTCCAAAAGAGGTGGAATACCAATAGACCAACAAGAAGCAGTAGAATTCAAATAAACAAATTTCATGATCATCCCAGTGATGTAAAATTCACCTCGAGGACAGAAACTTAGTCACAAAAGTACCTCCAGAGGGGGTTCAGCTGATATCTCGGCAGAAAATTTGCAACAAGGGGAGGAGGGCCAGGACATAGACCATATCCTGAATGAGAAAAAGCTGCAATCTAGGGTAGCCTATGCCAAATGACCGCCATTTATAACAACGGCAGAGCTAGGGAAATTCACTGACCGGCAAACCTTAAAAGAATTCAGCAGTTTGAGACTGATCCTAAAACAAAAATTGAGAATCCTACCCTGAGTAGAAAAGTAGCAAGATGAAATGGAAATAACAAAACCATTATTGCAAATGCAAGAAGAGCCTGAGTTGCAAAGAAGTAAGAAGAAGAAGGCAAGGAGGACATCAAAATCCTAAAGATGGGAGAGGGTAGCAGGAAATCATAGGTGATTTTAAGCACTATCTTAAGTGAATCAGCTTACATGACTGTCTGTCTGAAGCAAAAGGAGGGATGCATGGCCTAATGTGTTTGCAAAATAAACAATCAGACAAACAGACATACACCAAAAGGTTACAGTTGTCTGACATATACCAAACAACCATGATTATTCAAGACAAAATACTCAAAGTGATGTCAAGTTTCATTCAGCACGCATCGACCTATTATCGCTGTTAGCATGTACTCAACACACTTGTATTCAGAAAACAGACGCGTGCATTAATATTCATAGATACTGATCCAGAAGTGCACATCGTGAGCCAACCCAAATGACGGTTTTGAATAAGAGTGGGTCATAGAACGGGATATAGTCTTAGAAGTCTTCAAACAGGATGAACGAATGCCTTATTCTACCCTACGTAGAGAAGAAATGGCATAAGCCTATAACAAAGACAAGTAGCTCTGCAAAACTGAACTAAGTGTAAAAGAGACAGACTGGAAAGTGCACGTTGGGATTGGTTTCATTTCTAGGAATTTCAGCCCCCATGAAACAAATGGATCCATGTTCTGAGAGTGTGGGTGTTTCAGCAGAAAGCAACAGAAGGATATGTAATCTGGGTGAATGGATATTACACAAACATGAGTTTCCTTGAGTGGGTGTCTGTGTAATGTGAACTGTTAGAAAGTTTAAATAGGTGTGAATCCATAAACTGAACATGGACACACTTCCCTCAGTTTGTACTGTGTATATAGATTTGAAAAAAAGGAAACAGGGAAGAGAAAAGGAAAATTGGACCCTTGTGGATAGAATCACATTTCCCTTAGGAAACTCTCGTCTAATGCAGCATCACCTCCAACACTGACTTGATGCATCAACCACTGTGGATGGCAGTTACCGGTTGGATTCCAGGTGGAATGTTGGTGTGTATCACGAGGCTTGTTGCGGCTGGTGGATCCAAGGTAACTGGACAGAATTCTGTGGGTGGATCAGTTTGATGGTGGGTCTGCTGCCCTATGTGGAGATTGGCTTAGGTCTTTTGTTCGGGAAGCTGAGTAAGTTCGAGATACTGCTGCTGCCCAAAGACCTGAGTTCACGGGTCAGTTTCCAGAATCTGAAAGGGCAGACAGTGGAAGATCTGCCTGTCATCAGCTTACTGGTTAGGCTCCGAAGTATCTTCAGACTTGCCCATTCCTGTTGACGTCGACTTTATGGGAGACACGAAGAGAAGCTGGCAGAAACACTGGCTGCATGGATTGAGGAGATGTGCGGACACATTGATGAAAGTTGTTCTGCCACAGTGGAGAATATCGGCATGGAGACATCTCTAGAGAATACCAGGCTCGAAAGGCTTTCATGAGACCTACTGAACCTCGCTGATACTGGCAGAAACATACGGAGAGTCAACGTGCCCTTGAGAAAGTTACTCGATTCTCTGCTCCAAGAACGGGTCCAAGATTCCTGACGTCTAAAAGAGAAGAGATGGCAGAGATGATAAAGCGCTCATATTCTTGGAAGAGGTCGTGAGAATCCACACACCCAAATAGGCATTTATGAATCATTCAGACCGAAATGCACCAAGCACAGGTAAGCCTATTCCCACGTTTGTGCCTAGCTATCAATCACATGCTCTTCCCTCCACTCCACTCAGGCATCCATTTCAAAGGATCAGAACCTGAGCTGCAATGAATCCAGGAGGAGGAGAGCAAGCCCCTACTAGATTCAGAGTTCCTCCTCATTCACACGCGGTGAACAACTGTGAACTCCTTAATATTCAAATACTCTCGATTGAAATAGATAGGAATTGAATACTTAGCTCACACAAAGAAATGATGACCTTCCCCTAGATTAAGGAAATGCTGGGGTTATGTATTCTTTGGGCTGAAAGGAGTGTGGGAAGTGAGGGGAATCTTTGAATGAACTTGAATCTCAGTTTTTCAAGACACTACAGGATAATATTAGAAGTCCGATAGTGAACTGTACTGTAAAAGTCGAAAACACATTATAGACACAGGTTATGTGGACAGTCATTCACTTCCGTCAAGCCCCGGGTGCACTATATCTTGGAGGTGCAGACTTGGTTGTGTTAAATTGTTTTACCCAACATGATCGGATGATTAAGCCTTCTCAGCACTGATAGAAAAGCACCTGGTTTTCTATAGCCTAGGATATCTGCAGCAGGTTTCTCATAGTTAAATGCCTCTAATTGCTTTTTGAATCAAGCCTAAATGTGTATATTCTGTTTAGATTTTCTTGTATATTCCTAGAGAGGAATGTTATACCTTTAAATGACAACATTGCCTAGTATGTGTCATTGGGAGTAAAGGGCACCTGGTGCACAAGGGAAACAATGTTGTGGGTTATTTCATGGTTCCAATAGGTATTTCATTGTTCCTTTTGTTGTTGGAGGCTTCAAGAGAAAAGAGTTGGCATGTCCCCTTCAAACATTTGGACTGCTATTTTACATTGAGACTGTCTGTTTTTTCCTTAGAGCTGACAAAATCTTACAAAAATTGTCAAGTCTGGTTTCTAGGTTCATTTGGTTATTTTCGAAAACTAACTTCACTTTCATATAAATCCCAAAATACGTAAATCGATTCTATTAACCTTCTTAAAGACTGCAACTGTCTTATCAATATAATGTCAAAGCTGGAGTCTTAGGACAAATCATCCGTCCATGGCGGTAAAGAAAAAGGAGCGAAACTAATATCCAATTTCTGTGAATTATTTGTGAAATGTGTTGATTTGTCGATGCCCAGTAGGAAGAGAACAAGTGCAAACTGCTCTCACTAGACACCATACACCAAATATTGTAAACACACACTCACCCAGCCCTTGGCACAGGACACTTGAGTAAGAGTGGTCTGTTACATCCAAAGACATGATGAGGCCTCAGAAAAACCGTAAGCAGGAAAAGGCAAAGTAGAGAATGGAAACCAGTGCAGGATCTGACCTCTGGTAAAGGAGCATCAAAGGTGAAACTCTGTTTTCCGTGGAAGCACACTCTCAAGCGGGCAGCAGGCATGGGATTGAAGGTGATGTGCTGAGTGTTAGAAGAGTGCACAGCAGAAGCTTGGCTGACAGAACTCAAAGAAATCAGTTCAAAATATCCCCACAATTGAATCTGAGACCAAGATCCGAGCTGCCAAATCTGAGCTAGCAGAGGCAGCGGAAAAAGAGGGATAGGGCTAAGGATGATTGCTCTCGCAGAACTCAGGGATCTCGAATGCATTGTGGGTTTTGGTGGGTTCTTTCAAGAGAGCAAAGGAAACTGTGAACTCAGTGAGACAGGAACAGCACTGGCACGTGAGTTTGAGTTTATCGATATGTCCTATGGCCACATCCACTGCATCTGCAGGACCAGGGTCCAATTTGACATTTTGCCAATAGAGCACACGTGGGGCTCAATCAGAGGTATCATGCATCTGGACTGAGGGTTCCAGGGGGCGTTGGGTTTGAAATCAGTATTAAAAGATTTAGGATCTGCTACATTCCAAACCTGGATAGGGATTACACTCTGGTTTGAGGCAGAGGATGCGGAACAGCTCTGTGGTTGCCTTCGTGAACCCATTACTCAAGAATGAGCGAAATAGGAAGAGTGGTCAAAGTCCACAGTACGAGAAGATGAAGCATTTCTTACAGCATTATCACCCAAATGCAGATGCTACATTTTGGACGGCACTGACAGGGTACTGCACCGAGGACACATAGGTCGGCCTGCGGGATCATCCCAGCAGGCCCTGAAGTATGACATCCATACATATGCTTCCACTGTTGTTTTTGTAGACACAGAAGCTCTGGGAAGAACTGGTAACATTGGGACATTCCCATGGCAGTAGAAAGTACAAGCGCACTCACTGTTGGCTGTTTTGGAGACACTTCAAAATGACATACAGAAGAATGCAGAGCTGAAAACCTATAGAAGCTTCATTTCCACTAGAGGAAGTGCCCTGCGCCCTTTCAGAATTGTGAGATAAATGTAATAAAAAAGAGGATCAACTAACTGAAACAGTATGGTGTGTTCATCACAACAAAGACAACACCAGGATTTAGAGATATACCAGACAACACACACAGGAACAGGGCATGGCATCAAGGTCTAGGGAAAATTGTCCTCACAGAAATACCTTGGAAATGCGTACACCAAAAAGTCTAAAGTTTGCACTTATCCAAGCCCAATTTGTCTATATTAGATACATGATATTACCTGAACTATAGGGTAAAAGAAGTATAGTAAAAGAAACAGGAAGTACCATTTTCAGTTCCAAAGAGATTGAAGGCCCAAAAAATAAGCTTTCAAACAACTAGACGGCAAAACGTTACCAGAGCAAGCTCTGAAAATGGAGGTGAGGAAAACAATGATGAACCACAGTGCCTCAGAATCACAAAAGGCAGAATACCAGAAAAGGGGAAGAGAAACTCTAAAGAAGAAACCAATAGTATAAGAAAACACAATGGATGAGATAAAAACTGGGCTAAAGTCAATCCTAAGCAGACTAATTAATGCAGAAGGAATCGTGAATGGCTTAGAGGACGGGGGAACAGAAATCCCTCCATCAGAAGAAGACACAGAAAAGCGAGTGCAAACCAACGCTAACATCACTGTCGAATCCTGGGTTAAGACAAAGCAGGTAAGAATAGGACTCATAGGATTCCCAAATGGAAAGCAATTGATAAACTAGTACATTCTGAAAAGGAATTTGTAGAAAAATCAGAATGAAACTTGCTGAAATCCAAGAAAGTATCATCTATACGAATTCAGGAAGTACACAGCGTCCAAAAGAGGTGGAATACCAATAGACCAACAAGAAGCAGTAGAATTCAAATAAACAAATTTCATGATCATCCCAGTGATGTAAAATTCACCTCGAGGAAAGAAACTTAGTCACAAAAGTACCTCCAGAGGGGGTTCAGCTGATATCTCGGCAGAAAATTTGCAACAAGGGGAGGAGTGCCAGGACATAGACCATATCCTGAATGAGAAAAAGCTGCAATCTAGGGTAGCCTATGCCAAATGACCGCCATTTATAACAACGGCAGAGCTAGGGAAATTCACTGACCGGCAAACCTTAAAAGAATTCAGCAGTTTGAGACTGATCCTAAAACAAAAATTGAGAATCCTACCCTGAGTAGAAAAGTAGCAAGATGAAATGGAAATAACAAAACCATTATTGCAAATGCAAGAAGAGCCTGAGTTGCAAAGAAGTAAGAAGAAGAAGGCAAGGAGGACATCAAAATCCTAAAGATGGGAGAGGGTAGCAGGAAATCATAGGTGATTTTAAGCACTATCTTAAGTGAATCAGCTTACATGACTGTCTGTCTGAAGCAAAAGGAGGGATGCATGGCCTAATGTGTTTGCAAAATAAACAATCAGACAAACAGACATACACCAAAAGGTTACAGTTGTCTGACATATACCAAACAACCATGATTATTCAAGACAAAATACTCAAAGTGATGTCAAGTTTCATTCAGCACGCATCGACCTATTATCGCTGTTAGCATGTACTCAACACACTTGTATTCAGAAAACAGACGCGTGCATTAATATTCATAGATACTGATCCAGAAGTGCACATCGTGAGCCAACCCAAATGACGGTTTTGAATAAGAGTGGGTCATAGAACGGGATATAGTCTTAGAAGTCTTCAAACAGGATGAACGAATGCCTTATTCTACCCTACGTAGAGAAGAAATGGCATAAGCCTATAACAAAGACAAGTAGCTCTGCAAAACTGAACTAAGTGTAAAAGAGACAGACTGGAAAGTGCACGTTGGGATTGGTTTCATTTCTAGGAATTTCAGCCCCCATGAAACAAATGGATCCATGTTCTGAGAGTGTGGGTGTTTCAGCAGAAAGCAACAGAAGGATATGTAATCTGGGTGAATGGATATTACACAAACATGAGTTTCCTTGAGTGGGTGTCTGTGTAATGTGAACTGTTAGAAAGTTTAAATAGGTGTGAATCCATAAACTGAACATGGACACACTTCCCTCAGTTTGTACTGTGTATATAGATTTTAAAAAAAAGGAAACAGGGAAGAGAAAAGGAAAATTGGACCCTTGTGGATAGAATCACATTTCCCTTAGGAAACTCTCGTCTAATGCAGCATCACCTCCAACACTGACTTGATGCATCAACCACTGTGGATGGCAGTTACCGGTTGGATTCCAGGTGGAATGTTGGTGTGTATCACGAGGCTTGTTGCGGCTGGTGGATCCAAGGTAACTGGACAGAATTCTGTGGGTGGATCAGTTTGATGGTGGGTCTGCTGCCCTATGTGGAGATTGGCTTAGGTCTTTTGTTCGGGAAGCTGAGTAAGTTCGAGATACTGCTGCTGCCCAAAGACCTGAGTTCACGGGTCAGTTTCCAGAATCTGAAAGGGCAGACAGTGGAAGATCTGCCTGTCATCAGCTTACTGGTTAGGCTCCGAAGTATCTTCAGACTTGCCCATTCCTGTTGACGTCGACTTTATGGGAGACACGAAGAGAAGCTGGCAGAAACACTGGCTGCATGGATTGAGGAGATGTGCGGACACATTGATGAAAGTTGTTCTGCCACAGTGGAGAATATCGGCATGGAGACATCTCTAGAGAATACCAGGCTCGAAAGACTTTCATGAGACCTACTGAACCTCGCTGATACTGGCAGAAACATACGGAGAGTCAACGTGCCCTTGAGAAAGTTACTCGATTCTCTGCTCCAAGAACGGGTCCAAGATTCCTGACGTCTAAAAGAGAAGAGATGGCAGAGATGATAAAGCGCTCATATTCTTGGAAGAGGTCGTGAGAATCCACACACCCAAATAGGCATTTATGAATCATTCAGACCGAAATGCACCAAGCACAGGTAAGCCTATTCCCACGTTTGTGCCTAGCTATCAATCACATGCTCTTCCCTCCACTCCACTCAGGCATCCATTTCAAAGGATCAGAACCTGAGCTGCAATGAATCCAGGAGGAGGAGAGCAAGCCCCTACTAGATTCAGAGTTCCTCCTCATTCACACGCGGTGAACAACTGTGAACTCCTTAATATTCAAATACTCTCGATTGAAATAGATAGGAATTGAATACTTAGCTCACACAAAGAAATGATGACCTTCCCCTAGATTAAGGAAATGCTGGGGTTATGTATTCTTTGGGCTGAAAGGAGTGTGGGAAGTGAGGGGAATCTTTGAATGAACTTGAATATGTATTAGGCCTCAGTTTATCAAGACGCTACAGGATAATATTAGAAGTCCGATAGTGAACTGTACTGTAAAAGTCGAAAACACATTATAGACACAGGTTATGTGGACAGTCATTCACTTCCGTCAAGCCCCGGGTGCACTATATCTTGGAGGTGCAGACTTGGTTGTGTTAAATTGTTTTACCCAACATGATCGGATGATTAAGCCTTCTCAGCACTGATAGAAAAGCACCTGGTTTTCTATAGCCTAGGATATCTGCAGCAGGTTTCTCATAGTTAAATGCCTCTAATTGCTTTTTGAATCAAGCCTAAATGTGTATATTCTGTTTAGATTTTCTTGTATATTCCTAGAGAGGAATGTTATACCTTTAAATGACAACATTGCCTAGTATGTGTCATTGGGAGTAAAGGGCACCTGGTGCACAAGGGAAACAATGTTGTGGGTTATTTCATGGTTCCAATAGGTATTTCATTGTTCCTTTTGTTGTTGGAGGCTTCAAGAGAAAAGAGTTGGCATGTCCCCTTCAAACATTTGGACTGCTATTTTACATTGAGACTGTCTGTTTTTTCCTTAGAGCTGACAAAATCTTACAAAAATTGTCAAGTCTGGTTTCTAGGTTCATTTGGTTATTTTCGAAAACTAACTTCACTTTCATATAAATCCCAAAATACGTAAATCGATTCTATTAACCTTCTTAAAGACTGCAACTGTCTTATCAATATAATGTCAAAGCTGGAGTCTTAGGACAAATCATCCGTCCATGGCGGTAAAGAAAAAGGAGCGAAACTAATATCCAATTTCTGTGAATTATTTGTGAAATGTGTTGATTTGTCGATGCCCAGTAGGAAGAGAACAAGTGCAAACTGCTCTCACTAGACACCATACACCAAATATTGTAAACACACACTCACCCAGCCCTTGGCAAAGGACACTTGACTAAGAGTGGTCTGTAACATCCAAAGACATGATGAGGCCTCAGAAAAACCGTAAGCAGGAAAAGGCAAAGTAGAGAATGGAAACCAGTGCAGGATCTGACCTCTGGTAAAGGAGCATCAAAGGTGAAACTCTGTTTTCCGTGGAAGCACACTCTCAAGCGGGCAGCAGGCATGGGATTGAAGGTGATGTGCTGAGTGTTAGAAGAGTGCACAGCAGAAGCTTGGCTGACAGAACTCAAAGAAATCAGTTCAAAATATCCCCACAATTGAATCTGAGACCAAGATCCGAGCTGCCAAATCTGAGCTAGCAGAGGCAGCGGAAAAAGAGGGATAGGGCTAAGGATGATTGCTCTCGCAGAACTCAGGGATCTCGAATGCATTGTGGGTTTTGGTGGGTTCTTTCAAGAGAGCAAAGAAACTGTGAATTCAGTGAGACAGGAACAGCACTGGCACGTGAGTTTGAGTTTATCGATATGTCCTATGGCCACATCCACTGCATCTGCAGGACCAGGGTCCAATTTGACATTTTGCCAATAGAGCACACGTGGGGCTCAATCAGAGGTATCATGCTTCTGGACTGAGGGTTCCAGGGGGCGTTGGGTTTGAAATCAGTATTAAAAGATTTAGGATCTGCTACATTCCAAACCTGGATAGGGATTACACTCTGGTTTGAGGCAGAGGATGCGGAACAGCTCTGTGGTTGCCTTCGTGAACCCATTACTCAAGAATGAGCGAAATAGGAAGAGTGGTCAAAGTCCACAGTACGAGAAGATGAAGCATTTCTTACAGCATTATCACCCAAATGCAGATGCTACATTTTGGACGGCACTGACAGGGTACTGCACCGAGGACACATAGGTCGGCCTGCGGGATCATCCCAGCAGGCCCTGAAGTATGACATCCATACATATGCTTCCACTGTTGTTTTTGTAGACACAGAAGCTCTGGGAAGAACTGGTAACATTGGGACATTCCCATGGCAGTAGAAAGTACAAGCGCACTCTCTGTTGGCTGTTTTGGAGACACTTCAAAATGACATACAGAAGAATGCAGAGCTGAAAACTTATAGAAGCTTCATTTCCACTAGAGGAAGTGCCCTGCGCCCTTTCAGAATTGTGAGATAAATGTAATAAAAAAGAGGATCAACTAACTGAAACAGTATGGTGTGTTCATCACAACAAAGACAACACCAGGATTTAGAGATATACCAGACAACACACACAGGAACAGGGCATGGCATCAAGGTCTAGGGAAAATTGTCCTCACAGAAATACCTTGGAAATGCGTACACCAAAAAGTCTAAAGTTTGCACTTATCCAAGCCCAATTTGTCTATTTTAGATACATGATATTACCTGAAATATAGGGTAAAAGAAGTATAGTAAAAGAAACAGGAAGTACCATTTTCAGTTCCAAAGAGATTGAAGGCCCAAAAAATAAGCTTTCAAACAACTAGACGGCAAAACGTTACCAGAGCAAGCTCTGAAAATGGAGGTGAGGAAAACAATGATGAACCACAGTGCCTCAGAATCACAAAAGGCAGAATACCAGAAAAGGGGAAGAGAAACTCTAAAGAAGAAACCAATAGTATAAGAAAACACAATGGATGAGATAAAAACTGGGCTAAAGTCAATCCTAAGCAGACTAATTAATGCAGAAGGAATCGTGAATGGCTTAGAGGACGGGGGAACAGAAATCCCTCCATCAGAAGAAGACACAGAAAAGCGAGTGCAAACCAAAGCTAACATCACTGTTGAATCCTGGGTTAAGACAAAGCAGGTAAGAATAGGACTCATAGGATTCCCAAATTGAAAGCAATTGATAAACTAGTACATTCTGAAAAGGAATTTGTAGAAAAATCAGAATGAAACTTGCTGAAATCCAAGAAAGTATCATCTATACGAATTCAGGAAGTACACAGCGTCCAAAAGAGGTGGAATACCAATAGACCAACAAGAAGCAGTAGAATTCAAATAAACAAATTTCATGATCATCCCAGTGATGTAAAATTCACCTCGAGGACAGAAACTTAGTCACAAAAGTACCTCCAGAGGGGGTTCAGCTGATATCTCGGCAGAAAATTTGCAACAAGGGGAGGAGGGCCAGGACATAGACCATATCCTGAATGAGAAAAAGCTGCAATCTAGGGTAGCCTATGCCAAATGACCGCCATTTATAACAACGGCAGAGCTAGGGAAATTCACTGACCGGCAAACCTTAAAAGAATTCAGCAGTTTGAGACTGATCCTAAAACAAAAATTGAGAATCCTACCCTGAGTAGAAAAGTAGCAAGATGAAATGGAAATAACAAAACCATTATTGCAAATGCAAGAAGAGCCTGAGTTGCAAAGAAGTAAGAAGAAGAAGGCAAGGAGGACATCAAAATCCTAAAGATGGGAGAGGGTAGCAGGAAATCATAGGTGATTTTAAGCACTATCTTAAGTGAATCAGCTTACATGACTGTCTGTCTGAAGCAAAAGGAGGGATGCATGGCCTAATGTGTTTGCAAAATAAACAATCAGACAAACAGACATACACCAAAAGGTTACAGTTGTCTGACATATACCAAACAACCATGATTATTCAAGACAAAATACTCAAAGTGATGTCAAGTTTCATTCAGCACGCATCGACCTATTATCGCTGTTAGCATGTACTCAACACACTTGTATTCAGAAAACAGACGCGTGCATTAATATTCATAGATACTGATCCAGAAGTGCACATCGTGAGCCAACCCAAATGACGGTTTTGAATAAGAGTGGGTCATAGAACGGGATATAGTCTTAGAAGTCTTCAAACAGGATGAACGAATGCCTTATTCTACCCTACGTAGAGAAGAAATGGCATAAGCCTATAACAAAGACAAGTAGCTCTGCAAAACTGAACTAAGTGTAAAAGAGACAGACTGGAAAGTGCACGTTGGGATTGGTTTCATTTCTAGGAATTTCAGCCCCCATGAAACAAATGGATCCATGTTCTGAGAGTGTGGGTGTTTCAGCAGAAAGCAACAGAAGGATATGTAATCTGGGTGAATGGATATTACACAAACATGAGTTTCCTTGAGTGGGTGTCTGTGTAATGTGAACTGTTAGAAAGTTTAAATAGGTGTGAATCCATAAACTGAAAATGGACACACTTCCCTCAGTTTGTACTGTGTATATAGATTTGAAAAAAAGGAAACAGGGAAGAGAAAAGGAAAATTGGACCCTTGTGGATAGAATCACATTTCCCTTAGGAAACTCTCGTCTAATGCAGCATCACCTCCAACACTGACTTGATGCATCAACCACTGTGGATGGCAGTTACCGGTTGGATTCCAGGTGGAATGTTGGTGTGTATCACGAGGCTTGTTGCGGCTGGTGGATCCAAGGTAACTGGACAGAATTCTGTGGGTGGATCAGTTTGATGGTGGGTCTGCTGCCCTATGTGGAGATTGGCTTAGGTCTTTTGTTCGGGAAGCTGAGTAAGTTCGAGATACTGCTGCTGCCCAAAGACCTGAGTTCACGGGTCAGTTTCCAGAATCTGAAAGGGCAGACAGTGGAAGATCTGCCTGTCATCAGCTTACTGGTTAGGCTCCGAAGTATCTTCAGACTTGCCCATTCCTGTTGACGTCGACTTTATGGGAGACACGAAGAGAAGCTGGCAGAAACACTGGCTGCATGGATTGAGGAGATGTGCGGACACATTGATGAAAGTTGTTCTGCCACAGTGGAGAATATCGGCATGGAGACATCTCTAGAGAATACCAGGCTCAAAAGACTTTCATGAGACCTACTGAACCTCGCTGATACTGGCAGAAACATACGGAGAGTCAACGTGCCCTTGAGAAAGTTACTCGATTCTCTGCTCCAAGAACGGGTCCAAGATTCCTGACGTCTAAAAGAGAAGAGATGGCAGAGATGATAAAGCGCTCATATTCTTGGAAGAGGTCGTGAGAATCCACACACCCAAATAGGCATTTATGAATCATTCAGACCGAAATGCACCAAGCACAGGTAAGCCTATTCCCACGTTTGTGCCTAGCTATCAATCACATGCTCTTCCCTCCACTCCACTCAGGCATCCATTTCAAAGGATCAGAACCTGAGCTGCAATGAATCCAGGAGGAGGAGAGCAAGCCCCTACTAGATTCAGAGTTCCTCCTCATTCACACGCGGTGAACAACTGTGAACTCCTTAATATTCAAATACTCTCGATTGAAATAGATAGGAATTGAATACTTAGCTCACACAAAGAAATGATGACCTTCCCCTAGATTAAGGAAATGCTGGGGTTATGTATTCTTTGGGCTGAAAGGAGTGTGGGAAGTGAGGGGAATCTTTGAATGAACTTGAATCTCAGTTTTTCAAGACACTACAGGATAATATTAGAAGTCCGATAGTGAACTGTACTGTAAAAGTCGAAAACACATTATAGACACAGGTTATGTGGACAGTCATTCACTTCCGTCAAGCCCCGGGTGCACTATATCTTGGAGGTGCAGACTTGGTTGTGTTAAATTGTTTTACCCAACATGATCGGATGATTAAGCCTTCTCAGCACTGATAGAAAAGCACCTGGTTTTCTATAGCCTAGGATATCTGCAGCAGGTTTCTCATAGTTAAATGCCTCTAATTGCTTTTTGAATCAAGCCTAAATGTGTATATTCTGTTTAGATTTTCTTGTATATTCCTAGAGAGGAATGTTATACCTTTAAATGACAACATTGCCTAGTATGTGTCATTGGGAGTAAAGGGCACCTGGTGCACAAGGGAAACAATGTTGTGGGTTATTTCATGGTTCCAATAGGTATTTCATTGTTCCTTTTGTTGTTGGAGGCTTCAAGAGAAAAGAGTTGGCATGTCCCCTTCAAACATTTGGACTGCTATTTTACATTGAGACTGTCTGTTTTTTCCTTAGAGCTGACAAAATCTTACAAAAATTGTCAAGTCTGGTTTCTAGGTTCATTTGGTTATTTTCGAAAACTAACTTCACTTTCATATAAATCCCAAAATACGTAAATCGATTCTATTAACCTTCTTAAAGACTGCAACTGTCTTATCAATATAATGTCAAAGCTGGAGTCTTAGGACAAATCATCCGTCCATGGCGGTAAAGAAAAAGGAGCGAAACTAATATCCAATTTCTGTGAATTATTTGTGAAATGTGTTGATTTGTCGATGCCCAGTAGGAAGAGAACAAGTGCAAACTGCTCTCACTAGACACCATACACCAAATATTGTAAACCCACACTCACCCAGCCCTTGGCACAGGACACTTGAGTAAGAGTGGTCTGTTACATCCAAAGACATGATGAGGCCTCAGAAAAACCGTAAGCAGGAAAAGGCAAAGTAGAGAATGGAAACCAGTGCAGGATCTGACCTCTGGTAAAGGAGCATCAAAGGTGAAACTCTGTTTTCCGTGGAAGCACACTCTCAAGCGGGCAGCAGGCATGGGATTGAAGGTGATGTGCTGAGTGTTAGAAGAGTGCACAGCAGAAGCTTGGCTGACAGAACTCAAAGAAATCAGTTCAAAATATCCCCACAATTGAATCTGAGACCAAGATCCGAGCTGCCAAATCTGAGCTAGCAGAGGCAGCGGAAAAAGAGGGATAGGGCTAAGGATGATTGCTCTCGCAGAACTCAGGGATCTCGAATGCATTGTGGGTTTTGGTGGGTTCTTTCAAGAGAGCAAAGGAAACTGTGAACTCAGTGAGACAGGAACAGCACTGGCACGTGAGTTTGAGTTTATCGATATGTCCTATGGCCACATCCACTGCATCTGCAGGACCAGGGTCCAATTTGACATTTTGCCAATAGAGCACACGTGGGGCTCAATCAGAGGTATCATGCATCTGGACTGAGGGTTCCAGGGGGCGTTGGGTTTGAAATCAGTATTAAAAGATTTAGGATCTGCTACATTCCAAACCTGGATAGGGATTACACTCTGGTTTGAGGCAGAGGATGCGGAACAGCTCTGTGGTTGCCTTCGTGAACCCATTACTCAAGAATGAGCGAAATAGGAAGAGTGGTCAAAGTCCACAGTACGAGAAGATGAAGCATTTCTTACAGCATTATCACCCAAATGCAGATGCTACATTTTGGACGGCACTGACAGGGTACTGCACCGAGGACACATAGGTCGGCCTGCGGGATCATCCCAGCAGGCCCTGAAGTATGACATCCATACATATGCTTCCACTGTTGTTTTTGTAGACACAGAAGCTCTGGGAAGAACTGGTAACATTGGGACATTCCCATGGCAGTAGAAAGTACAAGCGCACTCTCTGTTGGCTGTTTTGGAGACACTTCAAAATGACATACAGAAGAATGCAGAGCTGAAAACCTATAGAAGCTTCATTTCCACTAGAGGAAGTGCCCTGCGCCCTTTCAGAATTGTGAGATAAATGTAATAAAAAAGAGGATCAACTAACTGAAACAGTATGGTGTGTTCATCACAACAAAGACAACACCAGGATTTAGAGATATACCAGACAACACACACAGGAACAGGGCATGGCATCAAGGTCTAGGGAAAATTGTCCTCACAGAAATACCTTGGAAATGCGTACACCAAAAAGTCTAAAGTTTGCACTTATCCAAGCCCAATTTGTCTATATTAGATACATGATATTACCTGAACTATAGGGTAAAAGAAGTATAGTAAAAGAAACAGGAAGTACCATTTTCAGTTCCAAAGAGATTGAAGGCCCAAAAAATAAGCTTTCAAACAACTAGACGGCAAAACGTTACCAGAGCAAGCTCTGAAAATGGAGGTGAGGAAAACAATGATGAACCACAGTGCCTCAGAATCACAAAAGGCAGAATACCAGAAAAGGGGAAGAGAAACTCTAAAGAAGAAACCAATAGTATAAGAAAACACAATGGATGAGATAAAAACTGGGCTAAAGTCAATCCTAAGCAGACTAATTAATGCAGAAGGAATCGTGAATGGCTTAGAGGACGGGGGAACAGAAATCCCTCCATCAGAAGAAGACACAGAAAAGCGAGTGCAAACCAACGCTAACATCACTGTCGAATCCTGGGTTAAGACAAAGCAGGTAAGAATAGGACTCATAGGATTCCCAAATGGAAAGCAATTGATAAAATAGTACATTCTGAAAAGGAATTTGTAGAAAAATCAGAATGAAACTTGCTGAAATCCAAGAAAGTATCATCTATACGAATTCAGGAAGTACACAGCGTCCAAAAGAGGTGGAATACCAATAGACCAACAAGAAGCAGTAGAATTCAAATAAACAAATTTCATGATCATCCCAGTGATGTAAAATTCACCTCGAGGAAAGAAACTTAGTCACAAAAGTACCTCCAGAGGGGGTTCAGCTGATATCTCGGCAGAAAATTTGCAACAAGGGGAGGAGTGCCAGGACATAGACCATATCCTGAATGAGAAAAAGCTGCAATCTAGGGTAGCCTATGCCAAATGACCGCCATTTATAACAACGGCAGAGCTAGGGAAATTCACTGACCGGCAAACCTTAAAAGATTTCAGCAGTTTGAGACTGATCCTAAAACAAAAATTGAGAATCCTACCCTGAGTAGAAAAGTAGCAAGATGAAATGGAAATAACAAAACCATTATTGCAAATGCAAGAAGAGCCTGAGTTGCAAAGAAGTAAGAAGAAGAAGGCAAGGAGGACATCAAAATCCTAAAGATGGGAGAGGGTAGCAGGAAATCATAGGTGATTTTAAGCACTATCTTAAGTGAATCAGCTTACATGACTGTCTGTCTGAAGCAAAAGGAGGGATGCATGGCCTAATGTGTTTGCAAAATAAACAATCAGACAAACAGACATACACCAAAAGGTTACAGTTGTCTGACATATACCAAACAACCATGATTATTCAAGACAAAATACTCAAAGTGATGTCAAGTTTCATTCAGCACGCATCGACCTATTATCGCTGTTAGCATGTACTCAACACACTTGTATTCAGAAAACAGACGCGTGCATTAATATTCATAGATACTGATCCAGAAGTGCACATCGTGAGCCAACCCAAATGACGGTTTTGAATAAGAGTGGGTCATAGAACGGGATATAGTCTTAGAAGTCTTCAAACAGGATGAACGAATGCCTTATTCTACCCTACGTAGAGAAGAAATGGCATAAGCCTATAACAAAGACAAGTAGCTCTGCAAAACTGAACTAAGTGTAAAAGAGACAGACTGGAAAGTGCACGTTGGGATTGGTTTCATTTCTAGGAATTTCAGCCCCCATGAAACAAATGGATCCATGTTCTGAGAGTGTGGGTGTTTCAGCAGAAAGCAACAGAAGGATATGTAATCTGGGTGAATGGATATTACACAAACATGAGTTTCCTTGAGTGGGTGTCTGTGTAATGTGAACTGTTAGAAAGTTTAAATAGGTGTGAATCCATAAACTGAACATGGACACACTTCCCTCAGTTTGTACTGTGTATATAGATTTGAAAAAAAGGAAACAGGGAAGAGAAAAGGAAAATTGGACCCTTGTGGATAGAATCACATTTCCCTTAGGAAACTCTCGTCTAATGCAGCATCACCTCCAACACTGACTTGATGCATCAACCACTGTGGATGGCAGTTACCGGTTGGATTCCAGGTGGAATGTTGGTGTGTATCACGAGGCTTGTTGCGGCTGGTGGATCCAAGGTAACTGGACAGAATTCTGTGGGTGGATCAGTTTGATGGTGGGTCTGCTGCCCTATGTGGAGATTGGCTTAGGTCTTTTGTTCGGGAAGCTGAGTAAGTTCGAGATACTGCTGCTGCCCAAAGACCTGAGTTCACGGGTCAGTTTCCAGAATCTGAAAGGGCAGACAGTGGAAGATCTGCCTGTCATCAGCTTACTGGTTAGGCTCCGAAGTATCTTCAGACTTGCCCATTCCTGTTGACGTCGACTTTATGGGAGACACGAAGAGAAGCTGGCAGAAACACTGGCTGCATGGATTGAGGAGATGTGCGGACACATTGATGAAAGTTGTTCTGCCACAGTGGAGAATATCGGCATGGAGACATCTCTAGAGAATACCAGGCTCGAAAGACTTTCATGAGACCTACTGAACCTCGCTGATACTGGCAGAAACATACGGAGAGTCAACGTGCCCTTGAGAAAGTTACTCGATTCTCTGCTCCAAGAACGGGTCCAAGATTCCTGACGTCTAAAAGAGAAGAGATGGCAGAGATGATAAAGCGCTCATATTCTTGGAAGAGGTCGTGAGAATCCACACACCCAAATAGGCATTTATGAATCATTCAGACCGAAATGCACCAAGCACAGGTAAGCCTATTCCCACGTTTGTGCCTAGCTATCAATCACATGCTCTTCCCTCCACTCCACTCAGGCATCCATTTCAAAGGATCAGAACCTGAGCTGCAATGAATCCAGGAGGAGGAGAGCAAGCCCCTACTAGATTCAGAGTTCCTCCTCATTCACACGCGGTGAACAACTGTGAACTCCTTAATATTCAAATACTCTCGATTGAAATAGATAGGAATTGAATACTTAGCTCACACAAAGAAATGATGACCTTCCCCTAGATTAAGGAAATGCTGGGGTTATGTATTCTTTGGGCTGAAAGGAGTGTGGGAAGTGAGGGGAATCTTTGAATGAACTTGAATCTCAGTTTTTCAAGACACTACAGGATAATATTAGAAGTCCGATAGTGAACTGTACTGTAAAAGTCGAAAACACATTATAGACACAGGTTATGTGGACAGTCATTCACTTCCGTCAAGCCCCGGGTGCACTATATCTTGGAGGTGCAGACTTGGTTGTGTTAAATTGTTTTACCCAACATGATCGGATGATTAAGCCTTCTCAGCACTGATAGAAAAGCACCTGGTTTTCTATAGCCTAGGATATCTGCAGCAGGTTTCTCATAGTTAAATGCCTCTAATTGCTTTTTGAATCAAGCCTAAATGTGTATATTCTGTTTAGATTTTCTTGTATATTCCTAGAGAGGAATGTTATACCTTTAAATGACAACATTGCCTAGTATGTGTCATTGGGAGTAAAGGGCACCTGGTGCACAAGGGAAACAATGTTGTGGGTTATTTCATGGTTCCAATAGGTATTTCATTGTTCCTTTTGTTGTTGGAGGCTTCAAGAGAAAAGAGTTGGCATGTCCCCTTCAAACATTTGGACTGCTATTTTACATTGAGACTGTCTGTTTTTTCCTTAGAGCTGACAAAATCTTACAAAAATTGTCAAGTCTGGTTTCTAGGTTCATTTGGTTATTTTCGAAAACTAACTTCACTTTCATATAAATCCCAAAATACGTAAATCGATTCTATTAACCTTCTTAAAGACTGCAACTGTCTTATCAATATAATGTCAAAGCTGGAGTCTTAGGACAAATCATCCGTCCATGGCGGTAAAGAAAAAGGAGCGAAACTAATATCCAATTTCTGTGAATTATTTGTGAAATGTGTTGATTTGTCGATGCCCAGTAGGAAGAGAACAAGTGCAAACTGCTCTCACTAGACACCATACACCAAATATTGTAAACCCACACTCACCCAGCCCTTGGCACAGGACACTTGAGTAAGAGTGGTCTGTTACATCCAAAGACATGATGAGGCCTCAGAAAAACCGTAAGCAGGAAAAGGCAAAGTAGAGAATGGAAACCAGTGCAGGATCTGACCTCTGGTAAAGGAGCATCAAAGGTGAAACTCTGTTTTCCGTGGAAGCACACTCTCAAGCGGGCAGCAGGCATGGGATTGAAGGTGATGTGCTGAGTGTTAGAAGAGTGCACAGCAGAAGCTTGGCTGACAGAACTCAAAGAAATCAGTTCAAAATATCCCCACAATTGAATCTGAGACCAAGATCCGAGCTGCCAAATCTGAGCTAGCAGAGGCAGCGGAAAAAGAGGGATAGGGCTAAGGATGATTGCTCTCGCAGAACTCAGGGATCTCGAATGCATTGTGGGTTTTGGTGGGTTCTTTCAAGAGAGCAAAGGAAACTGTGAATTCAGTGAGACAGGAACAGCACTGGCACGTGAGTTTGAGTTTATCGATATGTCCTATGGCCACATCCACTGCATCTGCAGGACCAGGGTCCAATTTGACATTTTGCCAATAGAGCACACGGGGGGCTCAATCAGAGGTATCATGCATCTGGACTGAGGGTTCCAGGGGGCGTTGGGTTTGAAATCAGTATTAAAAGATTTAGGATCTGCTACATTCCAAACCTGGATAGGGATTACACTCTGGTTTGAGGCAGAGGATGCGGAACAGCTCTGTGGTTGCCTTCGTGAACCCATTACTCAAGAATGAGCGAAATAGGAAGAGTGGTCAAAGTCCACAGTATGAGAAGATGAAGCATTTCTTACAGCATTATCACCCAAATGCAGATGCTACATTTTGGACGGCACTGACAGGGTACTGCACCGAGGACACATAGGTCGGCCTGCGGGATCATCCCAGCAGGCCCTGAAGTATGACATCCATACATATGCTTCCACTGTTGTTTTTGTAGACACAGAAGCTCTGGGAAGAACTGGTAACATTGGGACATTCCCATGGCAGTAGAAAGTACAAGCGCACTCTCTGTTGGCTGTTTTGGAGACACTTCAAAATGACATACAGAAGAATGCAGAGCTGAAAACCTATAGAAGCTTCATTTCCACTAGAGGAAGTGCCCTGCGCCCTTTCAGAATTGTGAGATAAATGTAATAAAAAAGAGGATCAACTAACTGAAACAGTATGGTGTGTTCATCACAACAAAGACAACACCAGGATTTAGAGATATACCAGACAACACACACAGGAACAGGGCATGGCATCAAGGTCTAGGGAAAATTGTCCTCACAGAAATACCTTGGAAATGCGTACACCAAAAAGTCTAAAGTTTGCACTTATCCAAGCCCAATATGTCTATTTTAGATACATGATATTACCTGAAATATAGGGTAAAAGAAGTATAGTAAAAGAAACAGGAAGTACCATTTTCAGTTCCAAAGAGATTGAAGGCCCAAAAAATAAGCTTTCAAACAACTAGACGGCAAAACGTTACCAGAGCAAGCTCTGAAAATGGAGGTGAGGAAAACAATGATGAACCACAGTGCCTCAGAATCACAAAAGGCAGAATACCAGAAAAGGGGAAGAGAAACTCTAAAGAAGAAACCAATAGTATAAGAAAACACAATGGATGAGATAAAAACTGGGCTAAAGTCAATCCTAAGCAGACTAATTAATGCAGAAGGAATCGTGAATGGCTTAGAGGACGGGGGAACAGAAATCCCTCCATCAGAAGAAGACACAGAAAAGCGAGTGCAAACCAACGCTAACATCACTGTTGAATCCTGGGTTAAGACCAAGCAGGTAAGAATAGGACTCATAGGATTCCCAAATGGAAAGCATTTGATAAACTAGTACATTCTGAAAAGGAATTTGTAGAAAAATCAGAATGAAACTTGCTGAAATCCAAGAAAGTATCATCTATACGAATTCAGGAAGTACACAGCGTCCAAAAGAGGTGGAATACCAATAGACCAACAAGAAGCAGTAGAATTCAAATAAACAAATTTCATGATCATCCCAGTGATGTAAAATTCACCTCGAGGACAGAAACTTAGTCACAAAAGTACCTCCAGAGGGGGTTCAGCTGATATCTCGGCAGAAAATTTGCAACAAGGGGAGGAGGGCCAGGACATAGACCATATCCTGAATGAGAAAAAGCTGCAATCTAGGGTAGCCTATGCCAAATGACCGCCATTTATAACAACGGCAGAGCTAGGGAAATTCACTGACCGGCAAACCTTAAAAGAATTCAGCAGTTTGAGACTGATCCTAAAACAAAAATTGAGAATCCTACCCTGAGTAGAAAAGTAGCAAGATGAAATGGAAATAACAAAAGCATTATTGCAAATGCAAGAAGAGCCTGAGTTGCAAAGAAGTAAGAAGAAGAAGGCAAGGAGGACATCAAAATCCTAAAGATGGGAGAGGGTAGCAGGAAATCATAGGTGATTTTAAGCACTATCTTAAGTGAATCAGCTTACATGACTGTCTGTCTGAAGCAAAAGGAGGGATGCATGGCCTAATGTGTTTGCAAAATAAACAATCAGACAAACAGACATACACCAAAAGGTTACAGTTGTCTGACATATACCAAACAACCATGATTATTCAAGACAAAATACTCAAAGTGATGTCAAGTTTCATTCAGCACGCATCGACCTATTATCGCTGTTAGCATGTACTCAACACACTTGTATTCAGAAAACAGACGCGTGCATTAATATTCATAGATACTGATCCAGAAGTGCACATCGTGAGCCAACCCAAATGACGGTTTTGAATAAGAGTGGGTCATAGAACGGGATATAGTCTTAGAAGTCTTCAAACAGGATGAACGAATGCCTTATTCTACCCTACGTAGAGAAGAAATGGCATAAGCCTATAACAAAGACAAGTAGCTCTGCAAAACTGAACTAAGTGTAAAAGAGACAGACTGGAAAGTGCACGTTGGGATTGGTTTCATTTCTAGGAATTTCAGCCCCCATGAAACAAATGGATCCATGTTCTGAGAGTGTGGGTGTTTCAGCAGAAAGCAACAGAAGGATATGTAATCTGGGTGAATGGATATTACACAAACATGAGTTTCCTTGAGTGGGTGTCTGTGTAATGTGAACTGTTAGAAAGTTTAAATAGGTGTGAATCCATAAACTGAACATGGACACACTTCCCTCAGTTTGTACTGTGTATATAGATTTGAAAAAAAGGAAACAGGGAAGAGAAAAGGAAAATTGGACCCTTGTGGATAGAATCACATTTCCCTTAGGAAACTCTCGTCTAATGCAGCATCACCTCCAACACTGACTTGATGCATCAACCACTGTGGATGGCAGTTACCGGTTGGATTCCAGGTGGAATGTTGGTGTGTATCACGAGGCTTGTTGCGGCTGGTGGATCCAAGGTAACTGGACAGAATTCTGTGGGTGGATCAGTTTGATGGTGGGTCTGCTGCCCTATGTGGAGATTGGCTTAGGTCTTTTGTTCGGGAAGCTGAGTAAGTTCGAGATACTGCTGCTGCCCAAAGACCTGAGTTCACGGGTCAGTTTCCAGAATCTGAAAGGGCAGACAGTGGAAGATCTGCCTGTCATCAGCTTACTGGTTAGGCTCCGAAGTATCTTCAGACTTGCCCATTCCTGTTGACGTCGACTTTATGGGAGACACGAAGAGAAGCTGGCAGAAACACTGGCTGCATGGATTGAGGAGATGTGCGGACACATTGATGAAAGTTGTTCTGCCACAGTGGAGAATATCGGCATGGAGACATCTCTAGAGAATACCAGGCTCGAAAGGCTTTCATGAGACCTACTGAACCTCGCTGATACTGGCAGAAACATACGGAGAGTCAACGTGCCCTTGAGAAAGTTACTCGATTCTCTGCTCCAAGAACGGGTCCAAGATTCCTGACGTCTAAAAGAGAAGAGATGGCAGAGATGATAAAGCGCTCATATTCTTGGAAGAGGTCGTGAGAATCCACACACCCAAATAGGCATTTATGAATCATTCAGACCGAAATGCACCAAGCACAGGTAAGCCTATTCCCACGTTTGTGCCTAGCTATCAATCACATGCTCTTCCCTCCACTCCACTCAGGCATCCATTTCAAAGGATCAGAACCTGAGCTGCAATGAATCCAGGAGGAGGAGAGCAAGCCCCTACTAGATTCAGAGTTCCTCCTCATTCACACGCGGTGAACAACTGTGAACTCCTTAATATTCAAATACTCTCGATTGAAATAGATAGGAATTGAATACTTAGCTCACACAAAGAAATGATGACCTTCCCCTAGATTAAGGAAATGCTGGGGTTATGTATTCTTTGGGCTGAAAGGAGTGTGGGAAGTGAGGGGAATCTTTGAATGAACTTGAATATGTATTAGGCCTCAGTTTATCAAGACGCTACAGGATAATATTAGAAGTCCGATAGTGAACTGTACTGTAAAAGTCGAAAACACATTATAGACACAGGTTATGTGGACAGTCATTCACTTCCGTCAAGCCCCGGGTGCACTATATCTTGGAGGTGCAGACTTGGTTGTGTTAAATTGTTTTACCCAACATGATCGGATGATTAAGCCTTCTCAGCACTGATAGAAAAGCACCTGGTTTTCTATAGCCTAGGATATCTGCAGCAGGTTTCTCATAGTTAAATGCCTCTAATTGCTTTTTGAATCAAGCCTAAATGTGTATATTCTGTTTAGATTTTCTTGTATATTCCTAGAGAGGAATGTTATACCTTTAAATGACAACATTGCCTAGTATGTGTCATTGGGAGTAAAGGGCACCTGGTGCACAAGGGAAACAATGTTGTGGGTTATTTCATGGTTCCAATAGGTATTTCATTGTTCCTTTTGTTGTTGGAGGCTTCAAGAGAAAAGAGTTGGCATGTCCCCTTCAAACATTTGGACTGCTATTTTACATTGAGACTGTCTGTTTTTTCCTTAGAGCTGACAAAATCTTACAAAAATTGTCAAGTCTGGTTTCTAGGTTCATTTGGTTATTTTCGAAAACTAACTTCACTTTCATATAAATCCCAAAATACGTAAATCGATTCTATTAACCTTCTTAAAGACTGCAACTGTCTTATCAATATAATGTCAAAGCTGGAGTCTTAGGACAAATCATCCGTCCATGGCGGTAAAGAAAAAGGAGCGAAACTAATATCCAATTTCTGTGAATTATTTGTGAAATGTGTTGATTTGTCGATGCCCAGTAGGAAGAGAACAAGTGCAAACTGCTCTCACTAGACACCATACACCAAATATTGTAAACACACACTCACCCAGCCCTTGGCAAAGGACACTTGACTAAGAGTGGTCTGTAACATCCAAAGACATGATGAGGCCTCAGAAAAACCGTAAGCAGGAAAAGGCAAAGTAGAGAATGGAAACCAGTGCAGGATCTGACCTCTGGTAAAGGAGCATCAAAGGTGAAACTCTGTTTTCCGTGGAAGCACACTCTCAAGCGGGCAGCAGGCATGGGATTGAAGGTGATGTGCTGAGTGTTAGAAGAGTGCACAGCAGAAGCTTGGCTGACAGAACTCAAAGAAATCAGTTCAAAATATCCCCACAATTGAATCTGAGACCAAGATCCGAGCTGCCAAATCTGAGCTAGCAGAGGCAGCGGAAAAAGAGGGATAGGGCTAAGGATGATTGCTCTCGCAGAACTCAGGGATCTCGAATGCATTGTGGGTTTTGGTGGGTTCTTTCAAGAGAGCAAAGAAACTGTGAATTCAGTGAGACAGGAACAGCACTGGCACGTGAGTTTGAGTTTATCGATATGTCCTATGGCCACATCCACTGCATCTGCAGGACCAGGGTCCAATTTGACATTTTGCCAATAGAGCACACGTGGGGCTCAATCAGAGGTATCATGCTTCTGGACTGAGGGTTCCAGGGGGCGTTGGGTTTGAAATCAGTATTAAAAGATTTAGGATCTGCTACATTCCAAACCTGGATAGGGATTACACTCTGGTTTGAGGCAGAGGATGCGGAACAGCTCTGTGGTTGCCTTCGTGAACCCATTACTCAAGAATGAGCGAAATAGGAAGAGTGGTGAAAGTCCACAGTACGAGAAGATGAAGCATTTCTTACAGCATTATCACCCAAATGCAGATGCTACATTTTGGACGGCACTGACAGGGTACTGCACCGAGGACACATAGGTCGGCCTGCGGGATCATCCCAGCAGGCCCTGAAGTATGACATCCATACATATGCTTCCACTGTTGTTTTTGTAGACACAGAAGCTCTGGGAAGAACTGGTAACATTGGGACATTCCCATGGCAGTAGAAAGTACAAGCGCACTCTCTGTTGGCTGTTTTGGAGACACTTCAAAATGACATACAGAAGAATGCAGAGCTGAAAACTTATAGAAGCTTCATTTCCACTAGAGGAAGTGCCCTGCGCCCTTTCAGAATTGTGAGATAAATGTAATAAAAAAGAGGATCAACTAACTGAAACAGTATGGTGTGTTCATCACAACAAAGACAACACCAGGATTTAGAGATATACCAGACAACACACACAGGAACAGGGCATGGCATCAAGGTCTAGGGAAAATTGTCCTCACAGAAATACCTTGGAAATGCGTACACCAAAAAGTCTAAAGTTTGCACTTATCCAAGCCCAATATGTCTATTTTAGATACATGATATTACCTGAACTATAGGGTAAAAGAAGTATAGTAAAAGAAACAGGAAGTACCATTTTCAGTTCCAAAGAGATTGAAGGCCCAAAAAATAAGCTTTCAAACAACTAGACGGCAAAACGTTACCAGAGCAAGCTCTGAAAATGGAGGTGAGGAAAACAATGATGAACCACAGTGCCTCAGAATCACAAAAGGCAGAATACCAGAAAAGGGGAAGAGAAACTCTAAAGAAGAAACCAATAGTATAAGAAAACACAATGGATGAGATAAAAACTGGGCTAAAGTCAATCCTAAGCAGACTAATTAATGCAGAAGGAATCGTGAATGGCTTAGAGGACGGGGGAACAGAAATCCCTCCATCAGAAGAAGACACAGAAAAGCGAGTGCAAACCAAAGCTAACATCACTGTTGAATCCTGGGTTAAGACAAAGCAGGTAAGAATAGGACTCATAGGATTCCCAAATTGAAAGCAATTGATAAACTAGTACATTCTGAAAAGGAATTTGTAGAAAAATCAGAATGAAACTTGCTGAAATCCAAGAAAGTATCATCTATACGAATTCAGGAAGTACACAGCGTCCAAAAGAGGTGGAATACCAATAGACCAACAAGAAGCAGTAGAATTCAAATAAACAAATTTCATGATCATCCCAGTGATGTAAAATTCACCTCGAGGACAGAAACTTAGTCACAAAAGTACCTCCAGAGGGGGTTCAGCTGATATCTCGGCAGAAAATTTGCAACAAGGGGAGGAGGGCCAGGACATAGACCATATCCTGAATGAGAAAAAGCTGCAATCTAGGGTAGCCTATGCCAAATGACCGCCATTTATAACAACGGCAGAGCTAGGGAAATTCACTGACCGGCAAACCTTAAAAGAATTCAGCAGTTTGAGACTGATCCTAAAACAAAAATTGAGAATCCTACCCTGAGTAGAAAAGTAGCAAGATGAAATGGAAATAACAAAACCATTATTGCAAATGCAAGAAGAGCCTGAGTTGCAAAGAAGTAAGAAGAAGAAGGCAAGGAGGACATCAAAATCCTAAAGATGGGAGAGGGTAGCAGGAAATCATAGGTGATTTTAAGCACTATCTTAAGTGAATCAGCTTACATGACTGTCTGTCTGAAGCAAAAGGAGGGATGCATGGCCTAATGTGTTTGCAAAATAAACAATCAGACAAACAGACATACACCAAAAGGTTACAGTTGTCTGACATATACCAAACAACCATGATTATTCAAGACAAAATACTCAAAGTGATGTCAAGTTTCATTCAGCACGCATCGACCTATTATCGCTGTTAGCATGTACTCAACACACTTGTATTCAGAAAACAGACGCGTGCATTAATATTCATAGATACTGATCCAGAAGTGCACATCGTGAGCCAACCCAAATGACGGTTTTGAATAAGAGTGGGTCATAGAACGGGATATAGTCTTAGAAGTCTTCAAACAGGATGAACGAATGCCTTATTCTACCCTACGTAGAGAAGAAATGGCATAAGCCTATAACAAAGACAAGTAGCTCTGCAAAACTGAACTAAGTGTAAAAGAGACAGACTGGAAAGTGCACGTTGGGATTGGTTTCATTTCTAGGAATTTCAGCCCCCATGAAACAAATGGATCCATGTTCTGAGAGTGTGGGTGTTTCAGCAGAAAGCAACAGAAGGATATGTAATCTGGGTGAATGGATATTACACAAACATGAGTTTCCTTGAGTGGGTGTCTGTGTAATGTGAACTGTTAGAAAGTTTAAATAGGTGTGAATCCATAAACTGAACATGGACACACTTCCCTCAGTTTGTACTGTGTATATAGATTTGAAAAAAAGGAAACAGGGAAGAGAAAAGGAAAATTGGACCCTTGTGGATAGAATCACATTTCCCTTAGGAAACTCTCGTCTAATGCAGCATCACCTCCAACACTGACTTGATGCATCAACCACTGTGGATGGCAGTTACCGGTTGGATTCCAGGTGGAATGTTGGTGTGTATCACGAGGCTTGTTGCGGCTGGTGGATCCAAGGTAACTGGACAGAATTCTGTGGGTGGATCAGTTTGATGGTGGGTCTGCTGCCCTATGTGGAGATTGGCTTAGGTCTTTTGTTCGGGAAGCTGAGTAAGTTCGAGATACTGCTGCTGCCCAAAGACCTGAGTTCACGGGTCAGTTTCCAGAATCTGAAAGGGCAGACAGTGGAAGATCTGCCTGTCATCAGCTTACTGGTTAGGCTCCGAAGTATCTTCAGACTTGCCCATTCCTGTTGACGTCGACTTTATGGGAGACACGAAGAGAAGCTGGCAGAAACACTGGCTGCATGGATTGAGGAGATGTGCGGACACATTGATGAAAGTTGTTCTGCCACAGTGGAGAATATCGGCATGGAGACATCTCTAGAGAATACCAGGCTCAAAAGACTTTCATGAGACCTACTGAACCTCGCTGATACTGGCAGAAACATACGGAGAGTCAACGTGCCCTTGAGAAAGTTACTCGATTCTCTGCTCCAAGAACGGGTCCAAGATTCCTGACGTCTAAAAGAGAAGAGATGGCAGAGATGATAAAGCGCTCATATTCTTGGAAGAGGTCGTGAGAATCCACACACCCAAATAGGCATTTATGAATCATTCAGACCGAAATGCACCAAGCACAGGTAAGCCTATTCCCACGTTTGTGCCTAGCTATCAATCACATGCTCTTCCCTCCACTCCACTCAGGCATCCATTTCAAAGGATCAGAACCTGAGCTGCAATGAATCCAGGAGGAGGAGAGCAAGCCCCTACTAGATTCAGAGTTCCTCCTCATTCACACGCGGTGAACAACTGTGAACTCCTTAATATTCAAATACTCTCGATTGAAATAGATAGGAATTGAATACTTAGCTCACACAAAGAAATGATGACCTTCCCCTAGATTAAGGAAATGCTGGGGTTATGTATTCTTTGGGCTGAAAGGAGTGTGGGAAGTGAGGGGAATCTTTGAATGAACTTGAATCTCAGTTTTTCAAGACACTACAGGATAATATTAGAAGTCCGATAGTGAACTGTACTGTAAAAGTCGAAAACACATTATAGACACAGGTTATGTGGACAGTCATTCACTTCCGTCAAGCCCCGGGTGCACTATATCTTGGAGGTGCAGACTTGGTTGTGTTAAATTGTTTTACCCAACATGATCGGATGATTAAGCCTTCTCAGCACTGATAGAAAAGCACCTGGTTTTCTATAGCCTAGGATATCTGCAGCAGGTTTCTCATAGTTAAATGCCTCTAATTGCTTTTTGAATCAAGCCTAAATGTGTATATTCTGTTTAGATTTTCTTGTATATTCCTAGAGAGGAATGTTATACCTTTAAATGACAACATTGCCTAGTATGTGTCATTGGGAGTAAAGGGCACCTGGTGCACAAGGGAAACAATGTTGTGGGTTATTTCATGGTTCCAATAGGTATTTCATTGTTCCTTTTGTTGTTGGAGGCTTCAAGAGAAAAGAGTTGGCATGTCCCCTTCAAACATTTGGACTGCTATTTTACATTGAGACTGTCTGTTTTTTCCTTAGAGCTGACAAAATCTTACAAAAATTGTCAAGTCTGGTTTCTAGGTTCATTTGGTTATTTTCGAAAACTAACTTCACTTTCATATAAATCCCAAAATACGTAAATCGATTCTATTAACCTTCTTAAAGACTGCAACTGTCTTATCAATATAATGTCAAAGCTGGAGTCTTAGGACAAATCATCCGTCCATGGCGGTAAAGAAAAAGGAGCGAAACTAATATCCAATTTCTGTGAATTATTTGTGAAATGTGTTGATTTGTCGATGCCCAGTAGGAAGAGAACAAGTGCAAACTGCTCTCACTAGACACCATACACCAAATATTGTAAACACACACTCACCCAGCCCTTGGCACAGGACACTTGAGTAAGAGTGGTCTGTTACATCCAAAGACATGATGAGGCCTCAGAAAAACCGTAAGCAGGAAAAGGCAAAGTAGAGAATGGAAACCAGTGCAGGATCTGACCTCTGGTAAAGGAGCATCAAAGGTGAAACTCTGTTTTCCGTGGAAGCACACTCTCAAGCGGGCAGCAGGCATGGGATTGAAGGTGATGTGCTGAGTGTTAGAAGAGTGCACAGCAGAAGCTTGGCTGACAGAACTCAAAGAAATCAGTTCAAAATATCCCCACAATTGAATCTGAGACCAAGATCCGAGCTGCCAAATCTGAGCTAGCAGAGGCAGCGGAAAAAGAGGGATAGGGCTAAGGATGATTGCTCTCGCAGAACTCAGGGATCTCGAATGCATTGTGGGTTTTGGTGGGTTCTTTCAAGAGAGCAAAGGAAACTGTGAATTCAGTGAGACAGGAACAGCACTGGCACGTGAGTTTGAGTTTATCGATATGTCCTATGGCCACATCCACTGCATCTGCAGGACCAGGGTCCAATTTGACATTTTGCCAATAGAGCACACGTGGGGCTCAATCAGAGGTATCATGCATCTGGACTGAGGGTTCCAGGGGGCGTTGGGTTTGAAATCAGTATTAAAAGATTTAGGATCTGCTACATTCCAAACCTGGATAGGGATTACACTCTGGTGTGAGGCAGAGGATGCGGAACAGCTCTGTGGTTGCCTTCGTGAACCCATTACTCAAGAATGAGCGAAATAGGAAGAGTGGTCAAAGTCCACAGTACGAGAAGATGAAGCATTTCTTACAGCATTATCACCCAAATGCAGATGCTACATTTTGGACGGCACTGACAGGGTACTGCACCGAGGACACATAGGTCGGCCTGCGGGATCATCCCAGCAGGCCCTGAAGTATGACATCCATACATATGCTTCCACTGTTGTTTTTGTAGACACAGAAGCTCTGGGAAGAACTGGTAACATTGGGACATTCCCATGGCAGTAGAAAGTACAAGCGCACTCTCTGTTGGCTGTTTTGGAGACACTTCAAAATGACATACAGAAGAATGCAGAGCTGAAAACCTATAGAAGCTTCATTTCCACTAGAGGAAGTGCCCTGCGCCCTTTCAGAATTGTGAGATAAATGTAATAAAAAAGAGGATCAACTAACTGAAACAGTATGGTGTGTTCATCACAAAAAAGACAACACCAGGATTTAGAGATATACCAGACAACACACACAGGAACAGGGCATGGCATCAAGGTCTAGGGAAAATTGTCCTCACAGAAATACCTTGGAAATGCGTACACCAAAAAGTCTAAAGTTTGCACTTATCCAAGCCCAATTTGTCTATATTAGATACATGATATTACCTGAACTATAGGGTAAAAGAAGTATAGTAAAAGAAACAGGAAGTACCATTTTCAGTTCCAAAGAGATTGAAGGCCCAAAAAATAAGCTTTCAAACAACTAGACGGCATAACGTTTCCAGAGCAAGCTCTGAAAATGGAGGTGAGGAAAACAATGATGAACCACAGTGCCTCAGAATCACAAAAGGCAGAATACCAGAAAAGGGGAAGAGAAACTCTAAAGAAGAAACCAATAGTATAAGAAAACACAATGGATGAGATAAAAACTGGGCTAAAGTCAATCCTAAGCAGACTAATTAATGCAGAAGGAATCGTGAATGGCTTAGTGGACGGGGGAACAGAAATCCCTCCATCAGAAGAAGACACAGAAAAGCGAGTGCAAACCAACGCTAACATCACTGTTGAATCCTGGTTTAAGACCAAGCAGGTAAGAATAGGACTCATAGGATTCCCAAATGGAAAGCAATTGATAAACTAGTACATTCTGAAAAGGAATTTGTAGAAAAATCAGAATGAAACTTGCTGAAATCCAAGAAAGTATCATCTATACGAATTCAGGAAGTACACAGCATCCAAAAGAGGTGGAATACCAATAGACCAACAAGAAGCAGTAGAATTCAAATAAACAAATTTCATGATCATCCCAGTGATGTAAAATTCACCTCGAGGAAAGAAACTTAGTCACAAAAGTACCTCCAGAGGGGGTTCAGCTGATATCTCGGCAGAAAATTTGCAACAAGGGGAGGAGGGCCAGGACATAGACCATATCCTGAATGAGAAAAAGCTGCAATCTAGGGTAGCCTATGCCAAATGACCGCCATTTATAACAACGGCAGAGCTAGGGAAATTCACTGACCGGCAAACCTTAAAAGATTTCAGCAGTTTGAGACTGATCCTAAAACAAAAATTGAGAATCCTACCCTGAGTAGAAAAGTAGCAAGATGAAATGGAAATAACAAAACCATTATTGCAAATGCAAGAAGAGCCTGAGTTGCAAAGAAGTAAGAAGAAGAAGGCAAGGAGGACATCAAAATCCTAAAGATGGGAGAGGGTAGCAGGAAATCATAGGTGATTTTAAGCACTATCTTAAGTGAATCAGCTTACATGACTGTCTGTCTGAAGCAAAAGGAGGGATGCATGGCCTAATGTGTTTGCAAAATAAACAATCAGACAAACAGACATACACCAAAAGGTTACAGTTGTCTGACATATACCAAACAACCATGATTATTCAAGACAAAATACTCAAAGTGATGTCAAGTTTCATTCAGCACGCATCGACCTATTATCGCTGTTAGCATGTACTCAACACACTTGTATTCAGAAAACAGACGCGTGCATTAATATTCATAGATACTGATCCAGAAGTGCACATCGTGAGCCAACCCAAATGACGGTTTTGAATAAGAGTGGGTCATAGAACGGGATATAGTCTTAGAAGTCTTCAAACAGCATGAACGAATGCCTTATTCTACCCTACGTAGAGAAGAAATGGCATAAGCCTATAACAAAGACAAGTAGCTCTGCAAAACTGAACTAAGTGTAAAAGAGACAGACTGGAAAGTGCACGTTGGGATTGGTTTCATTTCTAGGAATTTCAGCCCCCATGAAACAAATGGATCCATGTTCTGAGAGTGTGGGTGTTTCAGCAGAAAGCAACAGAAGGATATGTAATCTGGGTGAATGGATATTACACAAACATGAGTTTCCTTGAGTGGGTGTCTGTGTAATGTGAACTGTTAGAAAGTTTAAATAGGTGTGAATCCATAAACTGAACATGGACACACTTCCCTCAGTTTGTACTGTGTATATAGATTTTAAAAAAAAGGAAACAGGGAAGAGAAAAGGAAAATTGGACCCTTGTGGATAGAATCACATTTCCCTTAGGAAACTCTCGTCTAATGCAGCATCACCTCCAACACTGACTTGATGCATCAACCACTGTGGATGGCAGTTACCGGTTGGATTCCAGGTGGAATGTTGGTGTGTATCACGAGGCTTGTTGCGGCTGGTGGATCCAAGGTAACTGGACAGAATTCTGTGGGTGGATCAGTTTGATGGTGGGTCTGCTGCCCTATGTGGAGATTGGCTTAGGTCTTTTGTTCGGGAAGCTGAGTAAGTTCGAGATACTGCTGCTGCCCAAAGACCTGAGTTCACGGGTCAGTTTCCAGAATCTGAAAGGGCAGACAGTGGAAGATCTGCCTGTCATCAGCTTACTGGTTAGGCTCCGAAGTATCTTCAGACTTGCCCATTCCTGTTGACGTCGACTTTATGGGAGACACGAAGAGAAGCTGGCAGAAACACTGGCTGCATGGATTGAGGAGATGTGCGGACACATTGATGAAAGTTGTTCTGCCACAGTGGAGAATATCGGCATGGAGACATCTCTAGAGAATACCAGGCTCGAAAGGCTTTCATGAGACCTACTGAACCTCGCTGATACTGGCAGAAACATACGGAGAGTCAACGTGCCCTTGAGAAAGTTACTCGATTCTCTGCTCCAAGAACGGGTCCAAGATTCCTGACGTCTAAAAGAGAAGAGATGGCAGAGATGATAAAGCGCTCATATTCTTGGAAGAGGTCGTGAGAATCCACACACCCAAATAGGCATTTATGAATCATTCAGACCGAAATGCACCAAGCACAGGTAAGCCTATTCCCACGTTTGTGCCTAGCTATCAATCACATGCTCTTCCCTCCACTCCACTCAGGCATCCATTTCAAAGGATCAGAACCTGAGCTGCAATGAATCCAGGAGGAGGAGAGCAAGCCCCTACTAGATTCAGAGTTCCTCCTCATTCACACGCGGTGAACAACTGTGAACTCCTTAATATTCAAATACTCTCGATTGAAATAGATAGGAATTGAATACTTAGCTCACACAAAGAAATGATGACCTTCCCCTAGATTAAGGAAATGCTGGGGTTATGTATTCTTTGGGCTGAAAGGAGTGTGGGAAGTGAGGGGAATCTTTGAATGAACTTGAATCTCAGTTTTTCAAGACACTACAGGATAATATTAGAAGTCCGATAGTGAACTGTACTGTAAAAGTCGAAAACACATTATAGACACAGGTTATGTGGACAGTCATTCACTTCCGTCAAGCCCCGGGTGCACTATATCTTGGAGGTGCAGACTTGGTTGTGTTAAATTGTTTTACCCAACATGATCGGATGATTAAGCCTTCTCAGCACTGATAGAAAAGCACCTGGTTTTCTATAGCCTAGGATATCTGCAGCAGGTTTCTCATAGTTAAATGCCTCTAATTGCTTTTTGAATCAAGCCTAAATGTGTATATTCTGTTTAGATTTTCTTGTATATTCCTAGAGAGGAATGTTATACCTTTAAATGACAACATTGCCTAGTATGTGTCATTGGGAGTAAAGGGCACCTGGTGCACAAGGGAAACAATGTTGTGGGTTATTTCATGGTTCCAATAGGTATTTCATTGTTCCTTTTGTTGTTGGAGGCTTCAAGAGAAAAGAGTTGGCATGTCCCCTTCAAACATTTGGACTGCTATTTTACATTGAGACTGTCTGTTTTTTCCTTAGAGCTGACAAAATCTTACAAAAATTGTCAAGTCTGGTTTCTAGGTTCATTTGGTTATTTTCGAAAACTAACTTCACTTTCATATAAATCCCAAAATACGTAAATCGATTCTATTAACCTTCTTAAAGACTGCAACTGTCTTATCAATATAATGTCAAAGCTGGAGTCTTAGGACAAATCATCCGTCCATGGCGGTAAAGAAAAAGGAGCGAAACTAATATCCAATTTCTGTGAATTATTTGTGAAATGTGTTGATTTGTCGATGCCCAGTAGGAAGAGAACAAGTGCAAACTGCTCTCACTAGACACCATACACCAAATATTGTAAACACACACTCACCCAGCCCTTGGCACAGGACACTTGAGTAAGAGTGGTCTGTTACATCCAAAGACATGATGAGGCCTCAGAAAAACCGTAAGCAGGAAAAGGCAAAGTAGAGAATGGAAACCAGTGCAGGATCTGACCTCTGGTAAAGGAGCATCAAAGGTGAAACTCTGTTTTCCGTGGAAGCACACTCTCAAGCGGGCAGCAGGCATGGGATTGAAGGTGATGTGCTGAGTGTTAGAAGAGTGCACAGCAGAAGCTTGGCTGACAGAACTCAAAGAAATCAGTTCAAAATATCCCCACAATTGAATCTGAGACCAAGATCCGAGCTGCCAAATCTGAGCTAGCAGAGGCAGCGGAAAAAGAGGGATAGGGCTAAGGATGATTGCTCTCGCAGAACTCAGGGATCTCGAATGCATTGTGGGTTTTGGTGGGTTCTTTCAAGAGAGCAAAGGAAACTGTGAATTCAGTGAGACAGGAACAGCACTGGCACGTGAGTTTGAGTTTATCGATATGTCCTATGGCCACATCCACTGCATCTGCAGGACCAGGGTCCAATTTGACATTTTGCCAATAGAGCACACGTGGGGCTCAATCAGAGGTATCATGCATCTGGACTGAGGGTTCCAGGGGGCGTTGGGTTTGAAATCAGTATTAAAAGATTTAGGATCTGCTACATTCCAAACCTGGATAGGGATTACACTCTGGTGTGAGGCAGAGGATGCGGAACAGCTCTGTGGTTGCCTTCGTGAACCCATTACTCAAGAATGAGCGAAATAGGAAGAGTGGTCAAAGTCCACAGTACGAGAAGATGAAGCATTTCTTACAGCATTATCACCCAAATGCAGATGCTACATTTTGGACGGCACTGACAGGGTACTGCACCGAGGACACATAGGTCGGCCTGCGGGATCATCCCAGCAGGCCCTGAAGTATGACATCCATACATATGCTTCCACTGTTGTTTTTGTAGACACAGAAGCTCTGGGAAGAACTGGTAACATTGGGACATTCCCATGGCAGTAGAAAGTACAAGCGCACTCTCTGTTGGCTGTTTTGGAGACACTTCAAAATGACATACAGAAGAATGCAGAGCTGAAAACCTATAGAAGCTTCATTTCCACTAGAGGAAGTGCCCTGCGCCCTTTCAGAATTGTGAGATAAATGTAATAAAAAAGAGGATCAACTAACTGAAACAGTATGGTGTGTTCATCACAACAAAGACAACACCAGGATTTAGAGATATACCAGACAACACACACAGGAACAGGGCATGGCATCAAGGTCTAGGGAAAATTGTCCTCACAGAAATACCTTGGAAATGCGTACACCAAAAAGTCTAAAGTTTGCACTTATCCAAGCCCAATTTGTCTATATTAGATACATGATATTACCTGAACTATAGGGTAAAAGAAGTATAGTAAAAGAAACAGGAAGTACCATTTTCAGTTCCAAAGAGATTGAAGGCCCAAAAAATAAGCTTTCAAACAACTAGACGGCAAAACGTTACCAGAGCAAGCTCTGAAAATGGAGGTGAGGAAAACAATGATGAACCACAGTGCCTCAGAATCACAAAAGGCAGAATACCAGAAAAGGGGAAGAGAAACTCTAAAGAAGAAACCAATAGTATAAGAAAACACAATGGATGAGATAAAAACTGGGCTAAAGTCAATCCTAAGCAGACTAATTAATGCAGAATGAATCGTGAATGGCTTAGAGGACGGGGGAACAGAAATCCCTCCATCAGAAGAAGACACAGAAAAGCGAGTGCAAACCAACGCTAACATCACTGTTGAATCCTGGGTTAAGACCAAGCAGGTAAGAATAGGACTCATAGGATTCCCAAATGGAAAGCAATTGATAAACTAGTACATTCTGAAAAGGAATTTGTAGAAAAATCAGAATGAAACTTGCTGAAATCCAAGAAAGTATCATCTATACGAATTCAGGAAGTACACAGCGTCCAAAAGAGGTGGAATACCAATAGACCAACAAGAAGCAGTAGAATTCAAATAAACAAATTTCATGATCATCCCAGTGATGTAAAATTCACCTCGAGGAAAGAAACTTAGTCACAAAAGTACCTCCAGAGGGGGTTCAGCTGATATCTCGGCAGAAAATTTGCAACAAGGGGAGGAGTGCCAGGACATAGACCATATCCTGAATGAGAAAAAGCTGCAATCTAGGGTAGCCTATGCCAAATGACCGCCATTTATAACAACGGCAGAGCTAGGGATATTCACTGACCGGCAAACCTTAAAAGAATTCAGCAGTTTGAGACTGATCCTAAAACAAAAATTGAGAATCCTACCCTGAGTAGAAAAGTAGCAAGATGAAATGGAAATAACAAAACCATTATTGCAAATGCAAGAAGAGCCTGAGTTGCAAAGAAGTAAGAAGAAGAAGGCAAGGAGGACATCAAAATCCTAAAGATGGGAGAGGGTAGCAGGAAATCATAGGTGATTTTAAGCACTATCTTAAGTGAATCAGCTTACATGACTGTCTGTCTGAAGCAAAAGGAGGGATGCATGGCCTAATGTGTTTGCAAAATAAACAATCAGACAAACAGACATACACCAAAAGGTTACAGTTGTCTGACATATATCAAACATCCATGATTATTCAAGACAAAATACTCAAAGTGATGTCAAGTTTCATTCAGCACGCATCGACCTATTATCGCTGTTAGCATGTACTCAACACACTTGTATTCAGAAAACAGACGCGTGCATTAATATTCATAGATACTGATCCAGAAGTGCACATCGTGAGCCAACCCAAATGACGGTTTTGAATAAGAGTGGGTCATAGAACGGGATATAGTCTTAGAAGTCTTCAAACAGGATGAACGAATGCCTTATTCTACCCTACGTAGAGAAGAAATGGCATAAGCCTATAACAAAGACAAGTAGCTCTGCAAAACTGAACTAAGTGTAAAAGAGACAGACTGGAAAGTGCACGTTGGGATTGGTTTCATTTCTAGGAATTTCAGCCCCCATGAAACAAATGGATCCATGTTCTGAGAGTGTGGGTGTTTCAGCAGAAAGCAACAGAAGGATATGTAATCTGGGTGAATGGATATTACACAAACATGAGTTTCCTTGAGTGGGTGTCTGTGTAATGTGAACTGTTAGAAAGTTTAAATAGGTGTGAATCCATAAACTGAACATGGACACACTTCCCTCAGTTTGTACTGTGTATATAGATTTGAAAAAAAGGAAACAGGGAAGAGAAAAGGAAAATTGGACCCTTGTGGATAGAATCACATTTCCCTTAGGAAACTCTCGTCTAATGCAGCATCACCTCCAACACTGACTTGATGCATCAACCACTGTGGATGGCAGTTACCGGTTGGATTCCAGGTGGAATGTTGGTGTGTATCACGAGGCTTGTTGCGGCTGGTGGATCCAAGGTAACTGGACAGAATTCTGTGGGTGGATCAGTTTGATGGTGGGTCTGCTGCCCTATGTGGAGATTGGCTTAGGTCTTTTGTTCGGGAAGCTGAGTAAGTTCGAGATACTGCTGCTGCCCAAAGACCTGAGTTCACGGGTCAGTTTCCAGAATCTGAAAGGGCAGACAGTGGAAGATCTGCCTGTCATCAGCTTACTGGTTAGGCTCCGAAGTATCTTCAGACTTGCCCATTCCTGTTGACGTCGACTTTATGGGAGACACGAAGAGAAGCTGGCAGAAACACTGGCTGCATGGATTGAGGAGATGTGCGGACACATTGATGAAAGTTGTTCTGCCACAGTGGAGAATATCGGCATGGAGACATCTCTAGAGAATACCAGGCTCGAAAGGCTTTCATGAGACCTACTGAACCTCGCTGATACTGGCAGAAACATACGGAGAGTCAACGTGCCCTTGAGAAAGTTACTCGATTCTCTGCTCCAAGAACGGGTCCAAGATTCCTGACGTCTAAAAGAGAAGAGATGGCAGAGATGATAAAGCGCTCATATTCTTGGAAGAGGTCGTGAGAATCCACACACCCAAATAGGCATTTATGAATCATTCAGACCGAAATGCACCAAGCACAGGTAAGCCTATTCCCACGTTTGTGCCTAGCTATCAATCACATGCTCTTCCCTCCACTCCACTCAGGCATCCATTTCAAAGGATCAGAACCTGAGCTGCAATGAATCCAGGAGGAGGAGAGCAAGCCCCTACTAGATTCAGAGTTCCTCCTCATTCACACGCGGTGAACAACTGTGAACTCCTTAATATTCAAATACTCTCGATTGAAATATATAGGAATTGAATACTTAGCTCACACAAAGAAATGATGACCTTCCCCTAGATTAAGGAAATGCTGGGGTTATGTATTCTTTGGGCTGAAAGGAGTGTGGGAAGTGAGGGGAATCTTTGAATGAACTTGAATATGTATTAGGCCTCAGTTTTTCAAGACACTACAGGATAATATTAGAAGTCCGATAGTGAACTGTACTGTAAAAGTCGAAAACACATTATAGACACAGGTTATGTGGACAGTCATTCACTTCCGTCAAGCCCCGGGTGCACTATATCTTGGAGGTGCAGACTTGGTTGTGTTAAATTGTTTTACCCAACATGATCGGATGATTAAGCCTTCTCAGCACTGATAGAAAAGCACCTGGTTTTCTATAGCCTAGGATATCTGCAGCAGGTTTCTCATAGTTAAATGCCTCTAATTGCTTTTTGAATCAAGCCTAAATGTGTATATTCTGTTTAGATTTTCTTGTATATTCCTAGAGAGGAATGTTATACCTTTAAATGACAACATTGCCTAGTATGTGTCATTGGGAGTAAAGGGCACCTGGTGCACAAGGGAAACAATGTTGTGGGTTATTTCATGGTTCCAATAGGTATTTCATTGTTCCTTTTGTTGTTGGAGGCTTCAAGAGAAAAGAGTTGGCATGTCCCCTTCAAACATTTGGACTGCTATTTTACATTGAGACTGTCTGTTTTTTCCTTAGAGCTGACAAAATCTTACAAAAATTGTCAAGTCTGGTTTCTAGGTTCATTTGGTTATTTTCGAAAACTAACTTCACTTTCATATAAATCCCAAAATACGTAAATCGATTCTATTAACCTTCTTAAAGACTGCAACTGTCTTATCAATATAATGTCAAAGCTGGAGTCTTAGGACAAATCATCCGTCCATGGCGGTAAAGAAAAAGGAGCGAAACTAATATCCAATTTCTGTGAATTATTTGTGAAATGTGTTGATTTGTCGATGCCCAGTAGGAAGAGAACAAGTGCAAACTGCTCTCACTAGACACCATACACCAAATATTGTAAACACACACTCACCCAGCCCTTGGCAAAGGACACTTGACTAAGAGTGGTCTGTAACATCCAAAGACATGATGAGGCCTCAGAAAAACCGTAAGCAGGAAAAGGCAAAGTAGAGAATGGAAACCAGTGCAGGATCTGACCTCTGGTAAAGGAGCATCAAAGGTGAAACTCTGTTTTCCGTGGAAGCACACTCTCAAGCGGGCAGCAGGCATGGGATTGAAGGTGATGTGCTGAGTGTTAGAAGAGTGCACAGCAGAAGCTTGGCTGACAGAACTCAAAGAAATCAGTTCAAAATATCCCCACAATTGAATCTGAGACCAAGATCCGAGCTGCCAAATCTGAGCTAGCAGAGGCAGCGGAAAAAGAGGGATAGGGCTAAGGATGATTGCTCTCGCAGAACTCAGGGATCTCGAATGCATTGTGGGTTTTGGTGGGTTCTTTCAAGAGAGCAAAGAAACTGTGAATTCAGTGAGACAGGAACAGCACTGGCACGTGAGTTTGAGTTTATCGATATGTCCTATGGCCACATCCACTGCATCTGCAGGACCAGGGTCCAATTTGACATTTTGCCAATAGAGCACACGTGGGGCTCAATCAGAGGTATCATGCTTCTGGACTGAGGGTTCCAGGGGGCGTTGGGTTTGAAATCAGTATTAAAAGATTTAGGATCTGCTACATTCCAAACCTGGATAGGGATTACACTCTGGTTTGAGGCAGAGGATGCGGAACAGCTCTGTGGTTGCCTTCGTGAACCCATTACTCAAGAATGAGCGAAATAGGAAGAGTGGTCAAAGTCCACAGTACGAGAAGATGAAGCATTTCTTACAGCATTATCACCCAAATGCAGATGCTACATTTTGGACGGCACTGACAGGGTACTGCACCGAGGACACATAGGTCGGCCTGCGGGATCATCCCAGCAGGCCCTGAAGTATGACATCCATACATATGCTTCCACTGTTGTTTTTGTAGACACAGAAGCTCTGGGAAGAACTGGTAACATTGGGACATTCCCATGGCAGTAGAAAGTACAAGCGCACTCTCTGTTGGCTGTTTTGGAGACACTTCAAAATGACATACAGAAGAATGCAGAGCTGAAAACTTATAGAAGCTTCATTTCCACTAGAGGAAGTGCCCTGCGCCCTTTCAGAATTGTGAGATAAATGTAATAAAAAAGAGGATCAACTAACTGAAACAGTATGGTGTGTTCATCACAACAAAGACAACACCAGGATTTAGAGATATACCAGACAACACACACAGGAACAGGGCATGGCATCAAGGTCTAGGGAAAATTGTCCTCACAGAAATACCTTGGAAATGCGTACACCAAAAAGTCTAAAGTTTGCACTTATCCAAGCCCAATTTGTCTATTTTAGATACATGATATTACCTGAACTATAGGGTAAAAGAAGTATAGTAAAAGAAACAGGAAGTACCATTTTCAGTTCCAAAGAGATTGAAGGCCCAAAAAATAAGCTTTCAAACAACTAGACGGCAAAACGTTACCAGAGCAAGCTCTGAAAATGGAGGTGAGGAAAACAATGATGAACCACAGTGCCTCAGAATCACAAAAGGCAGAATACCAGAAAAGGGGAAGAGAAACTCTAAAGAAGAAACCAATAGTATAAGAAAACACAATGGATGAGATAAAAACTGGGCTAAAGTCAATCCTAAGCAGACTAATTAATGCAGAATGAATCGTGAATGGCTTAGAGGACGGGGGAACAGAAATCCCTCCATCAGAAGAAGACACAGAAAAGCGAGTGCAAACCAACGCTAACATCACTGTTGAATCCTGGGTTAAGACCAAGCAGGTAAGAATAGGACTCATAGGATTCCCAAATGGAAAGCATTTGATAAACTAGTACATTCTGAAAAGGAATTTGTAGAAAAATCAGAATGAAACTTGCTGAAATCCAAGAAAGTATCATCTATACGAATTCAGGAAGTACACAGCGTCCAAAAGAGGTGGAATACCAATAGACCAACAAGAAGCAGTAGAATTCAAATAAACAAATTTCATGATCATCCCAGTGATGTAAAATTCACCTCGAGGAAAGAAACTTAGTCACAAAAGTACCTCCAGAGGGGGTTCAGCTGATATCTCGGCAGAAAATTTGCAACAAGGGGAGGAGTGCCAGGACATAGACCATATCCTGAATGAGAAAAAGCTGCAATCTAGGGTAGCCTATGCCAAATGACCGCCATTTATAACAACGGCAGAGCTAGGGATATACACTGACCGGCAAACCTTAAAAGAATTCAGCAGTTTGAGACTGATCCTAAAACAAAAATTGAGAATCCTACCCTGAGTAGAAAAGTAGCAAGATGAAATGGAAATAACAAAACCATTATTGCAAATGCAAGAAGAGCCTGAGTTGCAAAGAAGTAAGAAGAAGAAGGCAAGGAGGACATCAAAATCCTAAAGATGGGAGAGGGTAGCAGGAAATCATAGGTGATTTTAAGCACTATCTTAAGTGAATCAGCTTACATGACTGTCTGTCTGAAGCAAAAGGAGGGATGCATGGCCTAATGTGTTTGCAAAATAAACAATCAGACAAACAGACATACACCAAAAGGTTACAGTTGTCTGACATATACCAAACAACCATGATTATTCAAGACAAAATACTCAAAGTGATGTCAAGTTTCATTCAGCACGCATCGACCTATTATCGCTGTTAGCATGTACTCAACACACTTGTATTCAGAAAACAGACGCGTGCATTAATATTCATAGATACTGATCCAGAAGTGCACATCGTGAGCCAACCCAAATGACGGTTTTGAATAAGAGTGGGTCATAGAACGGGATATAGTCTTAGAAGTCTTCAAACAGGATGAACGAATGCCTTATTCTACCCTACGTAGAGAAGAAATGGCATAAGCCTATAACAAAGACAAGTAGCTCTGCAAAACTGAACTAAGTGTAAAAGAGACAGACTGGAAAGTGCACGTTGGGATTGGTTTCATTTCTAGGAATTTCAGCCCCCATGAAACAAATGGATCCATGTTCTGAGAGTGTGGGTGTTTCAGCAGAAAGCAACAGAAGGATATGTAATCTGGGTGAATGGATATTACACAAACATGAGTTTCCTTGAGTGGGTGTCTGTGTAATGTGAACTGTTAGAAAGTTTAAATAGGTGTGAATCCATAAACTGAACATGGACACACTTCCCTCAGTTTGTACTGTGTATATAGATTTTAAAAAAAAGGAAACAGGGAAGAGAAAAGGAAAATTGGACCCTTGTGGATAGAATCACATTTCCCTTAGGAAACTCTCGTCTAATGCAGCATCACCTCCAACACTGACTTGAAGCATCAACCACTGTGGATGGCAGTTACCGGTTCGATTCCAGGTGGAATGTTGGTGTGTATCACGAGGCTTGTTGCGGCTGGTGGATCCAAGGTAACTGGACAGAATTCTGTGGGTGGATCAGTTTGATGGTGGGTCTGCTGCCCTATGTGGAGATTGGCTTAGGTCTTTTGTTCGGGAAGCTGAGTAAGTTCGAGATACTGCTGCTGCCCAAAGACCTGAGTTCACGGGTCAGTTTCCAGAATCTGAAAGGGCAGACAGTGGAAGATCTGCCTGTCATCAGCTTACTGGTTAGGCTCCGAAGTATCTTCAGACTTGCCCATTCCTGTTGACGTCGACTTTATGGGAGACACGAAGAGAAGCTGGCAGAAACACTGGCTGCATGGATTGAGGAGATGTGCGGACACATTGATGAAAGTTGTTCTGCCACAGTGGAGAATATCGGCATGGAGACATCTCTAGAGAATACCAGGCTCGAAAGGCTTTCATGAGACCTACTGAACCTCGCTGATACTGGCAGAAACATACGGAGAGTCAACGTGCCCTTGAGAAAGTTACTCGATTCTCTGCTCCAAGAACGGGTCCAAGATTCCTGACGTCTAAAAGAGAAGAGATGGCAGAGATGATAAAGCGCTCATATTCTTGGAAGAGGTCGTGAGAATCCACACACCCAAATAGGCATTTATGAATCATTCAGACCGAAATGCACCAAGCACAGGTAAGCCTATTCCCACGTTTGTGCCTAGCTATCAATCACATGCTCTTCCCTCCACTCCACTCAGGCATCCATTTCAAAGGATCAGAACCTGAGCTGCAATGAATCCAGGAGGAGGAGAGCAAGCCCCTACTAGATTCAGAGTTCCTCCTCATTCACACGCGGTGAACAACTGTGAACTCCTTAATATTCAAATACTCTCGATTGAAATAGATAGGAATTGAATACTTAGCTCACACAAAGAAATGATGACCTTCCCCTAGATTAAGGAAATGCTGGGGTTATGTATTCTTTGGGCTGAAAGGAGTGTGGGAAGTGAGGGGAATCTTTGAATGAACTTGAATATGTATTAGGCCTCAGTTTTTCAAGACACTACAGGATAATATTAGAAGTCCGATAGTGAACTGTACTGTAAAAGTCGAAAACACATTATAGACACAGGTTATGTGGACAGTCATTCACTTCCGTCAAGCCCCGGGTGCACTATATCTTGGAGGTGCAGACTTGGTTGTGTTAAATTGTTTTACCCAACATGATCGGATGATTAAGCCTTCTCAGCACTGATAGAAAAGCACCTGGTTTTCTATAGCCTAGGATATCTGCAGCAGGTTTCTCATAGTTAAATGCCTCTAATTGCTTTTTGAATCAAGCCTAAATGTGTATATTCTGTTTAGATTTTCTTGTATATTCCTAGAGAGGAATGTTATACCTTTAAATGACAACATTGCCTAGTATGTGTCATTGGGAGTAAAGGGCACCTGGTGCACAAGGGAAACAATGTTGTGGGTTATTTCATGGTTCCAATAGGTATTTCATTGTTCCTTTTGTTGTTGGAGGCTTCAAGAGAAAAGAGTTGGCATGTCCCCTTCAAACATTTGGACTGCTATTTTACATTGAGACTGTCTGTTTTTTCCTTAGAGCTGACAAAATCTTACAAAAATTGTCAAGTCTGGTTTCTAGGTTCATTTGGTTATTTTCGAAAACTAACTTCACTTTCATATAAATCCCAAAATACGTAAATCGATTCTATTAACCTTCTTAAAGACTGCAACTGTCTTATCAATATAATGTCAAAGCTGGAGTCTTAGGACAAATCATCCGTCCATGGCGGTAAAGAAAAAGGAGCGAAACTAATATCCAATTTCTGTGAATTATTTGTGAAATGTGTTGATTTGTCGATGCCCAGTAGGAAGAGAACAAGTGCAAACTGCTCTCACTAGACACCATACACCAAATATTGTAAACACACACTCACCCAGCCCTTGGCAAAGGACACTTGACTAAGAGTGGTCTGTAACATCCAAAGACATGATGAGGCCTCAGAAAAACCGTAAGCAGGAAAAGGCAAAGTAGAGAATGGAAACCAGTGCAGGATCTGACCTCTGGTAAAGGAGCATCAAAGGTGAAACTCTGTTTTCCGTGGAAGCACACTCTCAAGCGGGCAGCAGGCATGGGATTGAAGGTGATGTGCTGAGTGTTAGAAGAGTGCACAGCAGAAGCTTGGCTGACAGAACTCAAAGAAATCAGTTCAAAATATCCCCACAATTGAATCTGAGACCAAGATCCGAGCTGCCAAATCTGAGCTAGCAGAGGCAGCGGAAAAAGAGGGATAGGGCTAAGGATGATTGCTCTCGCAGAACTCAGGGATCTCGAATGCATTGTGGGTTTTGGTGGGTTCTTTCAAGAGAGCAAAGAAACTGTGAATTCAGTGAGACAGGAACAGCACTGGCACGTGAGTTTGAGTTTATCGATATGTCCTATGGCCACATCCACTGCATCTGCAGGACCAGGGTCCAATTTGACATTTTGCCAATAGAGCACACGTGGGGCTCAATCAGAGGTATCATGCTTCTGGACTGAGGGTTCCAGGGGGCGTTGGGTTTGAAATCAGTATTAAAAGATTTAGGATCTGCTACATTCCAAACCTGGATAGGGATTACACTCTGGTTTGAGGCAGAGGATGCGGAACAGCTCTGTGGTTGCCTTCGTGAACCCATTACTCAAGAATGAGCGAAATAGGAAGAGTGGTCAAAGTCCACAGTACGAGAAGATGAAGCATTTCTTACAGCATTATCACCCAAATGCAGATGCTACATTTTGGACGGCACTGACAGGGTACTGCACCGAGGACACATAGGTCGGCCTGCGGGATCATCCCAGCAGGCCCTGAAGTATGACATCCATACATATGCTTCCACTGTTGTTTTTGTAGACACAGAAGCTCTGGGAAGAACTGGTAACATTGGGACATTCCCATGGCAGTAGAAAGTACAAGCGCACTCTCTGTTGGCTGTTTTGGAGACACTTCAAAATGACATACAGAAGAATGCAGAGCTGAAAACCTATAGAAGCTTCATTTCCACTAGAGGAAGTGCCCTGCGCCCTTTCAGAATTGTGAGATAAATGTAATAAAAAAGAGGATCAACTAACTGAAACAGTATGGTGTGTTCATCACAACAAAGACAACACCAGGATTTAGAGATATACCAGACAACACACACAGGAACAGGGCATGGCATCAAGGTCTAGGGAAAATTGTCCTCACAGAAATACCTTGGAAATGCGTACACCAAAAAGTCTAAAGTTTGCACTTATCCAAGCCCAATTTGTCTATTTTAGATACATGATATTACCTGAACTATAGGGTAAAAGAAGTATAGTAAAAGAAACAGGAAGTACCATTTTCAGTTCCAAAGAGATTGAAGGCCCAAAAAATAAGCTTTCAAACAACTAGACGGCAAAACGTTACCAGAGCAAGCTCTGAAAATGGAGGTGAGGAAAACAATGATGAACCACAGTGCCTCAGAATCACAAAAGGCAGAATACCAGAAAAGGGGAAGAGAAACTCTAAAGAAGAAACCAATAGTATAAGAAAACACAATGGATGAGATAAAAACTGGGCTAAAGTCAATCCTAAGCAGACTAATTAATGCAGAATGAATCGTGAATGGCTTAGAGGACGGGGGAACAGAAATCCCTCCATCAGAAGAAGACACAGAAAAGCGAGTGCAAACCAAAGCTAACATCACTGTTGAATCCTGGGTTAAGACAAAGCAGGTAAGAATAGGACTCATAGGATTCCCAAATTGAAAGCAATTGATAAACTAGTACATTCTGAAAAGGAATTTGTAGAAAAATCAGAATGAAACTTGCTGAAATCCAAGAAAGTATCATCTATACGAATTCAGGAAGTACACAGCGTCCAAAAGAGGTGGAATACCAATAGACCAACAAGAAGCAGTAGAATTCAAATAAACAAATTTCATGATCATCCCAGTGATGTAAAATTCACCTCGAGGACAGAAACTTAGTCACAAAAGTACCTCCAGAGGGGGTTCAGCTGATATCTCGGCAGAAAATTTGCAACAAGGGGAGGAGGGCCAGGACATAGACCATATCCTGAATGAGAAAAAGCTGCAATCTAGGGTAGCCTATGCCAAATGACCGCCATTTATAACAACGGCAGAGCTAGGGAAATTCACTGACCGGCAAACCTTAAAAGAATTCAGCAGTTTGAGACTGATCCTAAAACAAAAATTGAGAATCCTACCCTGAGTAGAAAAGTAGCAAGATGAAATGGAAATAACAAAACCATTATTGCAAATGCAAGAAGAGCCTGAGTTGCAAAGAAGTAAGAAGAAGAAGGCAAGGAGGACATCAAAATCCTAAAGATGGGAGAGGGTAGCAGGAAATCATAGGTGATTTTAAGCACTATCTTAAGTGAATCAGCTTACATGACTGTCTGTCTGAAGCAAAAGGAGGGATGCATGGCCTAATGTGTTTGCAAAATAAACAATCAGACAAACAGACATACACCAAAAGGTTACAGTTGTCTGACATATACCAAACAACCATGATTATTCAAGACAAAATACTCAAAGTGATGTCAAGTTTCATTCAGCACGCATCGACCTATTATCGCTGTTAGCATGTACTCAACACACTTGTATTCAGAAAACAGACGCGTGCATTAATATTCATAGATACTGATCCAGAAGTGCACATCGTGAGCCAACCCAAATGACGGTTTTGAATAAGAGTGGGTCATAGAACGGGATATAGTCTTAGAAGTCTTCAAACAGGATGAACGAATGCCTTATTCTACCCTACGTAGAGAAGAAATGGCATAAGCCTATAACAAAGACAAGTAGCTCTGCAAAACTGAACTAAGTGTAAAAGAGACAGACTGGAAAGTGCACGTTGGGATTGGTTTCATTTCTAGGAATTTCAGCCCCCATGAAACAAATGGATCCATGTTCTGAGAGTGTGGGTGTTTCAGCAGAAAGCAACAGAAGGATATGTAATCTGGGTGAATGGATATTACACAAACATGAGTTTCCTTGAGTGGGTGTCTGTGTAATGTGAACTGTTAGAAAGTTTAAATAGGTGTGAATCCATAAACTGAACATGGACACACTTCCCTCAGTTTGTACTGTGTATATAGATTTGAAAAAAAGGAAACAGGGAAGAGAAAAGGAAAATTGGACCCTTGTGGATAGAATCACATTTCCCTTAGGAAACTCTCGTCTAATGCAGCATCACCTCCAACACTGACTTGATGCATCAACCACTGTGGATGGCAGTTACCGGTTGGATTCCAGGTGGAATGTTGGTGTGTATCACGAGGCTTGTTGCGGCTGGTGGATCCAAGGTAACTGGACAGAATTCTGTGGGTGGATCAGTTTGATGGTGGGTCTGCTGCCCTATGTGGAGATTGGCTTAGGTCTTTTGTTCGGGAAGCTGAGTAAGTTCGAGATACTGCTGCTGCCCAAAGACCTGAGTTCACGGGTCAGTTTCCAGAATCTGAAAGGGCAGACAGTGGAAGATCTGCCTGTCATCAGCTTACTGGTTAGGCTCCGAAGTATCTTCAGACTTGCCCATTCCTGTTGACGTCGACTTTATGGGAGACACGAAGAGAAGCTGGCAGAAACACTGGCTGCATGGATTGAGGAGATGTGCGGACACATTGATGAAAGTTGTTCTGCCACAGTGGAGAATATCGGCATGGAGACATCTCTAGAGAATACCAGGCTCAAAAGACTTTCATGAGACCTACTGAACCTCGCTGATACTGGCAGAAACATACGGAGAGTCAACGTGCCCTTGAGAAAGTTACTCGATTCTCTGCTCCAAGAACGGGTCCAAGATTCCTGACGTCTAAAAGAGAAGAGATGGCAGAGATGATAAAGCGCTCATATTCTTGGAAGAGGTCGTGAGAATCCACACACCCAAATAGGCATTTATGAATCATTCAGACCGAAATGCACCAAGCACAGGTAAGCCTATTCCCACGTTTGTGCCTAGCTATCAATCACATGCTCTTCCCTCCACTCCACTCAGGCATCCATTTCAAAGGATCAGAACCTGAGCTGCAATGAATCCAGGAGGAGGAGAGCAAGCCCCTACTAGATTCAGAGTTCCTCCTCATTCACACGCGGTGAACAACTGTGAACTCCTTAATATTCAAATACTCTCGATTGAAATAGATAGGAATTGAATACTTAGCTCACACAAAGAAATGATGACCTTCCCCTAGATTAAGGAAATGCTGGGGTTATGTATTCTTTGGGCTGAAAGGAGTGTGGGAAGTGAGGGGAATCTTTGAATGAACTTGAATCTCAGTTTTTCAAGACACTACAGGATAATATTAGAAGTCCGATAGTGAACTGTACTGTAAAAGTCGAAAACACATTATAGACACAGGTTATGTGGACAGTCATTCACTTCCGTCAAGCCCCGGGTGCACTATATCTTGGAGGTGCAGACTTGGTTGTGTTAAATTGTTTTACCCAACATGATCGGATGATTAAGCCTTCTCAGCACTGATAGAAAAGCACCTGGTTTTCTATAGCCTAGGATATCTGCAGCAGGTTTCTCATAGTTAAATGCCTCTAATTGCTTTTTGAATCAAGCCTAAATGTGTATATTCTGTTTAGATTTTCTTGTATATTCCTAGAGAGGAATGTTATACCTTTAAATGACAACATTGCCTAGTATGTGTCATTGGGAGTAAAGGGCACCTGGTGCACAAGGGAAACAATGTTGTGGGTTATTTCATGGTTCCAATAGGTATTTCATTGTTCCTTTTGTTGTTGGAGGCTTCAAGAGAAAAGAGTTGGCATGTCCCCTTCAAACATTTGGACTGCTATTTTACATTGAGACTGTCTGTTTTTTCCTTAGAGCTGACAAAATCTTACAAAAATTGTCAAGTCTGGTTTCTAGGTTCATTTGGTTATTTTCGAAAACTAACTTCACTTTCATATAAATCCCAAAATACGTAAATCGATTCTATTAACCTTCTTAAAGACTGCAACTGTCTTATCAATATAATGTCAAAGCTGGAGTCTTAGGACAAATCATCCGTCCATGGCGGTAAAGAAAAAGGAGCGAAACTAATATCCAATTTCTGTGAATTATTTGTGAAATGTGTTGATTTGTCGATGCCCAGTAGGAAGAGAACAAGTGCAAACTGCTCTCACTAGACACCATACACCAAATATTGTAAACCCACACTCACCCAGCCCTTGGCACAGGACACTTGAGTAAGAGTGGTCTGTTACATCCAAAGACATGATGAGGCCTCAGAAAAACCGTAAGCAGGAAAAGGCAAAGTAGAGAATGGAAACCAGTGCAGGATCTGACCTCTGGTAAAGGAGCATCAAAGGTGAAACTCTGTTTTCCGTGGAAGCACACTCTCAAGCGGGCAGCAGGCATGGGATTGAAGGTGATGTGCTGAGTGTTAGAAGAGTGCACAGCAGAAGCTTGGCTGACAGAACTCAAAGAAATCAGTTCAAAATATCCCCACAATTGAATCTGAGACCAAGATCCGAGCTGCCAAATCTGAGCTAGCAGAGGCAGCGGAAAAAGAGGGATAGGGCTAAGGATGATTGCTCTCGCAGAACTCAGGGATCTCGAATGCATTGTGGGTTTTGGTGGGTTCTTTCAAGAGAGCAAAGGAAACTGTGAACTCAGTGAGACAGGAACAGCACTGGCACGTGAGTTTGAGTTTATCGATATGTCCTATGGCCACATCCACTGCATCTGCAGGACCAGGGTCCAATTTGACATTTTGCCAATAGAGCACACGTGGGGCTCAATCAGAGGTATCATGCATCTGGACTGAGGGTTCCAGGGGGCGTTGGGTTTGAAATCAGTATTAAAAGATTTAGGATCTGCTACATTCCAAACCTGGATAGGGATTACACTCTGGTTTGAGGCAGAGGATGCGGAACAGCTCTGTGGTTGCCTTCGTGAACCCATTACTCAAGAATGAGCGAAATAGGAAGAGTGGTCAAAGTCCACAGTACGAGAAGATGAAGCATTTCTTACAGCATTATCACCCAAATGCAGATGCTACATTTTGGACGGCACTGACAGGGTACTGCACCGAGGACACATAGGTCGGCCTGCGGGATCATCCCAGCAGGCCCTGAAGTATGACATCCATACATATGCTTCCACTGTTGTTTTTGTAGACACAGAAGCTCTGGGAAGAACTGGTAACATTGGGACATTCCCATGGCAGTAGAAAGTACAAGCGCACTCTCTGTTGGCTGTTTTGGAGACACTTCAAAATGACATACAGAAGAATGCAGAGCTGAAAACCTATAGAAGCTTCATTTCCACTAGAGGAAGTGCCCTGCGCCCTTTCAGAATTGTGAGATAAATGTAATAAAAAAGAGGATCAACTAACTGAAACAGTATGGTGTGTTCATCACAACAAAGACAACACCAGGATTTAGAGATATACCAGACAACACACACAGGAACAGGGCATGGCATCAAGGTCTAGGGAAAATTGTCCTCACAGAAATACCTTGGAAATGCGTACACCAAAAAGTCTAAAGTTTGCACTTATCCAAGCCCAATTTGTCTATATTAGATACATGATATTACCTGAACTATAGGGTAAAAGAAGTATAGTAAAAGAAACAGGAAGTACCATTTTCAGTTCCAAAGAGATTGAAGGCCCAAAAAATAAGCTTTCAAACAACTAGACGGCAAAACGTTACCAGAGCAAGCTCTGAAAATGGAGGTGAGGAAAACAATGATGAACCACAGTGCCTCAGAATCACAAAAGGCAGAATACCAGAAAAGGGGAAGAGAAACTCTAAAGAAGAAACCAATAGTATAAGAAAACACAATGGATGAGATAAAAACTGGGCTAAAGTCAATCCTAAGCAGACTAATTAATGCAGAAGGAATCGTGAATGGCTTAGAGGACGGGGGAACAGAAATCCCTCCATCAGAAGAAGACACAGAAAAGCGAGTGCAAACCAACGCTAACATCACTGTCGAATCCTGGGTTAAGACAAAGCAGGTAAGAATAGGACTCATAGGATTCCCAAATGGAAAGCAATTGATAAAATAGTACATTCTGAAAAGGAATTTGTAGAAAAATCAGAATGAAACTTGCTGAAATCCAAGAAAGTATCATCTATACGAATTCAGGAAGTACACAGCGTCCAAAAGAGGTGGAATACCAATAGACCAACAAGAAGCAGTAGAATTCAAATAAACAAATTTCATGATCATCCCAGTGATGTAAAATTCACCTCGAGGAAAGAAACTTAGTCACAAAAGTACCTCCAGAGGGGGTTCAGCTGATATCTCGGCAGAAAATTTGCAACAAGGGGAGGAGTGCCAGGACATAGACCATATCCTGAATGAGAAAAAGCTGCAATCTAGGGTAGCCTATGCCAAATGACCGCCATTTATAACAACGGCAGAGCTAGGGAAATTCACTGACCGGCAAACCTTAAAAGATTTCAGCAGTTTGAGACTGATCCTAAAACAAAAATTGAGAATCCTACCCTGAGTAGAAAAGTAGCAAGATGAAATGGAAATAACAAAACCATTATTGCAAATGCAAGAAGAGCCTGAGTTGCAAAGAAGTAAGAAGAAGAAGGCAAGGAGGACATCAAAATCCTAAAGATGGGAGAGGGTAGCAGGAAATCATAGGTGATTTTAAGCACTATCTTAAGTGAATCAGCTTACATGACTGTCTGTCTGAAGCAAAAGGAGGGATGCATGGCCTAATGTGTTTGCAAAATAAACAATCAGACAAACAGACATACACCAAAAGGTTACAGTTGTCTGACATATACCAAACAACCATGATTATTCAAGACAAAATACTCAAAGTGATGTCAAGTTTCATTCAGCACGCATCGACCTATTATCGCTGTTAGCATGTACTCAACACACTTGTATTCAGAAAACAGACGCGTGCATTAATATTCATAGATGCTGATCCAGAAGTGCACATCGTGAGCCAACCCAAATGACGGTTTTGAATAAGAGTGGGTCATAGAACGGGATATAGTCTTAGAAGTCTTCAAACAGGATGAACGAATGCCTTATTCTACCCTACGTAGAGAAGAAATGGCATAAGCCTATAACAAAGACAAGTAGCTCTGCAAAACTGAACTAAGTGTAAAAGAGACAGACTGGAAAGTGCACGTTGGGATTGGTTTCATTTCTAGGAATTTCAGCCCCCATGAAACAAATGGATCCATGTTCTGAGAGTGTGGGTGTTTCAGCAGAAAGCAACAGAAGGATATGTAATCTGGGTGAATGGATATTACACAAACATGAGTTTCCTTGAGTGGGTGTCTGTGTAATGTGAACTGTTAGAAAGTTTAAATAGGTGTGAATCCATAAACTGAACATGGACACACTTCCCTCAGTTTGTACTGTGTATATAGATTTGAAAAAAAGGAAACAGGGAAGAGAAAAGGAAAATTGGACCCTTGTGGATAGAATCACATTTCCCTTAGGAAACTCTCGTCTAATGCAGCATCACCTCCAACACTGACTTGATGCATCAACCACTGTGGATGGCAGTTACCGGTTGGATTCCAGGTGGAATGTTGGTGTGTATCACGAGGCTTGTTGCGGCTGGTGGATCCAAGGTAACTGGACAGAATTCTGTGGGTGGATCAGTTTGATGGTGGGTCTGCTGCCCTATGTGGAGATTGGCTTAGGTCTTTTGTTCGGGAAGCTGAGTAAGTTCGAGATACTGCTGCTGCCCAAAGACCTGAGTTCACGGGTCAGTTTCCAGAATCTGAAAGGGCAGACAGTGGAAGATCTGCCTGTCATCAGCTTACTGGTTAGGCTCCGAAGTATCTTCAGACTTGCCCATTCCTGTTGACGTCGACTTTATGGGAGACACGAAGAGAAGCTGGCAGAAACACTGGCTGCATGGATTGAGGAGATGTGCGGACACATTGATGAAAGTTGTTCTGCCACAGTGGAGAATATCGGCATGGAGACATCTCTAGAGAATACCAGGCTCGAAAGACTTTCATGAGACCTACTGAACCTCGCTGATACTGGCAGAAACATACGGAGAGTCAACGTGCCCTTGAGAAAGTTACTCGATTCTCTGCTCCAAGAACGGGTCCAAGATTCCTGACGTCTAAAAGAGAAGAGATGGCAGAGATGATAAAGCGCTCATATTCTTGGAAGAGGTCGTGAGAATCCACACACCCAAATAGGCATTTATGAATCATTCAGACCGAAATGCACCAAGCACAGGTAAGCCTATTCCCACGTTTGTGCCTAGCTATCAATCACATGCTCTTCCCTCCACTCCACTCAGGCATCCATTTCAAAGGATCAGAACCTGAGCTGCAATGAATCCAGGAGGAGGAGAGCAAGCCCCTACTAGATTCAGAGTTCCTCCTCATTCACACGCGGTGAACAACTGTGAACTCCTTAATATTCAAATACTCTCGATTGAAATAGATAGGAATTGAATACTTAGCTCACACAAAGAAATGATGACCTTCCCCTAGATTAAGGAAATGCTGGGGTTATGTATTCTTTGGGCTGAAAGGAGTGTGGGAAGTGAGGGGAATCTTTGAATGAACTTGAATCTCAGTTTTTCAAGACACTACAGGATAATATTAGAAGTCCGATAGTGAACTGTACTGTAAAAGTCGAAAACACATTATAGACACAGGTTATGTGGACAGTCATTCACTTCCGTCAAGCCCCGGGTGCACTATATCTTGGAGGTGCAGACTTGGTTGTGTTAAATTGTTTTACCCAACATGATCGGATGATTAAGCCTTCTCAGCACTGATAGAAAAGCACCTGGTTTTCTATAGCCTAGGATATCTGCAGCAGGTTTCTCATAGTTAAATGCCTCTAATTGCTTTTTGAATCAAGCCTAAATGTGTATATTCTGTTTAGATTTTCTTGTATATTCCTAGAGAGGAATGTTATACCTTTAAATGACAACATTGCCTAGTATGTGTCATTGGGAGTAAAGGGCACCTGGTGCACAAGGGAAACAATGTTGTGGGTTATTTCATGGTTCCAATAGGTATTTCATTGTTCCTTTTGTTGTTGGAGGCTTCAAGAGAAAAGAGTTGGCATGTCCCCTTCAAACATTTGGACTGCTATTTTACATTGAGACTGTCTGTTTTTTCCTTAGAGCTGACAAAATCTTACAAAAATTGTCAAGTCTGGTTTCTAGGTTCATTTGGTTATTTTCGAAAACTAACTTCACTTTCATATAAATCCCAAAATACGTAAATCGATTCTATTAACCTTCTTAAAGACTGCAACTGTCTTATCAATATAATGTCAAAGCTGGAGTCTTAGGACAAATCATCCGTCCATGGCGGTAAAGAAAAAGGAGCGAAACTAATATCCAATTTCTGTGAATTATTTGTGAAATGTGTTGATTTGTCGATGCCCAGTAGGAAGAGAACAAGTGCAAACTGCTCTCACTAGACACCATACACCAAATATTGTAAACCCACACTCACCCAGCCCTTGGCACAGGACACTTGAGTAAGAGTGGTCTGTTACATCCAAAGACATGATGAGGCCTCAGAAAAACCGTAAGCAGGAAAAGGCAAAGTAGAGAATGGAAACCAGTGCAGGATCTGACCTCTGGTAAAGGAGCATCAAAGGTGAAACTCTGTTTTCCGTGGAAGCACACTCTCAAGCGGGCAGCAGGCATGGGATTGAAGGTGATGTGCTGAGTGTTAGAAGAGTGCACAGCAGAAGCTTGGCTGACAGAACTCAAAGAAATCAGTTCAAAATATCCCCACAATTGAATCTGAGACCAAGATCCGAGCTGCCAAATCTGAGCTAGCAGAGGCAGCGGAAAAAGAGGGATAGGGCTAAGGATGATTGCTCTCGCAGAACTCAGGGATCTCGAATGCATTGTGGGTTTTGGTGGGTTCTTTCAAGAGAGCAAAGGAAACTGTGAATTCAGTGAGACAGGAACAGCACTGGCACGTGAGTTTGAGTTTATCGATATGTCCTATGGCCACATCCACTGCATCTGCAGGACCAGGGTCCAATTTGACATTTTGCCAATAGAGCACACGGGGGGCTCAATCAGAGGTATCATGCATCTGGACTGAGGGTTCCAGGGGGCGTTGGGTTTGAAATCAGTATTAAAAGATTTAGGATCTGCTACATTCCAAACCTGGATAGGGATTACACTCTGGTTTGAGGCAGAGGATGCGGAACAGCTCTGTGGTTGCCTTCGTGAACCCATTACTCAAGAATGAGCGAAATAGGAAGAGTGGTCAAAGTCCACAGTATGAGAAGATGAAGCATTTCTTACAGCATTATCACCCAAATGCAGATGCTACATTTTGGACGGCACTGACAGGGTACTGCACCGAGGACACATAGGTCGGCCTGCGGGATCATCCCAGCAGGCCCTGAAGTATGACATCCATACATATGCTTCCACTGTTGTTTTTGTAGACACAGAAGCTCTGGGAAGAACTGGTAACATTGGGACATTCCCATGGCAGTAGAAAGTACAAGCGCACTCTCTGTTGGCTGTTTTGGAGACACTTCAAAATGACATACAGAAGAATGCAGAGCTGAAAACCTATAGAAGCTTCATTTCCACTAGAGGAAGTGCCCTGCGCCCTTTCAGAATTGTGAGATAAATGTAATAAAAAAGAGGATCAACTAACTGAAACAGTATGGTGTGTTCATCACAACAAAGACAACACCAGGATTTAGAGATATACCAGACAACACACACAGGAACAGGGCATGGCATCAAGGTCTAGGGAAAATTGTCCTCACAGAAATACCTTGGAAATGCGTACACCAAAAAGTCTAAAGTTTGCACTTATCCAAGCCCAATATGTCTATTTTAGATACATGATATTACCTGAAATATAGGGTAAAAGAAGTATAGTAAAAGAAACAGGAAGTACCATTTTCAGTTCCAAAGAGATTGAAGGCCCAAAAAATAAGCTTTCAAACAACTAGACGGCAAAACGTTACCAGAGCAAGCTCTGAAAATGGAGGTGAGGAAAACAATGATGAACCACAGTGCCTCAGAATCACAAAAGGCAGAATACCAGAAAAGGGGAAGAGAAACTCTAAAGAAGAAACCAATAGTATAAGAAAACACAATGGATGAGATAAAAACTGGGCTAAAGTCAATCCTAAGCAGACTAATTAATGCAGAAGGAATCGTGAATGGCTTAGAGGACGGGGGAACAGAAATCCCTCCATCAGAAGAAGACACAGAAAAGCGAGTGCAAACCAACGCTAACATCACTGTTGAATCCTGGGTTAAGACCAAGCAGGTAAGAATAGGACTCATAGGATTCCCAAATGGAAAGCATTTGATAAACTAGTACATTCTGAAAAGGAATTTGTAGAAAAATCAGAATGAAACTTGCTGAAATCCAAGAAAGTATCATCTATACGAATTCAGGAAGTACACAGCGTCCAAAAGAGGTGGAATACCAATAGACCAACAAGAAGCAGTAGAATTCAAATAAACAAATTTCATGATCATCCCAGTGATGTAAAATTCACCTCGAGGACAGAAACTTAGTCACAAAAGTACCTCCAGAGGGGGTTCAGCTGATATCTCGGCAGAAAATTTGCAACAAGGGGAGGAGGGCCAGGACATAGACCATATCCTGAATGAGAAAAAGCTGCAATCTAGGGTAGCCTATGCCAAATGACCGCCATTTATAACAACGGCAGAGCTAGGGAAATTCACTGACCGGCAAACCTTAAAAGAATTCAGCAGTTTGAGACTGATCCTAAAACAAAAATTGAGAATCCTACCCTGAGTAGAAAAGTAGCAAGATGAAATGGAAATAACAAAAGCATTATTGCAAATGCAAGAAGAGCCTGAGTTGCAAAGAAGTAAGAAGAAGAAGGCAAGGAGGACATCAAAATCCTAAAGATGGGAGAGGGTAGCAGGAAATCATAGGTGATTTTAAGCACTATCTTAAGTGAATCAGCTTACATGACTGTCTGTCTGAAGCAAAAGGAGGGATGCATGGCCTAATGTGTTTGCAAAATAAACAATCAGACAAACAGACATACACCAAAAGGTTACAGTTGTCTGACATATACCAAACAACCATGATTATTCAAGACAAAATACTCAAAGTGATGTCAAGTTTCATTCAGCACGCATCGACCTATTATCGCTGTTAGCATGTACTCAACACACTTGTATTCAGAAAACAGACGCGTGCATTAATATTCATAGATACTGATCCAGAAGTGCACATCGTGAGCCAACCCAAATGACGGTTTTGAATAAGAGTGGGTCATAGAACGGGATATAGTCTTAGAAGTCTTCAAACAGGATGAACGAATGCCTTATTCTACCCTACGTAGAGAAGAAATGGCATAAGCCTATAACAAAGACAAGTAGCTCTGCAAAACTGAACTAAGTGTAAAAGAGACAGACTGGAAAGTGCACGTTGGGATTGGTTTCATTTCTAGGAATTTCAGCCCCCATGAAACAAATGGATCCATGTTCTGAGAGTGTGGGTGTTTCAGCAGAAAGCAACAGAAGGATATGTAATCTGGGTGAATGGATATTACACAAACATGAGTTTCCTTGAGTGGGTGTCTGTGTAATGTGAACTGTTAGAAAGTTTAAATAGGTGTGAATCCATAAACTGAACATGGACACACTTCCCTCAGTTTGTACTGTGTATATAGATTTGAAAAAAAGGAAACAGGGAAGAGAAAAGGAAAATTGGACCCTTGTGGATAGAATCACATTTCCCTTAGGAAACTCTCGTCTAATGCAGCATCACCTCCAACACTGACTTGATGCATCAACCACTGTGGATGGCAGTTACCGGTTGGATTCCAGGTGGAATGTTGGTGTGTATCACGAGGCTTGTTGCGGCTGGTGGATCCAAGGTAACTGGACAGAATTCTGTGGGTGGATCAGTTTGATGGTGGGTCTGCTGCCCTATGTGGAGATTGGCTTAGGTCTTTTGTTCGGGAAGCTGAGTAAGTTCGAGATACTGCTGCTGCCCAAAGACCTGAGTTCACGGGTCAGTTTCCAGAATCTGAAAGGGCAGACAGTGGAAGATCTGCCTGTCATCAGCTTACTGGTTAGGCTCCGAAGTATCTTCAGACTTGCCCATTCCTGTTGACGTCGACTTTATGGGAGACACGAAGAGAAGCTGGCAGAAACACTGGCTGCATGGATTGAGGAGATGTGCGGACACATTGATGAAAGTTGTTCTGCCACAGTGGAGAATATCGGCATGGAGACATCTCTAGAGAATACCAGGCTCGAAAGGCTTTCATGAGACCTACTGAACCTCGCTGATACTGGCAGAAACATACGGAGAGTCAACGTGCCCTTGAGAAAGTTACTCGATTCTCTGCTCCAAGAACGGGTCCAAGATTCCTGACGTCTAAAAGAGAAGAGATGGCAGAGATGATAAAGCGCTCATATTCTTGGAAGAGGTCGTGAGAATCCACACACCCAAATAGGCATTTATGAATCATTCAGACCGAAATGCACCAAGCACAGGTAAGCCTATTCCCACGTTTGTGCCTAGCTATCAATCACATGCTCTTCCCTCCACTCCACTCAGGCATCCATTTCAAAGGATCAGAACCTGAGCTGCAATGAATCCAGGAGGAGGAGAGCAAGCCCCTACTAGATTCAGAGTTCCTCCTCATTCACACGCGGTGAACAACTGTGAACTCCTTAATATTCAAATACTCTCGATTGAAATAGATAGGAATTGAATACTTAGCTCACACAAAGAAATGATGACCTTCCCCTAGATTAAGGAAATGCTGGGGTTATGTATTCTTTGGGCTGAAAGGAGTGTGGGAAGTGAGGGGAATCTTTGAATGAACTTGAATATGTATTAGGCCTCAGTTTATCAAGACGCTACAGGATAATATTAGAAGTCCGATAGTGAACTGTACTGTAAAAGTCGAAAACACATTATAGACACAGGTTATGTGGACAGTCATTCACTTCCGTCAAGCCCCGGGTGCACTATATCTTGGAGGTGCAGACTTGGTTGTGTTAAATTGTTTTACCCAACATGATCGGATGATTAAGCCTTCTCAGCACTGATAGAAAAGCACCTGGTTTTCTATAGCCTAGGATATCTGCAGCAGGTTTCTCATAGTTAAATGCCTCTAATTGCTTTTTGAATCAAGCCTAAATGTGTATATTCTGTTTAGATTTTCTTGTATATTCCTAGAGAGGAATGTTATACCTTTAAATGACAACATTGCCTAGTATGTGTCATTGGGAGTAAAGGGCACCTGGTGCACAAGGGAAACAATGTTGTGGGTTATTTCATGGTTCCAATAGGTATTTCATTGTTCCTTTTGTTGTTGGAGGCTTCAAGAGAAAAGAGTTGGCATGTCCCCTTCAAACATTTGGACTGCTATTTTACATTGAGACTGTCTGTTTTTTCCTTAGAGCTGACAAAATCTTACAAAAATTGTCAAGTCTGGTTTCTAGGTTCATTTGGTTATTTTCGAAAACTAACTTCACTTTCATATAAATCCCAAAATACGTAAATCGATTCTATTAACCTTCTTAAAGACTGCAACTGTCTTATCAATATAATGTCAAAGCTGGAGTCTTAGGACAAATCATCCGTCCATGGCGGTAAAGAAAAAGGAGCGAAACTAATATCCAATTTCTGTGAATTATTTGTGAAATGTGTTGATTTGTCGATGCCCAGTAGGAAGAGAACAAGTGCAAACTGCTCTCACTAGACACCATACACCAAATATTGTAAACACACACTCACCCAGCCCTTGGCAAAGGACACTTGACTAAGAGTGGTCTGTAACATCCAAAGACATGATGAGGCCTCAGAAAAACCGTAAGCAGGAAAAGGCAAAGTAGAGAATGGAAACCAGTGCAGGATCTGACCTCTGGTAAAGGAGCATCAAAGGTGAAACTCTGTTTTCCGTGGAAGCACACTCTCAAGCGGGCAGCAGGCATGGGATTGAAGGTGATGTGCTGAGTGTTAGAAGAGTGCACAGCAGAAGCTTGGCTGACAGAACTCAAAGAAATCAGTTCAAAATATCCCCACAATTGAATCTGAGACCAAGATCCGAGCTGCCAAATCTGAGCTAGCAGAGGCAGCGGAAAAAGAGGGATAGGGCTAAGGATGATTGCTCTCGCAGAACTCAGGGATCTCGAATGCATTGTGGGTTTTGGTGGGTTCTTTCAAGAGAGCAAAGAAACTGTGAATTCAGTGAGACAGGAACAGCACTGGCACGTGAGTTTGAGTTTATCGATATGTCCTATGGCCACATCCACTGCATCTGCAGGACCAGGGTCCAATTTGACATTTTGCCAATAGAGCACACGTGGGGCTCAATCAGAGGTATCATGCTTCTGGACTGAGGGTTCCAGGGGGCGTTGGGTTTGAAATCAGTATTAAAAGATTTAGGATCTGCTACATTCCAAACCTGGATAGGGATTACACTCTGGTTTGAGGCAGAGGATGCGGAACAGCTCTGTGGTTGCCTTCGTGAACCCATTACTCAAGAATGAGCGAAATAGGAAGAGTGGTGAAAGTCCACAGTACGAGAAGATGAAGCATTTCTTACAGCATTATCACCCAAATGCAGATGCTACATTTTGGACGGCACTGACAGGGTACTGCACCGAGGACACATAGGTCGGCCTGCGGGATCATCCCAGCAGGCCCTGAAGTATGACATCCATACATATGCTTCCACTGTTGTTTTTGTAGACACAGAAGCTCTGGGAAGAACTGGTAACATTGGGACATTCCCATGGCAGTAGAAAGTACAAGCGCACTCTCTGTTGGCTGTTTTGGAGACACTTCAAAATGACATACAGAAGAATGCAGAGCTGAAAACTTATAGAAGCTTCATTTCCACTAGAGGAAGTGCCCTGCGCCCTTTCAGAATTGTGAGATAAATGTAATAAAAAAGAGGATCAACTAACTGAAACAGTATGGTGTGTTCATCACAACAAAGACAACACCAGGATTTAGAGATATACCAGACAACACACACAGGAACAGGGCATGGCATCAAGGTCTAGGGAAAATTGTCCTCACAGAAATACCTTGGAAATGCGTACACCAAAAAGTCTAAAGTTTGCACTTATCCAAGCCCAATATGTCTATTTTAGATACATGATATTACCTGAACTATAGGGTAAAAGAAGTATAGTAAAAGAAACAGGAAGTACCATTTTCAGTTCCAAAGAGATTGAAGGCCCAAAAAATAAGCTTTCAAACAACTAGACGGCAAAACGTTACCAGAGCAAGCTCTGAAAATGGAGGTGAGGAAAACAATGATGAACCACAGTGCCTCAGAATCACAAAAGGCAGAATACCAGAAAAGGGGAAGAGAAACTCTAAAGAAGAAACCAATAGTATAAGAAAACACAATGGATGAGATAAAAACTGGGCTAAAGTCAATCCTAAGCAGACTAATTAATGCAGAAGGAATCGTGAATGGCTTAGAGGACGGGGGAACAGAAATCCCTCCATCAGAAGAAGACACAGAAAAGCGAGTGCAAACCAAAGCTAACATCACTGTTGAATCCTGGGTTAAGACAAAGCAGGTAAGAATAGGACTCATAGGATTCCCAAATTGAAAGCAATTGATAAACTAGTACATTCTGAAAAGGAATTTGTAGAAAAATCAGAATGAAACTTGCTGAAATCCAAGAAAGTATCATCTATACGAATTCAGGAAGTACACAGCGTCCAAAAGAGGTGGAATACCAATAGACCAACAAGAAGCAGTAGAATTCAAATAAACAAATTTCATGATCATCCCAGTGATGTAAAATTCACCTCGAGGACAGAAACTTAGTCACAAAAGTACCTCCAGAGGGGGTTCAGCTGATATCTCGGCAGAAAATTTGCAACAAGGGGAGGAGGGCCAGGACATAGACCATATCCTGAATGAGAAAAAGCTGCAATCTAGGGTAGCCTATGCCAAATGACCGCCATTTATAACAACGGCAGAGCTAGGGAAATTCACTGACCGGCAAACCTTAAAAGAATTCAGCAGTTTGAGACTGATCCTAAAACAAAAATTGAGAATCCTACCCTGAGTAGAAAAGTAGCAAGATGAAATGGAAATAACAAAACCATTATTGCAAATGCAAGAAGAGCCTGAGTTGCAAAGAAGTAAGAAGAAGAAGGCAAGGAGGACATCAAAATCCTAAAGATGGGAGAGGGTAGCAGGAAATCATAGGTGATTTTAAGCACTATCTTAAGTGAATCAGCTTACATGACTGTCTGTCTGAAGCAAAAGGAGGGATGCATGGCCTAATGTGTTTGCAAAATAAACAATCAGACAAACAGACATACACCAAAAGGTTACAGTTGTCTGACATATACCAAACAACCATGATTATTCAAGACAAAATACTCAAAGTGATGTCAAGTTTCATTCAGCACGCATCGACCTATTATCGCTGTTAGCATGTACTCAACACACTTGTATTCAGAAAACAGACGCGTGCATTAATATTCATAGATACTGATCCAGAAGTGCACATCGTGAGCCAACCCAAATGACGGTTTTGAATAAGAGTGGGTCATAGAACGGGATATAGTCTTAGAAGTCTTCAAACAGGATGAACGAATGCCTTATTCTACCCTACGTAGAGAAGAAATGGCATAAGCCTATAACAAAGACAAGTAGCTCTGCAAAACTGAACTAAGTGTAAAAGAGACAGACTGGAAAGTGCACGTTGGGATTGGTTTCATTTCTAGGAATTTCAGCCCCCATGAAACAAATGGATCCATGTTCTGAGAGTGTGGGTGTTTCAGCAGAAAGCAACAGAAGGATATGTAATCTGGGTGAATGGATATTACACAAACATGAGTTTCCTTGAGTGGGTGTCTGTGTAATGTGAACTGTTAGAAAGTTTAAATAGGTGTGAATCCATAAACTGAACATGGACACACTTCCCTCAGTTTGTACTGTGTATATAGATTTGAAAAAAAGGAAACAGGGAAGAGAAAAGGAAAATTGGACCCTTGTGGATAGAATCACATTTCCCTTAGGAAACTCTCGTCTAATGCAGCATCACCTCCAACACTGACTTGATGCATCAACCACTGTGGATGGCAGTTACCGGTTGGATTCCAGGTGGAATGTTGGTGTGTATCACGAGGCTTGTTGCGGCTGGTGGATCCAAGGTAACTGGACAGAATTCTGTGGGTGGATCAGTTTGATGGTGGGTCTGCTGCCCTATGTGGAGATTGGCTTAGGTCTTTTGTTCGGGAAGCTGAGTAAGTTCGAGATACTGCTGCTGCCCAAAGACCTGAGTTCACGGGTCAGTTTCCAGAATCTGAAAGGGCAGACAGTGGAAGATCTGCCTGTCATCAGCTTACTGGTTAGGCTCCGAAGTATCTTCAGACTTGCCCATTCCTGTTGACGTCGACTTTATGGGAGACACGAAGAGAAGCTGGCAGAAACACTGGCTGCATGGATTGAGGAGATGTGCGGACACATTGATGAAAGTTGTTCTGCCACAGTGGAGAATATCGGCATGGAGACATCTCTAGAGAATACCAGGCTCAAAAGACTTTCATGAGACCTACTGAACCTCGCTGATACTGGCAGAAACATACGGAGAGTCAACGTGCCCTTGAGAAAGTTACTCGATTCTCTGCTCCAAGAACGGGTCCAAGATTCCTGACGTCTAAAAGAGAAGAGATGGCAGAGATGATAAAGCGCTCATATTCTTGGAAGAGGTCGTGAGAATCCACACACCCAAATAGGCATTTATGAATCATTCAGACCGAAATGCACCAAGCACAGGTAAGCCTATTCCCACGTTTGTGCCTAGCTATCAATCACATGCTCTTCCCTCCACTCCACTCAGGCATCCATTTCAAAGGATCAGAACCTGAGCTGCAATGAATCCAGGAGGAGGAGAGCAAGCCCCTACTAGATTCAGAGTTCCTCCTCATTCACACGCGGTGAACAACTGTGAACTCCTTAATATTCAAATACTCTCGATTGAAATAGATAGGAATTGAATACTTAGCTCACACAAAGAAATGATGACCTTCCCCTAGATTAAGGAAATGCTGGGGTTATGTATTCTTTGGGCTGAAAGGAGTGTGGGAAGTGAGGGGAATCTTTGAATGAACTTGAATCTCAGTTTTTCAAGACACTACAGGATAATATTAGAAGTCCGATAGTGAACTGTACTGTAAAAGTCGAAAACACATTATAGACACAGGTTATGTGGACAGTCATTCACTTCCGTCAAGCCCCGGGTGCACTATATCTTGGAGGTGCAGACTTGGTTGTGTTAAATTGTTTTACCCAACATGATCGGATGATTAAGCCTTCTCAGCACTGATAGAAAAGCACCTGGTTTTCTATAGCCTAGGATATCTGCAGCAGGTTTCTCATAGTTAAATGCCTCTAATTGCTTTTTGAATCAAGCCTAAATGTGTATATTCTGTTTAGATTTTCTTGTATATTCCTAGAGAGGAATGTTATACCTTTAAATGACAACATTGCCTAGTATGTGTCATTGGGAGTAAAGGGCACCTGGTGCACAAGGGAAACAATGTTGTGGGTTATTTCATGGTTCCAATAGGTATTTCATTGTTCCTTTTGTTGTTGGAGGCTTCAAGAGAAAAGAGTTGGCATGTCCCCTTCAAACATTTGGACTGCTATTTTACATTGAGACTGTCTGTTTTTTCCTTAGAGCTGACAAAATCTTACAAAAATTGTCAAGTCTGGTTTCTAGGTTCATTTGGTTATTTTCGAAAACTAACTTCACTTTCATATAAATCCCAAAATACGTAAATCGATTCTATTAACCTTCTTAAAGACTGCAACTGTCTTATCAATATAATGTCAAAGCTGGAGTCTTAGGACAAATCATCCGTCCATGGCGGTAAAGAAAAAGGAGCGAAACTAATATCCAATTTCTGTGAATTATTTGTGAAATGTGTTGATTTGTCGATGCCCAGTAGGAAGAGAACAAGTGCAAACTGCTCTCACTAGACACCATACACCAAATATTGTAAACACACACTCACCCAGCCCTTGGCACAGGACACTTGAGTAAGAGTGGTCTGTTACATCCAAAGACATGATGAGGCCTCAGAAAAACCGTAAGCAGGAAAAGGCAAAGTAGAGAATGGAAACCAGTGCAGGATCTGACCTCTGGTAAAGGAGCATCAAAGGTGAAACTCTGTTTTCCGTGGAAGCACACTCTCAAGCGGGCAGCAGGCATGGGATTGAAGGTGATGTGCTGAGTGTTAGAAGAGTGCACAGCAGAAGCTTGGCTGACAGAACTCAAAGAAATCAGTTCAAAATATCCCCACAATTGAATCTGAGACCAAGATCCGAGCTGCCAAATCTGAGCTAGCAGAGGCAGCGGAAAAAGAGGGATAGGGCTAAGGATGATTGCTCTCGCAGAACTCAGGGATCTCGAATGCATTGTGGGTTTTGGTGGGTTCTTTCAAGAGAGCAAAGGAAACTGTGAATTCAGTGAGACAGGAACAGCACTGGCACGTGAGTTTGAGTTTATCGATATGTCCTATGGCCACATCCACTGCATCTGCAGGACCAGGGTCCAATTTGACATTTTGCCAATAGAGCACACGTGGGGCTCAATCAGAGGTATCATGCATCTGGACTGAGGGTTCCAGGGGGCGTTGGGTTTGAAATCAGTATTAAAAGATTTAGGATCTGCTACATTCCAAACCTGGATAGGGATTACACTCTGGTGTGAGGCAGAGGATGCGGAACAGCTCTGTGGTTGCCTTCGTGAACCCATTACTCAAGAATGAGCGAAATAGGAAGAGTGGTCAAAGTCCACAGTACGAGAAGATGAAGCATTTCTTACAGCATTATCACCCAAATGCAGATGCTACATTTTGGACGGCACTGACAGGGTACTGCACCGAGGACACATAGGTCGGCCTGCGGGATCATCCCAGCAGGCCCTGAAGTATGACATCCATACATATGCTTCCACTGTTGTTTTTGTAGACACAGAAGCTCTGGGAAGAACTGGTAACATTGGGACATTCCCATGGCAGTAGAAAGTACAAGCGCACTCTCTGTTGGCTGTTTTGGAGACACTTCAAAATGACATACAGAAGAATGCAGAGCTGAAAACCTATAGAAGCTTCATTTCCACTAGAGGAAGTGCCCTGCGCCCTTTCAGAATTGTGAGATAAATGTAATAAAAAAGAGGATCAACTAACTGAAACAGTATGGTGTGTTCATCACAAAAAAGACAACACCAGGATTTAGAGATATACCAGACAACACACACAGGAACAGGGCATGGCATCAAGGTCTAGGGAAAATTGTCCTCACAGAAATACCTTGGAAATGCGTACACCAAAAAGTCTAAAGTTTGCACTTATCCAAGCCCAATTTGTCTATATTAGATACATGATATTACCTGAACTATAGGGTAAAAGAAGTATAGTAAAAGAAACAGGAAGTACCATTTTCAGTTCCAAAGAGATTGAAGGCCCAAAAAATAAGCTTTCAAACAACTAGACGGCATAACGTTTCCAGAGCAAGCTCTGAAAATGGAGGTGAGGAAAACAATGATGAACCACAGTGCCTCAGAATCACAAAAGGCAGAATACCAGAAAAGGGGAAGAGAAACTCTAAAGAAGAAACCAATAGTATAAGAAAACACAATGGATGAGATAAAAACTGGGCTAAAGTCAATCCTAAGCAGACTAATTAATGCAGAAGGAATCGTGAATGGCTTAGTGGACGGGGGAACAGAAATCCCTCCATCAGAAGAAGACACAGAAAAGCGAGTGCAAACCAACGCTAACATCACTGTTGAATCCTGGGTTAAGACCAAGCAGGTAAGAATAGGACTCATAGGATTCCCAAATGGAAAGCAATTGATAAACTAGTACATTCTGAAAAGGAATTTGTAGAAAAATCAGAATGAAACTTGCTGAAATCCAAGAAAGTATCATCTATACGAATTCAGGAAGTACACAGCATCCAAAAGAGGTGGAATACCAATAGACCAACAAGAAGCAGTAGAATTCAAATAAACAAATTTCATGATCATCCCAGTGATGTAAAATTCACCTCGAGGAAAGAAACTTAGTCACAAAAGTACCTCCAGAGGGGGTTCAGCTGATATCTCGGCAGAAAATTTGCAACAAGGGGAGGAGGGCCAGGACATAGACCATATCCTGAATGAGAAAAAGCTGCAATCTAGGGTAGCCTATGCCAAATGACCGCCATTTATAACAACGGCAGAGCTAGGGAAATTCACTGACCGGCAAACCTTAAAAGATTTCAGCAGTTTGAGACTGATCCTAAAACAAAAATTGAGAATCCTACCCTGAGTAGAAAAGTAGCAAGATGAAATGGAAATAACAAAACCATTATTGCAAATGCAAGAAGAGCCTGAGTTGCAAAGAAGTAAGAAGAAGAAGGCAAGGAGGACATCAAAATCCTAAAGATGGGAGAGGGTAGCAGGAAATCATAGGTGATTTTAAGCACTATCTTAAGTGAATCAGCTTACATGACTGTCTGTCTGAAGCAAAAGGAGGGATGCATGGCCTAATGTGTTTGCAAAATAAACAATCAGACAAACAGACATACACCAAAAGGTTACAGTTGTCTGACATATACCAAACAACCATGATTATTCAAGACAAAATACTCAAAGTGATGTCAAGTTTCATTCAGCACGCATCGACCTATTATCGCTGTTAGCATGTACTCAACACACTTGTATTCAGAAAACAGACGCGTGCATTAATATTCATAGATACTGATCCAGAAGTGCACATCGTGAGCCAACCCAAATGACGGTTTTGAATAAGAGTGGGTCATAGAACGGGATATAGTCTTAGAAGTCTTCAAACAGCATGAACGAATGCCTTATTCTACCCTACGTAGAGAAGAAATGGCATAAGCCTATAACAAAGACAAGTAGCTCTGCAAAACTGAACTAAGTGTAAAAGAGACAGACTGGAAAGTGCACGTTGGGATTGGTTTCATTTCTAGGAATTTCAGCCCCCATGAAACAAATGGATCCATGTTCTGAGAGTGTGGGTGTTTCAGCAGAAAGCAACAGAAGGATATGTAATCTGGGTGAATGGATATTACACAAACATGAGTTTCCTTGAGTGGGTGTCTGTGTAATGTGAACTGTTAGAAAGTTTAAATAGGTGTGAATCCATAAACTGAACATGGACACACTTCCCTCAGTTTGTACTGTGTATATAGATTTTAAAAAAAAGGAAACAGGGAAGAGAAAAGGAAAATTGGACCCTTGTGGATAGAATCACATTTCCCTTAGGAAACTCTCGTCTAATGCAGCATCACCTCCAACACTGACTTGATGCATCAACCACTGTGGATGGCAGTTACCGGTTGGATTCCAGGTGGAATGTTGGTGTGTATCACGAGGCTTGTTGCGGCTGGTGGATCCAAGGTAACTGGACAGAATTCTGTGGGTGGATCAGTTTGATGGTGGGTCTGCTGCCCTATGTGGAGATTGGCTTAGGTCTTTTGTTCGGGAAGCTGAGTAAGTTCGAGATACTGCTGCTGCCCAAAGACCTGAGTTCACGGGTCAGTTTCCAGAATCTGAAAGGGCAGACAGTGGAAGATCTGCCTGTCATCAGCTTACTGGTTAGGCTCCGAAGTATCTTCAGACTTGCCCATTCCTGTTGACGTCGACTTTATGGGAGACACGAAGAGAAGCTGGCAGAAACACTGGCTGCATGGATTGAGGAGATGTGCGGACACATTGATGAAAGTTGTTCTGCCACAGTGGAGAATATCGGCATGGAGACATCTCTAGAGAATACCAGGCTCGAAAGGCTTTCATGAGACCTACTGAACCTCGCTGATACTGGCAGAAACATACGGAGAGTCAACGTGCCCTTGAGAAAGTTACTCGATTCTCTGCTCCAAGAACGGGTCCAAGATTCCTGACGTCTAAAAGAGAAGAGATGGCAGAGATGATAAAGCGCTCATATTCTTGGAAGAGGTCGTGAGAATCCACACACCCAAATAGGCATTTATGAATCATTCAGACCGAAATGCACCAAGCACAGGTAAGCCTATTCCCACGTTTGTGCCTAGCTATCAATCACATGCTCTTCCCTCCACTCCACTCAGGCATCCATTTCAAAGGATCAGAACCTGAGCTGCAATGAATCCAGGAGGAGGAGAGCAAGCCCCTACTAGATTCAGAGTTCCTCCTCATTCACACGCGGTGAACAACTGTGAACTCCTTAATATTCAAATACTCTCGATTGAAATAGATAGGAATTGAATACTTAGCTCACACAAAGAAATGATGACCTTCCCCTAGATTAAGGAAATGCTGGGGTTATGTATTCTTTGGGCTGAAAGGAGTGTGGGAAGTGAGGGGAATCTTTGAATGAACTTGAATCTCAGTTTTTCAAGACACTACAGGATAATATTAGAAGTCCGATAGTGAACTGTACTGTAAAAGTCGAAAACACATTATAGACACAGGTTATGTGGACAGTCATTCACTTCCGTCAAGCCCCGGGTGCACTATATCTTGGAGGTGCAGACTTGGTTGTGTTAAATTGTTTTACCCAACATGATCGGATGATTAAGCCTTCTCAGCACTGATAGAAAAGCACCTGGTTTTCTATAGCCTAGGATATCTGCAGCAGGTTTCTCATAGTTAAATGCCTCTAATTGCTTTTTGAATCAAGCCTAAATGTGTATATTCTGTTTAGATTTTCTTGTATATTCCTAGAGAGGAATGTTATACCTTTAAATGACAACATTGCCTAGTATGTGTCATTGGGAGTAAAGGGCACCTGGTGCACAAGGGAAACAATGTTGTGGGTTATTTCATGGTTCCAATAGGTATTTCATTGTTCCTTTTGTTGTTGGAGGCTTCAAGAGAAAAGAGTTGGCATGTCCCCTTCAAACATTTGGACTGCTATTTTACATTGAGACTGTCTGTTTTTTCCTTAGAGCTGACAAAATCTTACAAAAATTGTCAAGTCTGGTTTCTAGGTTCATTTGGTTATTTTCGAAAACTAACTTCACTTTCATATAAATCCCAAAATACGTAAATCGATTCTATTAACCTTCTTAAAGACTGCAACTGTCTTATCAATATAATGTCAAAGCTGGAGTCTTAGGACAAATCATCCGTCCATGGCGGTAAAGAAAAAGGAGCGAAACTAATATCCAATTTCTGTGAATTATTTGTGAAATGTGTTGATTTGTCGATGCCCAGTAGGAAGAGAACAAGTGCAAACTGCTCTCACTAGACACCATACACCAAATATTGTAAACACACACTCACCCAGCCCTTGGCACAGGACACTTGAGTAAGAGTGGTCTGTTACATCCAAAGACATGATGAGGCCTCAGAAAAACCGTAAGCAGGAAAAGGCAAAGTAGAGAATGGAAACCAGTGCAGGATCTGACCTCTGGTAAAGGAGCATCAAAGGTGAAACTCTGTTTTCCGTGGAAGCACACTCTCAAGCGGGCAGCAGGCATGGGATTGAAGGTGATGTGCTGAGTGTTAGAAGAGTGCACAGCAGAAGCTTGGCTGACAGAACTCAAAGAAATCAGTTCAAAATATCCCCACAATTGAATCTGAGACCAAGATCCGAGCTGCCAAATCTGAGCTAGCAGAGGCAGCGGAAAAAGAGGGATAGGGCTAAGGATGATTGCTCTCGCAGAACTCAGGGATCTCGAATGCATTGTGGGTTTTGGTGGGTTCTTTCAAGAGAGCAAAGGAAACTGTGAATTCAGTGAGACAGGAACAGCACTGGCACGTGAGTTTGAGTTTATCGATATGTCCTATGGCCACATCCACTGCATCTGCAGGACCAGGGTCCAATTTGACATTTTGCCAATAGAGCACACGTGGGGCTCAATCAGAGGTATCATGCATCTGGACTGAGGGTTCCAGGGGGCGTTGGGTTTGAAATCAGTATTAAAAGATTTAGGATCTGCTACATTCCAAACCTGGATAGGGATTACACTCTGGTGTGAGGCAGAGGATGCGGAACAGCTCTGTGGTTGCCTTCGTGAACCCATTACTCAAGAATGAGCGAAATAGGAAGAGTGGTCAAAGTCCACAGTACGAGAAGATGAAGCATTTCTTACAGCATTATCACCCAAATGCAGATGCTACATTTTGGACGGCACTGACAGGGTACTGCACCGAGGACACATAGGTCGGCCTGCGGGATCATCCCAGCAGGCCCTGAAGTATGACATCCATACATATGCTTCCACTGTTGTTTTTGTAGACACAGAAGCTCTGGGAAGAACTGGTAACATTGGGACATTCCCATGGCAGTAGAAAGTACAAGCGCACTCTCTGTTGGCTGTTTTGGAGACACTTCAAAATGACATACAGAAGAATGCAGAGCTGAAAACCTATAGAAGCTTCATTTCCACTAGAGGAAGTGCCCTGCGCCCTTTCAGAATTGTGAGATAAATGTAATAAAAAAGAGGATCAACTAACTGAAACAGTATGGTGTGTTCATCACAACAAAGACAACACCAGGATTTAGAGATATACCAGACAACACACACAGGAACAGGGCATGGCATCAAGGTCTAGGGAAAATTGTCCTCACAGAAATACCTTGGAAATGCGTACACCAAAAAGTCTAAAGTTTGCACTTATCCAAGCCCAATTTGTCTATATTAGATACATGATATTACCTGAACTATAGGGTAAAAGAAGTATAGTAAAAGAAACAGGAAGTACCATTTTCAGTTCCAAAGAGATTGAAGGCCCAAAAAATAAGCTTTCAAACAACTAGACGGCAAAACGTTACCAGAGCAAGCTCTGAAAATGGAGGTGAGGAAAACAATGATGAACCACAGTGCCTCAGAATCACAAAAGGCAGAATACCAGAAAAGGGGAAGAGAAACTCTAAAGAAGAAACCAATAGTATAAGAAAACACAATGGATGAGATAAAAACTGGGCTAAAGTCAATCCTAAGCAGACTAATTAATGCAGAATGAATCGTGAATGGCTTAGAGGACGGGGGAACAGAAATCCCTCCATCAGAAGAAGACACAGAAAAGCGAGTGCAAACCAACGCTAACATCACTGTTGAATCCTGGGTTAAGACCAAGCAGGTAAGAATAGGACTCATAGGATTCCCAAATGGAAAGCAATTGATAAACTAGTACATTCTGAAAAGGAATTTGTAGAAAAATCAGAATGAAACTTGCTGAAATCCAAGAAAGTATCATCTATACGAATTCAGGAAGTACACAGCGTCCAAAAGAGGTGGAATACCAATAGACCAACAAGAAGCAGTAGAATTCAAATAAACAAATTTCATGATCATCCCAGTGATGTAAAATTCACCTCGAGGAAAGAAACTTAGTCACAAAAGTACCTCCAGAGGGGGTTCAGCTGATATCTCGGCAGAAAATTTGCAACAAGGGGAGGAGTGCCAGGACATAGACCATATCCTGAATGAGAAAAAGCTGCAATCTAGGGTAGCCTATGCCAAATGACCGCCATTTATAACAACGGCAGAGCTAGGGATATTCACTGACCGGCAAACCTTAAAAGAATTCAGCAGTTTGAGACTGATCCTAAAACAAAAATTGAGAATCCTACCCTGAGTAGAAAAGTAGCAAGATGAAATGGAAATAACAAAACCATTATTGCAAATGCAAGAAGAGCCTGAGTTGCAAAGAAGTAAGAAGAAGAAGGCAAGGAGGACATCAAAATCCTAAAGATGGGAGAGGGTAGCAGGAAATCATAGGTGATTTTAAGCACTATCTTAAGTGAATCAGCTTACATGACTGTCTGTCTGAAGCAAAAGGAGGGATGCATGGCCTAATGTGTTTGCAAAATAAACAATCAGACAAACAGACATACACCAAAAGGTTACAGTTGTCTGACATATATCAAACATCCATGATTATTCAAGACAAAATACTCAAAGTGATGTCAAGTTTCATTCAGCACGCATCGACCTATTATCGCTGTTAGCATGTACTCAACACACTTGTATTCAGAAAACAGACGCGTGCATTAATATTCATAGATACTGATCCAGAAGTGCACATCGTGAGCCAACCCAAATGACGGTTTTGAATAAGAGTGGGTCATAGAACGGGATATAGTCTTAGAAGTCTTCAAACAGGATGAACGAATGCCTTATTCTACCCTACGTAGAGAAGAAATGGCATAAGCCTATAACAAAGACAAGTAGCTCTGCAAAACTGAACTAAGTGTAAAAGAGACAGACTGGAAAGTGCACGTTGGGATTGGTTTCATTTCTAGGAATTTCAGCCCCCATGAAACAAATGGATCCATGTTCTGAGAGTGTGGGTGTTTCAGCAGAAAGCAACAGAAGGATATGTAATCTGGGTGAATGGATATTACACAAACATGAGTTTCCTTGAGTGGGTGTCTGTGTAATGTGAACTGTTAGAAAGTTTAAATAGGTGTGAATCCATAAACTGAACATGGACACACTTCCCTCAGTTTGTACTGTGTATATAGATTTGAAAAAAAGGAAACAGGGAAGAGAAAAGGAAAATTGGACCCTTGTGGATAGAATCACATTTCCCTTAGGAAACTCTCGTCTAATGCAGCATCACCTCCAACACTGACTTGATGCATCAACCACTGTGGATGGCAGTTACCGGTTGGATTCCAGGTGGAATGTTGGTGTGTATCACGAGGCTTGTTGCGGCTGGTGGATCCAAGGTAACTGGACAGAATTCTGTGGGTGGATCAGTTTGATGGTGGGTCTGCTGCCCTATGTGGAGATTGGCTTAGGTCTTTTGTTCGGGAAGCTGAGTAAGTTCGAGATACTGCTGCTGCCCAAAGACCTGAGTTCACGGGTCAGTTTCCAGAATCTGAAAGGGCAGACAGTGGAAGATCTGCCTGTCATCAGCTTACTGGTTAGGCTCCGAAGTATCTTCAGACTTGCCCATTCCTGTTGACGTCGACTTTATGGGAGACACGAAGAGAAGCTGGCAGAAACACTGGCTGCATGGATTGAGGAGATGTGCGGACACATTGATGAAAGTTGTTCTGCCACAGTGGAGAATATCGGCATGGAGACATCTCTAGAGAATACCAGGCTCGAAAGGCTTTCATGAGACCTACTGAACCTCGCTGATACTGGCAGAAACATACGGAGAGTCAACGTGCCCTTGAGAAAGTTACTCGATTCTCTGCTCCAAGAACGGGTCCAAGATTCCTGACGTCTAAAAGAGAAGAGATGGCAGAGATGATAAAGCGCTCATATTCTTGGAAGAGGTCGTGAGAATCCACACACCCAAATAGGCATTTATGAATCATTCAGACCGAAATGCACCAAGCACAGGTAAGCCTATTCCCACGTTTGTGCCTAGCTATCAATCACATGCTCTTCCCTCCACTCCACTCAGGCATCCATTTCAAAGGATCAGAACCTGAGCTGCAATGAATCCAGGAGGAGGAGAGCAAGCCCCTACTAGATTCAGAGTTCCTCCTCATTCACACGCGGTGAACAACTGTGAACTCCTTAATATTCAAATACTCTCGATTGAAATATATAGGAATTGAATACTTAGCTCACACAAAGAAATGATGACCTTCCCCTAGATTAAGGAAATGCTGGGGTTATGTATTCTTTGGGCTGAAAGGAGTGTGGGAAGTGAGGGGAATCTTTGAATGAACTTGAATATGTATTAGGCCTCAGTTTTTCAAGACACTACAGGATAATATTAGAAGTCCGATAGTGAACTGTACTGTAAAAGTCGAAAACACATTATAGACACAGGTTATGTGGACAGTCATTCACTTCCGTCAAGCCCCGGGTGCACTATATCTTGGAGGTGCAGACTTGGTTGTGTTAAATTGTTTTACCCAACATGATCGGATGATTAAGCCTTCTCAGCACTGATAGAAAAGCACCTGGTTTTCTATAGCCTAGGATATCTGCAGCAGGTTTCTCATAGTTAAATGCCTCTAATTGCTTTTTGAATCAAGCCTAAATGTGTATATTCTGTTTAGATTTTCTTGTATATTCCTAGAGAGGAATGTTATACCTTTAAATGACAACATTGCCTAGTATGTGTCATTGGGAGTAAAGGGCACCTGGTGCACAAGGGAAACAATGTTGTGGGTTATTTCATGGTTCCAATAGGTATTTCATTGTTCCTTTTGTTGTTGGAGGCTTCAAGAGAAAAGAGTTGGCATGTCCCCTTCAAACATTTGGACTGCTATTTTACATTGAGACTGTCTGTTTTTTCCTTAGAGCTGACAAAATCTTACAAAAATTGTCAAGTCTGGTTTCTAGGTTCATTTGGTTATTTTCGAAAACTAACTTCACTTTCATATAAATCCCAAAATACGTAAATCGATTCTATTAACCTTCTTAAAGACTGCAACTGTCTTATCAATATAATGTCAAAGCTGGAGTCTTAGGACAAATCATCCGTCCATGGCGGTAAAGAAAAAGGAGCGAAACTAATATCCAATTTCTGTGAATTATTTGTGAAATGTGTTGATTTGTCGATGCCCAGTAGGAAGAGAACAAGTGCAAACTGCTCTCACTAGACACCATACACCAAATATTGTAAACACACACTCACCCAGCCCTTGGCAAAGGACACTTGACTAAGAGTGGTCTGTAACATCCAAAGACATGATGAGGCCTCAGAAAAACCGTAAGCAGGAAAAGGCAAAGTAGAGAATGGAAACCAGTGCAGGATCTGACCTCTGGTAAAGGAGCATCAAAGGTGAAACTCTGTTTTCCGTGGAAGCACACTCTCAAGCGGGCAGCAGGCATGGGATTGAAGGTGATGTGCTGAGTGTTAGAAGAGTGCACAGCAGAAGCTTGGCTGACAGAACTCAAAGAAATCAGTTCAAAATATCCCCACAATTGAATCTGAGACCAAGATCCGAGCTGCCAAATCTGAGCTAGCAGAGGCAGCGGAAAAAGAGGGATAGGGCTAAGGATGATTGCTCTCGCAGAACTCAGGGATCTCGAATGCATTGTGGGTTTTGGTGGGTTCTTTCAAGAGAGCAAAGAAACTGTGAATTCAGTGAGACAGGAACAGCACTGGCACGTGAGTTTGAGTTTATCGATATGTCCTATGGCCACATCCACTGCATCTGCAGGACCAGGGTCCAATTTGACATTTTGCCAATAGAGCACACGTGGGGCTCAATCAGAGGTATCATGCTTCTGGACTGAGGGTTCCAGGGGGCGTTGGGTTTGAAATCAGTATTAAAAGATTTAGGATCTGCTACATTCCAAACCTGGATAGGGATTACACTCTGGTTTGAGGCAGAGGATGCGGAACAGCTCTGTGGTTGCCTTCGTGAACCCATTACTCAAGAATGAGCGAAATAGGAAGAGTGGTCAAAGTCCACAGTACGAGAAGATGAAGCATTTCTTACAGCATTATCACCCAAATGCAGATGCTACATTTTGGACGGCACTGACAGGGTACTGCACCGAGGACACATAGGTCGGCCTGCGGGATCATCCCAGCAGGCCCTGAAGTATGACATCCATACATATGCTTCCACTGTTGTTTTTGTAGACACAGAAGCTCTGGGAAGAACTGGTAACATTGGGACATTCCCATGGCAGTAGAAAGTACAAGCGCACTCTCTGTTGGCTGTTTTGGAGACACTTCAAAATGACATACAGAAGAATGCAGAGCTGAAAACTTATAGAAGCTTCATTTCCACTAGAGGAAGTGCCCTGCGCCCTTTCAGAATTGTGAGATAAATGTAATAAAAAAGAGGATCAACTAACTGAAACAGTATGGTGTGTTCATCACAACAAAGACAACACCAGGATTTAGAGATATACCAGACAACACACACAGGAACAGGGCATGGCATCAAGGTCTAGGGAAAATTGTCCTCACAGAAATACCTTGGAAATGCGTACACCAAAAAGTCTAAAGTTTGCACTTATCCAAGCCCAATTTGTCTATTTTAGATACATGATATTACCTGAAATATAGGGTAAAAGAAGTATAGTAAAAGAAACAGGAAGTACCATTTTCAGTTCCAAAGAGATTGAAGGCCCAAAAAATAAGCTTTCAAACAACTAGACGGCAAAACGTTACCAGAGCAAGCTCTGAAAATGGAGGTGAGGAAAACAATGATGAACCACAGTGCCTCAGAATCACAAAAGGCAGAATACCAGAAAAGGGGAAGAGAAACTCTAAAGAAGAAACCAATAGTATAAGAAAACACAATGGATGAGATAAAAACTGGGCTAAAGTCAATCCTAAGCAGACTAATTAATGCAGAATGAATCGTGAATGGCTTAGAGGACGGGGGAACAGAAATCCCTCCATCAGAAGAAGACACAGAAAAGCGAGTGCAAACCAACGCTAACATCACTGTTGAATCCTGGGTTAAGACCAAGCAGGTAAGAATAGGACTCATAGGATTCCCAAATGGAAAGCATTTGATAAACTAGTACATTCTGAAAAGGAATTTGTAGAAAAATCAGAATGAAACTTGCTGAAATCCAAGAAAGTATCATCTATACGAATTCAGGAAGTACACAGCGTCCAAAAGAGGTGGAATACCAATAGACCAACAAGAAGCAGTAGAATTCAAATAAACAAATTTCATGATCATCCCAGTGATGTAAAATTCACCTCGAGGAAAGAAACTTAGTCACAAAAGTACCTCCAGAGGGGGTTCAGCTGATATCTCGGCAGAAAATTTGCAACAAGGGGAGGAGTGCCAGGACATAGACCATATCCTGAATGAGAAAAAGCTGCAATCTAGGGTAGCCTATGCCAAATGACCGCCATTTATAACAACGGCAGAGCTAGGGATATACACTGACCGGCAAACCTTAAAAGAATTCAGCAGTTTGAGACTGATCCTAAAACAAAAATTGAGAATCCTACCCTGAGTAGAAAAGTAGCAAGATGAAATGGAAATAACAAAACCATTATTGCAAATGCAAGAAGAGCCTGAGTTGCAAAGAAGTAAGAAGAAGAAGGCAAGGAGGACATCAAAATCCTAAAGATGGGAGAGGGTAGCAGGAAATCATAGGTGATTTTAAGCACTATCTTAAGTGAATCAGCTTACATGACTGTCTGTCTGAAGCAAAAGGAGGGATGCATGGCCTAATGTGTTTGCAAAATAAACAATCAGACAAACAGACATACACCAAAAGGTTACAGTTGTCTGACATATACCAAACAACCATGATTATTCAAGACAAAATACTCAAAGTGATGTCAAGTTTCATTCAGCACGCATCGACCTATTATCGCTGTTAGCATGTACTCAACACACTTGTATTCAGAAAACAGACGCGTGCATTAATATTCATAGATACTGATCCAGAAGTGCACATCGTGAGCCAACCCAAATGACGGTTTTGAATAAGAGTGGGTCATAGAACGGGATATAGTCTTAGAAGTCTTCAAACAGGATGAACGAATGCCTTATTCTACCCTACGTAGAGAAGAAATGGCATAAGCCTATAACAAAGACAAGTAGCTCTGCAAAACTGAACTAAGTGTAAAAGAGACAGACTGGAAAGTGCACGTTGGGATTGGTTTCATTTCTAGGAATTTCAGCCCCCATGAAACAAATGGATCCATGTTCTGAGAGTGTGGGTGTTTCAGCAGAAAGCAACAGAAGGATATGTAATCTGGGTGAATGGATATTACACAAACATGAGTTTCCTTGAGTGGGTGTCTGTGTAATGTGAACTGTTAGAAAGTTTAAATAGGTGTGAATCCATAAACTGAACATGGACACACTTCCCTCAGTTTGTACTGTGTATATAGATTTGAAAAAAAGGAAACAGGGAAGAGAAAAGGAAAATTGGACCCTTGTGGATAGAATCACATTTCCCTTAGGAAACTCTCGTCTAATGCAGCATCACCTCCAACACTGACTTGATGCATCAACCACTGTGGATGGCAGTTACCGGTTGGATTCCAGGTGGAATGTTGGTGTGTATCACGAGGCTTGTTGCGGCTGGTGGATCCAAGGTAACTGGACAGAATTCTGTGGGTGGATCAGTTTGATGGTGGGTCTGCTGCCCTATGTGGAGATTGGCTTAGGTCTTTTGTTCGGGAAGCTGAGTAAGTTCGAGATACTGCTGCTGCCCAAAGACCTGAGTTCACGGGTCAGTTTCCAGAATCTGAAAGGGCAGACAGTGGAAGATCTGCCTGTCATCAGCTTACTGGTTAGGCTCCGAAGTATCTTCAGACTTGCCCATTCCTGTTGACGTCGACTTTATGGGAGACACGAAGAGAAGCTGGCAGAAACACTGGCTGCATGGATTGAGGAGATGTGCGGACACATTGATGAAAGTTGTTCTGCCACAGTGGAGAATATCGGCATGGAGACATCTCTAGAGAATACCAGGCTCGAAAGGCTTTCATGAGACCTACTGAACCTCGCTGATACTGGCAGAAACATACGGAGAGTCAACGTGCCCTTGAGAAAGTTACTCGATTCTCTGCTCCAAGAACGGGTCCAAGATTCCTGACGTCTAAAAGAGAAGAGATGGCAGAGATGATAAAGCGCTCATATTCTTGGAAGAGGTCGTGAGAATCCACACACCCAAATAGGCATTTATGAATCATTCAGACCGAAATGCACCAAGCACAGGTAAGCCTATTCCCACGTTTGTGCCTAGCTATCAATCACATGCTCTTCCCTCCACTCCACTCAGGCATCCATTTCAAAGGATCAGAACCTGAGCTGCAATGAATCCAGGAGGAGGAGAGCAAGCCCCTACTAGATTCAGAGTTCCTCCTCATTCACACGCGGTGAACAACTGTGAACTCCTTAATATTCAAATACTCTCGATTGAAATAGATAGGAATTGAATACTTAGCTCACACAAAGAAATGATGACCTTCCCCTAGATTAAGGAAATGCTGGGGTTATGTATTCTTTGGGCTGAAAGGAGTGTGGGAAGTGAGGGGAATCTTTGAATGAACTTGAATATGTATTAGGCCTCAGTTTTTCAAGACACTACAGGATAATATTAGAAGTCCGATAGTGAACTGTACTGTAAAAGTCGAAAACACATTATAGACACAGGTTATGTGGACAGTCATTCACTTCCGTCAAGCCCCGGGTGCACTATATCTTGGAGGTGCAGACTTGGTTGTGTTAAATTGTTTTACCCAACATGATCGGATGATTAAGCCTTCTCAGCACTGATAGAAAAGCACCTGGTTTTCTATAGCCTAGGATATCTGCAGCAGGTTTCTCATAGTTAAATGCCTCTAATTGCTTTTTGAATCAAGCCTAAATGTGTATATTCTGTTTAGATTTTCTTGTATATTCCTAGAGAGGAATGTTATACCTTTAAATGACAACATTGCCTAGTATGTGTCATTGGGAGTAAAGGGCACCTGGTGCACAAGGGAAACAATGTTGTGGGTTATTTCATGGTTCCAATAGGTATTTCATTGTTCCTTTTGTTGTTGGAGGCTTCAAGAGAAAAGAGTTGGCATGTCCCCTTCAAACATTTGGACTGCTATTTTACATTGAGACTGTCTGTTTTTTCCTTAGAGCTGACAAAATCTTACAAAAATTGTCAAGTCTGGTTTCTAGGTTCATTTGGTTATTTTCGAAAACTAACTTCACTTTCATATAAATCCCAAAATACGTAAATCGATTCTATTAACCTTCTTAAAGACTGCAACTGTCTTATCAATATAATGTCAAAGCTGGAGTCTTAGGACAAATCATCCGTCCATGGCGGTAAAGAAAAAGGAGCGAAACTAATATCCAATTTCTGTGAATTATTTGTGAAATGTGTTGATTTGTCGATGCCCAGTAGGAAGAGAACAAGTGCAAACTGCTCTCACTAGACACCATACACCAAATATTGTAAACACACACTCACCCAGCCCTTGGCAAAGGACACTTGACTAAGAGTGGTCTGTAACATCCAAAGACATGATGAGGCCTCAGAAAAACCGTAAGCAGGAAAAGGCAAAGTAGAGAATGGAAACCAGTGCAGGATCTGACCTCTGGTAAAGGAGCATCAAAGGTGAAACTCTGTTTTCCGTGGAAGCACACTCTCAAGCGGGCAGCAGGCATGGGATTGAAGGTGATGTGCTGAGTGTTAGAAGAGTGCACAGCAGAAGCTTGGCTGACAGAACTCAAAGAAATCAGTTCAAAATATCCCCACAATTGAATCTGAGACCAAGATCCGAGCTGCCAAATCTGAGCTAGCAGAGGCAGCGGAAAAAGAGGGATAGGGCTAAGGATGATTGCTCTCGCAGAACTCAGGGATCTCGAATGCATTGTGGGTTTTGGTGGGTTCTTTCAAGAGAGCAAAGAAACTGTGAATTCAGTGAGACAGGAACAGCACTGGCACGTGAGTTTGAGTTTATCGATATGTCCTATGGCCACATCCACTGCATCTGCAGGACCAGGGTCCAATTTGACATTTTGCCAATAGAGCACACGTGGGGCTCAATCAGAGGTATCATGCTTCTGGACTGAGGGTTCCAGGGGGCGTTGGGTTTGAAATCAGTATTAAAAGATTTAGGATCTGCTACATTCCAAACCTGGATAGGGATTACACTCTGGTTTGAGGCAGAGGATGCGGAACAGCTCTGTGGTTGCCTTCGTGAACCCATTACTCAAGAATGAGCGAAATAGGAAGAGTGGTCAAAGTCCACAGTACGAGAAGATGAAGCATTTCTTACAGCATTATCACCCAAATGCAGATGCTACATTTTGGACGGCACTGACAGGGTACTGCACCGAGGACACATAGGTCGGCCTGCGGGATCATCCCAGCAGGCCCTGAAGTATGACATCCATACATATGCTTCCACTGTTGTTTTTGTAGACACAGAAGCTCTGGGAAGAACTGGTAACATTGGGACATTCCCATGGCAGTAGAAAGTACAAGCGCACTCTCTGTTGGCTGTTTTGGAGACACTTCAAAATGACATACAGAAGAATGCAGAGCTGAAAACCTATAGAAGCTTCATTTCCACTAGAGGAAGTGCCCTGCGCCCTTTCAGAATTGTGAGATAAATGTAATAAAAAAGAGGATCAACTAACTGAAACAGTATGGTGTGTTCATCACAACAAAGACAACACCAGGATTTAGAGATATACCAGACAACACACACAGGAACAGGGCATGGCATCAAGGTCTAGGGAAAATTGTCCTCACAGAAATACCTTGGAAATGCGTACACCAAAAAGTCTAAAGTTTGCACTTATCCAAGCCCAATTTGTCTATTTTAGATACATGATATTACCTGAACTATAGGGTAAAAGAAGTATAGTAAAAGAAACAGGAAGTACCATTTTCAGTTCCAAAGAGATTGAAGGCCCAAAAAATAAGCTTTCAAACAACTAGACGGCAAAACGTTACCAGAGCAAGCTCTGAAAATGGAGGTGAGGAAAACAATGATGAACCACAGTGCCTCAGAATCACAAAAGGCAGAATACCAGAAAAGGGGAAGAGAAACTCTAAAGAAGAAACCAATAGTATAAGAAAACACAATGGATGAGATAAAAACTGGGCTAAAGTCAATCCTAAGCAGACTAATTAATGCAGAATGAATCGTGAATGGCTTAGAGGACGGGGGAACAGAAATCCCTCCATCAGAAGAAGACACAGAAAAGCGAGTGCAAACCAAAGCTAACATCACTGTTGAATCCTGGGTTAAGACAAAGCAGGTAAGAATAGGACTCATAGGATTCCCAAATTGAAAGCAATTGATAAACTAGTACATTCTGAAAAGGAATTTGTAGAAAAATCAGAATGAAACTTGCTGAAATCCAAGAAAGTATCATCTATACGAATTCAGGAAGTACACAGCGTCCAAAAGAGGTGGAATACCAATAGACCAACAAGAAGCAGTAGAATTCAAATAAACAAATTTCATGATCATCCCAGTGATGTAAAATTCACCTCGAGGACAGAAACTTAGTCACAAAAGTACCTCCAGAGGGGGTTCAGCTGATATCTCGGCAGAAAATTTGCAACAAGGGGAGGAGGGCCAGGACATAGACCATATCCTGAATGAGAAAAAGCTGCAATCTAGGGTAGCCTATGCCAAATGACCGCCATTTATAACAACGGCAGAGCTAGGGAAATTCACTGACCGGCAAACCTTAAAAGAATTCAGCAGTTTGAGACTGATCCTAAAACAAAAATTGAGAATCCTACCCTGAGTAGAAAAGTAGCAAGATGAAATGGAAATAACAAAACCATTATTGCAAATGCAAGAAGAGCCTGAGTTGCAAAGAAGTAAGAAGAAGAAGGCAAGGAGGACATCAAAATCCTAAAGATGGGAGAGGGTAGCAGGAAATCATAGGTGATTTTAAGCACTATCTTAAGTGAATCAGCTTACATGACTGTCTGTCTGAAGCAAAAGGAGGGATGCATGGCCTAATGTGTTTGCAAAATAAACAATCAGACAAACAGACATACACCAAAAGGTTACAGTTGTCTGACATATACCAAACAACCATGATTATTCAAGACAAAATACTCAAAGTGATGTCAAGTTTCATTCAGCACGCATCGACCTATTATCGCTGTTAGCATGTACTCAACACACTTGTATTCAGAAAACAGACGCGTGCATTAATATTCATAGATACTGATCCAGAAGTGCACATCGTGAGCCAACCCAAATGACGGTTTTGAATAAGAGTGGGTCATAGAACGGGATATAGTCTTAGAAGTCTTCAAACAGGATGAACGAATGCCTTATTCTACCCTACGTAGAGAAGAAATGGCATAAGCCTATAACAAAGACAAGTAGCTCTGCAAAACTGAACTAAGTGTAAAAGAGACAGACTGGAAAGTGCACGTTGGGATTGGTTTCATTTCTAGGAATTTCAGCCCCCATGAAACAAATGGATCCATGTTCTGAGAGTGTGGGTGTTTCAGCAGAAAGCAACAGAAGGATATGTAATCTGGGTGAATGGATATTACACAAACATGAGTTTCCTTGAGTGGGTGTCTGTGTAATGTGAACTGTTAGAAAGTTTAAATAGGTGTGAATCCATAAACTGAACATGGACACACTTCCCTCAGTTTGTACTGTGTATATAGATTTGAAAAAAAGGAAACAGGGAAGAGAAAAGGAAAATTGGACCCTTGTGGATAGAATCACATTTCCCTTAGGAAACTCTCGTCTAATGCAGCATCACCTCCAACACTGACTTGATGCATCAACCACTGTGGATGGCAGTTACCGGTTCGATTCCAGGTGGAATGTTGGTGTGTATCACGAGGCTTGTTGCGGCTGGTGGATCCAAGGTAACTGGACAGAATTCTGTGGGTGGATCAGTTTGATGGTGGGTCTGCTGCCCTATGTGGAGATTGGCTTAGGTCTTTTGTTCGGGAAGCTGAGTAAGTTCGAGATACTGCTGCTGCCCAAAGACCTGAGTTCACGGGTCAGTTTCCAGAATCTGAAAGGGCAGACAGTGGAAGATCTGCCTGTCATCAGCTTACTGGTTAGGCTCCGAAGTATCTTCAGACTTGCCCATTCCTGTTGACGTCGACTTTATGGGAGACACGAAGAGAAGCTGGCAGAAACACTGGCTGCATGGATTGAGGAGATGTGCGGACACATTGATGAAAGTTGTTCTGCCACAGTGGAGAATATCGGCATGGAGACATCTCTAGAGAATACCAGGCTCGAAAGGCTTTCATGAGACCTACTGAACCTCGCTGATACTGGCAGAAACATACGGAGAGTCAACGTGCCCTTGAGAAAGTTACTCGATTCTCTGCTCCAAGAACGGGTCCAAGATTCCTGACGTCTAAAAGAGAAGAGATGGCAGAGATGATAAAGCGCTCATATTCTTGGAAGAGGTCGTGAGAATCCACACACCCAAATAGGCATTTATGAATCATTCAGACCGAAATGCACCAAGCACAGGTAAGCCTATTCCCACGTTTGTGCCTAGCTATCAATCACATGCTCTTCCCTCCACTCCACTCAGGCATCCATTTCAAAGGATCAGAACCTGAGCTGCAATGAATCCAGGAGGAGGAGAGCAAGCCCCTACTAGATTCAGAGTTCCTCCTCATTCACACGCGGTGAACAACTGTGAACTCCTTAATATTCAAATACTCTCGATTGAAATAGATAGGAATTGAATACTTAGCTCACACAAAGAAATGATGACCTTCCCCTAGATTAAGGAAATGCTGGGGTTATGTATTCTTTGGGCTGAAAGGAGTGTGGGAAGTGAGGGGAATCTTTGAATGAACTTGAATCTCAGTTTTTCAAGACACTACAGGATAATATTAGAAGTCCGATAGTGAACTGTACTGTAAAAGTCGAAAACACATTATAGACACAGGTTATGTGGACAGTCATTCACTTCCGTCAAGCCCCGGGTGCACTATATCTTGGAGGTGCAGACTTGGTTGTGTTAAATTGTTTTACCCAACATGATCGGATGATTAAGCCTTCTCAGCACTGATAGAAAAGCACCTGGTTTTCTATAGCCTAGGATATCTGCAGCAGGTTTCTCATAGTTAAATGCCTCTAATTGCTTTTTGAATCAAGCCTAAATGTGTATATTCTGTTTAGATTTTCTTGTATATTCCTAGAGAGGAATGTTATACCTTTAAATGACAACATTGCCTAGTATGTGTCATTGGGAGTAAAGGGCACCTGGTGCACAAGGGAAACAATGTTGTGGGTTATTTCATGGTTCCAATAGGTATTTCATTGTTCCTTTTGTTGTTGGAGGCTTCAAGAGAAAAGAGTTGGCATGTCCCCTTCAAACATTTGGACTGCTATTTTACATTGAGACTGTCTGTTTTTTCCTTAGAGCTGACAAAATCTTACAAAAATTGTCAAGTCTGGTTTCTAGGTTCATTTGGTTATTTTCAAAAACTAACTTCACTTTCATATAAATCCCAAAATACGTAAATCGATTCTATTAACCTTCTTAAAGACTGCAACTGTCTTATCAATATAATGTCAAAGCTGGAGTCTTAGGACAAATCATCCGTCCATGGCGGTAAAGAAAAAGGAGCGAAACTAATATCCAATTTCTGTGAATTATTTGTGAAATGTGTTGATTTGTCGATGCCCAGTAGGAAGAGAACAAGTGCAAACTGCTCTCACTAGACACCATACACCAAATATTGTAAACACACACTCACCCAGCCCTTGGCACAGGACACTTGAGTAAGAGTGGTCTGTTACATCCAAAGACATGATGAGGCCTCAGAAAAACCGTAAGCAGGAAAAGGCAAAGTAGAGAATGGAAACCAGTGCAGGATCTGACCTCTGGTAAAGGAGCATCAAAGGTGAAACTCTGTTTTCCGTGGAAGCACACTCTCAAGCGGGCAGCAGGCATGGGATTGAAGGTGATGTGCTGAGTGTTAGAAGAGTGCACAGCAGAAGCTTGGCTGACAGAACTCAAAGAAATCAGTTCAAAATATCCCCACAATTGAATCTGAGACCAAGATCCGAGCTGCCAAATCTGAGCTAGCAGAGGCAGCGGAAAAAGAGGGATAGGGCTAAGGATGATTGCTCTCGCAGAACTCAGGGATCTCGAATGCATTGTGGGTTTTGGTGGGTTCTTTCAAGAGAGCAAAGGAAACTGTGAACTCAGTGAGACAGGAACAGCACTGGCACGTGAGTTTGAGTTTATCGATATGTCCTATGGCCACATCCACTGCATCTGCAGGACCAGGGTCCAATTTGACATTTTGCCAATAGAGCACACGTGGGGCTCAATCAGAGGTATCATGCTTCTGGACTGAGGGTTCCAGGGGGCGTTGGGTTTGAAATCAGTATTAAAAGATTTAGGATCTGCTACATTCCAAACCTGGATAGGGATTACACTCTGGTTTGAGGCAGAGGATGCGGAACAGCTCTGTGGTTGCCTTCGTGAACCCATTACTCAAGAATGAGCGAAATAGGAAGAGTGGTCAAAGTCCACAGTACGAGAAGATGAAGCATTTCTTACAGCATTATCACCCAAATGCAGATGCTACATTTTGGACGGCACTGACAGGGTACTGCACCGAGGACACATAGGTCGGCCTGCGGGATCATCCCAGCAGGCCCTGAAGTATGACATCCATACATATGCTTCCACTGTTGTTTTTGTAGACACAGAAACTCTGGGAAGAACTGGTAACATTGGGACATTCCCATGGCAGTAGAAAGTACAAGCGCACTCTCTGTTGGCTGTTTTGGAGACACTGCAAAATGACATACAGAAGAATGCAGAGCTGAAAACCTATAGAAGCTTCATTTCCACTAGAGGAAGTGCCCTGCGCCCTTTCAGAATTGTGAGATAAATGTAATAAAAAAGAGGAACAACTAACTGAAACAGTATGGTGTGTTCATCACAACAAAGACAACACCAGGATTTAGAGATATACCAGACAACACACACAGGAACAGGGCATGGCATCAAGGTCTAGGGAAAATTGTCCTCACAGAAATACCTTGGAAATGCGTACACCAAAAAGTCTAAAGTTTGCACTTATCCAAGCCCAATTTGTCTATTTTAGATACATGATATTACCTGAACTATAGGGTAAAAGAAGTATAGTAAAAGAAACAGGAAGTACCATTTTCAGTTCCAAAGAGATTGAAGGCCCAAAAAATAAGCTTTCAAACAACTAGACGGCAAAACGTTACCAGAGCAAGCTCTGAAAATGGAGGTGAGGAAAACAATGATGAACCACAGTGCCTCAGAATCACAAAAGGCAGAATACCAGAAAAGGGGAAGAGAAACTCTAAAGAAGAAACCAATAGTATAAGAAAACACAATGGATGAGATAAAAACTGGGCTAAAGTCAATCCTAAGCAGACTAATTAATGCAGAATGAATCGTGAATGGCTTAGAGGACGGGGGAACAGAAATCCCTCCATCAGAAGAAGACACAGAAAAGCGAGTGCAAACCAACGCTAACATCACTGTTGAATCCTGGGTTAAGACCAAGCAGGTAAGAATAGGACTCATAGGATTCCCAAATGGAAAGCAATTGATAAACTAGTACATTCTGAAAAGGAATTTGTAGAAAAATCAGAATGAAACTTGCTGAAATCCAAGAAAGTATCATCTATACGAATTCAGGAAGTACACAGCGTCCAAAACAGGTGGAATACCAATAGACCAACAAGAAGCAGTAGAATTCAAATAAACAAATTTCATGATCATCCCAGTGATGTAAAATTCACCTCGAGGAAAGAAACTTAGTCACAAAAGTACCTCCAGAGGGGGTTCAGCTGATATCTCGGCAGAAAATTTGCAACAAGGGGAGGAGTGCCAGGACATAGACCATATCCTGAATGAGAAAAAGCTGCAATCTAGGGTAGCCTATGCCAAATGACCGCCATTTATAACAACGGCAGAGCTAGGGAAATTCACTGACCAGCAAACCTTAAAAGATTTCAGCAGTTTGAGACTGATCCTAAAACAAAAATTGAGAATCCTACCCTGAGTAGAAAAGTAGCAAGATGAAATGGAAATAACAAAACCATTATTGCAAATGCAAGAAGAGCCTGAGTTGCAAAGAAGTAAGAAGAAGAAGGCAAGGAGGACATCAAAATCCTAAAGATGGGAGAGGGTAGCAGGAAATCATAGGTGATTTTAAGCACTATCTTAAGTGAATCAGCTTACATGACTGTCTGTCTGAAGCAAAAGGAGGGATGCATGGCCTAATGTGTTTGCAAAATAAACAATCAGACAAACAGACATACACCAAAAGGTTACAGTTGTCTGACATATACCAAACAACCATGATTATTCAAGACAAAATACTCAAAGTGATGTCAAGTTTCATTCAGCACGCATCGACCTATTATCGCTGTTAGCATGTACTCAACACACTTGTATTCAGAAAACAGACGCGTGCATTAATATTCATAGATACTGATCCAGAAGTGCACATCGTGAGCCAACCCAAATGACGGTTTTGAATAAGAGTGGGTCATAGAACGGGATATAGTCTTAGAAGTCTTCAAACAGGATGAACGAATGCCTTATTCTACCCTACGTAGAGAAGAAATGGCATAAGCCTATAACAAAGACAAGTAGCTCTGCAAAACTGAACTAAGTGTAAAAGAGACAGACTGGAAAGTGCACGTTGGGATTGGTTTCATTTCTAGGAATTTCAGCCCCCATGAAACAAATGGATCCATGTTCTGAGAGTGTGGGTGTTTCAGCAGAAAGCAACAGAAGGATATGTAATCTGGGTGATTGGATATTACACAAACATGAGTTTCCTTGAGTGGGTGTCTGTGTAATGTGAACTGTTAGAAAGTTTAAATAGGTGTGAATCCATAAACTGAACATGGACACACTTCCCTCAGTTTGTACTGTGTATATAGATTTGAAAAAAAAGGAAACAGGGAAGAGAAAAGGAAAATTGGACCCTTGTGGATAGAATCACATTTCCCTTAGGAAACTCTCGTCTAACGCAGCATCACCTCCAACACTGACTTGATGCATCAACCACTGTGGATGGCAGTTACCGGTTGGATTCCAGGTGGAATGTTGGTGTGTATCACGAGGCTTGTTGCGGCTGGTGGATCCAAGGTAACTGGACAGAATTCTGTGGGTGGATCAGTTTGATGGTGGGTCTGCTGCCCTATGTGGAGATTGGCTTAGGTCTTTTGTTCGGGAAGCTGAGTAAGTTCGAGATACTGCTGCTGCCCAAAGACCTGAGTTCACGGGTCAGTTTCCAGAATCTGAAAGGGCAGACAGTGGAAGATCTGCCTGTCATCAGCTTACTGGTTAGGCTCCGAAGTATCTTCAGACTTGCCCATTCCTGTTGACGTCGACTTTATGGGAGACACGAAGAGAAGCTGGCAGAAACACTGGCTGCATGGATTGAGGAGATGTGCGGACACATTGATGAAAGTTGTTCTGCCACAGTGGAGAATATCGGCATGGAGACATCTCTAGAGAATACCAGGCTCGAAAGACTTTCATGAGACCTACTGAACCTCGCTGATACTGGCAGAATCATACGGAGAGTCAACGTGCCCTTGAGAAAGTTACTCGATTCTCTGCTCCAAGAACGGGTCCAAGATTCCTGACGTCTAAAAGAGAAGAGATGGCAGAGATGATAAAGCGCTCATATTCTTGGAAGAGGTCGTGAGAATCCACACACCCAAATAGGCATTTATGAATCATTCAGACCGAAATGCACCAAGCACAGGTAAGCCTATTCCCACGTTTGTGCCTAGCTATCAATCACATGCTCTTCCCTCCACTCCACTCAGGCATCCATTTCAAAGGATCAGAACCTGAGCTGCAATGAATCCAGGAGGAGGAGAGCAAGCCCCTACTAGATTCAGAGTTCCTCCTCATTCACACGCGGTGAACAACTGTGAACTCCTTAATATTCAAATACTCTCGATTGAAATAGATAGGAATTGAATACTTAGCTCACACAAAGAAATGATGACCTTCCCCTAGATTAAGGAAATGCTGGGGTTATGTATTCTTTGGGCTGAAAGGAGTGTGGGAAGTGAGGGGAATCTTTGAATGAACTTGAATCTCAGTTTTTCAAGACACTACAGGATAATATTAGAAGTCCGATAGTGAACTGTACTGTAAAAGTCGAAAACACATTATAGACACAGGTTATGTGGACAGTCATTCACTTCCGTCAAGCCCCGGGTGCACTATATCTTGGAGGTGCAGACTTGGTTGTGTTAAATTGTTTTACCCAACATGATCGGATGATTAAGCCTTCTCAGCACTGATAGAAAAGCACCTGGTTTTCTATAGCCTAGGATATCTGCAGCAGGTTTCTCATAGTTAAATGCCTCTAATTGCTTTTTGAATCAAGCCTAAATGTGTATATTCTGTTTAGATTTTCTTGTATATTCCTAGAGAGGAATGTTATACCTTTAAATGACAACATTGCCTAGTATGTGTCATTGGGAGTAAAGGGCACCTGGTGCACAAGGGAAACAATGTTGTGGGTTATTTCATGGTTCCAATAGGTATTTCATTGTTCCTTTTGTTGTTGGAGGCTTCAAGAGAAAAGAGTTGGCATGTCCCCTTCAAACATTTGGACTGCTATTTTACATTGAGACTGTCTGTTTTTTCCTTAGAGCTGACAAAATCTTACAAAAATTGTCAAGTCTGGTTTCTAGGTTCATTTGGTTATTTTCGAAAACTAACTTCACTTTCATATAAATCCCAAAATACGTAAATCGATTCTATTAACCTTCTTAAAGACTGCAACTGTCTTATCAATATAATGTCAAAGCTGGAGTCTTAGGACAAATCATCCGTCCATGGCGGTAAAGAAAAAGGAGCGAAACTAATATCCAATTTCTGTGAATTATTTGTGAAATGTGTTGATTTGTCGATGCCCAGTAGGAAGAGAACAAGTGCAAACTGCTCTCACTAGACACCATACACCAAATATTGTAAACACACACTCACCCAGCCCTTGGCACAGGACACTTGAGTAAGAGTGGTCTGTTACATCCAAAGACATGATGAGGCCTCAGAAAAACCGTAAGCAGGAAAAGGCAAAGTAGAGAATGGAAACCAGTGCAGGATCTGACCTCTGGTAAAGGAGCATCAAAGGTGAAACTCTGTTTTCCGTGGAAGCACACTCTCAAGCGGGCAGCAGGCATGGGATTGAAGGTGATGTGCTGAGTGTTAGAAGAGTGCACAGCAGAAGCTTGGCTGACAGAACTCAAAGAAATCAGTTCAAAATATCCCCACAATTGAATCTGAGACCAAGATCCGAGCTGCCAAATCTGAGCTAGCAGAGGCAGCGGAAAAAGAGGGATAGGGCTAAGGATGATTGCTCTCGCAGAACTCAGGGATCTCGAATGCATTGTGGGTTTTGGTGGGTTCTTTCAAGAGAGCAAAGGAAACTGTGAACTCAGTGAGACAGGAACAGCACTGGCACGTGAGTTTGAGTTTATCGATATGTCCTATGGCCACATCCACTGCATCTGCAGGACCAGGGTCCAATTTGACATTTTGCCAATAGAGCACACGTGGGGCTCAATCAGAGGTATCATGCTTCTGGACTGAGGGTTCCAGGGGGCGTTGGGTTTGAAATCAGTATTAAAAGATTTAGGATCTGCTACATTCCAAACCTGGATAGGGATTACACTCTGGTTTGAGGCAGAGGATGCGGAACAGCTCTGTGGTTGCCTTCGTGAACCCATTACTCAAGAATGAGCGAAATAGGAAGAGTGGTCAAAGTCCACAGTACGAGAAGATGAAGCATTTCTTACAGCATTATCACCCAAATGCAGATGCTACATTTTGGACGGCACTGACAGGGTACTGCACCGAGGACACATAGGTCGGCCTGCGGGATCATCCCAGCAGGCCCTGAAGTATGACATCCATACATATGCTTCCACTGTTGTTTTTGTAGACACAGAAGCTCTGGGAAGAACTGGTAACATTGGGACATTCCCATGGCAGTAGAAAGTACAAGCGCACTCTCTGTTGGCTGTTTTGGAGACACTTCAAAATGACATACAGAAGAATGCAGAGCTGAAAACCTATAGAAGCTTCATTTCCACTAGAGGAAGTGCCCTGCGCCCTTTCAGAATTGTGAGATAAATGTAATAAAAAAGAGGATCAACTAACTGAAACAGTATGGTGTGTTCATCACAACAAAGACAACACCAGGATTTAGAGATATACCAGACAACACACACAGGAACAGGGCATGGCATCAAGGTCTAGGGAAAATTGTCCTCACAGAAATACCTTGGAAATGCGTACACCAAAAAGTCTAAAGTTTGCACTTATCCAAGCCCAATTTGTCTATTTTAGATACATGATATTACCTGAACTATAGGGTAAAAGAAGTATAGTAAAAGAAACAGGAAGTACCATTTTCAGTTCCAAAGAGATTGAAGGCCCAAAAAATAAGCTTTCAAACAACTAGACGGCAAAACGTTACCAGAGCAAGCTCTGAAAATGGAGGTGAGGAAAACAATGATGAACCACAGTGCCTCAGAATCACAAAAGGCAGAATACCAGAAAAGGGGAAGAGAAACTCTAAAGAAGAAACCAATAGTATAAGAAAACACAATGGATGAGATAAAAACTGGGCTAAAGTCAATCCTAAGCAGACTAATTAATGCAGAATGAATCGTGAATGGCTTAGAGGACGGGGGAACAGAAATCCCTCCATCAGAAGAAGACACAGAAAAGCGAGTGCAAACCAACGCTAACATCACTGTTGAATCCTGGGTTAAGACCAAGCAGGTAAGAATAGGACTCATAGGATTCCCAAATGGAAAGCAATTGATAAACTAGTACATTCTGAAAAGGAATTTGTAGAAAAATCAGAATGAAACTTGCTGAAATCCAAGAAAGTATCATCTATACGAATTCAGGAAGTACACAGCGTCCAAAACAGGTGGAATACCAATAGACCAACAAGAAGCAGTAGAATTCAAATAAACAAATTTCATGATCATCCCAGTGATGTAAAATTCACCTCGAGGAAAGAAACTTAGTCACAAAAGTACCTCCAGAGGGGGTTCAGCTGATATCTCGGCAGAAAATTTGCAACAAGGGGAGGAGTGCCAGGACATAGACCATATCCTGAATGAGAAAAAGCTGCAATCTAGGGTAGCCTATGCCAAATGACCGCCATTTATAACAACGGCAGAGCTAGGGAAATTCACTGACCAGCAAACCTTAAAAGATTTCAGCAGTTTGAGACTGATCCTAAAACAAAAATTGAGAATCCTACCCTGAGTAGAAAAGTAGCAAGATGAAATGGAAATAACAAAACCATTATTGCAAATGCAAGAAGAGCCTGAGTTGCAAAGAAGTAAGAAGAAGAAGGCAAGGAGGACATCAAAATCCTAAAGATGGGAGAGGGTAGCAGGAAATCATAGGTGATTTTAAGCACTATCTTAAGTGAATCAGCTTACATGACTGTCTGTCTGAAGCAAAAGGAGGGATGCATGGCCTAATGTGTTTGCAAAATAAACAATCAGACAAACAGACATACACCAAAAGGTTACAGTTGTCTGACATATACCAAACAACCATGATTATTCAAGACAAAATACTCAAAGTGATGTCAAGTTTCATTCAGCACGCATCGACCTATTATCGCTGTTAGCATGTACTCAACACACTTGTATTCAGAAAACAGACGCGTGCATTAATATTCATAGATACTGATCCAGAAGTGCACATCGTGAGCCAACCCAAATGACGGTTTTGAATAAGAGTGGGTCATAGAACGGGATATAGTCTTAGAAGTCTTCAAACAGGATGAACGAATGCCTTATTCTACCCTACGTAGAGAAGAAATGGCATAAGCCTATAACAAAGACAAGTAGCTCTGCAAAACTGAACTAAGTGTAAAAGAGACAGACTGGAAAGTGCACGTTGGGATTGGTTTCATTTCTAGGAATTTCAGCCCCCATGAAACAAATGGATCCATGTTCTGAGAGTGTGGGTGTTTCAGCAGAAAGCAACAGAAGGATATGTAATCTGGGTGAATGGATATTACACAAACATGAGTTTCCTTGAGTGGGTGTCTGTGTAATGTGAACTGTTAGAAAGTTTAAATAGGTGTGAATCCATAAACTGAACATGGACACACTTCCCTCAGTTTGTACTGTGTATATAGATTTGAAAAAAAAGGAAACAGGGAAGAGAAAAGGAAAATTGGACCCTTGTGGATAGAATCACATTTCCCTTAGGAAACTCTCGTCTAACGCAGCATCACCTCCAACACTGACTTGATGCATCAACCACTGTGGATGGCAGTTACCGGTTGGATTCCAGGTGGAATGTTGGTGTGTATCACGAGGCTTGTTGCGGCTGGTGGATCCAAGGTAACTGGACAGAATTCTGTGGGTGGATCAGTTTGATGGTGGGTCTGCTGCCCTATGTGGAGATTGGCTTAGGTCTTTTGTTCGGGAAGCTGAGTAAGTTCGAGATACTGCTGCTGCCCAAAGACCTGAGTTCACGGGTCAGTTTCCAGAATCTGAAAGGGCAGACAGTGGAAGATCTGCCTGTCATCAGCTTACTGGTTAGGCTCCGAAGTATCTTCAGACTTGCCCATTCCTGTTGACGTCGACTTTATGGGAGACACGAAGAGAAGCTGGCAGAAACACTGGCTGCATGGATTGAGGAGATGTGCGGACACATTGATGAAAGTTGTTCTGCCACAGTGGAGAATATCGGCATGGAGACATCTCTAGAGAATACCAGGCTCGAAAGACTTTCATGAGACCTACTGAACCTCGCTGATACTGGCAGAATCATACGGAGAGTCAACGTGCCCTTGAGAAAGTTACTCGATTCTCTGCTCCAAGAACGGGTCCAAGATTCCTGACGTCTAAAAGAGAAGAGATGGCAGAGATGATAAAGCGCTCATATTCTTGGAAGAGGTCGTGAGAATCCACACACCCAAATAGGCATTTATGAATCATTCAGACCGAAATGCACCAAGCACAGGTAAGCCTATTCCCACGTTTGTGCCTAGCTATCAATCACATGCTCTTCCCTCCACTCCACTCAGGCATCCATTTCAAAGGATCAGAACCTGAGCTGCAATGAATCCAGGAGGAGGAGAGCAAGCCCCTACTAGATTCAGAGTTCCTCCTCATTCACACGCGGTGAACAACTGTGAACTCCTTAATATTCAAATACTCTCGATTGAAATAGATAGGAATTGAATACTTAGCTCACACAAAGAAATGATGACCTTCCCCTAGATTAAGGAAATGCTGGGGTTATGTATTCTTTGGGCTGAAAGGAGTGTGGGAAGTGAGGGGAATCTTTGAATGAACTTGAATCTCAGTTTTTCAAGACACTACAGGATAATATTAGAAGTCCGATAGTGAACTGTACTGTAAAAGTCGAAAACACATTATAGACACAGGTTATGTGGACAGTCATTCACTTCCGTCAAGCCCCGGGTGCACTATATCTTGGAGGTGCAGACTTGGTTGTGTTAAATTGTTTTACCCAACATGATCGGATGATTAAGCCTTCTCAGCACTGATAGAAAAGCACCTGGTTTTCTATAGCCTAGGATATCTGCAGCAGGTTTCTCATAGTTAAATGCCTCTAATTGCTTTTTGAATCAAGCCTAAATGTGTATATTCTGTTTAGATTTTCTTGTATATTCCTAGAGAGGAATGTTATACCTTTAAATGACAACATTGCCTAGTATGTGTCATTGGGAGTAAAGGGCACCTGGTGCACAAGGGAAACAATGTTGTGGGTTATTTCATGGTTCCAATAGGTATTTCATTGTTCCTTTTGTTGTTGGAGGCTTCAAGAGAAAAGAGTTGGCATGTCCCCTTCAAACATTTGGACTGCTATTTTACATTGAGACTGTCTGTTTTTTCCTTAGAGCTGACAAAATCTTACAAAAATTGTCAAGTCTGGTTTCTAGGTTCATTTGGTTATTTTCGAAAACTAACTTCACTTTCATATAAATCCCAAAATACGTAAATCGATTCTATTAACCTTCTTAAAGACTGCAACTGTCTTATCAATATAATGTCAAAGCTGGAGTCTTAGGACAAATCATCCGTCCATGGCGGTAAAGAAAAAGGAGCGAAACTAATATCCAATTTCTGTGAATTATTTGTGAAATGTGTTGATTTGTCGATGCCCAGTAGGAAGAGAACAAGTGCAAACTGCTCTCACTAGACACCATACACCAAATATTGTAAACACACACTCACCCAGCCCTTGGCACAGGACACTTGAGTAAGAGTGGTCTGTTACATCCAAAGACATGATGAGGCCTCAGAAAAACCGTAAGCAGGAAAAGGCAAAGTAGAGAATGGAAACCAGTGCAGGATCTGACCTCTGGTAAAGGAGCATCAAAGGTGAAACTCTGTTTTCCGTGGAAGCACACTCTCAAGCGGGCAGCAGGCATGGGATTGAAGGTGATGTGCTGAGTGTTAGAAGAGTGCACAGCAGAAGCTTGGCTGACAGAACTCAAAGAAATCAGTTCAAAATATCCCCACAATTGAATCTGAGACCAAGATCCGAGCTGCCAAATCTGAGCTAGCAGAGGCAGCGGAAAAAGAGGGATAGGGCTAAGGATGATTGCTCTCGCAGAACTCAGGGATCTCGAATGCATTGTGGGTTTTGGTGGGTTCTTTCAAGAGAGCAAAGGAAACTGTGAACTCAGTGAGACAGGAACAGCACTGGCACGTGAGTTTGAGTTTATCGATATGTCCTATGGCCACATCCACTGCATCTGCAGGACCAGGGTCCAATTTGACATTTTGCCAATAGAGCACACGTGGGGCTCAATCAGAGGTATCATGCTTCTGGACTGAGGGTTCCAGGGGGCGTTGGGTTTGAAATCAGTATTAAAAGATTTAGGATCTGCTACATTCCAAACCTGGATAGGGATTACACTCTGGTTTGAGGCAGAGGATGCGGAACAGCTCTGTGGTTGCCTTCGTGAACCCATTACTCAAGAATGAGCGAAATAGGAAGAGTGGTCAAAGTCCACAGTACGAGAAGATGAAGCATTTCTTACAGCATTATCACCCAAATGCAGATGCTACATTTTGGACGGCACTGACAGGGTACTGCACCGAGGACACATAGGTCGGCCTGCGGGATCATCCCAGCAGGCCCTGAAGTATGACATCCATACATATGCTTCCACTGTTGTTTTTGTAGACACAGAAACTCTGGGAAGAACTGGTAACATTGGGACATTCCCATGGCAGTAGAAAGTACAAGCGCACTCTCTGTTGGCTGTTTTGGAGACACTGCAAAATGACATACAGAAGAATGCAGAGCTGAAAACCTATAGAAGCTTCATTTCCACTAGAGGAAGTGCCCTGCGCCCTTTCAGAATTGTGAGATAAATGTAATAAAAAAGAGGAACAACTAACTGAAACAGTATGGTGTGTTCATCACAACAAAGACAACACCAGGATTTAGAGATATACCAGACAACACACACAGGAACAGGGCATGGCATCAAGGTCTAGGGAAAATTGTCCTCACAGAAATACCTTGGAAATGCGTACACCAAAAAGTCTAAAGTTTGCACTTATCCAAGCCCAATTTGTCTATTTTAGATACATGATATTACCTGAACTATAGGGTAAAAGAAGTATAGTAAAAGAAACAGGAAGTACCATTTTCAGTTCCAAAGAGATTGAAGGCCCAAAAAATAAGCTTTCAAACAACTAGACGGCAAAACGTTACCAGAGCAAGCTCTGAAAATGGAGGTGAGGAAAACAATGATGAACCACAGTGCCTCAGAATCACAAAAGGCAGAATACCAGAAAAGGGGAAGAGAAACTCTAAAGAAGAAACCAATAGTATAAGAAAACACAATGGATGAGATAAAAACTGGGCTAAAGTCAATCCTAAGCAGACTAATTAATGCAGAATGAATCGTGAATGGCTTAGAGGACGGGGGAACAGAAATCCCTCCATCAGAAGAAGACACAGAAAAGCGAGTGCAAACCAACGCTAACATCACTGTTGAATCCTGGGTTAAGACCAAGCAGGTAAGAATAGGACTCATAGGATTCCCAAATGGAAAGCAATTGATAAACTAGTACATTCTGAAAAGGAATTTGTAGAAAAATCAGAATGAAACTTGCTGAAATCCAAGAAAGTATCATCTATACGAATTCAGGAAGTACACAGCGTCCAAAACAGGTGGAATACCAATAGACCAACAAGAAGCAGTAGAATTCAAATAAACAAATTTCATGATCATCCCAGTGATGTAAAATTCACCTCGAGGAAAGAAACTTAGTCACAAAAGTACCTCCAGAGGGGGTTCAGCTGATATCTCGGCAGAAAATTTGCAACAAGGGGAGGAGTGCCAGGACATAGACCATATCCTGAATGAGAAAAAGCTGCAATCTAGGGTAGCCTATGCCAAATGACCGCCATTTATAACAACGGCAGAGCTAGGGAAATTCACTGACCAGCAAACCTTAAAAGATTTCAGCAGTTTGAGACTGATCCTAAAACAAAAATTGAGAATCCTACCCTGAGTAGAAAAGTAGCAAGATGAAATGGAAATAACAAAACCATTATTGCAAATGCAAGAAGAGCCTGAGTTGCAAAGAAGTAAGAAGAAGAAGGCAAGGAGGACATCAAAATCCTAAAGATGGGAGAGGGTAGCAGGAAATCATAGGTGATTTTAAGCACTATCTTAAGTGAATCAGCTTACATGACTGTCTGTCTGAAGCAAAAGGAGGGATGCATGGCCTAATGTGTTTGCAAAATAAACAATCAGACAAACAGACATACACCAAAAGGTTACAGTTGTCTGACATATACCAAACAACCATGATTATTCAAGACAAAATACTCAAAGTGATGTCAAGTTTCATTCAGCACGCATCGACCTATTATCGCTGTTAGCATGTACTCAACACACTTGTATTCAGAAAACAGACGCGTGCATTAATATTCATAGATACTGATCCAGAAGTGCACATCGTGAGCCAACCCAAATGACGGTTTTGAATAAGAGTGGGTCATAGAACGGGATATAGTCTTAGAAGTCTTCAAACAGGATGAACGAATGCCTTATTCTACCCTACGTAGAGAAGAAATGGCATAAGCCTATAACAAAGACAAGTAGCTCTGCAAAACTGAACTAAGTGTAAAAGAGACAGACTGGAAAGTGCACGTTGGGATTGGTTTCATTTCTAGGAATTTCAGCCCCCATGAAACAAATGGATCCATGTTCTGAGAGTGTGGGTGTTTCAGCAGAAAGCAACAGAAGGATATGTAATCTGGGTGAATGGATATTACACAAACATGAGTTTCCTTGAGTGGGTGTCTGTGTAATGTGAACTGTTAGAAAGTTTAAATAGGTGTGAATCCTTAAACTGAACATGGACACACTTCCCTCAGTTTGTACTGTGTATATAGATTTGAAAAAAAAGGAAACAGGGAAGAGAAAAGGAAAATTGGACCCTTGTGGATAGAATCACATTTCCCTTAGGAAACTCTCGTCTAACGCAGCATCACCTCCAACACTGACTTGATGCATCAACCACTGTGGATGGCAGTTACCGGTTGGATTCCAGGTGGAATGTTGGTGTGTATCACGAGGCTTGTTGCGGCTGGTGGATCCAAGGTAACTGGACAGAATTCTGTGGGTGGATCAGTTTGATGGTGGGTCTGCTGCCCTATGTGGAGATTGGCTTAGGTCTTTTGTTCGGGAAGCTGAGTAAGTTCGAGATACTGCTGCTGCCCAAAGACCTGAGTTCACGGGTCAGTTTCCAGAATCTGAAAGGGCAGACAGTGGAAGATCTGCCTGTCATCAGCTTACTGGTTAGGCTCCGAAGTATCTTCAGACTTGCCCATTCCTGTTGACGTCGACTTTATGGGAGACACGAAGAGAAGCTGGCAGAAACACTGGCTGCATGGATTGAGGAGATGTGCGGACACATTGATGAAAGTTGTTCTGCCACAGTGGAGAATATCGGCATGGAGACATCTCTAGAGAATACCAGGCTCGAAAGACTTTCATGAGACCTACTGAACCTCGCTGATACTGGCAGAAACATACGGAGAGTCAACGTGCCCTTGAGAAAGTTACTCGATTCTCTGCTCCAAGAACGGGTCCAAGATTCCTGACGTCTAAAAGAGAAGAGATGGCAGAGATGATAAAGCGCTCATATTCTTGGAAGAGGTCGTGAGAATCCACACACCCAAATAGGCATTTATGAATCATTCAGACCGAAATGCACCAAGCACAGGTAAGCCTATTCCCACGTTTGTGCCTAGCTATCAATCACATGCTCTTCCCTCCACTCCACTCAGGCATCCATTTCAAAGGATCAGAACCTGAGCTGCAATGAATCCAGGAGGAGGAGAGCAAGCCCCTACTAGATTCAGAGTTCCTCCTCATTCACACGCGGTGAACAACTGTGAACTCCTTAATATTCAAATACTCTCGATTGAAATAGATAGGAATTGAATACTTAGCTCACACAAAGAAATGATGACCTTCCCCTAGATTAAGGAAATGCTGGGGTTATGTATTCTTTGGGCTGAAAGGAGTGTGGGAAGTGAGGGGAATCTTTGAATGAACTTGAATCTCAGTTTTTCAAGACACTACAGGATAATATTAGAAGTCCGATAGTGAACTGTACTGTAAAAGTCGAAAACACATTATAGACACAGGTTATGTGGACAGTCATTCACTTCCGTCAAGCCCCGGGTGCACTATATCTTGGAGGTGCAGACTTGGTTGTGTTAAATTGTTTTACCCAACATGATCGGATGATTAAGCCTTCTCAGCACTGATAGAAAAACACCTGGTTTTCTATAGCCTAGGATATCTGCAGCAGGTTTCTCATAGTTAAATGCCTCTAATTGCTTTTTGAATCAAGCCTAAATGTGTATATTCTGTTTAGATTTTCTTGTATATTCCTAGAGAGGAATGTTATACCTTTAAATGACAACATTGCCTAGTATGTGTCATTGGGAGTAAAGGGCACCTGGTGCACAAGGGAAACAATGTTGTGGGTTATTTCATGGTTCCAATAGGTATTTCATTGTTCCTTTTGTTGTTGGAGGCTTCAAGAGAAAAGAGTTGGCATGTCCCCTTCAAACATTTGGACTGCTATTTTACATTGAGACTGTCTGTTTTTTCCTTAGAGCTGACAAAATCTTACAAAAATTGTCAAGTCTGGTTTCTAGGTTCATTTGGTTATTTTCGAAAACTAACTTCACTTTCATATAAGTCCCAAAATACGTAAATCGATTCTATTAACCTTCTTAAAGACTGCAACTGTCTTATCAATATAATGTCAAAGCTGGAGTCTTAGGACAAATCATCCGTCCATGGCGGTAAAGAAAAAGGAGCGAAACTAATATCCAATTTCTGTGAATTATTTGTGAAATGTGTTGATTTGTCGATGCCCAGTAGGAAGAGAACAAGTGCAAACTGCTCTCACTAGACACCATACACCAAATATTGTAAACACACACTCACCCAGCCCTTGGCACAGGACACTTGAGTAAGAGTGGTCTGTTACATCCAAAGACATGATGAGGCCTCAGAAAAACCGTAAGCAGGAAAAGGCAAAGTAGAGAATGGAAACCAGTGCAGGATCTGACCTCTGGTAAAGGAGCATCAAAGGTGAAACTCTGTTTTCCGTGGAAGCACACTCTCAAGCGGGCAGCAGGCATGGGATTGAAGGTGATGTGCTGAGTGTTAGAAGAGTGCACAGCAGAAGCTTGGCTGACAGAACTCAAAGAAATCAGTTCAAAATATCCCCACAATTGAATCTGAGACCAAGATCCGAGCTGCCAAATCTGAGCTAGCAGAGGCAGCGGAAAAAGAGGGATAGGGCTAAGGATGATTGCTCTCGCAGAACTCAGGGATCTCGAATGCATTGTGGGTTTTGGTGGGTTCTTTCAAGAGAGCAAAGGAAACTGTGAACTCAGTGAGACAGGAACAGCACTGGCACGTGAGTTTGAGTTTATCGATATGTCCTATGGCCACATCCACTGCATCTGCAGGACCAGGGTCCAATTTGACATTTTGCCAATAGAGCACACGTGGGGCTCAATCAGAGGTATCATGCTTCTGGACTGAGGGTTCCAGGGGGCGTTGGGTTTGAAATCAGTATTAAAAGATTTAGGATCTGCTACATTCCAAACCTGGATAGGGATTACACTCTGGTTTGAGGCAGAGGATGCGGAACAGCTCTGTGGTTGCCTTCGTGAACCCATTACTCAAGAATGAGCGAAATAGGAAGAGTGGTCAAAGTCCACAGTACGAGAAGATGAAGCATTTCTTACAGCATTATCACCCAAATGCAGATGCTACATTTTGGACGGCACTGACAGGGTACTGCACCGAGGACACATAGGTCGGCCTGCGGGATCATCCCAGCAGGCCCTGAAGTATGACATCCATACATATGCTTCCACTGTTGTTTTTGTTGACACAGAAGCTCTGGGAAGAACTGGTAACATTGGGACATTCCCATGGCAGTAGAAAGTACAAGCGCACTCTCTGTTGGCTGTTTTGGAGACACTTCAAAATGACATACAGAAGAATGCAGAGCTGAAAACCTATAGAAGCTTCATTTCCACTAGAGGAAGTGCCCTGCGCATTTTCAGAATTGTGACATAAATGTAATAAAAAAGAGGATCAACTAACTGAAACAGTATGGTGTGTTCATCACACCAAAGCAACACCAGGATTTAGAGATATACCAGACAACACACACAGGAACAGGGCATGTCATCAAGGACTAGGGAAAATTGTCCTCATAGAAATACCATGGAATTACGTACACCAAATTGTCTAAAGTTTGCATTTATCCAAGCCCCAAAATTCTGTATAAGATACATTATATTACCTGATCTGTAGAGTAAAAGAAGTATAGTAAAAGTAATAGGAATTTCCATTTTCAGTTCCAAAGAGATTGAAGGCCCAAAAAATAAGTTTTCAAAAAACTAGTCGGCAAAACGGTACCAGAGCAAGCTCTGAAAATGGAGGTGAGTAAAACACTGATGAACCACAGTGCCTCAGAATCACAAAAGGCAGAATACCAGAAAAGGGGAAGAGAAACTCTAAAGAAGAACCCAATAGTATCAGAAAACTCAATGGATGAGATAAAAACTGGGCTAAAGTCAATCCTAAGCAGACTATAAAATGCAGAGGAACTCGTGATTGACTGTGAGAAAAGGGGAACAGAAATCCCTCCATCAGAAGAAGACGACACAGAAAAGCAAGTGCAAACCAATGCTAACATCACTGTTGAATCCTGGGTTAAGAAAAAGCAGGTAAGAGTAGGACTAATAGGATTCCGAAATGGAAAAGCAAGAGATAAGATAATAAATTCTGAAAAGGAATTTGTAGAAAAATCAGAATGAAACTTGCTGAAATCCAAGAAAGTATCATCTATACGAATTCAGGAAGTACACGGAGTCCAAAATTGTTTGAATACCAATAGACCAACAAGAAGCAGTAGAATTCAAATAAAAAAATTCATGATCTTCTCAGTGATGTAAAATGCACCTCGAGGAAAAATTTAGTCACAACATTACCTCCAGAGGTGTTTCAGCTGATATCTCGGCAGATATTTTGCAGCACGGGGAGGAGAGCCAGTACATAGGTCATATCCTGAATGAGAAAATGCTGCCATCTAGGGTAGCCTATGCCAAATGGCCTCTGTTTATAACAACGGCAGAGCTAGGGAATTTCACTGACCGGCAAACCTAAAAAGAATTCAGCAGTTTGTAACTAATCCTAAAACAAAAATTGAGAATACTACCCTGAGTATAAAAGTAGCAAGATGAAATGGAAATAACAAAACCATTATTGCAAATGCAAGAAAAGCCTGAGTTGCAAAGAAGTAAGAAGAAGAAGGCAAGGAGGACATCAAAATCTTAAAAATGGTAGAGGGTAGCTGGAAATCATAGATGATTTTAAGCACTATCTTAAGTGAATCCGCTTATATGACTGTCTGTCTGAAGCAAAAGGAGAGATGCATGGCCTAATATGTTTGCAAAACATACAAACAATCAGACAAACAAACACCAAAAGGTTACAGTTGGCTGACATATTCCAAACAACCATGAATATTCAAAACAATATACTCAAAGTGTTTTCAAGGATCATTCAGCACGCTTCGACCCATTATGAAGGCTAGCATGTACTCAACACACTTGAATTCAGAAAACAGACGCGTGCATTACTATTCATAGATACTGATCCAGAAGTGCATATCGTGAGCCAACACAAATGATGATTTTGAATAAGTTTGTGTCATAGAACGATATACAGTCTTAGAATGCTTCCAACAGGATGAACGAATGCCTTATTCTACCCTACGTGGAGAAGAAATGGCATAAATCTATAGCAAAGACAAGTAGCTCTGCAAAACTGTACTAAGTGCAAAAGAGACAGTCAGGAAAGTGCACGTTGGGATTGGATTCATTTCTAGGAATTTCAGCCCCCATGAAACAAATGGATCCATGTTCTGAGAGTGTGGGTGTTTCAACAGAAAGCAACAGAAGGATATGTAATCTGGGTGAATGGATATTACACAAACATGAGTTTCCTTGATTGGGTCTCTGTGTACTGTGAACTGTTAGAAAGCTTAAATAGGTGTGAATCCATAAACTTAACATGGACACTCTTCCCTCCGTTTGTACTGTGTATACAGAACTTAACAAAAGGAAGAGGGAAGAGAAAATGACCTTGGGACCCGTGTGGTTAAAATCACATTTCCCTTAAGTAACTCTCGTCTAATGCAGCATCACCCCCCAAAAGGTCCTGATGCATCAACCAGAGGGGTAGGCAGTTACCGGTTGGATTCCAGGTGGAATGTTGGTGTGTACCACGAGGCATGTTGCGGCTGATGGATCCAAGGTAACTGGGCAGAATTCTGTGGGTGGATCAGTTTGATGGTTGGTCTGTTGCCCTATGTGGAGATTGGATTATGTCTTTTGATCGGGAACCTAAGTTCGTGATAATGCTGCTGCCCAAAGTCCTGAGTTCACGTGTCAGTTTCCAGAATCTGAAAGGGCAGATAGTGGAAGATCTGCCTGTCATCAGCTTACTGGTGAGGCTCCGAGGTATTTTCAGACTTGCCCTGTCCTTTTGACGTCGACTTTATGGGAGACACGAAGAGAAGCTTGCAGAAAAAATGGCTGCAAGGATTGAGGAGATGTGCGAACACACTGATGAAAGTTGTTCTGCTACAGTGGAGAATATCGGCATGGAGACATCTCTAGAGCATACCAAGCACGAAAGACTTTCATGAGACCTACTGAACCTCACTGATACTGGCAGAAACATACGGAGTGTCAACGTGCCCTTGAGAAAGTAACTCGATTCTCTGCTCCAAGAACGGGTCCAAGATTCCTGACGTCTAAAAGAGAAGAGATGGCAGAGATGATAAAGCGCTCATGTTCTTGAAAGGTGTCGTGAGAATCCACAAATCACAAGGGGCATTTACGAATCATTCAGACCGAAATGCAACAAGCCTAGGTAAGCCTATTCCCAGGTTTGTTTGTAGCTATCAATCACATGCACTTCCCTCCACTCCACTCAGTCATCCATTTCAAAGGATCAGAACCTGAGCTGCAATGAATCCAGTAGGAGGAGAACAAGACCCTTCTAAAAACAGAGTTCCTCCTCCTTTACAATCGGTGAACAACAGTGAAATGCTTAAAGGTCAATTACTCTCGACTAAAATAGATAGGAATTGAATACTTAGCTCACACAAAGAAATGATGACCTTCCCCTAGATTAAGGAAATGCTGGGGTTATGTATTCTTTGGGCTGAAAGGAGTGTGGGAAGTGAGGGGAATCATTGAATGAATTTGAATATGTATTAGGCCTCAAATTTTCAGGAAACTACAGGAAAATATTAGAAGTCAGATAGTGAACTGAACTGTACAAGTCGCCAAACTCATTAAAGACACAGGTTATGTGGACAGTCATTCACTTCCTTCAAGCCCCGGGTGCACTATACCTAGGAGGTGCAGACTTGGTTGTGTTAAATTGCTTTAACCAACATGATCGGATGATTAAGCATTCTCAGCACTGATAGAAGTGCACCTGGTTCTCAATATCATAGCATAGCTGCTGCAGGTTTCTCATAGTTAAATGCCTCTAGGTGTTTTTGGAATCAAGCCTAAATCTATAAATTCTGTTTAGATATTCTTGTATATTCCTAGAGAGGATTGTTAGCCCTTGAAATGCCAAAATTGCGTAGTATGTGTCATTGGGAGTAAAGGGCACCAGATGCACAAGGGAAACACAGATTGGGGGTTATATCAGGGTTCCAATAGGTATTTCATTGTTCCTTTTGTTGTTGGAGGCTTCAAGAGTAAAGAGTTGGCATGTCCCCTTCAAACATTTGGACAGCTATTTTACATTGAGACTGTGTGTTTTTTCCTTAGAGCTGACAAAATCTTTCAGGAATTTTCAAGTCTGGCTTCTAGGTTGATTTGGTAATTTTCAAAAACTAACTTCACTTTCATATAAATCCGAAAACACGTAAATCAATACTATTAACATTCTTAAAGACTGCAACTGCCTTATCAACATAATGTAAAAGCTGGATTCTTTGGACAAACCCGCCGACCATGGCTGTAAAGAAATCAGAGCGAAACTAATATCCAATTTCTCTGAATTATTTGTGAAAAGTGTTGATTTGTCGATGCCCAGTAGGAAGAGAACAAGTGCAAACTGCTCTCAGTAGCTACCATACACAAAATATTGTAAACACACACTCACCCAGCCCTTGGCACACGACACTTGCCTAAGAGTGGTCTGTTAATTCCAAAGACAGGTTGAGGACTCAGAAAAACTGGAAGCAGGAAAAGGTAAAGTAGAGAATGGAAATCAGTGCAGGATCGGACCTCTGGTAATGGAGGATCAAAGGTGAAACTCTGTTTTCCGTGGAAGCACACTCTCAAGCGGGCAGCAGGCACAGGATTGAAGGTGATGCGCTGAGTGTTAGAAGAGTGCACAGCAGATGCTTGGCTGACAGAACTCAAGGAAATCAGCTCAAAATATCCCCACAATTGAATCTGAGACCAAGATCCGAGCTGCCAAATCTGAGCTAGCAGAGGCAGCGGAAAAAGAAGGATAGGGCTTCGGATGATGGCTCTTGCACAACTCAGGGATCTAGAGTGTGTTGTGGGTTTTGGTGGGCACTTTCAAGATAGCAAAGAGAACTGTGACCTCAGTGAGACAGCAACCACACTGGCGCGTGAGGTTGAGTTTATCGATATGTCCAATGGCCACATCCACTGCATGTGCAGGACCAGGGTTCAATTTGATATTTTGCCAATACAGCACACGTGGGGCACAATCAGAGGTATCATGCATCTGGACTGAGGGTTCCAGGCGCCGTTGGGTTTCAAATCAGTATTAAAAGATTTAGGATCTTCTACATTCAAAACCTGGATTGGGATTAAATTCTGGTTTGAGGCAGAGGATGCGGAACAGCTCTGTGGTTGCTTTCGTGAACCCATTACTCAAGAATTAGAGAACTAGGAAGAGTGGTCAAAGTCCACAGCATGAGAAGATGAAGCATTTCTTACAGCATTATCACCCAAATGCAGATTCTACATTTTGGACGGCACTGACAGGGTACTGCACCGAGGACAGAGAGGTCAGTCTGCGGGATCATCCCAGCAGGCACTGAAGTATGACATCCATACATATGCTTCCACTGGTGTTTCTGTAGACAGAGAACTCTGGGAAGAACTGGTAACATTGGGACATTCCCATGGCAGTAGAAAGTACAAGCGCACTCTATGTTGGCTGTTTTGGAGACACTTCAAAATGACATACAGAAGAATGCAGAGCTGAAAACCTATAGAAGCTTCATTTCCACTAGAGGAATTGCCCTGCGCCCTTTCAGAATTGTGAGATTAGTGTAATAAAAATGAGGTTGAACTAACTGAAACATTATGGTGTGTTCATCACAACAAAGGCATCACCAGGATTTAGTGATATACCAGACAACACACACAGGAACAGGGCATGGCATCAAGGTCTAGGGAAAATTGTCCTCACAGAAATACCATGGAATTGCGTACACCAAAGAGTCTAAAGTTTGCACTTAAACAAGCTCTATAAGTCTATATTAGATACATGATATTACCTGACCTGTAGAATAAAATAAGCATAGTAAAAGAAACAGGAAGAACCATTTTCAGTTCCAAAGAGATTAAAGGCCCAAAAAATAAGCTTTCAAACAACTAAACGGCAAAACGATACCAGAGCAAGCTCTGAAAATGGAGGTGAGGAAAACACTGATGAACCACCATGCCTCAGAATCACAAAAGGCAGAATACCAGAAAAGGGGAAGAGAAACTCTAAAGAAGAACCCAATAGTATCAGAAAACTCAATGGATGTGATAAAAACTGGGCTAAAGTCAATCCTAAGCAGACTACATAATGCAGAGGGACTCGTGAATGTCTGTGAAGACAGGGGAACTGAAATACCTCCATCAGAAGAAGACACAGAAAAGCAAGTGCAAACCAACGCTAACATCAATGTTGAATCCTGGGTTAAGACAAAGCAGGTAAGAATAGGACTCATAGGATTCCCAAATGGAAAAGCAAGAGATAAAATAATAAATTCTGAAAAGGAATTTGTAGAAAAATCAGAATGAAACTTGCTGAAAGCCAAGAAAGTATCATGTATACGAATTCAGGAAGTACACAGCGTCCAAAAGAGGTGGAATACCAATAAACCAACAAGCAGCTGTAGAATTCAAACAAACAAATTTCATGATCATCCCAGTGATGTAAAATGCACCTCGAGGAAAGCAACTTAGTCACAGCAGAACCTCCAGAGGGGTTTCAGCTGATAGCTAGTCAGAAATTTTGCAGCACGGGGAGGAGTGCCAGGACATAGACCATATCCTGAATGAGAAAAAGCTGCAATCTTGGGTAGTGTATGCCAAATGACCACCTTTTATAACAACGGCAGAGCTAGGGAATTTCACTGACCGGCAAACCTTAAAAGAATTCAGCAGTTTGAGAGTGATCCTAAAACAAAAATTGAGAATCCTACCCTGAGTAGAAAAGTAGCAAGATGAAATGGAAATAACAAAACCATTATTGCAAATGCAAGAAGAGCCTCATTTGCAAAGAAGTATGAAGAAGAAGGCAAGGAGGACATCAAAATCCTAAAGATGGGAGAGAGTAGCCGGAAATCATAGTTGATTTTATGCACTATCTTAAGTGAATCAGCTTACATGACTTTCTGAAGCAAATGGAGATTTGCATGGCCTAATGTGTTAGCCAAACAATCAGACAAACCAACAAACACCAAAAGGTTACAGTTGGCTGACATATACCAAACAACCATGATTATTCAAGACAAAATACTCAAAGTGATGTCAAGAATCATTCAGCACCCATCGACCTATTATCGCTGTTAGCATGTACACAACACACTTGAATTCCAAAAACAGACTCGTGCATTACTATTCATAGATACTTATCCAGAAGTGCATATCGTGAGCCAACCCAAATGACGGTTTTGAATATGATTGGTTCATAGAACGTGATATAGACTTACAAGTCTTCCAACAGGATGAACGAATGTCATATTCTACCCTACGTAGAGAAGAAATGGCATAAGCCTATAACAAAGACAAGTAGCTCTGCAAAACTGTACTAAGAGCAAAAGAGACAGACTTGAAAGGGCACATTGGGATTTGTTTCACTTCGAGGAATTTCAGCCCCCATGAAACAAATGGATCCATGTTCTGTGAGTGTGGATGTTTCAGCAGAAAGCAACAGACGGATATGTATTCTGGGTGAATGGATATTACACAAACATGACTTTACTTTAGTGGGTCTCCGTGTACTGTGAACTTTTAGAAAGTATCAAGACGTTTGAAAACATAAACTAAAAATGGACACACTTCCCTCCGTTTGTACTGTGTATACAGTCTGGACCAAAGGAAAGCGGGAAGAAAAAAGGACGATTGGACGCCAGTGGATTGAATCACATTTCCTTTAGGAACCTCTACTCTAATGCAGCCCCTCCCCAACACTGAAAAAATGCAGCAACCATTGGGGATGGCAGTTACCGGATGCAATTCCAGATGGAATGTTGCTGTGTACCGCGAGGCTTGTTGTGGCTGGTGGATCCATGGTAACTGGGCAGAATTCTGTGGGTGGATCAGTGTGATGGAGGGTCTGCCGCCCTCTGTGGAGCTTGGCTTTGGTGTTTTGCTCGGGAAGCTGTGCAACTTTGAGTTCCTGCTGCTGCCCAAAGACCTGAGTTCACGGGTCAGTTTCCAGAATTTGAAAAGGCAGACAGTGGAATATCTGCCTGTCATCAGCTTACTGGTGAGGCTGAGTTACTTCCAGACTTGCCAAGTCCTGTTGAAGTCGACTTTATGGGAGACACGAAGAGAACCTGGCAGAAAAGCTGGCTGGATGGATTGAGCTGAGATGCGAACATATTGATGAGAGTTGTTCTGCTACAATGGAGAATACCGGCATGGAGGCTTCTCTAGAGAATTCCAGACTCGAAATTCTTTCATGAGAACTACTGAACCTCGGTGATACTGGTAGAAATATATGGAGTGTCAACGTGCTCTTGAGAAAGTTACTCAAATCCCTGCTTCAAGAACGGGTCCAAGATTCCTGATGTCTATAAGAAAAGAGATGGTGGAGATGATAAAAGCGCTCATGTTCTTGGAAGAGGTCATGAGAATCCACAGGTCCCAAGGGGCATTTACAAACCATTCAGACCAAAATGCACCAAGCCCAGGTAAGCCTTTTCCCAGGTTTGGGCATAGCTATCAGGCACTTGCACTTCCCACCCCTCCACTCAGTCATCCATTTTAAAGAATCAGATCCTGAGCTGCAATGAAGCCAGTAGGAGAAGAGCAAGCCCCTCCTAGAATCAGAGTTCCTCCAACTTCACACTCTGTGAAGAATGCTGAATTACTTAAAAGTCAAATACTCTCGACTAAAATAGATAGGTATTTAATACTCAGCTCACACAAAGAAATGATGACCTTCCCGTAGATTCAGCAAATGCTGTGGTTAAGTCTTTTTCAGGTGAAGGGAGTGTGGTATGTGAGGGGAATCTTTGACTGAACTTGAATATGTATTAGGCATCAGTATTTCAAGACAGTATAGTCAAATATTATAAGTCAGATAGTGAACTGAACTGTAAAAGTCGTGAAAGACATTAAAGACACAGGTTATGTGGGGCGTCTTTCCCTTCAGACAAGCTCTGGGTGCAAGATATCATGGGGGTGCACACTTGGTTGTGTGAAATTGATTTACCCAATATGATCGGATGATTAAGCGTTCTCATCAATGATAGAAGAACACCTGGTTCTCAATTGCCTAGCATAGTTGCAGCAGGGTTCTCATAGCTAAAATGCCTCTAGGTGCTTTGGAATCAAGCCTAAATGTATAATTTTGTTTGGTTTTTCTTGTATTTTCCTAAAGAGGAATGTTACCCCTTGAAATGCCAACATTGGCCAGTATGTGTCATTGGGAGTAAAGGGAACCACATGCACAAGGGAAACCCAGGTTCTCGGTTATTTCGTGGTTCCAATAGGTACTTCATGGTTCCGGTTGGTGTTGTTTTCAACAATAAAGAGTTGACATATCCCCTTCAACATATTGGATAGCGATTTTACTTTATAACTGTCTATATTTTTCTTATAGTTGACATAATGTTACAAAATTGATAGGTCTGGCATCTAGGTGGATTTAGTATGTCTCAAAATCTACCTTCATTTTCTTATAAATCCCAAAACATGTAAATCAATTCTATTAACCTTCTTAAAAACTGCAACTGAGTTATCAACACAATGTGAAAATTGGAGGCTAAGAACAAACCCTCCCACCATGGCTGCATATTAAACAGAGCTAAACAAACATCACAATTCTGTGAATTATATCTGTAAAGTGTTGATTTATCGATGCCCAGTTGGCAGAGAACCAGTGCAACCTGCGCTCACTCCCACCCATGTACACAGCAATGTAAACATCCACTCACCCAGCCCTTGGCACAGGACACTTTCCAAAGTGTGGCCTGTTACGTCCAAAGACAGGATGAGGCCTCAGAAAACCTGGAAGCAGGAGAAGGCAAAGTAGAGAATGGAAATCTGTGCAGGATCTGACCCCTGCTGATGGAGCAGCAAAGGTTAAACTCTGTTTTACGTGGACGCACACTCTCAAGCGGACAGCACAGATGGGATTGTAGGCAATGCGCTGAGTGTTAGAAGAGTGCACAGCAGATGCTTGGATGACGTAACTCATAGAAATCAGCACAAAATATTCTCACAATTGATTCTGAGACAAAGATCCGATCTGCCAAATTTGAGCCAGCAGAGGCAGCAGAAAATGAGTTATAGAGCTACAGATAATGGCACACGCTGAGTCTCAGGGATCTGGAGTGCATTGTGGGTTGTGGTGGGTTCTATCAAGAGAGCAAACCGACCTGTTACCCCATTAAGAAAGCAACCACATTGGCGTGTGAGGTTGAGTTTTTCAATATGTGCCATGGCCACATCCACTGCATCTTGCAGGCCCAGGATCAATTTGGCATTTTGCCAATAGAGCACGTGTGGTGCTCAGAGATGTCGTGCATCTGGTCTGAGGGATTCAGTGGCCCTTGGGTTTGAAATCAGTATTAAAAGCTTTAGGATCTGCTACAGTCATAACCTGGACAGGGATTATGGATTGGTTTGAGGAAGAGAATTCAGTACAGCTCTGTGGTTGCATTCGTTCACCCATGACCCAAGGATGAGTGATCAAGGAATAGTGGTCAAAGTCCACAACGTGAGAAGTTGAAGCATTTCCTTCAGCATTATCTCCCAAATGCAGATGCTACATTTTGGATGGCACTGACATGGTACTGCACAGAGGACACAAAGATTGGTCTGCGGGATCATTCCAGCAGGCCCTGATGTATGACATCCATACATATGCTTCCACTGGTGTTTCTGTAGACAGAGGAGCTCTGGGAAGAACTGGTAACGTTGGGACATTCCCATGGCAATAGAAAGCACAAGCGCACTCTCAATTTGCTGTTTTGGAAAGACTCCAATATGACATACAGCAGAATGCCGAGCTGAAAATCTTTAAGCTTCATTTCCAGAACAGGAAGTGTACTCTGCACTTTCAGAAATGTGAGGTAAGTGCAATAAAACGAAGTTTTACTAATTGAAATTATATGGTTTGTTCATCACAACAAAGGCAACACCAGCAATTAGAGATATACCAGACAACACACACAGGAACAGGACATGGCATCAATGCCTAGGGAAAATTGTCCTCACAGAAATATCATGGAACTTTGTACACCCAATGGTCTAAAATTTTCACTTAACAAAGCCCTATAAATCTATATTAGATATCTGATATTACTTGACCAGTAGAGATAAAGAAGTAGAGTAAAAGAAACAGGAAGTACCATTTTCAGTTCCAAAGAGTTTGAAGGCCCAAAAAATAAGCTTTCAAACATCTAGACTGCAAAACGCTACCAGAGCATGTATTGAAAACGGAGGTGAGGAAAACATGAAGTACAACAGTGTCTCAGAATCACAAAAGGCAGTTATCCAGGAAAGGGGAAGAGAAACTCTAAAAACGAGCCAAATAATACCAGAAAATTCAAGGATGAGATAATATCAGTGCTAAAGTCAGTCCAAAGCAGACTTGATAATGCAGACGGACTCGTGAAAGACTGTGAAGACAGGGGAACAGAAATCCCTCGATCAGAAGAAGACATAGAAAAAGAAGTGCAACCCAATGCAAACTTTGCTGTTGAAGCCTGGGGTAAGACAAAGCATGAAAGAGTAAGATTCGTAAGAGTCCCAGATGGAAAAGCAAGATTAACAAAAAAGTCTGAAAAGATATTTGTAGAAAAATCAGACTGTAACTTGCTGAAAGACAAGAAAGAATGAGGTATACGAAATCAGAAAGTACACATACCAAAGGAGTTGGAAACCCAATACACCTACATTCAGCAGTATTATTCAAATCAACAAAGTTCATGATCTACCGAGTGATTTTAAATGCATCTAGAGGAAAACAACTTAGTCACAACACTACCTCCAGAGGGGTTTCAGCTTATATTTCGAAAGGAATATTGCAGGATAGAAGGAGTGACAAGACATAGACCAAATCCTGAATAAGAAAAAGCTGCAATCTATGGTAGCCTAAGCTACAAGACTGCCATTCCTATTAAAGGCAGAGCTAGATAATTTCACAGACCGGCAAAACTTAGAAGAATTCAGCAGTTAGGAACTTAGCCTTAAAGGAAGATTGAGAATTCCACCCTGAATCGAAAAGTAGCAAGTAGAAATGTAAATAAGAAAACCATTATTGGAAATGCAGGAAGAGCAAAGAGTTGCAAAGAATAAACAAGAAGGCAATGAGGAAATCAAAATCCTGAAGATGGAAGTGGGGAGCAGGAAATCATAGGTGATTTTCTGCACTATACTAAGTAAATCATCTTACATAACTCTCTGAAGCAAACGGAGAGATTCATGGTGTAATGTGTTTGCAAAACAAAGAACAAGCAAACAGTCAAACAAATAAACACAAAAAGTGTACGGTTGGCTGACATCTATCCAAAGGAAACATGATAATTCAAAATAAATTACTCAAAGTGATGTCAAGGATCATTCAGCCTGCATTGACCCAGTATCGAGGCTTGCATGTAATCAACACACATGTATTCAGAACACAGACGTGTGCATTAATATTCATAAATATTGATTCAAAAGAGCATATCGTGACCTAACCCAAATGCCGATTTTGAATAAGATGGAGTCATAGTCCGTGATATAGGATTACAAGTCTTCCAACAGGATCAATGAATGGCATATTCAACACTACGTAGAGAATAAATGGCATACACCTATAACAAAGACAAGTAGCTCTGCAAAACTGTACTAAGAGCAAAAGAGACAGACAGGAAAGTGCACATTGGGATTGGTTTCACTTCTAGGAATTTCAGCCACCATGAAACAAATGGATCCATGTTCTGAGAGAGTGTGTATTTCAGCAGAAAAGCAACAGATGGATATGCATTGTGGGTGAATGGATATTACACAAACAAAAGATTCTTATAGTGGGTCTTTGTGTAATGTTAACTGTTAGAAAGTTTAAAGACGTGTGAAACCATAAACTTAACATGGACAGAATTCCCTCCGTTTGTACTGTGTATACAGATCTGTACAAAAGAATAGAGGGAAGAAAAAACTGATCATGGGACGCTAATGGAGAGAATCACATTTACCTTTGGAACCTCTCGTCTGATGCAGCCCCTCCCCCAACACTGACAAGATGCAGCAACCATTGGGGATGGCAGTTACCGGTTGGATTCCAGGTGGAATCTTGGTGTGTTCCGCCAGGATTGTTGTGGCTGGTGGATCCAAGGTAACTGGGCAGAATTCTGTGGGTGGATCAGTGTCATGGAGGCGGTACCGCCCTCTATGGAGCTTGGCTTAAGTCTCTTTTTCTGGAATCTGTTTAAGTTCGAGATACTCGTGCTGCGCAATGGCCTGAGTTCACGGGTCAGTTTCCAGAATCTGAAAGGGCAGATAGTGGAAGATCTGCCTGTCATCAGCTTACAGGTGAGGCTCCGAGGTACTTTCAGACTTGCCCTGTCCTTTAGAATTTGACTTTATAGGAGACATGAAGGAAGTTGGCAGAAAAGCTGGCTGCACGAATTGAGGTGAGATGCGAACACATTGATGAGAGTTGTTCTGCTACAATGGAGAATACGGGCACGGAGACTTCTGTTGAGAATACCAGGCTCAAAAGACATTCATGAGACATATTGAACCTCGCTGATACTGGCAGAAACATATGGAGTGTCAACGTGCACTTTAGGAAGGTACTCAATTCTCTGCTCCAAGAACGGGTCCAAGATTACTGACGTCTAAAAGAGAAGAGATGGCAGAGATGATAAAAGCGCTCATGTTCTTGGAAGAGGTCGTGAGAATCCACAAGTCCCAAGGGGCATTTATAAACCACTCAGACGACCAAGCACGAAGCACAGGTAAGCCTTTTCCCAGGGTTGGCCCTTGGTACCAAGCACTTGCTCTTCCCTCCCCTCCCCTCATGTATCCATTTCAAAGAATCAGCACTTGAGTTGCAATGAAGCCAGTAGGAGCTGAGCAAGCCCCTCCTTGTATCAGAGTTCCTCCTCCTTCACATTCTGTGCACAACAGTGAACTCCTCCATTGTCAACTACTCTCGACTAAAATAGATTGGTATTGAATTCTTCGCTCACACCTTGAAATGATGATCTTCCCCTAAATTCAGCAAATGCTGGGCTTATGTCTACTTTGGTGTGAAGGGAGTTTTGTAAGTGAGTGAATTTTTTGCCTGAATTTGGATATTTATTTATCCTCATTTTTTCAAAACAGTATTTGTAACTATTATAATTCAGTTATTGAAATGAAGTGTAATTGTTGGCATAGATATGTAGTGACACTTCTTTTGTGGACCGTCTTTTCCCTTTTGTCAAGTCCCAGGAGCAGGATATAATGTGATTGCTGTATTTTTTGGGTTAAATTGCTTTTCTCAACATAATTAGTCAATTAAACATTCTCATCTTTGATAGAAGAGCACATGATTCTCAATAGCCTAGCAAAGCTGCGGCAGTGTTCTCATATCTATAATATCTCTAAGTGCTATTGAAACCAAGCCTATGTAAAAATACATAGTTTGGGTTTCTTTGTGGTTTCCTAAATAATAATTTTTCCCCTTGAATCGCCAACATTGACCAGTATGTGGCATTATTAGGAAAGGGCACCACATGCACAATGGAAACCTAGGGTTGTGGTTGTTAATGGTTCTAAGAATAATTTCATTGTTTCTGTTAGTGCTGGAGGCACCAAGAGAAAACTGTTGACCTGCCTCCTTCTTGACTTTTGGCTGCTAATTTATATTTTCTGGGCATTTTTCTTATTTGGATATTTCAAGCTGGTACCTAAATTTGGCAACTCTGTCTTATAGTTAGATTTAGTATGTTTCTAAAACTGTATTTATTTTGATACATTTCCCATGTATGTAATTTAATTCTGTTTATTATTTGAAAGTCTGCAATGAGGTATGAACACATTGTCAGACCTGGAGTTTTCGGACACATCCTCCCACAATTGATATACAGAAAATTAGCTAAACAAGAATCAAGTGTCTGTGAGTTATGACTAAATTGTGTTAATTTATCCATGCCAAACTGGCAGAGTACCAGTGCAAACTTTGCTCACTCTCTCCCATGTATACAGCAAGATAAACATACACTCTCCCAGCCCTTGGCCCAGGAACCCTGCTGAATAATGCCCAAACATCTCTTACTTCAAAAGTCAGAAAGAATTCTCACATAACCTGGAAAGAGTAGAAGGCAAATTAGAGAATGGAAATCAGTGCAGGACCTGACCTTTGGTGAGGGAGCAGTAAAGGGGAAACTGTGTTTTACTGGAATGCACACTCTAAAGTGGACAGGTCATTTGAGACGGAAGACAATGTGCTGAGGGTTAAAAGAGTGCATAGTGGACGTTTGGTTGACATATCTGAAAGCAATAATCACAAAATTTCTCTGCAATTCATTCCCAGACCAATACTCCACCTGTTAATTTTGAGCTAGGAGTGCCTGTGGAATCTGTGTGTTAGGGCTGTGGCTGATGTCACAAATTTATTCCCAGGGGTTTGGAGATTGTTTTGGTCTGTGGTTGGTACTATCTAGAGAACAGATCTGCCTGGGTCCTCTCTTAATATTAAATCTGCTGGCATATGTGTTGTGAATTAGCTTAGTAACCCAGGGCCTTAGTCACAGTCTTTCCACATCCACGGTATAATTGCTCATTTTCTCCATAAAGGAGAAATGGGTCTCATTCAGAGCCATCTTCATCTAGTTTCTAGAATCCAGGGCAATTTATTGTTGAAATCAGATTCTATAGCCCAAGGATCTGCAACTTTCATAGGCAGGATTGAAATTTCTTATTGTCCAAAGCAGAGGTTTTTGAAATGCCCCATGCTTGCCTTTGAGTTCCAATGCCTTATTGCAAGAGTTCTTGGAGCAGAGATCTGCTGAACAATATGTGAATTTGAAGCCTTTCCATCAGACGTGACTACCACATGCTAATGCAACAATAGTTGTGGTGCTGACCCAGTACTACACTAAGGACCCAACTGTGGCACTGCACGCTTCAACAGGTTCTAATGTGTGACATCATTAGATTTGTTTCCACTTTTGTTTTTGTTTGCAGAGAACCTGAGGGAACCCATTATAAAATTTTGACTTTTCCGTGGCAATAGTAAGGATGAATGCACTTTCATGAGAGTGTATTGGAACCATTCCCTATCCACATATCCAGCCGGCAGCCCAGAAACCATTTGGAAGCCTCTATTCCAGCAAAAATTACTAGTCCCAGGACTGTCAGAGCTATGATAAGCATTTAAGCAAAATGACACTCTGCTAACTTTACTAGAATAGGTTGTATTCACCACAACAAAAACCACACTAGCAATCATAGATATAACAGGCAACAGACACAGAAGGAATGCATGGCATCATTACATACCAAAAACAATCCTCACAGCATTAATATTAAATGTGCACAGAAATGATTTCACTTACAAAAGCTGTTCAAGTCTATAATAGATAACTGATAATCCTTAACCCATAGCGATAGAGAGATATAATAAAATTAAAAGAACCATTCCAAATTTTCAAAAGACAGGAGTCTCCTGAAAGAACATCCAATGTATTAGACCACCAAAATTTACTAGAACATGACTTGAAAAGGGAGTACATTAAAACACTGAAGGAAATCTTGAGTCTATGAGTACAAATGCAGGCTAGTATAAATGGAAAGAGAAACACTTTAGATGAGCCAAATATAATCAGAAAACTCAATGGTGAGAATAGCTAAGCTAAAGACAGTCCAAATCGGACTAGATAATGCAAAGGAACAAATAAGTGACTTCGAAAGCAGGATAACCGCAATCAGTCAGTCAGAACACGACATAGAAAAGCAATTGAAAACCAATGCAAGCAATGCAACTGAAACCTGGGATAAGAGAAAACATACCAGTCTATGACTCATAGGGATCCCACATGGAAAAGAAGAAAGACAAATGGTTTGAAAAGATATTTGAAGAAATCAGACTGAAATTTTCTTAAACCAAAGATAGAACCAGCTATCTTAACACAGGAAGCACAGAGGGTCCAAGCATAATGAACCCCAGTAGGCCTACAACAATATATATTCTAACTTAAATGGCCAAAATTGATAATAAAGAAATGATTCTAAATGCACCAAAATAGAAACAAGTGCATTGCAAGAGAACTTTCTAATGTCTTCAGCTGATTTCTTAATAGATAGATTGGTAATTTTTTCTTCCCTCTTTCATTTTGTGTTGATCCCCATTCCAAGAACTGATGAAAGGCAGATTCCTTCAGTCTAAACAAGATGAGTTGGCAGAGATTCTATAAGTGTTCAAGTTCTTGGAAGAGGTCATCATAATCAACACATCTCAAGGGGCTTTTTCAGACAATACAAGAGACCATGCACCAAGCCCTTTTTATAGTTTTACCAGGAGTGGCCCAATGTATTAAGACTTGCTGTTCCTTCACACTAAACCAGCCATGCAGGTATACCTTCAGTCTGCTACTGCAGTTGAATTGGAGCCAGGTCCAATTTTACCAACACTGTAGGGAGAACCTGAGCCTGCTACTGCAGGAGACACAGCACTGTGTCCCATTTCACCAATCTTTCAAGGAGGCCCTGAGCCTACTCCTGCAGGAGACTCAGAGCCAAATCACATTCCACCAGCTCTGTAGGAAGACCCCCAAGCCTTCACTTGCAATGGATCCAGGAATGTGTCCAATTCCACTAGCCTTGTAGGGAGACCTTGAACCTATTCCTGCAGGAGAACCAGATCTCTGTCATATTCCACCATCCCTCCAGGAAGATGCAGGGCCTCCTCCTGCAGGAGACTCAGGAATGGGTCTAATTTCACCAGTTCTGCAGGGAGACACTAAGCCAATTCCTGCAGGAGACCCAGGACTGGGTCCCATTCCATCAACCCTGCACGAAGACCTTGAAGTGGGTCCAATTCCACTAGCCTTGCTGGGTGACCCACAAGCCTGATCCTGCAGGAAAATTAGAGATATGTCATATTCCAGAAGCCCTGCAGGAAGACTGAAAACCTGCTCCTGTAGGAGACACAGGAATAGGTCCAAATCCACCAGCCTTGCTGGGAGAGCACAAACCTGATCCTGCAGGTGATACAGAGCGAGGTACAATTCCAACAGCCCTGCAGGGATATCCTGAGGCCACTTCAGCAGGAAACACATGACTGGGTCACATTCCAATATCCCAGAAGGGAGACTGTAAGCCTGCTACTCCAGGAAACCCAGGACTTCGTCCCATTCCACCAAACCTGCAGTCAAACACTGAGACTGCATCTGCAGAAAACAGAGTGGGTCACATAACACCAGCCCTGTAGTGAGACTACAAACCTGCTCCTGGGGGAGACCAAGCCCTTCACAGAGAACATGAGCCAGCTCCCGCAGAAGAACAAGAGTTGTGTGACATTCTACCAGCTCTGCAGGTAATCCCTAGGCTTGCTCCTGCAGGAGACAGACATCCCAGTCCAATTCCATCAGCCTTTCCAGGGAGAACCCCGCTTCCTCTTCTAGGAGAGACAGAACTAGATCTCATTCCACCAACCCTGCACGGAAACACTGAGCTTGCTCCTGCAGGATACCCACAGCCAAGTCATATTCCACAAACCCTGCAGGGAGACACTGAGTCTGCAATTGCAAGAGACCAAGGACTGGGACGAATTCCACCAGCTCAGCAGGGAATCCCTCACCTGCTCCCATAGGAGACTAAGAGCCATCAGTTCTGGTGGGGTCCCTAAGCCTGCATCTGCAAAAAATACTACAGAGTGGAGTCACATTCCACCAGCCCTGCAAAGAGAACAGAACCTGCTGCTGCAGGAGACACAGGACTAGGTCCCATTCCACCAACCTTGCAGGGATACCCTGAGCCTTGGACCAAGGAATGGGACAAATTCTGCTAACCTTCTAGGGAGACCATGAGCCTCTCCTGCAAGAGAACCAGAGATGGGTCATATTACAGTATTCTTCCAGGAAGACCCAAGGCCTGTTCCTGCAGGAAATGCAAGAACAGGCCCAATTCCTCCAGCCTGAAGGTAGTGTCCAAATCTGTTCTGGCAGGTGACCCAGAGATGGGTCCCATTCCACCAGCCCTGCAGGGAGACTCTGAACCTACTTCTACAGGAGACCCAGGAATGGGTCCCATTAAACCAACCCTGAAGGGAGACACAGAACCTACACTTGCAGGAACCACAGAGCCAGGTCACATTCCATCAGCCCTGTAGTGACCCCTGAGCTGGGTCCAATTACACTATCCTTGCAAGGAGACCCTGTGCCTACTCCTGAAGCAGAACCAGTGATGGGGTCATGTTCCAACAGCCCTGCAGGAAGACCTGGAGCCTGCTTCTGCAGAAGACCCAGGACAGGGTCTGATTCCACCACCCCAGCAGGGAGAAATCTAGCCTGCTCCTGCAAGTGACCAAGGTCTGAGTCATATTCCACTAGCCCTGTAGGAAGAACATAAGACTGCTGTTACAGGAAACTCAGAGCCATGTGCCATTCCAGCAACACTGCAAGGAGAGTCTGAGCCTGCCCCTGAAGGAAACAGAAACCCAGTCACATTCCACAAGCCCTGCAGGGATACCTGAGCCTGCACATGCAGGAGACCCAGGCCTGGGGCCAATTCTACCAGCCCTGTGGAAAGACCCTGAATCAGCTCTGGCAGGAGACTAAGAGCCATGTCACATTCCACCAGCCCTACAGGTAATTTATCAGCCTGCTCCTGCAGAAGACCCAGAGCCAGGTCACATTCCATGAGCAATGCAGGGAGACTTAGAACCTACACCTTCAAAAGACCCAAGAATTGGACCAATTCCAATGGCACTGCAGGGAGACCATGAGCCGTGTCCAATTCCACTAGCCCTGTAGGAAGGCCCCGAGCCTACTCCTGCAGGAGAACCTGAGATTGGTCATATTGCAACAGCTCTAAAATGACCCAGAGCCTGCTCCTCCAGGATACCCAGGACTATGTCCCATCCACCAGCCTTGCAGGGAAACCCTGAGACTGTTCCTTCAGGAGAACCAGAACTGGCTCACATTTCACCAGCAATGCAGGGAGACTTAGAGCCTGCACCTTCAAGACACCCAAGAATTGGACCAATTCCAACAGGACTGCAGGGAGACCATTAGCCAGGTCCAATTCCACTAGCCCTGCATAGAGACCCCGAGCATGCTCCTGTAGGAGACCCAGCACTGGGTCTCATTCCACAAGGCTTGCAGGGAGAAACTCTGCCTGTTTCTGCAGGAGACCAACAGCTGAGTCACATTTCACCAGCCCTGAAAGAAGACCCCAATCCTGCACCTGCAAGGGACCTAGGACTGGAACAAAATTGACTAGCCCTGTAGAGGGACCCTGAGCCTGCTTCTGCCAGAGAATCAGAGATGGGTCATATGCCATCAACCCAGCAGGGACAGTCTGAGCCTGCTCCTGCAGGTGATACAGAGTAGGGTGAAATTGAAAAACCTTGCAGGGACACCATGAATCTGCTGCTGCAGGAGAAAAAGGATGGAGTCTCATTCCACAAGCCTTACAAGGAGACCCTGAGCCTGGTCTTGCATGAGATCCTGAGCTGGATCCTGCAGGAGACACAGGACTGGGTCCCATTCTACCAACCCTGCAGGGGAACCCGAACCTGCACCTGCAAAAAACACAGAACCGTGTCACATCCCACCAGCTCTGCAGGGAGACTGTAAGACTAGCCCTACAGGAGACCTAGAGACAGGTTACTTTACCAGTCCTGCAGGGAGACCCTGAGCCTGATCTTGTAGCTCCTCCTGCACCTACACACACACTTCTATGAGACCCAGAGCCAATTCAGGGTCTGAGATGCCTCTGCAAACACCAACACTGTCATCTAATTCTCAGAATCAACCCACTCCCAGACCCAAAATTTACTTCCCTTCTCCTGGCATCATTTTTGTTTGTTTTTTCTGTAATTTCCTTGTTTTCTTTCATGTCACTTAGAGTATCATCTTTTTTTATGTTTTAAGTTTACAATAATAAAATTTAGATGTTTTTCCATTTTAAATTGTGCAATTCAGGAGCATTAAGTGCATTCACAATGCTGTGTAACCATCATCACTGTCTAGTTTCAGACTGTTTCTTTCCTCATAATAAAACCCTGTATCCAAAGCACATATTCTCTTTTCTCCCTCCCCCAGCCCCTGACAAGCCCTAATCCTATTTCTTTCTGTGTGTCTTTCCCTACCCTGTATGTTCCCTATCAATGAAATCATACAAAAGATGGCTGTTTGTGTCTGCTCTCATATTTTAACAAGGGACTGGTGTTTTTTTTTTTTTTTTTTTTACTTGAAGTAGCATTTTGGTTATTTGAAAGGGAAACCCAGGTGGATTAAACATGAGATGTACAAAATGAAAAATTTAGTAACTATGTGCATAATCTCGAGATAGGCACTGCTATTCTATGTGTGAAACCAGAGCCAGAAGGGAGATGCTTAGCTCTTCCTGTGGCAAAACATAACCTACAAAATAAAAAATAATAATATTCAAAAGCCATGAAAGACAAACCACAACCTGGAAAAATCATTTTTCATAACCTAAAGTCAGAGAAAGGTTTCACATCCCTGTGGTCCAAAAACTTCTTGAAACACTGTGTTCTAAACAGAAACAGAACAAACACATGCAATTCCAACAAGAGGCAATGCAGGTGGCCAGTGTATATTAGAGGTGCTTGACCTCTCAAGTGAGGATGCACACAGATGTACACACTTTGGAGACAGCATTGGTCACCATCACACTGGCAGGACTTTAGCCTGTTGACAACCAGCTCTAGTGACAACATGAGGAGGCAGAGGCCACAGTAGATACCCTGGAGGTAAGAGTGAGCAGACACTCCTCTCTGGGAGAAGAGTATGCAGGATGAATTACAGTTCCACAAGTTCACCCCTTTCCGAGTAGTGCTGATGCTTAGTGTTGATCATACTAAAATTCTTGCACAATTTTTCAAAGATGTCTTTCCAAGGATGTTCATCACAGTTCTGGTTTAACTAGTAGGAGATTGGAAGCAACACTAATGTTCATGGAGAGGGGGTGGGATTCATCAGTTCTGGTTCACATGGAGGAATGATTGTTGTGCAGCTGGAAAAATGACTGCTAGGTCTTTACCTGATGTCAAGGAAGCCCTCAGTTTGGATGCTTGTTAATCCATCATCTACATCCCAGATTCCATCTATGACCACATATGTGTCAAATCATCATAGATGTAAATGAATCTTGTGGTGTGTGAGAGACAGAGGCAGAGAGAATAAGAGAGATAGAGACTGAGAGATGTTCACCAAGCCATTCATGACGGTCACTTCTGGGTGTGGGATTTGCAAATCTCTGCACTTTTCCTTTAGGCAACATTTCAAGTGTTCATAATGTATCTATATTGCTTTACTAATTCTAAGGTATTTAAAGCATATGTTACTTGAGATTCATTCATATTGCATCCACAGCATAAAGTTTATTATTTTTATTTAAAGTATTTGTTACAAGTACAATCATCATTTATGAGAGTAAAATGATAAATTCTAAAGAATTAAGAATCAGATAAAGAACAAAACCTTTTGGTGACTCAGACACAGGCCAGCTAGTTGGCAGCAAATGGCAGGGTGGGACATGTTTTTCCAGAAGGTTGTGTATGTTCTGAATCAGCATCCAATAGAGGCAAGGAAAAATTACAAGACATGTACGCTGGAAACTACAACAGCTTGTTGAGAGTAATTAAGAAAGACCTAGCCCTATTTTAAAATTTGAAGGAGCCAAAATGACAGAGTAGACAGACTCACAGCTTGACCTCTCCCACAAATACACAAAGAATTACATCTACAAAAACATTGAATTGCACAGAAGCCTCCTGAAATCTGGCTGACTGTCTCTCATTTTGAAATACAGGAAGATTCTCACAAAATATGGTAAGGAATAAAAAGAAAAAAGAAAAATTCAGTGCAGGACTGATCCTGCAGGGAAAGAGTAGCATAGGAAGAAAGGCACCCTCACACTGGGACACAACCTCTCTAGCTGGGAGATCAACTAGGAAAGAAGCAGAGCTTCCAAGGTTTGGAGGAGACAGTGGCAACTGCATGGCAGGCAGAACTGGGGAACTGACACAGAGGGTCCCTGTGATGACCAGCACTAGACATGAGCTAGCAGGGATGAGCCAGGACTGTCTACTGGAGTCAGTGAAGAGCCCAGGCAGAGGGCTGGGTCACACTGCAGAGAGGCAGCATCAGGAAACTAGAGGGCAGTGTGAGCTCTGGCTGTGTGTGTGTGTGTGTGTGTGGAACAGAACAGACTGAAACCCTCATAAAAAAGCACCAATGTTGGTAAAATGGGGAAGGAATGACGCATGGCTGTGCCAAAGTCACTTTCTCCACTTGGCTCCATTGTTGGTGTGTTCTCATGAGAAGAGAAATGGGGCTTGGTCATAGCCAACACTGCTGCACAAAGGCAGAGCTGAATGTTGAATCCATATCCTGTGCCATTGCAACTTCACAGGCGGGACTGAGATTTGTTTACAGCCCCAGGCAGAGAGGGTGGATTTGCTCTCTCTGGTCACTTTGTGGATCCACACCTCTGGGACTTACAGGCAGTGAGTGGAGTTGTGACTCAAGAAGGGTGGCCAGTGAGGGTATTTACAACAGGGTGGTGTATGGTTCCATATGTGGATGCGGGATTGGGGTTTGAGCTGAACCTGTAGTGGACCACAAATTCATGTGTGTGACTACACACTTGCTAAGGCAGGTCCAAGGGACTGACACTGCTGGATCTGCACTGATGTTTCCTGGGGCTCAGAACCTGAGGGGCACCAGAGTAGGTGGCTGACATTCCCATAGCTAAGGCAGGGATAAAGTCAACATCAACAAATAGTACTTTGTAAGTCTGCATAACAGGTGACAGACAACACCACAGAGGGAACTCCCCAGTGGACATCTGCCTATTTTTCTTCACAACTGAAGTGCTCCCACACTGCCTACTACACACCACAGCTCAGAAACGGGTCTAGAAGAAATACATAGAGCCAGAGAAATATAAGTAAATAAAGAAGCTGAGGAACCACTTTCAATTAAAAGAACAAGAGAAATCCCCTGAAAGAACAATCAGTAAAATAGACTGATAGTCTACTAGACTTCAAAAAGGGAATGAACAACACACTGAAAGAACTAAAAGAGACTGTCAATAGAGACAGAAAACTTTGAAAAGAAAATTTAAACTATAAAGAAGAGCTAGTTAAAAATAGAAAATTCAACTACAGGCAATCAAAAGCAGACTAGATAACGCAGAGGAATGAATAAATGACTTAGGAGACAAGATAAAAGAAATAACCCAATACAGCAGACAGAAAAGCCAATAAAAACCAATTAAAGCAAGATAATATACAGTGTGCCAGCCTATGCATAATAGTGGGTCCCAGAAGGAGAAGAAAGAGAAAAGGGGATTGAAAAGATAGTTAAAGGAATCATGACTGAAAACTTTCCAAACCTTAAGAAGGAAAGAATTATCCAAGTACAGGAGGCACAGAGGGTCTCAAACAAGAAGAAACCAAACAGACCTACACCAAGACATATTATAATTAAAATGGTTAAAATTAAAGATAAAGAAAATATTCTAAAGGCAGTGAGAGAAAAACAAAATGTTAGTTACAAGGGAGCCCCATAAGCATTCAGCAGATTTCTCTACATAAAAACTTCTGGCCAGAAGGGAGTGGCAAGGTATATTCAAAGTCCTGAATGAGAAAAGGCTGCAAACTAGGATATTCTATTTAGAAAGACTCTCCTTTAGAACAGAAAGAGAGAGAAAGAATTTCACAGACAAGCAAAACTAAAAGAATTCAGCAGTACTAAATGTATGCTAAAAAAAAAAAAAATTGAAAGTTCTAATCTAAATAAAACATAAACAGGAAACTATAGAAATTAGGAAACCATAATTGGAAATGCAATAAATACAGTGAATTGCAAGGGAAAACATGAATATATAAATAAGTCAGCAAGTCAATAAAGAAAGCAAGAAAGAAAGAGAGAAAGAGAGAATAGCAAAATCATAAAAGGTGAAAGAGGAGAGCAAGAGAATATAGATTTTGTTCCCTTTCTTTTTTTTTTTTCTTCTTTCTTTTTGTCTTCTTTCTTTTTAGGATGCACTTGGGCCTACATGACTATCAACTAAAACCAAACAGATGAAGTAAGGGGTTACCATACTTGAAAGACAAGATAACCACAAATCAGAAGTATATAAAGAGTCATAAAACCCAAAAAGAAACCAAGCTTATAGAAAAGAAATTTATCAAATGACAAAAATAAAAAAAAAAAAATAAAAGAAAGAAACAAATAAGAAATACCAAATCAACTGGAAAACAAATTTCAAAATGGCAATAAAACCACATCTATAAAATAACTACTATAAATGTCAATGGACAAAGTGTTCCAATCAAAAGAAAAAGTGAAGGAGGGGGAAAGATGGTGGAGTAAAAAAGATGCTCAGAGCTCACCCCTCTACCACAAATTCACCAAAAGTGACATCCACAGACACACCCACCACCCAGAACACCTGCTGAACTTTGACAGAATATTGCCTTCTTCAAAAGATAAAATTTTCACAAATCTGGTAGGAGAAAAGGAGAAAAGAAGAAAAAGGAAAATAGTTCAGGACCATTCCAATGAGGAGGGAGCTGCAAAGGAGTAATAGCATTAATACACTGGGTCTACCCAACTCCAATGGCGAGTTCAGCAAGATGGAGAGGGAACATCTGCTGCTCGGATCTGTACAGAATAGCCTTTGACTGACAGAACTAAGTTAATTGGGCACAAAGAGCCCCAACGATCCCCAGCCCTAGACGTGAACCAGCAGAGGTGGGATGGGACAAGCTGTCTGAGTCGAGCAGAGGACTCGGGCTGACTGTACAGAGGAAACCTTGGGGGACTGCAATGTTCTGTGTGCCATGGCTGGGAGAGTATACAGATTAGAACAGCCTGGGTCCCCCATAAAATCCAAAAAAAAAAAAAAAGGCAAAGCAACACTGCTGGTCTGCCCTGGGGGGAAGGGGATCCGTAGCCATTGTGTCCACAGACCCACAGTGCCATTATTGGAGACTTCTTGGGAGAAGAGTGTCAAGGCTCAGCCATAGCCACCATATTTTCTGGTTCATGGTTCCCAGGTAAAGGAGGGGTCAAAACCCGAATCCCTACCTAGGGGCTCCACAACCTCATAGGTGGCACTGAGATTTGTTTACAGTCCCAAGCAGAGGGGACCATTACACACCGATGCCTCTCTGAATTGGCTCTTCTAAGACAAATGGACAAGAAGCAGTGTTCTGCAACAGAGCAGGGGTGAGGGCTAGTGCAGCTGTTTTCTCTGAGTCCACCTATGAAGCATGGACCTAATGTGGCAGGGGAGCTACCTGCCAACTACCTTGCACAAGTGTGGTACTGGGACCAGGCATCTGGTGGGGGTGCAGACCACACACTTACTGATGCTGGGACACAGACCAGGAGCACGACTGGAGGGCCTCTGGAACCAGCAAGTGGAGTTTTCACAGCAGGATATGGGCAGGAGTGTGACAACCACAGGAAAAAAGGAGCTCCTGCTCAATATCCAGGGCAGACTCAGGACACCAGAACACTAGCCACACCACCAACAAAGGGGATAACAGGCAAAAGGCATGGAAGGAAGACTTGGCAACCACCCATAATTAAAAACAACCTTATGACAAAATTATTGAGTGCATATTCTTGGAGAAAGGCCAAGTTAGTGGAGTAGAAGGATACTTGTATCTTATCCTCTCCAATAAATACACCAAGACTGACATTCACAGACACACCCACCCACTCAGAACATCTGCTGAACTTTGATAAAACATTGCCATCTTCAAAAGACAAAATGTGCCACCAATCTGGTAGGAGAAACGGAAAAAAGAAGGAAGAAAATGCAAAATGGCTTGGGTTTGGTCCTTTGAAGAGGGAGCAGCAAAGGAGGGATAGTGCTGGTTGACTGGGTCTCCCCCTTCCCAACGGAGAGGTCAGCAGGATCGACAGGGAACCTCTGAGGCTCAGAAGTGTACAGAACCGCCTTGACTGACAGAATTAAGTTACATGGGCACAAAGTGTGTCAACAACCCCCAAACCTAGAAGTGAATCAGGGATGGGAAGGGACAGGCTGCTGGATCCAGGCAGACTCTGGTTGAATGTACAGTGGTAACCCTGGGGGACTACAGTGTGCTGTGGACAACTGCTTGGATTCTATACAGAGCAGAACAGCCTGGGACCCCGATAAAATAAGAAAAAAATAAAGCAAAGCAACATTGCTGGCTTGCCTGGGGGAAGGGGAGTTTTGCCTTTGTCTCTGCTGACCCACGGCAACATAACTGGTGATTTCTCAGAAGAAGAGAGATGAGGCTCAGCCACAGCCATCATACCCACCCAGGCAGAGGCAGGGTGGAAACCTGAATATGTACCTGGCAGTTCTGCAGCCTCATAGGTGGGACTCAGACTTGCTTACATCCCCAGACATATAGGAAGGTTCTGTCCTGGTGCCTCTACGAACTCGCACCTCTAAGACAAATGAACAAGGAGCAGAGTTCTGGCAAAGAGCAGGGACTAGGGCTGGTGTGGCCATTTGCCTCAAGCCCACCTACAGAGTGTGGAACAGATGTGGAGTGGGGAGTAGCACTGAACAGGGGAGCAACCAACCCAACTACTGTGCAGCACTGCTGCACCTGGACATGGCATTGGGAAGGGGCACAACCTGCCCACCTAACATGCAGGAGAGCAGCACCAAGATGCAGCATTGGGAGGAGATGTGACATGTCTACCTACAGGCACTGGGAGCAGCACAGACCAAGGGTGTGACCAGAGGGTCTCTGGAACCAACGAGCTGAGTTCATGAAGCAAGGCAAGGGCAGGAGCTGTGACAACCACAAAAAAAATAGGAGACCCCATTCAATAACCAGGGTAGGCTCTGGTTAACATGTTAACGGCCACATCCCTAACCAAAGGGATAACAGACAAAAGGCACAGAAGTAAGACTTGGCAACCACACATATTTAAGAAGGACCTCTTGATAAAATTATTAAGGGCACACAATCTTCACGGGAACATACCCTCTTCTTTTTCTGTTCCATTTTCTTTTACTTTTTAAATGTTACTTCTTAAATAATTTTTATATTTCTATTTTTAATGCCTTTTAAAATTTTCTTTTAAAATACTTATATTATTATCTTTCAATTTGTCCAATTTCATTTTTATCTTTGTTCTGTTCTTCTGTTATGATTATACTGTTCTCAAATATTTTCTTACTTTAATATTTTAAAAATTCATCCCAACTCAATTGTTATCTTGTTTCAATATGTTCTTCTATTATTGATTATACTGCTTTTAAAACTAATTTCTTTGTGCTTAGTTTTATTTCTGCATCCACTTTCTATAAATAAATAAACTCTTAAGGACCACAGTAGATAATTGATACTCCATAAGCCATAGTGCCAGAGAGATATAAGCAAGATGAAGAAGCAGAGCCACCTCTCTCAATTAAAAGAACAAGATAAATCCCCTGAAAGAACAATCAATGAAATAGACATTGATAGTCTACTAGATGATTTCAAGAAAGGAGTGATCAAAATACTGAAGAAACTAAAAGAGATTGTCTATAGAGACAGAGAATATGTCAAAAAACGAAATTGAAACTCTAAAGAGGAGCCAGCGAAAATTGGAAAACTTATTTCCTGAGATGAGAGTTGAGCTAAAGGCTGTAAAATGTAGGCTAGATAATTGAGAGGAATGAATATGTGACTTAGAAGACAGGACAACAGAACAGCTGAGAGAAAACAAATAAAAACCAATGAAAGCAATATAAGGGACCTATGGAATAACATAAAGCATGCCAACCTACTCATAATGGGGGTCCCAGAAGGAGAAGAAAGAACAAAGGGGATTGAAAAGGTATTTGAAGAAATCATGACTGAAAACTTCCCAAACCTAAAGAAGGAATCAGATACACAAGTGCAGGAAGCACAGAGCATCCCAAACAAGGAGGACCCAACAGACCCACACCAAGACATATTACAATTTGGATGACCAGGGTTGAGAATAGGAAATGATTCTAAAGGCAGCAAGAGAAAAACAAAGAATGAGATACAAGGGAACCCCCATAAGATTTTCAGCTGATTTCTCTACACAAACAGTACAGGCCAGAAGGGAGGGGCAAGGAATATTCAAAGTCCTGAATGAAAATATGATGCAGCTTACGATACTTTATCCAGCAAGGCTATCCTTTAGAATAGAAGGAGAGATAAAGAACTTCACAGACAAGCAAAAACTAAAAGAATTTAGCAACACTAAACCTATGCTAAAGGAAATATTGAAAGACCTACTCTAAACAGAAAAGAAGCAGGATGCTACAAAAAGGAGAAAACCATGATTGGAAAGGTGATTGCTACAATGAATTACAACAGAATAAACATGAAATCATAAAAGAGGACATCTAAATCATTAAGGGTGGGGGAGGCGAACAAGAAAATGTACAGGCCTCTCTCTCTCTCTCTCTCTCTCTCTCTCTCTCTCTCTCTCTCTCTCTCTCTTTTGTTCTTGGTAGGATGAGTTTGAGCTTATATTACTATCTGTTTAAAACAAACAGGTATAGTAATGGGTTAATATATGAACAAAGTAAGGTAACCACAAGCCAAAAAGTTACAATAGAGTCACAAAACTAAAAAGACACCAAGATAATAAAAAGGAAAATTATCAAACCACAAAAAGAAAAAAAAAGTAACAAAGAGGAAATACAAAATCAACTGCAAAACAAAGTTCAAAATATAATAAACACATATCTATCAATAATTATTATAAATGTCAATGGACTAAATGCTTTAATCAAAGGACATAGAGTGCAGAGTGGATAATAAAGCAAGTATCTACAATACACTGTATACAAAAGACCCACGTTAGGTAGAAGGACGCACATAGATTGAAAGCGAGAGGATTGAAAAAGATATTCCACAAAAATGGAAATGACAAGAAAGCAGGAATATCAACAGTGATTTCAAATAAAATAGACTTTAAAACAAAGATTATAAAGAAAGATTAAGAAGGACATTTTATATTGATTAAAGGAGTCATAGATGAAGATATTACACTCATTAACATATATGAACCCAATATAGGAGCACCTAAATACATAACAGATAAAAAGGGAAAATTTGATCAGAATACAGTCATGGTAGAAGACTTTAACTATCCATTAACATCACTGGACAGATCTTCCATACATAAAATTAATAAGACAATGTAGAAATTAAATGATAAAATAGAACAATTTGTCTTGGTTAATATTTTCAGAACATTATATTTCCCTAAAATAGAATATACATTCTTCCCAAGTGCACGAACCACATTTTCTAGGATAGATCATATACTTTGGCACAAAAGAAGCATTAACAATTTGAAGAAGATAGAAAATATTTGAAGCAACTTTTTCTGAACACAATATCATAAAAGTAGAAATTAACTACAGAAAAATAAAGGAGAAATAAATGACAGCATGGAGATTAAACAACATATTACTTTAAAAAAAAATGGGTGGATGATGAAATCAAAGAAGAAATAAAAAAAAAAAACACAGTGAGACAAATGATGATGAAAACACAACCACACAGAACCTATGGGATCCAGAAAAGGCAGTGCTTAGAGTGAAGTTTATAGCGAGAGAATCAGGCCTACCTCAAAAAAGAGGAAAAACTGCAATAAACAATCAAACTTACCACCGAAAAGAATTAGAAAAAGAAGAGCAAAAAATAACAAAAGTAAGCAGAAGGAAGGAAATAATAAAGATCAGGGAGGAAATAAATAAAATAGAGATATTAGAAACATTTGAAAAAATCAAGCCAAGAGATGGTTTCTTGAAAGAGTAAACACAATTGACAAAATTATGCTCTATGCTGGAAATTGACACAACAATGCAAACTGACTATAACTCAATAAAATAAAAATTAAAAAATAAATATATTAACAAAAGAAAAAAGAAAAGGTAGTTTCTACTCACCAGACTGGAGGAGGGGACTGCACCCCATGTGGGGTCACACCCCATGGGAAAGCCTGGGGTCAGGATCGGAGGAGCAGGGTGCTGTGGACAGGATCTGTCACAGGGTTTCTGCAGGAGGGGAGGGTGAGGCATGTGAGCAGGCTGAGGACTGGCCATTTGAGTAAGTTCATGGGCTCTGGGGTGGAGGGGCTCCCCCAAGTGTCTGGACTTGACTCTGGGTGAGTTGGGCAGGTGGACAGTGGCTCAGTGTGAGTCCAAGTCCAGTGGAGGGGGTACTGCGTTAGATCTAGAAGGACTCCTTCTGGGGTGGGAAGGCCCATAATGGAGGCAGGAGGCCAAGCCCAGGTGACTGAGAAAAGGGTGTGTCCTGCATTGGCCTGCAGGGCAGACGAAAGCATCCAGTCTACAGAAGGTGGAAACATGGCCCATACAAGGGCTCAGCTCAGATGTCACCCCCTCAGAGGAGCATTCCTTGCCTGCACAGTCTACAGGGACAGCCTCCTCCACGCACATCTCCAAAGCAGACACCTGCTCCATCTCCTGCATAGCATTCAGGAACCGGGCCCCTGCTCCAAGCCCAGCTATGGTTCCGCTGCCCTGAGGAAAAGCCCTCACAGGAGCCATCAAGCCCTGCACGACCTGGGCCCCACCTCTCTGTCTCTTCTGCCACCACTGTCTCCACCTGGCTCTCTTCTCCTCCTCTCCTGCACTCCCCCAGCCCTGTGTGCTCTCCAGAGCACGTGTCCCTCCTAACATGCTGTGTGTGTTCACTGTGTCTCATCCACTGCATGCCTCCCACCCAGGTCAGTATCCAGTGCACAGTAGGGCTCAGTAAGTAGAGAATGAATGACTCTTACCATCACTGCTGGGAAGACCTTTGTCTGTGACCTACAGTGATCACACACCCGTCACACATTCGCTGAGGTTCTACTGTGTGTTGGGCGGGTTCCATATACCGGGCACAGCAGGGAGTGAAGCAGGCAGGTCTCCATTCTCATGCAGCAGACAGCCTGGTGGGGGACACAGAGAAAATTAAGTAAAATATACACAATGTCCGGAGGTGATATGTTCCATGGAGAAAAATAAGGTCAGGGAGGACATTTGAGCAGATTCCTGAAGGTGTTCAAGAAGCAGGCGGAGAGAGATCCTGGCTGAAAGAGCAGCCAGCGCAAAGGCCCTGAGGCCACAGTGGGATGCGGGTGGAGGGTCTTAGTTATCCGTGTGAGTTCTTAGTCCTGCCTTGAGTACGTATGTTGTTTTATTTGTAAACCTTGATTTCACCTTTATAGCAAATTAAACTGCATCATCAATCTGCATAATTTAGCCAATTCTGTTTCAGGTGTTGTGGGCACAATGGCGGGCTAGTTACTTGGGTTGGTAAAGAATTACCAGCGTCTGAGAAGGGTCTAGGAAAGTTTAATAGGGACACTGCTATAGGCAACATCAGGCCACACAGGCAAGAGGTGCCTACATGAGGGCCAAGGTTGAGTGTGTGGGGTCTGTTATTGGGGGGGTGCTGTTCACACAAGGAGGAGGGGGCTGCATGATCAATTCTTGCACAGGTACCTGGTTGGTTGTGAGATCTGACAGGGGCTTCTCTGAACAACAGGCTTTACCACTTTAATAAGGGCAGGATGTGAGGCCTCTCTTCCTAGGGCAATGAGTTTTCATAGGGTAAACACACAGCAAGAGAAGATGTTTTATAGCTTGTGGAAATTCAGGTGTGCAAAGGGTCCTGCAGTGGGGAGTGGGAGGAAAGGTGCCACTGGGCTCTAGACACACAGAGAGCCCATGGGTGAGGGCGTATGACTCTAAAGAGTGCCACCTGGCTTCACACCAGGGACTTTATGTGAAAACAGGAGAATCTAAGTTGTCAGCACGTGTCTACTCAGTGACCTCCCTAAGCCTAGCTCTGTCAGAAACCAGGTGGCTGTGAAATGAACATGAAGTTCCCCACCCTGAGGAACCCAATGAATGAACATCTTGACATTCTCAAGCCCCTTACCCTGCACCACCACCCCACCTCATCTGGGTCTCAGGCTCTGACCCTGATATCAGTGGCACCTTTGTTCCCTATATCCAGCTCCTCTGGACGTCTCTGTGATGAGCTGTTCCATGTCAGCGAGCCCCAAACTGAGCTCTGCCTTTACCCCATGAATGCTTCCTCCCTGTGAAGCCCCTTGTGAAGGAGCCACCACTAGCAGGATCCTTCAGCCCTGAGTCTCTGCCTTCCCCACCCCTCCGACTTCCCCCAGCCCATGATCCCCTCTGGAGGTCCCTATTATCCTCTCCCTCCCACTTCAGTCTTGGGCTGCACACCAATTCCCTCTTCACAATCTCCCACAAGACAGGTCCAGGTCCACTTGGGGACACTGAGGTGACACAGGCGGGTGTTGCTAGGAATGAAGAGCAGGATACTGTAGCAGAGGAGAGGCAAGGGCTCCCAATCCACCAGAACACAGGCTAAAGTGGGGGCAAGACACCCATAAAGGGTGAGGCAGGCATCACACTGCAGCCCCGCCCTCTGCTCCCCCAGGGTGCCCTGTGTTTCCTGCTTTGGCCTGGGGGACTTCCCCCCTCACTCTCTGTTAGAGGGGTGCCCATTCATTCATTCACACCCTCATTCACCATGTACATGGGTCCTGCTCAGTGCCAGGTCTCAGCTGGATGACAGCTCATCCTTGGGGACACAGCTCAGATCTCACCTCCTCCATGAAGCACTTCTGGATTCCCACCCCTCCTGAAGTTCCTCTGGCCTCAGTTGGGACCACTAGGGCTGAGACCACACTCTGATTACCTCCCAAGTCTGTGATCTCTGTGAAAGCCCTGGGCTCAATGTGGAAAGAGACTCAGAAAAATGGGGCCAAAAGGGGCTAAGAAAAATGTTACTAGTTCTCTATTACAGAGAAGGGCACTGAGCAGAGAGAGGGCAGTGTCCAACCAAAGCTACAGAGGAGGGTCTCAGTGAGCCCTCCCTTGGCCCTGTTACTAGTTCTCTGTTACAGATGAGGACACTGAGCCACAGAGAGGGAGCAGAGCCCTGCTATAGCCTTGGCCCCACGGCCTGTGTCCTTTATGACTAGCTCAATGCTGCCAGCAGTGGTGTGGGCCTGGAATGGAGGTTGAAAGCAGCCTGACCCCCAGGACCCCTTCATACACAAAATCAGTCTCAGGAAACACCCCTCAAGACCTACTCTACACCCCTGGGATTGGGACCTGATTGCTGTTCCTGGAAGCTGGCTGGGCTTCCCTGTGAATTGGCCCAGGAGATGCTTGGGACAGACACAGGGCCCCTGAGGCTCCCTGTCCCCAGATGAGCAGCTCTAGTCCCCTTGACTGTCCCTGGCAGAGGCCAGATGACACGAGGTGTTGGTCGGGTAGCCAGCTGTGGAGATGAAGAAATGGGAGCAACATGCAGGTATATGCAGAGGTTCAGGTATTCACTCAACAATCATTGATTCAGGCCTTGCAGTGTGGCTGGCCTGGGCCCAGGCCTGGGTGTCCAGTAGTGAATACAGTCAACCCCTTGAGCCTTCTGGGAAAGCAGTGCTCAGAGAAACAGGCCCTCAGAGCCCCCATCCTGTTTCCCATGAACAATCACACTGAGATGAGGCTGCAGCCATGGGTCCCAGTGGAGGGTGAAGGGAGGAAGGAAACCCAGACTGGGCACTGACCATGAGCCTGGACACTGGAATCAGATGGCCTGGGCTCTGTAATCTGGGGTGGTCACCTCCCCTGTTCTCTCTGTGCCTCAGTTACTTCTGCAGAAATGGGTGATAACGCCTGTCCCTGCCCCACAGGTTTTCATGAGGAGTCAGTGATCTCTTATGCTTGTAGGACAGTGCCTGGCTATGGGTCAGGATCCTGCTCACCTCACAATAGTCTGTCCCACTTTAAAGATGAGAAAGCCAAGGCTAAGGGGGTTATGAGACCAGCCTGTGCTAGCCCCCTTCTCATGCTCTGCTGTCCAGGTCTCCTGCTTTTACATCATCCCTCTGCCCCCATATCCACCCAGCAAAGTAAGTGCTGAGAATCTGAGCAAATCAGAGTATGAATGGAGGCACACCCTCTCCCCAACTTGAGCTCTTGGGGCGATGGGCAGGATGGGGATATCGGGCTCCCCCAGACTGTCTAGGAGGCCCAGCATGTCCGTCACCTCATTTCCACTCAACACGGAGGTGTGTGTCCAAGGGCCAGAGGGCGATGGACTAACCCATGGTGGGTGGATGCTAGGTAGGTGTGGGAGGCACAGAGTGGCCCCTGGAAGACAGTGTCCAGGCAGCCAAGGTGTGGGGAATGAGGTTGCCCAGAAGGGGCAGAGGACAGAGTCCAGCCTGGACACCACCCCCTGCTGGACCCTGATCTGGGGTGAGAATTGGGACAAGCCAGGGCCCCGCTAGGGCTCCTCATCCAGCAAAGAGGTGAGGAAAAATTAAGGAGACAATGGAGGCTGACCCCACCATGCTCCCTGTGTGAGGGCGCTGCTTCCAGGATCCTGGAGGTTCCTTAGACCCTTGTGAAGTGGCTGCTGTTTCCAGCCCCATGTGGGCAGAAGAACTGAGGCAAGGAGGACACAGTGACTCAGTACAGAGATAGGATTCATCCAAGAGTGTGTGCTGGGCCTCTCGCTGAGAGCAGCCTCTGGGCATCATGGACTTAGGAAGTGTCTTGTCCTCCCTCTTAAGGCTCCTGGCATGTTAGGCAGGAAAGGTCCCAGTGCCCATACCTGGGCCTCTCTGGGTGATGCTGACATGTGGGATCATGATGGTCCTGGGAAAGGAGAGAGAATGTAGGCTGGGCGTCAGGTCTGCATCAGACCCTAATGATGCCCCTAATGTTGTGTGACCTGGAAACTCCCTGACCTCTCTGTGCTTGGCTTTCCAGCTCTGACTCAGAGGACTGCTGTGCTTGGCAAACAGTAGGACCTCAATCAGAGGAAAAAGCCAGCCCTTCCCCAGGAACCTCTCCTCTTACATGCCCAAAGCTAAGCCCATGTGCCACACATCAACAGAGCTGATACTTGACAAACAGGGCAAGTGAAATCCAGCAACACCTCCCTCCTGCCTGAGGCCCTTCCCTCCTCAGTGAGTGGCTCAAAGCAGGTCTCTGCATCCCAGAAGCCTGAACTGAGCCTTGTGACCTGGAGGAGTCCCTGTTCCACAAAACTTTTTTTCCAGGTGCTTCCAACAAGACACAAGAACACCTGGTCAGTCTCTTAGCTGCAAGGTCCTCCCTTTGCAAATTCCCCCATCACATCCGGGCTAGAAGATGTGAGTTCCAGGGCACATGACCATCCAAATGATGACTTCAGGAAAACATCCCTGCCCACACTGCAGTCTTCAGAGCCCACCTTCTAAAAGAAGGGGTAGTGACCCACGGTTGTGCACAGTTTTATCAGAACACAGCCCTCACCCACCCACCATTGGAAACATGTGAGAAGCAGAGATTCCCAAGTGCCTGGACCCCTGTCATCCAGAAAGCAGAGGTTAGGGTAACAGACAGAAGGGGAGAAAGTACTTTCATACTATGTATCTGATAAGGGGTTAACACCCAAAACATATAAATAACTCTTACAATTCAACAGCAAAAAAACAAGCAATCTGATTTAAAAAGTGGGCAGAGGAACTGAATAGACATTTTTCCAAAGAAGGCACACAGATGTCTAACAGGTACATGAAAAGGTGCTCAACATCACTCACCATCAGGGAAATGCAAATCAAAACCACAATGAGATATCCCCTCACACCTGTCAGGGTGGGTGTCATCAAAATACAAGAGATAACAAGTGATAGTGGTGGTGTGAAGAAAAGGGAAACTTCTGCAATGTTGGTGGGAATGTAAATTGGTGCCATCACTCTGGAAAAGAGTAAGAAGACTCCCCCAAAATTTAAAATTAGAACTTCCATATGATCCAGCAAGTCCACTGCTGGGAATATATCCAAAGGAAATGAAATCACTATGTCAATGAGACAACTGCACCCTCACGTTCACTGTACCATTATTTACAATAACCAAGATATGTAAACAACCTAAGTGTCCATCAACAGATGAATGGATACAGAAAACGTGATGCATATATATGTATATATAATGGAATCTTATTCAGACATTAAAAAAATGAAATCCTGCCATTTGTGACAACTTGGATGGACCTTCAGGGTATTATGCTAAGTGAAATAAATAAGACAGAGAAAGACAAATACCTATGATCTCATTTATATGTGGAATCTATAAAATAAACCAAAACCCATAGAAACAGAGATCAGGTTGGTGGTTGCCAGAGGTGAGTCAGGGGGTGATTGAAATACGGGAAGATAATCAAAATGTACAAACTTCCAGTTAGAAGATAAAAAAGTCCTGGGGACATAATGTACTGCAAGGTGACTGTAGTTAATAACACTGCACTGTGCATTTGACAGTTGTTAAGAGAGTACCTCTTAAAATTTCTGATCACAAGGAAAATAGTGTGTGACTATGGGTGATGACAGACGTCAAGTAAACTTAATGCAGTGATCATTTCACAATATGCACATGTAACAGGCCATTATGCTGCACACCTAAAGCCAACAAAGTTATGTGACAATTGTATCTCAGGAATACTTATCCCAGGAAGCGGGGGTGCGAGCCTGGATTACCTACTGCAGGAGCTGCCTTTGTCCTCCAACAGCAGAGGGTGGTAGTTGTGACAGGGACTGTAGGTCCCTCAAAGCCTAGAATGTTTACTGTCTGGACCTTCACAGGGAGAGTGTGCAGACCCTGCCCTGGAAGACGGTGGTCATGGCAGCAACAACGGCCTGCCTGTGTTCAGGCTCAGCCCAGACAGCTCCTGTGCTCTGCTGTCACCGCATTTACTTCCCTCCACACCCTCAGAGGGAGAGGCTTCAATGTTCCGATTTTACACATGAGAAAACTGAGGCTCATTTGCTTTGAATTATTGACCAAGTGTTGGGGGAAGCTTTGAACTCCAGTGTTCTGATTTCAAAGCCACATCTCAGTCCTGATTTTTAGAAGGTGGAGGTCCAGGCACTGGGGACCCTCCACCTTCCCCACTTGTAGTCTTACTCTGGGGCTGCCATCCCCGAGGCGTCTGGGTGAACACATTTAATCCGCTTACTCTGCACCAGCTGAGCCCTTGGCTGCCAGTCTGTTGTCGCTGCCTGACACCAGCTGAGTTTTACAAGTGAACCATCACCCCCTGCCAGCCCACCTGCCCTGCCATGTGGGGCAGACCCCTCCTAGCCTGGTCATTCTAAACCCTTAGCTCACACATTTGCACAACTGCATCGAAAGGGCCCTACTCCCTGTGTGGAGGTATCGACAAGGGGAAGGGAGGGGAGTTTTGGGTGGCCCCTTACTCTGAAGGTGACACATGACAGGGACATGTTCATGTCCATAATGGCACTCAATTTGAAGCTAAGAACATGGTCACAGCGAGGGGTAAAAGCTGAGAGGCTACAAGGCTGCTGAGAAAGGGGCTTGACTATTGAATTGTAAATGTGTAATTTAATTTAAAAATTAGCCTCCTGGGTGATAAGAATTTGTCCTTAAGGCCAGAATTGGCTACCTGACCCCTGGGAACCCCTCAATTCCAGGATGTAATCATCTGAGCATGGAGGGGGCTTAAATTGGGGTGCTGTCCTCTCAGTCATGGTGCACCTCCCCACATGTGCAGCCATGAACTGCAGTTCTCACACATCAAGGCACCTCTCATGCCCTGCCAAGGAGGTCCAGGTCATAAGGAAGGGATGACAGACTGTGAGGTCACACGTGTGCCCCTGCAGGGGTGAATGTTGTATAGGGCAGAGCCCCCACTCTCACCTCCAGGAGGGGTGCTGGAGGGAGCAGGACTCCTGAGCCCCTAGGCTTAGCAAGCATCCTGGCTGAGGGTGGGGAGGCTGTCCACTCTGAAGTCATAGGTCAGATGGTAGATTGGGGTCCCACCCCCACAGCTCACCAGTGAGACCATCTAGTCTGTTTCTCTGTAAACTGGAACCCAGTCACCCTCACCCTCAGAAGTGGGGGCAGCCTGTGTAAATTACAACACAAAGCCCTGGGCTGTTTCAGGTGCCTGGGGGTGTCCAGGCCCCTAGGCCGGGCAGGTGGGAGAGGAGATGTATGGGTTAGCAGGTGTGAGAGCAGGGCTGAGACTTGGCTGAGTGCATGCACTCTAATATCCAGGAACTGCGAGCTACCACTAGCAAATCTGTTCACTGAGGCCATGTGTACTCTCCCTTGTCATTTACAATCCCCTGTTTGAACAGAGGCCTCTGGAGTCTATTAGCCACATTGTTGCCTGTCACCACACTGTTGCAGTTCCAGGGTCTCCATTTAGCCAGCTTGAAGGAATAGTGAAACTTTTTCTTAAAACCAGTGACAGAAAACCAAAGTGGCTTAAAGAAGCAAACAGGGCAGGAGAGAATGACTTACCTAACTGAGACATCCACAGGGAGATAGCTTCAGGCAGGGCTGTACCTGGTGCTCAGTGACATCAGCAGAAGTCATCCTTCCCCACCTCTGGGCTCTGCCACTGGTGTCATCTTCACATGGCTCTGCCTTTACGAGAGCAAGATAGTCACCAACTGCCAGAGGCTGACATCACCACCCCTCAACTCCCAACTGAAATAGAACTTCTCTGCTCCCAGGATTCCAGCAACTAGGCCTGACCTCCGTGGAGCCTGATTGGGCTGGTGCCCAGCCCTGAGCCAATCACAGTGGCCAGGGAGGATGGAAAATGCTGATTGGCCAGATCAAGGCCATGTGACCATCCTCTCCAGGAAACCTGTGAGCTGTTCACCTGTTTTCAGGTTGGGAGACTGTGATGTCTCCCAGAGGATCCTGCTACTAGCACAAACTGCAGGTGGCACAATGAGCTGAAATGAGCCTGTCTGCTTGGTGACAAGTGACAGGTCACTTAGTGGTTCCCTGCTCCAGGGAGGGAGGCATGTCCAAACAATATTGGGGCTTCAGAGCCAGAATGTAGTAGAAAAGCCTCCCAGTCTCCCAAAAGGTGGGAAAGTGAGCAGTGACACTGGAAAGGCACTCCTCTCTGTGGCCCTTGGCTTTCTCCTTGTTACAGTGGAGAGTGCAGTGTTGCCCCTGACAGCCCACTTCCCTGCTGGGAGGCCTTTGCAACAGGTGGAGAGTGCTTGGAAAAGCCCACTTATTCTGAGGAACTGTTATTGCTCCTGGTGGCATTATTATTTTCATGTCACTTGTGAGGTGGGCCCTGAGGGGTCCCTGATCTGGGGGCACAGACACCCACAGAAACTTGACCCAGTATTGCTGTTCATTCAACAATGACTTACCGAGAACCTACTGTGTGTCAGATTCCCAGGGTAGAGCAGTGGTGTTGACAGCACAAGCCCCTGCCTCACCTCATCTCTGCATCCCAGGTGGGGTCACCAGAATGGGAGTTCAGGAAGCAGAGGATGTGGCCGAAGCCTTGTGGGAACCCCTGGGTTTTTCTCTGTGCTGAGGGCACTAGCAGCACACCGATTGTGGGACTCAGTACCCGCAGGACCCAGCATTGATGGGTAAAGGAGAGGGGCATTTCTACAAGCACATCCTCACTAACCCCAGGCTCCAGAGGGCAGCTACACTCTGCTCAACCCAAGGGGGCATCTTCCACCATCCTGATCAGCCTCTGGTATTACTCCCCGCTCAGATGCACTTTTTCCTGTGGCAGCTACACTCAGAATATGTGTTTGTTTCTCTCCCATGTGGTTAAGTGGACTTCAGACACATGATAGTGATGGAGTGGCTAAGCCTCTGGGCAGATTGCTGGGTGACCCGCGGAAATTGCTGCACATGGTGAGCTCCCTTCTGCCAACCAACGGGCCAGGCCCCACCACTGTTCTGTCTGTTCTACCTCACTTAATCTGCACAGACACTCTGTGCAGGACATCCTGTTATCCCCCATCTCTGCTGACCTTGGGTGGACAAAGCTTGGGTTTGAGAAAGTTGCCCAGGTCACATTGTTGACAAGTGAGGAGCTGGGGATTTGCACCCTGGTCCCAGGAGTCTGGATCATGGAAAGGCCTGGGTGGGGCAGCTTATTGCCAAGGGAAGTCCTGCCCAAGCCTCTCCCATGAGACCCCACACAACAGCACATCTAGCAGAGTCAGCATTTCCTGGACCAGATGGACAGAACCTCAAAACTTCTTTGCAGATTGCTTCCATGTTCTTTTGCAAACACAGAAAGGCCACAGGCCAGGGAAGGATAAGGCCAAGAGTGTTTTCATTGGGGAGAGTGAAGGACAAGTGTGAAGACACACAGCACTCCCAGCAGCCCTCTCGGCAGAGCCTGCCACTGGGTGAGCAGCTACCATGACTACCTACCATAATCCTGTGAGGTTCATGCCTGTACAAGCCTGCCTGTGAGAAGAGCAAAGTGAAGCTCAGAGAGGTGTGGGGACACTCCAAAGACAAACAGATAAGGTGGGATCATCACCACCATGCTGTGCTGGGACAGGCAGTCACCTGTCACACTGCTCATGCATGGCCTGCTGCGAGTAGTGAAGGCCTGATAGGAGCACAGGAACACTGTGGTGAAGGTGATGTTTCTACCTGGGACAGCTGGTACCGGGAACTCTAGCTGATTCTTCATTGTGCCTGCTTTGAGTGTCAGCATGTTGCAGCCTCATTTAGGGGAAGGGCTGCCTCCTTTCCTCACCAGTGCACAAGGAAGAGCATGTACACACTGGCATCACCATAGACCACCGGCAGGATCAAGATCTGGAGCTCAGAGCAGAAACTGCCAACACCAGGAACTGGTGCAAGAGGAGGACCTGAGTGCCCCCTGAAACATTTCTAGTTTTAAAAACATAATTAGGGGGAAGTGATAAACAGTTGATCCCTTCAAAATATTCGGTTATCCAAAGAACAACAGCACCTCAGCATTGTAAGAGGATTAACTCAGTCATCAATAACCATCACTATAGGTATGAGAAAACAGTGTTAGGAGTTACAAAAGGGTCTCAAGGTCATGCAGGTCAGAACTGAGAACCGTCTAAAGCATGTGCTGCATGATAGTCTCTCTAAGCTACCTGAGGCTTGGTCTGCTCCTGACACAGGGCAGATGGTCTGAGAAAACCACACTCCTCAGGGGACCCCAGGGAGTTGACAGAGTTGAGTTTGGGTTCCTGATCATCTTCTAAGTTTGGAATTTTGAGATTCTTCTGCACCTGTCCTTCCTCCAGAACAGAATCTGATTCAGGCGGGATTCCAAGGACTGAGGCATGTGTCAGGCAAGAGAGCAGGCATGGCTGGATGAGAGCATCGCCAGTGCCATCAACAAAGAGGCCAGGGCACTGAGATTTCCAGTGATTTAGCATCCTGGCTGGGAGGGGTCATGTGTTCTAGAGTGAGTTCTGAGTATCCTGCACCGCCCTCGAGGACCTGCAGGGGGCGCGCGAAGCCAGCGTGTCTTAGGTTGCGGTGCGCATGCGCAGTTCGCGTAAGCAGCCAGCGTCTTCCCTGGGGGCGGAGCTGGTTTTCCTCAGGACTGAGCGGGCGGCGCCATGGAAGCTCAGGGACAGCGCTGCCTGCGTGTCCGCGGGAGGAGGACGCTCCCCGCCCGCTGTCTGAAGTTACGCCGGTTTCCCACTGCCTGCGCCCGCTTCCTGCCGGGGTGTGTGTGGAACTGACCGAGCTGGGGCCCCGGCCGGCTGGGCAGGAGGGGACGGGTGCGCTGGCGGGCACGCTTCGACTATTCTCCTCGCCCGCCGGGAGCGGGTGAGTGTCCGCGTCCATCCGGGCCGCTGGAGTGTCCGTGCCCCTGGTCCTCACTGCCCGGGTCCCCGCTCCCCCGTGTGATCAGGGGTGTGTACACTAAGGGTCAGGAGCGGGGATGCGGGTGTAATGGGAAAGGGGCTGTGAAAGTACTGAAAGAGTTAAAGAGAAGTGTGTAAATCACATTATGTTAATTTTTATATTTTAAGTGTGTCAAAGTCAGAGTTTATCGTGCTTTTACTTTCTTGTCTTTAAAGGCATGCAATCATTTATTTTATACTTAAAATATGCTTCTCATCTTATCTCGTTTTCAAGTCAAAATACTGCCATGGTTGACATTTTCTCATAATATAGTGACAATCTTCAACATGTGTGAATATAAACTCATTGAAAAAATCTTGCAGCATTCCATGGTGAGTAGTCTTGTTAAAAATAATATCCGGGCCATTACTAAATTATTACAAAAATATAAATTTTTTTTGAATCACTTTTAGAAGTTCCACACACACTGGTATTTTTAAAACACCAACCAGTGCATAGTGCTTAAGACCATTTAAGATGAAATATATTCAAACCTAAAACTTTAGAATACTCAAAAGGCAGGATAATGGCTGCTTTTTCATTGCAAATACATTTTTTCTTCATAAGTGCAAAATACGAAAGTATTCAGCTAAATTTTGTATATCTTTATTCAAAAAGTGAAATTAGAATATAATCTCCTTATTTTTTATATTAAGGCTATTTCCCATAAAAATTGGTATTTTTATCTGTAGGATCTTAATTGTCCATTCATTTGTTTTTTCTTTTGGTTTCTTTAACAGAGAGTGCATACTTGTGTCTTTTTAGAGTTTTTAATTCTGCTAACTTATTCCAAGAGACTTTCTGACACTGATAGTAAATAAGGGGAGAGCCCTTATAGTAACTGTGCATCTTTTCATGTAGTCAGGATTTTTTTTTTTTTTTTTTGGATAACATTTTTTTACAATTTCCACTTGGTTCACAATATTATCCCATTATGAAAACTCAATGAAAAATTGTAATCTGTTTACACCAAGACACTTATGTCAGCACAGTGTGCTTGCTGATATGATTTTACATTAGATTATAATATAATTATTTTATTTGATTTACATATATACTAATACACATTTTATATATGTACACACATATATGAATATCTACTAAATGCCATTAATTTGCATGGGGTGGTAGCTGATAACATGTGATCTTTCTGACCATTGGCTATTCTTATGTGTGTCTAACGTACTTCTTAGAACAGATACTAGAACATCACACCTCTCATTATACAGTATTTTAAAGGTTATATTTTACTTTACTTATTTTTAAACATTTTTATTGAGTAATAGTCATTTTACAATGTTATGACAAATTCCAGTGTAGAGCACAATTTTTCAGTTATACATGAACGTACATGTATTCATTGTCACTTTTTTTTTTTGCTGTGAGTTACCACAAGATCTTGCATATATTTAAGATTCCACACATGAGTGATCTCATATGGTATTCCTCTTTCTCTTTCTGTTCTGCTCCACCTAGAATAACATTCTCCAGGAGCATCCATGTCTCTGCAAATGGCGTTATGTTGTCAGTTTTTGTGGCTGAATAGTATCCCATCATATAAATATCCCACATCTTTATCCAGTCATCTGTTGATGGACATTTTAGGCTGTTTCCATGTCTTAGCTGTTGTAAACAGTGTAGAGAAATCAGCTGAAAACCTTATGGGGGTTCCCTTGTAACTCACTCTGTTTTTCTCTTGCTTCCTTTAGGATCATTTCTTTATCCTTGACTCTGGCTATCTTGATTAGGATGTGCCTTGGTGAGGGTCTGTTTGGGTTCTTCCTGTTTGGGACCCTCTGAGCCTCCTGTGCTTGGATATGATTCCTTCTTTAGGTTTGGGAAGTTTTCAGTCATGAGTCCTTCCCATACCTTTTCAATCCCCTTTGTTCTTTTTCCCCTTCTGGAACTCCTATTATGCATAGATTGGCACACTTTATATTACCCCATAGGTCCCATATATTGTTTTCATTGTTTTTTATTTGTTTTTCTCTCAGCTGTTCTGATTGGGTGCTTCCTGTTGTCCTGTCTTCTAGATCACATATTTGTTCTTCTGTATTTTCTAGTCTGCTTTGCACAGCCTTTAGGTCAGCTCTCATCTCAGCCAATGAGTTTACTAATTCTACTTGGTTCTTCTCTATAGTTTCTATTTCATTTTTGACATATTTTATATCCCTAAACCCTATTTCTTTTAGTTCCTTCAGTACTTTGATCACTCTTTTCTTGAAATCTTGATCTAGTAGGCCATCAATGTCTATTTCCTTGATCATGCTTTCAGGGGATTTCTCTTGATCTTTTCATTGGGAGTGGTTTCTCTACTTCTTCACATTGCTCATATCTCTCTGGCACCGTGGCTTAAGGAGTATCAGTTACCTACTTAACCTGGAGATGGTGTGCCCTTAATGATTTGATCGAGAGGTCTTTGTGTCTTCGCCCTGCTTCGCGAACTCAGCTTGCTGTTTCATAGGCCTTCTGTTGGCGCCCTCATCTGTGCTGCTCTCAGTGGCTGTTGGCTAGCAGATTGTGCCCCCTCCTAACACTAGGTCAGGAGCTGAGCTCTTACCCAGTGGGCGGGAAGGTCACTCCCCCTCCTGATGCCACAGTCAGATGCTGTGCTCAGGGGGAGGCAGGTGGGCAGATTACACCCCATCCCAGCACAGTGTTCAGGTGCTGTGCCCTCTCCTGGTGCTGGTCACTCCGCTGCTCTGTGCAGCTGCCTGCTCTGCCTCGGGTAGGCGGTCTGTAGGTGGGCTCGGGGAAGACCGCGGAACAGCCCCGCCTACGCTCTGTGCCAAATCTGAGCTCCTTGTTTCTCTTGGCAGCACAAGTTCTCTGAGGTGTCAGGGTAGAAAGATCCTCCCTGCCTCAGGCTATAAACAAGTCTCAGTCCTGCCTAGGAGGTTGTGGAGCCCCCACGTGCAGATTCAGGCCTCAGCCCTGTCCCCGCCGGGGCACTATGCACAGGAGGAGATGGTAGCTGTGGCTGAGCCCTGCCTCTCTTCTTGCGAGATGTGCCAGTAATGGCACAGGTCTGAGGAGACAAAGGCTAAAGCACCCCTCCCCCCAGGGCACATTCCTGTTTACAGTTTTGTTTACCTTCTGAGTTAAAATTTACCTGACAATGAGATGTATAAATTAGGCTTTTGAGGTTCATCCTTGTATCAGTAGTTGATTCTTTTTTATTGTTGAATAGTATTCCATTATTTGAATATACTATCATTTGTTTTACCCATCCTCCTACTAATAAATATTTAGGCTTTGGATATCTTTTTTTGCAAGCAAACATTTTTTTTAAAAAATGCAAATATAATATACATGCTTAAATGTGAACACATCTTAAGTATGCAGTTCAGTGATTTTTCACAAAGTAAATACATCTATGTAACCTTCATCCAGTCAAGAAACAGAACATTGCTGTTCCACTTTGGGTTTCTTCCCAGATACTACGGCACCCCTTTGATGGACCCACCATCCTAAATTCTGCCACCATGGATTGGCTTTTGTGCTTTTGAAATTTTTGGTCCCATACTTTCCACTCAAAATTATGTAAGATTCATCCACTAGTGTTTTCTGTAAACTAGTATATTTATTTTTATTGCTTTAAATTATACAACTTGTATGCATGTGCCACCACTTATGGTCATGTATTGTTGAAAAGTGTTTGGGTCATTTTCTATTTGGGGGTATAACAAATAGTGATTATGAGAATTTTCTGGATGTCCTTTGGTGCTCAGATGTAGAAGTTTCTGAAGGGTACACACATGGCCTACCCTTGGTAATAGGGTGTGGGTGTGTGTGTGTGTACACATATACACACACACATATACATATATAACTTTCATTCAAAAAGCCTATTTCCAAAGTATTTGTAAGAATTTATATTCCCACTGGCCATGTGTAAGAGTCCTCATTGCTTGTTGCCCTCACCAATGCTTCGTATCACTTAACAACTAACTATACTAGTGGATGTCTAATGGTGTTCCAATTGTGGGTTTAGTACGTATTTCCATTATTACTAAAGAGGTCAGCCCCTTTTCATAGCTTATGTGGATTTTTTTTTGTGTGTGAGAAGCACCTGTTCAATTTTTTTGCACATTTTAATATTAAGGTTCTGCCTTTTTCTCCACTGGTTTTTGTTCTTTATATGCCCTAGATACAAGTCTTTTGTTGGATATAGGTATAGCAAATATATTTTCCCACCGTGTGGCTTAGCTTTTCACTTTCTTAATGGTATCTCTTGATAAAAATAATTCTTAATTTTACTGAAGTCCAACTTAAAACTCTTCTTTTATGTTTAGTGCTGTGTCCTGTTTAAGAACTCTTTGCCACTTCAAAGTCATTAAAATATCTCCTACACTATTTTCTAGATGCTTTATTTTGGTGGGGGATTAGGTTATTTATTTTAATGGAGGTACTGGGAGTTGAACCCAAGACCTTATGCATGCTAAGCACACATTCCACCTGAGCTTTACCCTCCCCCAGATGCTTTGCTTTATGTTTCAAATTTATTAGATTTATAATCTATCTAAAATTACTGTTCATGTATGGTACAGGGTTTAATTCAATACTGTTCCATTGGTCTATATGTCTAACTTTAGGTAGTTATCACATAGACTTAATATTGTTTTATAATAAGTCCTTTAACATTGTTCTTTAATATCATCTTGGCTATTGGCTCTTCACGCTTCTCTATGTATTTAGAATCAGTTTGTCAAGTTCTACAAAAAAACAGTAACAACAATTAACTTTTGGGGATTTTGATGTGCATATATAAATCTTTGAAACAGTTGAAGGGGAACTGACATCTTTAAAATGTTGAGCCCTCCAATCCATAAATTTGGATTATCTCCCCTATACTTATTTTTATCACTGCTGTAACAAATTATCACAAATTTTGCAGCTTAAAGCAACACAAACTTATTGTTTTATGGTTCTGTAGGTCGTCAGGAACAGGTATCACTTGGCTAAAAATCAAGATGTCAGCAGCACTATGCCCTTCTGTAGGTCAAAGAAAGAATGAATTTCCTTGTCTTTTTCAGCTTCTAGAGTTCACCCACACTTCTTTACCCATGGCCCTTCCTCTATCTTCAAAGCTAACAGCTTTACAGCTTTATAATCCCTCTTCCAAAGTCATATCTTTCTGACCACAGCTGGGAAAGATTTTCAATTTTTAAGGACTCCTGTTGTTAGACTAGGCCCATGTAGATAATCCAGGCTAATCTCCCTGTCTCAGAGTCCTTAACCTGATACATCTGCAAAATCCCCTTTGCCATGTAAAATAACATATTCACAGATTTCAGGATTAGAGCATGGATATAGGTAGGGGTCAGTGTGGTGCACTATTCTGTTTATCAAACTGTTTAACATTTGACACTTTATGACTAACGTACAAGATAGAAGACCCTGATCATGTTTAGAATGCTTCCTCTGCAAAATATTGGGCACTGAGTTTATTTGAAAGGACTGAAAATAATATTACCACAGGAATGGTTTCCTAATTCTACTGACATTTACTTACTTTATACTTAAATACCCAAAATGGTCAGCCAGGAGTGGGATCTTGGCAAATAAAATAAAAGTATAATTCAAGCTTTTATCACTGAATTTACTAGCTAATTCTATTTTAGAAACAGACAGAAAATAAAACAATTTAGAGTAAGTCTGCTTACTTATATATTAAGTGAACATAAAGTTTTAAAAGCATGTCTGAATATGGGATAAAGTGAGCATCATAAAATGTAATGTTAATATTTAGTACCTGCAAATCAAACTCCCAATTTATAAACAAGTTCATACTGTATAGCACAGGGAACTATATCCAATACTGTTTTGTAGTAACTTATGGTGAAAAAGAGTATGAAAATGAATATATGTATGTTCATGTATGAATGAAGCATTGTGCTGTACACCAGAAATTGACACAACAGTGTAAACTGACTACATATATATATATATTTGAAAGGACTATATATACCAAGAAAAAAATTAGATTGATAACCAACAAAAAATCTGTCAGTAATATAATGCTAGAGACACTGAGACACAAAAGAAAATCTCAGGCATACATCTGTTTATAGAGTCATAGAAAAAATAGTGCCTATGCAAGTCCCTAATAAGCATGAGAAAATAGGAAAGGCAATATAAAAGTTCAAAATGCTTTGCTATGTAAGAGCTGCAAGATGACTCAGACACAAACTTAAGTGGTCAAAATGTTTATATAATTAATGATAACTTAAAGTAATTGAGGACATCATTTTAAATGAGATTAAAATAGCTGCACCATTTTCATATTACTAAGCAAGTCATTTCTGTTTACAATAGGTTTATATTATTTTTATATGTATTTATGTTTTATAAAGACATCAACTTAGATCCTGGCTGATAACTGACAGTAGAGCAACTGATTGACTTAAATGGGTATCATAGGCTTATCAGATTTCATATGCTTTAAATATACATTAGTTATTAGCTGTCAGGAAGAGTTCAATTTTCATTTATTCTAACATAGCTGTGTCACAGGCAGGTTACTCTGTATTTACAATGGAGGATCTTGATAGATATAAAGATATCAAGTCTTATTGATCTTCATAGGGGTGCTTTTATAAGAAAAGGAGAATAAAATAAGAAAAATCTAAAATACTACTTTTTTTATAGTGTTCTAACAGTTTTATCTTTATTTTTATTTTTTTACTGAGTTATAGTCCGTTTACATTGTTGTGTCAATTTCCGGTGTACAGCACAATTTTTCAGTCCTTTATGAATATACGTATATTTGTTTTCATATTTTTTCACCATGAGCTACTACAAAATCTTGAATATATTTCCCTGTGCTATGCAGTATAAACTTGTTTCTATTCTATATATACTGTCAGTATTTACAAATCTTGAACTTCCAGTCTGTCCCTACTCACACCCTGTAAAATACTATTAAATCAACATATATTTATGAAGAACTATGAAAAATGGGAAACTATAAGTTGTTTCTTTAAATTGGAGCAAAGAGAACTACTTTAACTGGGAAAATAGTTAAAATCTGGCAAGTTTTATGATTTCATGTTCACCCCTGACAGCTTTTCTTTCCTCCTTTCTCCTTCAATCTTTTTTGGGCCTTCTAAAGAATTAAATTAAAAAAAAGAAAAAAAAAGAAAGAAAGAAAGAAAAAAAAGAAAATTAAGAAACAGCTTTGCATCTAAAATAACCTCCTAACTGGAAAGATTGTATACTTTGTGAAAAATTTACAGCTGCCAATTTATGATCTATGTCTCTGTCCACACTGTGTTACTTGTTAGGAAGGGTCTTAAAAAAAAAAAAAAAGTAAAGAAAAATAGCAAATTATAATGGCTTTTACATTTTAAATTCTTTTCTATGTGTTTATAATCTGCTCTATCATGAGTTATTAAGATAAACATTATCAGCTTTACTCTACTTTCCTATCATGCACATTGTGACTCTGAGAAGCACTCACGCTCTAACTTACCATCTGCAGGTGGTGTACAGGTTAATGCAGTTCTTTTGACAATATATGGTTTTGTAGTCTAGTTGTCTAACTACTACATAATGGAAAAGATGTAGAACTACTGGTACCACTGCCCTCGGTCTCTGTCATTTACCTTAAACATACCTGGAAAAGTAGATTCAAAAACTCATTGGCAAGAACATTTTTCACACTCCAGATCTGATATTCTTCTAGAGTTAAGATGGCCATTCTGAAAGAGAAACAATATTTAAGAACATCTTAAATCTTCATTTTCTTATATTATTTGAATAAACTGTTTTATTAAACTTGCAATGGTCATTTGCCTGAAAGAAAACTAATGATTTAGTGTAGATGCTATGTGTTCATCTAAAAGTAGGCCAGCAAAAATAAGTTCAAAAATAACCAAACTCTGAAGTAATGAGTCATAACGTGGGCAATTTATCACCAAAAATCTTCCTCCAGTAAGACCTGGGAAATAACTCACAGTATCTTCTGGTTCAAGGTGAAGTTTACTAACAGAACCCACAAAAGGTTCTGGGTAGAGAAAAAGGATTATTTACTAACTTTGAAAGCATTTTTCCAAACTCTCTGGATTATGCCCTTTGACCCTAACAATTTTCTAAGATCTTCTTTAAAACATCTGGCATTATTAGACTTCTTAAGAGATTTAAAAGAACTAAATATATATAATAAATGAGTATCTATATTAACATTCCCTCAAAATAAAATTTAACATTACTTTCACAAGTTGAGTAAAGCAGTATTTTTTTTTTCGTGTCAAAGTGTACCAAAAATTACATTTATATACAGTAGACAGTATTTCTTGGGAGGCAAAAATATAACCAAATGCCTCTTACTTCATCTTTTGAACAATCACCTTAACAGTCCTAGATGAATAATAATGTTCTTAGCTTTTATTACTTAATTATATTTTTATTATTTAATGATTTATTATTTAATGATACTTAATATTATTTATTAATGATATTCATGTATTCATTCAATATATAATACCATTTATTATAAGAAAAGATTTTAAAGCACTGTGATGGTACTTATTGGCTTTCATGATGCAACTTCCATTAAAGTATATTAATACCAATGTAATGGTACAAAATAATGGGTAATATTGTCACAGTCTAGTCACCAGTGAATATGGGTAATAGGTTTGGTTGAAAGGTCCAAATTCTATTCTAAATTTTTACCATTTCATTATTATGGTTACACGGAGATGGAGCAGCTAAATGATCTTTTTTTTTAATGTTCAAAAGTACAGTCATAAGAAGAAACTCGGTCTTACACAAAAATAGACAGCAATGATAACCTCCATACTTATCAAACACCCAGAAAAAAGGCGATGGAAATTGTATCTCTACATAAGGTATTTCCTAAAAGAAACTTTCCTATGTTTCTGTTTTCATATATACCAAATAGAAATGGCTACCTTAGTTTTGGGCAGAAAAGTAAATGAAGATGGTTATCTGAATTGCCAAAGATCAAGCCCTGAAAAATTCATTTCTATTATTTATTTCTATTGAGTGTCAGTTAATAAGACTATGATGATTTCTTCTGGATTTGTGATTAAAAAAAATGTTACTTATTTTTCTAAGCCTGTATAAGAGCACTATGGTCTACATCCTACCATCTGCTACTTGGTACATGTCAACATTTGAATAGAAAGGGTCAAATTAGCTCATATGTGTCTCACATATATGGATTATCTTCAGTTTCACAGGGATACACAGACATTAAGGCAAACCTATTATAATATCTTTAATAAATGTTGTGAAACTAAAAAAATTCAAGGCTTTATTCTTTGTAAAGTACATGCTCGTTTCTGCTATTATACAATTATTCTGGCTGCTATTAAAGAACTTAGGACAGACCCTCACCAATATTATTGAAAAAAAAATTTTTTTTAAACAATATACACCACCCAGATTGAGATAAAAAATAATTTCCATCATCCCAGATATCCTATGGTCCTTCCCAGTTAAATCACCCATCTCCAAAATCACTATTGTAACACTTATTAACATTAGTTCTGTCTCTGTTCTAGAACTTCATATAAATTGAATTGTACAATGTGTTCTTTTATTCTGTGGCTTCTTTTGCTCAATATAAGTTTTGTCTTACCATAATGTATTAAAATGGGAGAAGTAAAGATTATAAACTACAGATGGCAAGAGCTGTCTCTACTTAATTTTTATAAAATGCCTAGCTTATAAAATATAATTTTTTTATGTAAATAACACTTAATGGAGTTGTTTAAAGGTGGAATGGGCTTTCCTTAGGGACAACTTGGAGGTATTGTAACGACAGGTCCAAATAAGCATTTAGCAGGGATGATGTAGAAGAGATTCAAGTATGTATACGTAAGGTATGTATAGCAATTCAGAATATAATGTATTTTTAGAAAAGAATAAATTAGTCTCTGCTAGACTCAACTTTGTGGTATCATGCGCATTCTATGTGTCTTCTACAATGTTGGATACATCCACGTGTAATTCCTTTAAAACCAGAAACCCAAATCAGTAGTTAGGAAGGAGAAGGTATCATTTTTATTAGCCAGTAGCTGAAGTATAAAGTATTTTCGGTCAAGGTTTTTCTTTTTTTTTTTTTTTTTAATTACAGAAATAGATTGCTTGTTTACCTTAAAAATTTATGACAATTTTCCAGTGGTTTCAATTTTTTTTACATAATACATTCAGTTTATTAAATTTTCTAAGGCAAATTCTCTTCCCAATTTTGCATCTTTGGCTATGAATATTTTGAGTAGCATAATATAGAACCTAGAAGTAGTAAGAAATCTTTTTCTCAACCTCTTTTAAAAAATTCTTCACTCTATGTTCCTGTTGGAAGTTTACATGCAAGAAGATGTATGCAATCAGACTTTACCAGGATATCATCGGTGCAGTTGTCCTTCCAGACCTCTAAATGTGCAACCACGTGTCTCTCAGTTCAACCCTAGAAAGAACTCCGTCACCGTCAACATCAAATACCTTGAAGCAAACTAAAGAAAAGAAACTCTTATGGAGAGAAATTACTTTCATATTCTGAAGTATAATACATTTTATTACAAGCTGCCCTAGTAAAATTACTTAGTTCCTCAAACAACTACATTCTGGACTAAGTTCTTATTTGGAGGACACTGTGTCCTTAAAGTCCTTTGAACTTGTAGGAATTCCTGTACACTTCACAAGTCTCTCTCCTTATATCATTAGCCCGCTTAGAGAACTTTATCCTTCACCTAAATCTGAAGTTAAATTTCTTGCAAACTGAAAAAGGGCCAAGTTACTATACAATATCTCACAGATTTTGAGAAGGTAATTCAACCTTTTAAATTAATTTCTAATATTTAAAACTGATCACTTCAGAGTTGATTCTTACAATGCTGAAAATATTCCATCTACATTAAGAATCAACAAAAAGCTGGTACAGTAACCCCCCTGTATCCATTGGTTCTGCATTCACAGGTATAAACAATAGATCAAAAAAATATGTATATATATATATAAAATATATATATATAACTTTCCCAGAAAGTTCTCAAAAGCAAAACTTGAATTTGCGATGCACTGACAACTATTTACATATCATTTACATTGTATTTACAAATAATTACATTATATTAGGTATTACAAGTAACCTAGAGATGATTTAAAGTATACAGGATGATGTTCATAAGTTATATGCAAATACTATGCCATTTTACATAAGGACTTGAGCATCCATGGATTTGGTATCTGAGGGGGTCTCAGAACCAATCCTCAGCAGATAATGAGAGATGACTGTATAAAGATTTTGCCTCTCCAATATAATTAATGTGCACCCAATATTTTTGCCTAAGAACAATTTCAAATCTTCAATGAAGTTTATATACAACAAGCTAAAAATCCGAAATATCAGCACTTTGCTAATTAACATCAATATCAGCAAAGTTGCTAGTTAGTCTAGTTGGTTAACTTCCACTAGTCCACTGGCAAAAAATAAATTAAAAAAATTTAAGACAATAATTAACCTCAATTGAGAAACAAAGACTTCAGCCTCTTTAATACCAGAACTTTAATGTGAACAAATAATCTATCACAAAGCCAGGTTAGAGTAATGGTATACTATCAGGGAAGATAAAAGAAATCTAAATTTTTAAGATTAAATAATTATCTACTTCACACACCCGTGTGTGTAATAATTATGTATTAATTATGCTATTAAATTAACTGAGTACATCACAGTACAACATTACTAAAGAATATTGAACTAATAAGTATCATACCCAAAATACGCAGTATTTGTGAAGCTGTATTTTAGAAATATGCAGAGATAATGACCCTAGTGAATATATAAGAATTAGGTTCCAATTAAATGTAAACTGCTGCATTTTCCTAACCAAATATGGTTAAGATTTATTAATGTAATATGCTTATAAATTACGCTATAATATTTTAGCTAGGTTTAAAAGATAAATTTAGTATTTAATAAAATTGTTTTATCATAAATTTAATTTTGGTAATAAAATATCAATATACACAGTGCTAGAAAATAAGTTGGAATTCAAGTTAAGCAAGACAAATTTTCTATATAGACTACCAGAAAATATTTTCTATATGCTTAACATTTTCAAACACATCATGAATGATGTAGTTCATTTACCATGAATTGTACATTCATCTGGAAAATCAACCATTATTAATAACAAAGATCTTAAATTACTCCACAGTAAAAAAGAACAGATGATTGAACCTTTACACTGACCTCAGTAAAACCTCAGCAAGAGACTGCTATTTGCCAAAGGGATGAAAATTCAAGCTTTAATCAGATGATTTTTTACATGAATGGATGCTAATTTTTTTCTCTGTATAGCTTCCAAATTTTGTGATGTTTAACACACTTACATTTCTGTCTTTCAGCCAGAGGTCCTCTGCAACAAGCTGATAACCCACAGGATATCTCCTTAAAATCTATGTGGCTGTCATGATTTTCACCAAAAGCGTTAAATAAACCTGTAAAATAGGAACACAGAATAAATCACAGCCAACAAACTTCCTGTTAATGACATGCTTATGAAAGGAGGCATGACTCGCATAAACTGACTTAGTTTTTAAAAGTTATCAGTAGTTTCCACTGTCTTAGGAAGTTTTTATTTCCCCCCTGGCATAATTATAACCAAAATTTAACTTCCTAGAAGAAAATACTATCATTTAGTGTTTGGTTTTGTCTGCCTACCTGTCTCTATCTTATATTAATTCCAAAAGTCTAAAGTGATTGTAGAATGTAAAAAATAAAAGTATATTTTAAAAATGTAACTGGAAAAAAGTCAGAGACCACAATTATCCTAATTTGGAAAGACTAAGAAGAAAAAGGAAAAAAGAAGAAGAAAAGTTGAACTCTATCAAAGATATACTGTGTTGTTATTAACAAGCTTCATACAGCTCCTTCATGAAGCAAAGAAAACTAACACACTATATTATAAGAGAAAGAAATTCTGTACTGCAGTCTTCATTGTACCACTTAATCTGTATACATAAATATATTAAATTTCAGAAATAAAGGGCAATTTATAATCTAATCCTGTGGATTTTAAACTTTTCATAAAAAATAAATGGAATCATTTTGTTTTCAAATGAAATGATTTCTCAATCTCTAATTCTAAAAAGGTAAAAATATAACTGCACTGCTGAAGTGGAAGCCCTGTCTGTTCTAGCTCCACTAACAAGTATTTCTAAAACACACAAGAAACCTGAAGAATACAGACTATTTCAAGAATCTAATTCTGTGCCCTCAAAGAGCAGAAAATTGAAGCTAAGAAGTAGTTAAATGACTTGCTGAAAGTAAGAAGTTTTTTTTAAAAAGGTCTGAATCAGAAGCAGAACCCAAGCTTTCAGATTTCAAATACAGTTTTTGTGATTATCAGCCACAACTACTCCTTGTAAACCTCATTTAATATATATATATATATATAGTAGTGAAAAGTTTAGAGCTAAGTGGGGACCTTAGAGATGGTCTAGTCCAGTGGTTTCTTAATTTTTTAAGGGTGGGGGAAGGATACAGCAGTGGAACCTTCTTCTATATAAAAGAAATACAATAGACATTACTCAGCTGAGGAAGAGGTGGGGTCATGTGTGGAAGCTAGAGCTTTGCCTATTCAGTGTCCACCACCCTGACCTTGCACCAGATGCTGAGGCACCGCACTGGAGCACAGTTTCATAATGATTTTCTTGGTCAAACCGATTTTGTATATGAGAATATTCAGGTGCAGAAAGGTAAACCGACTTACACAAGGCTCCAAAGGTGGAACAAGGCTCACGTTTTTAGCAAAGAACATTTGTAGAAAATAGGATTCCCACCTTCACTCAGAGATGGACAAATTGGTGGTGAAGCCAATGGGCCAAATGTCTCTAAATCAAGTCATCCAGTTCAGGATTGAGCCCTCAGCAACCAATAGCATTTCTCCAGATGAATGATGTCTGATTCTTCCACTAACAAATCAAACAAGATTATAAAATCTCACTCTTCTCTTCTGGACAATTAATTAGTTCATCCTGATAATGTAAGTTCTAAAGATACATTTTAATTTCCCAGTTAAACTGTTAAAAAACTACCTAAAACAAAAACTCTGAAAGACAAATATATTGTATATAAAGTGGCATGAAAATTAAATTCAAATTAACATAAAAGAGGCTTTAAAATGGGAAAAAAACTTGCAATTTCCCATTAAGCAGGCTGTTTAATTCCAACATGTAAAATAATAAACTAAGATATTTATTTTTTGCTTCCCACACTTTTATCTGTATTCACTTTGGTGATTTTAATCTCTATCTTGGATTTGAAAATTCCTGATCATAGTCTCTCCTGGCTACACAGGTAACACACTAATAGCAGGATCTATGTTTGAGTTATCCTGTCACTATGGTAACCATTTACACTTTTAATACTTATTAAATAAATTTACAAAGGGGATAGACCTAAGCTTCTCCTTCTTGGCCCTAAAATTCTTACTACCCCTCCTATAAAGGCAGGAGCCTCCTCTGTAGGACAGAGTGTAAATGTATCTCCTGAGAAGGATTCCCCAACAAGGGCTGTCTTTACAGCGTGCTTTTAGATAAGATGTTTTTATGGGACATTTCAATAAAAGGATCAAGGACCTAAGCTTCCCAGTATGGTGGGAGTTGTGATGGGCATGGGAGGATGCTCACTTGGGAGGATGAGATGTTAAAGACACTAACAGTGAAAAGGACAGGGCAAGATGAAGGGCGATTGGGAAACAGGACCACAGAGATGTGACATCTACTTCCCACTGTCATCTAAGTGATACCTACTTGAAAGAAATATTTTTACAGTTAAATTCTATAATGGGGGGTTATTTAAATGAAGCACACATATACTCAATGAGTAGATCACATAATTTTTAGAGATTCAGAGTGCATTAGCATTTTCAGAGTACTTTTTACATCAATAACTAGTATTTATAAATTCCTGTGCGCTAAATAATTATGTGGAATTATTTCCATTTTGCTTTTAGACTTACTACAGCTTAAAATATTCAATGCACTGATACAGAGTAATTTTTCTAATGAATAAAAATGATAATATACAACTTGTTAAAGATTCTTTAATTTCTCCATCACCAGATTTATGAACACTTAGGCCTATGGGTCAGGCCCCGTTTCTTGCCAGCTTTTTCACCAACACCTTACATTTAGGTTATATTGCATTACCCAGAGGTCGGGAAAGGTTCTTTCACACATCCATGTCTTTATTAGGTCCTGTGTCTTCTGAGGAGAAACCTTCTCCCCACTTTCACATCCTTCCATTTTACAGCCTAACCACTAATCCTTCTGTGAACACCTTCTAGTGCTTTCCAACCTCACCAGCTACCCCAGGGTTTTAACTTCTCTCTTCCACAACTGTCCTCCACTGTATATAGTATCCAATATTCAAGTGAAGTATGAGTCCTCATTTACAGGTCTGTGGCCTCTCTAGATTATAAAGTATTTGGATTCAGAAACCTTGTGCTTTATCACTGTAGCTGCTAGAATTCATTTCATAGGACCTGATGCATAGTAACCACACAATAAATACTTGCTGAATGAATGAATGAATGAATGAATGAATAGCCAAGGCAATCTTCACAGCCAAGGCTTCCCCATCCCAGCTCAGTATTCTTTCTGTTATATCAAAGAGACTCTGCCCCATGAAACAATAGACCCTGCACATTTTAACAAATGTATACAATTATTAGGAACTATTATTAGAACAGAGACTAGCACTACTGTTCTCATAGTTATGTCACATAAGTAGTGTATTAAAGCTCATTCTGATTTGTTATTTATACAAATCAGCTATGTCTGTCACCAGTTTAAATATTAGTAATTTAGAAAACAAAAGTTATTGATTTATCCACTCATCAAAAAACATTATGACAGATCTACTTACATACCTCTTTTGTCAGTTTATATACCAACTGGAAAAGAAGGGGTGTACAGTCAACTCTGAGAGTATAATTGCCTGCAAAATAAAATAGAGAGTATTTTAATACCTCCAAATGGACTTCAAACCTGTATTTAATTCTAACTTTATTTTCTAATTATAAACAAGATATAACATATTTCAAATTGAAGGCATCATTCCTGGAGAATTAAAAATAGGGTGGACCCTACAGATTATCATATTCAGTGAAGTATGTCAGATAGAGAAAGGCAAATATCAAATTATATCACTTATATGTGGAATGTAAACAAACAAAAAAATGATACAAATGAACTTATTTACAAACCAGAAATACATTCACGACATAGAAAAGAAACTATGGTTACCCAAGGGGAAAGGGGGAAGGGAAGAGAGATGTTAGGAGTTCAGGACTAACAGATATACACTATTATATATGAAACAGATAAACAAAAAGGACCTACTGTATAGCACAGGGAATTATATTCAGTATCTTATAATAACCTATAATGGAAAAGAATCTAAAAACAATGTATATGTGTATGTATATGTATATGTATATGTATATAACTGTGTAACTTCACTGTACACCTGAAACTAATATTACAAATCAAATGTACTTCAGTAAAAACAAATAAATAAAATTTTAGAATAGATAGATAGGTAGGTAGATAAATAGACAGACAGACAGCCTGGCTAAAACTAAAACACAAGGTGGAAATAACTCTTCAGGAGCCAGAGAGGCTGCAGCACACACTCAGGATAGGAGACTGCAGAGGCAGACTCTGCTGCTAAGGCTGCAGCTCCTGCAGTAACAGTAAGGGCCATTGCTCATTATGGCAGCAGTACCTAGGGGTCTTTGGCAAAGGAAGTGGTAAGGCCATAATGTTCACGTTTTTATTCATTCATTCAATTCAATATCAAGACGTTAGACTAGAGTGTGTCAGTAACTAACATGTGTCCTGTGACACTTACCTAGAAATAACCATAACACGATGAAAGCCTACAGATGCACATGCCACATGTCAGGGTCAAAAGAAAGTCTGTAGTGGGTGCTTATTTCAGAGTTGTTCCAATACATACAGGAACTATTTCTGTATGAAATACTTTAGCCCAACTTTTAAAAATAGCTCCACAGGAAGAATGTCAAAAGTACTAAAGTTTTAAGTAGTAATCCAAGATAGGCCAATGGTAAATATACTAAAGAAATTAGGATCAATAGCTTAGTTATGAATCATATTGATTCATTTGAATCATAATAATGTTCTCTCTGGTAAAATGGAGAAATGGAGGTATTATTGAGTCATCTCATAGAAAGAGGATAATCCTAGTTTATGAGTTGGAGTTGACAGACTTAAATACTGGTATACTATTTAATGACAATCTGAAATAAAATTTACCTTCTGTGTATGAGTCTGCATTGATATATGCAACCTCTCTCTCCTGGAGTGTTTTCACATTCTCCTGTAGTTGAAGCAAAGCAGTCACTTAACTCACGGCATTTACAATTGTGGAAATACAAGCAAAACAAATTAATTCAGTAAAAGAGTGGTTTGCAGATACCATTATAAATCAAATGCCTATGCCTTTGACCATAATTTTAAGAAAATGCTATTAACTGCTTGATAATATTAATGCAATTAAAACAAGAAAGAAAAATATTAGTGATGCTGTAGCCACTTTTCATAGCAACAGCACGGAGACCCAGAGGAAAGCTGCCCCTGATCCCCTGCACCATAATATGAAGGGGGAAGGCTCAGAGATGCTCAGCCTCACCCTGGATCTACTGGAAGAGAACTGCTCAAAGTAAGGCCTGGAAATCTGTACTTTTAAAAGGTGTCCCTGGCAATCCTTACAGACATTAAAGTATGAGATCCCTTGACGTTGGGGATCCAAGTAACTTTACCATATTAAAAGTGAGGAAGTTGGAAATTTTATTTATCAAGAATTTTCTGAAAGAGAAGATATTGATGAAAAAGAAAAAGAAAGGAGGGGAGGATAGAGAAAAAACTAGAGGGAGAGAAGAGTGGCTATTAGGACAAAGACAAGACATTTCTCTCTCACACATACATGCACACACGCACACACATTCTAGAAAAATACAGCAGAAGAAGACTAATGCCATCACACACATGGGAATATGCAGAGAGAACTCTTTTCTTCTCTCTGTTTCTCTCTCTCTCTCTCTCTAGCTTGCTACCTTATAAGAGCAGTTACAGTAAAAACATTTAAAGCTGTGAGTGGTCATCCCACAAATGAGAATTCTCACCTCTGCACTTGGCCACACGGGATAGATGACAGCTGATTCTGCTGCAGAGTTTCCATTATGACAGAGCTACAGTAGAAATAAAAAAGATTCCTTAAATATATGTAAAGGTAAATGTGCTGCTGAATATGATCAAGAAGCTAGTAGAAAATGGGAAACAATATTCAAATTGTCTTTTAACTCACATGAATTTAAATTAATGTAAGGCATATTATCTTGTATCTTGGGTTTATTTTATCTGTATTCTAAGCTGCATAAATTATAAAAAGACACATGTATTTCTATATACATGTATTCACAAGAAATTACATATTTCTAAAAGTAAATGACCTTAATGAATAAGATCTGATTCATGTAAATAAGTGTATTATGAAATGCATGTTCATAACACCAACATAATAATAAGACTTTGCAATATACATGGAATCAAATGTGATACAAGTAACTGTGATTTTATTCCCATACTTATTTGATTCATATTATTATTTTAAAGTATGCAGAAATGAGTCAGATGGAAAGCATTTTAAAAACCAGACACAATGATAAGAAACATATGACATTCTTCAAATCAATTCTATAAAATTTGGACTCATAAATGATGAACAAAACAGAAGATAGTCACAGGAAAGTGCTTTTTGGTGCACCTGCCTTTAAAAAAAACACACAAGCCTACCATGAACATGTAAGAACTTAGAGTTACCGGACAGAGAGCTTAAGGGAAGAAGATGAAAGAAGGGGGCCTATGAAAGACACTTTAAAATAAAGCATTAAGAGCCAGTGACAAATGAAAATTAATCATAATTGAATTAAAAATAAATCCTTGAAATTTTAGAGTAATTCAATTTACAAAATCATTGTATTATACTTCCCAATCAGGCACTTTTGTAAATGGTAAAATATACCTATGGTTACAATTTAGTACGGAATCCATAAAGGAGAGACTATAATCAGAGTACAGTCATCTTAAAAGAGCATGTTGTTTTCCTAGATAGAAGAAATCCAAGAAAACTGTAAAAACTTGAAAATTAATGCCAAGGATCTATATCAGATTTTCAATAAGCTAATTCACTTGTCAGAAGCAGCTTCCTAGGTTTGACTATTTTCTGAGCTTACAGATTTTACTTACTTATCACAAAACAAATACAAATAGAAACTAAAATATTTTAAAAATAATGAAAAACTTGGTTTGTACTTAGTAATTAAGAGGTTGTTCTGTTTTACCAAACTGATGTAAAAGCAAAAGCAAACTCTATTTCTTAAATTTTCTTGAGTATTTATCCAAATTAAAACAATATCAGGTAATGGAACACATCTGTGATTACCCTGAGATACATGTTGACCAAGAAGATACGTTTTCTGTCTTAGTTACCTCAGCCCATTTGTGGAACCCAGAAGTCCAATTTTTTCTGCATCCCAGCTGGCAAAAATGGTAGTTCTTCTCGGTCTCCAGCCTGTAATCATTGTTAACATACATGGTTAGGTACATCTGCCTAAAAACAAAGGAAAATTCACTCAAGTCACTTTCTGTCATCACTTGCCAAGGAAACATTATTTACCTCTACTAATCAGTTTTCCAAAATTCTGGACAACTTCTTATAAATCAGCAGTTCCACTGGTTAGGTCAGTACCTCCAAATACCCAGAAGTCCTGATGATCTCCCAGAATAACACACCTGTTTGGAAAGGAAGGCATTCAAAAGAATGACAACTTAGAATGTATTATAAAGAGCAGTAATTCATGTTTTTAAATTAAACTTCCTCCTGCTTGAGTTTCCTCCATAGAAAACCATCAAGGTAGTGTCTCCTTTTAGAATTTACCTTTTTTCCCCACATTTAATTATATCACATCAACCAGGAAAAAAATATTAAGAGTTGATTAAAATTTATCTTCTCTTACTCCTGTAATCTTTGTAAAAACAAAATGTTTTAAGACATTTTAAAAAATCCACCAACTCACCAAGTTTCACAGATCCTCAGGTAGTTCTGATTACATCGTAAATGCTTGTGATTTTCTTGATGTTATGAACATGCATTTTAACCTTCCTAGAATTTCACAAAGGGAACAAATTACTTCACATAGAGCATTATGTCTAACAGGTTCCTTCCAATGTTTTATTCTAAGTCTCAGAAGTACAAAAAACTGTTTAATAGGATGATAAATTCCCATATGCCCACCATCTAAATTCAATCGTTAATACTGTTGAACTATTTGCAAGCGAGTTGCGCAAATCATGACAGTTCTCTCCTATGTGTTTAAGAATGCACCTTACGGTGAGATTAAAAAAAAAAAAATCAGTATTTTATATTTTTCCTCCCTCATAACTCTATTGTTGGTACTTATTTAAACTTCAAAATCATTATTCAACGTGAAAAAGAATCTTGTTCTTAGCAATTTAAAAAAAAAAAAATTGGGTATTTGTCCATTTAGAGCTCAAATCAATTAAAGGATATAAGCCCCAGGTGCTTTTTTTGATATTTTGACCAGGGAAAATTTGTTTCTGACTTTTCTCTTAAACTGTTACTGAAGCTACATACTGTTTTCCTTGTGTCTGTATGTGTCTGTTTATAAATCACATTTTTCATTGTGTACCTCTAGAGGGTATTAATACATGAGATAATAAAGTCTATGTTAAAGGAACTCAGTTCTAATTGAGTTAAACACTTTTTAAAAAATTCTTATAAAATAAAACTGAACTTCTAATATCTTAAGAGTTTTGAAATTTTAAAACAAGCTTCTTACAGAACTTATAAAATACTTGCAGAATCCAAATTCACATTGCTAAGGCAAATCATTAACCAACAAGGCTCATTTAACCATTTTAGTTTAATAAAAACAGCTATCTCCTCTCTGATTCATCAGTGTGAAGTTTCCCTTTCCCTCTACATTTCAAGCCAGTCAAACTAAAGTTCTGATCATGCCATGCTGTTCCCCAACCCTGCACAAGCTGTCCTCTGCAGCTGGCGTTTACTGCCTGTCTTGATTCTGTGGAAATCTTAGTTTGTGTAAAATTAAGCTCAATGAGCACACGGTCCGTGGTCATGCCTCCTTAACACCAGTGCTGTCCGGGGTTAGTAACAGTAACGACTATGCTGGTAAGCGCACGGGGCCATGTAGCAGTTAAGCGTTCACCACTGTGACCATCTAACCCACCCCCACAGAAGTGACCAGTGAACTTCGCTCCTTCCCCTCTTCTCTCCTACTCCTTCCCTTAAGTTAACCTAGGGTTTTGCATGCATAGCGTTTTGACAGTTATCTGAAACACTGTTTTAAACCCTCAGTTGAAAAGGGAAGACAAAATGTTACACCTGGCCCGGAGAAGGAGAGGGGTGGGGAGTGGCCCAGAGGAAGCCGAACGGGACGCGCGGCCTCGGATCACAACACAGCCCCGTTCCTTCCCGAGTTTCGCAGCCGGGAAAGCAGAGGCCTGGGGCCCGGACCGCCTCGGGGCCTTCGGGGGAGGCCGAGGGAGGGACGGATACCCGCGCAGGGCTGGGGAGGGACCCGCAGGGACTCACCGTCTGTGCAGCGGCTCCTGACCCACGGTGGACGGGCGGCGGTGGCGGTTGAGGCTGCGGTGCCGGCTGAGGGGGCTGAGGCGGCGGCGGCGGTTGAGGCTGCGGTGCCGGCTGAGGGGGCTGAGGCGGCGGTGGCGGTTGAGGCTGCGGTGCCTGCTGAGGCGACGGCGGCTGCGGTGCCGGCTGAGGGGGCTGAGGCGGCGGCGGTACCGGCTGAGGCGGCGGCGGCTGCGGTGCCGGCTGAGGGGGCTGAGGCGGCGGCGGCGGTGGTGGTTGAGGCTGCGGTGCCGGCTGAGGCGGCGGCGGCGGCGGCTGCGGTGCCGGCTGAGGGGGCTGAGGCGGCGGCGGTACAGGCTGAGGGGGCTGAGGCGGCGGCGGTACAGGCTGAGGGGGCTGAGGCGGCGGCGGCGGTGGTGGTTGAGGCTGCGGTGCCGGCTGAGGCGGCGGCGGCGGCGGCTGCGGTGCCGGCTTAGGGGGCTGAGGCGGCGGCGGCGGCGGTGGCGGTACCGGCTGAGGGGGCTGAGGGGGCTGAAGCGGCGGCGGCTGCGGTGCCGGCTGAGGCGACGGCGGCTGCGGTGCCGGCTGAGGGGGCTGAGGCGGCGGCGGCGGCGGTGGTTGAGGCTGCGGTGCCGGCTGAGGCGGCGGCGGCGGCGGCGGCTGCGGTGCCGGCTGAGGGGGCTGAGGCGGCGGCGGCGGCGACGGTTGAGGCTGCGGTGCCGTCTGAGGCGGCGGCGGCTGCGGTGCCAGCTGAGGGGGCTGAGGCGGCGGCGGTACCGGCTGAGGCGGCGGTGGCTGCGGTACCGGCTGAGGGGGCTGAAGCGGCGGCGGCTGCGGTGCCGGCTGAGGGGGCTGAGGCGGCGGCGGTACCGGCTGAGGGGGCTGAAGCGGCGGCGGCGGCGGTGCCGGCTGAGGGGGCTGAGGCGGCGGCCGCTGGAAGGACTTGAGGGACTCGAAGGCCTTCGCCAGCTTTTCCAGGGTCGCCATGGCGGCCTCCCGCCCCGCGGGGACAGCCCACGGAGTCGCCAGGACGACTGGCGGCTCCGGTCAGCAGCGGTGGCAGTTAACGGGGCTCGAGGCCGCCAGCAGGTGCGGACCCCAAGCGCGCGGCCATCTTGGAGCCGTCCCGACAGCCCCCGCGGCCCTGCGTCCTGCCACGCTCCGCCGGTGGGGCGGGGCCGGGCCGCGGGATTGACAGCCGGAGGCAGCGGCCTCTGCCAATGGCTGCCGCGCCCGCCCCTTGGGCCCAAAGAGCCGCCACGGCTGCTGGAGTCACTTCTTCCCGGCGAGGGTCGAGGGGTACTGCAGGGAGATCGGGAGGGCGGTTCCGGGGCCGGGTTGCGTGGCACGGCGAGGAGGGTGGGGAGGGCGGGGTGACTTGTGATTGAGGGTCTCTCTCGGCGAGGGGCGTCCCCGGACGACGCCTAGCGGGTGGCGGGGAGGCGGGGCAGTGGGCTGGGAGCCCGAGACCCCCGCGGGGCGCTTGCCCACCCCGCGGCGCGGGCGGAGGGCCGGCTGGCCGGACAGCCTGCTGTAATATGCTGACTGTTATATATTTGGCCTTACCCTTGTTAGTTGCCTCAAATCACTCCTTGTTCACCTTCATGATCATTACCATAGATACACTTCTTACAATCCTCGTACTTACTATGTTCCCTCATGCTACAGGGCCATACACATGCTATTCTCACTCTCAGGAATAATCTTTTACACATCAATGCCCTACTCCCCTCAAGAGATTTGCCTATCTAATTCCAATCACTCTCAGTGCTCAGCTAATTTGTGAATTCATAAAGCCCATTACATTAACATAATTTCTTAACACCATGTCATTCTCCTTTATCACATTATTAAAGTATGCTTTATAATAACATAAAAACTCTTCCATGCATGAAGGTAGATATTAAACAATTAAGTTCACAGTATAAAGTTGTAAGTACATATACTGTATATTATGAAAAATGTTAAGGAATAACATACTATCGTTAAATTCATTCACAATTTTTCATAGAAATATGGAAATATTTATTCCAAGTTGGATCATCACTATATGTGTGTGTGTATATATGTATATATTTTTCATCCTTCATTCACATTATAAGTTCTGATAAAATATTGCCAACAATTAACTTTTATACCCCAAATTACCAATAAAGGAATAGGAAAGAAGGGAGAAAAGAAGAAAGGAAAGAAGGAAATTGAGGGGTTTTAGAACTCTTGAGATTGAGACATATTAGATAAAGACTCAGATCTGTACATTTATGTATGATAATTATTTTCCTAAAATTATATAAAAACATAAAGAAAACTGAAAGCTAAATATAAAATTATTTACAACCCAAATTTGAGGTTAATTTATATCTTCAATTGATATGCATTTTTTAAATTTAATATTACACTGTTCCATTGCTATAATATAATCAAATTCATAAACAGAAAACTATATATGATATATACATCCTCTCACCATTGATAACATCTCTGAAAGCATTTTTGAAGTAGAATACTTTATATTTAAAGTTTTTATCATTAGAAAGTCTTTGAATATTTTAACACTATTAGATTTAATTTGCTTCATCGTATTATTTTTTCCATTACATGAGAAATAATATCTTATATGGTTTTGATTCATTCTTTAAGTAATTTGTTAATATTGTATAATAAGTGAATTCATGGAATTAAGGAAAGAATTTATTTTAGGGCCTGATATGTAACAGTTTGACTACAAATCCTTCCTTCCTTCCTTCCCTCCTTTTTCTCTTTCACTCCCTCTCATCTTCCTCTCTCCCTCTCTTCCCTACTTTCTTCTTATTCCTTCCTGATTTTAATAATCAGATTTACTAGCTAGCAGGACCATTTTACTACCTCTGTAGATCTAGTCTCCCACAATTATAGCCATCTTATTCTACATTATATTAGTGTGATAAGCACACATATATATTACTTTTATCAAATATGTAACTTATAGTTTTGATTTTAAGTTAGTTAGCTATTTAATTCAGATTGTCCATCATTTCTTAGAAGTCATGGAGTATTCTTTCCAACACTTAAATGAGATATGTAACCAATGGAATTTTTTCAACAGAATAGTGAAACTGAATTTTAGCAGTGACATGCAATAGTTTTGTGGATATTTATTGATAGAATTTTGTAAGATCTCTTCTGTAATGTATACAGTATGTACATTTTTTCCACCTGTCAAAGAACTCCAGGCTTTGAAAAGAGAGGTTCTAATGGATCATGTGTTAAACTGCATTGGTTGATTGATCCTTATAAAAGCATGTTTAGTCATTGCTGTTTTTGGTAGTGGTTTTACCAAAAAAAAAAAACTGACAAATTTAATTGTGATATTTAACAAATAATTCATAGATTATGTGTTATCACATAAAATAGAATGAATAATTGAATGCAAAAAATTCAACATGACTACTTCTACTCTATTGAAGTGTTCATATTGACAACTACCGTCTCCTTACACAATAGTTGCATTTAGTTAAATGTCTTGAAAAACATAATTTGGAAAACTCAAGGTCCTCGGGTGCCAGAACCTTTAATGTGCAATTCATTTTCACAATTTATGATTCTAAGAGAGTTGCTCCAAGTCAAGAAGAGGGAATCTGTTAATCAAAATTGGCAGAGAGGTACAGAGACGATTGCTTCCAGGTAGTTTTCTTTTTTCAAAGACACACAGGCATTGTGTGAACAAGACACTTCTGTTGTTTCTGTTTTAGAGTTAAGATTTTATTGCTGAATTCTGATCAAAATAATTTATACATTTTAAATTTGCACTGAATGAAGGGAAAATCTGCACAATATGGATCAGTTAGATTGAACTTTGTATTCTCTTTTGACAAGTGTGTGTCCCTATACTTTTGCATATAGATCAAAAACAATACTTCAAGGCATTCTCACCAACAGCAAGCAGATCTCCAATTTAGAGTGTCTTGTCTTGCTTTTAATTTGCATTTAGAGTGTACCTTATTCTACTTGGGAAGTTGTAGTCTCACTTCTGTAAGTGGAATAGTGAAGCTGTTTATATGTGAACTTGTTACATGTTGGTATTATTGTGTCTGTTGGGGGCTGGGAAATAAGTAAGCTTAATAAATTGATTCAATTTTGAGTGTGTTTGAATTTAATGAAACTTAAATTGTACTGATTGATTCTCAACACTTTAATTACAGGTTAATTTCAGATCACTGAATTGTTTTATTTACATCAGGGCATCACACATAGGATAGAATGATATGTTGTAATATTCTGGATGCAGTTATTTTGGTTTTCACACTAATTAAAAGTTTTACCTCCATCTCCACCAAGGACAAAGGGACAAGAATACAGTTGTTTAGAAAATGATACATTTGTAGGCCATCTGCTCTTTGCATAGAACTGCATGAGCATTTGCTTATAAAAAGGAATTACGCTCCTCTTTTTAGTGTGCAGATTAAAGACAAGCCAGGAGAGAAAATATTAATGGAGACAATGAGAGGGCAAAAGCAATATGATTTGTTAATTACTACAGGAATGTAAAATGCAGGTGGAAAGGTACATCAGTGAAGGTTAACCTAAATCTTGAATTGTGAAACAAGCTATAACCGTGTAATTAAGCTGAACTATTTACAATTGTTCAAATGCTTTGAATTTTTTAATCTCAAATCCTTTGCTCAGAATGTTCTTCCCTGTGTCCTATTAGCTTGTTATTTATTTTGAAGATTTTTCAGAATTGCTCCATATTATCCTTCTGTAACTCCTCTGAATTACCCTCAGTAGAATTAAATGTTTCCTCCATTGTGCTCCATTAGTAGCTAGTACATACCTTTATCATATAACTATTCAGATACTTGTATATCTCTTCAGCTTGACCTTAATCGCCTAGAAGTCAAAGCTTTGTTCTATTTTTTCTGTATCTCCATTTCCTAGTGCATGCTCCCAGATTTTATTCCTCTTCTCAAACCTTACTATTGAATCTATACTGGAAGTATCTTCTCTAGACACTCTTTGGGGAACCTGTTTTTATGACTTATAATTGCAGCCCAAGATATCTCTCATTATACCTCTAACTTCAATCTGATCACCTCCTCTGAAGTTTGACCTATACTCAGCTTTCCACCTGACATCTCTGCTTTAGTGCCAGAAAGGGTGTCTCTAACACATTTTGCAAACTCATCTCACTCCTTCCATAAACTATGTCCCCTATTTTGCTGCTTAAGCTCAGATTTTAGGGGCCATCCTTGATATTTCTGTATTCCTTAGTCCTCACATACAAAAAATCACCAATTCCTGATAATTATATTTCCAAAAAACACCTTCTTGATCTTCAGCATCAGGGCCACCACCCAGCATCTTCTAATATCTTTCTCTCCTTTTATTCACTGAATTTCAGTTGCACTGGACTCTGGTGTACTGAAGACTGTGACTTTTACCCATCTCAGTACTTAAATGTAATGATATTCTATCAGAAAAACATGAATTTGAATTCTTGGGCATGGCTATTTCCTTCTCTTCACTCAGCTCTCAGGTTGATTTACTTCTTTAAGGACAATATTGGGCTGCATATTCTATACAAGAATCTGCTACCCAGATTGTTTTCTTACAAAGCACTTGTCTCTTAGTACGTAAAATGTCATTATTTTGTATTCATGTCTGCCTTTATTATATAATATTCATTTCCCCATTCTAATTTAAAAACCACGAAGATAGTAATCATCTCACCATTATGTACCAAACATGTAGAACAAATCCAAGCACATAAGAACACCATAAATATTTGTTAAAAAGATGAATGCATAGATTGAGAAAGAGAAACACCATAATCAGAAGGATAGAGGATGCTATAATGCAAGTTTTGTGGAGGCAGGCATATTTTGTTTTAATCATTATATCCCTTTGTCTAAGGACATTCTGATGTGTTATATGTATTCAATATTTGTTGAATAAATGTAAGAATTTAGAAAGCAATGCTTAAAGCAGTTTTGAATGACAACATCAATGTCAGGATATAGATTCAAGAAAAATAAAATTAAATTCTTCCACATGCATGACACACTTCAGTTTTTACAAAATTTCTGCTAACTATTTTCACTGCCTTATCAATCAGTAAATAAAAGGGGTAACAGCAGTTTTTTGGGTCACTGTATAAGATAATGTAATCAAGGTAATGAAGAAGCAGAAATAACTTAAAATCAAGGAACACAGTAATAAACTGACTAATTATCAAAATGACTTTCATGGAGAAGAAAAAATAACAAAAAGCACTCATTATAAATTTTGATCTGTAAGTAACAAAGGGAAAAACAAGAATTTCAAAAAAAAATTAAATATACATTTAATGGTATAAAACTTCTATAAAAATTGGTTTTCTGTCACTTTATACAATAGTTATCCAACTGCAAAACTCTACAATAACAGCTTTCACATTTATTTCTTCTAAAGTCAATGCATTAGGCTAATTTCTCCTATCCCATTTCTGTTTCTTGTCACTCTCTCCAGGAGACAATGGAAAAGACTTCTAAATAACTACAGCATTTGGCCAGTTCCCAATGGAGGGAAAAATGAACGGCGTAAGGAGCTAAAAATCATCTATAGTTTGAGTGTTAACTTTCAGATGATAAACAACCCTCAATCTATTTTAGATTCTATTTTAGAAAGAATGAGAGGAGTAAATATGATATAACTAAATATCCATCCAAATAAATTTCAGAAATACACATAAATAGATTTTTAAAAAAGTTAACATAAAAGCATAATTTAAATTACAACTTAAACAAGGCTTAAATTTAATCCTAATTAAGCTGCACATTTCTTTGTATAATGTTCAGTGTGAGGATCTGATTAAATAAGTGTTTTCTTCTAAGTCTTCTCAAAAAGCAAGGGCATTATATTGCTTTTCATATGCTTAATGATATCTGTTTTGTAGTGTACTCTGATAGACACTAAAAAAATTCCTTTTATGGGCCCCAAGATCCCTGACATCACAAGGAAATGATTCATTTACAACTTCGGTAACAGATGAGTTTTTTAAGCAGTGATTTGGGGCTATTGTTAATAACAAGGTACATGAAAGCTTCTTTATAAAACTAAAATTGTATAATAATAATAAATAATACCATTTAGTAAATGGTAAATGTATTATGTAAATTGTTTCATGGAATCCCACACTGGGGACCTGGGCCTATTATTTCCCTTTGAATAACAGATTCTTCCCTAAATCATTTGAAATCTGTTCCCTGTAAATTTTAAATAGGATAACATTATTTCGTTATAATAGAGTAGTTTAAATTTAAGCACAACCATTCTGTTTCAATTATAGAAGTGTCATTGGGATTTAATTACACAATTTGAAAGACTGAGAGCAAAAACTACCTGTGTGCTCCTGATCTGGGAAGGAAGGCCTGGCTCCTCTAGACCAGGGTCTCTGGACTTTGGCATTATTGCCATTTTGGACGGGATTGTGCTTGTGTGTGTGTCTGTGGTAGGGGGGAGTGAGGAGCGATGCTGACTTGTACATTTTATGACATTTAGCAGCATCTTAGATGAGATCGCAATAGCATTGCACTCCTAGTATGACAATCAAAAATCTTTGCAGATCTTACCAAATGTCCCAGGGAAGAATTACTCCAGGTGGAGACCTACTGCTTAAAAAAATAAATAAATAAATAAAAAACTCTGAGCAACCCACCTGGCCACTTAAAAGCATAATCCTTCAGCCTCTCTTCCTTGGATACCTGGTGGAATCAGTGCCGCAGCTGTCACCCATTCCCTACGAAAATCACTGCCTTTGTCTGAAGTAGTAAAGCTGAGATACTGCACTCAAGAACTCACTACCAAGCAGTGAGCAATCTCCTCTCTACAAACATCATGGACTCAAGTCAGGAGCCCTTTATCCTTTACCCTCTTCCTCCACCATCTAAGGTAGATGGAGGTAGTAACCAGATGTGCTTTATTCAATCTATGGTTTCTGCTAATAGCCACATTAGAGAAATGAAGCTGCTTTTGTTGGTTTAAAAACTGACCCCATGCATGGAGGGCAAAGAGAGCCTGAAGAAAGAGGTAAACCACTCCAGACTGGTAGGTGGCAGGTTTAATAAGCATGGGAAGTTACATATGAGTTTTGTCTTGGGTGGCTGTGGGACAAATAGACTTCTGAACCTGCCCACCAGAATCTTAAAAGTTTATTTGGAGGCCTTTACTGGATTCAGTCACATGTACTTTCCAGATGGTCTGCATCATACATTGCTCTCTCAAGGCTGTGTCCTTGAAAACAGCTCCAGCTGTGGGAAAGGTGGTCAGAAAGTACATGGAAAGGGCAGGGGAGCGGTTGAGGAGCTCTGATTGGTGGGTCCAGCTCATGATTCAGCTGAAGTCATATCCTCTCATTGATGACCTCCAATAGCTCTTTGTTTCATTTTTGAAGCTCAAATATCAATCTTTACCTAAGCCTTTATTAAGGACCTGTATGTGTTAATAAGCAAGGACTGTTGACATTTTATATCTATTTAAAAGACCATGGTGATGTGTCCTTCCATGGATTGTGATCACATGTAACCATAGGTCCACAGTTTCTGCTCTGGAGAAAATAATAAATAGGAACAGTGCAGAATCCCACCTTTAGATGAGCAGCTACTTTCAGATGTGGCTGACAGAGGACAAGGCCAATAAGCAGGCTAGTCCACTCTCATCCATCCTTTCTAAGAAAGAAGCAACCACAGCTCAGGGTCTCTAGAATTTCTAGACAGGTGAAGAAAGCCACATTCTGACAGGGGGCATGAATAGTGAACTTAATATCTAGAGATCACTTGATATTTAATTTGTCAGGGAAAATTTATTGAAATAATTTTGTCCAATTCATGTTGGTCAGTGTTGTATCAGTTATTTTGTGTTGAATGAAAGAAACACCTGGAAACTTAGCAACTTAAAAAGATAACCATTACTTCTGTCAGGTTCTCTGGGTCAAAGAAAGTCATAGACAAGCCCAGATTCACAGAACTGAGATGCAGAATCCATCTCTTGAATAGGAGGTGCTATAAAATATGTTAGTCATTTGTTTTGTAATTTTTCTTAGATGTTCTGAATTTCATTAATTTTGCAGTTAAAACAATTAAATGAGGTGTTTTTCAAAGTAAGAAAATATCCTTAATTTTGGCAGGAGCTATGAAATTTATAATATAGATTTGCACAATGTTTATAAATGATTCTATTTGAAGAGCAGGCATAGACAATTGTATTTTATAAAGTGCCAAGCCCAGGAAAAATGTACTGCTTCTAGGAAAATTGACTTCAAGCCTTTTTTCTACTTATTTCTTTTTCTTCCTTTGTTCTTTCCACTCAAATTCTTGATACTTGGATGTCTTCACGTGGTAGAACAGAAGTAGTATTTTTTTAAATAACATTGAATAAATATTTTACTATATCCTCTTACACAGTTTCCTGTAATATTAATCTATAGGTTTATTTACTTTTAGGGGAAATCATGATTCCATTAATGTGCCCAGGATCTTTTAAAGAGGGTTTTTGGTTCATATTCAGATAACAGATGCTCTGAGGCTATGTAAACTACATAACTTTCTCTCTGCCATGACAACAATTATAAGCACTTTGCTTCTGGCTTATTTCCATAGCTTTTAATATATAAAAATTCCAAATTATATCATTTTATATTTGGTGTCTGTGTATTTGCAAACATACTATTCACATGGAGATTTTGCTTATAAGCTTAAAAATGACAAAAATATTTGTATAAAATTATACATTTAGGAGTCGTATAAAGTTTGCTATTCTATGATCATATATATATTACATATTTTTCTCTTAAAAAGATAAGATATATTCACAAATGTACTATAAGACTGTAGATCTAAGAATAAAGGCTTATGCCACAAAGAAAGCACAGTACAAAAAAGGACATGAAGAAGGGACATAAGAAAGTTTGAAGCCATTAAGTAAGAAAGGACAATAGAAAAGAGGATGAGGAGGAGAATGATATAGAGTAGTTTAAAAAAATTGCAAAAAAGCAATGTATATGTTTTCTTTCCTCTTTTTCATAATTTTATGTGCTTTTACTGTTTTCAGAGTAAGCCACACAGTAAAAGAAACCCACATTCTACTGCTGAATACTCAAGCATGCTTTGAAAGAAGCCATGGTTTAAACTGTGTGGGACAGCAGAATAATTCGGTGGACCTGAGCTCAGATCTAGTCCTACCCTGACATTTGCCATCTGAAATGAGCTGGGGAAGCCTCCCTGAAACTCATTTTCTTCAACAGGAAATTGAACATGATAATAGTTCCCTGTTAGTGTCAATGTAAATTTTGAAGTTTTTTTTAACACAATCTTTTTTTGAGGTGAGTGGGGGCCAAGGTAATTTGGTCTGTTTGTTTGTTTGTATAATGGAGGTCCGGGATTGAACGTAGGACCTCGTGCATGCTAGGCATGCACTCTACCACTGAACTCTAACCTCCTCCTCAAATCTGAATTCTTGAAAAATTAAAATATGTGCAGAACAGTGTAATAGTCCAATAAATGGTAGATATTTTACAAATATACACCAACATATTTTTGAGGAAACACTTTCTATTCTGTTTCTGTTATACAATTTTTATATTTGTAGAAAATAAAATATATGCAGATACTTGAGAAGTCAACCTCTCAACCTTTGCTCAACCTTTAAGCAAACAAGTCTAGACTGTTTAAAATTTTAGGGATGTCAAAAAATTTCAGTTGCATCTTGCTGATATTTATGTTTTTTGACAAAATCAAGGGTTTAAAAAATGTTAGTGTAAAGTTGATTCACCAATACTTAAATACTTAAAAAGTGCTTTTTTCCTCTTGTTCAACTGGACTGGAACTCAAAGCTTTCACAATTCAGTTCTCACATTGATTCCTTTGGACATCTTTCAGTACATGGTGTCCTATCTCTGTGTCTAGACAACTTTTTCATAAGACAAAAGATGTTGGAGTAGTGTGTGTGTGTGTGTGTGTGTGTAATTTTTTTAAGAAATTATCTAATAGATAATATCACTGCCTTAGAGAAAATGCTCCACTGAAGATCAATTGAAATTAGAAGAATACCTAAGACTTTTTCATGGCCAAATTGAGCCCATATTATTCCTTCACATCCACCCCATAAAACTTGTCATGGTTTTCTTCAATCCCACTAACATTTTCTCATCTTTTTCTCTCTTTCTCTCTCTCTCTCCCTCTTCCTTCCTTCCCTTTCTTCTTCAATTCTTTGGAAACCTCAAGCCACTATCCTCCTTGGAAATTAAGCCTGACATTCTCTTCTCCCAATATCCTGTTGTGGCTGAGTGTCCATTTGTCACACCCCAGCTTGAAATGTAACTCCCTAAGAGAAGACATTCAGAACACTAGCTCTAAAATAGCCATGAAAACATCCTCACTCTATACCTCTGCCCCCTTATTTCTTCTTTACTTTTTTATTTTTTGCATTCTGAAATTACTTTACTTATTTTTTTCATTTACAGTGTCTCTCTCCCAGTTAGAATGTAAGTTCTTGGAATGCAAAAATTCCACAGGCCTTTAGTGTAGAGAAAATGTGTGATGAATACATAGTATATATATTTGAATGACTAACCTTTTGAATCAATAGATGTATGAATATATTAATAAGGGCTGGAGAGGGGACAGGGAGACACACTTTGACTTACTCCATTCATAATTATTTCCTAAAGAATGGGTGAGTGGTTTATCTCCTGGAACACATGTAAGTCAGTGTTACACTCCTATGTGTGTGTGGGGAGGAAGTTTATTATGACATCACTGAGTGGCTCACTTGAATCTCCTTTTATCCTGAAAATGTTTAGGTATATCTGCTGTGCTACACACAGAAAAAGTGATAGAGAAAGCTGGCCACCACTTGGTTTATTCCCTTCCAAGTCCATTATATTTTTCAATTTAAATATGAGAGATGATCAATACACTGGGTGCATTCCAGATGTGTTTTTAAGACAGTAAACTGTAAATGTGATATGACCTGAGGTTGAAAAAAGAAAACTGTGTGCAGAGGCATCAATGAATTTCAGTGCCATCACTGAGCAGAAGTAGCAAGAAGGATTTTGAAAGCAGGGAATGCAGCTTGTTCCTAGGGGCATTCTAAATTTTAGGCAGTTTCAGCTTTTTTTCTCTTCCAAAAATATTAAATGATCTTACCAATGTTATTAATCTTTCTTACAGTAATTTTATTTTACATATTTACCATGGCTGATTCTACTAGAACCTGAGTTAACCTATCACAAGGAAATCATTCTGAACAGAGACACAGTAAATTATCACAAGGTATGGGTTAAAGCAGTTTATGAAAAAAACTATCTTACTCAGGAAACAACTTAAAGGAAAATTGGATTAATTCTCTTCAGGAAGCAAAAAGTGTTTGTTTATTTAGTTATCTGCTTAGACATCAGGCATTTAATGAAATTATAGATAGATATGCACGTATATGTATATAAAGTCCTGCTCTTCTTTTCTTCAAAATTCCTAGACTTTCTATGAAGTCTTTTCTATTAGCTTCATTACATTCACCCTTTTATTCATTTATCTATAAGTAAAGTTGTATTATAAAATTACCAAATGCCAGGCACTAATCTATAGTAGTGAATTCACAGGTCCCTAGCCTCACAGAGATTACACTGTATTGGAAATTATTAGCTGGCATTTAAGAGCACTCCTGATACTCCAGCAGTCTTAGTTCTTTGGTGGGCATTATGTTAATATCATTTCTCATTCAAAGGACAAGGAGATGAAGTCTCAGAGCATGCAAATCACTTCTTCAAGATCATCAAGCTAGTAAGCATTAAATATGAGATTTAACCCCATCCAGTTTGCCCATGCCCACGAGTCCAGCTGCCATGCTATTTCACCTTTTTAACACATATTCTTCTAATACGTATTTTCTATGCTACTCACATGTTTCCTTGCGTTTTTAAGTAAATTTAGTATTTTAATGGTGAAAATAGAGAACAACACAGAAATTTGGAAAATGGAGAAAATATTCATATTGACACCATGTTATAACTATTATTCTCTAAATATTCTCATGTTTCAATCTGTTAACACTTGGAATCATAGTTCATGAGCAATTTCACCTCCTGTCTTTTCCATTTTATTATAATGTTTCTATTATGTTACATGCAATTCACATACATTTTATTATAATGTTTCCACAATGCTACACAGAGTTCATAATCATTATTTTTAGAGGCCACTTAAACGTATATTGAGTTGATATAGCATAATATAATTAATACTATCATTGGTAGCTATTTTACTTCACTGGAGGGAAGAACCCCATGATTTTATCACATAAAAAATGTCTTTAGAATTTCAATTCAAGTTAAATTGAACATGTGCAATTGTTTGACAACTTTATGATAGCTAGCCTTCCAGGTACTGATATGTCTCCAAAAATGCACTTCAACAAATATTTCTTGTAGCCTAACATTCACCACTCCCTGTGATAGGTCTTAAGGATGTTTAATTGGTGGGAAACAGTCTCTAAACTGAAGAAGCTTCTAAATCAGTCACAGGTGACAGAAATCCAAAACAGTATTAGATAGAACATATAAAAATGCAGCAAGTCTAGTAATGTGGTGTTGATGAAAATGGATGTGATAGAAAGGGCTTTGGAAAAGGTAATATTTACACAGAAATCTGAAAGGGTGGTAGAAATTGGTTGCTTAGGTTGAGACTGCTCAGGTTGCTATAACAAGATACCACAGACTGGGTGGATTAAACAACAGGCACACTTATTTCCATACCATTCTGGAGGCTGGCAGTCTGATATATAGTTGCCAACAGGTTGGTCTCTGGGAGACCTCTCTTTCTGCCTTGTAGATGATGATCTGCTCTCTGTGTCTTCATATGTCCCCTTTTTTGTATGTACATGGAGAGAGAACCTGTATCTTTTCCTCTTTTGATAAAGACAGAAGTCCTGTGGGATTAGGGTCCTACCCTAATGACTTAATTTAACTAATTACCTCATAAGTGTCCTATGTATGGCCACAATCACATTGGGGGTTAGGACATCATATGACATCATATGAATTTTAGAAAGACACAATTTAGTCCACAACAGATAAGCAGAAGGGTGGAGATGAGAAATGAGTTAAATCCTGAGGAAGGGAAGGGATAGATAGATAGATAGATAGGTAAAGTTCATCAATAATACATTTAGAAAATTGTTTTAAAAACATGATGGGGAGAGAAGAAACTAGTAAAATAACTTCATGCTATCTTAGAGGAGATTAAATTGAAATTTCCAGCAAAATTAACAATCACAGTTTGAACAGGTTGCTTAAAACAAGACAGGAAATCAATTATTTAATAGCATTTTTAGTTTATAGATTTGCTTCTAGTTAGGGTCAAGTATGAATAATTAACGTACTTGATTACAAAATCATTCTGAATAATCTGCTTATAATTTTAAAGATAATATGAAAACTATAATCATAAAATGTGAGAGAAGAAAATATATAGATGAAAGAAGGTTGTTAACAAGAAATATGTACCTCCAACAGAGGTCTCTAAAGAAACTAAACTAAAACTTTGTCAGGGCAGGAGACAGGAATAAGATTATAGACTCAGATTCTTCTTTTGACCAATATTTGGACAAAATTGATCAGATTGATAAAGATGAAAAGATGACACCTGCCTTAAACTTATTATCTAATAATGATGTACAAATGTTTTCAAAGGCTGTCTGTATTTCAATATATGAAATCTCTCTCTGTATTATGAGAGTTAGAGTTCAAAAAATCTTCATTTGTGGACTCACAATATATGTTAATATGACAGCTAAATTTTTTACATATTTTTAGAAAATGAAAATGATTTATTAAATACAATTTTAATAATTTGATTTATAAATGAGCTGGAGGTGGCAACCCACAATAAATTAATCTATTGTGAATTATGAAAATATTAATCAGCTTGATGTAAACCTCTGTGGTTCACAGAAATGGCCTGGAATTATTTATCAGTGTCATTTCTCCTTTCTGCCTCACCTAACTCCACTTAATGACTGGGACTCGCATGTCTTTGTCATTACATAGGGAATAGAATATGTGCCAAAACATTCAGCTCAGCGTTTAAAAGTTAAATTGCATGAATATTTATGAATACACTGTCTAGTATACAAAAATTCTAAAATACCTCAATGATTGAGATTTAGCATTCAACTTGACAGAGTGAGAAAATGTTCGCTTTAAATTTAAAACAAAATAACTACCATTTCTTAATCTGTTAGACTGTACTAACAGCTTTACCTCCCCTATTTAATTTAATTGTTCAAAACAATTTTATTTAAAAAAATACTGAAGAATGCATGGGAATGCAAATTGATGGTAAGTTATAAAGCCAGAATTTGAAATCAAGTATATCTGATTCAAGATGCCATGCTCATTTTTCTCATCTGCAAAATTGAAAAAATATATACCATGTCCTCCTTAACTCACATTATATTGAGGTTCAAATGTAAGAGTGAGAATATTGTAAATTGTGACATCAAAATAGTTGTACAATTATTTATTCAGCTATGGGTGATGGTTGCTAGTACAAGCTAATAACAACATAAAACTCATATATATGTGGATAGTTGAGTTAGAATGAAGTTCTTCAGTGGATTAACAGGAATTACTGAAAACTTGTTTTGTGGTTGTTAAGTTCATCAAATCATTGAAGAAGAAATGTTTGAAAAGTCCTTTAAATCACATAAAGAAGGTAGATGTTTGATCCAATTCCAAATCAATATCCCTTCCTCCTTTAAAAACATATGTCTAGTTTCCAGCTCACTTTACAAATTTTTTCCAAATCTTTCAAACCTCTATGGCATTCTTCTCTGGTGTTTCTATATGAAAAGCTTCCTGGATGTCTGTTTTATATTGTTCTAGTACTTATCCAAATATTCATTTTTAATTAACATTTCCTATCTCTATTTCCTAAGGCTGTTATGTAACTGTGTCTATGATACCAGAGAGATCACGGACTTTGTTTCTGTAAGTCACAAAACCCTTCAATTAATTATCCTGCAATTAGCAATGCACAATGAAGAAGTAAGTTCTTAATATTTGCTTGTGGTTGACAAGTATTATGACAATGCAATTTTCTGAAAAGTTTACCAGCTCACTGGGAGTGTTTAACAACCTGGGGCCTGACATAATAGACCATATTGCATTCATATCTAACATCATGAGGCTCACTATAATATAAATGATGAAACTAAGCAAATAGCTAAACTGGTAGAGACTTTATGCATGGATTAATGTCTTTGAAAAATGTTTATTAGTGTATTTGTACCTCCAGTATGTCTGAAAAATGTAGGTAATAATCTACCTTCTGGAACAGCACTGAATATATATATGTATATGTGTGTATATAAATATATATATGTATATGTGTATATATATGTATGTGTATATATATATATATGTGTATATGAATACATTTACTTAGTTTCACATCCACACACCCACAAGCAAACATACAAAATATCCATTATATATATTTGTAAACTTATATAGAGGACTTCCTTTTTTATGTGTGAACTATGCACTTGGTATCTTATTTTTAAAACACATTATACGTATAAGAAAGACTGCATTACACATATCCATATGTAGGAGCCTAAGCGATTGTTGATCTTTTTTTTAAATAGGACTATTACTCCATGATCTCTTATTTCTAAATCCAGAACTCTCTTCCCTACTGTCCTATGAAGGGGAAAGTGGCATGTGTGTTGAAGAGCAGAAGTAGATGAGAGGCCTTTGTAAATCAAAGAATGAAAACTCATCATTTTGTCCTTAGATATGTGACATACAATTTAACCACATTCATCAAAGGAAAAACATTCAGGAAAAACTTTAAGTCCCCTAGTTCCATTTGTTAAAGGTGATATAAGTTGATCTTTTTTATTGCTTTATGCTTTTTTTTTTTTTTTGAAAAATGAATTTTCCTCATTGAAGAAGTTTGCCCTGCCTTGGAAAACAACTTGCCATCAAACAAGTTCACAAGATATTTACAAGCTTGATGCATTAAAGGGAAGAATTTTTGTATACAAGTCTTTGCAAATTTTCTTGGATGAAATGCAAGAAGGGTTTGATTTGTATGAGATTCTACTTGATGGCAAACAGGGCAGAGATATCTCATGGTTCCCAGGAGGCTTACACCCAACAGCATGAAAACTTGGAAGTCTGCCTGTATTACCTTATGTGATGACTGCAGAGCTCAATCGCATTTAAGATTTAATATCATTGGCAATATGCCTCCAGCAGCCACTGAATAATATGGAGTAAAAATGTCTTAATCTCCAAAAGATTGCTGCCTTGTGAAGTAAATTACTCTAGTTACATTAACAAGTTAACTAGGTACAAGGTGAGAATATAAAATCTTAGAACTAAACTCTGGTTCATATATATTCAAAAGGTAGCAGGATAAAAGCAATGTATAGACTAAGAAGAAGCAGGGAGAAATTTGTGATGTTTGGACACCAAAGATGTCTGAAATTTATGAGAAAGAAGTATCAACCTAGTGTAAAAAGCTGGGTCTCCTTTGGCTCTAATACTAAGTTTGTCATTTCTAAGTAGTGTGATCTTGGACAAGTAACTTAAATTCTTAATATCTGTTTTCTTGATTGTAAAATTGGATTAATAATGAAACCTAGCTCATGGAATTATCAGGGAGGCTTTAAAGGATAAAATACATTAAATTATTAGAACATCTAGACTTTTATACTATAGTTTTATGTTATTATCATTATCAAAGTCATTAAAATTAGGAATTAAAAGTGATCATTTTCTTTACTTTTCTATATGTAACTTCTATTGTTACCACAATTTCTTTATTTCTTAATGCCTACATTCAGTTCAAGCTCTAAAGAGAAAAGACTGAAATTTTTCTATTATTTTAAAGGGTTAGTAACACATTCTTTAGAATGGAACAAAGTCTCTTATTCTTTATCCTAAAATGACCCACTAAAATAGTAACCTGTAAGTTACAGAGAATTTGGTGAATCTAAAAACTCACCTTGCTATTTATTTTAACAACATTAAATTAGGATGAATGCAAAGATTCTTTAATCTGGAAATAAAGATGAGAGATGCATCAGTACATATTTGGTGATTGAAGCCAAAAAATTAGTAATTTTGGACATTAGGAAATTTAAATCCTAGGACATTATTTAAGAATGTACAACTGCTAGACTGGCACCAAAACACAAACACTGGAGTGGAGGCTACCAATTGTAAAGCTAGTATTCATAAACACTAAGGACTTCTCTCACAATGCTTTGATATTTTTTCCCCAAAGTGTGACCAAGGATAGAGCATTTATCGAGACTTAATTGTGATAAGTATCAGGATTATGTGTTTGTCTGAAATCCATCAATGAAACATAATGAAATAGTCTATAACCACGGATTTAATATTTCCCCTGTTATTTGATTGTGAATATGGGGGGGTGGAGAATAAAGTTTAATAAAATTTCAATCACATAGATGCAATAGCATTCAATCTCAATATCCCAAACAAGTGGTTCAAAACAGAATGTCATATATAAAATCACTGATATGCTCATCCAGGAAAATGACATTAGCATTTTTCATCTTGTCACTTGTAAAAACCCTGAAGACCTCAAGAGGCTGAAATATCCATTTTCCTGCCCCCAAAGGCCAGTCTCAGATAGGTTGATGTAAATTCTCATGTATTTAGAATCAATTGAAGACTTTTCAATAAAACTAAAATTATAAAGCAGTTTTAAAAAGAATTTTACTCTCAGAGGAAACACAGCAGTAATGAGAGAGAGAAAAAAAATTAAAAAAACCCTTGCATTTACTTGGCATTAGTTTTGGCTATTTAGATTCTGCTTTCAAAGGATGTCCGTGATAATTATTTTTCTTTATTTTCCTTCGGATTGGCCCTTCATTTAACAATGACTGTGTAAGCTCTATGTTTTGAATTTGCACCTGATTGACAACAGCAAAAGAGGAAGAAATGGTCACTTAACTTGAAACTCCACAGGAAAACAGGACACTTATATAAAGATGATTTTAAGAGCTGAATATATGTTATTCTGTTTGAAAATCATTGTACTGAGAGAATTTTAATAATAATATTGTAATTAATGTGTGATGAGAAGGAAGTCTGCATTTATGGTACTTGTACAATATTCACTTTGATTTCATGTCTTTTAAAAATATATTTTCTACAGTAACATATCTGGTTCATTGACAGTCATTTATACTACTCATTAGATGATAATACATGAATGAAATTGTAGTTAAATGCATAAACTATCACTACAGGAGGCAAAGATTCTAAAATAAATGCATTAAAGCTGTCTGCCATTCTGCCTGATGCTCCAGTTGATCGCTGATATTTAGGTTGCCATGACAACATGAAATGTGTGTACTACTTAGCATTTAAGAATTTATTTTAATTTTTATCCTTATTTGATTTTTTAATATATTAAACAATAATTTCTCACATATTTCTGTTATATATCAAAATAATAAAACATTTGAGCACCTTAAACTGTTCTAATGTTATTATAAATATTATTGTAATAAATTATATAGTTACTGTTTATGAAGTTACAATAAATTATATAATTAATAAAAATATATAGGTATATAGTTTTCTGACAAATTATTAAAATACTATAATAAAGGACACAAAAAATTATGGCAAATGCTTTGCCCTTATGGAATACTTCTTTATTCCTAGTAATACAAATAATTCTAAGAATTAACAGCAGCCCTGATATTTAATAATTTAGTCCATACACACACATGCAGACACACATACACTGACACTAACACACAAAAATCATATACTGGCCAATGTTAAGGGCACCTTCTTAAGAAGGAAGTGTCATATCTAACACTTGTTTTGTTGTTTTGGTGGTTGAAACTCTCCCAGTAGGGACTTTGCTTTATTGGTAACCCTCTCTTCCCAAAATGCCATCACAAGGAAATGACTGATTCAACTGTGGCTAAAGAGTTTATGAGTGATTTGTTCACAACTTATTTCTATTTTTCATTTTGTGAAGATCAATGGAAGTCAGCAGTTATGATACTTACAAATCTAAAAGGCATTAAGTGCACCACCACATAGTAGGTCCAGGAATGTTCCCATGTGTGTTTATCAGCTTTACTTATACAAAAGCCTACAGCAAAACTCCAAAGAAGGACTCCATCTTTTCACCTCCTGCTCCTGGGAAGGCGGTGGGGATATTCAGCCTGAGGGGCCAATCATATTAAAATAAAAGGTAAAGAAATGGAGCACAACCTTATACAAGGCCAAAAATAATATAGACCTTGTTTAGAACTATTACCTATTAAAGGACGTGTGAAAAGCAAGAACAACTACAGGTAAACAAACACCCTTTGATCCCAAAAGCCTGTCTTTCCTTCCCACTTCTCTGTTAAAAACCACAAATAAACTTAATAAGGTTATCAGTGTTTTCAGATGACACCTTAAACTCAGGAAATGACCAATATTCAGCCCAATTGGCTTAGTTTGTCAGGGATTGTCTTCAAAGAGAACATAAGAGAAAATACTTGGTGTTTCAGGGAACATTATTTCTTCCTGATGAAAAGGGAGAGTAGTAAGAAAGATCTCCTCCACACACTTCTTCCTTGCTGCTTTCAGATGTTGTTAACTGAGGATGTGATACTGAAACCCCAGCACCATCTGATGAATGGGGAGTAGCCCGAATACTCAGCAGAATGCTTGAAAAGGATTCCATCATTCCATCACTGGAACACCGTTTTTGATATTCTCTTTTTCTAGAATTTCTATTAAAGGAAAGCACACAAGTGCCTACAGTAGAAGCCAAAATTGTTCAGATTTTCTGCAACTTGAAGACAACACATCCTCACTGAATCAGATGCCCACTTGGAAATCAGATTCAGGATTACACATATTTGTTGATTTTCCCCATTCTCTTATTCCACTAGGAAGCAGTTTTGGTTAATTTGTGAAACCAGAAAGAATTTGAAGCCATAGGAAATATATAAATTATGATGGCTATAGAATCTGCTTGCCCTCATTTTGTCCACTTGTAATTTTATCTGGTACCCTGCATTTCTCTATTTCACTTACTTTTACTGCTTCATTTTCATGTGCCTTATCGTATCAATTGACATCAATTCATATTACCATATTTGGTTGGGCAAGATAAGAAATTATTACCCATGCTAATCCAAATAGCATAACATTCAACTATCAGTGAGTACACATGTATAGCATATAATTTTGTTCCTTATGTTTATCTTTGCAATTATGCTCTGTTTACCATGATATCCAATTGAGGACAGAGAGAGGGCAAAGATAGAAAACATTCAGGAAAATGTCAGAGCATACCACAAAAATGCAACAAATTAGAAAGCTAGAAGGTTAATAGTAACTACTTAATCCAGTTCCATTCATGATAAAACTAAGATGAGAGACACAAAGCAGTATCAATCCCTTGTGGTGGTATAGTCAAGAAATGAATCCAGGTTCCTATTTACTGACATGGTCCTCTCTTAATTGCATTACATGGCATGCTTTCAAATGGAGCATCTTGGATGTCACATGATTTGCCCTGTTGATAAGCCAAGGCAAGTTAGCCTTACCTATGTAAAATATTAAATGAAGGATGGATGCAGAAATGAGCTAACAAGAGTGAAGCTAAAAGAACAATTTAATTTAATTCAAAACAGTACAGATAGATTTTCTTTTTAATCCTCTCTTCTCCCAATTCCCCTGTTTGAATATTTCTTCTGGGCATTATCTTATTTAATTATAATTATTTGTTGATATCTTCTTGAATCTGTATGTATATTTTTTAACTCTGGTCTTTCTATTCATGTATAGGCCAGGCATTTTTTCTAGGATCTAGGAAGATTGTGTAAATAAACTGACAAATTGCCCCTTCTCATGTATCTTTCACTCTAATGTGAGAAATAAATAATAACAAATAAATATGTAACCTAACATTGGGTATTTTCCATGTGCCAGGCACTGTTTTTAGCCCCTTAGATAAAGTAACATTATCACTATCAAGGTACTATTATTAGCCTCATTTTTAGGGTTATGGAAACCAGAGCACAGAGTGGTAGGTAAAATTGCTCAAGGTCACATAACTACTAAGAAGTAAAACCGAGGAAATATGGCTCCAAAATCTGTACTCTTAATCACTATGCTATGACAGTTCTCCATGTAAGAAGAGTTCTGAAAACAAATTAGAGTGTAACTTGTTAAGAGAAAATAGCATGAATGTGTGAAAGATGAGTTTTTAGTTAAGGAAATAGATACATGCACCCCAATGTACATAGCAGCAATATATACAACAGCCAAGTCATGGAAGCAACCTAAATGTCCATTGATAGATGACTAGATAAAGAAGTTGTGGTATATTTACACAATGGAATGCTACTCAGTGATTAAAAAAAAAAAGAATAAAATAATACCATTTGCAGCAACATGGATGGATCTGGAGGTTGTCATTCTAAGTGAAGTAAGCCAGAAAGAGAAAGAAAAATACCATATGATATTACTCATATGAGGAATCTAAAAAAAAAAAGAAAAGAAAAGAAAAGAAAAAGAGGGCACTAATGGACTCATCTACAAAACAGAAACAGATTCTCAGACATAGTAAACAATCTTATGATTACTGGGGGAAATGGGTTAGGAAGGGATATATTTGGAAGTTTGAGACTTGCAAATGTTAACAATTATATATAAAGATAGATTAAAAACAAATTTCTTCTATATAGCACAAGGAACTATAGTCAATATTTTTCAATAACCTTTAATGGAAAAGAATATGAAAATGAATATAGGTATGTATATATGCATGACTGGGACATGATGCTGTACACCAGAAACTGATACATTGTAACTGACTATACTTCAATTAAAAAAATGAAATAAAATAAAAAAAAATAGGAGAGCCTCAATGAGAAGATAAGGGAGTTAGCCAAGTAACTAGATGAGAAGGAACTTCAAAGGGGTCTGCAAAGGTAAAGCCTTACTGTGGGATGTGCTTCCTGTGGTCAGGGCATAATCAAGAAAACACCTTGGATGATCTGCAGATGGCAGATGAGTCAACAGAGCGAGAAATGACCAGATCATGTCAGACTTTTGATTGCAGTATGTTTTTTATGAGTAATGAAAACATTTTGAGGAACTCTGAGCAACTAAGTAGCACATTCAGATGAAAAGGATTAGTTAGCCTCGGAAATACCATATAGGCACTAAAAGTGAAAGAAGAAGAATCAATAATTATTTGAGCTTTAACAGCAGAGGTGGTGAATAGTGGTCAGTTTTTTTTTTTTTTTTTACATTTGTATCACAATTTCCTGGACACTGCATATGAGGGGTGGAAATAGCCTAGAGTTAAGTCTGACTTCAAGTTTTTTGACCTTAGCCCACAGGCAAATGACAGTGCCAGGTACTGTAGTCGGGAAGCCTAGGAGAGAAGCAGATTTGAGGGTAGGGTAAACATGCAATTTGTGAATCTGTAACTTTGAGACACCTGTTTTTCCTACATTGTTTTATATGGTAGCCTCTGGTACTTAGCAGAGACCAAATTTTACATTTTATTTAATCTACTGAAGTTAAACTTAAATTTAAAGCTGCTACTCAACTCACTGAAAAATTTTCCTTGTATTTGGATCAACTTAGCTTGTGACTCTACTTTCTGAACTGCAAATTTTATAAAATTCAAATACAGATCAAGTAATTGATGAAAATCTAGTATCTGAATTGGGATATCTTTTAAGTGTAAAATACATGCTAGTTTTCAAAGATTTGAGGTGAGTACCCCATTAAATATATTGTCTTCCATTCATTAGAGATATTGAGATTGGAGATATGCATTTTGAAAGCATCAGTATAAACACAGTGTTGAAGCTTTGGAACTTAATCATTTGATTAGAGTGTGGTTAGCAAGGAGTAACATCTTCCTATGGGTTGACAATGTGACCATGGTGAGCACCGGGCTTCTTCAGAGGAGGTCTGGTTTGCTTATTTGTGTTCAGGAGTTGGAGGATGGGTGGGGAAGGAAGGGAGAGGAAGGAGAGCTTTTATCCTCTTTGTTTTCATACAATCTTAGAAAAATAGTTAGATGCTTAGATTTCAGTCCTTTTCACCCACAATTTTCAGTACATCTAGACCAATTTTGGCAAGATAAAACTAACCATCAAATCATGTAGCTAATTTTCAAAAATTTTCCCAGAAAAGTAGTGATTAATTAAGATTAGGATTTAAATACATTTCAATGTATAATTCAGCAATGATTCCATTATCCTCAGGGTGACCAGATGCCCAGGTTTTCACAGCCTGCTTTAGTTAGAAGTTTCTTGTTTGATTTAATTATCAATAGTGCTCCTTTTCACCCTAAACTCTTTCCTGATTCAGATGATAAATTCTATATTCACCCAAATTATTCTACTGTTTTTCTTTAGTCTGATGAATCAAGGGTTTTTTTTTTTTTTTATTAGTTTATTTCATCTGGTTTTCTGTTTTTGCTTTTATTTTGTTTTTTGGTTTTGTGCTTTACTTTGTTTAATTTCATATTTTTATTTTATATTTCCTAATACCTGTCTTATTGTTTTCCATTCATCTCCACCACATTATTTTATATCAGATCAGCATCAATTCTTACTTGGATTATGCAATCAGATTTTTAACTAGTGTTCCTGAATCCTCATCTCATTACTCTAATCCTATCAACACTGCAGGACTGATCTTTCTAAACTACTATAAAGGAAGTAAATGTGAAAGATTCAGAATGGCAGAAAAGGAAGAGATTGATACAAGAAAGACAGAACTGGAGGTGAGACCAGCCTCACAATGTGCTGACATTTAAATTTGACCTTGATAAAGAGACAGACATTTCCCCATGGGGGTAAAAAATGAAAAGAAAAGGCAGAGACTTTGATAAAGAAGAAAAGAAGGTAAAACCAGGAGAAGGTTGTAGACCTCCCTGACATAGGACTGTTCAGTTTATGCTTTCCTGCTACAAAGCTCTTAAACTTTTTTTATCTCTTCTCAGAAAACATTTTTTGCAGAATAATGTTTATTTTTTACATAAATGCATACTGAATGCACTATAAAATGTGATAACTCAACAATATGATTCCAAACAAAGACACACCCAAAAATGAAAAGAGGTTTCTAGTGACAAATTGTCTAGCTTGTACAATGTCACATGGGGCATTTTGAGTCACCTGCCATGTTTTGATGGACCCCAAGCAATTTACATTCCCCTAACTATGCCAATCAAGACAAGTAAAAATGTAGAATTTTCTGCAACTCCTCTATCTGTTTTGCACATGCAATATTTCCAAGTATTTTTAAATCCTCTCTAATATAGCCTTTATCTTTTCCTAAGCATGTTTTCTGTGTTGTAACAATATTTAAGGGCTGCTTGTTTGTTTGCCAGAATAACTGGCACACTAAAAGCCTGGAAACATAAACAAAGAATAAAGTAACTTTCTAAGAATGATCCCTTTCCTGTTTTTATCTACCAACCACAAGTCATTTATTCTTTTTTTAGTGAGGCCAGCACACATTCAGTAGAATACATGTTATGGAAATAATTTTCTAAATAATAATTTGGTGTTTTAAATAATTCCATTTAGGACCAGAGATTCTTAGCATGTTAAAATGCTAAATGTAGCCACTTCTTCCAAAAATGCACGCCAGTCTCATGGCATCAGTGAGGTCACTTTCATTAGGGCATGGGTGAAATGAGGTAGGCAGAGTAATTAGGAATTGGGAAATCAGAACAAGACCCTTAATTCTGCTAAGAAAATCCCCAGACTTTCTTTTATTTACTGAGGTGTTCTAGCATCTAGACCAAAGCCTGACTTTCATTAGCACTAAATAAACACTGATGAATGAACTCAAGGATACCAAGCACAGCAGTTCTTCAGTTTTCTCATCTGATGTTAAAGGGTCATATCAAAGAATTCTGATGTTTCTGTTGCATCCTATATTCTATAGTTTAGCTAACAAAACAATGTTAAATGTTATTTTTGTTGCCTATCATTTTCCATACATCATTCTTCCTTCCTTCCTTTCCTTTCCTTTCCTTCCTTTTCTTCTCTTTGCTTATTTCTCTTTTGTCCTCTCCATCTTTGTCTTTTTTCTTTATTTTTCTTTCTTATTAACATCTTAAAGATAGTAGAACTGAATCTTTTCAAGTTTAATTAGCATGAGTTATCTTTGCTTAGAAGCAGATGATAAGTAGTGGTCCAGAAAAAAGGAAACAAGAAGCCCTTCTCTGCCTTTCAGAGAATGCACAGAACATAGGAAACACTTCTTTTCACATAGAAAAGGAAAAGCTGTCAGCCCTGAGACACAGGGAGGTGCTGAGGTACAGGTAGAAATCACTGATTATTAACTCAATTTTTGGCCTATCTCTCCTCCCTGGAGAACAGGGGATGAGGCTGAAAGTTCCAAACTTCTGATAATGGCTTGGTCTGGTGACCAGCTCTGATGCTGAAGCTATCCAAAAGCCCACCAAGAATTTACTCGTTAGAACAAAAGATATTCTCGTCATCCAGGAAGTTACAAGAGATTTAGAAGCTCTGTGTCAGAAATTGGTGGCAGAGACCAAATATATATCCTACGTTTCACATATATTCATATATTCAAGATAAGAAAATATATTTAATAATTAAAATAATATGCCTTCAATGAGCATTTTACTTATATTGTAGTATCAATTGCCATAATCACTCATTTGGAAAGTACTATTTTAATCCTTAGTTTTACAGATAAGGAAACTAAAGCATAAAGGCTTTAAGTTACTTGATTATATCTAGAACATGCCTGAGCCAGAATTCCAATCCACACAGTTTACTCTAGAGTTTACTATTTTAAACATTTGTACATTTATGTAGTGATAGCTGCAATTGTTTGGATAAAATAATTTAGAAATATTTTAAATAAGATTCTTTAGATAAGTGGCTGTTCATGGTTCTACTGCACATAATCATATAGTGATGTCTGAGTTTACCATATTGAATGGAAAATGATATTGTTTTTTAAAATCATAAGTAGAAGTTTTGCCAGAAGTGTTAATGAATTCCTGGAAGTGCTATAACACTTGAGTAAAGAAATTGTTTTGATCAATGTTCTATGTTTATTACTTTACAAGAAAGAACAATTCTGAGAATATCAGAGAGTGACAATTTAATTTGGATATACCACAAAACCATAAATGAGTTTGTAGATTGAAACAAATTTATGTCTGGGAGACTCATTAAACTAATTTGTTATCTTTTCCTGTTAATGAATTATATGAATAGCAATAATTACCTATCCTATAGTACTGCCATCAATGACAGTTCATTTTTTTCTATAAAGTAATTTAAGATAAAACAGCTGATCAAAATGTTCATAATGATGCAAAATATTTTTAATATATTAATGTCCATATGCATAAAATAGAAACGCTCACATGGTATCATGTAAAGATTAAAACATATTGAAATCGGATGTGTTTCCCCCCCCACAAGATTAGTCTCCAACATTTCTAATGAAATCATCAAGACATATAAAATAAGTAAAATTTTCTATCAGCAAAATACATTAAAATTTACTCACAGATTTGACATTTGAAAAATTACTCCCAGACAAAAACAAGTAAAGCCAGCTTCAAAAATTTGCCAACCAAAAAATCTGTAAAGCAGAATTGAACACATAAGGATCAAAGAATGACCACATTCATGGCCTCCAGTATCACACTAGATGAGAAAGCTTATTATTCTTATTCAGATTTTTTAAGAAAATTCTCAATTCTGTAGGAATCCCTGCTGGGGAAAAAAAAATTCATCCATTCAGGACACAAATCTCATTGAAATTCTTAGTCTAGCCCAGTCTTTCATATGCTTATTTGGCTGTGAAATGCACTATGGGATCACTTTCATGAGTTTTTGATAATGCAGGCCACTGGGCTATTAATCCCAGCTTGTGGACTTTGTTCTAGACAAATTCATTGACTTTGTCTTCAGAAAAAGAAATTCTTACTGCAGGATGAATTTACCCACCTTGGCTACATCAGTATGCAGCAACTTCCTTCCTGTTCATCAGCCATTAGCCTCATCTGAGGGCTGGACAAATCAAACACTCTGAGAATGGCAGAGAAGAAAGATGAGAAGAACTGGGTCTTTGTTGATGTCACTGCATGTCAACAAATACAGTTTCATAATGTCCTGTCTCTAAATGTCTTGTATAAAAATAATATACATACAGTTAAGTGCAAGTTGTTTTGGAGTCTTCTGTTATTTGAAATCTAACAATATGTACCAGCCTGTTGTGCTTGATTCTCTAGAAAATTTCCTGATGGACTTTATTGCCTTAAAATGTTGTTTCTGGGATGTAGAAGGTTTGTATCTAACACTTGAATTTTATAAACTATGGCCTAAGGCTTAAAATGTGTACCTTAATATATTCTAACTTTTATTTTCAAACAGCAAAAATTTTCAGTACTGAGAAATGCTCCTCTAATTTTTGTACCTTCTTTATTTATTAAATACTTAGTGAAAGGAGCAAAACAAGCTGAGTTAGTGATTTTCATGCCGCACGTTGCAACATCAAGTAAAATATTCACTTGCAGCTTAGACTAATCTTGAAAAAAAATCCAAGTTTCCTTGGATAAAATATAATCCTTGCCATTCAGTGGTCAGAGATAAATTTATTATGGTTATTTATGTTGTTATGTTTTATTTTATCTAAACAATCTTTCAATCCCCCAAATGTGAGGTTTTTTGCTTGTGTTTTTTTCTGCAATCTGACACCTATAGGTGAGAGAGAAAAGCCCTACACTCATTTCTTTCTTTATACACATTCTCTGAAAGCATTCTCAAATATATATCATGTCTCTAAAGAAAAGCATAGTACATCCTCTGAAATTTTCCTGGCTCCCTCACTAGGCACATCTCCAGCATCATGTTGATGGGCCTTTTCAGATTGTCAGCATCTGTGATTTTATGCTTGCACTGTAGGGAAAACTGAATATGTAGTTAGATGATGCAACCAACCTATATCCTTTAGCTTGACCATGATAATTTCAGTTAGACTTCATCAAACTATACGCACTTGGTTTTGTTCATCTAAAGCTAAAGAATAAGAAAGAAATACAACATAGAATATCTTTGTAGGACAATTTCTTTTTCAGGAAAATATATGTGCTGTTTCTTCTTTTTTTGCCTTTTACAGCAGAGCATTTAAATACTCCAAAAACAATATGAACAAATGAAACCAATGGATTTGTCAATATCTGAAATGTTGTCATAAGGAGAAGCCAAGAACTTAGATATATTGGGAAAGTCTTTAAAAACATGAGGAAAACAAATTAAATGGAGACACACATCTTGAATAATCCTTTATAATAAGAAAAAAAAAAAGAAAAAAAAAGACACTAGAGGGAATGCATGGAACTACTGTGTATTCATTTTAAAGGTTCTATTTGTTGGCTATTTACTTAAGATTCACTCCCTAGAATTCTAACTAGAGCACTGAATTTTTCTTTTCTGAAATGGCATTCCGATTCCACTCTCTCCTTGAGTTCGATGGGAATGATTAATCTTAAGCTCCGTGAAGGACTCCTATTCTCCTAGCCACAGAATTCAGTTCTGAGATGACCACAAGACCTAATGCATGTCATGTGACATTGAGAACACTTAGCTAAGGCAGTAAGGAAAGAAGCTTTGTCTAACTCCTTGAGAACAACAGAATATTGGACTGGTTGGAGTAGCATAGGGATTTTAGGAACTCCTATATATATTTTACTCATCAGATGAGCTGTCCTAATGGTGAAAGTGACTCACAGAGGAAAAAAATGCCCAAAACATCACAGAATACACAGAAATAAAGCAAAATTTCTGAGGATGTGTGAATGTGGAAATTAACATTCAAAAGAATCCAGGGCTCTTTTTAAGTTTTCTGCTCTGTGATCTAAACACTTACCTTTTTATTTAAAAGAGTATATATACATTTATTTACAAATATTTCATATATTAAATATATTATGTATATAGTTATATTTAACTATAAAACTCTTAAATTTTTCAAAGACCAAGTTCAAAATTGAGACTACCAATAAGCCTTAGAAGTAAGTGAAACAATGCTGAATTCAGATTTCTAATCACTTAATAATGAAGAAATAACATTGCAATATCATTTATTCTAAAAATTGTACATATTATAGCATACATATATTTTTATTTATTTTAAAATTTTTTTATATATATATAAACAATCAAATATTTCAAGAAGGCAATTTTGCTGAGCATTTAATATGTCTCAAACATTGTTCTAAATATTTTCACATATTAAATCATGTAATCTTTAAAACAACACCATGAATTAGGTTTCTGTATTATCTTGATATTATAGGAAAACACATCCAAGATATTGGGCATCAGCATCCAGGAACTTAACATTTATTTATTATATAAATAATAGGTTGATTGTGAAAAGAGATTGTAGGAGGTAAAGTATAAAACCAGTGTATCACAGGTTAAGATTTAAGTTTCACCCATTAGGTTAGAATAGCTCTATTTTTGTTTTTCCTCTCACTATTGCAGACTTGTAGTACAAGAATTAAGTACATATTTCCCCATTCTACTTTCTACATGCTTTCAATATCCCCAGTTCCCCCAACAGAGATATTCTAATGCTTTGGGCATGAATAATTGAATATATGTGTCTACACACATATGTTGAATATATATGTATCCTTTTAAATATAATGTATTTTTCTTGCATATCTTCATTGTTTACATGCATAAATGTGATTGAGAAATGATAATACAATGACATTTTATTTTTCTTCTTGTTTGTGCTCAACATCATGTTTGAAGATCCATCAAAATGCTCTGAGGGCCTCTAGTTTATACATATTTGTTTTGCTACCTATTATGGCATCATATGTATTACACATATCCTACATTTGCTACCTATTATGGCATCGTATGTATTACACATATCCTACATTTGCTACCTAGTATGGCATCGTATGTATTACACATATCCTACATTTACATTGTTATTTTTAGTAATCAGTAACAAGGATGGTTCCAATTGTTTGCTTCCACATAGAATGCTGTAATAAACATCTTGAAAATATACACTAAAGGACATATCATGTACAGAGACCCCTCTTTCCTTTGCTTATTAGTGAGCTTTGTCCTCTTCGCATTTGGTCTCTACTGTTTTTTATTATGTTGATATAAACTTGTATAGTGTAGATATGAAATATTTTTCAGATACTAATTTTGCAAATACCTTCATATCTCTATTATCTCAGCTTATTTTTTAGTTGTGCCTTTGATTGAACAACAATATTAAATTTGCCAATACTGAACCAGAATTTTTAATTTTTGGCCTTGTATATGTGCTTTCAAATGCTTTATTAAAATCCCTTACTGAACACAATGGTGAATATAGTTTCCTTGGTTTTATTCTATTACCTTTACAATTTTACTATTCCCATATAGTTCTTTGTGTATATTGATATGTAGAGATCCAAAGTTATAATCTTCTCCATGATTCAGTTTTTCCAATACCTTCCTTTAAACAAGCTGCACTTTGTCCAATTTTTGCGATACTTTTACCACAGAATAGATTCATTCATATGTGTTTTATTTCTATTTTAAAAATTTCCAATTTATTCCAAGAAGCTGATTTGTTTACTGTGATGTTTATACTACATTGTTTTGTTTCTTTAAAATAAGACATCTTCTCAGGTAGGAAAAGTCTTCCAGGTTCTTTTTTTTTTTTTTTTGAAATGATTGAACTATTATTAAATAGATGCTCTTGTGTATGTATGTTGGGTATTTACTAAAAATAATTTGTCAGGAATTATAATTTAAACTTCACTGAAGTTATGATGGTTTGGGTAGTGATAGTGGGTGACCTGGTCTTATTGTCAATCTTAAGAAAATATGGAATGAGCAAATGCAAATTACAATATATAAAATAGATGAGCAATAAGGATTTACTGTATAACATGGAGAATTACACCTAATATCTTATAATAACACATACTGGAATAAAATCTGCAAAAATACTGAATCACTATGCTGCATACCTGAAACTAATACCAAAAAAACCCATATAAATTTTTCTAGTACATTTAACTTTTACAGAAAGTTATATATCATTTACAATCTTAAAATAGCTACCCTCTGTTCATTGCATTAATAGGATAATATTCTTTAAGTACTTTTATGTATCTATTTAAATATAAACAAATATAAAGCACTTCCTGAAGTTGGTGTCCCAATAGGGTAGAATAGATTTGGACTACCCCATAGAGCCTTATTCCTGCAGATATCTTTTATTATTATTTGGCATGGCAGCCCCCTGTAAACCCAAATTCAACAGCTGCTTTTTATTTGATACGAGTCAGCATGTAGAGTGGAAATTTTTACCCCAGGACACGTGTTAAAAACCATCAGCCATAATTGTTTAGTACCACAACTGCTTGAGCCAATAACAACACCTGGAGCAAATGGGAAGATGACCAAAAGACTTAAAAGGAAAAATTGGAAAATAGGACATCCATAGGGGTTTTTAAATAGCTCTGATATATTCCTGAGAATGTGGAAGTTCATGTATAGGGCAGTTTTTAAGCCCAGGAGGAACTAAGAAGGTCTTAATATCTCACTTCTGGCTGATATTGAAACTTCAAAGTGAGAGATGAAGCATAGTGTAAACTGAAGGAGCATTAAAGATGTGTCTAACATGCACATAAAACCCCTCAGCAATATCCAGGAGACTTATTGGAACATCGCATTTAAGTAAAATATGTGCACTTATTAGGTGACCGCTAAGCTAATAAAAGAGGTAGTTCTGGTGACAAGTGATATAGAACACAGACTTTACAGGTTTGTTCAGGAAATGTACCAAAAAAAAAAAAAAAAAACAAAGCAGTAAGAACAAAAATCTTATTTCCACAATTGCCACATTATATTACTTTAAATGTTCAGTTTTCAACAACAAAAAAAAACAAACAAATTTATGAGACATGCAAAGAATCACGAAACTATGCTACACAATAGGGAAAAAAGAGTAAAGAAACTGTCCCTGAGAAAACTTAGATGTGGGATACACTTTACAAAGACTTTATATCAACTTCTACAAATATCTCCCAAGAATCAAATTAAATCATGTTTAATGAACTAAAGGAAAATATAAGAGTTATGCCTTGCTAAATATAAAAATGTTTCCATATACTTACAGATGACATGTGAGTGGATACAGAAATTACAAAGTATTTCACACACACTCAAACACAATTACAAGTAACAAATGAGTTTAGCAAGATTGTTGGATATCAAATCTGTATAAAATATTAGTTGTAATTCTATACAATAGCAGTGGACAAATTTCATACATTTATGATCTTGCATATAAAAGAATAAAATGTTTAAAATCTATTTATCAAAAGAACTATAAGACTTGTACACTGAAAACTTTAAAACCTCTTTTAAAGAAATTAAGATAAACTTACATAAGTGGAAAGGAATCTTGTATTCATACATTGGCAAACAATATTTTGGGGGGATCAGTAGTTCCCAGACTGATTTAGATTCAGTGAATTCCCTATTGAAATTCTACCTAACTTTTTCACAGAAATTGATAAGCTGACTGTAAAATTTATATGGAAATTCAAGGGTCCAGGATACCACAAAAATGGAAAAGAAAAACAAAGGTAGAAGACTCACATTTCCCAATTTCAAAACTTTCTATAAATTACATTATTCAAGATGGTGTGGCACTGTCAGAAGGATAGAGATCAAGTTAACATAACCCACCTCTTGATAAACAATTTTGGAGGGATTACAATTCAAATGATATTAAAAGAAAAACATAGTTACTAACAACTTGTGAGCCATGAAAGTATAGTGCAGAATCAAATATATTGAACAAAATACAAAACACTTAAAGGAGGGTATTAATTCTGAAAATGATCTGTTCCATAATTTGGAAAATGTTTGGGAAATTGTTTTGAATTCTCAGAAGAATGTTATTGATTAAGTGACATGGGTAACAATTTGAAAAGGTTTCCCTGAATTCACAGGACAAGATGAAAATTAACAGAAAAAATATGCAAGTATCTATAGAAGCTGTAAACTGTTGATTCTAAAATGCAGATTACTGGTGATTACTGATAGAACAGAACAAAAAGGGAAGAAGTGGTAGCCAAAATTGTAGTGTGGATATGTTTTCTAGACAAATAAAAATGTTTAAATATCATTGCATGTGCAATGAAATGCTCCCTATGTTACATGTAATATAATTCTTAAGACACCTACATGTAAACACAGAGGAGAGAGGAAGGAAATTCATCCCATAAAATATATAACAGAAAAGTCAAAGATAAAGGTTAGCTTCATACTAAAAATAGCAAATAAACAAACTCATATTCCTCACATTTTCTTTTGAAACACAAAATGATAGAAGAAAAAATAAACTCACAGCATCATCCATAGTTTAATATTGAAAATAAAAGCTCATGATCAGATATTCCTTTTCAAGATAAAATCCACTTAAATTAAACAGGACTCAAGAATAATTTAAACCTGTTTACTTTGCCTAAAATAAATAAATAAATAAATATCTATTTTAACCAATTGATAGAAAAAGGAAAATTAATACACTTAAATAGAAAGATTGATTAAAATGTCTAACAATGAACAAGACTTAATGATAATTCAGAGATGATATAAATAATTGTTAACTTTATTACAACTGTAACAGCAAATTATAATTAATAAGATAATATCTATAGCATATTGGACCATTAAAACTAAAACTGATTGTGATTATTATATATTTATTTCTTACATGGTTGTAACAAACACATACACCCCCTTTTTTTGGTTATCTATTCTTCTACTTTGTGGAAATTTCTACCAAAATGTGTCATTTACCATTCCCAAAATTAGGCACATTGAGGTTGTTTCAAACATGTTCTCAAATTCTCACAAGATATATGAGACTTTGGAATATGGACTGGTTTATTGACTCATTTCTAATGAATATAATGTGTCAGAAGTTACATTGTATAACTTGTGACTCAAAGAAAAAGGAAACGCAACTTCCTTCCACCTGGATCTCTTGTTCTGGAACTTTTGAGCTGACACATTAAAAGCCTGATTACCCTAAGCTTCATGCTGAGGTCAGGTGATGAGACCACATGGAGTAAGGAAGAGATGCCATAGGATTCCTGTCTATTCTGTCCCTAAGCTGTCCAACTCCCTCTAACTTCAACCTGCAGACATATGAGTGAGAGAGACTTTAGATTACTTCAGACCCCTGACTCTGAGATGCCCTGGCAGATGTCAAGTGAAGCAGACAAGGCTTCCCTTCCATTCCCTTTCTGAAACACTGACCCACAGAACCAAACAGCAAAATGAATTTTCACAACAAAAGTTTTGATAATTTGTCAAGAAGCAGTCACTGCAAAACACAGAGACCAACATTTCAGTTCGAATGTATCTTCCACAGATTGCAATTGGTTTAAGGATGATTATGTGGTTTAAGCTAAGCAAGACAGAATTGGGATTGCTTGCTTGCCTGATTGCTTGATTAATTTGATTTATCTTGATTGATTCTTTTTTCTGGGTGGTAGAAGTAGACATATGTGGAGTTTTCAACGTGGAATTTGGAAAGGAGGATATCTCTGCATGTGAGGTCCTGAAAAATAAGTTCTTTGTTAAACTGGAACTCTGAGCAGCATTCATAATGATGAAGAGAGGGTGTCTCAGAAAGAAGTCAGAAATGAGATGCAGAAAATGATATAGGTTGCTAGTTACATATTTGAAGCCTGGAATCCATTCTCATCTGAAATAAGCATTTTTCCCCTCGGTTGGCCTGCTCCCGATTCTCAGGAGTGTACTCTCTTTTAGTACCTTTTTACTTTACTAATAAAAACCTTGCTTATATCACACTTTCTATCTCTCATTAATTTTTTTTCAGTTCACTAAGAACCATGATAATTCTTATTTCCCTTATCACAGTATCTATCCTTCTCAAAGTATGGACAGATAAGTAATTTTTTATGGCTTAAACTAGTTTGAATCAATGTCACTTTTAACCAAACGGTTACTGAATAATGCAATAGTAAAACATGTTTTATTGTCCTCTTACAAATCTGATTCTCACAGATTTCTTCCAAACAGTATTCACTTTCTATCAGTGTTGTTCCTCAGTAATTCTCCAAAGGGGCATAATACCCTCTGAGAGCTGCCCTACATCAAAGAAAATAAAAAAGTCAGTTTATTTGGTTATAATACAAATTTCGGAACACTTTTTTCTAAGGAAGTTGCTTTTTAAAAAATTTGGATCTGTGGCAATTGTGATTTATTACAAGTCAAAAAAACCCCAGACAATGTCAAAACTTTGAGCAATTGACAATGGATATTTGAAAATAGATAATTGAAAAGAGATATTTGACAGTATCTCATTTCCATACTCATAAAGGAAGACAAGAAGGGTTGCAGATGATATTTCTCATCTATTGATATTATGCTGTCTATCAGATCCTAATAACATATCTGATGTATATAGTTTCAGATGCATTTAAAGCTATTTTTAGGACATTCAAAAATTAATTGTTGTAAGATTATTAAAGGAATAAACTCAAAATATTTTCTTCTTTAAAATATTAAAATACTGTTTGAGAATTAATACTTTAAGAGACTAGTTATATTCTCCATTTCAAACTTGGGGATTGTAAATAAATAGAAACAAGTATGAAACTCAGTTTTAGAAAAAAATATGGTTAACCATACATTTTGTTCTACTATTTTCTTTTCTTTCTTGTTTTAAACCTGAAGCTGCCAGTCATGTTTTTCCATAGGACATATATTCTTCTGATTTTATTCCTTTCAAAATCTAGTTTTTCCCTTAGGGAAAAATGTTTATATTTTAAAAAGTGATCTGGAATTTCTCAACAGAGTCAAGGAACCATGTTTTATGAGTCAAGGGTACAAATGGTGTCTTTTTCCCTGCACCGCTCCCACCCAATCAATCTGCATGAAACACTGATGCATGGCAAATTCCAGAATAAAAAAATATAGTGTCAAGAGGAATAAAGCATGACAACAAGAGTGATACAAGATTCACTTTTCTGATTGTGTGCACATTCTCCATTTCCCCATTGTATTGTCATTAAGTTCTCACACTATGTAACAGTGCAGAGTGGCCAGAAGTTGGTGAACTATCCTTTCCATCAGAAAGCATACATGCATAAACAAACAAACAAACAAACAAAGTACAATTGTAAAACACAAACCCCAAAAAATAAGGAAAGAGAAGAGGAGTAGAGGGGAGGGGAAGATCATAAGAGAGAATGCTGTCAAAAACCCACTAGCATAAATATTTAACACACAGGAAACAGAAGCAATGTAGCAGGTGTGACCCAGAAAGAGAGCAATTGACTTAAGATACAGGAGAAATTAAGCCTTGGAAGGATAACACAGAAAGAAGATTTTCCTGTCACAGATTTGACAGGATTGTTTAATACATGTTAATTCCTGTTTTATTCTTACAACTGTATCCTACACAGCAAAGAGTGAGAGACCAAGGTAACTCTCCTCCTCAAAGTCAGAGAAGCATTGTGTCCTGGGAATTGTGGCTATTCTGGACTTAAACGGACAATGGTGAGAAACTAATTTGAATATTCAAATTTTAGAATTAGAGTATTCCAAAATGTGTAAACGCAAAAAGAGTATAACTGAAAGGCAGCTGCATGGCCCCAAATGATTATTTTCATAGAGTATTTTCCTAAGCTCTGGCTCTATTACTACATGCTGCATTTGTTGCTGTGCACCATCTCTGGGTCTTGCCCAGAGCCTGCTGAGCTAAAGAGAGATAAGCTGTCAGATGTTGAAGTAGTTGATCAAGACAAAAGACCAGATGAATGTAACAGTCAAGCTTTCTATCACTTGTTGAGATGACACAGTTAGAGGTTAAACAGGAGAAAGTGCCAGCACCTATGGTGGTTCACTTTCCCCCAGGATATTGCCCAAGACAATGGTCAGGTGGATCAATGAAAATATTTGTCTTACTTTCCAGGGAGCCCCCAAACCAAATGCTCCTGTCATGTTGGATCTGAGGTCTGTGGGGAGCCAAAGGGTAAGGGCTAGGATACCACAGAGAAAAATATTTTCAAGGGTCCCTGATAAGGTTATCAGGGCAGAGGTGCCTGAGAGCCTCCTCTGCAGTGAGACACTGATGATGAAGCCTCCAAGAGGAGGGCCTGGGCCAGGAAATGAGGTAAGCATAAAGACATGCATGACTAGGGTCCCTGGGTTCTGAGACTGCAATTCATTGGCTGGGCACTGAGTCTGGGTGGGCTGAGCAGCTTTCCCCTGTGAATTTCCTCAAGTAAATCCTTTGCAATTGCCTATAGTTGGACTTAAATTAGACATAGGCTTTTGTCCTGGAGCCTGACAAACTCAATTCTGTCTATGTGAATGATAGTAGTGATAGGACATTAGCCAACTAGTTTGGATGCTTTCAAAAAGAGCAGAGAACTAAGATTGATGTGCTGAATAGATCATGTCAGGGAGGGAGTCTGTGTGTAGGGGAGAGCATTGTCTAACTTACCAGCCAGTGAATGTCCCCAAGGGTCAAATGTAAAAATGCCAGTGAGGAGGAAACAGCTCCCTATTGAGTAACTTGGCTGAATAGAATAAATATTTCTCACCACATAAGGAAGAGGTGTTAATATGCAAGTGGTTTGATTTAAGGAAATTAAAGCGACATAATATTTCTTAACCTGAAAGATATTCAGCAAAAATATACCCATTATACAACTATAAAAATATACCAGTGAGGATTGTATTCAGCAGAATATTACAACCTCATGTTCACCACAAACACAGGACTTTTTTTTTTTAAATTATTTGACAACATGCCAAGTGATAGATTTTACAAAGGGGACCTAATTTATGTTATCCCAGAAGAGACTTAATGTCTCAAGGATATGTAGGAGATATTCTGAAAAGTGTATCCCAGGTGACAAATATGTGGACCACAAGATACCAAGGATCCTGGGCTGCTGGAGGGTCTGAATGAGGCCTCCCTGGGCCAAGTCTAATGGCAGGAGATAAAATTGGAGAGGCAATAAGATATTCTTTTCTGATATAAAATTTAAAACTCTCAAAAAAAAAAAAAAACACTCATGACATTTTCTTTTATTGTACCATATGTCTCCCCCCTTATAACTGTTAACCTAAGATATGAAATATTTTTTAGTGATATGTACTAATGATTTCCTAGAAAGGCATTATAATATATTCAGTCTAGAAACCCATTAGAATTGCTCTTTTAAGATTTATAGTCATGTCTTTTTACTGTATGATTTTTCATGATTTTAGAAATGTGTATAAATTTTCCAAATTGTGAAAATAGCTTGATTTCCAGTTATTCTTTTCCTTCCTATTTTTCTCTGAATGTGAAACTATCATCTGAACAATGAAGCTGTCTGATCCCTCACAGCCAAAATGAAAGAGACCCTTAGAAATGTAGTCCTTCCCTGAGAAAGCAAGAATATGCAGCTTCACTTATAAGGGAACCCAGAACATCTTAAATTTACCAACCTCACAAAGAATACAGGGATGTGATATTGGAATGAATGGCTAGAAGTAATTATAAAACTTTCATCCTTACAACCCTAACAGGTTTACTCCCATTTAGAAATCTCCAGTGCATGAGAAATCAAATATGTCAATTTATGAACTTTTAATTCCTTATCATTAAGAGAATATGCTTCACGTTTCATTGTAATTTACTAAGTTCTTTCTGAAACTGCATTTCATGTTCCCCTTACACCTATCTGTGAGATAAAGTGAGCAAATGTTTTAATTCCAATTTTGTACATATGGAAATCAAAACAGAGATAAAGGAAATAATTTTCTCCAATTTCTTGAAACCAGTCAGTGACCAAATTGGGTTTCAAATCTAAGTCTTCATTTTTCAAACACTTAATGGCCTAAATAAATAATTGGATCTGAAGGGCTGTAAAGTTAACCCAAGCAACAATAGATTTTCTCTAAGAAGCTTAATTTTCATGGGAAAATTATTGCACACATGTGGGTAGATAATATCATCCAATGTAGCTCAAAGAAGCAGAAAGGATAGGTCAAATTAAAAAACATTTAGAGATGATAAATAATCATCATCCAAGAATACTGTAAGTATCTTCTTAGCTATATAAGCAAACATAAAATTGGAGAGTTGAAATTATTTAAGATTAGAAGTAGAATAAGAATCAGATGGCTTTTTTCAGGTCCTCAACATCAATTATATCTTTTCCTTTGTTATTAGTTAAAAGGAAGTTATTTCTTCCCATTCAACTTCTGAAAGGAGAGTTAGGCAGTCTTTGCCTGTGACTCATATTAGCTGGTAAAGATGAGGTGCTCAATAAACATTTCTCAAAAATATAGTCTTACAGAATGTTTTTAGTGCTCTTCATTTTTAAAATTCTTGTTTATTCTTGTCTCCAAAACAGACAGACATTTTAAAAGTAATAAAAAAAAAAGAGTCTTTTTTTGGAATATGATGTATGTTTTAGCTGTGGTGTGTGCAATTAGCAGAGCAACGCTCCCCATTCTCTCTTGACTCATGAATCACAGCTGAGCCCAACACATGGCATCACCAAGTGACACACATACAAATCTTCATAAAATATAGTAATACATTTCTCACATAAATTATATTTATTGGCTATTCGTCAAGTCACAGGTTCTTTCCCTGAGTTTTCACAATGATTCAGGACTTGGGACAGTTTGGTTTTGGCAGCTGTTCTCATAATTGCCTGATTGTCAGTCATTAAATTTGCCCTGTTTTTTTAATAACCTATGGGTTCACACACACTTGGTGTAACAATGATTAAGCCTACACTTATTCAATTATCACTTTTTTATTGTAAAATATTTCTAAATAATTTTGAAAAGAAATTCACTTAACTCTTGCAACATCTGTTAATGAGGGAATCAGATCACCAGTATTGTCTTTTTGTTTTATTTTTGTTTGCTTGTTTTTGTTTTCACAATGACCATCACCAAGAGGTTGCTGGCTTTATTTTATTTTTTTAAATTAAAGTATAGTTGATTTACAATTTTGTGTTAATTTCAGCTGTACAGCATAGTGATTTAGTATATATATATTATTTTTCAGACTCCTTCCCATTATTGGTTATTACAAGAGATTGAATATAGTTCCCTGTGCTATACCTTGTGCGTCTGTTGATCCCAGACTCCTAATTTATCCCTCTACTGCCTTTTCCCCTTTTGTAACCATAGTTTGTTTTCTATGTCTGTAAGTCTGGTTTAGTTTTGTAAATATGTCCATTTGTATCATTTTTAGATTCGGCATGTAAATAATACGATATTTGATTTTCTCTGACTTCAGATAATATGATAATCTCTAGATCCAAAAATAATTAGTAAAAACCATTCTTAGTTTCTAATCAATTCTCTCATTTGGTGGACTCAACACTTGTAGATTTTAACTTTAAATTTTAACTCTTCCCAAGGAACCCTACAAGTTCATAGTATGTAATATTTTGTATCTTAGTTATAGTGAAATTTAGATTCACAATTTCTCTTGCTGGGATGAAGAAAAATGTTTTTGAACTATAATAAATTCACATGACCATCTCATATAAGAATATCAGTGCTTTTTCTGGTTCTTAATTCCCTGTCAATGCATAAAACTCGAGAGGAGTGCTATGAATAATATTTCCTAAGGAACAAAAAACATTGTTTTTAAATTTTAAAACATTGAGTGAGAGAGAAAACTTCTGCCAGAAGTGAAAAGTTTTGCTATGTAGATATTTTCCCATGACATATCAAAATATAGTGACTTAAAATCACATCTACCTGTTTTTTTTTTTTTTGCAAGGTTTTGACTCAGTTTGGAGGTCTTGCTAATCTGAATTGAGTTGGAATGACATTGCTGAAGGTTCTTTCTCCTGTATAATAAACTTATGAGTCAGTAGTGAACTGACCAGACTTGGCTGGCTTCAGCTGGGGTGACTTAACCCAGCTTGATGGGGTCTCTTAGCTGCCAGGAAGCTAGTCTCAGCTCATTCTCAGGTTGATGGTGAGGATTCAAGAGAGAGTAGGTCATGTCATGAACAGGACAATCAAAAGTGCACTCTTCTATCTTCAATTAATTTTCAGCTTATATCAAAATTGTTAACATTGCTTTGACCAGAGCTTGCAATGTAGAAAAGTCCATTGTCAAAGGGAAAAGCAGAAAATTACAAAGTAAATGACAGGATTTAGAAAAGAATTAAAGAGACCATGAATGAAATTAGCCTACCACAAAAGGTGATTCGCTTGTTAATAACACTGTTGAAGACCTGTCTTCTAAGACAGGGACTGATTCTCCAATGAAGGGTGAAGACAGTAGTAATAATAATTAATAATAATAATAATAATATTAATATTAATAATAATAATAATAATTAGAACAGATATAGCAAAGCAGAAACAGACTCACATATACAGAGAATGGACTGCTGGTTGTCAGGAGAGAGGGGTGTGGGGTGGGGCAAAGCTATTATAGAGGATTATGGAATACAAGCTACTATGCATAAAACAAGATACAAAAAGACCTAATGGATAGCACAAGGAAAATAGTCACTATTTTATAATAGCTTTGTATGCAGTATAATCTATAAAAATATAAAATTTCCATGCTGTACACCAGAACTAATATATTGTAAGTCAAAAATACTTCAGTTTAAAATAAAAGAACTTAGTGAATGAAATGAGGGTCATTTGGTTTTTTACTATAAAATAATTACCATACAATAATTACTAGCTTCCTGATGGCATTTATAATGACTATAACTTTCAGTTAGAGGCAAACTAGGAACCTCTAAGAAGTCAAAGAAAACACATATTTTGCATGATTGACATTTCTTTCCTTCCAAAATACACTCATACTTCAATTTAAAAAAAAAATCTTTATTGAGAGCCTGGAAATACAGTTATGTTCAATTCAGAGTCCTTGCAGTTGAATTGACAATTGAAATATAAAGAAATCCATGTGTCAATAGAGCTAAATACATGAATTCTATGGAGTGCTACATAATCAAAAACTAAACTTTGCCACATATATGGTTTACTCTAAAAGTCTTTATTGAAATACATAAATGATAAGACAAGTGCATAAAACTTAACTTTAAAGCTTGATGAGATTTCACAAATTGAAAACACTGACATAAGCAGCTCTGGGATGCTTTCGAATGTTTTCTCTGTGTTGTCTCTTTCTTTCCCCTTATTATTGGCAAATACTTAGAATAGCAAGTGCGTGTAGTGAAAAATTTGTGGCTCAAACTAGACCAGATAGCTGACCATGTTTTTTTTTTCCAGATGCATTTTTCTTGAGAGACATTAAAATGTAATATAATTGTTATCAGTGCATTGACTCTCTGCTGCAAACCACCCTTAAATGACTGCTCTGAAATAATATATTTGGACCCTGTAGATGTTTCTTCTGTGGCAGATGGCATGCTTTGTTAGTAGAGAGTACCAGAGAGACACTAGAGTAAGAAAGGGGTTTCTCTTCCAAGTCTGCTGTGTTTTCCTAGGCAGGCTCCTGCACCATGTCAACTTCCAAGCTCAGCAGAGGGCATAGCTCCTCCAGTCCCTTGACTCCAGAAGTACCTGACTTATAAGCAGCTCAGGATATTCCTGGGGGGTTGATTTCTCCACCAACTCCACAGTGGCTTCTTAGTGGGGATTTTCCAGCAGGGTACCTCCTATTTAAAATTTCTTCCTGTACTCCCTGGGAGGCTTGTGGCCTCGGTGAACTTCTCCACTCTCTCATGAGCCATAGATATACCCACCCTCTAAAAAGAGGTCTGGATGTTCTCCACACTTCAGGAAATGAGTCTCTCCCTGTGGTTCATGATCTCATCTCTAGGAGATCTGGTTGTTATTTTATCTGTTATTTCTAGATTTTCTATAGGACCCTTTACATTCTAGTAGATGTTTCCCTGTTATAGTTAATACTTTTAATTAAAATGTCCACATTCAAGGTACCACATGGTTCCTGCCTCTGGATTAGTGCTTGACTGATGTGCTTGCTTTCTTCAGGGTCCCAGAGCTCTTCTGATTCAAGACATGATTCACAGTAGTAAAGTTGAGTGCATTTTGCATAGTATTATTTGTCAGTTGAATCTATGAAATTTAAAATATCTGTCAATGAATATTAAGCTCAACTTAGTAGAATATTAAAGTCAACCTGAGATATTGGAAAGGTAATTATTGAAATTACATTGAAAGAAAGAAGCAAATGTTATTGAAAAGCAAATCAAAAGGGAGTGGGAAGGAATAAATTGGGAGTTTGAGATTTGCTGACACTACTGTGTATAAGATAGATAAACAACAAGCTTATACTGTTTAGCACAGGGAACTATGTTCAGTATTTTTCAGTGACCTGTAATAAAGAATATGAAAAGGGATATATGTATGTATATGTCTGATTGAAATATTATGCTGTACACCAGAAATTGATACATTGTAAACTGACTATACTTACATTAAAAAAAAACATCAGAAATGTATATTATTTGAGTACAAATACCGAGACATATTTTGTTTTATCATTTGAATATATAATAGCATCAGAATATAATTTTAAATTGTCTTTATTAGTTATTTATATATGTTCATACAGTTAATTAATTGATTCATTGATTTGTACACTATATATGACAGGATGATCCAACTTCTAGCCAGGAAAAGCATACTTTACACGGGATAACTGACCTTGTTACCTCCCTTCTCTGATTTCTCTTAACCCCTTTGGCGGATCATTCACTCCTCTAAATTATACATCATTTTTTTAGGCACGTTGATAACTTTATTCTGGTTCCACCTGGTCTCAAACACCTGGGAGACACCCCATTTCCTAAAGATGATCATGTAATTTTCTCTGACAGAGTTTAATGCTTCCCTTCATCTTTGGCCTTTAGCAGTATGAATTTATTTCTAGATAGTTTTTTAATTCATTATTTGTTGAAAATTCTTGACCATTCATTTTGCAATTTTTTTCCCTCATTCTTTTACTTTCTTTTTCCTTCTGGGACTTCAATTAAATATATTTCAGACTGATTGGCTTACATCTCTTGGATACTCTGTTCTTTTAAATTTAAATTATTAAAATTTTCCAAGAATTTCCTCTTTTGTTTTCATTTGAGTAATGTCTGTTGACCTATATTCAAGTCCACCAAGGCTTTCCTTGAATGTGTCAGGCCTACTAATGAGCCTGTAAAAGACATTCTTCATTCCCTTTGCTGGGCATGTGTTTAAATTTATTCCTAGCCTGCTCTTTGACATTTTCTTATTGTTTCCATTTCTCTGCTGAAATGACCCATCTATTCATGAATGTCTTCAAGTCTTTTCACTGGAGCGTGTGATGTATTAATCATAGTGATTTTATATTCCCTGTCTGATTTTCACTTCTATTATTTGTTTTATCTTTCAACAGTGGATTCTTTTTTCTTTCCATTTCATAGGTCTCATAACTTTTAGTTGAAATCTACATATTCCATGTAGGGGGTCAGAAGCCTAAGTAAATAATGTTTAAGGCTGGAAATAGGCACACCTCTTTTCCTGCTAGGCTTTCATTGAGGAACTGAGCTGTGTTTCTGTTTTGCTGGTAGTTTCAATTACCTGCCATGCATGGCCAACCTCAGGTTCCTTCAGTGTCACCTTGTGGTTAGGGCGGGAGCTAGACTGATAGAATATCTGAATTTTATTCTGGAATGTGCTTGGTCCACCTTCAGTTGGAGATGTTCCCTGTGACCCTGCATCTTGGTCCCTGTGTGCTCTTATCCCTCTGCTGGGGGTTGGTCTGCTGTTGCTTGTTTCTTAGTCCTGGTTACTTCAGGTGATGAGGAACAAAGAGGCTTTCCACATTTTCCTCATTTAGCATCAGTCTTAGGTAGCTCACGTGTCTCTGAGTCATTGGAGCCAAGTTTCCTTGGTGATCCTGCCCTGCTTTCCATGGTAAAAAGAAATCTTAAATTTTCTGAAACTAGGAGGATGTCTGCCTGTATCCATTAACCAAACTCTGAGTTTTCAACCCCCTGAAATTGACAGGATTTACTGCCCTTTATTTTCAGCTTCTTAAGACATTATTCCACTGGGGAAAGCATCCAGGTAAGAATTGTTTTCTCCCTCAGCAGTGCCATCCCAGGGCAACAGGAACACACCAACTGTGGGAGGCTTTCTCCACTCTTTCCTGCCCCCAGGCTTTTTCACAAGCAAACAGTGAGGTCCATGGAGAAGGGGCTGCGACCATCTGTGCTCCCAGGACTCTATACTCTCCCAACTGGGAGTGCTCAGCTTTGAGCAGTTCATTAAGGAGTTAGTTGATACTTTTGTATCTGTTTGCATCCCCACCTTGTCTCCTTCTGTTACCCTAAAAGAGGGAAGGAAAAGTCCCCAGTTCTTGACTTACTCAAAAGATAAGAATTCACATGGGAGATGAAAGCATTGTGCAGTGAAAGATTTTATTAGGAAAGGTGAGGTACCCCTCCAAGAACAGGAGGCAGGCTGATCCAAGTGCACACAGCAATGGTCTTTGCTCCTTCCTCTTGTACCCTCACTTAGAGGTGGTCTTTTGATTGATTGATGGCTCTTGCCCCTGGAGTGCTTAGTCATGTTTGTCCCCCTTTGTGAATGCCCTTATCCATGATGAACACAGAAAAACCCATGGAGGGGCCCGAACCTCAATGCTAATTATATTACAATGAGCACTGTGTCATTTCCGGTTAGGTCCTTGTCACTACCATGAAGTTCCAGCCTTTTAGTTCTAACTGGTTTCTTGCTGGCACTCACTTAGAAGAAGTAAAGTCCCTTTATGCTGGAGGCAGGCATGCCACCATCATCCAGACCATCCTCTCTCTCCTCCACCTGTCTGCCTGGTGCCCCCACTTATCTAACTACCTAACACTTTCAGTGCTCTGGGACAGGTGAGGGATTGCCAGTGTCTTGTCTGTCTGGAGGCTCATGCCAGCGTTCCTCAAATTTTACCCTGATGGTAACCATTCAAAGTCAGCACTCTGATGGGTTCAGCAGCAGTGTGATTTTGCAGATTTCCCAGCTTCTTCTTATGGTTTGATAAGTATGACACTCTTTCCATGTGTCTATCCTTAGATGGAACCAGGTCTCTATAATACATGTGATTAAATCACTAATTATTCATGGTTACCAAGATTCCAGGTATTTTTGGTTATTATGTTATTAATATTTCATGATGAAACCAAAATAAAGATGTGTTCTCCTTTGAAATATGCCAAAATATAGCTTAAAATCTAAATGTTTTATTTTTATTCCATTAAATTAAAAAATACAGTTCCTGTCTATTTAAAGCAATAAGAAAGAGATGTGGGATTTTCTATGTATACTTAGGGGAACCTATGTACTTTGAAATATGTGACAATTTTTATTGAATTTTTTATACGTATTGCACACATGAGGGTATCTATAAGCTACATACGACTTAAAGTAAAATAATACTCTGATAACTGTAGAATTAATAATCATTTAAAAATATACAATGGCAAAGACACTTGAAGCCCTTGGAGGCTCCTCCCCACTAAATTCTCCTTTTTCTCTAGAGGTAACTCCTACCATGAGTCCTATGTTAACCAGTTCTTTGCTAGTCTTTGTATTTTTACTGTAAATGTATGTATCTGTAAAACATGCCATTTATTTTTGCCTGTTTGGAATTTTACATAAATTGAGCCATACCTCATACATGTATGACTGAGTCTGGAGTTCCATCTGTGTTAATATCTATGTCTATAAGTGTGGACTTTCAGAACAGGGACTCAAGAGCCGGAAGGCCTTGTTTTGAATATTATATCATTAACTTAACAGCCTTCATATAGAAGTTCCTTAATTTTCCTGTCCTGTTTCTTTGTGTGTAAAGCATATTGTCATATTAATTAAACAAATTAATGCAGTCGATTCATATAGCTAACTAATACAGCTCAAGGCTATATGACCCTTTAACTTTTAAAGCCCCTCCATTTTGAAGCGGCTCTATTTAAGAAATAGAAGACAAATTATAAATAACTATCAGTCACAAAATAAAATATTAATTACAATAAGAAAAAATCACAATTATAAATATATTTCTAATTGTAACAAAAATAACTGACTTTATAAACACATTCTAGGACTGTTTTCAGGTCCCTGGAAAGGTTTGTACAAATGAGGTGCTCGGAAACAAATTCCATCAGCTTCATGGCAAGTCTGACTCCGCATATGTAAAACACTGAATAATAATTCTGTAAAAGTGACTGATATTTTTATGTATTTTTATTATGCATGTTAATAGAAATTTTTTAACAGTATTGTTTCCTTAAGTGAAATAAAATTAATCTAACTAATTACATGTACCATCAAATAATATTGTCACATAGAATTTTCATACTTTTGGTTTTAGTTTTCTTTTGTTGTTGTTCTCAAAGTTTATTGTTGCAGGGATTAAAAAGAAATTGAAACTAATGCTGTTATTCACTCGTGCAGTTAAATACCTTCAGGCACATATGAGACACGGAGTGAAAATTTGAAGCTTATCTTTCTGCAGTCAGGGGTTGGGGACGAGGGAGGGAAGCACGCTCCAGCTCCGGGGGAGGGGGCTGTTTGCGAGTGTATGCGGTGCGCGGTCCAGATCCGGGGATGCCCGCGGGCAGCGGGGTTCCCGAGGGGCGATCACGTCTCCCAGGTGCCCCCCTGGGGCTCTAGATCCCGCACGCTTGGCACGACCAGCAGCGCGCCAGCCCCTCCCGCTCCAATTCGGACTCGCGGGTGGGCGGCAGAGGACGCACATCTGTCCCGCTGGAGACCTTTTCTCTCTCTGACTTGGACACCAAGCTGGGCCCAGTCAGCCCAAAGCCCCAGCTCCGGGAGCCCGGCTTGGACACCGGATACTCGCCAGCCCTGCACTGAGGCCAGCGTGCCAGGATCTGAGCCCCCAACCTGCCTGGAGAGGTTCTACCGGGGCCAGGGCTGGCCACGTGGGCAGTCCCCTCTTCCACACCAGGCCTTGACGCTGGATGTCCCCGCTCCGCGTGTCCCGCCGCCCCTGCCCAGGTACGAATCACGGCTGGGCGACTTTCTGGGCGTCGCAGCCACGTTAGGGACAGGGGTGCGCATCGATGAACGGTGGCGCCCGCGCCGGGCTTACGTTGGATCGGGAGCGGCGGCACAGGCTCGGGCGCAGCCACGCCGCCTGTGCCCGCGGCGCGAGACGCTCCGGTCTCGTCCTGGAGTTACTTTCTCTCTCGGTCCCAACCCTCCCCGCACCCCTCCCGGCCTGGCCCCAGCTTCGCGCGGCCCCTCCCCTCCCCTTACCGCCTCCTCGCCCTGCTCTCCGGCTGCCCTCCCGCCGCTCCCACCCCCTGTCCTCCCTCCCCTCTCTCCAGCGGCCTTCCCCGATAGAAAGAAAACCAGCCCCCACCCCAGCCGGTAGCTGGCGCCCCACGGCAGCCAGCCCAGGCGCAAAGGGCAGCGGTCCCGCTCCCAGTCACCCAGCGTGGCGCTCGCGAGGCGAAGCGCGCCGCCAATCCTGGCTGGGGGCTCAGCTGCGCCGCCTGGTGGTAGCTTTTCTACCTGATAACGCAGTTGCTTCACTTTTTGTTTGCTACCAATTTGAAATAAGAATTTTAATTCCTGTACATTTCGTTTTCTGCTGTGTTTCTTTGAATTGATACATGAAATTTTTTACTTTAGGAAAGAAAGGTGTTAAGAGTAATGTATCTATCAAATTCAATTTATATATTTAATTTATATTTCACTGTGCTATTTATTGATGAAAGATTAAATATCTAAGTAAATAGGCCAGTAAGAAATTGCCATAATTTTTAGAAAATCACATAAATTTTTAGATAATAGTATTTCTGTGACCTTCAATAATTAGAAGCTTGCCTAAATTACTTTTATTGCTATTTTATAAACATATATTGTGTGCACATTAAAAGCTAGGAAAATTGTTTTCACAATATTACAAAGTAAAAAGCATACTGACATAATGAAACTTAGAAAGGAAACGACTTTAATGACACTGTATATGAAAGCAATGCATGTTACATAGAAAACTGCATTTAAAGTGTACTAATATGTGGAGACCATGTAATTTAGAACCGTGAGTACAAACCTAATATGAAATGGGAAAATAAACTTAAATTTACAATTGACCACATTGTAACAGACAGAATTTATCTTTTACATAGTAACAAACGCCTATGGTTAAATACAGGTCTGAAATTCAGCTGCTGGAGTCCGGTGTAATCACACCTGATGTTCACTGCCTTGTACATTCTGACTGAAAAGTGCTCATCACCTACAGGTTGTCAAACCTTGTGATTATAATTCTCACACAATATATTACAGTCAATTAGCACTAGCCATACAATTTTCAAAATTTTAGAAATGTACTACAAATTTTCTTCCCCCCCACCAGTTCCCTTCTGTGCTGTCTTGAAAATAAAATTAGCAATCAACTCAGTATAATACATTATTTTAGGTATTTCCTATTGACTTTCCAGATATTAGCACCCTGAGGCAACTGTTTAATAGTGTTGAGGCCTATAAAGTTTTAATCACTGAGAAAATATTTATGGAGTGTCTATTAGCAGCAAGACTATAGAGACGTAATAAGGGTTCTGAATAAGTCAAGATTTTGTCCCTGAATATAAGAAGTGTCGATTCTAAGGCTGTAGCTCTTCCAGGTGACTAAACATCACAATCACACATTTGACTTCATCTGTTTAAGATTGGGAGAATGCTAAGAAAATCAAAGAGTAAAAGATCAGAAATGCTGAATCAAGATGGATGTAAAGAGTAGAACTGATGTATCTGTGTTAAAGAAAAACTCAACAGATGATTTTGATGTTTCGCTAAAGTAGTGGAGAATTGGGAAAGAGGAAGATGGGTTAGTAATTGTAATATCACAAGACCAGGTCAGTTCTAGAGTCTGACTGGTTGGATGCCAATCTTAGACCATTGCTTTGACGTATGTCTTATTCTGCTGGGCTGCTGTGACAAAATCCTACCACATTAGTGACATAAACAACAAAAATGTCTTTCTCACAGATCTGAGGCTAAGTCCAAGATCAAGGTATGAGCACGTTAATGTCCTGGGTGAGGGCCTCACCTTATGGCTCATAGCCAGTCTTCTCCTGTGTTCTCAAATGATGGAATGGGTGAGAGATCTCTGTGGGGTCTCTTTTCTAAGGGCACTGACCCATTCCTGGGGGCTTCACCCTCACAACCTAATCACCTCCCACAGGCATCAGGATTTCAACGGATGAACTGTGGGGTGGGGCACACATTTAGCCCATAGCGGTCGATGACCCCCAAACTTAATTTAACATCAGTATATTTCAGTTTTCTTGTATATAACATGGGGCTAATAGTAGTGCATTTTAAAAAGATAGTTTAAAGGATGAAGTTTATTTATTTAAATTCTTAATCACAGTGCCTGACATATTTAAGTGATCAATAAATATTTATCGAGTTTTACTTTAAGTGTAGTGAAAAGATCCATGCTTTATTCAAAGTGGGGAGGCAATATTAAAATATGACTTATTCAGAAATGCTGTCTGGAATGGTGATTGTAAAGTTGAGTCTGGAAGATTCTGCTTCCACTTAGAAGAAAGAGGAAAAAACATGGAAAGATATATAAGTTAGAAGTGATCATACAATATTCTGATTGAGACAATATCTAAATTAAAGGGATTTCCTGTTGCAGAATGACACAGATAGCAAATTAAGATACTTTAATAAACATTCTCAAGGTTATATTCTTGGATAATTTTCACTTCACTGGGTGAAGGGATCTTGATTATAGCAGATAGCGAAGGGCTGTGTTTTCTAGATAGCCATATAGGAAAACGGTGGAAAACTTGTTTATTTCAGGTTTTAAGGGTTATTTTTAAAAGATTATTTGAAAATAGACTTTAAAAACATGTATGCAGTTTGAGATAAAAGAATATATAAATGTAATTACAAATATCAGATATACTTTGTGTTTGGATGATCGTTTCCAGTTATTCCCATCCAGCAAAGGGGCTCATCTTTGTTCTGATGTGGTCCCCTGAGCTGTTCTGTTTTTGAAAAAGCTTTCTCATACTTGCATCCCTGTGTGCTTGTCTATCTTACACACACTGGTTATCTTACTGTTACACTTCAGGTCATCGAGAATTCTTTTTGGCTTGTGAGATTTTTCAAAATATTTTTAACTTGAATCATCCTGAGTTGGTATCTGCAGAAGTTTGACCTCTTCCTTATGATACCCAGCCATGTGTGCACTAGCTGCCTTGGTGTTAACTGGAGGGATGGCTCTGGCCTTTCTGTTTGGAATCTCTGTTCTACTGCCTAAGTGCTTGCCCAGGAACCCTGTTTTTCATGATAGCCTACGGTGGTGTTGGGGGTGTTATCACACAGTAGTGTTACACGGCGATGTCTTTGTTAGGGTCTAAGCCCCAGATCTTCTCCCATTGTCCAGGTCATGAGGCTTTTCCTGTAAGTCCACAAAAGCTCCCCCTGGGAGCTGCAGAAACATGATATGCATAATCTTGTATAATATGACATTGAGAAATTTTATTTTGTTTGATATTTATTAAGAATGTATTCTTCTTGAGCTAAATACGGAAGCCAGAACACACAGGATGTTTCCCTTTCTCTTCAGCCCCTCCTCCTCTTCACCCTCTCTTTGACTTTCTTGATGGAGAGAATATTTTCATCATTCGAGACCTAGATTCAACAGCCCCATAATAATTTTTTTCCTTGATTGCCATCAATCTGTGTCTATCAGTTGGAGGGAAGCCATTTTTAACAGAAATGCACATGTTGTGAATACAGGTAAATTCAGAAACACAATAGAGAAGATTTTTGGAGCCATGCTTTGTGGATATTGCTAAGTCCCTGAATACTACAATATTTTAAAGATACAGGGATAAAAAATAACAGATGAGGGAAAGTTTTCTTAAACAAATGATGCAGACACAATTAGTTACAGTTTAGAAAAAGAAGTAAAGATGGATACTTACTTCCTTAAAAAAAATTTGAAAGGAAATGTTAAAGGGTTTGATGGAATTGTTACAACAATAAGGGAATGAGTGAAATGTATTGGGAAATGTATTAAATTAGAATGAAAAAGGGTTTTCTAATCATAAAGTTGACATAAAGAATGAAAAAAATCCCAATCAAAAATGTTCTACACAAAAATTAAAAGATGAGTAATACATTAAAAGTAAAATTGAAGAACAAACATGAAAAATAGTAAACTCAATACTTAAAAACTGGAAAAGATAATAAAGAATTCTTAGAGGGTACATCCTAATCATTAACAAATATATGAACAAAACCCTTTAAATAACACCTATAGTAAGAGATTCTGAAAATGTGCAAATCACAGCTTAAGAAGACAGGTGCATCATCCCCTCCTGGTCATCCTCATTCTCTGCTGCTGAGACAGTGAAGACACCACTTTTGACTGTAGTTTACAGGTTGTTGTTTCCTGACCTCAGGAGATCTGTCAACTTTTCTTCCCTTTACCCATGCATTTCCACTGTATTTCTAGCCTCTCGTCTTCAGCCCTATCAGGATATTTGACCTCCTTTGATTTGGGCATTTTTCTCTCTGCTTGCTTCTTTGTTCTCCTTTCCTGTCTTTATTCCTATTTCAGTTCATGATTGACAAGGTCAGCAGTGTGTGTAGGGGCTTAAAAGCCCGGCCTCTGGAGGAAACTTACTGGTGTCTGAGCCTAGCTCTGCTAACTAGGGGCCAAGTGAAACTAAGATGACTTGACTTCTCAGTATCCCCCGCTCTAAAATGGGAGGATTGTAGTAGTCTCTTGTCATTGGTTTGTTATAAGATCAAATATGTCAATATGTATGGATTACTTAGATTATCTGGCATATAATAGCTGCTATGTAAGTAGGATTCAAATGCACTGATGATCTGTTTTTTCATTTTGCATACATAGTTTGGGTTATTATATTTCAAGCTTACAGTGTTTTGTAATTCAGTGTTTCTTCTTTAGAGAAACATATTGATCATTCTTTCTAGATTTCTAATTTTTTAAAATTCATAAAGATTCCATTAGCCAAAGTGATATATGGCTTTATTTTAATAAACTTAATTTTTCATTTTTATGTACTCCATACATAACTTATTTTTAATAACAACTTTATTGAAATATAATTCTCATATGATAAAATTAACCCCCATAAATGTCCAATTTAGTGATTCCTCGTATATTCCCAACATTATTCAGTCATGAAAGCTATTAAACTTTAGAATAATAGGATTCCATAGCTATTAGTGGTTATTTCTAGCACCCCACCCCCTCAGCTCCTGGTAAGACTAACATATTTTCTGTCTCAATAGATTTGGCCATTCTGGACGTTTTCATATAAACTGACCCCTACAATTGGAGGCTGTTTTCATTATAATGTTTTCAAGATTCATTTATATTGTATTATATATCAGTACTCTATTCCTTTTAATTGGTAAAAAAAAATTCTCTTGTATATATGTATTCAATTTTGCTTTTGCCCATTCATCAACTGATAGCTTTTTGAGTTGTTTTCACTTTTGGTTACTATAAACATTCGTGTATAGTGTGTGTGTAGACATGTTTTTATTCTTTTGGATATATGCCTAGGAATGCAATTGTTACACACAGAATAACACTTTGTTTAAATTTTGAGGAAGTGTCAAACTGTTATTTAGAGTGGGTACACAATTTAATATTCACATTAGCAAAGCTGAAGGTTCCAACTTTTCCACATCCTTCCAAAAGTTGTTATTGTCCTTTTTTTTTCATTTTAGCCATCCTAGCAGGTGTGAAGTTGTATCTTATAGTGATTTTTATTTTCATTTCCCTAATGACTAATGAGGCTGGACATTTTTTACTGTACTTATTTTTTATGTGCTCTCTGTAAATTTTTTTTGAACAATATCTATTAAAATCATCCAAGATGTACTGCAGATAATGGTTATCGTGTCTCTTTTCATGCCAATACTTTTTTTTTTTTTTTTTGCCTGGCGGCACATGCTAGAACTTGGGAGTAGCAGGCCCTTTTGTATTTCTGACTTAAAAAATAACGATTTTAGTGTTTCACTGGTGATTACTATAGGTTTTTGTAGAAATGCTTTTTCAGGTTAATACAGTGCCTTTGCATTCCTAGTTTACCAAAAGGTTTTTTTAAAAAAAAATTTATTATGAATAGATGTTGACATTTAAGGCTTTTTGTATATCTGCAAAGATGATTATATAGCTTTTATAATTAAGCTCCTAACATGGTGAATTACATTGATACATTTTCAAATATTGAACAGTCTTTTATTTCATTCTTGAGGTAAACCCTAATTGGTTATGAAATATCAAGTACATGCTAAATTGTATTTGCATATATTTGGCATTTTTGTATCAATATTCAAAAGTGAGATAATTTTCCTTTCTTGTACTAGTTTAATCCAGTTTGTATATCAGAATTTTACTGGCTTTGTAAAATTAATTTTTTAGCTTTCTTTTTCTATTCTTTGAAACTGTTTATATAAGATAGGAATTATTTATTCTGTAAAGGTTTAGTAAAATATATGACATTTTTTGGGAAACATATTGGATATTTTTATTTTAAAAATTACTATTGTCAACTGCTGTAGCAGGTGTTCTTAAGATCCAGAATTTATATCTAAATCTTTAGATGAAATCTTCCTTAGATATATGGTCCCTAATAATCTTCTTTAGATTGCCTTCAGATGACTTTTTAGCACTTGGAGAATAGCATGTCTTTTCTGGTTACACACATTCTATGTTTTTAAAAAAAATCTTCAAAATGTTTACATTGTTCTTTATTGAGTTTAATCTCATTAGTTTTGATTCATCATTACAGCTAACTGAGGTGTTTTAATTTTTAATTTGTTTAAATCATTTAAAACTATTTTTTGTCTTTAAAATATTTTATTTTGAAACAATTTTAGAGCCACAGGGAGTTGTAAAGAGAGTTTAGAAAGTTGTATTTACTCTTCTTTCTGTTTCCTCCAAAGGTTACATCTTACACAACTATAGTACAACATCATAACCAGAGGTTTGACATTGGTACAATGTAAGTGCAGTTCTCCGTTATTTCATCCCGTGTGTGGATTTCTGTAATCACCACTACAGTCAAGATACAGAACTGTCTCATAATCGCAAAGATCTTTCCTACGCTATTTCTTTATAATTACACACTCCCCCTCCCCTCCACCATTCCTGACCTCTGACAACCACTCATCTGTTTCCATCTCTCTAATTTTGTTATTTTGAAGATTCTTGGTATATACTAGATATGAGTCCTTTGTCAGATGTGTGTATTTTCTCCTATCACATAGCTTGCCTTTTCACCTTCTTCCCAGGGTCATTTGCTGAGCAAATGTTTTAACTTTTGATGAATTGTCTTCTTGATTCATTGATTTTTCTCTATTTTTTGTTTTGCATTTCATTAATTTCCTCTTTTTATTTCCTTTCATTTGCTTGCTTTGGGTTTACTTTTATCTTCTTCTAGGTTATTAAGGTGAGAACATAGATTATTGATTTGAGACTTTTTCTCTTTTCTAAAATTTTTCCTTTCGGCACTGCTTTAGTTATGTTCCACGCATTTTAATATTTTGTATTTTCTATTTTCATCCTGTTCATATAGTTTTTAGTTTCCCTGAGCCTTCCTCTTTGATCCATAGATTATTTAGAACCATGTTGTTTAGTTTCCAAGTGTTTGGGGGTATTTTCTCGTTACCCATCTCTTGCTGATTTCTGGGTTAATTCCATTGTAGTCAGAAAGCATTGTCTGTATGGTTTCAGTTCTTTTAAAGTTTTGAGGTTTGTATTATGATCAGTATTAAGTTTACTTTGGTCCCCTGTGCACTTGAAAACAATGTGCGTTCTGCTCCTGCTGGGCGAAGTACTCTCTTCGTGTTGGTTAGACCCTGCATGTTGATAGTATTGCTGAGTCCTGTATCCTTGCTGAGTTCCCCTCTACTTGTGCCATCAGTTGCTGAGAGAAGGGATTGAAGTCTGCAGCTGTAACTGTGCACTCTTCTAGTTCTCCTTTCGGTTTTTGCTTCATGTATCGTGCAGCACTCTTCTTTGGTACATGCACATTTAGAATTGCTATGTCTTCTTGATGGATTGACCTTTGATCATTATTTAGTATCCCTCTCTGTTAGTGGTAATTTTCTTTGCTATAAATTTTACTTTTTCTGATAGCAATGTGTCCACTCATACTTTCTTTGATTAATGTTTATGTGGAATATCTTTTTTCATCTGTCTAGTTTTAACCAACATATAGGCATACCTTGGAGATGTGGTGGTTTTGGTTCCAGACCACAGTAATAAAGCAAATATCACAAGAAAGCCAGTCATATGAAATTTTGGTTTCCCAGTCCATTTAAAAGTTATGTGTATACTGTGCTGTAGTCTGTTAAGTGTGCAATAGCATTATGTCTAAAACAACAATGTATGTACCTTAGTTTAAAAATATTGCTAAAAAATGCTAACCATCACCTGAGCCTTCAGTGAGTCGTGGTTGTTACATCAAAGATCTCTGATCACAGATCTCCATAAACAAATTAATAATAATAAAGCAGTTTGAAGTGGTCTGAGAATTACCAAATGGTGACCCAGAGACACAAAGTGAGCAAATGCTGTTGGAAAAGTGATGCTGATAGACTTGCTTGATTCTGTATTGCCACAAACCTTCAATTTGTAAAACTCAATAAACTGAAGTGTAGTAAAACAAGTATGTTTCTATACTGTTAAATTGAAGTGTTTCTTATAGACAACATAGAGCTCAGTCATTGTTTTTAAATTGACTGTTATTTAACTGGTGTGTTTAGACCACTTAGATTTATTGTGGTTATTGATTGGTCCTTTTTCTGTTTGTTCTGCTTTTCACTTCTCTGTTTTGCTTTACGTGACTTCTTGTGGATTACCTGAAAATGTTTTAGAACTTAATTTTGACTTATCTGTGGTGTTTTTGAGTGCTTCTCTTTGTGTATCATTTTTTTTTTAATTGAAGTTGAGTCAGTTTACAATGTTGTGTCAGTTTCTGGTGAACAGCATAGTAGTTCAGTCATACAGATTTATTCATTTTCATACTCTTTTTCATTATAGGCTACTAGAAGGTATTGAATATAGTTCCCTGTGCTACAGCTCTTTGTGTATCTTTTTAAGTGGTTACTGTAACCATTACATCATATACACATAACTTTTCTTAGTCTGCTGGTGTCAACACTTACCAGTTTGTTATGATAGTCTTGTATGTTTCCTCTTCACACACTGAGAAGTGCATCAGCATTATAATTTTTGCTTCAACTACCAAACAAAATTTAGCAAACAGAAAGGAGTAAGAAAGTGTAATTGTCCATATTTTTACTATTTTTATTGTTCTTCCTTCCTTCCTGATGTTCCAGGATTCCTTCTTTTTTCATTTTCTCTTTGTTTTGTTCATTCTTTTAGAGTAGATATGTTGGTTGACAAATTCTGTTAGTTTTGTTCATCTGAGAATGCCTTATTTTGCTATTTAAAAAGTTTTTTTTTTATTGACACAACATTGTAAGCTGACTATACTTCAGTTAAAAATACATACTTAAAGTAAAAACATTTTCTTTTGTTGAAGTACAGTCCATCTACAATGTTGTTACTTTCTGGTGTACCACAGAGTGATTCAACTTTATATATATAGGCCATTATGAGGTACTGAATTCCCATGCTGGACAGGAGGACCTTGTTGTTTATCTATTTTATAGATAATAGTTGATTTGCTCTTCATTTTTGAAGGTTATTTTTGCAGAATACAGAATTCTGAGTGGGCAGTTCTCTCAACACTTGAAAAATATGTAACTTCCTTTTGGGCTCCCTGATTTCTGATGAGAAATTTGCTGGAGGCATTCAGAATTTTTTCTTTGGTCTTTAGTTTTTAGGTGTTTAACTATAATATGTCAGAGTGGATTTCTTTGGGTTAAGATCCTGTTTGGAATTTGTTCAGTCTTAAATATTTAGTTTTGTTTATTTATTTATATTTATTTATTTATTCATTCATTCATTCATTCATGACAAATTTGGCAAAATTTTAGCCATTATTTCTTTGAATACTTTTCCAGCCCTACTGCTTTATCCTCTCTGGGACTCAGAATGCATAAATGTCATATTCATTGATATTGCGCCCATCTGTCCCTGAGGCCCTGTTCATTTTTCAGTCTATTTTCTCTTTGTTTTTCAGTTTGGGTAATTTCTATTGTCGTGTCTTCAAGTTCAGTGATTCATCTGTTCTTTTCTGCTGTTGAGTCCATGTATTGAGATTTTTATTTCAGGTATTAGGTTATTTGGTTCTAAATTTCCATGTGGCCTTTTACCTTTGCTGTGATTTTGTGTTTCTTTGCTGACTTTTTTGTTTGTTTGTTTGTCTTTCATTTGTTTCAGGTGTGTTTGTAGTTGCTCACTGAAGCATTCTGTGATGGCTTTTAAAGTCTTGTTTGGTAACTGTTACCTGTGTCATGCCAGTGTTCTTATCTATTGATTATCTTTTCTCCTTTCACTTGAGATGTTCCTGGTTCTTGCTATGTTGAGAGAATTTTTGTTATTCAGTGCTGGACATTTTGGGTATTATATTATGAGGTTCCAGATCTTATTTAAATATTATGTTTTAGTAAGTCATTTCTGTTAATGCTCCAGCAGGGAGAAGGGGATAATGCCAGTTAGGATTTGAAGCTCAGATTTTAATCTTGGCCTTTGCTGACACTCATCTGGGGAGGGGCTCCATGTTACTGCTGATTGTGGACCAGAGTTCGGGCTTCCCCCCAAGGCCTCTGCAGGTACCTTCTTTCTGGGATGGCAAGGGGTGCCCTACTGTCATTGGTGGAATTCCTGATGTTCCACTGGGCCTCCTGTCATAACCCAAACATGGAGGCAGTGAGGGGGATGGAGGTCCTCGTTCCGCATGTGGTGTCTACATTGCAGGTGGGGGCTTGTCTTCCTGTAATATTTGGCTGGAGTCAGGCAGTAACTGTGTAAATTTTCTGTGTTTCCACTGTCCCTTCATCTCCTTTGGCTGGAGAGAGCAGGTTTTCTGGGGACACTTTTTATTTGCTCCCATTGGCGTTTCTGGGTTGTTGGCTTCCCTGGCACCTAGTGTGGGATGCATGAGACAAAAAGAAAACTCAGGAAGTCACCACTGTGTAGTTCCTCAGGTCCTGATCCCTGGCCAGTCTGCCACATTCTCTTCAACTCTCAGCATGTTTTTGTTTCTTTCAAATATAAAGCCTAGGGAGTCTAGCCATGCTTAGTGGGAAGAGCAGGGAAAAGTATGTTTATCCATCTTTCCAGAAGCAGAAGTCCAAATTTAATTAACTTTGAATGGGTAATACATTCATGTGACATACAAGTTGAGTGATATAAAAAGAAGTTACAGTGAAATTAACTTTCTCCCACCCACTTCCCCTCTTAGATGGCAACAGTGCTTCTGGTTACTGTGTTTCCTTCTGAGGTAACTTTACAGATACCAGCAGACATACACAGATGCGTTGTTACCCAGGTGGTGGCATACTGCATACACTGTATCCTGTTTTTTTTCTCATAACACTGCAATTTAGTGAACCTTCTGGATTCATACAAGAAGAACTTCTTTATCATTTTTCATGGCCTCATGCTGTTCCAGTGCATGGAGATGCCATGTGTATGTAACCACTTGCACTGTTTAGGTGTTGGTCCTGTTACCTGATATATTTATTTTCCCTTCCATCTTAGTATCTTCTGCACATTTCTTGTGTTTTCTGTGTACACCTGAGTCAGGGTCCTGTGTAAGCTGAAGTGTGTTGGAGACAGGTGCTGGTGACTGAAGTCTTCATTTTATGATAAGTAATATGTATACTCCATAAGTATTTGGAGATACTCATTACAGCTGCTTTCCTAGACTTGGTTCTCCATCATGTTCACAAGGGCTCTTTGGTCCACAGCTTGCTTTTCATAGGTGTCAACAAAAGATTTTGGGTATAAGCTCTATATACCCTTATTCACTTTCATGGGTTTAGGTGCTTCCACATAACAGTTAACAGAATGTATGCACTTTGTTGTTGTTATTTCTAAGGGGCATGAAAACACAGGTCTACTATAATTTGGGGTCAGAGTACTTGTATCTACCTTTTGGGAAAGATGAGATTGATTTTGTTATCATTTAAATTTTTGAGCATGGTAGTTTCATTCTCACTAAATTAGCACTTTTTCTTTAGGGTGGTGATTTTTTTCTTTTGAGTAGAAATATTGCCCTCAAATTCTTGGTGAACTTGAGTAAAGTCATGAATTGAAGAACCTTTTTGCCTTTGTCTCTTGATAGTCTTTCATGTTCTCTTGGCAGTTTAATGCTAAATCCATGCATAATTAAGTTTGATCTTGCACAGAGGATGGAGTCTGGAACTTGCACTGATAGACTGGAACTTGCACTGACAGACTGTGTGAGGATTTTTTTTTAATTTCAATTTTTTAATTTGATATTTCCAAATATATAAAACATCAAGATTCTTACACCAGTTATCTCAAATGAGACCATACAAAGCAATTTTAAAGTGTATACAACAATCATTCCCCCCTTCAGTTTTGCTACTTTATACAACTATGGGATAGACAGAAAATTGAATGGCATGTGCCTAGTTGAAAAATTTCACCTGTTTACAAAAAAAAAAAAAAAGAAATTAAGAAAACTCAAAATCAAACATGTAGGATACTTGCTACTTTGTGTCTGCAAGTCAATTTACAACCTCTTTTTATTTAATTTAGTAGGCACTTGGGACTGAAAATTTTAGCTGCCCAGTTTTATCCAACTACCCAACAGAAAGCAGCACAAATGAAAGTCCCAACACTCTGTAAACTTTGAGGGACTGAGAGAGTAGACACTATTTTTTATCTGTAGTAGATTCAATTGTTGAGCCTGCAAATGTAGGCTTTTTTCTCTTAACAGAAATAAATATCCTCAGGGCCTTTCCTCTAGCTTCAGTGGGCTGAGTTCAAGAATAGTGAAGAACCCCTCATGTGAAATTTAAAGTGTGACAACTCTGAAGTATTCTGATGCATTATACAAAATTTTGCTAGTTGCATAGACCAAAGACAGATGTTTTGCTAAATGGCACTGAAGAAAATCCTGACCCAAGTGGCACTACTTGGTCCAAATGTTACTGACCAAAGAAAATGATACAACAATATTTATAGGCTCACCTTTAAGAAATGGTTGACATTAATACTGTACATATTTTACACATCAAATACATAGTCCAAGAGTTTATAAAAGAAATTCATGCATTATTACCTGTAAGAATATCAATGTACAACATACCCAGGCCCCCCAGTAATTGTGACATTTCAGGTGGACACAGTGTTATGTACAAATACAATCAATTTATCTTCTGTGTTAAGTATATAATTTAAAGAAACTTCAGAGATTACTGAGGAAAAACTTAGTTCACTGAAGATTGATAACAAGTGTCAATCTGTGGGATTTTTAAGTATTTCCTTAAAAAAAAAAAAACACCCAGAAAACATAACCTCTGTACAAAGAAAAATATAAAAATTCTGGAAGATCATGTCTGATCACACTACATAATTTAGAATGAAATGTCAGTGGTTTAAAGTTTTTCTGTCTTATTCCTTTGGCAGCCTTAATTTGTGAACTAATACTCGTATTTAGCTCAGCTGCTTTTATGGCACAAGAGCCCAGTTTCAAAATGGTGGCACTGATTTTCCTTATAACAGCACTATTTTCAGCAGCAATTATATTTTTAAAGGTTAACAATTTGTACAACAAATGTCTAACGATGCTTCTTCCTACTTTATACTCAACAGTTATGATCTTTACAAAAAGCTAATATCTACATAGAGAACCACCTTTTACTTGCCCCATCTCATCTCTGACTTGGTTGAGGAAGTACAGGCATTTCAGATTAGGTATTTATGTGTTTTAGATAGGATTCTTGGATTTATGTGAATATAAAAATAAGACAAAATAATTCTTAGGTACATTCCAGTGTCCCAGTAATTAGTTACATGATAAATAGTACCTACCTGCTGACCACCTATAAAAGATGAGACATTCCGAGGCACCCTAAAAACCTAGGTCTGTAACAGGTGAACAAGAAGGCCATTTTACTCAATTCTGATGCAGTCACCACTGACTGCTATTTAAGGTGTTTACTGGTAACCAGCAAGTTTAACTGAAGAGATGTCACTAAATTCAAACTGAAAATATATATTTAAAAGCAGCAATTTACATTGAGGGAAATATGGTTCTTGTGTGTTCTGTGTAAAGAGAGATTATGAATAAAGGGAATTGGCAACTGAGCACCCTAATTCAATTCCATGAATACAGGTTCCATGATAAGATATCTACTACATGCATTTTGCTTACAGTAACTGCCTAAAACTCACCAGCTCTATAGAGTTAAACTCTGTATTAAAGGACTATTGAGTTACAGGGGAATTGGCCATATCAAGTAGCTAGTGACATAGTACCAGTTGTGAAAATTGAGATAAATGAGTTGACAAATGGATTCATTGAATATGTTAATATTGTGAATGAGAAGACAATTCACCAGGATAATATACCCACAAGTATGTTGATCTGACAAAAACCACAGACTGACATCAAATGGATAAAAAAATACTGGGGAAAAAGTGAAAATGCCAACCAAAATAACAAGGTGGGTGGGCTGGGTGGGAGAGCACATTTAAGGCATCTAAAAAAAAAAAAAATTCCACATGGCTTTGGCTTATTAAAATATTTTACACTATCTTTTTTCTTTTTAAAGAAGATTTGAAAGCACCTAAAAATCAAGCAGATTGTTAAAAAAATCCCGCATGGCAAATTCAGTTTGTAAGCGTCATTCAGATATTTGTCAAGGAAAATAAAGAAGCCTCTGCCCATGAGATTTCACATGGTGGAAGAGGTCCTTCCAACCCTGTCTATCTTATGCTGGATGGCAGCCCAGAGGTTCTCTGTGCAGCAGCTACAAACAAGGTGTTACTTTCTGGAAGGGAAGGGACTGTGGAATTTCCACTGGTTGGCGAGCAACCCAGCTTTAATTTTTCCAGATACTCTGCATGTACAGGCTTATGACACTGGAGAAATTGATGGCATCCTTTACTTTTAACCACTCTGTCTTCCTTCCTGTATTAACAGGATCTTCCCAGTCTTCTAATATTTCAGTGACAGTAAGGACATAGACATATGTCCTGTGCTTTCTGTCTTGGTTCTCATATATTCCCAGGAGTCTGCCTGACTTTCCTTTGACTCCAGCCTCTTGGTAAGCCTCCCTCACGGCAGCACTGGCAGGCTCCTCCTGGGGCTCCAGTCCTCCTCCTGGGCCAGTCCACTGGTCAGGGACCGAAGCCTGCCCACCTGCAGCACCTCGTCCTCCTGCTCGCTCCGGAAGGACAGGGACGCCGCCCGCTTCTTGAAGCCCTCGCTGTCCTAGGTCCGCGGCCTAGGGGGGCTTGGACCTCATCGCAGAGGCGGGCTCTCGCTGCCGCGGCCCCTGCGGAGGCCGCCACCCCGCCGGGGCGCGGGGGCGAGGGCGAGTCGTGGCGCAGGGCGGCGCGAACGGTCAGTCCCGGAGCCCGCCGCCCGCTCGCTCCGGTTCCCGCAGCTGCTGCCGCCGCCCAGGGCGGAGCGGGGCGCGAGGTGAGGGGAGACGGCTGCAGGGGCTCCCGCCGGCCCTGCAGCAGCGCCTCGGCTGCGCGAGGCGTTTGGGGTCGGCTGCGGGCCGTCCCGCCAGGGCCCTCTGACGTGCTGCGTATGCACAGGTGGCTGCGCGGTGCCCGTCAGTGCGCCGCCCGTCAGTGCGCCGCCGGTGGCGGGGTCTGTGTTCGGGGACGGGTGTGTTTGTGGCTGCAGTTGCCGCAGTTCGTCCCGGCCCTCCAGACTTCCCCAGCCCCACTCTCGGCCTCGTGGTCCTGGCACGCCCGCTGCTTCTGCCCAGGATGCTTCCTCTGGGCTCAGCCCCCAGCACGTCCACGTCACGCCTGCTGCCTTAGTCCTGCAGAAATCCTGCGCTTTGGATTTGTGTCACCTTCTGTAAGTTGAAAGCTTCTGGACCAAGTGCGGCAGTGAGATGGAGTCAGAAGAGGAGGTGAGCAAAGTGATTTCTGTCCTGTACCTCTTTTTTTTTCCTACCTTTTCAAGCTATTATTTCAAGTTGCCTTTCTGAGGGCAAGGGTTAAAATTCACTCCCTTAGCTTTGCTGTTATTCTTCATTTCTAATAAATTGGGAACTACAAATACTCTACTTTTAAAAATTGTTGTATATGTTTACTCATTTGTTTTGGAATAAATTTGATGAAGATGAGTTTATGGGAAAGCAAAGTGTGACCAGGGGTTAGGAATTTAAGTGGAAAATTGAATCTTCATGAAGCTTTCCACATTTCATTAGATGTTAAATTCTACAGTGAAGTTTCATATGATTATTAACTATAAGAATATTCCTAAATATCATGGTTAAACTGTTATTAAAATAATATATCATAAAGCCATTAATATTTTTACATAATACAGTTGTTTGATTATTGAATTTTTCTCGTCAGATATTAGTCAGCAACCTCAGTTTTTTCTTTTAGTGATTTTGTAACAAGAATAAAAATATATTTTAAATCTGTGTGACACAGTTTTTTTAAAATGACTTGAGAGTGTATGAGCATTTATCAGTTTATTTTCTTCTTTCACATTATATTTTTAATTTTGTGTCCTTCTACATTGTATTCTAAAATTTGGAACCGATTGATATGTGCTTTTCACTTCACTATCATGAGGGATGTTTTTTCAGATGAAACTGAAAAATTTAGTAATTCATCTTTTGTCAGTATTAAAAGCAGACCAGCTAGGCTCCTTTGTGCCACACTAAAAATAATACCAGAACATAAGAAAGGTTTCTGTATTACTTTATGTGCTCTGTGATAGCATCTTTTCTGTGAACACTCTCAACTCCAATGAGACCCTGACATTGAAAATTTACTTGTACATACACAGGGGTTATATTATGCTTCCTTGACCCTTGAAATGAGTATGGATGCTGACAGAAATCTTTGCGTTGTTCTCCCTAAGGTATTGCCATCAGAGAGTCAGCAAAAGTGGTTGACCAAGCCCAAAGTTGGGTGCTGAGGGGAGTTGATGACCTGGACTTTTTCATAAGGGATGAAGCCATAGATAAACCCACGTATGCCACAAAGTTAAACTCCCCAACGGGATTTGCTTCTGTAAGTGTATCATCAAGAACAGAGAGTAGGATGAATCATGCAAAATGGTAGATTTCATAGCAATTGTACTTGTGAGCTGTGTATTTTATTCTTGTGTTGGAAAAGAGGTTTTGTTGTTGTTGGTTTTGAATGGGGTATTTTTCAATATTGAAGTATAGTTGATTTACAGTGTTGTGTTAGTTGAACAAGGTATTTTTCATGTGGGGAATCAAGTGAATTTAAGAAACCCCAGAATGCAGGATTGACTCTGGGAATGCTGGGCTTCATGTGAGAGCAAGATCTGCTTCTGTGGAAAATTGCAGGTTGACTCACTGACCTGTCCGATGTAGAAGAGCTGTAGACTGATTAATTAAAAAGAAGCACTAAAATTGTTTAACTAGGTATTTGTTCTAAAAACCTCCAAACTCCAAATGGAATGGTATGGCGGATTAGCTGTACTTTTGCATCTATTACTTCACTGTTAAGATGATACTTTGTACTTAGAGATGTGAAGTAGAATATAAATGATAATATAACTTAATATTTCTGGTAAAGTGCCTGTTATTTCTTTACATAAATTAACATTCACCCAGTGCAAAGGACCTGTTTTCTCTAATAACTCAGTCTCTTCTGGGCCAGTGTTTTTAAAACTGTTGCTCTTACTGACATGGACTGAAGCTTGACATAGTTTGATTTCTCTTGCTTTAGTGGCCAATAAGACATGGAATAATTGAAGACTGGGATCTAATGGAGAGGTTCATGGAACAAGTTATTTTTAATTTTCCCTGAGCTGAACCTGAGGGCCATCACTTTTTGATGGTGAGTAACTGGGACTGAGAGAAGAGCCCTGTGGATTCTGGGTTGCTTAGATTTTAAACCCAGAATATTCTTCCCTGGGGAGTTTTTAATTCCCACTAAAGCTCTTTGTATGAGTTGGAGTGCTTTTTGGGCAAATAACAGAAGGCTCAAACAAAATGTCCAAAACCAAAGAGGGCTTATTATCCCACAAAACAGGATGCCAGTGTCAGGCCACTCAGGACTGGTTACTTGAGCAGCTCAGAGATGGAGGTGAGAACCCAGCCTAATTCACCTGTTTGGCCTCTTGTGCTGCTTCCCCTCAGGCCCCAGGGTGGCTGCCCAAGTTCCTGTGCTGACTCTTGGTCTATTTACTTTCAGAGTTTTAGAATTAAGACTCTCTTCCTCAGAAACCTTCCTAGCAGATTTGCCCTGTCTGTCCATGCCCAGTGTGGGCCCTAGAGGGGAACAAAATTACTTTGTTACATTTTGATGAGTCAAGATTCTCTCCTGTTGCTGGTGAGGGGACCACATCTTATCACCTGGCCCCAAGAGGTAAGTACCTAAACCGGCCTCCAGCAGCAAGGAATGAGGAGGGAGGAATGGGTTTTGGTAGGAAACCACCTGTGTAGTTAGGTGTCCTCCTGAAATAACTGGATGGCTCTGACCTTTGCTTCTTACAGCAGAGGGAGCTGAGTCAAGGTGCTGTTTTGCCAAGGTTAAATCTCACTCTAACACTGAGCTGAGTTATGGGCCCTGATATTGTGGATGTAATTGATCATGTTCAGATGAAATAAAACAATACAGAGAAATGAAGAGAAGTGTCTCTTGATTGTGGAGCCTGTTTTCATTGTTTTATGTTCTTTTTAAGTTAAAATTAATTACATGTATAAAACACTTACTTTAAGGAGAGCAATTGCATGTAACATAAGCTGCACATTAAAACCTACATAATTTAGCTTTGCATTTTTTCCATGCTAGTGCATTGTCAAATGGCCCCTGATCCAATTATATAACTCTTTCTAATGTTAAATATGGAATATTCTTTAGAATTATCTGGCTTAAAATATGTTAAGTACAAGGCTGTTATGGTAGTTAGTGGAATCTATATAATTTGTGTCTATTAAATCAAGTCCTTGAAAGTGCTCTAAGCTTTTTCCTGTCTGTATCTTCACAACTAGGAATTGTCACCTCCAAGTACTGTGTTTTACAGGCCACTGTGTATTTTCTCTCCTGTGTATCTATGATGGTTTATGTAAAATACATGGAGCCAGGAAACTGACAGTATGTCTGAATGGCTTTGTCTTTACAGCCAAAACAAATTACAGACTCCCACCTGCAATGCTTGGCATGTTCCCTTGTCTCGTACGTCACATAACTACCTGTTGATAGGACTCCAGGCATGGGCCTGGGGCCCAGCTTCCTCTCCCTGCCTGCCCCATCCCGCTCTGCTCAGAGGGAGTCTGAGTCTTAGGCCCGTGGAGCAAATGCAATCACCAGGACACAGCCCACAGGAAATTTTTCCTACCAGGAATTTTTCTGCTCTAGCTGGCATATACACCGCAGTACAATAAAAACAATTGCTGGGAACGAACTGGAGGTGTTTGGTATGAATATGGAAAAGCTTAAGTCCTTTGCCAAAAATGAGTATCTGAAGTGAATGTTCAAAAATAATTGTTTATTACATTAAACATAAGAAAATATTGTGTTACATTTATTGTACTTTGAAGTTAGCAGGTGTGTTTGCTGCATGATGTGACAGAGGAAGTTATGAGAAGGGTGGTTTTATCTCAGGCTTATGTCCTTCCTCATCAGTTAATGGGATAATTGAAGGGGAGTGAAGCAGGTACAGGGATTTGTGGCCATGTCCAGAAATTCATTGAAGACATTTACTGAACCACTACATCAGCTAATGGCTTCTTGGTGTAAAAGAGTCTAAAAGTTTTAAATTAAAGTTCCCTCAGTAGCCTATGAAATTGTCCCTTCTGACTGCCATGACAGACATCTGCACATCCATGGTGGGAATGAGCTCAGTAGGGCTCATGTTTTTCAAGGAGTTTCAGAGACTCAACTCATGTTGGTCACGTGGACTAAACAGATAGCAAATGGGAACCACACTCTTTTCTCTAATACTGAATTGCCCAGAGTTCAAGACAGAATCATATATTCTAAAGAACTGCAGTGCTCTTGAAGGGAAATTGAATTGTAACTGTAGAGGAGATTTGCAAACCTTTTTGAATATGAATCAGGGGAGAAAAAGCAAGCAGCAGTGCTGCCCAAGGATGCTGGGAACCAGGAGCTCTGCCATCCACCTGAGAGCAGGAAAGATGTGTGTCCCAGCTCAGGGATGGAGGATCATCCTTCCTTCATCCTTTTGTTCCAATCAAGTCCTCAGTAGCCTGTGTGCTGCCCACCCACATTGGCAAGGGCAGGTCTCCTTACTCAGTCTGCTGCATGCTAAGCTCTTCCAGAGACACCCTCTCAGACACACCCCAGAAAGAATGGTTTACCAGCTCTCGGGGTACCCCTTAGCCCAGTCAAGCTGACACATAATAATCACCATGACATGTGGCTTGTCCTGGCTTACCGCAGTAACTCCCTTCCTGGTTCATGAGGGTGGCTGAGACCTGCTCTGTCCTGTACACTAGCACTGGCCGGTGTGGAGCTGGACATCCTTGGCGCTGCTGAGTCTGTTACTGCTGGCCCGTGTTCTTCCCATTTTCAGTATATTGTCATCTCCACTCCTACTTGCCCTTCCTTGAGGATTTATGTTTTTAAAAATGTTTCTTTACTGCAGTTATGGAGAGGTTTGGGACTGGAGCAATATTAGTTGCATGTGTTCAGCTTGCTTTCTTTATCCAGAAATATGGATTGATTTTTATAGTACTGACTAATTATTCATTTTTGAATTAATACTTGATGATATTTTACCATTATTATGAATAAAATGCTTATGTAACTTGCATTCATGTGAAGTTTTAATCATATACTTCAGTATTTAAAAAATAAGAAAAACTTGATATCTCCAATTTAGATCTCGTTATATATAAATAATGGTTTTGAAAGGTTTTATTTAAATTAGTCCTCTAAAGGAACAATTACTGGTGGTAAACATAGGAGAAAAGGAGGATTGAGGAAAACATAGATTTATGATTATGGTTCTGAGAACCCAGAAGAATGTGTCTTTAATAATGCTGAATTTGATTCAGGAGCCAGGAGAACCTAATTTTATTGTAAACATTCTCTTAATGGAAGTGTATAGATTTTAATGTTAGTTCTTCACAGATGGTGAATTGTTTGGCAGCAAGTACTAAAGTGTAAAAATCAGTGATTTAAGCAAGTTAAAGGTTTTATTTTTCTTAAACTCATTTGTAGCAGGGAGGGCAGTGCTGGTATGTCAGGTTTCTGGTGTCATTAGGGATCTGTGTTCTCTAGTATATTTAGCATATGGCTTCCATTCTAAGATTGCCTTAGATCACAAGTTAGCTGCTGCAGCTCCAGTCATCACCTCCATATTCCAGGAAAGAAGGAGTTAAGAGCAGAAGTGGGTCTACTACATGAGTCTACCTTCAAACTTGTAAGGAGCTTTCCCAGAAGACACATCCAACAACTTTTGCTTCTTATTGGCCAGAACTTACTTAGCCATCCCTGTACACCAGGAAGTCTGGGAAATGCTGTTTTCTGGGCCTGTGATTGATCAGTGGTCTGTCATTAAGGCAGAAGGCAGAATAGATACTGGGTAGGGAAATTGCAGTGCCTGCCACAATGATGTGACTACAGGTATGAAGACAGTGGCAGATCAAGAATTCAGCTGTCTTCACAACTGTGGTTGGATATGGAAAGTGTTTTCCACGTTACAGAGCCAACAGGCTAGGGAAAAGCCACACCAGGATGTGCTGTGGCTTCTGCCCTGGGGTGAAGCCTTTCTTCTGTTAGCTTCTCTGCCTGTGGACTAATAAACCAGGAAATTGTATTGGGAGTTTCTGTGGCCTTCGCACACGGGCTGTAACTCAGGGTTTCACAACACTTGTAATGAATTTTTTTTTTCTTATTATAGAACTATAAGTGCGATTTAGAAAATTTGGAAGATTCTTGTGGGGCTTTTCACACTCCTATCCCATTATCATAAATATTAACATTCAGTATAGCTATACTTAATCTTTTCACTCATGTTTTTATATGATTTTGCATTCAATATTGTGTCCTCCATCCCTCTCCCCCATTTTCTTGCACGGTTTTCATAATCCTCGCTTTAATGGTCATGCAACCATGTATCCAGTGGTTGTTTCCTGTCTGTTTAGCAGCCCCACTATTTTTAGATGTTTACTTTTGTTTCCAGTTTCTTGGTTTTGTAAGACATAACATAAATTAATATTTGCACATTTTTTTCTATATTTAGAGCATTTTTATATTAAGAATATAAAAATTATATATATATATAATTTGGAGGTCCAGATGTGTTAATAATTTTGAATCTCTGGTATACCATTTCACACTGAAATCTTCAATGTACAAGAAGCCACATTATTTGAACTCTTAGGATTGATTAATATCATTTTTGATTATTTGACTTTTTAATTTGCAGTTTGAATACCTTTGATCTTAAACAGTTTTTCATGTACTTATTAGTTGTATTTTCTCCTTTGTGAATTGCCTATTCATGTCCTGGGTTTTGTACATATCAGTGTTTTATTGCTTTTATTGTTGCTATGATTTCTTTGAACTTTATTCTACTTAAATTTTTCTTTTGTGATAAAATGCATATACCATAAAAATTATCATTTTAACCATTTCTGAATGTACAGTTTGGTGAGTTGCGTACATTGACATTGTTGTGCAACCATCACCACCATCCATCTCAGGAACTTCTTCATCTTCCAAACTGAAACTCTGTCCACATTAAAGAATAACTCTCTTTCCCCCTCTCCCAGCCCTAGCCCCCACCATCCCCCCTCTGTCTCTATGACTGTAACTATTCTGGGTCCTCATATAAGTGGAATCATCCAGTATTAGTCCTTTCATGACTGGCTTATTTCACTTGGTATAAGGTCTTCAGGGTTCAGCCACATTGTAGCATGTGTCAGAATTTCCTTCCTTTTTTAGGGCTGAATAATATTCTGTTGTATGTATGGCCACAATCTGTTTATGGTGTGAACTCTTTCATATAACAGATACGAATTTTTTGTCATAAGCAGATACTTTTTCTCACTTGATTTTTTGTAGGTTATGTTTTTGAACATCTATAATTGTAAATTTTTATGTAAGTAAACCTACTTTCCTTTGATGTTTATATATATTTTTCATTCATCTGGGATTTATTTGGAACATCACTTGACACTGAAATTAAACCCAGGAAGAATCCAGAGCCAGGGTTAATCTACTTCTTGTTGGAATGCCTTCTATAGGCTCACATTTTTTTTTTTTTAAACCAGGCAGGAAGGAAACATTGCATGACTATGCTCTCACTTTGCATACCTTTCTAGCCTTCCTCTCTTCATCCTATTCCCCCCTCTAATCAGTTTAAATGTTATGTTTATAAAATTAACTTATTAAGGTGCTTGGATTCCTCTTCAAGGTAAGAGAAGACTCTAGGTCTCTGGAGTTAATACATTCAATTTCTTCTGGCCTGAGATATATTCTTGATATTACAGTTGATTGTTGATATATTCAGCACTTGCTAAAGGCCCAGCCCTCTCCCCACCAAGCATTTGCATGAATTAACTCACTTATTTAATCCCACAGACAATTGTGGGGTAGGTAGTTATTAGGCCTGTTTTTCAGGTTGATAGGAGGTGCCATAAGGAGATATATTGTAACCTAAATATTGGAATCCACAGCTATTCTTCGTGTGCTTTAAATGAAAGAAAACTAAAAAAAAAAAATCTGATATAGTAATCACTAACACAGTGCTAAATGTGTACTGGGAACATTAAGGTATTAACTAATTTGATCTCAGCCCCTTGAGGTAGGCACATTAAAATAAGTAATGTGTTGTTGAATAACGTTTAGATCACTTACTTACAATCTGCTTTTGATGACTTTATTATTTCTTGTCTATGTCTTAAGATTGCTTTCTCTCTCCCATTCAGGGAGTGTATTGATTCTAATCAGAGTAATTAAAACTTACTTGGGGCATGATGTTTGAGCTTTGTATCAGACAGGAGTATAAACTAAAGCCCCCAGCTAGTTGATAGCCAGATTTGATTATTTGCTTGAAGAGTTAGCATACACACAGCACAGAATTCAAAAGGTGCAGTAGGATTTCCAGTGCAAGAGTGTCTCCTTCCCACTTCTGTGTTGCCTTCCAGATCCCCTTCCTGGAGGAAACCAACTTTACTGGTGCTTAACCAGCAATAATTATGTGCAGGCACATGGATTATACATAAACTTACTTCATAAAATGGTAACAAAATTGACATACTATGGTACATTTTGATTTTTACTTTAAAAATTTTAGAAATTATAATTTGAAATATATGAAATTTACCCACTAAACACAGTTTTAAATATATCATTTGGTAACGTTACCTACATTGATATTGTGGTGTAACAGAACTCTAGAACTTTTCCATGTTGCAAGATCAAAACTTTGTGCCCATAAACAGCTCCTCATTTCTCTCCCTCATACACCTTGCTTTTTAAAAAAATGTTGTAGATACAGAAGTATATTTAAGAATATGTATGTATGGAGAGGCCTATTTTCATGTAGCAAATTTATAGTAGATATTGTTTCATATCTGCAGACACACTGCCCATCCTTTTTAATTGCTGCAAAGTGTTACATTTTATGGATGTGACCTAATCTGTGTAATCAGTTCCTTGTTATGTGCAGTTATGTTGTTTCTGATCTTGGAAGCTGTGACAACTGTGCACCTCTCTGAGGCACCTTGTTTTAGATGTCCCTTGGCTTGACAATGGAATTTGATTTTGTCTCATAGTCTTTGTTCAGAGACTTTCTCTTCAGTAGGTGAGTTTCTCACTGGTACATGCTGATGATTTTAGTGATAATAATGCACTTTCACTGAGTACGTTCCCCATGCCAGGTGCTGCCATGAGCACTTCGTTTAGACTCCTGTGAAGTCAGTGCTAATTATGCATGGAGAGAGGAAATCACTTTCCAAACTTGGTAAAATCGAAGGTGGGTTGTAGCTGGGCTGATTGGAGTTGGAGCTCTCCCGTTGCCCGTGCTGAAATGGCCTGGGTTGTGTGGCAGGTTTGTGTGGTCACAGCTACTTTTCTGGTGCTGTGCTTTCTGGTTTTAGTGTGTTTTATTTATGTATGGATATTTTAAAACTCAGGCTTGGCTTTCTCTTTGGTTTCTATTGGGTGCATATTCGTTCTGATAATTGGTAAAATATATTTTAACATAACTGTACTTTTGTGTAAGATATTTACCTGTATTTGTTTAGGGATGATTACTTCCTACTGTGCTTAGTGACCACGTTGGTACATGGCCACATTTCTTACCTCCTCCTCCTTTCTTCTATCACCTGCTTTTGATTGTTTATGTTAGTGTACTTACTCTGATATTTATGTTTGTGACTTTATGTTTACTGGTGTCTCTGCTGCTCTACCAAGAAAACAATATCTTTTGATTCCATGACACAAGGGCATCAGTGTCTTTATATTTTCCTCCTTTCCATCTGTGCCTGTCAACTTGATACTACTCCTGTTGTTTTAATTTATAGTATTTACATTCTGTTCTATAGATACACATTCTCCCAGAAAAGAAAAGCATTTATCCCTACATCTTAAATGGACTACTTGCTCACTGTAAGTCTTTGACTGTACTTTATGCATTCTTATTATTTGGCTAAAGCTTATTGTCTGATGGTTAATTCATGAAGGGTTCATAGAAACCAAATTCTCTCAAGTTGTTGTATGTTTAAAGATATTTTGTTTTTGCAACAGACTTGATTGGCAGTGTGGCCAGATATAGAATTCTGGGGTCATATTTTCCTGCCAGAAAAGCCTGTAAATGTGGCCCTGTGTGTCCCAGTGTCCTGCATGCAGCTGTGCCAATGGCCAAGACAGGCTGCCCTTTTCCTGCTTTAAGAGTATGTTGCTCTGCTGAATAAACCTAACAAAACACCATAGGCTTAGTGGCTTCAACAACAGACAGTAGTTTTCTCACAGCTCTGGGGGCTTTAGGTCTGAGATCAAGGTGCCATCATGGTTGGTTTATGGTGAGATCTCTCTTCCTTGCTTGTAGATGGCCTCCTTCTCACCAGGTCCTTGTGTGGCTCTTCCTCTGTGTGTGAGTGAGAGAGAGCTCCCTGATCCCTCTGCCTAATCCTGCAGAGATGTTAGTGCTGTCCTGTGACCTCACTGATCCTGGATTACCACTCTAGGGGCTTCATCTCCAAACACAGTCACCTGAGGGTTGCAGCTTCAGCATAAGAGTTTTGGGACACACAGCTCAGTATATAACAAAGGGTAATGTGGATTTTTATTTATTTATTTTTTTGCCAAAAGGCCTAGATTTTTTTTCCTTTCTTTGTTTTTTTTTTTTTCTCCTTTTCTCTCTCTTTTTTTCCCTAGCTTAAATATGTGATGTAAATCCATATTTATTAACATGGAAAAATGTTCAACATATTGCTGAATGACAAAAAGGAGGTTTATTTATTTTTATCTTTATGTAATCCTGTTAATTTCCTCCTATTAGATAATAGTTATTATTTTAAATAGACATTTCAAAAAACTCGGATATCTATGTCATGATTTTCATCTGCTTTTTTTTTATATTTTTCTGGGTACATGCTTTTTATCTGCCATTTGTTTTTTCCTATTTTCTCTCTCCCCTCTCTTTTTCTATGAGTGTTTTTATTTGATGTTTGGCTAGTCTTTTTGTGTTATTTCTTCATCTTTGAGGGGAGATCTTTCTGAACTGGCTGTGTGTCGGGTTTAGGCTGGGTGGTGGGCAGTGTCTGGCTGAAGCAGCTTCTGTCCCAGGCTTGTCTTTCTCACAGCAGATGGTGGAGGTGTAACTTCTCACCTTGCCGCCTGTGCTCTGAGGTGAGCGACCTGGGGAGCGAGGCTCCTGCAGCTGTGCTGCTCAGACTGCTCTGACTCCAAGCAAGGGCTCTCTGCTTTTGCTCTTCTCTGGAGAACTGGATATTGCCTGGTATCTGAAGTCACTGGTGTTCTCTTTCCATGTCCTCACTCATCTGGTCTCAGTGGGACTGTTATTGCCCTTGGCAGCTCAGTGTACGTCTCTTCAGATTCACGGTGTTTGGGTGTTCTGGTATCCGAGGTGGAGTTTCCTTTTCTGTAGCTTGTTTTTGTTTTGGGGTGGATTAGTAAGAGCAGAAGTGTTTAGAGAGGCTTTGCTCTCTCAAAGATTTTAAACCTCACAGCCAAAATGTGTTTAATCAATCACTCTGGGTGTACTCTGTCTGTCAAATTAAGGAGTTGTACAGCATCTTAATGAACATGCTTTTAGATTAACTTATTGCCATTCTCATGTAATTACATGAAATTTGGGTGAACACTAAATATAGTGGATATTTCCTTACAGACAGAACCTCCTCTGAATACACCAGAAAATAGAGAATATCTTGCAGAAATTATGTTCAAATTATTTAATGTACCAGGACTCTACATTGCAGTTCAGGTAAGGACAAGTGACTTTCATGATTCCCAAGTGACCTTAGATGTCTAATGTGGAAGAAATGGTGATTCTAGAGGCCTCTGTAAGATTGTGTGGTGTGGTTTCCTTTCCCATGCACTCAAGTGCACATGAACACATCCCATTCAGGTCCGAGCTCAAACACTGTACAGAGCAATTTCTGTGATTTATGTTTTTACTGCTGGTGTAGAGTTTGTCCAGCTTTTGTCTGTTTACGTTCATTAAAATCTAAGGTAACCTCAGGAAGACAAGATCAAAATGTAGGTGTGGTTCTTTGGCTTTTTTTACTTCTGATCATAAAAAAGAAAATATACTATAGAATCTGTTAAAACAAAACAAAATGAAACAAAATAAATGTCTTTCAAGGGTTTCCCTTTGTGGATCTGAGCTCCTGTGGTTCCATGAGTTTGCAGAACTTCCCCTGAAGCTGCTTGTTCTTCGTGGGGTGTTTTGTTGTTTTTAGGTGTAATGTATCTGCCTCTATATAAGGGAATTGACTGAAATTTGGGGGAATAAATGATAAAATTGTTTTCCAAAATGCTTCCTGCATATTCTATTCCCTTGTAGGAAAAAAGAGGAGGAGTTGCATAGATGATTAACTTGGAAGATTCCACATGCTGTGTCCTCTGTGTGGTGATTCTCAGTAGACAGTGATGTCTTAAAGGCTGTGAAAATGCCTACATTAGAAAACTCTGTTTATTCCACCACTTCCAAATTTAACCAGAAATATTCCCCCACCCCTAAGCTGTTTCTGTTCCATGGACTAGGAGACACTTCAGGAAACACTGGCCCAGTGGTTCTCAAAGTGATCTATGCAGCAAGGTCTCCTCAAAAGTGTTTTTTCCAAAATACATATTCTCAGAATTTATATCAGACCACGGGTTTCCAGCCTCAAAATTTTTGATCGGGCAGTCCTCAGGGGAGTGGAGGTTACTGAGCTGTGTGTTGTGGGATGTCTAGCAGCATCTCTGGTCTTGACCCACCAGGGGAAGCACCACCACCAGCCTCCCCTCCCTCAAGTGTGACAGCGAGAAATGGCACCAGATATTGCCAGGTGCTCCTTGCGGGCAAAATTGCACCTGGTTGAGAACCACTATCCTGGTTCTGCCAGATGAGAATTTCTGGGTGCCAGGCCCAGTATTTTTTCTTTCTAAAGTCCCCACAAGTAGTCTTATTGCAATCCATCTCTGGACCCACACTGGGAACCAGTGGATTAGAAATTAAAACCTCCTGATTCCACAATAAAATTCCTTTCTCTCTGGCTTTTCTTTGAAAAGCTTTGATTTATCTTACTGAGAAGTTGACTCCTCCAGATTAAGTGCACAGAATTTACATGTTAGTTGTCCACTTTGGAATTTGGATTTGGGAGGAAGATGGAAGGTAGGGAAGGGAAAGGTCATTCAGACTCAGTAAGAAAGAAAGGGCTTATTGCTCCAACCTAAAGATAGGCTTGTGGAACACTTGAGAAAGTCCCCATGCTGATGGTCTCCGTGGTATTTGTGAAGGCAGTGCTGGCCTTAGCTGTGTACTGGACATCATGACAAGTTGGTGAACACACAATAACAGGAATCATCATTGACAGAAGGGATGGGGTCACTCACGCTATCCCAATGTTCAGCAGGGCAGCGAGTTCTGCTCTGTCTGTGGGCCTAACCTGATTTGAGGTGAAGGAAGCAGTGAAAGAAAAAACACCCTTCTGTTAATTAAAACACCACTTTTGAAGTCATACCTGTACTTAGCAAAGGTAACAAGAGCCTTTAAACACAGTTGTGTGAGAAAGTGGAAGATGCCTAGTGTCTGTGGCACTGGCAGTTGGAAATTTGCAGTAGCAGATTTGTGCAGTCTGGTGTCAGCAGTCGTCTGATGTCCCTGGGCTCTGCTTGGCCCCGGTGTCACTTTGCCAGGAGGGTTTTCCTGGCTTTCATTCTGAACTGTAATCTGGATATCAGTGGGTGCGGCACATGAACATTTGGAGGATGATTTTGTGTTCTGTGACAATCCTCTGGAGAGGATTTGTTTCTTGCTTTTTAAAAATTTTTTAAGAGCCAAGAAGGAGAGATTGTTCACCTTGACTTGCGGGATGCTCTGCAATGTAACTTTTTGGTTTTAATTTTCAAAATATAACAGAAGTGATTTCTAATTCAGGCTTCAAGAGACTGTATATATGTATATATACACACATATATATTTGGTAAAATGGACTAGTTAAATGAATTATTTAAAGTTTTTTTTTTAATTAATTGAAGCTATCTGGAGGGGGTTACATTGGGAATTCAGACCTGCCTTTCCTCCTCCACGTCCCTTCTTGGAGGCAACCCATGATACTAATGTTTGTTATTTTGTGTATTACAAGTACCTTTTGTGAAAATATAGGTTTGTGTGTGTATGTGCTAAGCTCCTTTTAAAAATGCAATAAATGAATCACTATGCTATACACTGGAAACTAACAGAATTTTGTAAATCAACTAAGACAAATTTAAAAAATGCAAACTAGTTTTTTTTTAAAAAAAAACAATTCATTTATTTCATTTAAAAAATAGTCACTGTTTTATTTCAGGACGTTGCAGAGATGATGTACTAATATGCTGGTGCTTTAATACCTCAAAGTTCAGAAATCACTGCAGGGGGAGGCTGATGTTTCTACAGTCAGGAGGAAAAAGCCAAATCTTTCCCCTCTGTCATTGCACCCTGCCAGTGTCCCCTTTGCCCGGGGGTGAGGAGAGGCAGGAGGCCTGCAGAGCATGCTCTGTGCTCGCAGCCCCTTCATCCAGTCTCGGAACACTGCCCCCTCCTGGGTGTGAGGTGTTTAGGTGCCACTTGCTGTGTGGTCCTGCCTGGCTCCTCTCTGAGGTCACGTCCTCAGAGGTCAGTGCAGGCCAAGGTCAGGGCCTGTGCCTGTGGGTCTGCTTCCTGGCCTCCCCTGTGCATCTGAAACAAGTTTCACACTACGTGCAGGCCCACAGAGAAAGTTGTTGTTCAAATTTTTCTCTGTTTCTTAATGCAGTTTTTTCCCCCTATTTATAAAAATTACATTTACTGTACAAAATTTAGGTAAAATGGAGAAATGTAAAGAAGAAAATAGAATGACCCACAAACCTGCCCAGAGGACTGTGCCACACTTTTTTTGGTATAGTCTACTGAGCTCTTTTTCTTAGACACACGATACACATTTTAAGCACAGTTGGGATACCCTCCATCTGATTTTATGTTCTAAATGTACAATGTGCTCCTGAGGTTGTATTTTGCATATTGACTTATCCCTGATGTATCTTTATGGTTAAATACTCTGTGGAAAGATATTTAGTAACTACCTGACAGCCCATCATGTGGGTGTAGCACAACTCACTTACTTGTTTTCCTACCATTGGCTGTGGGTTGTTTTAATATATTTAATCTGTGATGAAGCTGATACTCAACATGGGTTGAATTAATTTTAGAAAATGTTATATGTAATGTATTGAGTATAGAAATTGTGAATAGTTTCTGTTTGTGAGAGCTACTGTTCTTATGATTTTTTTAATTTTAATAATGTGTACATATCTTTTATCTTGATCTTAAATATTTTACAATTGGCTTGGGCTCCTGAGAAAGTCTACACACTCTTTCACTTCTAGAAGTTGGGCACCTCAGAAGACATAAGAGGAATTCAGTCACCTGTTCTTGCAACTTCAGTGGTAACTGTGCTTCTACACATTGGAACTGATTCATCTGTCAGATGGATGAGGATTTGCTCCAGCCTTCTGTCTCCATGAGTGTGTGACAAGCAGCCAGTGCCATCAGGGAGCTCAGAGTGCCTCCTCTACCTGGTGCAGGTGGGGACATTGTCCACTCTGCACAGCTACTCCCACCAGCATGAGCTGGACCTTCCCAGCCTGTGGCCTGCATGTTCAGTGGCACCCCAGGGGGCTGGTGAGGACCTGGGACCACACAGCAGCTCCTGGCCCTCTCCTGCTGGTGATGGCTGACAGCCTGGTCACTGGTCCGGGAGGGCAGCTGGGTGAGCGGATCCAAACTCCCCCCAGCATGGATCTCACATAGCATAGGGTTGAGGGGAACCTGCCAGACTGTTCCTTCCTACCAAGTTCAGCTCTTACTAGAGTGAGCAGATCGGTTATTGAGTCTTTAATGCATGCCTAAACCATGCTGTGTAATTGACCCGCTGCCTGTCACTGGGTCTCTTCTGTGCACCCACTCACCGCATATGATGGGTGAAGGTGCCAAGGCTGAAACATATGTGTTAACAGATGTGGCCATGGTTACTCTGCCCACAGATGTGGAACCAGGATCTGAGTCCTGGTTGTCACACTCTAAGTCCTGCATGCTAACCAGGTGGTTGACTTTTAAATGCAAGCCAATTTGTAGTTGGTTTAAAAATTAATAGTTAAACAGCAAAAAAAAAATGTGACAATGAATATATATATGTTCATGTATAACTGAAAAATTGTGCTCTACACTGGAATTTGACAAAACATTGTAAAATGCCTATAACTCAATAAAAATGTTTATAAAATTAATAGTTAAAACGTTTTCCTTTTTGTTAGAGGAACAATAAAATGACCCATTGTTCGGACAGACAGCAGCATTTTGGAAATTAACTGCTTTCTGTGGTTTTCTCTTCACATTCCTAATGGAAAGGCCACTTTGTTTGCTTACAGAGCATCTCAGGTTCTCCTAATGGAATTGCATGCATGGTCATTTTATTCCCCCTCCCCCAGTCCTGAGCTTTGCACAGAGTGGAGATTCAGTAAATGCTTGCATTGCCAGGGCAGGTGGGGGCAGGAGTCTAACTTACAGTCCAGGGAGGGCGTTCCTCCTGGAGTTACTCACATGGTGTTTTGCCTCTCTGTCTCCCCATGTGGAAGGTTAGGTAATTGGAAGCTGCTTCAAACACATCCCTATTGCAGGTAGAGATATTATGTATTTCATTCAACAGCTGCCAAGGGAGAGGGAGGTGGGAATCCCTCCTGAGCAACCACTGGAGACTGCAAAGGCCATTAAGGTAAAAACAGATGGGAAATGGGCCAGTTTGGTGGTGAGAGAGAAATAGTGTTTTCACACTTCCCCTTGTGGCCACCACCCCTGCTCCCACTGTGCCTTCCCTCCCCTCCCCATGGATGTGGGTCTCCATCTGTTTACCACTTGAATTAAGGGGCTGAAAACTTAGCCTCTTCTCTGAACATGGATGCTTGTGAAGTTCTCCAGCTGTAAATGAGAGCAGCTTGATAACTGGTATTGAGCATCCTGCCTAGTACGATGTCATTTAATTGGAGCCTGATTAGACAGAACCTTCAATTAGCCAATGTGTATTGCACCTCTCCCTCCAGGCTTCATTTCCCGAGTAAGGAGCAGACAGCAGCAGCAGTGACTGTGAGGAATCCTGTGCAGTCAGCCAGAATTCAAACTCATTTCCAGCTCTTGCTGTGTGTGGTTCTGTAACCTGAGTATTACCATTCAGAGTGATGCTGTTCTAGGGTGAATCATTGAACAGAGTCCACCTGTGTTTTCTAGACTCCGTTATCATGCTGGAGGAGTTACAGGAAGCTCTAAAATTAAATCAGTAAGATTCGGAGGAAAATGGCTCATTGGTCCTTATTTAAAATGCCCACTTGACTGATCCATCGGTTTGGTCTTTGTGTCACTCTGTAGGTAGCAGTTGACAGACCCCTTTCAAAGCAATTTTCTCTTCAGGTTGCAAAATCAGGACAAATTACTGTTTTGTTTTTGTTTTGTTTTAGTCAAAATGAAGAGATTCTTAGTAATACAAGGATAATTATTATATAAAGAGCAAAGATTTTGTTTTTGGAGAAAAATTTAAGCATGGAAGTGACATGTGACCTTGAACACACAGTTTCTGAGCTGCAGGGGAGTTTAAGGGAGGTTAGCCTCCCCCCTTCCCTCCCACTTTTGCACCCAGTAACAAGCTGGTTGAAGGAAAACTAGTGCCTGGGGGTAGTCCCACATTTTGCATGACACTCTTGGTGGACGGAGAGGTATTTTTAGGACAGGGTGCACAGGTGCGAGTCAGGGCCCATGTGAGTAGGGTGGCTGGGTGCCCGGGTGTGCCCAGGACTAGAGTTTCCAGGGATGGGTCAATTCACAGCTTGGGTGTGTGGTCCTGGGCAGCCCATGGGAGTCAATCTTTTCCCTCTGGGGGAAGGTTTACAGAAGTAGCATAAGACTTTCTTTTTATGTTAAAATATTTCCTAGAACTTTCCCTAGTCCTTACCTTGTGTTTCTTCAAGGAAATAAATTTGGATAGTTGACCCAAGTTCCCTCACCTCCCCATTCCTGTTACCAATATGTCTCACAGCCTCTGGCTCCTGACTGTCGGGGTGGCCATGCAGGTGAGAAGGGCCCTGAGTATGCTGACTGTGACAGAGGCTGCTCTCCTAGTCCTCGTGGTGGGCTTTACCTTCTTCACTGGCTCTCTGGGGTCCATCTCTGACCCTGAACCAGGTTTGGCCCATTTGGGCAGTGACAAGGTATCACTCAGCCATGAAGGTAGGCAGTGGAAGAGCTCCTTGTGTTCCCTGCAGGTCAGCCACCCCATCCCTGCTGTCAGTTAGTTCTTGCCCCACTTCCCTCTGTGGGAGTGTGTCAGAGTTACCCTGTGTCTTGTTGCCCCTGTGGGCAGGAGTGGGCCTGTGGATGCGTGGATTCTGTTGGTGGGGACAGTGGTGGTCCAGGACTTGGGGCTGACACACTGCACACCATCAACACTGTGGAGGCACTTCCTGCCTTCAGTTAAGCCTCTGAGTTGCTGCGAGACATTGACCTGGTGTCTTAGGACAACTTACTGTTTCTGCCCTCAGCCTGGTAGATTTGAAGTTGTATGGGGTGACCCACTCACTCAGTTATCAGTGAGCACAGGGGTGTGTAGCAAGTCTGGCCCATCAGTCTTACAGTTGTGCAGAGTATACCAAGGATGGTATTAGGTTTCATTTCAGGGATTCTAAGAAATTTTGAACTTAGTATCATGAAAATGCCTTCAGAGGTCCTCCTGAGCACCAGCTTTGGGCCTGACAAAGTGCAGGCATTGAACAAAGCCCACCTGGCCCACAGGAAGCTGACTTTCAGAATCCGGTACCCAGGGGCCAACTGCTGTTCTTGTGAGGTTAGCTCTAAGGACAGATGATCAACCCAGAGGCCCCCAGTCAGGCATCACCAGCTGAGGAAACACTTTGCACAGCACAGGCTGGGGCTGGCACTGAGCGTGTTCTCATGCCCCAATGTGTGGCAGCTCCATCCTGTCAAAGTCGGGCTTTCCTTTGGTTCATGGTCCCAGCACCTTATAAAGTGCTCTGCAATTTACTTATTTATCACTGTCACTTGTTACTCTGACTCTCAGCCAGTGTATGGGCCAGTGGGCAGGGGTCTGTGTGTGTTTTATTCACTTGTGCATCCCACGTGCCTATGCACTCACTAACTCTCGGTCATGAAGCCACTGAGTGTGCTGTGTCAGACCACAGAGCAGGTTAACCACCTGCCAATCGGATGTGGTGACCACAGGGCCAGATCTGCTGCCTTCAGATCTGGGTTCGGCTGCGAGGCGGGTCTGCTTGTCCCAGTGGGTGGCAGCAAGTGCCTGGCAGGTGCCAAGTGGGGGCATACAAGGAGTAAGAAGAGAGGAGATGGAGTCTAGGGACTTGATAGGCACCGTCAGACATCATCTCAGATAGTAGGCAGCAACATGTGACACAGTGAGGCTGGGACTAATAGCAGAGCTGGAAAGAAAGCAGAGTACGTGGCCAGAGCATAGCTGTTAGACATCACTGAGCCCAGTAAGTGTCCCTTGGAGCTGTGGCATTGGGCAGGACTGATGTCGGGGGTTTGTGGTGCTGGAGTTACTGGGTGTTTGCCGGAGGGCAGACTGGGTGGCCGCTAATGCCTGGTGACATCTCTGTGTGTGTGTCTGCAGGAGAAGTACTGTCACATTTGCCCCAATATAGTCAAGAAGTTTGCCAAGTATGACGTGGATCAGCGGAAGTGGATCAAACAGCAAACAGGGAACAATGCCATAAGCCAGAAGAAATTCATTATCGATGTTGGCTAGGAAAGTTTCCCAGGCCCTGAAATTTTCTTTCACCCAGAGGTAAGACATTTGCTTTCTGAGTGTGCAGAGAATGACGTGTGTGGAGCAATGCTGTAACCTCGTGTGTGCAAGAGTGGCTCCCCGTTGGGCTCCCAAGCGAGGTGGCCACTTTTCAGGGAGGACCTTGGGAGTGTAGGCTGCAGCTTCAGTGGCTGCTCTGGCTCCTGCATGGCCCACGCACTTGACTGGGTGTTTCATCATGCTCCTCTTTGGGTCTGGCTATCTGTTAAACAGTTAATGGTTGGTTAAACCAAGAGTGGTTAGGAAGAAGCTTTAAGAGCAATAGAAGAGAATGGATTTGAAATTCATCTCCTACTGATATGAAAACTAGTTAATCTCGAGGATTGATTGGAATTTGCCTCTGTATAAGAGTACGATAGCGTACATATAACCTTCCCATCACACATGACGATCCATCCCCAGTCCAACATTTAACCCAGTACAGCTGGTCCTGCTGTGTTCCCTGCTGCAAGTTAGATAAAGCTTCTGTCTGAGGACACCCTTGGAAAGAAGAATTAAAGATATCATCAGTTTAGCAAGTAGTCAAAAAGAATTATTACTGCGTTTGTAAAAGCAGTAACTAAGAGGCAATATTTTAAGGTTTAAGTAAAATGGACTTTATTTGTATTTTGGTATATTTTTCTGCCTCATTCAGTTTACATTTAATAAGTAAATACAAACCACTGCCTGTTCTTCGATGTGTATGACTGTTCAGGGAAAATGCACACAATGTATGTCTGACAGTACCTGATATCACGGCACTCATTCGCTCGTGATAGTCTTCAGTTAAAATAGACATAAACCAGCAAAGTCCAGTGTACAGCTGCATGGCACCTTCTTCTTCCCTCCAGCACATTGACACTTTTCATGATTTTTAAAGCATTTTTAAGAATTTTGTAATTGAATTACTTATACTTTAGCTTATTTCACTTATGGAATTGAATGTAAGATTTTTTAGTTAATAACATGGTTATTACCATATTGATTGTTTCACCTAGAAGCCACCACCATTCCCCATTCCCAGTCTTCTAGCTCAGATTTACAGTGTGAGTCACTGACTAGGTTTTTTCTTATATCCTGGCTAACTTTTTCATGACATTAGTGTCTATACATCACATGCTCATTATCTACAATATTTTTCATTACATGCCACATACACTGAGCACTTGCATTTTACAATCTCATATAAAGTTTGAGTCACTGTGTATTCTAACGCAGGGCTGGTCTGTCTTTGTTACTGTTTGATTTCTTTTCCCTCTCTAAACCCACACATTTCATCTCTTGAAGGGACATGTCACCATCACTCCATGCACAGAGTCACTTGGATTAATTTGACACATTCATTCCAATGTGATGGTTTAAAAGGCATAGTGAATTCTGTATTTGTTAAAGTTACATTTTAAAAAAGTTGTTGAGAGAAATGTGTATTGTTTCTTTTATATCTGTACAAAATTCTGTTCACCAACCTGGATTTTATGCAATCCATCTCAGATGTTGTTGACAAAGTAACACAGAACTGTCCCATTGATGTCCACCATCTGCTATATAAGGTATAAGCTGCTTGGGTAACATGCTTGGATTTCATTCTGAAATTAAAGGCCCAGCATTCTGAGAATAATAGACCCTTACCATCAGTCTGCAGATAGTCCTATTTGACTTCTGTTTTATAGGATTTGTTAAGGGCCTGATTCCTGGTAAAATATTTTTCTTGGAGTGAGGGTGACTTAAATGCTTGGCAATATAACTCAGTTAGCCAGAAGTATTTGATTTAAATATTCTAGTATCTCTTATTCTTATTTGCCCAGCTGTATTTTTAAATTGGACAATTTTAACCTTCCATGTTGACTGAAAGATCAAGGGGGTCCTTCCCCTCTTGCTTTCTGTGAGTTTGCTGGTCTTGCTTCATGAGTATTTAGATTAGTGCCAGATGTGTTGTTGTCAGAGAGAAGGAGGAATCTGAAATGAACAATCAGAAAATGCTCATGTAATGTTTCTCCAAAATTCTTTGAGTGCAGGGAATTTTGAAACTTGAAAGGAGAAAAAGGCAGTTCATGTAACTGTAGGATGAAAGAAGTGTTGCTGAAAGCCGGAGGGGAGGGGCAGAAAGTGACAGTCAGCTGGCCCTGCTTCCCTGCCTGCTCACCTCTGTCTGCACATCCTGCTCTTCCCCCAAGACAAAGTCTCCCCTTCACAGATGCAGGGGCCTGCACCTTAGGGGGGAGAGGACCAGGCTCAGTAGGGAGGGCTTAATACAGTTTATTTCATCTGGACAGTAGAATACTATTCAGCCTTTAAAAAGAATGAGGTAAAGCAATGTAAATTCAAATGAAAAGATGTCTACAGTATATATTGTCAAATGAAAAAGCAAGTTGTAAAATTTACACATAGTATTATTTCATTTTATTTAAAATATACTTTATGTATGTATATATATATATATAAGAAAAGGTATTGAATGATATGTGTTAAACTCCTTAAAGGAAATAAAATATATCTGGGCAAGAGATGGATAACTCTTACTTTCTACTCTTTGTGCTTTAAAATTATTTGAAATTTTATGGTTAATAAATGTTATTTTTATTATTGGAAAACATTTTCTATATAGACAAATTTGATGGGTAAAAGCAAATAATAATTTGGTTTTTATTGGTATATAACCTTAATTAAACACATCTCACCTCCAGTAACTGTGCAAGGAAGGGAAAGCAAAGGCAGATGAGAGTATTAAGTTTAGTGCAGTATGTGGCTTGTTCTCCCTACTTCTTAAATTTCACATAACATCAGCTGTGTCTTCCTGTCCATGAAAGCAAGGAACAAGTGTGCACTATCTAGTCCTCATTTCAACATGGTGGAGATGGAACTTCTGCCAGCAGTAAGGATTGCTCATGCTGGGGTTGAGTTTTCTCATTTGATCATTTAGTTTGCTTTCAATAGATTTATACGATTCTTGACGTAGAGCTGGCCTTCTAGCCTGAGTACCTTATTTAACAGATGATGACACTGAGCCCTACAGATAGGAAAAGGAGGCAAAACTGGAGGGACCTGGGTCACATGGGGCAAACTGGTCTTCGACGTTTTTCTAATTGAGGTAGGGTTGATGTACAATATTATATAAGTTCCAGGTTGCAGTTTTTAAAGGTTATACTCCATTTATAGTTATTATAAGATATCAGCTATATTCCCTGTGCTGTATAACATATCCTTGTAGCTTATTTATTGTATAAGTAGTAGTTTGTACCTCTTAATTCCCTATCCCACTCTTGCCCTCCCCTCTTCCCTGTCTCCATGGATACCCATTAGTTTGCTCTCCATATCTGTGAGTCTGTTTTTTCTTGTTGTTGTTGTTGTTGTTATGTTCACTAGTTTTCTTTATCAGAGTTCATATATAAGTGATATTCTACAGTATTTGTTTTTTCTGTCTGACTTATTTCACTCAGCATAATACTCCCCAAGTCCATCTATATTGTTGCAGATGGCAACATTTCGTTCTTTTTTATGGCTCAGTAATATTCCATTTTATATATACCACAACTTCTTTATCCAGTCATCTGTTGATGGACACTTAGTTTGCTTCCATATCTTGGCAATTGTATATAAGGTTACCATGAACATTGGGGTTCATATATATTTTTAGGTTAATGTTTTCATTTTCTTTGGATGAATACCCAGAAGTGGAGTTGCTAGATCATATATTAGTTCTATTTTTAGTTTTTTGAGAAGCCACCGTCCTGTTTTCCATTGTGGTTGTAATAGTTTGCATTTCTATTGTTCCTTCTTTTCCTAGTTTGGGTGTATAAATTATACTGACTAAACCCAGAGTGAACTAGTTGCTCACAGTGTCTCTCAATGTGACTACACATTGAATCAAGTGGGAAGCTTTTCAAATCAGGATGCCTGGGCCAATTATATCAGAATCTCTGGGTGGGGGTTTGTGATTTTGGGGGACTCAGCTCCTGAGGAGACTGATGCGCATGGACAGCCAGGGCTGAAAACTGGCTTCAAGCAGCACATGCTGCCTGCAATGACTTGACCTCCTGGATAAATCACAGGCCTCCAGGACTCAGCTCTCACACACTAGTCTCTGTATAAACTATACACCAACAGTGTATATGGGTTCAACTTTCTCCACATTGTTGCTGAATGTTTGTGGTTTTGTGGTCTTTTTGATGATAGCCATCCTGGTAGACACGAGGTAATATCTCACTGTGGTTTTAATTTGCATTTCTCTGATGATTAACAACACTGAATGTGTTTTCACTGCCTGTTTTCTTGGCTCAGTGGCAGGAACTATAGGTCGATTTTCTTTTGATGAAGCAAGTAGGAGGAGGCTTGCTTTAGGTCCTGCTGACAACACCTGAGATGTTCTTGGTCACTGAGTGAACACCTTACTCAGGCTCATTGACAAGAAAAAGGTGGTGGAGAATATAAATGTGGCTTTGAAAATTCAGACATTTTAGAAAACTAAAACTTTTTTTTAAGAAGTAGTCATAATCTAATTTTTATTTCAGTCTGTTCTGTAGATAAGGATGTTCACATGCTGCCTTTTTTTTTAATTTATTTTTTGTTCAGTTTCCAAGTGTGTTGGAGGTTGGGTCTGGGAATGGTTCTTCTTTTTCATTTTATTATAGCTCTCTATCTTTATGGGTTAAAGATTGTCAGTTATCTGTTGTAGACTTGAAGGGCTTTTTTTAAGTGGAAGATTTCCTATGTTGGCTGCGCACATTTCCATGATATTGCTGTGAGATCTGTTTTTGGTATGGTGTGGTGCCATGTCATTCTTGTGAGTGCATTGCCTGTTATTTCTATGATTGTCAATGTGATTTTTGTTGTGGTGAACACAATCTACTTTTGTTGTTTAACAGAGCCTCATTTTGATTAGGTGTTTATCACAGATTGGATAGTGGCTAGGGCTTCTCCTTTTATTGGAATTGAGACTTCCAAACCATTTCTGGGGTGCAGGCTGTGGTATGTGGTGTTGGAATGTTTCCAATACACACTCATAAAAGTTCCTTTGCCCTTTCTATTGCCATGGGAATGTCCAAATTCTACACAGAAACACCAGTGGAAACAAATCTAAAGATGTCATGCACTAGGGCCTCCTGTAATGATCCTTCAGTCCCCCAGCTGGGTCCTCAGTGCAGTATCAGGTCAGTGCCATCCCTATTGTCACATTTTCATGTAGTAGACAAGGCTGATGGAAAGGCTTCAACTTCCCCTTCTGTGCACCCAGATCTCTGCTCTTGGTTCTCTCTTCCTTGTGGCATGGGACCACCAAGACAACCACAGAGCATATCCACACCCTCTGCCTTGGACCCAATAAAAATCACAGTTGTGCTTATGAAATATGCAGGTTCTTTGGCCATGGATTCTGATTTCAACCCGAACTTCCCCTGGGTCTCTCAGACCAAAATTATGATGATTCTGATAGAACCGTGCTTCTCTTCTATTGCAAAAATGCCAAATTGGGCCCTGGACCTGCAGAGATAGTGAATATGTCCATGAGATACCTAGATAATCCACACCATGTGCATCAGCAATGTTGCTATTTGAATTCAGGTCCCAGGCAGTTCTGTTCCATAGATACTACCAATCACAGAAAACAACACACTCCAACCCCATGAGACTCAGTCTGTGCCATCAGCCTCAGCCCTCTCCCTCAGCTTCAGCAGACATTCCTAGCTCAGCATCAACAGCTCAACTCAAGGTCTGGGGATTGATTACAGGGATATTTTGTGCTGGTTTCTTTCAGTTCTGTCAGCCAGGCATCTGCTGTGCACTCCTCTCACCCTCATTGGATCTCCTTCAATCCCAACTGATCTCTCTGTGTGTGTCCCAGTAAAAGAGTGTTTTCCCCTTTTTAGCTCCCTCACCAAAAGTCAGGTCCTGCACTGATTTCCTTTTCTACTTTTCTTTTTCCTCCTTCCCAATTTTGTGAGGACCTTTTCTGTCTCCTGAAGTAAGAGAGAGAAAAGGTGAAATTGATGTTCAACCAATGTCCAGCATGTGTCCTGAGCCAAGGGGTGAGTGTACATGGATGAGAGTGAGCTAAGAATACACTTGTAATCAAGAAAATATATCAAACACAAGAATGTTATATGGGGATTAAGTTTTATAGGAGAAGAGGAATGAAATGAGTTCTGCAAGGGAAACAATTATGTAAAATTCCTGGCTTTTCTAGAACAGTTTGTTTATAATATGTGGTTTTTTTTTTTTATATGAATGACATGGTAGATACAAAATCACTTTGGTATTTAATTTAGCTTCCATTGTGTACATTAAAGAGAGTGGTTTTTGTAAATCAATATTTATAATGTAAGAAGCACCATCTTTTATAATGATTTAAAGTCAAGATAAAATTTTTACATATTATCTTTTTAAATGGATGAGTAAAGGACACAGTGTTTCAAAATCCTTTAAGAGGGTAGTGGATGAAAAAACATTCAGGCACTATGTTCTAAACTGCCTGGAAACTGAGAACCTGTGCTGACCACTTAACATTTTGACCCAGTGAAATGATAAAGCCAGAGTCATTTCAGAAATGTCCAAAGGCTATTTCAAGCATCCCCTGCAATTGGCCACATCCAGAACTCTGAACACAGTAAGTGTTCATTTAACACTAGCTCATTGACAAAATATTTTGGCCATTCAACTGATATCTATTAACAGCATAAATACAATATCCCTTCTTCCTAACTCTAACCTTCAAGGAGATCTTTCAATTTTTCAAATATCAGTCAAAAGTATGTTATTGAATGAAGCCCTCTACTAGATAATGAGTACACTGAATTTGGTTGTTTTGTTCTTTTCCAGATACTGATTAACATGCCAAGTATAATGCCTGGCCCAGGAAGCTCAGGAGATGAATCAAATAACTTGACCATGAAGGAGCACTGAGGAGGCAGAGATGATCTCTGGCATGGGTATTATAATAGGCATACTACAAGGCTCAGAGGCAGTGCAGAGGAAGAAATGAGGAGCTCTTGGAAGTGGTGGGCAGAGGGCAAGTGTTTAGAATGTTCTTTAAGAATAGGTACACTTGAACTGACTCTTAAAAGATGGGCAGGTGTTTGACAAGGCAATGTGAACACCACAGATAGAGGGGAGTGAAGCCACCTGGAATCCTTCCTCTCTGCACTGCAAACAGTTTGGGATGGTTGGTGCATATGGCACATGACTGTGCACATTCTGTCCATGTTGTGTGCACTGATGATTTAGAAATGACAGAAGGGCAAGTGGTGAAGCTGGAGAGTTGCAGAAGCACACAGAGGAAGACTGCCTTACATGGTTCTTCAAGGTATTTGGACATGATCCTGTGGCAAAGCAAGTCATTACATGATTATTAAACTAAGCAGTATTGGTGTGGAATTTGCCTTCCACAACAATTATTTTCCTGCAGTGTGGATGACAAATTTGGGAGGTGGAAGAGGGGAAAGAATACAAACTGAACTGCTGGTTGGAAGACAATTATCAGTGGTCCTGGAAAGACTCAAGGCAATCAAGAAGCTGTGAAGGAAGGGTGCTGAAGGGAGGGACCTTAAGGATATGGCCTCTGGACAAACTGATTACTATTGTTTAAGGAGTAGTTTAGTGGGGAGCAAAGCAAAGACAAGCACAAAATGTGTTCTAAGACTTTTGGGGTTATGTAATTTGGTAAATGGTATTGATATTTGCAATATATATATATATATATATATATGGAATCAAAAAATTAGTCACAAGTTTCTGGGAGAGAAAGTATCTTCGGCACCCTAACTCCAGGTCCTCAGTTTTTCTATGAGGCAGGAAGCACAGGTGATGTTATCCCTATTTTATGTCCAAAGGGGTAAACTTTTTGCCTACTATCACATGCAGCAGGTTGGGAAGTTTACTCTCTACCAGGCTTAAGAACAGGTAAACAAGGGAGACAAGAACCATGCTTTCACAGAACTTATATTCTTGTGTTTGTGTTGGGGGGAACAGAATATGAACAAGTCAGCAAGCAATGAACCCAGGTCTGAAAGACTATGATGGTAGCAGGCAGTGGTTCTTTATCTAGATATTAGGGAAAGTATCCCTGAGGTCACTCTGGAGCTGACCTTCCATTGAGAAGGAAGCAGTCATTCAGATTCTTAGGGGAAGAATTTTCTAGGCAGAGAACAGCAATTGAGAAGTCCCTGAGGTCAAAACAAGTTTGCTGCACCCTGAGGGAGGAATTCCAATTACAGAGTAATTGAAGAGCTGGGGAAATTCCTAGTTCCAATGGCATTCCTGGGAAGGTGAAAGTGAAAGGCTTGTGACGCCTTAGGGTAAATATCTAGCACAAATACTCTTGCGGAGGGCTGGGAACCTGCCCAAAGTGCACAACACTATGCCTCTAGAAACTGCATCATGACTCACAAATGCTTTTGGAAAACAAGCCCTTGCTCTGTTGCCTATTTTGGTACCTCATTTAACTAAAACTCATTTAGGTTTGCCTACAGAGATGAACTTAAAAATCTATAGATGAATGGAATTCATCTTAAATTTATCAGCTCAGAACAAGAAACCACCTACAGTCCAATGGCTGGCAGCTCTTCCCCCGAGGCTCAGTCATGCCCTAACATGTTACATGGGAACAGAGCCTCCCAGCCAACTTCCAAACCCCTAAAAGAGACCAGAGATGTAACATTTTCCCCAAAGAATGCCCCGTTAGCTCAGCTGGACAGGACAAGGAGAAATGGTACCCCACTGCCAAGGTGCCAAGCTGGGTTCTTGTCTATGTGAACCTGGAATGCCTTGGAGAGATGGCACATTGGGGCTGCCTGCTGGCTCTGAGATGGGCCATCCCAAGCACAGTCCTGCCTGCTCTCTGGAACACACTGCTCACACCTCTCATCCTGTGGTCATCCTCCACTGCTACTTTGTGGGTTACCTATTCTTCTGCCAACAGTGTTTCTTATGCCACCCCATTCAGCCAAATGGCTTCAAATTCAAATTCTCACTACAGGAAATGCAGATCAACACTCTGACCCTCTCTGAAAAGATCCTACTTTACAGCCAATTTTCTCAGATATCTCTGCTTGGTGTATCAAAAAAAAAATATGTGAATTTAATATTTATCAATATAGCATGAATACATTATGAAATAATTAGATTATTCCTAAGTTATGTAGCCCCTTTCAGAGTATCACATTGAGAAGTTATATATCACGGGCACTTATTTTAAATACAGCCCCAAACCATGAAATGCATTCTTTGGAGTGGTGCTGGAGACTGTGGCATGTTTTGGTCCATGCCAAGGGCAGGCTCACCTTGTGTCTGAGCTCATTTCAAACCATATGCTCATAACATCTCTTTACTTCAACTGACTGGTCAATTTTTTGTTCCTAAAATCACCATTCAACCTTGGATCATAAGATGTTCACACATACTTTCACAGCACCGGTATGTCTCCTTCCTAACAACTTTAATAATGGCAATTTTTCATTTATTTTCAGTGATTGATTCACCTGTCTCCCTCAGTAACTGCGACTTCCACAGCAGCAGGGACCATGTGCATTTCTGCTTACCAGTATGTCTCCAGAAACTAGCACAGCTTCTGGGACACAGTAGGGGCTTAACAACTAGCCACTGGGGGAAAGATGCTATGAAATATACTCATTGGTGGAAGTGTTTCTGCTTCTAAGTGTGGATCTGCCAAAAATCATTCAAATCAAGGCTAAATAAGGTTAAGGCTCAGCTATGCTGTTTTTTTCTTTAAAAAAAAACACAAGAAAGACTTTGCTGCTATTTGGGTTTAAACTGATTTTGAAGACAATTATCAAAAGGTTTGACTAACAATTTAACAACACTCATTTTTATATGTATGGAGATGACCAATTTTAAAACTTTTTTTTTTTTAATGGAATAAGAGTTCATTTTCAAAAAGGTTCACCCAGATTAGGCCAAATTTAAAAAGATAAGAAAAACTACCACTTACTTTGTCAGGTGCTCTCTCTCTCTATTATTTTCATTTAATCCTCATATCTGAATCTTACCCCAGGTCACAGATGAGGAAATGGAGGGAGCAAGAGGCTGGGGTTAGACACTGACTAAGTGGCAGAACCAGGATTCACATCTAGGTCTATTTGATTCCAAGAGCTATGTCTTAAATCTAAGCCAAACTTTAAGCTAAAAAATTAATGCTGACATTGAATAATAATGTATTTGTTGCTCCCTCTTATGAAAAGGTACAAGACTACAGCTTAGTACCATCAACTGGGGCAAGTATTTAAAATAGAATTTGGATGCCAATGATGGGGTATCAGGGAAATGAGAAAATTCACAAAAAAGGAATAAGGAGGGATATTAACTAACATTAACCGAAAGCTTGTTTTATGCTAGATACTGTATTAGATGCTTTCATAGTAACATTTATTTTAATCCTAAGACTCCTGTGAAATGGGTAATAACAGTCAATAAAAAAGTGGTATAGAGTAACTGGTATTTGGCTACTCCGATGCTCCTTTCCCCCTTTCTTTCTAAGGATGTGAACCGCCCACATTTCAGCTGAGTATTGTCTGGAATAAGGACAACATTCCCCAGTCTCTATTCCAGCTTAGTGAGGTCACAATACTAAATTCTGGTCAATGAAATGTAACAGGAAGTGTATGACAGCCTCTGGGAAATTTCCTTAAGAGATCATAGATGCTTGCCTTCCTCAGTCTCCTTCCATTCCTTCCTTCCTCCTTTCTACATTGCATGTGATGGATAAAGCTCCATCTAGGGCTATGAGATTGAGGACCTCATCTGATGTTTAGCAAACCTAAAAAGTGGAACCAGCCTAAGCCTCAGGAGATTTGTGAAATCATAATACCAGTTCTGGATTGTCTCTCTAGAAATTTTTTTAATGTGAAAAAGAAACAAACATCACTTTGTTTATGCCACTGTTCTTTGCAGTCTCTGTAACTGGCAGCTAATTTTAACTAATCCAGAAACTTATCCAAAGTGATCATGTAAGGTTCAAACCCAGGCCCACCAGTCTGCAAAGTCCACCCTCTTAGGCAGAAGCCTGAAGAACTCCTGATTATAATCTGCAAAAGATTGGTGGTGGGGGAAGAGTGTGTGTGTGTGTGTAAAACTGCTGACAAGAATTTGACAGAAGGAAAGAAGGAAAGTTCGAATATGCTCGCAATTCTGCATACCTAAGAGACAATCAAAGGGAATATGCTACTGGACAGTAAAGAATATAGTCTCCATCAGAGGTGGACAGAGAAAGATCTGTCACCTGCATGGATCTGGAAAGAGAAAGGAAAGAGAAGCTGTGTCTCTGAAAGATGCTGCTGTATTTTATTTCCCATCTATATTTTATAAATTTCCTATATACATTTATTATTCTGTTCATAGAAAATTCTAAAAGACTCAGTCCCTATTTCCACAGCCAAATTTGTCAAAGTGTAAATTTGTGTTTAGAAGTCTCATCATAATTATTAAGCACTCATTCTGTGCCCATCAGTATGCTAGATATCAAGAACAATATCAAAAAGCATCAATATTGGTTTCTGACCTCAAGCAGCTCAGAACTTAGGTGAACACATAGAAAACAACCAAGTACTACTTACATGAATAGATGGATCAGTGCAGGTGATAATAATCAGAAAGAGACTCATGAAAGAGAAGTAAAATTTAGAAAGACCTAAATTCTATATGTTTGCCTTATCTGCCCCAAATATTGTCTTAAAATGACCAATCCACCCTCAGGGCTCAGTCAATCTCTTTCTGGTAACCTGAGAAAATCCAGAAGAAAAAGACATAGAAATACTCTGTTTTCTACAGCATCCCATTGGTTTGGGGACATATCTAGTGGTAGGCTCCTCACATTCATATGATAAAGGAGATGACTGTGAGCAGCAATGTGGCCGGTTCCTCTGCCCAATGGCACAAGCAGAGTCACAAATAACAGAAATGAAAGGATCACTACAAATTGTGTTATTGAACTGCATGACCTACATGGAGCAATCAACTCACTCCTAGGTTTGGCAGGGCCTTTCTGAGTTGATACCCTGAAAAACAAAACAAAACAATAAAACCCAAACCAAACCAAAAAATAAAAAAAAAAAATTAAAAAAAGAGAGACTCTGAGTGTCATCATCTCTGCTCCATGTGGCGGCCTTGATAAGAGTTCAGATTTCTCTGTGTCATGAGAAAATTTTTATGATTAATGGAAGACAGAATATTATCCAGTATTAACAGTTATTTTCCAATTCTGTATTATAAAATTATTTCTGATAATGGAAAATTCTCTATTTCTTTCAATTTATTAAAACATTGAAATTCTACAGTGTATAAAAGAAAGCACTGGAGTTCTGGAGAGGTGAGGCAGAATACGAAGGTAAACAGGAATCATTATTCCTTTTCTCAGAGGTATGTAATCTACAGGGGAAGCATGCAGCACCTGAAAGGGGAGGAGAGGTTGGTGGGCCACGCAGGGTTGAAGGAGGAGCATAGGAACATGGGTCTGGGAAAGTTTGGCTAGCTTTACAGTGCTCAATTGAAATACTACTTTGCAATACTTTCTCAACACCAGGGTTCAAATTTGTTAGTCTTACTGAGACATCAGGTCAGAAGAAAAGAACAAAAGTGAGAAGGCATTCATGGCTTTGCATTCTCAGAAAGTCATCCTGCTGGTTCAACTGTGTATGATTGAGCATATTGTCATTGATGAAGAATTTTTATTTATTTTTGATCAAAGACTTCACCATGTTTTCCTGACCTTTTCAATCTCCTGGTTGCAGAGTTTTAACGTGAGCTCTCCTTGGGCCTGGGAGAAATTCTGAGAATGACCCCTGAGAATGAGCTCAGTGGTGAGAAGTCCAAGGACAGGATGAGGTCGACATTGCAAGTGTTTTTGGAATAAGGTCGGTTGACTAGAAACTGTAATTGTGCAAGGCCAGCTGTGCACTTCTGTGTGAGCTGATCCCTTATCATGGTCCCAGTCTTAAATATCCACTACCAATTACTCTGTGTTCTCACCCCACTATGCTGATTGACCCTCTGCCTTAACTATATGACATCCCTTCCTTTTATGACAAGTGTTAGGAAGGTGATCTTCCAGGCTCTCCTTCAAGGGGAAAACACGATTCCCTGCAGCAGGATGCCCGCCATCTCCAGCTAATCTGTCTTCTTGGAAGATGTCCAAATATTTCTTTGAAAGTTTCCCATGCATCCCATTTAAAGAATATGTACTGTCATCTGGGTCCCATATTGGAATCTGCCACACAGGAGCCAGCCAGTTATTGACTATTGTCTCTTTCCCATCCATAAAATGAAGACTTCTAAGAAAATATTTGCAAGTGAAGCCAGGCTGAAAGCTTAGAATTAAAGCAGAGTTAGTGCTCCTTAGCTCCTGTGAAGTGATATAAAAAAAGCCCTGATGGGTTCTGCTAGTGACTGAGACAGTGCTTGCTGGGATCCCTGTAAGAATTCAATCTGTGTTCCCTGGACCATGTTGAAATCTGGGCAAAAGTTTTCCTGATACTGTGAAAACAGCTGGTTTCTGAGGTTCCTCATAGTCAACTTTTTCATTTCTTTGATTTGAAGTAACCCAGGTCTAATACCAGCTAGGCCTTGATTCCATGCCCCTCCCATCTTTTTTTCCTCAATGACTGTGTGTGTATGTATTTGTGCATATGTGTTTCTTGGCCTAATATTAGGCTATCTGTTAATTGTAATACACATTTAATACTGAACTTCAATTCTAACCTTAACTGATTCTCTAAGACTAGGACATAATATGTATGCATATGTATGTGTGTGTGTGTGTGTATGTATGTATATATACACACATAAATATAGTTTGTTAAGAATTTTTAAGAATCAATATAAATTGTAAAAGAACAAGATTCAGAACATTTTAGAAATAGAGGAAAAGAGATATGAGTCAGAAAGTGTATGAGAATTGGTATCTTGGCTTCTGCTGGTGGCTCTTCTGGCAGTGAGATCTGGGGCAAGCCACTATCAGTCTAGGCAGGAGTTTCTGTTTTCTATGTGTTTAATGTAACTATCCTGGACTATATCAGAAAAGAAGATAGGAATATTTCATGTTCCAGATATCTCAGACTTCGTTTCATCTTACCACTCATTTATCATCCAACAAATGTTTTTTCTATGCCTACTGTGGGCAAAACACTGGACTGGTTTCTGAGGATACATTGGTCCATTTGATGGATGTGGCCTTTGCCCTCCTGGGGTCCACAAGTCTCCAAGCATTCCTCCAGGGACCGTTAGGCTGGACATGATAAATCAGTGGGGACTAACTAACCAAACCCCAGTGTGTCCCCACACCACAGTTCTCTTTGTCTTTGTCTCCTGAATCCTATGTATCCAAATGCAGGCACACCTTCCAATTATCCACTTATTCTACTAATTTATCTCTGCTAACTTCTTTATCTCCAATTCAGTCTCTCCACCAAATTGTTTTTGGAGGATTTAAAAACAAATAAACATGTGCCCTCAAGAAACTTATAGTTTAAAAAAAAAATAGAGGCAAATATGTAGCTGGATATATGAGCAAATTCAGGGCTGATTAAAATCTCCTAGTACAGGATATTGACATGTTTCAGAGCCTATGACTCAAATATGCTTTATAATAGCTGAATGTAACCAGGTCACCTTATGAAAAAGAGCAGTATGATAATAAATCAGGCGTCCTTTATCTCATTACAAAATTGAAGGGCAAAAGTAGTTGGGTCTTATATTGGTAGATGAAAGAGTGGGCTAAAATGGAGAGGACTTCCCAGATTTCTCAGAGAAATTGAGACCTAAAGGGCAAATTAAAAAAAAAAAAATCTTAAGGCTTAAGGAAGCCTGTTGTTTTTGTGAGCAGAATAGCTTTTTGTGTCTGGTAAAGGCCTCTGTGTAACTGGGGGAGTTACAGACAGATTGATTACAAGTAAAAATGAGGGGGGAAGCATACTAAAGGATGAAACAAATATGTAAGTGGGTGTAAATTTTATAATTTTACCTTCATCTTTGAGTGAACTTGATTATCAAATAAAATGCCTGGATTTGCTTAATTTACTTAACCAATTCAATAATCAGATACAAAATTTTGTTCTTCAGGGTCCTCAAGGACACAAACACACAAAAAAATGATGTGTGCATTCTGACAAAACATAATCATAATGCAAATAATTTCTATTTATAAACTATTTTATAGTTCATGCATATCACTCAAACAGTGTATTACTGTCATTTCAAAATAACATGCTCACTCCTCTGTAGTCTGCACACCTGAGAGTGACAGCATCTCTTAGCAGTCCCCAGTCTTGCTGAGTCATTCTGTTCATCCTCCTGTAGCTCAGGCATCATTCAGAGGCCCAACAGGTTGAGAATTGACAAGTACTTAACTATGGATCCCTAACTTACTCTGGAGGAATGCTGTAAGACTGTGGACCTCAGGAGGGTAAAGGTCACATCCATCACATAGACTAGCACATCCCCAGAACCCAGTGCATTGTTGTGCATATGGCAGGCAGCCAATAAATATTTGTTAGATAATAAATGAATGGGTGAAGTGAAGTCTGAGGCTTCTGAAATGCACATTTTCTCTATCTTGTATACTGCAGGGTCCTCTCAAGATTTAATCCCTAGCTCTGTCTACATTAACATGTTCTTATTTGATTGAAGAATCAACACACTTAAAGACTGGGATTTGGAAGTGAGAAGGAGTACATGGAAGTGATTCAGGAAAACAAGGAAATGAGACACAAGTGGCAACATTTGTCAAAGTAAGATAAAAGAATACTTATAAGATTACTTACTATATTTCTCATGTCTGTGCATGTCTTCATCTTCACCTTCTGGTAACATATACATCCACGTTGAATTGAGCCATTTTCCCCAAATCGAGGATCTTGTGACTTTGAAGTACCATAATATCTTGAGATTTCTTTGATAATTTTTGACCAATGGTTTCTAGAGATGCTGGAATCCCTGACAGTATAAAATAACAAGACAGTGTAAAAACATGAGTCAGAAAATCATGACTGTCTTTAGACATAGCTACTTAAATATAGCATGGTGACTAAAAGTATGGATTCTGAAGCAAGACTACTTAGATTCAAATCCTGACTTTGCCTTTGTGAGCTGTTTGATTTTTGTTGTTAATTAATTTCTCTGTGCCTTAGTTTTATATTTCAAAAATGATTTGTGGTGAGGATTAAATAAACAATACTGTTAGAGCAGTTCTAGGCGTATAGGAAGTGCCATATTAATCTTAGTTCTTATCGTGATCGTGGGTAAGTCACTTATCCACTCTGGGTTTAAAGTTTCCAGGTATAAAATGAGAGATTTTGACTAGATTTTCTCTAAGGCCCTCCTGAACCTACTGTTTGCAAATGCTTACAGTCCATGTGCTTTTCTACATATATGTATGTAGTTTGTGATAGGAAAGTGCATGATTAGTAAATGCTTTCCTTGATTGATGCAAGGAGATGTTATTAGGGGATTGAGACAGTCTTCTTCACTAGGCCAAATTCCTTGAGGTTAATAGTGTATCTTTTCCTCCTCAGGATCCCAAGGCCTAATGTGGTGCCTGGGGACAGTGGGTGCTCTGTAAACTGTTAATAGATATGGAATAAATGCCTATGTCTTGTGTACCCAGATATATGGGAATGGGAAATGGTTGTAACTCCTTCCTAGGCCTTATCTCAATTAAAGCTACTTACACCGAATATTCAAAAAACATTAGTGCTCTCTACTGGAGACATTCCTAGTACAGGAATTCAAGTTTGAGTTTTTGATGGGAAATTCTGATTTGAGTTCATAAGTCCTGGATTTGAGAAGTAGGGTATAGCAGATACACATAGTTTACTGTGTTGCAAGCACAGATTTTGTGTTATGGCACTGAGGATGGCATGATCAGCATTAAAATGCCAAGTCTCATTTCTTTGCCATGTATTTATGCATTTTTTCCAGAGCAGCTTTATCTATAGATTTGTACACATGTTGTGTTTGCTCTGATTCATTTTAAGTAAAAAAAAAAAAGAGAGAGAGAGAGACATAGCATTAATTGAAAAAGTAATGTTAAGAAAATGAAAAGACAACCCACAAAATGGTAGAAAATATTCACAAATAATATATCTGATAAGGGACTTGTATCCAGAGTTCATAAAAACAAAACTAAGCAAAACAATAGGATTTACATTTCTCATTTAAGTTATTATTTTCTCTACACCACAAGTCTTTTTTTGGCATTACTGTTTTCTTTTTCATTAATTGAATATTTTCTAATATTACTTTTTAACTTCTTTAATGATTTTCTTGCTATATATTTTTAGTTATTTACTTAGTGATTGCTTTAGGCCTTACCATATATGTCTTATCAAAAACAGTTTCACAATTACACCAGCAATTTCAGAGAATGTAGAAACAGCATTCCCATATAGCTCTACTCTCTTTTCTTTCTTACTGTGGTATTCTTGTCATAGGTATTATCTCTATGCATGTTATAAGCCCGACAGTACATCATTATAATTATTATTCCTTTATGTAATTTTATGTCTTTTAAAGAAGCTGAGAGGAGAAAAGAGAGCAAGTTTATACGTATAATTTTTCTTTTTTTTTAATTGAGTTATAGTCAGTTTCCAGTGTTGTGTCAGTTTCCAGTGTAGAACACAATTTTTATGTTATATGTATAATTTTTCTCATATTAGCCTTCTTTCCATTTCAGGTTCTATGCATTTGTTCCTTTGGATTCAAGTGAAACATCTGGATTCAATTCTTAACCCAATGTTGGTTTGTTCTCACCAACCTCTTTGCCCTGCTATTGGAAAATATATTACATTTCTGTATGTTATATGCCCACAAATACAATTAAATGTATACTGCTTTATGATTTTTAAACAAGATAAGAAAGGATAAGAAATAGGCAATTATACTCCTTTATAATTGCATAATTACCTTTATCAGTGTTCTTTGTTTTTTGTGTGTGTGTATTCAAATTACTGTCTTGGGTCACTTGCTTTCAGCCTGAAGGACTAACTTTAGTATGTCTTGTAAGGTAGGTCTACTGGCAGCAGATTCTTTCAGATTTTGTTTTCCAAATGTCTTTTTATTTCATCTTCACTTTAAATGATAATTTTGCTGGATATATGATTCTTGATTAAGAGCTTTTAAAATTTGAGGGCTGAGAATAGGTTATCCTATTGCCTTCAGCCCTCTATTGTTTCTGATGATAAGTCAACTGTTAATCTTATACGAGTTTTCTTAAGCAAGATGTCATTTTCCTCTTGCTGCCTTCAAGATTTTCTTTGGCATTTTTACTATGTGTCTATTCATGGGTCTTTTTGAGTTTATCCTACTTGCAGTTTGTTGAACCTCCTGGATATGTAGATTTAAATTTTTTAGGAAATGGGAAGTTTTTAGCCACTAATTTTTCAAATATTTTTCTGCTCCTTCCCTTCTCTGTTCTTCTGGTGCTGCCTTTACATGTCTGTTGGTATACATTAGTGTCCCACATTTCTCTGAGGCCTTGCTCATTTTTTCTTCATTCTTTTTTCACTCTGTTCTTGGATTGCATAATTTCTATTGATCTATTCTTAAGTACTTTTACTTTCTGCCCGTTTAAGTGTATTATTGATTCCATCTAGTGAATTTTTAAATTTCAGTTATTGCTCCTTTCAGTTCCAAAATATCCATTTGGTTATTTTTAATAATTTCTGTCTCTTTATTAATGTTCTCTATGTGATGTGACACTGTCATCATGCTTTACTTCTAAAATCATGGTTTTCTTTGTTTCTTTGTACATATTTATAATGGCTTCTTTTCTCACATCTGGTTTCTCCTGCAGGTGGCTTTATTGCCTGCTATTCTTCTGGTATCTAGGCCATAATTTCCTGCTTATTTTGCATGTCTCATATTTTTTGGAAAATGAACATTTTAGATATTGCAGCAACTTTGGGGACTGGCTTCATCTCTCCCCTCTTTCAGTGCTTGTCATTGTTGTTAGCTTGTTTACTTGTTTAAAGACTAACTGGATTATTTTAGTGTTGTCCATTCCCTTCTCTTCCTCCTCTATCCCCTAAACAGACACAGGGTAAAGCCTCTGATGTTTTTCCTCAGGGATTCATCCTTGGACATGCCCAGCCACTTTGGGATAACAAGGTTTTAGCAGGGCTTAGGCAGTGTTTGTCTAGTTACCTGACCACACTAACCTATGAAACTCCACTAACTGCTGGTTAAAAGCTCTATTGTTCATAACAATGCCCTGGAGAATAAATTATTTACACCCTAATCCAGTCAAATACAGGCTGCTATGAAGGGACAGTTCCTGATGGTCAAAGTTTGAAATTTATTCAGACTCTAGTTCTTGCAGCTGGTTTCTTATTTTTCTCCAGCAACTAGTTGGCTTATCATTTAGCCTGTATCTTCAATGAATTTATCAGTCTCCTCCCCATTGCCTCTCACCAACACTTCTACTGTTTTTGAAAGCAAACTTAGATTTGAACTTCATATGCTGTTGCAAATAAAGTTGGCTCCTTTGGGGAGATAATTTGAGCTCTCTGTTCTATGGTCTGCCTTTCCTTCCAGGGAAAATCTCTGAGCCACAACTCTGGTGCTGGAGTAAGGAACAATAGGTCAATTCTAAGTGATAGCCCAGTTTGAAGAAGTAAGTGCTCAGTGGATACATGGCAAGAGCCCCAGGTGTCCTTGGCTTGTTTCCCTTGGCACAAGCCCCTGTCATATGAGCTGAGTCAATAGCAATTGGGACTTCAAAGTCCTACCATGCCCAAGGTAGAACCTATGTCTCATGAGAGGAAACGTGGTGGAAGAATGGGTCCCCCACCTGTTGGCTGCAGTAGTACAGAACTTTGCCTCAGCAACAAGTATCTAGGGGCAGTATGAGAAATGCTAATGTCATGTCCTTCCCAGGAAGACAACCCTCCAACCAGGACCTGGGGGGAGTCAAAAACTTGTGTTCTTGGTTGTACAAGTCTGGGTGGAGTTCCCAGCTCAATGATTGGAGAGGGGAAAAGTGCGGATCTTCAAATACTAAAGACTCATCATTTTATGGAGCTTCAGTAAATATTCTTGAGTAAATGTGTCCTCATTTGCTGTATATCTGTAGTGGCATTTCCATTTGTGTATGCTCATAAGGCCAACTATTTTTAAATGTGTTTTAAAAATAGTTTTCATCAGTTTTTTTGAGGAGTGATTCTGAGTTGCACACCATCGTGCCAGAAGTGGAGCCAGGAAGGGGAAACTGATACAGTATAGATTAGCATTCTCTTTAAATGAGGGCTTGCTGTATCTTTGGTTGCTAGTGGAAGGCCTAAGGTATATTTGTAGTATTAAAAATAAAAATTAAAAAATAATTTTCTAATGTTAGTATGTTAGAAGCAAAGCATAAGATGGCAATTCCTGTAGATGATTTGTTGCTTGAATCCTCTGAGAAGAAATCTTTAGAGAAGTGGAGACATAGGAGGATGCAAGTTCCCAGGCATTTTTCAAGGGAGATCATGTAAGCATTTCTAGAAGCCAGCACTCAAAGCATCTTGGGATGGATACTCTGCTGTAAAGAGACTAAGAGAGTTCAATATCAGCTATCAAAATCAACCTCATAAAAATAATCATATTAAAGAGTATGTAGAGTAAAGAAACTCAGTGTAGAGTTTACTAACAGCTGCTCCAAGAACCCAAATCAACCACATAAACAAAATTGTAGCAACAGTAATAAAAACAATATAACAGCCACTGTTATTGGACACTTTCTACCGTTAAGGAAGTACACTTACTATCTCTAATCCTCATGATCACACAGTAAATTAGATATTATTCCTACATTTATGCAAGTGAAGAGATTAGACTTAACATATTCTAGGTCACTTAGCTTGGTTTTAGAGCTTAGTCTCAGATGCAAGCTCTCTGACTCCAAGGCCTGTCCTCTGTCCATTACTTACACAAAACTGTCCAAAAAGGGGTGAAGAAATGAGAAAAGAAACAAAAACAAAGGGTAAAAACAGATAAGAGAATAAAATGGTAAGGAAAAATGTATGAAAGTATAGTCATGCATGGGAGTGCCAGGGCAGGATCAACAGGTTCCCCTGTAGCTCTTCATTAGCACAAATACCCTCCAATTTGTTCTAAGCCTTCTGAGGTGAGCTTCATCAAGGCTCAACAATGCTGAACCCACAAATCCTTTCAATGTAGCCCTATTTCTACGTTGGGTTTTTGCTGATAAGTCTGAGGAAAAACTCCCTTAAACTTTCCAGAAGCCCAATTGTTTGAGAGCATCTATGATACATACTGTATTCCTCAGAGAGTCTTTTTCTGATTATGTCATACTCCAAGGATGCAACCATAATGATTCTGAGGTTTAAGGAAAAGAATCTTCAGTCATGTCCTTCATTTCATATTTGACCCCTCCATCTTTTTTCTTTTGTTTTCTGGCAACACCCTGGATTTGTTCTTTGCTTGGAAACCATTTATGAATTTAATTTTAGGATCATTTCCCTTCCTGGGAACTGCTGCTTTGTGTCTTCCTATTCCCCTTCCCAAAATTGAGTTTATGGTCTCCATAAGATTATATATCATGACAAAAGTATCTTACAAGTCTCCTTCAACTTTCACTGCATTTTGCAAATTTTGATGAGTTGTATTTTTATTTTTATTTCATTGAATACATTTAAAATCCCTCTTGAGACTTATTTGACCTATTTATAACGTAGAAGTGTGTTGTTTACTATCCAGGTAATTTAGGACTTTACAGCTATCTTTCCATTGTTGATTTCTAGTTTAATTTCACTCTAGTCTGAGACATACATTATAATATTTCTGTTCCTTTCAATTTTTAAGGTGTGTTTAATGATACATAATAAGGTCTATCTTGGTGAATGTTTCATGTTAGCTTGAGGAAAATATGTATTCTGATGTTTTTGGTATTCTATAAATGTTGATTACATCCTGTAGATTCCAAATAGAAAAATCAATCAATATAATATACCACATTAAGAGAGCAAAGAAAAAAAGTGGTCATCCAATTGATTCACAAAAGTCCTTTGATCAAATTTAATAATTTTTCTGTTAAAAAAATACTAAAAATTTAGGAATAGAAGAAAACTTCCTCAACATAATAAAAACCATGCATGAAAAATCCACAGCTACATCCTACTCAATGATGAAAGAATGAAATCTTATTCCCTAAGATAACAAAAAAGACAGTAATGCCCATTTTCCCCTCCTCCATTTAACATAGTATTAGAGATACTAGCCAGTGTAATAAAACAAGGGAAAGAAATAAAGGGATATAAAATTGGAAATGAAGAAATTAATTCTCTCAACACACGACAAGATATTAAATATAGAAATATCAAAGATTTCACCAAAAAATAGAAAAAATAAACAAATTCAGCAAATTTGGAGGATACAAAATCAACAATTAAAAATCAGTTGCATTTCTATACACCAACATGACAATTCAAAAAATTAACAAAGCAATCCCATTTAAAATAGGATCAAAGTGATTAATTAAAAATAAATTTAGCCTAGAAGAAGAAAGATTTGCATACTGAAAACATTGCCAAAAGACATTAAATAAGACATAAAGAAATAGACATCCATGTTCATAGGTGGGAAGTTTTAATATTGTTAAGCTGTCAGTACTACTCAACAGATTCTACAGATCTCATGCAATACTTATCAACATTCCAATATTTTTTCCAGAAAATAAAAGGTTCTAAAATTCATAGGGAATTTCAAGAGATTCCAAATAAAGAAATAAAAAATCTTGAAACAGAAGAACAAAGTGGGAGATATCATACTTCCTGATTTCAAAACTTAGTACAAACTATTGTAATCCAAATAGACATATAGACGAATACAGTAAATAAATCTTCTCATATGCGGTCAAATGATTTGGTAAAGGTGTCAAGACCATTCAGTGGGAAAAGCACAATATTTTCAACAAGTGATACTGAGGAAATTCGATATTCACATGCAAAAGGATGAAGTTATACCCTTACCTTCCTCCATATTCAAAAATTTACTCAAAATAGAACAAAGATCTAAATGTAAAAGCTAAACAAAATCTCTTAGAAGAAAACGTAGGGGAAACTCTTCATTCTATTGGGTTTGGCAGTGATTTCTTGGATATACACCAAAGGTGTTTGTAGACAACAAATGAAAAAATAGATAAATTGGTTTTTACAAAAATTTAAAACTTTTGTGCATATCAAAGGACAATATCAAAAGAATAAAGGGTAACTCACAGGATGGGAGAAAATGTTTACAAATCATACATTTGATAAGAAATTAATATAAAGAATATATAAAAACCCTGTAACTCAGCAACAACAAAAACAAAAACAAAGAGCTCCTTTCAAAAATAGTCAAGGACTTGAAGACACCTTCCCCAAATAACAGAGATAAATGGCCAATAAGTACCTGAAAAGGTGCTCATCATCATTATTCATTAAGGAAATGAGATACATTTCACACACATTAGTATGTTTGCCATTTCTTTAGAAACAGAAAACAAATTTTGGTAAGGATGTAGAGAAATTGAGAATCCTGTACATCATTGGTAGGAACAAATTGAACAGCTAATGTAGAAAACAGTATAACTATTCCTCAGAAAATTAAACGTAAAATTACCATTTGATTCAACAGTTCAACTTCTAGTTATATATCTCAAAAGAACTGAAAGTAAGAACTCAAATATATAGTTGTACACCAATGTTTATAATAGCATTATTCAAAACAGTACAAAAAAATGGAAACAATCTAGTTATCCACTAACGTATGAATGGGTAAATAAATTGTAGTGTATTTGCTGGTCAGAATGGCTGTCATCAAAAGAACACAAGCAACAAATATTGGCAATGATGTGGAGAGAAGAAACCCTTGGTGGGCTCTTGGTGGGAAAGTAAACTCATGCAGCCACTGTGGAAAATAGTATGGAGATTTCTCCAAAAATCTCAAAATATAATTATTATATGACCCAGATTCCACCCCTGGGTATATAAAAGCAAAACCAAAACCAAAACCAAAAACACTAATTTGAAAATATACATGAATATCAATGTTCATAGCATCATTATGTACAATTGCCAAGGTATGGAAGCAACCTAAGTGTCCATGAACAGGTGAATGGATAAAGAAGATATGATATACACACACACACAGATAGATAGATATAGATAGATATATTATGTATAGATATTTATTGTACACTACACACACACACACACACACACACACACACACACACACACAAATGGAATACTACTCAGCCATAAAAAATGAAATTTTGCCATTAACAGCAACATGGATGGACTTGGATGGCATTATGCTAAGTGAAATAAGTCAGACAGAGAAAGACAAATACTATATGATATCACTTATATGTAGAATGTATAAAATACAACAAACTATTGAATATAACAAAAACAACAATAAAAAAAGAAGCAGGCTCACAAATATAGAGAACAAACCAGTGGTTACCAGTGGGAAGTGGGGCGGGCAATAAAGGTATGGAGGAGTGGGAGGAGTGGGAGTAACACACTATTGAGTATAAGACAGGCTACAAAGATGTACTGCACAACAAAGGGAACATAGCCAGTATTTTGTAATAACTGCAAATTAAGTGGAAATATAAAAGTTCTATAATAATTAAAAATTAAAAAAATAAAATAGAGTGTAGTACATTCTTACCATGGAATGTTCTTCAGCCTTAAAAAGAAGGATATTCTAACACATGTTACAGTCTAAATAAACCTGAGGACATTATGCTAACTGAAATAAGACAGTCACAAAAAGAAAAATACTATATGATGTCATTTTTATGAGGTATCCAGGGTAGTTAAATTCATAGAAACAGAAAGTTTACTCACACTTACCAGGAGCTTGGGGAGAGGGAAATGGAGACTTGTTTATTGGATACAGAGTTTCAGCTGAGCATGATGCAATGGGTTGGAGGTAGATAGTGATGATGGTTGTAACATCTATGTGAATATACTTAATTCCACTATATTGTACACTTTAAGTAGTTAAAATAGTAAATAGTTGTGCATATTTCATCAAAATAAAATAATTAGGTACTTTAAGTGGGAGGGAAATAGAACTTGATTGTCTGCATTTTCTATATTAATGGACAGTAAGCAGGGGCAGAGAGAGATTGGGGTCTTAGACCAAATATATCAGGGGAGGAATTCATTACTCATGTTTTATCAGGGACTGTTTCCTGGGCTAAGAGTGAGCACCATATTCAATGCAGCCTGGGACCACTGTCCACAGAACAGTGGTTAAGGAATAAGATCACATTATCTGAAGTAAAAGGAATTCCATCCAAATAACACTGATGAGTGACACAACCACACTTCCATGGAAAAAGAGACACAAGGAAGAATATTCCAGAGTTGTCATATCAGTCCTAGTACAGTCATAGAAACAGAATCCACTTAAGTTTGTTTAAACATAATAATTTGTACAGATGATAAAGGAATAGAGATCAAAAAACACAAAATTCTTCACCAAAGCCTTTACTTTTTGGCCTATAGGTAATAAGAGGGATATTTATTACCCTTTGAAATAATAAACAAATGTCACACTTATTCATACATCCAAACATTAAACTATTTATTCATTGTTTCAATCACCATGCACTCTAGGTTTTACCTTACTTTAAAGTTACCATATTTGGTCCTTAGGGCTCTATAATACACAATTATATCTCCAGGCAAGATGCACTAGGTTGAAACCAAACTTAAAAAATGACTATTTGGTTGCAACTTAGATTCTTGATCACTACACATAAAATATTTATATATATACACACACACATACACATACATACACATACACATGTCTATATACACACACACATCTATATACACACACACATATATATATACATGTATATAATTACAATATTTATTTCTGCCTAAATAACATTATGTAAGGCCCATACACAGTGTAAGCTGCATGAGGACAAGATCTTTGCTTTTCTCCCTTTACATAATCCAGAACAATGGCAGGGAGGACATAAGAATTTAACAATGTAAATAATTAGAACCAAGCATTCCTTAATGAGGATTAGAATAGATGTGTGAATAAATTGTTAACTACTCTTTAAAGCCTTTTTATTTTTCTAAGTGACCATTGTCAGTTTTATTATTTTTTATTGAAAGAAAATAGAAACAGTATTTCAAAGAGATATCTGCACTCAAGTTTATTGCAGCATTAACCACAGTAGCCAAGAAATGAAAGCAACCTAAATGCCAACACATGAATGGATACAAAAGATGTGGCACATATACATATACACAAGGGAATATTATTCAGTCACAAGGAAGGAGGATATCCTGCCATTTGCAACATCAATGGACCTTGAGCACATTATGCTAAGTGAGATAGGTCAGAGAAAGACAAGTACAGTGTGATATCACTTGTATGTTGAATCTAAAAAAGACAAGGCTTCTCTTTGCTCTTCAATGCAGGGTGTGTCTAGTCCAAGGGATTAGAACATCTGCTTAAGTCAAGCTCTCAGTGGGAACAGATATACAGATATTTCTGTAGAATAGTTTACTTTTCCATTAAACCCCATGATACATTGGTCACATATTCATTACTATATGGTTTCTTCTTTAAAAGGCAAAGCCATTCATTCTTCCTTCTGAACACTTGAAGCCACGACTAGACGGAGTCATTTAAATTCTCCAGTGGAGATGAGTTAACATCCTCGCAGAGATACTGAGACTGTGGTGAATAAGGTCACAGAGGGGGAAACTGTACCGAAAGAGTTTCTTCTGCTCCTCTGGTCCTTAAGTCAAATTAGAGACCTTAATCTAATATCTAAAATCCAAACAATCTATTATCTCAGAGGTTTGGAGTGATCATGGAATTCTGGCAATTGAAAACAATCACACATGTGTCAGCTTTTTGTTTATACAGAAGTTTCTTACTAAGTACCCTCTGTGCCTAAACATACACTATGAAGATGTAAAGAAAATACATATATATATATATATATAAAATGGTGTCTGTCTTCAGAAGAACTATACTTTTATTTGAAAAAAATGCTAGACCAAGTTAGTTGCACCTGGGCCAAGACTGTGTTCATACCATGATGTCATGTACCTCTAACAGGGAGACTGTGATGTCTTTTCCTGATCTGAGCATCACTCCTAGCTTGGATCCTGATTCTGAGAGTCCTTGAAGTGTTTGGGCATTCTCATTTCCCAGCATATGGATCCAAGTACATTTCCAGAGGTCCCCTAGGAGAGGCACTGTGAAAATCATTATCATTTATCCTCATCCCAGAGTTGCAAGGTCCTCTCTCCTGGGATCCTGCCCTCCCCTCCAGGTGATAGTTCCATCATCTGAAATTGGTTTAGACCAAGGCTACGGATTATAACCTTTTATCAATGTTACCTCTCAGCTTCCTATAAATATCCTTGATTACAATGGTTTCCTCCCCATTCTTTTTTTCTCTACAGACACCTTGTTTTATTTGCCATCTTCAGAATTTTCTCTGGTCAGGTCTGCTAGCTGCCACTCCAACCAAATTATAGACTGAATGTTTGAATGTGTTCTCCAAAATCCATTTGAGGAAACCCCAAATACCAATGTCCCAATGTGCTTGGAAATGGGGTTTGAGAGGGATTAGATAATGAGTGTGGGGCCTTCATGAATCTAATTAGTGCCTATATAACAAAGAATCATGAGATTCATTCTCTCTGTCTCTCTCTCTCTCTGTCTCTCTCTCTTCACCATGCTAGGACACAGTAAGAACCTTGTCATCTGTAAAGCTGTAAGAGGACCCTTACCAAGAAAATAACAATGCTGGCACAGTGCTTTTGGACTTACAGCCTCCAGGACTGGGAGAAATAAATGTTTGTTTTGTAAGCCACACAGTCTATGGTAATTTGTTATAGCAGCCTGAGCTAAGACAAACCACGATGCTCATTACTCTTATTGTATGTACTTGAATTCTGATGTTTAAATGCCAACACCTGGCCTCTATGTGTCTGGGTTTTTCATTCCCCATTACTATCAAGGCATCCATTTCTGCAGTGGTGCATCACCCCTTCTGTACTTGCCTACAGCAGAGACGCCACAACTGAACTTAAGGATGATGGGAATTCCTCTCACCAGTGAATATTCTTAGTGTTTAGTAATTTGTTTCTAAACACTGTAAAAGTGTAATTGAAACCTATGAAGTAAAGATTACTGTTGTTGAGATTTCAAGGGGTAACAGGAAAGTTCATACCTTATTTTTGAAGCAAATATAAGGGATTAAAAACCAAGGCCAAAGCAAAAACAAGATTAGGATGCAAACGTTATTTTCTAGTATTCTGATCTTAGTCTTATACCCCTCATTAAGCAGGCTAATGTCATTTCTGGAAGCAATGAGCAATTCCATTTATTCACATTCCGTTTACTATTTTAATTATTAGTATTGTAGTTTGTTTTCTTTGTTATTCAAGAAATAACACAAACTAACTTTGCAAAATTGAAAATATAGAGTATATAATGAAAAGCATGTGTCCTTTCTATCCCTGATGCCAAGCTGTCTTCTCCAGGAAGAACCAATGATAACAATTTCTAATGAATCTTCCAGAAATGTACTATACATACATGTGTATGAGTGCCCAAAATAATTGCCTTTTTTTTTTTTTACGGTGAACACATTATACAAACTGTTTTGTGCCTCATTTTTTCACTCTACATTCTATCTTCCAGATTGTTCTATATTTATACAAATAGAGCTCCACTATCTATTTACTAGCAACATATTATTCTAGTATAAATACATGCAAAATATATATTACCAAATTACATAAATGAGCATTAAGTGGTTTCCAATCTTTTGCCATTAGAAGTGAAGCCTCAGTGAAAATCTTGTATATATGTACATACACATATATATGATTTTGCACACATATATATTTCCTAAAACTCAACACACTATATCAAATTGTCCATGCATTTATTCTATCTAATGTGGGCCAGGCATCAGTATTCTCTAGAAATCACTTTTTATGTTTAAAGCATTGCTGGATGAAAGTGAAAAGCATGCATATCAGAAATAGGCCTGAGAACATACATGTATATTATATTATATATCTGATTTCTTTACAAGGAGAGCTACTTCTTTTTAAATAGTGAGCTCACTACTTTCATAACATTACCAAGAATGTTAGCTGGGGCAGGCAATAACGAAGCGATTCTTTTGCCAAGGTTGTCCAAGGCTTGTGCAAGCAAGGAACTATCATCATTTTTAGTATCAACAATTCTCTCTCCCAAATTATTTATCTCTGTACTCATCACCTCACATTTCTTTCTAAATCCTTCAGTACACAGATCTTCTTGGACCAAAAAAAAAAAAAATGAGGAAGGAAGTAAAACTTTTTAAATCCCCCATTTTTTCAAGGATTACATTTTGTCAAACTTTGAAACTTTGTCAGACTATCTTTGTTTTATTCCTAAAATTGTTCTCTCTTAATCATGAAAGGAGACTCTTGTAACAAGGTATATTTCCTGGTTTGGACCGAAATATTAAGAAGAAGTGTAGTTTACAGCCTTAATAATATTCATATACCTTAGGGTTTTGCCAGGAGGCTAAGCCTGGCATGAGGACAAATGTAATATTTTCCAGTCAAAAAATGCAAATGAGAGGTAGCCTTGGTCTGACTGCACTAATTCTCAGTCCCACTCAGGATGACACTGTCACCCATATTATAGAAATCTGTTATAAACACATGGCCCCTAAACTATAGAAATCTCTTATAAATCATGTTCAGATGAACAATGAGAGAAATCCCTCCAAGCCACATGATAGCTTGGGGATCTGTCCACACCTGGAGGCAATGCAGCAAGTGTAAAATCTATCATTTCTATGTGTTTTTAAGTCTGGACATTTCTGGTAGTTTTATGTCAGAACAGATCTACCTCAGGGCCTTGGGCTGAGCAGGTCTCTTGGTAAAAGGTAGTGACCTTGGTAGAGGGTACTAGTTGTTGTTCATATTAAACACACATAATTGGAAAATCTGTTCAATCAAGCCCTGTGAGATCATTTTAAAATTCTCTAAATGGCTATTCAACCCTATTTATATTCTCTGAGGGCTTGGAGTAGAGGGGGGAATACTCATCCTGAACTCTCCAAAGTCTACTTACAGAGCCAAATTTAAAGGTTTTGGAAGGATTCAAAGGCTTCAGGGTTTTAATAAATCACAAGCAGTAGATGCACTTGTGATCTCTGCATGACCATGCTGTAACCTTCACCCATCCCTTCCTGGGGTACCAGGGCAAACCTATCAAGCTCTACTACAGCCACAGCCTGATTCACCTTCAGCTGATGCTCCAATATCTTGTTTGGCTCTCTCAGCAGGTTTTCTCTTTCTCTCACCATCTTCTCCATCATCTGAACTATGTGTTTCTGGAGACTTCTCTTCTGAGCCTCCACCTGCTGCTGCTGCTCCTGCAGTTTCTGTTTCAGCAGCTCCTGTTCCTTCTCAGCTGTCTCCTTCCAGGTCCACTCTTCTGCCCCAGGAAGGTATTAGAGAGGGAAAAAATAGGCAAGGATTGACCACCACCCTCCTGAGCTCAGAGGCCAAACCAAATTAAAGAGAGAGGTAGGAAATCTCTGAAGTCCTCCCCCAAAACCCCATGTCCACACCATCGAGAACACACTTCAGAATGTGAGAGAAAAGGCTCTGCCTGTCTGGCGTCCAACCACAGTTCCCTTTGCTGTTTCCAGATGCAGCAGGTTTGTTCCACAGAAAGGAAGGAAGCTCCGGTATTGGGAAGGTTTTGCTCTCACACTTGTCAGAGGGCACTGCAAGAACATACACATCCCACTGTGAGCCCAGCCCTACCCTATACCTGCTATTTGCTTCTCCCCATCAGTGAGGGCTTTATCTGCCTGCAGGATTTCTCTAGTGCCATCTGGGACTGCAGAAACCTCTGGAGGAACTCATTTGCCTGAGGAACCAAGGAGGAGCACAGAAATTAGATTTCCAATAGGGAAATTTGTGATGCAAAGACAACTAAGTCCATGTAACTTTTGCTTCATGTTTAAAGTTCCATAGTGGTTCCTTACAATGAGTCCAAGCTCCTTAGAGTGACCTGTCTCTCTCCAGTCTCTTGCCCAGTGCTACTTCCTTCTCCCCACTCTAGAATCCAGCCAGTCAGTATCATGTTCAGTTCTACAAACCCCAAATCTCTGGTGCTTTTACATATCTGCTTTCCCAGTGTGAAATAGTGCCTCTAAATTGTTCTGCTGTTCTCCTCTGCCACTAGCTGTTTATAACTTTAGACAACTTATTTTAACCTGCCTATGCTTCTCAGTTCAGATCTTTAAAATGTTGATAATGTAGATGCTTCTTAATGCTATTTGAAAGATTAAGTTAAAGAGTCTAGGGAAAGAGCTTAACATTTTGGCTATAGGAAACAACAGTTCAATATATATTAGTTGCATTATTATTGTTTATTATTATTTTTATTATTATTATTATTATTATTATTATTATTATTATTATTATTATTATTATTATATTTGTTTCTAACACCTAAGTAGCTCTTTCCTGAGTGTTATAGCTTGCCTATGTAGTTGAATTCCTGTCTCACTTGTGATCATCCTAGTGTACAAAGACTGACTTGTAAATTATCAGTGCTCAACACGTCAAATATGTTGTTGAGTAAAAAAAAATGAATAATTTCTGTTCTGTCTCTTGTGGATTTAAGAAATCTGTACTCATGGTTGGGAGTTGACATTTGTACTCTCTTCAGGAATAAATAGCATGCATTGAACCTTTAAACCCACAGCTGTTTGAATGGCCCCATACACTCTCTTTATGCATGCGTGGAGCTGCACTCTCAGATTTTCAGGAGACCCCTTTGAGTATTCTGTAGGTTCCCCATGTTTCCCTTATTCCTCACCTTCACTCCTTTCATGGGCACTTGGTAATATTCCTTTTCAATAATTTCCTTTGCTTTCCTGTAGAGTTCATGACCTCCAGGAACAGAGAAATTTCCTGCCGAGATACTTTTTATTAGTGTCTTTGAAAGCTGATCAAGTTTAGTCTGGCAATATTTGATTGATGTCTCTTCATTCTGCATCAAGAAATCATCTTTCTTATTCTTTATGATTTCCTAGAGGGAAGAAAGTTAGAGGGCTGTCACCAGAAGCAAGGAACAGAGGAAGTAAATTTCCAAAGGATCTGGTAGAAGAATTGGTCTAACTGTGTTCCTCATGAGAAAAGTATTCTGTTGGAGGACATGTAATAAAACAGCAGTCACAAGATTTGATTTATTCACAGCTCTGAAAACTCTGGAAGACCATGGGGAAGTTCCCTAACCTCCTTTGGGTATTTCATCTGAGCTGTTGGAGTTGCATTACCTAATCTCTCTGGTTCCTTGAAGCTGCCACATTCAGTGATTCTGTCTTCAATGATAGATACAACAAGAAGCAACCTAAGCTGAAAGTGGCCTGAGATGTGGATCTGAAAAGAGAAATTTTGGTTCCCAGCCATAGGAGTGTGTTCACAGAAAAAGAAGCCAGCTAAAGAATGTCTTGGGTGTTCTGGACAGGCTTGGAATCCACAGAAGTATTTATTTCAAGAGGATATCTATACTGATTTTTCATTGAAGGTCAAAGGGAGTTCCAGATAAACTGCCTGAGTCCTGGCAGTCAAAAAAGAAGGAAATGTAGTCCTTTGAAACTCTGTCCCTCATGAGAACATGGACTACTTTATCCTTGAGTGAGAGATGAGCCATGGGACCGGTAACAACACTTCTAGGCTTCATTCTTCAAGGGGAGGTGACATAAAGTAAATACTAAGACAGATTACCACAAGGTTCCTCTGGAAGTCCTGCTTGTCTTCCTTGAAGGAGTGCTCCATGAAGACTGCAGGGGCTTCCCTCTCACAGGCAGCATGCACCTCCCGCAGCTCCTGCAGCATGTCTGTGGGGAAGCTCACTCGCTGGGCTATCTGCTCGCTGTAGTGGTTGTCTGCCTTCTGAATGGCAGCTGAGTTCTCCAGCTGGGCCAGAGTTGTCACTGCATTCTCCAAGTGAGGTACTGCTCCGCTATTGCTAGTATCCAGGTAGGTCACAACCAGAGTCCTCAGCCCTGAAGAAGCCAGGAAATTTAGGGTCTAAATATCAAGTTATCAGTCAATGGCTCCAGGATTCTGAGACTATGCTTCTAGGGTCATATACACATGCACACACACAAACACACACACGCACCCCTACCTCCTTCTACTATTATCACCTTCATTTTCTACTGACTGTTCATTTTTATGGTTTTCCAGGCCACAGGACTAAAAAAGTTAATATCTACTTCTATCTAACATACTAGGGGCTACCTGGAAAATACAGTTTCTCAATTTAAAAATTGAAAGCAATATAGATTACATAGATAGACAGATGAGGCAAAGTGTACCATGTTTAATTTATTCCTAATTCTGAGGCTTTGAATGGATTTTCAGTGATTTATGGGCTAATATTTATTTTTCGACCACTCTAAATTCTCAAAATATCTTCTGAATTCTCCTTGTGAAGAACACTTTTTGTATAGGACTTCCTTTGAATACATGCAGTATTCTGTTTTTACACCAAGAGAGTGATTATATTCTAAGTGGAAGATGTTTTCAGATAAGTGGGAGTCACCGATATCATTGACAAAATTGCAATTTGGGGAAGGAATTTGTAAATCCCCCAAAGTGAGATAATTATAAAGTATACAGATTTCTTCATGGAGTATAAATGTCTGTAAAATCAGAATCCTTTATAGAATCAAACAAAAATACTAGAAAGCACATTATATAAAATATTCAACACATAGCAGTCCCCATGGAAATGGGAAAAAGAGATTCACCTTTCCCAGTGACCATGATTCCTTCTGTGAGGGTCTTGGTCCTTGCATCAATGAAGATGTAAGAACAGAAATTTTTTGTTTGCTCCTGGAATTTAGGATCCAGTTGGTCTTCAGATACCATCCCAATATTGGCTAGAATTTTTTTTCTCTATGTTGGCCAGTCAAAGACAAAACACTTCCATCTTGGAAATAAATGCCTGATGCAGTCTCTGGGTAGATTGGATGTTTGGGCTTTGGGATTCTTCCCTGAGGGACAGAAAAACAGGGATTAGAGTGTGTAGAGTCTTGAGGCGAGGGGGTTTCAGGTGTTCATGGCAGGGATTTGTGTGTCTTTGCCATTTCTACACATAGAACACTTTTAACATAGACATTCAATACTTCTTTGCACATCAGACTTATACGAATGATATAACTGCAGAGAAATTTAGGGAGACATCTGATCCAGTAAAGGAAACCTATGGCTGGTCTCTCCAGACATGCACATAGTAGAGTGGTTGTCCAAGATGTGTTTGCTTAACTAGCAGCTAAAAGGATGAAAGGTCACATGAAACTTTCTGCTCAACTCAACCTCATGTAGGAATTGAGCTGCAGAACCAAAAAGGAGAGCTACAAACAAGGGATCATGGACAGTAATTGGAATATTAGGAATGACATCCTCATTATTTAAGAAAAACTGTTTTGATGCTAAAAATAATTGATGCAGTGTTATGTATTTATTAGTAAAAACCTCTGAAGTATAAATGTACCTGAAATATAATTTTAAGGTATCACCACTAATCTATAATCTCTTTGAGGTAAATGTTTATATCTGGTCCTCTCCTGCCAGCCAATTTCTTAATAGCTGTTTTGAGAAATCATAAATAGAAACGTGAAAGGAAGAATGACTAAATTGGGATTGATATTTCTCTCAAGGTTTCAATAGACACACATCCTTGGAAATGTAACCCATGAAAATAATTTTTTACCTTGTAATTAATTCATGGGTAAACATGTGGGAATTAGGAGAAAGCTATGATGTGGAAGGTAAAATGAATATTCTAATAATTGTCAGTATTATTGAAAAGGCATAGATTGTAAAGACAGTCAATTCTTCAGGTTTATTTAAAACATACAGTCATTTTGTAGATGATATAATTATACAGGATTAGAAAGTTTTCTAGCCCTCTTTGAAAAGAATAATATGTGAAATCTATATTTTGTTCATTAGATAAGCTTTTCACTGCAGTTTCATGTCTAACAATTAGCTGATTAGTTGTTTTCTTCAACAGAGAAAAATTGAAGGAACAGGAAACACAGTGTCCAGTCTTTAGAATGTTTCATCACCCATGTAAATCTGGATGGTAAATTTAAAGATGTATAAAAAACAAATTGGTTTTGAGTAATTTCACTTTACACTTTACTTTTCTTGAGTAAACTTCAACTGTAGCCCCTAGATCTTTGCAACCCACTTTCCAGCCACCATTTCCACAGACTTTGATTTAGTCTCAAATACAAATGCAATCACAAAGATGAGGGATATTGTTTACTAGATCCCACACTCTATTGGACCGTACACTGCCCAGGCCATACTCTGATACTTGGAATCAGCTTCAGGGCATTCTCCAAGTACTCATCTTCTGTGATAGGCTGACTACATAACTGCAGCTCCAGGGTGAAATCCCATACAGTCCAGATAAATTCTGGAAAGAAATTCACAAATTCTGTGGAATCTTCTACTCTATCAGGTGTTTGAGAGGACTTTGTTCTGATGTTTTGCAAGCTCTGTTGCATAACTAACATTTGGTTAGGGAAAATAAACTCACTACCAACAATTCCCACATTTCTCTAGTATAAAAATATTATAATCACACTCTTTTGCCATGGGTCCCCTCTGCTCCACCCAAGAAACTAAATGACAGGAAGGGAGAGACTGACTCTCTCCTCATCCCCATGAATTCAGTGAAACATGGTGGTTCAGGACCTGGAAGGATACTGCAGATGCTCCAGGGCCTGGTAGTTGATGGTGCTCATGCTGTTCTAGACAAAGCTACTGCACAGAACCACGGTCAGGGCAAAGATCCATGAATCCTTCTTAGACTCATCCTAGAAAGCACATTAGAACAAGAGAGTTAGAAGTTTACCCCTACATTAGAAATTCATCTGTACACTTCTTCAATCATGGTTTCATTTATTATTTCAGCTAACATACTCACCATGCAAAGAAATTGAAGACAGATGTAAATGCAGATATCAACTTTGACAATTACAGAGACATTTCTTGTGTTTGCAAATTTTTCATATATAAAAGGATTCTAGTGTCCACAGTGCTTTCTTTTTCCTCAATTGGATAAAGTAAAATAACATATACAGAAAAACTAATATAGTACCTGTTGTGTAATTAGGAATTCAGTGATGAGTGTGGGCACTTATTCATTCTGCATATATTTATTAATCAGAGTCCATATAAAATATACCATAGTTGGCATAACTGGGTATTTAAATTATATGCAATCAATAAATACTTGCAGGAAGCTACTAAATATACCCCACTGTTCTTAGATTTTAAAAAAGCAATGCTAAAAATGAAAATTTTCTTTCAACATGATTATTTCAAAGCAGTGGACAAACATCCATAACAGTAAGTGCAACAATGATAGAAGTATCTGTAAAAGGCTTACTCTCAGTAATGTATATAAGCAGTGAAACCTATAGCTATAACACTAAACTAAAATTTAGAAGTCTATCAAGGAAGAACAGAGCTATGAAATTTGGAGAAAGAATATGTGATCTGAAAGCTTCCTCAATGTCTTGAGCTGAATATTAAAGAACTGGTAAATGTGGAACTGAAGAAATGAAGGTGATCCCATAGACAGGAAAACCCAGAGAAACAAAATTAGAGATGGGAGAAGACAGGGGTCTTGTAGTTAGAACAGAGTCATTTGAGGGCAGAGGGCAAGTGGAGAAGTTAAGGTGAGTTTCATGCAGCCTAATCAAGGGCCCTAAAGCCCAGGCTAATTTGTATAAATCATAGCATTGTCTAAATGATGGCATAAACTGGAAATAGTTTTTTTTTATTATAAATGGCATGTAAAGTTGCTCCCAGTGTAAATGCAAAAACTGTGGTTTATGTTGAGAAGATTCTAAATGGGAGTTTGGGGGGATAAGAGTCTATTCATTACTTTCTTTCCCCAAAACCCAGTTTTTAAAAATAATCAATTAGGATAAGAAGAAGTAGCAGTTATGACAAACAATTATTTCAACACCAAGATTATATCATTGTTTAATATATGGCTTTAAAAATAAGCAGACTTTCTAACTCCTGTTGAGAAAAAAGACAGAGCTATAAAAATGTAGGTACTATTTCCAAATAAATCTCAAAACGGGGAAAGGAGAGATAGTTCATTTCACCCATTAGCAGAAAGCTAAAACACCAAAAATCCATTTTAAAATGTTTCTTGTAGGACAAAAACTTACTTTTATAGAACTTGCACATTCAGAGGTGTCTCACAGATTTCCAGAACACTCTGTGAGTAGTTGATGAACTTCATCATAGAAAATGTAAACCCGTCTCTTAAATCCAACCCTCAAATACACTCTTCACCTTGAAGCTAAGAAGGTGAATCAGAAATTTTTCCTCACTCACAGATTGATACTTCTCCTCTTTCTTAGTTATGCTTAACAGTAAGTTCTCAAAACCAGTAGGTGCTGCCTGGATTGCCTTTCAAAACTGAAGGACTTATTCCCCCAGCTGTTGGGAGTGCTGGTGGAAGAGAGTCTTCAGGTGTCAGCCCTCTTAATTAGAAAGGCTTCTGGAGCAGCTCTTCAAAAATGTATCAGCACCCCTGTCCCAAAATCAGGATAACTCAAAAAAGCCATTCCAGCCATGGAGCTCCCATGAAATTCCCAGAAATTGGGGATTGCAATGCAATGTAATTTCTTCTCTCCAGCCTGCTTCTTTCCCAATTACATGGTATTAAATCTGACTGCAGATAATATGGTCTTATCAATTGAATAAAAGACTCTTTTAGGGCAGGACATTTACTTTGGTCACTGATATCTACAATGCTTAGTCCAAAGGCCTGGAACTCAGCCATTCAATAATGACTTACTAAATGTAATCAAGTCATCCACACAGTGCCAAGAAATAAAATAATTTATCTAAGACACTATGATAACTTACCTAGAAGTGAGATTCAAACAAAACATAGTTTGCCTTATTTACTAAAATTGATTTCTAGATTTTACAGATTAAACAGTAAAATTTCTAGGACCATGGAGAGATAAGGGGAAAATCCAGAATAAAAAGGATTTAATTGTGAATTTCTGCTTTACCATTCACACATCCCCCAGGCTCTAATTGTGCAGAAGGACCACCAGAGTACGATTGGGCTTGTGTGGGTGAGGCACACACCACATCCAGATGTCCTTGGTTTCAGACTGCACTGTAGAGCCTAGAGGAAAGCCTGTGAGGAGAGGGGAGAAAGCAGCATTCAGTTAGAGCAGATAATCTAAACAACCAAGGGGCTACAGAGTCAGATCTATTGGAATGTCAGTATCCCAGCATACGAGTTGGTGCTTTCTCCATTTCCTCAAGAATGTCCTACTTTGTGTGTCATCTGTTTCAAGGAGGAAGGAACATTAATTGTGATAAAGATACCAAGCAAGGGCTCAACATAGAGGCAAAGGGGAATCCATGAATGAGACAAAATGGAAGTCACTGATAACCATAACAAGAGTATCTTGAAAGAACGGTGAGGTTCAAAGCCAGAGAGAAATGGACTGAAGACAGACATGGGAAGAGAAAAAGTTGGGAAAAAAATCAAGATTATAATTTTTGTCAGACAAATTTTTCAAAAGTGGGGAGAGGTGTTAGCCACAGTAGTATATGACATACAGGAAATATTTTTAAGATTATAGACATTTGAACACATTTATATGTTGATGAGTATAGTCCATAAAAAAGCAAAATGTGTTTCAAGAGCGAGTAGACACAATTGCAAGAGTCCAGTGCTTAAGCATGTAAAATAAGGTAGGATTGTGAGAATTGGTAGGAGAAATTTTGCTTTACAGGAATAAAACATACAATATGATAATGAATTAGAGTAAGACAGTGGTTTAGCAGTGAGAAATAGGAGTGGAAAGTTGATTTGTTAAGAGAAGTTTGGTTTTCCCTACACAAGATCAGGACAAAAATTAAGAAGCTGAGGTATTAGCTAGAATCAAGCAATTGGTCCTTGACCCAGTACAACACTCACCATGATTCTGACCTGCAAGATGGTTCATCAAGTAGGATTTGCCTGTATGATACGGCCCTACAATGGCCACCACCAGCACTGGCAAAGAAATCTCACCAAGAATTTGCAGAGATTTTTGGTTCACTGAAAGAACCTTGACACTTTCCAGAAGACAAATGGGGTCCATCATTTTGGGTCTGGATGCCATGGCAACCTGCCAACCTAGAAGAGCTTCTTAGTGGAAATCAGATTATAAAGCCATTCTCTAACTCAGAATTATACAAAGCATCTATCAACTTAGGATAAGGTAAGTAAGAGTTCTATGCTTTCCATTAGACAAAATGTAACCAAGAATTAGCATACTGCAGAGGTTTTCCCCCATCATTCCCTCAAGTCTCTTATGATATTGGTAGTGAAATAATATAATATCACTCTCCAAACTGTTATTTCAAAATAATAATATAATTAAAGTTATTGTTATGATGCACTGAAGGCCTACAATATACCAAGCCCTTTGATAATAACTTACATATCCAGCTAAACTGATATTCACAAGAGACTGAAAGTTAGAAATTAACATAACTACTTTGGAAATGAGGTAAATGGTTCTCACAAAGGCTGAGTGAATGTCATTGAGAAAGGATTGAAAATCTACATACTTGAGCAAAATGACAGACTAGCAAACTCTAAGCTCTTGTTTCCCCAAGGAGATATAAACAACAACCAAAATACTAGCTAGAATAACCTTACAGTAGTTCCATAAAACAGTCAAAGGTCCAAAGCAACCAACCAAATACCAAATCAAGAAACAGCCTCATTCAAAATGGTAGGAAATTCTGTGGTTTTTCTGTTGCCCTCTGTCCCCATTGTGGTAAGGTCTTTAAGGAAGTGGCAAATCATTTCCCAATTCCCTCCCCTGATTCAGAGAGAGGGAATTTTATAATGTTCTAACTTGTCAGGGCTGCCTCTTCAGGTCTCTGTTTCACCTCACATGAAACTCAGGGAAGGGTGGCAGAGTGGTAGGGGGTGGTAAAACTTGGATATCAGGTGGAAAGAAGCAGCAGGTATTTCTCAAGGAAAAATGTGGAGAAACAGCTCCACAGATGCCTAGAGCAATAGGTTACCAGTGAATATATAAAATAGACTATCTAAGGCATCAATTGAGTTTCCAATTCCCTTTTTCAAAATAAACAGAGCAGAGCAGACTGCATTTACAATGTTCTGACACCTCATGGGCTGACTGAAGGACTGTTATCTTTTCCATTATTTGGATCTTAGGCAGGGAGAAGCAGTGGGCATTGCTTGTTAAAGCTGCAGGGAGAATGACCTGCAGACACCTATGACAAGATATTATGGGTGTGTGATATTGAGATGTATAATAAGAAACACAAATTTGATCAATGTCCTTATTCCTGGTTTATAGCTCTTAAAACCCTATGTGATGAGAGAGATGAAATTATTTTTCTTGTAACTTTTGGTCTTTTGTCCTCAATTCCTAAAATACCTCCAGATTGATAAAGATGAAAGGAGAGTCTTTTGTTATTTATAACAAGCACCTTTCAACAACAACTGAGTTTATGTTAATGAGGTGATTTTGTAAAGCCCCTAGATCACTACAATGGAGTTGTTTGCTAGAGGAATCAATGTTATTAGAAAGTTGTAACATTTAGCCTGATGCTCCAACCACTGGGGAGCAGAGAAGAGTTGAAAGTTGAGTTAATCACCAATGACCAATAGTTTACTCAACCATATCTATCTAAGAAGTCCTCCATTAAAAAATAAATAAAACCTAACTGAAATGGTTCAGAGAGTTTCTGGCTTGATGAATATGTGGATGTTGTTAGAAGGTGGCACATCCAAAGGAGTCATGGAAGCTCCACATGCTTTTCTTGATATCTTTCCCTTTGCATCTCCTATTTTGCTGTTTATAGGCTGTATCCTTTTTTAAAATAAACCAGTATTCTAGTAAGCAAACTATCCTTCCTGAGTTCTTAAGCCATCCTAGCAAATCATTGAACCTGGGGAAGAGATGGGTAACTCCAATGTACAGCCAGTTAGTCAGAAGCACAGGTGACAACCTGGATTTGTAATTGCATCTGAACTGAGGAGAAGTCTTGTGGGACTGAGCCCTTAATCTGTAGGGTATAAACTAACTCTTGGAAGTTAGGGTCAGAATTGCTTATTGTGAAAAAATGCTCACGTATGTGGTGACCAGAAATAAGTATAGAGAATAGAAAGTTGAGAAGAGAAACTGAATTTTTCTTTTTCTTTTCAGGGTGGAGACACACAATAGACAATCAAAAGTTCAAAGGAGGCATTCTTTGGGAAATTAATATACTTAAAAGGAGCACATATATGGGAAAACTGAAAAAGCAAAACACAGGCCCAGGGAAGATGCATGCTCAAAAAAGCCTAAAAAGATTTTAGAACTTGTCTTAAGTTTAATCCCAAGTTTCAAAATCAAGAGCCAGCTTAGGAAAAGACTTCCTTGTCAAAAGGCCAGTATGCAAAGAATGGGAAAGGTGACTGCTTTCATATATGCTCAATTTTCAGGGGGTGGGAGGGTAATAACTCAGTAGTAAAGCATGTACTTAACATGTCCAAAATCCTGGGTTAAGTACTGAGTACCTTCATTTAAAATAAATAAATAGATAAATAAACATCCAATTTTTCAACAACAACAACAAAAATAACAAGGCATACAAAATAAATGAAAATATGGCCCTTCCAAAGGAAGAATATAAAGTGGTAAAAAAAAAAAAAAAAAAAAACAACCCTGAGGAAACATGTGCATTAGATGTTTTAGGCAAAGACTTTAAAATAACTTTTTAAAAATATGCTTAAAAAGCTAAAGGAAAACTCAGAAAAATAACTAAAGAAAATCAGAAAAACAATATATGAACAAAATTAGAAAATGAACAAGGAGATAAAAATAATTAAAAAAGGAACCAAACTGAAATTCTGAGGCTGGAAAATACAATGAATGAATTTACACATTTTCAACAGGGAATTAGCCTTGGTGGTAAAGCTCAGGGGAAGAGCATTTGAATACATATAAAGGGGACTAGACTTGCACAGGCAAAAAGACTCAGCAAACTTGAAGACAGGACATTTGAAATTATCAATTCTCAGGAGCAGAAGGAAGAAATAATTTTTTTAAAGTGAATACAGCCTAACAAACTTATGGAATACTGTCATATAGACAGGTATATACATTATGAAAGTCCCTAAAGCAGAAGGGAGAGGCAGGGCAGAGAGATTATTTGAGGAAATAATGGCTAAAAATTCCCAATGCAATGAAATATATAAATCTACAAATGCAAGATATTCAACAAACTCCAGTAGGATAAATAATCAGAGACCAATGCTGAGGCATATTATAATCAAACTGTCAAAAAAAAAAGAGAGAATCTTGAAAGCGACAAAAAGCAGTAACTCATCACATCCAATAAGATTGTCAGTCAATTTATCAACAAAATATTTGTAGGCCAGAAGGCAGTGGAATGATATGTTTAAATTGCTAAAAACTGAGTGATGGGGTAGGGGGGAACCTACCAATCAAGAATACTGTTTCCAGAGGAGGGGGGTCAAGATGAGGGATAATAACTTCTCACAGAAATGTGACTGAAAACTGGCAGAACTCCTATACAAACAAGATTTCAAGAGATATTTCCACATAATTAGGGAGGAGTAAAAACTTCAGGTTGGGACCTGTGCACCTAGGGAAGGACTAAGAGGAAAAGGAAGACTGTGCAAATAGACCCTAACCCTGAGGAGTGAGTAGGTCAATCCACAGACTTGGCATCCCAGTCCTGGGGTCCTGCACAGAGGGGACAAATCCCCTTGGCTACTTGGAGAAAGACTGAAACAGATAGAAAGGCTGGAAAAGCCTAGACTAGAAGGAGTGAATGGGTGCTGGTTTGCCACCAGACAGGTTGGAGACAGGTCAGCCTGAGCAACTACCACCTTACTGTACACCCCAGGAAGATTTTCTATTCAAATAACAACAAAAAGAGTACTGTTGTCGTTATATCTATATGAGATAAAAAAGTTATTTCAAGCACTATTAAAAGAGACAAAGAAGGACATTATGTTAAAAGAGTCAAGTTTATCTAGAAGATAAACAATTCTAAATATGTATACCTGAACCTCAGAGTTCCAAAATATGTGAAATAAACATTGACAATATTGAGCAACAGATCACTTAACACTAATACAATAGTTTAATACCTTACTTGCAATAATAGGTAGAAAAAACAGAGTACTTGAATAACACTATAAATTAATTGAACCTAACAGACATATACAGAACACTCTCATCCAAAAAGAGAAAACACGTTTTCCCAGATGGGCATGGAATATTTCCAAGGATAGACCCTATTTTAGACCACAAAACAAGTCAACAAATTTTAAAAGGTTAAACTCATACAAAGTATCTTTTCTGAACCCAATGAAATGAAACTGGAAATTAATAGATGGAATAAAACTGCAAAGTCTACAAATATGTGAAAACGAAACAAAATACAATTAAGAATAAAAATAAACTACCTGAAAATAATGAAGTCTATGTATGGAAAAACGCACAGGTAACTTCATCCTCATAGGTAAACTACTGAAGAGTTTTCCCACCCTCCTGCCTCCCCTTTTTGAGAAGGAGACTGCACACTTTAGGTCAATGTTCCCACACACTTGCTCCTTCTCCCACTTGCCACTCTTCTTCTGTTTCAGGAGGATGTCTTGAATCTTGAGAGATTTAGTCCAATGTACTTAGCTGAGAGGGGTCAGGATTTTTCCAACTTAATCCCATAAATGAAAATAAGAATGAAAATGCAAATATTGTTTTATATTATATTGAGAGACATATACATATATTTAGAGAGAGGAAGCAAATCTAGGAAAATGCCACCAGTGGGTAAATCTAGGTGAAAAGTTTATGAGATTCCCTTGTAATTGTTTTCCAAGGCAAATTTGATTTTAAAAATTAAGTACTAAAAACACAATTATACCATGGTTCTTCTGGCATATTTCTGATTGGCATTATAATAAAAGTTCCCTATAATATCTATGCATATTTCATAATCAGACTATATAAACATGATATTATATTCAAGTGTCTCAACTATTCAGTTCCATATTTATTGGTCAAGTATTCAAGATGCCTCAAATACTATCAAAAATATTTTTAAAAAATACCAGCTTTATCAGTTACTACTTGTGTGGCCTTAAACAAGAAGCCTCCCCTAGCTAAACCTAAGTTTTTAAGAATAATTATAGGGGTATTATAAAAAAATGGTAAGTCCAGTCTGGAGGATGTTTTGATAATAAAATCAGATAAGTCAAAGCTTATATATGAGCATAGTATGCAGCACAAAATGGGATTTCAGTGCATGCTTACTGAATTAGATGGAGATTTATCCACAATAATTGCACTAAACAAATTGGGTTACATATTTGAACACAATCTGCAAACTTCAGGTTACTAAGAAACAAGGTCTATAATTTTTTTTTTCAGAGCAAAGCAGCAAGAAAATTCAAACACTGCTCCTGTACCATCTCCTTTTTTCTGATTCTTCATTGTGGGAGAAAAGAATACAAAGGTAAAACAGGATCCTCTAACAGCTACATTATAATGACCAGAGTTGTCCAGTCCCCCTCTTTAAATGGAAAACTTAAAGGAAGCTGCAGGAAAATGTGAGAGAAACAACTTTATAAAAACCAGGTCTGCGGAATAGAATAGAAAGCCCAGAAATGAACTCACAAGCTTTTGGTCAACTAAACTTCGACAAAGGAGGCAAGAATATACAATGGAATAAAGATAGTCTATTCAGCAAATGATTTTGGGAAAACTGGAGAGCAGCATGTAAATCAATGAAGCTAGAACATTCCCTTACACCATACACAAATATAAACTCAAAATTGATCAAATGTTTAAACATAACACAAGATACAATAAACCTCCTAGAAGAAAACATGGGTAAAACATTATCTGACATACAGCTCAAAAATGTTCTCCTAGGGCAGTCTACACAAGCAGTATAAATAAAAGCAAGAATAAACAAATAGGACCTAACTAAGCTTACAAGCTTCTGCACAGCAAAGGAAACCATAAGTAAAACAAAACAAAAATATAAGGAATGGGAAAAAATTTTTGCAAATGATGAAACCAACAAAGGCTTGATCTCAAGAATATATAAGTAGCTCATACTACATAATAAGAAAAAACCAACAGCCCAATTCAAAAATGGGCAGAAGATCTAAACAAGCAATTCTCCAAGGAAGACATACAAATGATCATTAGGAACAAGAAAAAATGCTCAAGATCACTAATTATCAGAGAAATGCAAATCAAAACTACAGTGAGGTATCACCTCACAACAGCCAGAATGGCCATCATTCAAATGTCCACAAATGACAAATGATGGAGAGGCTATGGAGAAAAGGGAACCCTATTACACTGCTGGTGGGAATGCAGTTAGGTGCAGCCACAGTGGAAAACAGTATGGAGATTCCTCAAAAGACTAGGAATAGACATAACATATGACCCAGTGATCCCACTCCTGGGCATATATCAAGAAGGAACTCTACTTCAAAAAGACACCTGCACCCCAATGTTCATAGCAGCACTATTTACAATAGCCAAGAGATGTCAACAGCCTAAATGTCCATCAACAGATGACTTGATGAAGAAGTGGTATATTTGTACAATGGAATACTATTCAGCCGTAAAAACTGACAACATAACGCCATTTGCAGCAAAATGGATGGTCCTGGAGAATGTCATTCTAAGTGAAGTAAGCCAGAAAGAGAAAGAAAAATACCATATGAGATCTCTCATATGTGGAATCTCAAAAATTTTTAAAATGAATATAAATACAAAACAGAAACTGACTCATAGACATAGAATACAAACTTGTGGTTGCCAAGGGGGCAGGGCGGGGGGAGGGACAGACTGGGAGTTCAAAACTTGTAGATACTGACTGGCATATGCAGAATAGATAAACAAGATTATACTGTATAGCACAGGGAAATATATACAAGATCTTGTGTTACCTCACAGTGAAATGTGTGACAATGAATGTATGTATGTTCATATATAATTGAAAAATTGTGCTTTACAGTGGAATTTGACACAACATTGTAAAATGACTATAACTCAATAAAAAATGTTTTAAAGAAACAGACCTGTGATTTCTTAGCTGTGAATAAGTCACATAATTTTTAACATCAAATTAAAAAACTGCAGCTATTCAATCCTGTTCCAGGTTGGTTTTCAAAATGTGATCTACAGAAATAAAATCACCCAGAGGGATTGTTAAACCTAGGTTGTGTATGTACAAAACATGCTACAAATGATTCCAATGTTCTTATGAAAAACAAACCCACAAATGCGGGGGCGGGGGTTGGGGGACAGGGGAAGAGAGAGAATAAGAGGGAGGAAGAGGGAGCCAGAGAGACAGAAAGAGAAAGATAGTTTTGATGTGATCGTAATGTTTAAGTAATAAAGATCAGGGGTGAGGGGACTAAATTTATCTCTACATAGAGATTTACAGAGCTCTCAATGTGAGCTTTCTTAAATTGACTAATAGAAACATTAAAAGGAAACAATCTCTATAGATGACAGTTCCCTATAACCTCCTTGGCAGGGACTGTCTTATTCTCTGAATTCTAACGCCAGCCCATAGAGCTTGACAGAGCAAGAGAGGCAGGCCCCCAGGAGGACTCTCTCAAGGAGAAGAACATCGAGGGGGACACAGTGTGTCTGGCTGTCACTTTGCAGCTGCTACTGGTCCATAAAGAGAAGCTGAGCTTCCTTTGAACTAAAGCCAGCCACAGACCCCTGCATGCCAGACAGCAGGCCACTTGCCCTTCCTCAGGTGTCACTTTGAATCTGAAATCAATCTTGCTAACTACTACATACAGAATAGATAAGCAACAAAGTCCTATTGAACTATATTCAGCATCTTGTAATAACCTATAATGAGAAAGAATATATATATATCAATCACTGTGTTGTACACAAGAAACTAACACAGCATTGTAAATCGACTCTATTTCAATAAAAACAGAAAAGACATCAATTTTGCACTGCATGTAAAAGACAAGGACATACCTGCTCCACACACTGGGGATAAAAGAACGGTTCTCAGTGCCTCTCACACCTTGCTCACTAGCTCCTCCTACCAGTCTGACTCTCCTTCATGAAAGCTAAAAAAGAGCGAGGAGGTTCATCTTTTCTTGGTCCATCTAGTATGATGGTAATAAAACTGAAGCTGAAAGCAAAAGTAATTCATGCTGTTTTTCAGTTAGCAGAGTCATGCTAGAACCACTGATTACATTTCGAATATGGGTGTGTAGTTCATGGTGAGAGGAGATTAGAAAAAGCTATTTAATAGTCACATCTTAACATATGCCACTGCTTTCTGTGGGCTGCCCTGCACTGGAAGGCCTTCATAGCCCCCCTTCTTGATACATCTCTCCCCCCGTGTAAAGTTGCCAAAGGCGGCTTAAGTTTCCTTAGCAAACAAGAAAAATAGAAAATCCATGGCACAAATGTAAGCAAGGCTGTATACAACAAGTATATTTCAAGCATTTTCCTCTTGGCGGGGATTCCTGGGTATTTTTGTTAGTAAAGGGCTTTTAACATTTTACATCTGTTCCTTAATATATATGTTTAGTTAAATGAAAATCTTTTATCATAATTAGAAAATAAAGATTAAAGATGGAAATGAACAACCCTTCATTGTATTATCTGGAGATGCTCACTATTGGCATTTTGCTCAGCATGCCTGTACTTCCCTAACATATGGACCCACTCCTAACATAGATACACTCTTTCCACAGGAATTTAGCCAATTGGACCAGTTCCAAAGGGATGTATTTGGTCAGATAAGAAAGTGACTGGGGGCACACATTTGTGAGAAAGAAAATGGAGCAGCGTATAAGGGAAAGGTGAGAAGTGCAGCAGGGAGATGTCCAAGGAAGCCAGACTGTGAGGGTATAGGGAGTACTTCTCCTTCCTCATCTTCTCCACCTTCCTCAGCATTCTCCGTGTCTATGGTTACTTCTTCATAAAAGGCCAGATAGTAAATATTTTAGGCTTTTTGAGATATAGGGTCTCTGTCACAACTATTCAGTGAAAGCATCCATGCAATAGGTAAACATATGGGCATAACTATGTTCCAGTAAGACATTGTTTACAAAGGTGGACAATGGGAAGTCATCCTGGTTTAAGTAAATGTGGTGCTACGATATACCAGGGGTTGTCATCAGCTCATATATGTATCATTGTCTTACAAGCCAAGTAAAATGGTCCAAGTCCAGAATCTCAGGCTGAGTGTCTGCTTCTAGTGCCATTTGGGTTAAACAGTGTCTAACTATCCTCATTGTCTTGGAGCAGAGATGCAGAAAAGGAATCTGTGTACTGTCCATGTGTCTATGAATCATCCACATGGGTTCCTGCCTGGTCCCCAAGCCATGCATCCACACATCTATGCCAGTAACTGTCTCACTCCCAACAACATAGCACTGCCAGTAACTCCTAGATCAGCCAAAGAGAAACAAAACGTGATGGAATACACTCAGTGGTAGTGAGGAAGAGGCTGGTTTGTTGTGTGACATCTGCCCAGGTCTGCAGGCCTCTGTGAGTGTGGGAGGAAGCCTGACATCTGGATAAGTGTCAAGGTGACTGTAAACTAAATTTTGGAATGGGGACTAGGAAGACACCAAGCAGCTATCTGGGTATTTTTCAAATTCATTTGAGTTGGTAAAATATCCACTCTTGTTTTCAATTAGTCTTTTCCACATGTGGTAGTTGCTTTTAGGGTCCCTACATTTCCAAAAATCCACAGAAGGGAAAAAGAAGCCTAAAGCTGAGTGATTATAGAGAGTTTAAGGCTAGAGTGGGAAGGGGAAATTCTGATAAGGGTGGATTGAGGGTTGAAGTATATAGTTATGGGAACATTTAAATAGACCTCAGGATAGAGTTCTATTAGATTTGAAGGGGAACATGTTAGCATCTCCAGTCTTGGAATAGCCAGTATCCTTTCCATTTGGCTTTTAAACAGCCAGAATGAAAGTGTTGCATGGGATACAAGTAGGAACCAGGAGTACCTTATCTAATAATTCTTGAACTATTAGCACCCATCAAGTTTCTCTTGTGTTATATTATATTGGGGGATCTTGGTGGGGTGGGCATGGACAGAACTAATTCTACTTACCATAGCATTCTATTATGGGGTTCTCCACCTCATACATGCCCAATTTAAGTTAAATTCCTTGTCTAGAAAGAAGAGAACTCCTGTCCACTAATTGACATAAGTCCACAGTAAGATTGGTACTAGGTTGAAGAGGACAGAGAAGCTTAAGGAAGTCAGGTAAAGTCATTAGAGGTAACAAAAGTGAAAGAAATGAATAGGAGACCTGTGAAAGGAGTCCTGCAGTATCACAATGAAGTATAATATCCCAATCCATGAAGTTATTGGAGTAGTTGGTCTAAGAGGAAAATTGGGTTGACACAGAAGGGATCTTATAGATATACTAAAGGACTGGGAGGCAAACTATGAGGGAAATTATCAAAACCCACCACTGGCAGTTTGGTGACTTTGAAGAAGGTGCCAGAAAAGGAAGCAGTGTTAAAAGTGAAATATGTCACTCCAAAATTAAAGAGAAATGTGTTAGGGTGCCCTTCAACTCATAAAGGTAACCTCACCCTGTGAATTTAGTGGGAACTGTGGTCAAAGAATGCTTGCTTCCTCAGAGCTAATTTAGTATTCCTCCTGTGAGTTTTGGGGGCTTTTCTTTCTATTTGGAGTCTAGACAGTCCAAAATGCAGTGAAATTTTCTTTGTAATGCCAGCAAGTATTCTGTTCAATGGAAGCCCTTATTTTGGGGTCCTGTCTTTGTTCAGATTTTTGTAATTGTTTTAATTGTAAAGCCATGTGATTTGATAGTGAATTTTCTATTTTTTAGAAATGTACCCTCACAATGCTGAGCTGATATCTGAAATTCAGGCATCTCAGCATTTTAACAGTAGACTTTTTTCTGTCATAAAGCTCAAGTCTTATATCATTCAGAAAGCTGTAGCTAGAGCAAAGGCTACTTTTGTAATTCAGTTCAAGCCTTGACTGATCTTTCCAAATAGTTTCTAATTGCTGGTGTTAATTTGCCATATTTCATCCTTCAGTTGTTTACAATTTTGAACACAGGACCAAACGATTTTAACAAGATAAAACTTGGAATGGCTTCTAACCCTTTTTCTCTAACTCTTACTTTCTGACTGAACTCAGCAGTAATTTGAGACCCCTCCAGGTCTTCCAAGATAGTGGTCCATTTAGCTTTCTGAAACCAAAGAAAAGTATCATCACAAAAAAGTTTATAAGTTGATATAAGTTTGGGGAATCTCAGAGAGTAAGCAGCCAAGGCTTCTTGATTTTTTGCATAGTTTCCCTCTTTCCTTTTGGGACTTGGGGAAATCACTCGCCATGCAATTTAATTGAAGACAAAGGTTTAAATGCTACTTTCTCAGTTTGTTTATGGTTGGGAGTAGGTGGCATGAGTGGTTTGAGCATTGTCTCCAGAAGGTGGAGATCCAAAAGATTTATTCTCCACAGTAAGCTGAAAAGCAGGAGATCATTTTGAGGGGGGAACTTAAAGAGAGGGTGAAGAGGGAAGAATGGAGGCCCTGGAGGATAGGGCATATGGGATTGTGTTTGAGCAAGCAAACTCCTCTGCTGCCCTCTTGTGGATATCTGTGGCTGAGCAGCCAATCATCAGGCTCCCACTAACGAGCAACTGGTAGGTTGCTTTCCTCCGTGACAGTAACCAGGATGCTGAATCAGTCATAGCCACACTTTAAAAAGATTAACCAGGGAGGCCGAGGGTGGGAAGGGATAGACTGGGATTTCAAAATTGTACAATAGATAAACAAGATTATACTGTATAGCACAGGGTAATATACACAAAGTGTTATGGTAGCTCACAGAGAAAAATATGTGACAATGAGTGTGTGTATGTCCATGTATGACTGAAAAATTGTGCTGAACACTGGAATTTGACACAACATTGTAAAATGATTATAAATCAATAAAAAATGTTAAAAAATTAATTAATTGCTTTGTTTGTTTGTTTGTTTGTTTAGGCTCAGCTAGTCTTCTGTTGTTGGTAGCTTATGAGAAGTTTCCCCTATTTTCTGTCCTAGTCCCAAGGTTTAGAGTCAAGGAAGAAAGCAAAGCATTTCACAAATGTATGAAGCTGTTCCCTGCAAAGAGCTCCTGGATTGTGACTAGGTGGGATCAGAATGGTCCTTCTCAAGTGTCCAGATTGAACTTCATTCAGGGTGCCAGGGAGTTACTGAGCTATTTCTGCTGTTTTTTTTTCCCTCCAGGAGGGTGCTAAGCATTTAAATATCTATATCTATATCTATATCTATATCTATATCTATATCTATATCTATATAAAAGTCACATGTTCATTTGTACTTTGGGAAAAACAGTGAGAGAAAGAGAAAGGTCACCTGTGATGTCAACACAGTGACAAGCTGTTGGTGGTTTGCATTGTATCATCCTGTGTGTACATGTATCTTTGAAGAGTTGTATCCTATTAGAGAAGATGTTCTAGACCCCTCTTCTCACACAGCACCATAATTGCAAACATGTTCCTCAGCCATGCTCATCTTTTTCACCTGTGTAGCCGTCCTCATGCTCACATCAGTGTCATTACACTCTGCTATCACTTGTGAGGATGGGAAGATTTAAGAGGTGTCCCCCGTGGCAGCTCCTTGTTGTCACTCAAGCCTCAGCTCCAATACTGCCACCCCAATGTAACCTTCCCTCTCCCTCAATCTAGGGAAACTCCTCTGTCATTTATTATTTCCTTCATGCCATGCACCAGTCCTATCGGTAATGAATTTGTTCATTTATTTGTTGGCTTGTTTTTGGCTCTCCCCTGAGAGCAGAAGCCTTCTCTATTTTCTTTATCACTCTGTCCTCAGGGCTCAGGGTAATATTGATGCCAAGAACTTGCCTGGGTTGTAACTGTTCACTGATTGGCTGAATTCATTCTGTGGCTGGACCATCTGTACTAAATGTGTTTATGTGATTTATTTTTGCAGTGCATTTAGATTGTACCCTGAGTTATAATATTTTTAACAGCATTGCAAGAATGCCTTTCTACAATTGGACAGTTCTTTTCTCTCTCCAAACATTAAATTGATACATTTTAAACATACAGAAAAGTGGAAAGATAGTGCAATGAACACCCATATACCTTCCATTAAGATTTAAAATTTGTTAATATTTTGTCACGTTTACTTTCTCTCTCTACATACTTTATTCGATGAACCATTTAAAACTTGTTTCATGACAATTCACAATACCCCTAAGTATTTCAGCATGCATTTCCCAAGAATAAGTATCTTTTCCTAAATAAACATTTGTTATTAGTGTAACTGGGAAAGAATGGTAATTTATAATTCTCTAATATAACCTGATAGCCAATATTTGAATTTCCCCAATTGCGTCTAACATACCTTTTTAGCTGTATCATTTATTTATATCTTTGAATCAGGGTCAAACCAAGTATCATGTCCTATATTTATTTGTTATATCTGTTTATATAAACCTAGAAGTATCATTTTGTGTTTTTAATGTGTTATTCATTTTAAAAACAGCATTGAATTTTAAAAGAAACTAGTTTTCATATAGAATATCCCACCTGTTTATTTTCTCATGGTGTCTTTTATATTGTTTTTCTTTCCCTATGTTTCCTATTACTGAAGTTATATCTGGATACCGGCTTAGGTTATGTGAATATAATCACTTATAGTCATGAGTCTTTTTGATATTAAAATTATCCCAAACTTGCCCATGATATGTCCATTTGGCATATTTGATATGACCTATTTGATATGACCTCATTAATCTTTGAGTGTACTTTTGTTTTCTGGCACCAAACTATATCATAGCCACATGTTGTGTTTTTCCCCTACACCTGCAATCAATCTGTGATTTCTCTAAGGAACATTGTTTGCTACATTTTTTTAAGTGAACAAAAATTTGAAAACAAAAATCTGGGTGTTGCATTTATTCAATATTTCTGCAGTACTGTTGCTTCAAAAACATTTTAGTGGGCCAAACTGCTATATATATATATAATATATATTTATATATATATATAATATGTATACACATACACACACACTTTTTAATTTAATTTTTATTAAAGTTTAGTCAGTTTACAATGTTGCATCCATTTCTGATACACAGAATAATGTTTCAGTCATAAACACATACATATATTCATTTACATCTTTTTCTTTATATGTTACTACAAGATACTGAATATAGTTTCCTGTGTTATACAGTATAAACTTGTTTATCTATTTTATATATCTTAACAAGTTTTTAAGTGTGTAGTGCAGTATTGTTAACTGTAGGCATAGTACCATACTGCAGCTCTCTGGAACATACACATCTTGTGCAACTGGACAACCTAATGAGCAACCAATCTCCCTTTCATCCTCTTCATAGCTCCTGGCAACCAGCATTTTATTCACTACATCTATGACTTTGACAATATTTAGGCACCTCATGTAAGTAGAATCATGCAGTATTTGTCCTCTGTGACCAACTTAATTCGCTTATATAACGTCTTCCTATTTCATTCATGTTGTGTTAAATGGTGGGAATTCCTTACCTTTTTAAAGCCGAGTAATATTCCATTGTATGATTAGACCACATTTTCTTAATCTACTCATTTGTTGCTGGACATTAACTGTTTATAGCTTTGTCTATCTTATAGTTCTTTGTTCCTCTTTTCCTTTCTTGCTGTCTTCCTTTGTGTTTTGTTGATTTTTGTTACTTTTTGATTGTTTTCTCTTTTTCTTCTGTCTTCTCTGTTGGTATTTTCATGTCATGTGGTTACCATGATGCTTGCATAAAATATCTTAGAGTTATGTCTCTTTTTAAACTGACAATAACTTGACTTCAATCACATACAAATACTCTACTCTTTTACTTCTCCAACTTTATATTTGTTGTCACATTTTACATATTTTTATATTGTGCATCCATTCATAACTTTTTATACTTATGTTTATTTTTAACACTTTTGTGTTTTAACTCTTATACCAAAATAAGCTATGATTTACACACTACTATCATAGTGTACAATATTCCATATTTGTTTATATATTTATATTTATCAGTGAGTTTTATTCTTTGGTATACTTTCCTGTTGCTATTTAGTGTCTTTTCTTTTCAACTTGAATAACTCCCTTTAATATTTCTTGGTGATGAACTCCTTCAGCTTTTGTTTGTCTGAGAATGTCTTTATCTCTCCTTCACTTTTGAATACCAATTTTGTGGGATATAGTAGTCTTATTTTACAGTTTTTCTTCTATCAGCATTTTGAGTATATCATTTTACTCCTTTCTAGCCTATAAGATTTATGCTGAGAAATTCTCTCATTTCTGGGCTCACTATCCTGTTCCATTGGTCCATATGTCTGTTTTTGTACCAATACAATGCTGTCTTGATGACTGTAGCTCTGTAGTATTGTCTGAAGCCTGGGAGAGTTATTTCTCCAGCCTCTTTCTTTCTCTTCAGTAATGCTTTGGTAATTCTAGGTCTTTGATGGTTCCATATAATTTTATAATGATTTGTTCTAGTTCTCTGAAATTTGTCCTGGGTAATTTGATAGGGATTGCATGAAATCTGTACACTGCCTTGGGTAGTGTGAGCATTTTAACAATATTGATTCTTCCAATCCAAGAACATGGGATATCTTTCCATTTTTTAAAGTCTTCTTTAATTTCCTTCAGCAGTGTTTTATAGTTTTCTGTATAATTCTTTCACCTCCTTGGTTAGATTTATTCCTAGGTATTTTATTATTTTGGGTGCTATTTTAAAGGGGATTGTTTCTTTACTTTCTTTTTCTGTTGATTCATCATTAGTGTAAAGGAATGCAACTGATTTTTGAACATTAACTTTGTGACCTGCTTCCTTGCTGAATTCTTTAAACAGATCTAGTAGTTTTTGTGTGGACCTTTTAGGGTCTTCTATATATAGTAACATGTCGTTGGCATATAGTGACACTTTTACCTCTTCTCTTCCAATTTGGATCCCTTTTCTCTCTCTTGCTTGATTGCTGTGTCTAGGACTTCCAAGACGATGTTGAATATGAGTGGTGATATTGGGCATCCTTGTCTTCTCCCAGATTTTAGTGGGAAGCTGCTGAGTTTTTCACCATTGAGTAATATGCTGGCTGTAGGTTTGTCATATATAGCTTTTATTATGTTGAGATATGTTCCATCTATATCCACTTTGGTAAGAATTTTTATCACAAATGGGTGTTGAATTTTATCAAATGCTTTTTCCACATCTATTGAGATGAGCATGTGGTTTTTGTCCTTTCTCTTGTTGATGTGATGTATTACATTGATTGATTTGCATATGTTGAACCATCCTTGTGTCCCTGGGATGAACGCCACTTGGTCATGATGTATAATCTTTTTTATGTGTTGTTGGATTCTATTTGCTAATATTTTGGTGAGGACTTTGGCATGTATGTTCATCAGTGATACTGGCATATAATTTTCTTTTTTGGTAGTGTCTTTGCCTGGTTTTGGTATCAGGATGATGATGGCTTCATAGAATGAGTTTGGGAGTATTCCCTCCTGTTCAGTCTTCTGGAAGAGTTTGAGAATGACTGGTATGAGTGAACCCACAAACTTTTGGTCAACTCATCTTCAACAAAGGAGGCAAGAGTATACAATGGAATAAAGACAGTCTCTTCAGCAAATGGTATGGAGGAAACTGGACAGAACATGTAAAGCAATGAAGCTAGAACACTCCCTTACACCATACACAAAAATAAACTCAAAATGGATCAAAGACTTAAACATAAGACAAGATACAATAAACCTCCTGGAAGAAAATATAGGCAAAATATTATCTGACATACATCTCAAGAATGTTCTCCTAGAATAGTCTACTCAAGCAATAGAAGTAAAAGCAAGAATAAATAAATGGGACCTAATGAAACTTACATGCTTCTGCACAGCAGAGGAAACCATAAGTAAAACAAAAAGACAACCTATGGAATGGGAGAAAATTTCTGCAAATGAAACTGACAAAGGCTTGATCTCCAGAATATATAAGCAGCTCATATGACTTAATAAAAGAAAAAACCCAATCCAAAAATGGGCAGAAGAGCTAAACAACAATTCTCCAAGGAAGACATACAAATGCAGATGAAAAAGTGCTCAATATCACTAATTATCAGAGAAATGCAAATCAAAACTACAATGAGGTATCACCTCACACCAGTCAGAATGGCCGTAATTTAAAAAACCACAAGTGACAAGTGCTGGAGAGGCTGTCGAGAAAAGGGAACCCTCCTTCACTGCTGGTGGGAATGCAGTTTGGTGCAGCCACTGTGGAAAACAGTATGGAGATTCCTCAAAAGACTAGGAGCAGACTTAATATATGACCCAGGAATCCCACTCCTGGGCATATATAGAGAAGGAACCCTAATTCAGGATGACACCTTCACCCCAATGTTCATAGCAGCACTATTTACAATAGCCAAGACATGGAAACAGCCTAAATGTCCATCAACAGATGACTGGATAAAGAAGAAGTGGTATAGTTATACAATGGAATACTTTTCAGCCATAAAACCCAACAACATAACGCCATTTGCAGCAACATGGATGTTCCTGGAGAATGTCATGGTAAGTGAAGTAAGCTAGAAAGAGAAAGAAATATACCATATGAGTTCACTCATATGTGGAATCTAAAAATAAAAACAAACAAACAAAAAAAACAAAGCATAAATACAAAACAGAAATAGACTTATAGACATAGAATACAAGCTTGTGGTTGCCAAGGGGGTGGAGGGTGGGAAGGGATAGACTGGGATTTCAAAATTGTAGAACTGATAAACAAGATTATACTGTATAGCACAGAGAAATATATACAAGATCTTATGGTAGCTTCCAGAAAAAAAATATGTGACAATGAATATATATATGTTCATGTATAACTGAAAAATTATGCTCTACACTAGAATTTGACACAACATTTTAAAGTGATTTTAAATTAATAAAAACATTAAAAAAAAGGAAATTCTCTCATAGTTATGGGTTCCCTTGTATGTGACAAGTTATTTTTTTTAATGACACTTTGTAAAGTCTGTCTTCATCTTTTATTTGACAATTGCTTATAATGTGTCTCAGTGTCGACTTTGAATCCATTCCCTTTGGCTTCTTTATGCTGTATGAATATGGATATTTATTTCCATCCATAAATTTGGGAAATTTTCAACCATTATTTCTTTCTAATAAACTTTCTGTCCCTTGTCTCTCTCTCCTCCTCCCCTCATACTGTTCTAGTATTTCCTTCCTTCTACTCACTTTGGGCTTTCTTTGTTTATTTGTTTGTTTGCTTTAGTTTCTTTTGGTGTAAGGTTAGATTGTTTATTTGCTTTCTTGTTTCCCAAGATAGGCCTTAATTACTATACATTTTTGTCTTAGAATGATTTTTGCTGTGTCCTATAGATTTTGGAATGCTGTATTTCTATTTTAATTTGTTTCAAGGTATTTTTTAATTTCCTCTTTGATTTCTTTATTGACCCATTTACTTTTTTAGAACGTTAATCTTTAGCCTCCATGTGTTTGTTCCTTTTTTTTTTCCAGTTTTCTTATTATAATTGATTTCTAATTTTATAACGTTTTGGTCAGAAAAGATGCTTAATATAATTTCACTCTTCTTAAATTTATTGAGTTTTGTTTTGTGGCCTCACATGTGATCTATCTTGTATAAGACTTTATGTGCATTTGAAAGGAATATGTATCTGCTGCTTCTGGGTGGAATGTTCTGTGTTTATCTATTATGTTCATCTGGTCTGAAGTATTGTTTAAGGTCATTGTTTCCTTTCTGCTTTTCTGTGATCTAGCCATTGATGTAAGTGAGGTGTTAAAGTCCTCAAATATTATTGTATTATTGTCATTACTATTATTATCTTACTGTCTCCCTTTGTGTCTGTTAATATTTGCTTTGTGTATTTAGGTAATCCTATGTTGGATGCATAGATATTTACAAGTCTTGTGTACTCTTTTAAAAATATTTTATTTATTATTGTATGATTTAATTATTTAATTTTGGGGGCAGGGTAATTAGGTTTGTCTATTTTTAGAGGAGCTACTGGGGATTGAACCCAGGACCTCATGCATGCTAAGCAAGAACTCTACCACTTGAACTATACCTTCCCCCCATAAAATTGTTATATCCTCTTGTTAAATTGATCCCTTTATCATTATGTAATGCTCTTATTTGTCTCTTTTTACAGTCTTTGTTTTAAATCTATTTTGTCTGATGTAAGTATTTCTACCCCACCTTTCTTTTTGTCTCCCTTTGCATAGGATATATTTTGCCAATCCTTCACTTTCAGTTAGTGTGTATCTTGATCCAAAGTGAGGCTTTTGTAGGCAACATATACATCGATCTTGTTTTTCATATGTTCAGTCACTCTATGTCTTCTGTTTGGAGACTTTAGTCCATCTACATTTAGAGTAATTATTAATAGGTATGCAATTATTGCCATTTTGTTAATTTCTTTCTGGTTGTTGATAGTTCTTTAAAACTGATTCTGCATTAATCTCAATTTTGTTCTGGAACACCCATTTCATATAGTTTAGATTTTCTTGCCTTATCCTCTAAGATGCCTCAGTTCTCTTCCATATCTTCTTCTCCTTCTCCTCCTACTTCCTCTTCTGTGCTGCACTCAGGATATTGTATTCTCATTTGTCTCCCAGAACAGCAGTTCTCTTGTCAGATGTCTCTAATCTGCTTTTAATAATATATTTTGGGTTTTTAATTTCAGCTATTCCATTTTTCATTTAAAGACTTTTCCATTCCTTTTGAAATTTGCTGTCACTATATAATTTTCTATTACTTGCAAATATTTTAAAGTTTGTCTTTTATTTGTTTAAACAGAGAAAGCTTATGAGTTTGTAATCTGTATTCAATAATTTTCAACATTTAAATTTTGTTAGTCACTTTATTCTTTTTTTTTTTTTGGAAGGGTGTTTGCTCATTGTTTCCTTTTGAGCTTGGCAATTTTTAAATTGTTATTGCTATTTAATTTCTTTTAAAATTTCTTGTTGGAATTGTAAGATGAATAGGGTAAAATTATCTTCCATTCTGAAGGATTCATATTTAATTCTTTAAGGTGCCTGTGGATATTACCAGTCCAGAGTCATCCTAAACCAAAATTTTGGCTTGAGTTCCTGGACCATCCAAGAGATGCAACCCTGTAGTAACTATATTTACTAGCTTCTGTATTTAATGGTTTGGCATCTTGGGACATTGCAGTCCCTGAAGAGACTGATCAAACTGGGGTTAGCCTATTCTTAGAAATAGTAAAGGACTCCCTTGCAAGTGTGCCTTTTGTAAAAAACCAACCAATCAATAGGCTATATTCCAGCCACCTCCTCTATCAGCCTTCACACTCTGGGCCACTATCCAACTGCTCTAATCACCTGAGGATCAGATATCAGTCAACTATGGACACCCCCATACCATACAGCCTGCTGAAATTATTCAAACTAACCAATCTTAACCTGACTACTTTGCTTCACCCCTTCCCTTTCCCCTTCCAGCAGCAGCCACAATAAAGCTCTTGCCCAGGTTTCACCTTGCTCACTCTGCTCCTTACTGACCCTGGTACTTTCTTGTGTTGCCCCACATTGTCATGGCATGCCCTCTCCACTTGGGAGCTGTGAATAACAAACCATCTTTTCCATGACAATCATCTCCTTATCTGTTGGCCTCACCATATTTGAATAATAACAAAACATACACTTTAAAACAAACCGCTGGCTGCAAATAAATATGATAGCCATGAATCTTTTTTTTTTTTTTTTTTTGCTTCTCTTCTCTCTCCTTTCCATACTGTATCAAATCAACATTGAATATAATGCATTGGGAGTGAGGGAAGGCAGATTCCCTTCAAGTTCAAACTTTCTTTGTAGGTGTACTCCAGTTGTTTTCATCCTTGGCTTGCAATTAAAATCACTTGGGAAGGAGGCCTTAAAAAAACACTCATGCTTAGCTCCAAGTCCAGCTCTGTTAAATCAGACACTCTGGTGCTGGTCCAAAGGTCAAGTGTGAGAATTTTTAAGAGCATCCCTGTTGATGTTTATGTACAGAAAATGTTAAGAATAACTAGTTTATTCTTTCAATATTTAAAGGAGGTCTCCCATTAGACCGTGTCTGTCCTCCTAACACCTTCTACTGACAAAGCTGAACTTTGCCATTTTGCCAAGGAAAAATACTTGAGGAGTTAAGCTCTATTTTTTCAGAGTAGAGAATAAAGAGTAGACTTGGAGTTGGGAAGTCAATGAATTGACAAATAGCACAATCACATTGAGAATCACACAAGGTGTATAGTGATCACATTTAATATATTAACATTGAGTAAGTTTAGCACAGTTCCAGGAATACAATAAGTGATTAATATATATTATACTGTTATTATATTTTCTAATATAACATATAGTTTTATTTATAATAAAACCCATTCTAGTTTTATTATCAAATAATGCTGGAATTCTAATTAACGACTCTATGATGTGTGAAATAGTGGATAATTTTCAGGAGAGATGAGATAGCATCTATTCCCTTTAAGCTGAAAAAAACAAACAATGCACAGTTATTCATTTGCCTCATACAGTTTAGGGAGTATTCTGATCTGAAGTTATTTTTTGAAGTGAAAGTTTAAGCCCTTCAAAATGCAGCAAGAATTCATTACTAGGGCTCTACTATGGGAATTTCAAGCTTGGAATTTTTAATGTTCAAGCAAAACATATTTCTTCATTAATAAAGACACTTTGCCATTGAAGCTTCATCACCTTTTGTGTTGAATGGAACTGTTGTCATTGCATTAATGTTCAGTGTTCTTGAGAGGCAAGAATATAGAATTATACATCCCATTTTATATTGCTTTTATTTCTCATAATTGGTTAATATCATGTTATTAAAACCTAAGTCCTTTACCTTTATTTTTCTTCTTTTCTCCTTTGATATTTTAGTACATGCATTTTTACATTATTTTTAAATTGAGATATAACTGGCATATATTACTTTCAGGTACACAAAATCATGGATTTGAAATAGATATATTATATATATATATCATATTTATGTATTTGATACAAATGATCACAATAAGTCTAGTTAACATCCATTGCCACAAATAGCTATATATATTTTTTCCTATGATGAGAACGTTTAATATCTACTCTCTTAGCAACTTTCAAATATATAATACAGTATTATTCACTATGGTCATTAAGTACATTGCATCCCCATTGACTCTTTGGGTGAGCTCTGGATTTTGAACTCTGGCTGCTTATCTCACACCTTCAAAATTGATGGCACGTTCCTTTGTTTGACAACAGCTTCCATGCTCCACTTACCTCACTGAGTTCCCACTTTCCCTTGAAATTTGTCCTAATGATGTCATTCAGTACTAGTTTAATATTTTTATTGTTTTTGAAAAGATACATTTCCTTAATTCCAGAAGTTTAAATTATTTTCAGTACAAGGCTTTGTCTGAAATTATTATTCAGATTTGGTCACTCTATTTCCCAATTCTTAGGCTTCAGTTATTTCCAATTCTCATTGCTCATCCTCTTGCCTCTGTTCTCAAACGTACTGTAGCAGAGCATTCCTGGTACCAGTAAGCTTACGTCTATGTCCTGCCTCGAGTGCCTTTCATCTATTCTGTCTCAGGATTTTCTTTAAACTGAAAGGCAGCTCATTTTGCACAAGCACAGCCTGAAAGTTTAGGGGTGTTAAAGACATCTACAAAAACTCTCAATCAATGGGAAATGTGAGTTGTTGGATAAATCTCCACATTGCCCTTCAAAGGGATACTTCTGAAGTGCATTCTATGTAGTTCTTCAGAATATCCATTTTGGGATTGACCTCATTTCCCAGAAGGGGAACCAGTCCCATAACTCGCCTTTCTTGACTTTTCCATTTTCCCTGTCTTACTGTCCCTTTTTGCTCTCTATACTTCTCTGGATTCCTGTCATCACTTCCCAAATAAGCCACATACATCCAAATATCTGTTGCTGTGAAATTGTCTCTCTATAGGAGCTTAAGATCTTACTACTTCTCTATTCATTTCAATTAACCTTTAAAGAAACTACATTATAGCTGTTTATGTTAGGAAACATATGATGGCAAAATTATTATTGCATGCATGGGATATATTTGTATATGTGGATTTCTACTTCACTATAATTGAATTTCTATAAAATCTACATTGAATTTATATTGAATTCTGTAAAGCAATTTTCTCAGGAAAATTCACACATTACTGGATGGATGATGGTTTTGTGTTACCACACGATGGCAGAGTCAGTAAGCCATTACACCTTAGGTTTGGCCTTGTGCAGCACCCGTGGGAACTGTGTTGTTCTCTAATCTGTGCTGGGGATGAACAGACCATGTTGCACAAGTGTAGGCAGAAGTACCCCTGAAAAGTCTGTTATAACCTTCACCAATGCCCCACACTTTCAGCCCAGCTGAGGTCACCTTGATATGTACCCAGATATCAGTCTTCCTCGCTCACTCACAGAGGCCTGAAAATCTAGGAAGATGCCACACAGCCAAACCAGCCTCTTCCAAACCACTACCACTGACTATATCCCATCGAGTTCTTTTTCTCTTTGTCTGGTCTAGGAGCTACTGGCAGTGCTATGTTGTTGGGAGTGAGACAGTTACTTGCATAGTCATGTGGATGCATGGCTTGGGGACCCAGGCAGGAACTCACATGGATGATGCTTAGACAGAATGGCAGTACATCTGCACCTCTGATGCAAGACAATAAGGATGTTTAGATACTGTTTAACCTTGATGGCTACTTGTATACTCCTCCCACAGTACCTCTTAATAGCAAGTGGATTTCTACAAGGGCAATTATCATCACAACTTTAGATGACCTTGGTCTGGATAAGTATTGGCCTCTATATCAACGTTTGATATCTGTCTTATCCACTTTTCTGCCATGGTATTGATATGGTTGCTTTGAAAATATTGGACTTTCCAATAATTTTTGTAATGATAAAAAGTCCTCATAGTTGGCACTTTGCACCAAATACTGTAGTCTGCTTTCCCCAAAGCAGGGACACTCACCTGAAGAACCACCATATAATGTACAAATGAGGAAGTGATATGCTTTCCACATTATTATTTAATCTGTAGGCTCACTTCAACTTTCACCAGTAGGTCTAACTGCTTGTTTTCTTTTTTTTTCTTTTTCTAGAATTGTTACTGAGATTCTCTCCTTTTTACAACCTTGATGGGTTTAAAACATACATGATAATCACTTAATCTGGAAGAACTTTTCTTTATGGCTTTTTTCACTAGGGGTCTTTTTAGTGTGTATTACTATCATGCATTGTATCAGTACTACATTCCTGATTATTTTGATTGTGATTAAAAGTACATAATATGACACTTAAATCATTTTAAATCATAATATTTAAATCATTTTAAGTACACACTTTTGTGGTATTAACTGTCTATAGATAATTGTATAAACAAACTTAGTAACATGCGTACCTCCTTTAAGCATGGGAGATACCAAGAAAATTGAGTAATTCCCTGAAATGGCCCAAGACATCACTTGAAATACCATCTTCATCTAAAACCAAAAGAAAGGAAGGGTATGTTCATTGTACAGATTTAAATCTTAGCCTTCTCCATAAATAACAGTGTTGTTGTTGTTGTTGTTGTTGTTGTTGTTGTTGTTGTTGTTGTTGTTGCTGTTGTTTGAGATTTAGTCATTTTTCTATTCCTGGCACAGAGGGGGACACAACCTTTCAAATGGAGATTTCCATTATAAATATAAAATTGCCTCAAAAAGGCAAAATTGACTTGGGTTTCAGAGAATCTCATGGTTCTTTTTTAAGAAATCTGTCCATTGTAATCTTCAAGCTAAAGGGATCTATGTTAGAGTGTAATTTGCCATCCTTCACATGGGTATACCCTAATTATCTTATGTATTCATGCATAGAAGGATATCCTCATATTTTAAAGATTTTAGGCATTATGAGTAGTGTTGTTGTGCAAAATTGCAGGCTAGGTTTTGTTTGGACACTTTCAAAGCAGTTGTCTAAATACTAGAGACACACTGTTGGGTCCTCAGGTGAACTTTGACTAGCTTTGGAAAAAACTGCCAAACTGTCTTTCAAAGTAGCCACACATGGATTCCTCCAGCAGTGAGGGAGAGTTCCTGTTTTTCTTCATTCTCTATAAATCACAGGTAATATCATTTCTTTGGAGTTTAGTGGTTCTAATAAATGTGCATTTCTATATCATCATTTTAGTTTGTAATTCCTTAATGGTATATGATTTTCTTTGGAAAGGTGTTTGTTAAGATCTTTGCCAGTTTTTATTTGGGTTGTTTGTTATAAAATTTTTGATGTAATTGTGTCCAAATCCTTAATCAGTTTTGTGTTGTGTAGATTTATTTTTCTCAGTGTGTGGTTTGTGTTTAGGTTTTCTGAATAAGATCATAAACAATGTTTAAATTTTTATTTTTTTTAAATTCCATGATACAAATTTTACTTTTGTGGATAGATTTGGGTTTTTTTTTTTAAAGTTCATCACTTAGACAAGGTTATGTAGATTTTCTTACATTTTCCTTTAGAATATTTATAGATGTGCATTTTTATAATTGTATGGACAATTTAGAGTACACTTGGTAAACACTGAGTGGTTGCACCTGCAGTTCCCAGCTGGTCAGAAGGTGGCTCCATGCACACTCTCTGACCCTTGAGGTGCACGTTTCTCACTGAGGGGCTTGGCTCCTTGTGGAGCTAGTGGAGGCTGGGCCTCTTCAGGACCCGTTGTGGTTTCAACTTCAGGACAATGCTCAGGTAAGTACACACAGGCAGGAACCAGACTTCTTCAGGAACCAACAGGAGGCAACATCATGAGAGTAAAAGATGTGGAAAAAGTGGGCAGAAGCTTTCTCTATGTGGTTACAGCCAAGGGTTTCCATTTTCAGAGGATCCAGTAGAGAAGGGGCTTTATATGGAAACTTGTGGAGTTTACTCTTAATTTTGTGTGTGATGTTGACAGTGTCTTGTGTCATTTTGGGGGGATATGGTTTCCAGTGTTCTTGGCACCATTTATTGAGGATAATATCTTTCCCCATTATGTGTCCTTAGCTCTTTTGTTGTGAATTAACTGACAACATAAACTGGGTTTATTCCTGTGCTCTCTATTCTATCACTCTGGTTCATGTGCCTGTTTTTGTGCCAGTACCACACTGCTTAGGTGACTGTAGCTTCATCATGTACTGTGAAGTCAGTGAGAAAGATGCCTCTAGCTGTTTTCTCCTTTCTTAGGATCATTTAGGTTATTCCAGGTTCTTTGTTCTACACAAATGCTAGGATTTCTTGGTTTTTGTGTCCATGAAAAAAAAGCTATTTGAATTTGATAGAGTTTGCAATTAATGTGTACCCTGCTTTGGCTTGATGAATGTTATACCAATGTTCTTCTAATGTATGAGCACAAATTTTGTGGATGTGTGTCCTGTATCAATTTTTTATCACTGTTTTATAAGTTTCCATGTGCAGGCCTTTCACATCCTTTATAATTTATTTCTAGACATTTTGGTTATTTTTTGGTACAATTGTGAAATAAGTTTGTTTTAGTAATTTATCTTTCTGGAACTTATTAGCATATAGAAAGTCAACTCATTTTTCTTTTTTTTAACATTTTTTATTGCTTTATAATCATTTTACAATGTGTCAAATTCCAGTGAAGAGCACAATTTTTCAGTTACACATGTACATATATATATATATACTCATTGTCAAATTTTTCTATCTGTGAGCTACCATAAGATCTTGTATTTATTTCCCTGTGCTATACTGTATAATCTTGTTTATCTATTCTACAATTTTGAAATCCCAGTCTATCCTTTCCCACCGTCTGCCCCCTTGGCAACCACAAGATTGTATTCTATGTCTATGTGTCTATTTCTGATTTGTATTTATGCTGTTTGTTTGTTTGTTTGTTTGTTTTAGGTTCCACATATAAGTGATCTCATATGGTATTTTTCTTTCTCCTTCTGGCTTACTCCACTTAGAATGACATTCTCCAGGAGCATCCATGTTGCGCAAATGACGTTATGTTGTCGATTTATATGGCTGAATATTATTCAATTGTATAATTATACCACTTCTTATTTATCCAGTCATCTGTTGATGGACATTTAGGCTGTTTCCATGTCTTGGCTACTGTAAATATTGCTGCTATAAACATTGGGACACAAGTGTCTTTTTGAAGTAGGGTTCCATCTGGACAGATGCCCAGGTGTGGGATTCCTGGGTCATATGATAAGTCTATTCCTAGTCTTTTGAGGAATCTCCATACAGTTTTCCACAGTGGCTGCACCAAACTGCATTCCCACCAACAGTGTAGGAGAGTTCCATTTCTCCACAGCCTCTCCAGCAGTTGTCATTTGTGGATTTTTGGATGATGGCCTTTCTGACTGGTGTGAGGTGATACCTCATTGTAGTTTTGGTTTGCATTTCTCTGATAATTAGTGATATTGTGTATATTTTAACAATTGATTTTTCTGTATTGATATTTTATCATACAACTTTTATAAACTCATTTATTTTATCAGTTTTTTTTTTTGGTGGTTTGTCTCTGTAACAGCATCTTCAGTATACCCGCAAAAGGAGTAGTTATAATCATAATGATCAGATATAAAAATGTCAGGTTTAAGTGTAAACTATTGGATGGCAAGTCAAGGGCCAACTTGAGTACAAATAATATATACAAAATTGTTAAGAAATACCAAAGGAGAACATAGTTGTAAATTAAGAAGTGTGACAAATACAATCAGGACACGAAGCAGGCACACTCATTCCATCACCCTACTCAAATAGTGATAACTTTTTATAGCCCATTAGCAAGTACAAGTCATTAATGAGGAGGTGATTCATGACAAGGTGAGCACACCATAGAGTGTGCTTTGATGCATTAAAGTGTAGTTGAAAGAAAAGCACATGGTTTACACCCAGTAGATTCCTTACTTCATGAAAAATTTGAACTAAAGCCAGCCCAAGCTTCCTACCATATTCAACTATCATAAGTAAATTAGAGATTTGTTTAACACTTAATATATTGAAGATAGAAAATTAAATCTAGTAGTATAAAGTACCATTAGTTAAAGATGAAATAAGTTAAATACCTTGAAACCAGATGATGTATTTATGAACAGTTTACTGGAACAAATTCATCTATATGGTATAATAGAAGATTTATGAGTAGAGGTAATAAGCCCAACAAGTCTGATGATAGCAGGTTGTTCATAAAAGAATTTTAGTTCAATTTTAATTATTAATTAAAAAAAACTGTTAATATAATTTAATGTAATTTTAAAAGGTACAGGTTTGTAGATTCAGGATATAAGCTTCTCTAGAGAATAAGCATAAACAATGCTGTAGTTTGCTTAAAAGCAGCCACCAATTAAGAAAGTATTCAAGGTTAAGAACACATTCATCTCAATATCAATAGCAAAATAATAAACCTCATAATTTAATACTGGACTAATCTATTAGTAAAAGCAATACTATTCATATTGGTAGCAAGAAATATTTATCCTTGCATAAGCTTATATCAGGATGAATCACTTACTGATGGTTAACAGTAAAATAAACCCTAACCAATACTTAATTTTAAAAAACTGTTAGTCCAACACAGGTTTGCATTTAAGGAATGACTTTGTAAAAGGAAAAGGAACTTTGTAATCACATGTCCTGCATGTTTACCAGGAAGGTTACCTCTAGCACTTCTAATCTTAGAGGCACTGCCTAACAAAGGACATATTTAATGGCCATGGTTTCCTGACACTGAAAATGTAGCATAATCACTTGTTTTCTAAATAAGCAGCTAGGAGAATGGCACAAGGTTTTTACTATCTCTTTTCATCAGTGAAATTGACCTTCCCAATAATAGGTGGGAGCCATATAAAATGAGAAGTTCCTTTGATGCTTTATGTGTTTAATCTATAAAATAAATAACTGAATCTTAACGGATAGCATAGCTTTTAATGGGTTAATAATTATGGTTGTGGTGGCCCCAATGAATATAACCAGCTTCAAGTGATTAAAATTTAGACCAGCTTTTCAAAATGCTGTAGCATGTATTGATCCAATACATTGATTAACATAATAAAGTACTCTAAGAATAATAGCTCAATTCAAAAGTAGAATTCATTTCAACAATAGGTTTTATACCCTCAGAATTGGATCAGAAGATCCCAGTGTTTTAACTGCTGAAAATGTTTCATTTAATGATTAAAGTTCTTTGAGATATGAGTTCAGACTGGAATGATCCCAGTAAGTTTGTATCTATTATACACTTGTCCCAGTATGAGAGGACAAAAGAATTAAGGGTCACTTTATAAAAGCACCATCAAATTAATTGGTGATACAGTAAAATTTTAATAATTTATATATACCCTAGTGTAGAACATGGTTTGCTACAGTAGCAGAACACAATTGCTTCAAACATAAATCTTTATTTCCTTAAGGTTAAGTCCTCTTCCTAAGAACAGATTTACAATCTACATTCTTTTACTAAGTATTACAGGTTTGCTCACTGTGTCACTTTTCACATTAATTAAAGGGAATTCCTAGGTTCTGGAAATTTAGAGAGGCTCAAATATCATCAATTTATGTATATTATTGCACCAATGCTGGCCTTAACCATGGCTTTCACATTAGCAGTTCCTCTTAACATAACTTATCCACTATCCACTGATGTAAACTTAGGCACACTTCTTATACTGGCTGTATGAAGCCTAGCTTCTTATTCCATGCTCTGATCTGGATGAGTATAATATTAAAAATACACACTAATCAGAGCTTTATGGGCAAGAGCACAATCTCAAATAATGTAAACTAGCAATTATTGGTTTATTATCCCCACTGATAAATGGGTCATTTATACTCTCATTTATTAAACAAGAATACATATGATTAATTTTCCCCTCCCAACCCCTAGCCATATTTTTTTATATTTACCTCTACTGTAGCAGAAATCAACAGAACCCCATTTTGATTTAACAGGAGAATCAAAACTTGTATATACCTTCCATGTAGAATATGTAGCAAGTCTACTTTCTCTGATCTTTATAGCTGAATATGTCAGTATCACTATAATAAATGGTTTCAAAATTATTCTATTTTTAAGGGCATTTCAAAATCCCTGGATAACAGAATTATATACAGCCAAATTACATACAGCCAATGTTATTATTCAAACATGCATCCTAACAATATCCTTTCTATGAATTTGAATATCCTACACACAATTTTTAGATGATCATCTTATACATCTCTTACTTTTTAACATTTTTATTGAGTTATAGTCATTTTCCAATGTTGTGTCTAATTCCAGTGTAGAGCATAATTTTTCAGTTATACATGAACATATATATATATATATATATATATATACATTGTTACATTATTTTCCCTGTGAGCTATCACAAGATCTTGTATATTTTTCCCTGTGCTATACAGTACAATCTTGTTTATATATTCTGCATATGCCTGTCAGTATCTACAAATTTTGAACTCCCAGTTTATCCCTTCCCACCCCTCTCCCCCTTGGCAACCACAAGTTTGTATTCTATGTCTATGAATCTATTTCTGTTTTGGATTTATGTTCTCTTTTTAGATTTCTTTTTTATACATCTCTTATTTATGAAAAAAATTAACACAAAGACTAGCTCTATGTATATGTTTCAGTACCTGTCAGTGCATCAGGCATCCCACTACAAACATAAGAATTATGTCTGACCAAAGAGTTTTGTTTGTTTGTTTTGCTTTGCTTTTAGGGGGGAAGTAAGTAGGTTTATTTATGCATGTTTAAATTTATTATTATTATTATTATTATTATTATTATTATTATTATTTAAAATATTTAATATGTTATTATTATTATTATTATTATCATCATCATCATCATCATCTAAACATACAATCTACCACTGAGCTATATCCTCCCCCAAAAGAGCTCTTTTAAAATAGTAAATAAAAGAGGTTTAATCAGTTCCTAGAATCATAGGAATTGATCCTACCCCTAAGAATTTTAAAATGTTCATGCTACCATATTATGCCACATTCTATGGTGAATATAGTCTGTTAAATAAACTATCAGGTACATACCCTAAGAGTATTGTTTTATATCTTTAGTATACTAGTAAACCCTATTTTTACTGTCACTCTGCTGACCATTATCTCAGGAATCATTATTTTAATAAAAAGCTCACATGGTACTAGTATTTCCATTCTAAAAGAAAATTAAATGCACAAGTTATAGAAGCATCCAACAAGTCTTTTCTAACAATAAACACCACATCAATACTATTTATATTGGATATTATTATTAATCTAGTATACTCCAGTCAATGAACAAGTACAAAATTCTTTAATCTAAGAGCATTCACCATTTTAACAATAGCCCTATACATAAAATTGAACTTCGCCCATTTCTTTTCTGAGTGATTGAATTTATACAGGGCATACATCATACAATAGAGCCAATCTTATTAATGTGACAGATGTACACCCCTATGTGTTACACCAAATCTCACTGCCCAAAAAACATACTATTCTTCAAAGCTGTATTATTAAGTATCATCAGAAGCTGAGACAGACTAACAAAACCCACTACAAAATTTATAGCCTGCTCATCAACTGTCCATATAAGATGAATAAAAGCTATTACAATGTGTAATCCAATCATGACAACCCTAAATGCACTAATTTGTATCAAAAACACTGTCAACTTACTATTTATGCCCTGTGCATGGACTGCAACAGTATCATTATCACACACATAAAATAAAACTCTTCTGATCATAATTTTTATCCCCATCATCATATTGTCTATGGTGGTCTGCCACCAGCATAAGGGTTTTTCCTCAAATGAGTAATAACTCAAGATATAACAAAATTCATTAATATCAATCTACAAACATTAGTATTTCTTGCAGCATTTTTCAACATATATTTGTACTTCTGGCTAAAATCTTCCATAGCACTACCTATATTTTTAACAATAAATTATGAAAAAAATGAGATTTTAAACATAGAAAACAACACTCTGATTATTACTAATCCTAACAGTCACAGGATTACTGCCCTTAATATCAACTGTATCAGTGCTTAAGTATGGATTCAGGTTATACACACCAACAGTTTTCAAATGTTTAAGGAAGTACAATTTCCTTTCTGAAAATATGGATTACAAGAGTTTGTACTACATCAATTGAAGCCAATCAAACACTTTAATTAAGGAAAATACTTAGTAGATTGGTGGGCTTCCACTACAGGAAGTTTCAGTCAGCAGATAAATCTTCTAGTAAACTGGCTTCAGTCTATTTCTCTCTAGATCGCTTTGGGCACTCCTTCCATGTTTAGTTTTGTTATCAACATGGGATGTCTTCTTTTTATAAGGTTTTATTTTATTTCTTTTGGTAATGTCTTTTCCATTTCAATTTACTAGTCTTACACCTTGATAAAGTTGATTCTTAAGTATTCTAGTAATATTGATATTATGTAAAATAAAATTCTGTTAAATTATTCTTGATATTATTCATTGTTAGTGTGTACAAGAAAGAAATTCTGATAAATTGACAATTTGTATTGTCTACTTGCTGAAGTATTTGAGTCGCTTACAGCTTAAAAGTTAAGCTACTCAGTGAATTGTTCATGATTTCAAGACTTATATATATATATATGATGTCATCTGATTGGTGAATAGATTTGTTTTTAGTGTAACAATTTTATTTGTTGATAATTTTACTGTCTTTCACCCTGGCTTTTTGTGGAAGTTCCAGGAAAATAGTGAATAAAAGTGTTGAAAGGAAACCTCTGGGCTTTATTCCAGATTTTTATTTACTGTTTCTTATAATGCTGTGTATCATACTAAGATAATTTGTTTCTACCCCTATTTTCAAGAGTGTTTATTCCATGAAGTAAGAGTGGAGTTTCTTAACGTTTCTTGTGATCAATTGAATCAGATTATGTGATTTCTCCTGCTGTAATATTGTTGTTTATTATAGCATTTAGTTTTATGTTAAAATTTAAGACATTGTTTGGTTTAAAATGTTAAAAAATTATAAAATCTTCTGTGGAGACATTTGCTTAAGGTGCATAATCTTTTTATTGTGTGGTTAAATTAAGGTAAGTAGTACTTTAGGTAAGTGGAGGAATCGAATTTAATAGGCAAGTTGATTGTTTTTCTGATGTTTCTGTGGGATTTTATTCCATCAAGATAGTCTTAGGTTATTCCAGGAAAATAGGATTAAGGGATGAGGGGTAGAGAGAGGGTGAAATTAAAATAGTCAGTGGTAACGGTTAGATGAAGTGTGTTAGGGGTCAGTGCTAGGGAACAGGGGCCTGGGGAAGTATTGGATGTTTATGTCATGTTTATGGGCTGTGGTTGGGTCTATGGGTAAGAGCTGGGTTAGGCATTATGGCCTAGTGTCAGGGCAAAGGTCAAGGTCTGGGTCATGGTCTAGGTCAGGGTCTAGGGTTTAGGGTCTAGTGTCTAGGGTCAGAGTCAGGGTTTTAGTGTTCGGGTTTGGGTTCAAGCTTGGGTTGGGGTTCAATTCGGGGTTGGGGCTGGGGTTGGAATCAGGTTAGGGTTAAGGTTAGGGTCAGGGTTCAGGCTTATGGTCAGCATTCAGCCTTAGGGTCAGGGTTCAGGTTCAGGGTCAGTGTTTTGGTTCAGGGTCAGGGTTAGGGCTAGGGCTCTGTCTATGGCTAGGTTTAGGGTAAAGGCTTGGTTTCAGGTTAGGGTTTAGGGTTAGGGTTAGGGTAGGGTTAAGGTAAGGTTAGGGTTAGTGTTAACGGTAGGGTTAAGGTAAGGTCCTGTTCAGCATCTGGGTCTGGGTCAGAGTCTGGGTCAGGGTCAATTTCAGGGGTCAGCATTAGTATCTGGATAGGAGTCAGTGGTCAGTGTTAAGGTCAGTGTTTTTGGTGTGGGGACAAGTTTCTGGGAGAGGTTCAGTTTCAATATCTGTCAGGGTCATGTTCAGGTACAGGGTTTATGGTCAGGGTCAGCAGATTGGGTCAGGGCTTCTGGGTCATGGCTATGGATTGGGCTAGTGTTAGGACTAGGGTTAGGACTAGAGCCAGGGCCAGGGTTTGGGCTTGGGCAGAGTCAGGGCTAGGGTCAGTGTCAGGGTCAATTTCATGGGTAGTGCTGGGTATAGGGCTAGGGGTCAGGGTACAAGTTTATTGCACGGGTAAGTAGGATGTGGGCTCAGGTTTTAGTTAGGGTACATGTTCGTGTTTAGTATGAGGGAGAGGGTGAGGTTGAGGGAGAGGATGAGGGTGCGGATCAGGATGAGAATGAGGCTCGTGTTCAGGTTAGGGGTCAGGGACAAGTTTCTGGTTGGGGTTGGGTCAAGGTTAGGGTTAGAGCTGGGGCTGGGGCAGGTTCAGTGCCAGGGTTTAGTGATAGGAGAAGTGTTCATGGTGAGGGTCAGAGTTCAATGTTAGGGCCTGGATCCCAGAATGGAACATGTGGAGAAGCATACATTCAGTTAGCATAATGGGCAAGGGTAAATATAGAATCACTTACCCTGAGTTCTCACCACGTTTCTTAGAGCCGGTTTCAAGGTAAAGGCCGTTTGTGATGGAAAATCGATTTGGAGAGAGTGCCTCCCCATATATATACATAGGTATGACTGTGTCCAAATCAATGAAACTCAGTGTTCGCAAAAAGGTAGGTGATGGATGGCTTCCACACACATTCAGTTCCGAGATTTATTTTTTAAAATTTTTATTGATTTATAGTCATTTTACAATGTTGTGTCAATTTCCTATTTAGAGCACAATTTTTCAGTTATACATGAACATATATTTCACATTTTTCTCTCTGTGAGCTACCATAAGATCTTGTATATATTTCCCTGTGCTATACAGTATAATCTTGTTTAACTATTCTACAATTTTGAAATCCCGATCTATCTCTTCCCACCCCCCGTCCCCTTGGCAGCCACAAGTTTGTATTCTATGTCTATGAGTCAGTTTCTGTTTTGTATTTATGCTTTTTTTTTTTTTTGATTCCACATATGAGTGATCTCTTATGGCAATTTTTTTCTCTTTCTGGCTTACTTCACTTAGAATGACATTCTCCAGGAACATCCATGTTGCTGCAAATGGCATTATATTGTCGGGTTTTATGGCTGAATATTATTCCATTGTATAAATATACCACTTCTTCTTTATCCAGTCATCTGTTGGACATTTAGGCTGTTACCATGTCTTGGCTATTGTAAAGCTGCTATGAACATTGGGGTGCATGTATCATCCTGAAGTAGGGGTCCTTCTGGATATATGCCCAGGAGTGGGATTCCTGGATCATATGGTAACTCTATTCCTAGTCTTTTGAGGAATCTCCATACTGTTTTCCACAGTGGCTGCACCAAACTGCATTCCCACTAGCAGTGTAAGAGAGTTCCCTTTTCTCCACAGCCACTCCAGCATTTGTCATTTGTGGACTATTGAACGATGGCCATTCTGACTGGTGTGAGGTGATACCTCATTGTAGTTTTGATTTGCATTTTTCTGATAATTAGTGATATTGAACATTTTTTCATGTGTCTATTGATCATTTATATGTCTTCCTTGGAGAATTGCTTGTTTAGATCTTCTGCCCATTTTTGGATTGTGTCGTTTATTTTTTTCTTTTTGAGTCATATGAGCTGCTTATATATACTTGAGATCAAGCCTTTATCGATTTCATTTGCAAATTTTTTCTCCCATTCCGTAGGTTGTCTTTTTATTTTACTTATGGTTTCTTTTGCTGTGCAGAAGCTTGTAAGTTTCATTAGGTCCCATTTATTTATTCTTGCTTTTATTTCTACTAGGAGAAAAGTTTTGATATGTATGTCAGATAATGTTTTGCCTATGTTTCCCTCTTATTGTATCTTGTCTTATATTTAAGTCTTTGATACATTTTGAGTTTATTTTTGTGTATGTTGTAAGGGAGTGTTCTAGCTTCAATGGGGAATTGTACAAAGCATGCAAAGAAGAACCGATACCAGTCCTTCTCAAACTCTTCCAGAAGATTGAAAAGTAAGGAATGCTCCCAAACTCATTCTATAAAGCCACCATCATCCTGATACCACAACCAGGCTAAGACACTACCAAAAAAGAAATTTATAGGCCAATATCACTGATGAACATAGATGCCAAAATCCTCATCAAAATATTAGCAAATAGAATCTAACAACACATAAAAAGATTATACTTCATGACCAAGTGGCGTTCATCCCAGGAACACAAGGGTGGTTCAACATATGCAAATCAATCAATGTAATACATCACATCAACAAGAGAAAAGACAAAAACCACATGATCATCTCAATAGATGCAGAAAAAGTATTTGATTTTTATTTATAGTCCTGGATTTTTATTTATAGGGAGGTTTCTTATTGCAAATTTGGTTTCATTACTAGTGATTGGTTTGTTCAAGTGGTCAGTTTTTATTGATTCAGTCTTGGTGGACAGCATGTTTCCAGAAACTTGTCCATCTCCTCAAGGTTATCCAGTTTGGTTACATATAGTTTTTCATAATATTCTCAAATGATATTCTGTATTTCTATTTTATTTGTTGCAATTTCTCCATTTCTTTTCTTTTTTTGCTAATTTGTGCTCTCTCTTTTTTCTTCTTTGTGAGTATGGCCAGAGGTTTGTCGATTTTATTTACTTTTTCAAAAAACCAGATTTTGGTTTGGTTGATTTTACCTATGGTCTTGTTAATCTCTATTTTCTTTATTTCCTCCCTAATCTGTATAATTTCCTTCCTTCTGCTGCCTTTTGGGGTTTTTTGGTCTTCTTTTTCTAGTTCATTCAGCTGGTGGGTTAAATTGTTTATTTGAGGTTTTTCTTCTTTTTAGAGGAAGGGCTGTATCACTATAAACTTCCCTCTTAGCACTGCCTTTGCTGTGTCCCATAAATTTTGTGTGGTTATGCTTTCATTGTCATTTGTCTCAAGGTATTTTTTAATTTCAGCTTTCACTTCCTCATTGACCCATTGTTTTTTTTAATAACATTTTTTTTAATCTCCAAGCTTTCCTTTTCTTCTTCTTTGTTTCTCTGTTGTTGATTTCTAGTTTCATGGCATTGTTGTCAGTAAAGATGCTTGAGATAATTACTATCTTCTTAAAATTGTTGAGGTTTCTTTTGTCCCAAGTACATGATCAATCCTGGAAAATGTTCCATGTGCACTTGAAAAGAATGTATATCCTATTTTTGGGGAGTGTAATTCTCTGAAAATATCCACCAAATGTAATTTTTCTATTGTATTATTTAATTTCTCTGTTGCATTATTTAATTTCCCTCTGGGAGATCTGTCTAGTGATGTTAATGTGGTGTTAAAATCTCCAACTATGATTGTATTCCCATCAATATCCCCCTTTATCTCTGTTAGTAATGGTCTTATGTACTTAGGTGCTCCTATATTGGGTGAATATATATTAATGTGTGTAATATCCTCATCTTGTATCACTCCTTTAATCATTATAAAACATCCTTCTTTATGGCCTTTGTTTTAATGTCTATTTTGTCTGAAATCAGTACTGCAACACCTGCTTTTTTGGCTTTTCCATTTGCATTTATTATCCTTTTCCATCCTTTCACTCTCAATCTATATGTGTCCTTCTCCCTGAAGTGGGTCTCTTGTATGCAGTATATTGAATGTTCTTGCTTTATTATCCAGTCTGCCACTCAGTGTCTTTAGACTGGAGCATTAGTCCATTAACATTTACAGTAATTAATGACAGATGAGTGTTTATTGCCATTTTGAACTTATCTTTGCAGTTGATTTGGTATTTCCTCTTTGTTCCTTTCTTCTTCCTTTTGTGGTTTGGTAATTTTCCTTTGTATTATCATGAATTTTATTTAGTTTTAGTGACTCCCTTGTAAGTTTTTGGCTCGTGGTTACCCTTTTTTTTAAGTCTATTTACCCATTACTATAACTGTTTTTATTAAACTGATAGTAACATGATCTCAAAATCATTCTACTGAGAACAAGAAATTAAAAAAAAAATTCTGTATTTTCCTGCCTCCCTCTCCCACTCTCAATTATTATATGCCTTCTTTTATAATTTTGTGTTTATTTTATTTGTAATTCATGAGTTATCACCTTTCCAGTTGTGAGTTTCTCATTTATGTAGAATCCTGCTGCTTTTCTATTTAGAGTAGAACTTTCAATATTTCTTTTAGCATGGGCTTAGTGTTGCTAATCTCTGTAGTTTTTTCTTGTCTGTGAAATTCTTTGTCTCTCCTTCTATCCTAAAGGATAGCCTTGCTGGATAAAGTATACTAGTCTGCATCTTTTTTTCATTCAGGGCTTTGAATATATTTTGCCACTCCCTTCTGGCCTGTAGTGTTTGTGTAGAGAAATCAGCTGAAAGTCTTATGGCGGTTCCCTTGTAACTTACTCTTTGCTTTTCTCTTGCTGACTTTAGGATCATTTCTTTATTCTTGACTCTGGCCATCATGATTATGATATGTGTTGGTGTGGGTCTTTTTGGGTTCTTCCTGTTTGGGACCCTCTGAGCTTCCTATACTTGGATATCTGATTCCTTCTTTACGTTTGGGAAGTTTTCAGTCATGATTTCTTCAAAAACCTTTTCAATCACCTTTGATCTTTCTCCCCCTTCTGGGACCCCTATTATGGGAAGATTGGGATGCTTTATATTATCCCATATGTCATTTTCATTTATTTTAATTTGTTTATCTTGTAGCTCTTCTCATTGGGTGCTTTCTATTGTCCTGTCTTCTAGGTCACTAAATTGTTCCTCTGCATTTTCTAGTGTGGTTTGCTCAGCCATTAGATCACTCCTCATCTAAGTCAATGAGTTTATCAATTCTACTTGGCTCTTCTTTATAGCTTCAATTTCATTTTTGGCATATTTTATTTCTCTAAACACTATCTCTTTTAGTTCCCTCAATATTTTGATCACTCCTTTTTTGAAATGATCTATTAGTCTATCAATGTCTATTTCATTGATTTTCTTTCAGGGTATTTCTCTTGGTCTTTTAATTGGGGATGCTTTCTCTGCTTCTTCATCATGCTCATGCCTTTCTGGCACTGTGTTTTATGGAGTATCAGTTATCTATTGTGGTCCTTAAGTAGTTTATCTATCTAATGCCTATGTAGGAATGAGACTTAGAAAAAAAAAGAGAAAGAATTTTAAAAGAATAAAAAAAAGGTTTGAAAAGAGTGTATAATGAATGATAGAACAGGAAGTTGAAGCAGAATAGCAATCGGGTTGAGATGTCATTTAAAAACCTTTAAAAAAGGAGAAAAGTGGAAAAGATGTATCTGGAACCTGTGTGTAATCAATAACAGGACACCAAAGCCAAGAGAAATAAAAATGAATTAAGAAGTAAAAATTAAAAGAGTGATAGAAAATAGAACAGGTAAAAACAGATTTAAAAAAACAAAAAAGGAGGGGCTCAGTGTTCTCCTGTAGACTGTGTGCTTTTGATGTGAGATATTTCTGTCTTTATCCTGTTTTGGAAGCTCAGCTTGCTGTTTCCAGAGGCCCTCAATTGGCACCCTTGTCTGTGCTGCTCCCAGTGCCTGTCAGCAAGCAGATTGTGCCTCCTCCCAACACTGAGTCAGGTGCAGCTCTCCTTTGCTATGGGTGGGCATGTCACTGCCCCTCCCAATGCCACAGTCAGATTTTGCAGACTGGCCAGGTAGAAGGGTGGGTCACTGCCCCTCCCAGCACTGTGGTCAGGGGCTGCGTTCCTGCCCAAAAGTCAGGGGCCACCCTCCTTCTCCTGGTGCCAGTCGCTTTGCTACTTTCTGCTGCTGTGCTCTCCGCCTGGGTCGGTGCTCCACAGGTGGGCTCAGGGAAGACTGAGGAACATCCCTGTCCCTGCATTGGTATATCTAGAAACAATTATTCTGATTTCTCAGCATGTTTCCTAGAGCTGGTTTCAAGGGCAAGGAGCTTTGCCCTGTAAAAATTGTGTTAGAGCGAGTGTCTCCCCTTAGATATGTAGGTAGCATAATTCCCTTAACACAGAAATCCAGTGTTCCCATCAAGCTCGGTAAAGGATTGCTTTCACACACATTAACATCCCAGAATGGAGTATGTGGAAAGGCATTCTTTCATTTACCAGAAATGGAAATTTTACATCTAGAAACACTTACTCAGATTTCTAAGCATATTGCCTAGAGCCGGTTTAAAGGGAAAGTCTGTTTGCACTGGAAAACCGAGTTGGAACCTGTGACTACCAATAGATATGTAAGTAGTGTTGTTCCCCTAACACAGTAACAATGTGTTACCAACAAGCTAGTTGAAGGACGGCTTCACACACATTCGGATCCCAGAATGGAGCATTTGGAGATGCATTCTTTCTTCTAGCAGAATCGGCATTGGTACATCTAAAAAACACTTACTCTGATTTCTCAGAATGTTTGCTAGATCTGATATCAAAGGAAAGGAGTTTTTGCTGGAAAACAGAGTTGGAGCGATTGCCTCCTCATAGATATGTAAGTAGTGTAGTTCTCCTAACACAGAAACACTGTGATTCATTAAAGCTAGGTGAAGGACACCATCCACATATTCACATCCCAGAATGGAGCATGTGGAGAGGAGTTCTTTCATTTAGCTTAAAAGGTAAGGTTACATCAACAAAAACTTACTCTCTTTTCTTAACATGTTTCCTAGAGCCGGTTTCAAGGTAAAGGCAGTTTGAACTGTTAAACAGACTTGGAGCCGCTGCCAGTCCATAGATACGTATGTAGATTACTTTGGCTAACCCAGAAACCATCTTCTCCCAACAAATTATTTGAAGGACGGCTTCCACACACATTCGGATCCCTATATGGAGCATGTGGAGAGGCACTCTTTCATCTAGCATAAAGGGCATAGGTACATCTAGAAACACTTACCTGATAACTCAGCATGTTTCCTAGAGCCAATTTTAAGAGAAAGGCAGTTCGCACTGAAAAACAGATTTGGAGCGAGTGCCTCCAGATAGGTCACTTGCATAGTTCCTCTAACACAGAACACCTGTTTTCCCAACAAGCTATTTGAAGGAAGACTTCCAGACACATTCGGATCCCAGAGTGGAGCATGTAGGGAGGAGTTCTTTCACCTAACATAAAGGGCATGGGTACATCTAGAAACACTTACTCTGTTTTCTCAGCATGTTTCCTACAGGCGGTTTCAAGGGACCGGCAGTTTGTGCTGGAAAACCGAGCTGGAGACAGTGCTTCCCCAAAGATATGTAAGTAGCATTGTTCTGCTAACCTCAAAACCCTGTGTTACCCACTAGCTAGGGGAAGGATGTCTTATATGAACACTTACTCTGCTTTCTCAGCATGTTTCCTAGAGTTGGTTTCAAGGGAAAGTCACTTTGCACTGGAAATCCAATTTGGAGCGATTGCCTCCCGAAAGATAGGTAAGTTGCATAGTTCCCCTAACACAGAATTCCTGTGTTCCAATCAAGCTAGTTTAAGGCCGACTTCCACACACATTCGGATCCCACAATGAAGCATGTGGAGAGGAGTTCTTTCATTTAGCATAAAGAGTATGGGTACATCTAGCAATAAATTTTCTGATTTCTCAGCATGTTTCCTACAGCCGGTTTCAAAGGAAAGGCAGTTTGCTCCAGAAAACTGATTAGAAGCAAGTGCCTCCCCATGGATATGTAAGTAGTGTAGTTCTCATGCCACAGAAACCCTGTGTTCAAAGCAAGCTAGATGAAGGATGGCTTTCACACACTTTAGGATCCCAGAATGGAGCATGTGGAGATTCGTTCTTTCTTCTAGCATAAAGGGCATAGGTATCTAAAGATACAGTTAGTCTTAATTCTCCACATATTTCCTAGAAGCAGTTTCAAGGGAAAGAAGATAGCACTGGAAAACCGAGTTGGACTGAGTGCCTCCATATGGATTTGTAAATAGAGTATTCCCCTAACACAGAAACTCTGTGTTCCCAACAAAGTAGTTGAAGAATAGCTTACATACACATTTGGATCTCAGAATGAAACATGTAGAGAGGCATTAAGTTCATCTAGCATTTAGAGGAATGGTACATTTAGAAACAATGACTCTGAATTCTTAGCATGTTTCATAGGGCCTGTTTCAAGACAAAGGTAGTTTGTGCAGGAAAACAGTTTTGGAGCGAGTGCCTCCCATCAATCTGTAGGTAGCGAGTTCCTCCAACACAGAAACAATGTATTCCCATCAAACTTGGTTAAAGATATCTTCCACACATATTCAGATAACAGAATGGAACGTGTGGAGAAGAGTTCTTTCGTCTAGCTCAAAGGGCATGGGTACGTCTAGAAACAATTACCCTGATTTCTCAGCATGTTTCCCAGAGCCAGGTTAAAAGGAAAGGCAGTTTACTCTGGAAAAGCAAGTTGGAATGTGTGATTCCCCATATGCTTGTAAGTTGTAAAGCTCCACTAACACAGAAAATATGTGTTCCCAACAAGCTAAGTGAAGGACAGCTTCCACACACACTCGGATCCCAGATAGGAACATGTGGAGAGGCGTTCATTCATGTAGCATAAAGGGCATGATTAGATTTAAAAACCATTTATCTGATTTCCCAGCAAGTTTCCTTGAGCTGGTTTCAAGGGAAAGGAACTTTGATCCGGAAAACTGTGTAGGAGTGATTGCCTCCCAATTGGTCTCTAAGTAACATTGTTCCCTTAATACAGTAACTATGGTTTTCCACCAAGCTAGATTAAGGAAGTCTTCCCAACATTCGGTTCCCAGAATGGAACATGTGGAGAAGCATTCATTCATCTAGCTGAAAGGCATGTGTACATTTAGAAACACTGAATTCTCAGCATGTTTTCTGGAGCTGGTTTCAAGGAAAAGGCTGTTTTCCCTGGAAAACCGAGTTGGAGCTATTGCCTCCCCATACGTATGTAACTTGTGTAGTACCCCTAACTCAGAATCTCTGTGTTCCCAGCCAGATAGTTGATGGACGGCTTCCACAGACATTCATATTCCAGAATGGAACATGTGGTGAGGTGTTAATTCATCTAGCAGAAAGGGAATGTAAACATCTAGATACACTTTGATTTCTCAGCATGTTTCCTAGAACAGGTTTCGAGGGAAAGGCAATTTGCCAGGATAACAGAGTTGGAGCAAGTGCCTCTATATAGGTTTGTAAGTAGAGTAGTTCCCACAATGCAGGAACTCTGTCTTCATAACAAGCTAGGTGAAGGAGGCCTTACACCCACATTTGGATCCCAGAATAGAACTTATGGAGAAGTGTTCATTCATCTTGCACAAAGGGCTTGGGTACATCTAACACAAATACTCAGATTTCTCAGCATGTTTCCTAGAGCCAGGTTCAATGGAACAGCAGTTTGTGCTGGAAAACATAGTTGGAGCTCCTGCACCCCCATATGTATTAATGTAATGTAGTTAATTTAACACAGAAGCTATGTGTTAAGAAAAGCTATGTGAAGGATGGCTTGCACACATATTCTGAACCAAATATGGAACTCGTGGACTGGCATTCTTTCATCTAGCACAAAGGGCATCTGTACAGCTATAAACACTCTGAAATCTCAGCCAGTTTCCTAGAACCAGTTTTAAAGGAAAGGCAGTTTGCACTTCAAAACTGAGTTGGAGTGATTGCCACGACATACATATGTAAGTAGCGTAGTTCAGCAAACTTCAAAACACTGTGTTCCCAACAAAATATTTGAAGGAAGGCTTCCACAAATATTCATATCCCAGAATGGAGCTGTGGAGAAGCATTCTTTCACCTAGCATAAAGGTCATGGGTATATCTAAGAACATTTACTCTGATTTCTCAGCATGTTTCTCACAGCCAGTCTCAAGGGAAAGGCAGTTTGCAATTCAAAACTGAGTTCGAGCGAGTGTCTCCCAATAGAAATGTAAGTAGCTTAGTTCCCCTAACACAGAACACCTGTGTTTCCAACAAGCTAGTTGAAGGGCGGCTTTCACACACATTCGGATCCCAGTATGGAGCAAATGGACAGGCTTCCTTTCATCTAGCATAAAGGGCATGATTACATCTAGAAATACTTACACTTATTTCTCAGCATGTTTCCTAGGGCCGTTTTCAAGGGAAAGGAAGCTTGTGCAGGAAAAACTAGTTGGAGCAAGTCACTCCCCATAAATAGGTAAGTAGCATAACTCCTTTAACACAGAACACCTGTGTGACCAACAAACTTCTGAGAGCAGCTTCCACACACATTCAGATCCCAAATGGAGCATGTGGAGAGGCGCTATTTCATCTAGCATAAAGAGCATGGTTACATCTAGAAAAACTTACTGTGATTTCTCAGCATGTTTCCTAGAGCCATTTTAAAGGGAATGGCTGTTTGCTCTGAATATATGAGTTGAAGTAAATGCCTCCCCATAGATATTTAAGTTGTGCAGTTCCCAGAACACCGATCAACTCTGTTCCCAACAAGCTATATGAAGGAAGGCTTCCACACTCATTTGGATCCCAGAATGGAGCATGTGGAATGCCATTCTTTCATCTAGCATAAAAGGCATGGGTATATATAGAAACAGTCTGATTTCTCAGCATATTTCCTAGAGCTGTTTCAAGGGATAGGCCATTTGCATTAGAAAACCTAGTTGGAGCGAGTGCCTCCCAATAGATAGGTAAGTAGCGTAATTCCTGTAACTCAGAATACCTATGTTCCCAACAAAGTAGTTGAAGGACGGCTTCCACACACATTCAGATGCCAAAATGGAGCATGTGGAGAGTCGTTCTTTCTTCTATCATAAAGGGCATGTGTACATCTAGTAATACTTACTCTGATCCCTCATGTTTCCTAGAGTCGGTTTGCAGGGAAAGGCAGTTTGCGCTGGAAAATTGAGTACCAGCAAGTGCCTACTCACAGATATTTATGTAGCATAGTTCAGTTAACCCAGGAACACTGTGTTAACAATAAACAACCTGAAGGACAGCTTCCACACACATTGAGATCTCAGATATGAGCATGTGGAGAATGGCATATTCATCCAGCATAAAGGACCTGGCTACAAGTAGAAACAATGACACTGATTTAATAAAATGTTTCCTTCAGCCGGTTTCCAAGTAAAGTCAGTGTGCACTGGAAAGCCGAGCTGGAGTGCCTCCCCATAGATATGTAAGTAGCATAGTACCCCCTCATCAAAAACTCGGTTTTCCAAACAAGGTAGGTGAAGGATGGCTTCCACACACATTCAGATCTGAGAATGGGACAAGAACAGAGGCATTGCTGCACCTAGCATCAAGGGCTGGGCATCATCTATAAACACTGACTGTGATTTCTCAGATGTTTCCTAGAGTCACTTTGGAAGGAAAGGCAGTTTGTGCTGGGAAAATGAGTAGGAGGAGCTGCTTCCCGTAGAAATGTAAGTTGCTTTGTTCCCCTCAAGCATAAGTTATGTGTTCCCAACAAGGTAGGATAAGGACGATTTCCACACATATTCAGATCTGAGAATGGAACAAGAAGAGAGGCGTTGCTGCATGTAGTATCAATGGCTGGGGAATATCTGGACACACATACTGTGATTTCTCAGCATGTTTCCTAGAGCTGGATTGTAAGCAAAGGCAGTTTGCACTGGAAAACCTAGTTGGAGTGAGGGCCCCCCCATGGATATGTAAGTAGCGTAGTTCCCCTCAAGCAGAAACTCTGTGTTCCCAAGAAGGTAGGTGAAGGACTGCTTCAACACACATTCTGATCTGAGAATTAAAAAAGGAGAGAGGTGTTTCTCCACCCAGCATCAAGGGCTGCGGGACATCTGGAAACACTCACTGATTTCTCATCATGTTTACTAGAGCTGGTTTGGAAGGAAAGGCAGTTTCCACTGGAAAAACGATTTGGAGTGATTGCCTCTCCATAGATATGTAAGTAGCCTAGTTCCCTTCAAGCAGACACTCACTGCTCCCAACAAGATAGTTGAATAACAGCTTCCACACACATTGAGATCTGAGAATGGAACAAGGAGAGAGGCATTGCTGCATCTAGAATCAAGGACTGGGAGACATCTAGAAACACTGACTGTGATTTCTCAGCATGTTTCCTACAGCCGGTTTGCAAGGAAAGGCCGTTTGCACTGGAAAACTGAGTTGGAACAAGTGACTACCCATGGATATATAAGTAGCGCATTTCCCCTTAAGCAGAAACTATGTGTTCCCAACAAGGTAGGTGAAGGACGGCTTCCACATACATTCAGATCTGAGAATGAAACAAGGTGAGAGACGTTGCTGCATCTAGCAAGGGCTGGGGGACCTTTAGAAACACTGACTGTGATATCTCAGCATGTTTCCTAGAGCAGGCTTGAAAGGAAAGGCAGTTTGCTTGAAATCGGTGTTGGAGAGAGTGCCTCCCCTTTGATATGTAAGTAGCATAGATTACCTCAAGCAGAAACTGTGTTCCCAACAAGGTTGGGGAAGCACAACTTCCACACAAATTCTGATCTGAATATAGAACAATGAGAGAGGCAATGCTGCATGTAGCATTAAGTGCTGGGTGACACCAAGAAACAATGACTGTGAATGCTCAGCACTTTTCCTAGATCTTGTTTGCAAGGAAAGGCAATTTGCAAAGGAAAGCCGAGTTGGAGCGAGTATCTTCCAATAGATTTGTAAGTTGCATAGTTCCCCTCAAGCAGAATCTTGCTGTTCCCAACAAGGTAGGTAAAGGACAGCTTCCAATCACATTCAGAGCTGAAAATGAAACAAGGAGAGAGATATTGCTGCATCTAGAATCAAGGGCTGGGAGACATCTAGAAACACTGTAATTTCTCAGCATGTTCCTTACACCTGGTTTTCAAGGAAAGGCAGTTTGCAATGGAAAGCTGAGTTGGAGCGAGTGACTCCCCATAGATATGAAAGTAGTGTGGTTCACCTCAAAAAGAAAGTTTATATTCCCAACAAGGTAGGTGAATGACAGCTTTCACACACATTCAGATCTCAGAATTGAACAAGGAGAGAGGCGTTACTCCATGTAGAATCAAGGGCTAGGGGATATCCAGAATCACTGATTGTGATTTCTCAATTTGTTTCCTAATGCTGGGTTCCAAGAAAAGGCAATATAAGCTAGAAAAGCGAATTTGATCAAGTGCCTCCCCACACATATGTAACTAGCATAGTTCCCCTCAAGCAGAAACTCAGTGTTCACAGCAACTTAAGGGAAGGACAGCTTCCACACACATTCAGATCTGAGAATGGAACAAGGAGAGTGGCTCTGCTGCATCTAGCACAAGGGCTGGGGAACATCTAGAAACACTGACTGCGACCTCTCAGCATGTTTCATAGAGCCGGTTTGCAAGGAAAGGCAGTTTCCATGGGAAAAGCATGTTGGAGCAAGGGCCTACCCCTAGAAATGTAAGTCTTGTAGTTCCCCTGAAGCAGAAACTAAGTGTTCCCAACAAGGTAGGTGAAGGAAAGCTTTCACACACATTCAGATCTGAGATGGAACAAGGAGAGTGGCGTTGCTGCATCTAGCATCATGGGCTGGGGGACATGTAGAAATAAAGTCTGTGATTTATCAGCATGTTTCCTAGAGCCAGTTTGCAAGGAAGGGCATTTCACACTGGAAAAGAATGTTGGAGTGAGCTCCTCCCCATAGAGATATAAATAGCATTGCTCCCCTCAAGAAGAAACTCAGTGTTCGCCACAAATTAGTGAAAGATGGCTTCCACACACATTCTGATCTGAGAATCTAATAAGGCAAGTGGTGTTGCTGCATATAGCATCAATGACTGGGGACATCTAAAAACACTGACTGTGTTATCTCAGCATGTTTCGTAGAGTCGGTTTGCAGGGAAATGCTGTTTGCATGGTAAAACTGAGTAGGAGCGAGTGCCTCCCAATTGATATGTAAGTAGTATAGTTCACCTCAAGCAGAATGTCTGTATTCCCAACAAGGTATTTGTAGGATGGCTTCCAAACACATTTAGATCTGAAAATTGAATAAGAAGAGAGGTATGCTACATCTAGCATCGAGGGTTGCAGGACATCTAGAAACACTTACTGTGATCTCTCAGCATGTTTCTTAGAGCTGGCTTGCAAGGAAAGGTTCTTTGCACTGGAAAATCAAGTTGCAGCAAGGGCTTGCCCATAGAGATTTAAGTCACATAGTTCCCCTCAAGCAGAAACTCTGTGTTCCAACAATTTATTTGAAGGAGTGCTTCCACACACATTCAGATCTGAGAATGGAACAAGGAGAGAGGTTTTGCTGCATCGAGCATCAAGGTTGGGGATCTTCTAGAAACACTGTCTTTGATATACCAGCATGTTTCCTAGAGTCGTTTTGCAAGGAAAGGCAGTTTCCACTGGAAAAGAGAGTTAGAATGAGGGCCTCCCCCTAGATATGTAAGTCACATAGTTCCCCTCAAGCAGAAATTCTGTGTTCCCGACAAGTTAGTGAAGACGGCTTCCACTTACATTCAAATCTGAGACCCGAACAAGGAGACAGGCATTACTGCATCTAGCATCATGTGGTGGGGAACATATAGAAACACTGACTGTGATTTCTCAGCATGTTTCCTGGAGCCGGTTTGCAAGAAAAAGTAATTTCCAATGGAAAGCCAGTTGGAGCAAGTCTCTCCCAATCAATATGGTAGTAGTGTCAAGCAGAAACTTTGTGTTCTCAACAAGGAAGGTCAAGGACGGCTTCCTCACACATTAAGATCTGAGAATGGAACAATGAGAGAGGCGTTGCTGCATCTAGCATCGAGGGCTGCGGGACATCTAGAAACACTGACTCTGATATATCAGCATGTTTCTTAGAGCCAGTTTACAAGGAAAGGAAGTTTGGACTGAAAATCGATTTCCAGTGATGGCTTCCACATAGATATTTAAGTCACATATTTTCCCTCAAGCAGAAACTTTTGTTCCCTACAAGGTAGCTGAAGGAAGGCTTCCTCACACACTCAAACCTGAGAATGGAACAAGGAGAGAGGTGTTTCTGCATTTAACATCAAGGGCTGGAGGACAGCAAGAAACACTGACTTTGACTCTCAGCATGTATCCTGGATCTGGATTGCAAGGAAAGTATTTTGCGCTGGAAAACCAGGTAGGAGTGAGTCCCTTTGAATAGCTATGTAAGTCACATAGTTTCCTGCAAACTGAAAATCTGTGTTCCCAACAAGGAAGGTGAAGGAAGGCTTCCAACACATTCAGATTTGAGAATGGAACAAGGCGAGAGGTGTTGCTGCATCTAGATCAAGGATTGGGGGACATCTAGAAACATTGACTCAGATATATCAGCATGCTTCCTAGATCCCCTTTGCAAGGAAAGGCCACTTGCATGGGAAAGCTGAGTATGAGCGAGTGTCTATCAAGAGATATGTAAGTCACATAGTTCCCCTTAAGCAGAAACTCTGTGTTCTCAACAAGGTAAATGAAGGATGGCTTCCATACACATTCAGATCTGAGAATGGAACAAGGAGAGAGGCATTGCTGCATCAAGCATCAAGGGCTGTGGGACATGTAGGAAGAATGACTGTCATTTCTCAGCATGTTTCCTAGTGCCAGTTTACAAGGAAAGACAGTTTTCACTGGTAAACCGAGTTGGAGCGAGGGCCTCCCCATATATATGTAAATAGTGCAGTTCACCTCAAGCAGAATGTCTATGTTCCCAACAAGGTAGGTGAAGGGCTGCTTCCATACACATCCGGATTTGAGAATGGAACAAGGACAGAGGCATTGTTGCATCTAGCATTAAGGGCTGGGGGACACCAAGTAAGAATGACTGTGATCTCTCAACATTTTTCCTAGAACATGTTGGCAACATAAGGCAGTTTGCAATGGAAAGCCGAGTAGGAGTGAAAGCCTCCCAATAGATATGTAATTAGCATGTTTCCTCTCAAACAGTAAGTCTGTGTTCCCAACAAGCTAGTTGAAGGACAGCTGCAACACACATTCATATCTGAGAATGGAACAGGGAGAGTGGCATTGCTGCATCTAGAATTAAGTGCTGGGGGACATCTAGAAACACTGACTGTGATCTCTCAGCATGTTTCATAGAGCTGGTTTGCAAGAAAAGGCAGTTTCTGCTGTAAAAGCAGTTAGAGCATGTATCTCCCAATACACATGGAAGTAGTGTACTTCCCTGCAAACAGAAAGTCTGTGTTCCCAACAAGGAAGGTCAAGGACGGCTTCCTCACACATTCAGATCTGAGAATGGAACAAGGATAGAGGCGTTGCTGCATCTAGCATCAGGGGCTGGGTACATCTCACAACACTTACTTTGATTTCTCCACATGTTACCAAGAGCCAGTTTGCAAGGAAATGCATTTTGCATTAGAAAACCGAGTTGGAGAGAGTGCCTCCCAATAGATATGGAAGTAGTGTTATATCCCTGAAGGAGAAACTGTGTTCCCAACAAGTATTTGAAGAAAGGCTTCCACACACATTCAGATCTGAGAATGGAAAAAGTAGAGAGTCTTTGCTGCATCTATATGCATCTGTAAGCTAGATGAAACAATGCCTCTCCACATGCTTCATTTTAGAATCTGCATGTTTGTGGAAGCCATCCTTCTCTTAGCTTGTTGGCAACATGGAGATTCCGGTTATGAAAACTATGCTACTTATATATCTATAGGCATGCACTGACCAATCTCAGTTTTACAGCCAAAGTGCCTTTCCCTTTTAACATGTTCTAGAAAACATACTGAAAATTCATTGTAAGTGATTCTACATGTACCCATGCTGTTTATGATAGACGATTCAATGGCTCTCCCCATGCTCCATTCTGGGATGCGTATGAATGTGGAAGACCTCCTTCACCTAGCTTGTTGGGAACACAGAGTTTCTGTGTTAGGAGAACTAAGCTAAATTCCTATCAATGATGAGGCACTGACACCAAGTCTGTTTTCCAGCATAAAACTCCTTTCTTGGAAATCGGGCCTAGGAAACATGCGGAGAAATCAGAGTAATTGTTTCTAGAAATACTCGTGCCCTGTATGCTAGATGTAAGAACGCATTTCCACATGCTCCGTAATGGGACCCAAATGTGTTTGGAAGCCATAGTTCACCTAGCTTTCTGAGAACAAAGATTTTCTGTGTTACAGGAAAAATGCCACATAAATATCTATGGGGAAGCACTTGCTCGAACTCAGTTTTCCAGGGCAAACTGCCTGTCCTTTAAGAAAGGCACTAGGAAACATGCGGAGAAATCAGTGTATATGTTTCTAGATATACCCAAGAAATGTTTGCTTAATGAGTGAATGCCTCTCTGCATGTTTCGTTCTGCAATCCGAATGTGTGTAAAAGCCATTCTTCAACTGTCTTGTAGGGAACAGAGAGTTTCTGTGTTAGGGGACTGAACTACTTACATATATATAGGGAGGCACTCACTCTAACTCAGTATTCCTGCACAAACTGCCTTAAACTTGAAAACGGCTCTAGGAAACATGCTGAGAAATCAGAGTATGTGTTTTAGAGATAACCATTTCCTGTAGGTTAGATTAGTGAACGCCTCTCCACATGCTCCATTCTGGGATCTGAAAGTGTGTGGACACCATCTTTCACCTAGCTTGTTGGGAACACAGAGTTACTGGGCTAGGGCATCTATGCTACATACACACCTATGGGCATGCACTCACTCCAGCTTGGTTTTCCAATGGAAATTGCCTTTCCCTTGAAACTGGCTCCAGGAAACATGCTGAGAAATCAGAGTAAGGGTTTCTGGATGTGCCCATGCCCTGTATGCTAGATGTAAGAACACATCTCCACATGCTCCATTGTGGGATCTGAATGTGTGTGGATGCTGTCCTCCACCTAGATTGTTGGTAACACAGAGTTTCTGGGCTAGGGGATCTATACTACTTGCATACCTATGGGTATTCACTCGCCCCAACTTGGTGTTCCAGCACAAAATGCTTTTCCCTTTAAACTGACACTAGGGAACATGCTGAGAAGTCATAATAAGTGTTTCTAGATGTACATATTCCCTATACACTGGATGAATGAACACCTCTCCACATGCTCCATTATGGTATCCGAGTATTTGAAGAAGCCATCCTTCACCTAGCTTGTTGGGAAAACATAGATTCTGGGTTAGGGGAACTACGCTACTTACATACCATTGTGTAGGCACCCCGCAACTATTTTTCCCAGCGCAAACTGTCTTTCTCTTAACCCAGCACAAGGAAACATGCTGAGATTTCAAGGTAATTGTTCCTACTTGTACCCATGCCCTGTATCCTAGATGAATGAAGGTCTCTCCACATGCTCTCTTCTGCGATCTGAATGTGTGTGGAAGCCATCCTTCACCTAACTTGTTGGTAACACAGAGTTTCTGTGTTAGGGGTACTACACTACTTACATACCTATAGGGAGGCAGTTGCTTCAACACGGTTTTCCAGCACAAAGTGTCTTTCTCTTCGAACCGGCTCTAGGACAGATGCATAGAAATCAGAGTAAGTGTTTCTATATATAACCATGCCATGTATGCTATTTGAATGAATGCCTCCCCACATCCTCTATTCTTAGATTGCAATATATTTGGAAACAATCCTTCACCTAACTTGTTGGGAACACAGAGTTTCTGTGTTAGGGTAACAACGCCACTTACATATCTGTGGGCAGGAACTCGTTCGAACTCAGTTTTCCAGGGCAAACGGCCTTTACTTTGACATCAGCACTAAGAAGCATCTTGAGTTATCAGAGTATGTGTTTCTAGATATAACAATTAAATGTATGATAGATGAATGAACGCCTCTCTACATGCTCCATTCTGGGATCTGAATATGTGTGGCAGCTGTTCTTCATCTAATTTATTGAGAACTCTAAGTTCCTGTGTTAGGGGATCTACTCTGCTTACATATCAATGGGGAGAAAATTACTCCAACTCGCTTTTCCAGGGCAAACTTCCTTTCTTTTGAAACCGGCTCTTGGAAACATGCTGAGAAATCAATGTTTCTAGATGTACCCATGCCCTGTATACTAGATGAATGAACGCTTCTCCACATGCTCCATTTTGGGATCTGAATGTGTGTGGAAGCTGTCCTTCACCTAGCTTGTTATGAACATATACATTCTGTGTTATGGGAACTAGGCTACTTATATACCTATGGGCATGCACTTGATCCAACCAGGTTTTCCAAAGCAAACAGCCTTTCCCTTGAAACCTGTTTTAGAAAACATGATGAATGGTCAGAGTAAGTGTTCCTATATGTCCCCATGACCTGTAGGCTAGATGAATGAATTGATCTTGCCGTGCTCCATTCTGGGATCTGTATGGCTGTGGAAGACTTCCTTCACTGAGCTTGTTGGGAACACAGAATTTCTGTGTTAGGAGAACTCAGCTATATTCATACCTATGGGGAGGCACTGGCTCCACATCAGTTTTCCAGTGCAAAATGCCTTTCCTTTAAAATCGGGTTTAGGAATCATGCTGGTAAATCAGAGTAAGTGTTTCTAGATATATTCATACTTTGAATGCTACATAAATGAATGCCTTTCCACATGCTCCATTCTGGGATCTGAATGTGTGTGGAAGCCATCCTTCACCTAGCTTGTTTGCAATACAGAGTTTCTATCTTAGGGGAACTCCACTACTTAAATACCTATGGAGAGGCACACCCTCCACTCAGTTTTCCATTGCAAACTGCCTTTCCCTTGAAAACGGCTCTATGAAGGATGCTGAGAAATGAGAGTAAGTGTTTCTAGATATACCCATGTGATGTATGCTAGTTGAATAAACGCCTCCCCACATACTTCATTCTTAGATCCCTATATATTTGGAAGTCATCCTTCACCTTGCTTGTTGGGAACACAGAGTTTCTGGCTTAGGGAAACTATGCTACTTACATATCTATGGGGAAGCACTCACTCCAACTCGGTTTTCCAGTGCAAACTATCTTTCCCTTGAAACTGGCTCTAAGAAACATGCTGAGGAATCAGAGTAAGTGTTTCTAGATGTACTCATACCCTGTATGATAGATGAATGAATGCCTTTCCACATGCTCCATTCTGTGATTCGAAAGTGTGTGGTAGTAGTTCTTTACCTAGATTGTTGGTAACATATAGTTTATTGGTTAGGATATCTACACTACTTATATTATTATGGAAAGGCCCTCGCTCCACTCAGTTTTCCATTGCAAGCCACCTTTCCCTTGAAAACGGCTCTATGAAATATGCTGAGAAATGAGAGTAAGTGTTTCTAGATATATCCATGTTATGTATGCTAGTTGAATGAATGCCTCCCCACATATTCCATTCTTAGATCCCTATGTATTTGGAAGCTGTCCTTCACCTAGCTTGTTGGTAACACAGAGATTCTGTATTAGGGGAACTGTGCTACTTACATACCTATGTGGAGGCACCCACTACAACTCAGTTTTCCAGTGCAAACTGCATTTCCCCTGAACCCAGCTCTAGGGAACATGCTGAGTGTTTCTAGATGTACCCATGCCCTGTATGCTAGATGAATGAACGCCTCTCCACATACTACATTCTGGGATCAGAATGTGTGTGGAAGCCATCCTTCACCTAGATTGCTGGGATCACAGTTTCTGTTCTAGGGGATGTAATCTACCTACATATCTATGGGAAGGAACTGGCTCCAACTGTGTTTTCCAGCACAAAATAATTTTGCTTGAAACTGGCTGTATGAAACTTGCAGAGATATCAGAGTAAGTGTTTCTAGACATATTCATGCCCTGTATGCTAGATGAAGGAGTGTCTCTCCACATACTCCACTCTGGGATCCGAATGTACATGGAAGCCATCCTTCACCTAGCTTGTAGGGGACATGGAGTTTCTGTCTTAGGGGAATTACACTACTTATATATTTATGGGTAGGCACACGCTGTAACTCGTTTTTTCAGCGCAAACTGTCTTTCAATTAATACCGGCTTTAGGATAAACGCTGAGAATTCAGAGAGTGTTTCTACATGGACTCATGCCCTGTATGCTGGATGAATGAAGGCATCTCCACATGGTTCATTTTGGGATCTGAATGTTTGTGGAAGACGTCCTTCATCTGGATTGTTGGGAACACAGATTTCTGTGTTCAGGGATTTACACTTCTTACAAATCTATATGAAGGCACATACTCCAACTCGGTTTTCCTGTGCAAATTGCCTTTCCCTTGAAAACGGCTCTAGGAAAGATGCTGAGAAATCAGATAAGTGTTTCTAGATATACCCATGCCATGTATGCTAGTTGAATTAACTCATACCCACATACTCCAATGTTAGTTCCCAACATATTTTGAAGCAATCCTTCAACTAGCCTGTTGGGAACCCAGAGTTTCTGGGTAAGGAGAGCAACGCCATTTACATATATGTGGGCAGGCACTGGACCGAAGTCAGTTTTCCAGCACAAATGGGCATTCCTTTGATATCGGCTCTATGAAACATATTGAGAAATCAGAGTATGTGTTTCTAGATATAACCATTACCTGTACGATAGATGAATGAACGCATCTCCACATGCTCCACTCTGGAATCTGAATGTGTGTGAATGCCATCTACGACTTGCTTGTTGGGAACACTGAGTTTCTGCGTTAGGGGAACTACACTACTTACATACCTGTTTGGAGTCACTCATTCCTTCTCTGTTTTCCAGCACAAACTGCCTTTCCCTTGGAAATGTCACTAGGCAACATGCTGAGAAATCATAGTAACTGTTTCTAGTTATACCTATGCCCTGTATGCTAGACAAATGAACACCTCTTCACATGATCCATTCTAGGATCCGAATGTGTTTGGAAGCCATCCTTCACCTAGCTTGTTGGAAACACAGACTGTCTGTGGTTGGGGAAAAACTCTACTTACATACCTATGAGTATGCACTCTCTCCAACTCGGTTTTCCAGCACAAATTGCCTTTCTCTTGAAACCTGCTCCAGGAAACATGCTGAGCAATCAGGATAAGGGTTTCTAGATGTACACCTGCCCCTTGTGCTAGATGAATGAACGCTTCTTCACATGTTCCATTTTGAGTTTCTAATCTGTGTGGAAGCAGTCCTTCACCTACCTTGTTGTTAACGTGGAGTTTCTGGGATAGGGGCACTGGCCAAACTGTATATATAAGGGAAGGCACTCGATCCAACTCGACTTACCAGCACAAACTGCCTTTACATTGAAACCGGCTCAAGGAAACATTCAGAGAAGCAGGGTATGTATTTCAAGATATATCTTTCCATTTTGAGCTACGTTAGCGAATGCTTCTCGTCATGTTCCATTCTGGGATCCGAATGTGTGCGTAAGCCAATCTTCACAAAACTTGTTGTGAACACAGAGTTACTGGGTTAGAGTCACTGGCCTACCTATATATATTAGGGGAGAGCCTCACTCCAAGTCATTTATTAGCACAAACTGCCTTTACCTTGAAACTGACTATAGGAAACATGCTGAGAAATCAGGGTAATTGTTTCTAGATGTACACTTGCTCTCTGTGCTAGATAAATGAATGTTTCTCCAAATTTTCCATTCTGACATTCGAATGTGTGTGCAAGCCCTCCTCACATAACTTGTTCAGAACACAGAGTTTCAGTATTAAGGGCACTAGACTACTTATATATATGAGGAGGCACTCACTCCAACTCAATTTTCCAGTGCAAACAACCAGTACCTTGAAACTGGCTTGATGAAACATGCTGAGAAATCAGGCAAAGTATTTCCACGTGTAACCTTGCCCACTCTACTAGAATGAAAGAATGCTTCTGTGATCCTAATGTGTGCAGAAACCGTGATTCACATACCTTGATCCGAACACAGAGTTTCTGGTTTAGGGGCACTGGCTTCCCTATATATATTAGGGGAGGCACATACTCCAACTCAGTTTTCCAGTGCAAACTGCCTTTACCTTGAAAACTACTCTAGGCAACATGCTTAGAAATGAGGGTGTTTCCAGATGTACACTTGCCCTTTGTGCTAGATGAATGAATGCTTTTCCACATGTTCCATTCTGGGAACTGAATGTGTGTGGAAGCTTTCCTTTACCTAGCTTGTTGGGAACACAGAGGTTCTCGGTTAGGGGCACTGGCCAACCTATGTATATTGTGGGAGGTACTTATTCCAACTCAGTTTTCCATTGCAAACTGCCTGTACCTTGAAACTGACTGTAGAAAGCATGTTGAGAAATCAGGGTAACTCTTTCTAGATGTACCATTTCCCTTTGTGCTAGATGAATGTACGATTCACCTAATGTTCCATTTTGGGATCCAAATGTGTGTGGAAGTCATTCTTCACCTGTGTTGTTTGTATCTCACAGTTTTTCGGTTAGTGACACTGGCCTACCTATATATGTAAGGGGAGACAATCGCTCCAACTTGGTTTTCCAGTGCAAAAGCCTTTACCTTGAAACCTGCTCTAGGAAATATGCTGAGAAATCATGGTTAGTATTTTCAGAAGTACTCTTGCCCTTTGTGCTAGCTCAACTAACGCTTCTCCACCTGTCACATTCTGGGATCCAAATGTATGTGTAAGCCACCCTTCACCTACCTTGTTGGGAAAAAAGGGTTTCTGGGTTAGGGGTAATGGTCTACCTGTAATAAATGTGGAGTGAATCACTCCAACTCGGTTTTCCAGCACAAACTGTGTTTACCTTGAAACCATCCCTAGAAATCATGCTGAAAAATCAGGTTAGGTGTTTCTAGAGGTACTGTTGCACTTTCTGCTTGATGAATGAACACTTCTGCACATCTTTAGTTCTGGGATCAGACTGTGTTTGGAAGCAGCCTTTCACCTACTTTATTCTGAATGCAGTGTTTTTCGGTTAGTTGCATTGGCCTACCTATTTATAGAAGGGGAGGCACTCACTCTAACTTGGTTTTCCAGAGCAAACTGCCTTTACCTTGAAACCCACTCTAGGAAGCATGCTGAGAAGTCAAGGTACTTGTTTCTAGATGTACATTTGCCCTTTGTTCTAGCTGAAAGAAAGCTTCTCCACATGTTCCATTCTAGCATCCGAATGTGTGTGTGTAAGGCAACCTTCACCTACCTTGTTCAGAACACAGAGTTTCTGGTTTAGAGGCACTGGCCTACCTCTGTATGTAAAAAGGGGAGTGACTCTCTCCAACTTAGTTTTCCAGCAAAATTGCGTTTACTTTGAAACCCTCTCTAGGAACCATGTTGAGAATTCAGGGTGTTTCTAGATATGTCCACGCGCTTTCTGCTGCAAGAATGAACGCTTCTCCACTTGTTCCATTCTGGGATCTGAAAGTGTGTAGAAGCAGTCTTTCACCTACACTTTTGTGAAAATAGTTTCTGGGTTAGTGGAACTAGCCAAACTTTATATATAAGTGAAGAACACACTCCAACTCGGTATTCCAGCACAAACTGCCTTTACCTTGAAACCAGCTCAAGGAACATGATGAGAAAGGGTAAGTGTTTCTAGATGTAATCTTGCCTTTTGTGCTCGGTGAATGAACGCTTCCCTACATGATTCATTCTGGTATCCAAATGTGTGTCGAATCCTTCATTCACATACCTTGTTCTGAGCACAGAATTTCTCGGTTAGTGGCACTGGCCTGCCTATATATCAAAGGGGAGTCACTTGCTCCAACTCGGCTTTACAGAGCAAACTGGCTTTACTTTGAAACCAGCTTCAGGAAACATGCTGAGAAATGAGGGTAATTGCTTCTAGATGTACCCTTTTCTTTTGTGCTACGTGAATGAACGCTTCTTCACATGTAACATTCTGAGATTCATCTGTGTGTGGAAGCCTTCCTTCAGCTACATTTATATGAACACAAAGTTTCTCGGTGAGTGGCACTGGCCCAACTGTACATATAAGGGAGGCACTCTCTCCAACTGTTATCCAAAGCAAACAGCCTTTACTTTGAAATCGGCTGGAGGAAACATGCAGAGAAACCAGGGTATGTGTTTCTAGATGAACCCTTGTGCTTTGTGCTAGATAAATGAACACATCTCTACATGTTGCATTCCGACATCCCAAAGTGTGTGGATGCTGTCATGTAACTACCATGTTGGGAAAACAGAGTTTCTGGGTTTGGGGGTCTGTCCTACCTTTATATATAATGGGAGGCACATGCTCCAACTTAGTTTTCCAGAGCAATCTGCCTTTACCTTGAAACGGCTTGAGGAAACATGATGAGAATTCAGGGTAAGTGTTTGTAGATGTACCCTTGTCCTTTGTGCTAGATGAATGAACGTTTCCACATGTTCCATTCTGGTATCCAAATGTGTGTGGAAGCCGTCCTTCAACAACCTTGTTGGGAACACAGAGTTTCTGGTTTAGGGGCACTTGCCTGCCTATATACATATAAGCAGATTCACTTGCTCCAACATGGTTTTTGAGCACAAACTGCCTTTACATTGAAACCATCACTAGGAAACATGCTGAGAAATCAGGATAATTGTTTCTAGATGTATCCTCGCCCTTTGTGCTAGATGAATAAACTCTTCAGCATATGTCCCATTCTGGGATCTGAATGTGTTTAGAAACCGTCCTTCAACTACCTTGTTTGGAACACACAGTTCCTAGGTTGTGGACACAAGCCTATATATATATATATATATATATATATATATATATATATATATATATATATATATGGCAGGACATATTCCAGCTCTGTTTTCCAGGGCATACTGCCTTTTCCTTGGAACCTGCTCTAGGAAACATGCTGAGAAATCAAGGCAAGCGTTCTCAATGTACTTTTGCCCTTTCTGCTAAATTACAGAATGCTCCTGCATATGTTCCATTATGGGATCCTAATGTGTGTGGAAGCTCTCCTTCACCTACCTTGTTGAGAACACAGAGTTTCTGGGTTAGGTGCACTGGCCTACCTGTATATAAAAGTGGAGTCACTCGCTCCAACACGGTTTTCAAGCACAAACTGCCATTACATTGAAACTGTCTTTAGGAAACATGCTGAGAAATCAGGGTAAGTGTTTCTAGATGTACCCTTGTCCTTTGTGCTAGATGAATGATCGGTTCTACACATGTTCCATTCTGGGATCTGATTGTCTGTGGAAGCCGTCCTTCAACTACCCTGTTGGTAACACCTAGTTTATGGGTTAGTGACACTGGCCTACCTATATATATAAGGGGAGACACTCACTCCATCTTGGTTTTTCAGCACAAACTTCCTCTCCCTTGAAACCAGCTCTTGGAAACTTGCTGAGAATTCACATTGTTTATACTTGTACCCTTCACTTTCAGTCTAGCTGAATGAAGGCTTTCCCACATGGTCCATTTTTTGATCCAATTGTGTGTGCAAGCTGTTATTCACCTACCATGTTGGGAACAAAATTTTTTTGTGTTATGTTGACAGGCCTTCCTAAATACATAATGAGAGGCACTCTATCTAACTCGGTTTTCCAGCTCAAACCTCCTTTAGCTTCAAGCCATCTCTACAGAACTTGATTTTTATTTCAGGGTAATTGTTTCTGGATATACCATGCCTATTCTGGCTAGCTGAATGAACGCTTCTCCACATGTTCCAATCTGGGATCTGAATGTGTTGGAAGCTGTCCTTCAACTACCTTGTTGGAAACAGACTTTCTTTGTTAGGATGACAGGCTTACCTATGTACATAAGGGGAGCAATCACTCCAAATCAACTTTCCAGCACAAACTGCCTTAATTTGAAACTTTCTCTAGGAAACATGCTGAGAAATCAGAGTATGTGTTTCTAGATATATTTATGTTTTACATGAAGTTCTATGATTCATTTTGAGTTATTTTTACATAAGGTGTAAGACTTAGGTCAAGGTTCATTTTTTTCTATGCATATCCAATTGTCCCAGTACCTTTGGTTGAAAAGACTTTTCAAAAGTTGCTTTTTGTATCTTTGTCAAAAATCAGTTTCCTGTTCTTGGGTGTGGGCTATTTCTGGGTTTTCTATTCTGTTCCATTGACTTATGTGTCTATTGACTAATATAAATTTTATGTAATGGTTCTAAATATTTCCTACTATACAATCTAGTAGCCTGTCTACTGTAGTCTCCTGTTCATTGCTGTCCTCAACCAGGGACTCTTTTCATTATGTTCCTGGTGTAAGTTTTTTCTTTGGGGTTTGTTTTTTATTTTTGGTCTATAAAGAAGATATAGAGAATCTTGAATATTATTCTATTTAATGGTATTTGTGAATTTCCTTGTGAAGAATTTAGTCTCTTTATTAAGCTTTCTTAGAGGGAAAGCCCTCAGCCTCACCATTGAGTATATTAGCTGTGGGCTTTTCATATGTATCATTTATTATGTTGAGGTAGTTATCTTTTATTCCTAGTTTGTTAAGGGTTTACATAATTAAAAAGTGTTAAATTTTGTCAAATGCTCTTTCTGCATAAATTGAGATGATCATGGGTTCCCTTCATTTTTATTCTGCTACTGTGGTATATTAAATTGATTAATATTTGTATGTTGAACCATTCTTGCATTCCAGGAATAAATTCCACTTGGTCACAGTGTATAATACTTACAAACGTGCTGTTAAATTGTCTGCTGATATTTTCTTGAGAATTTTCATCAGGGATATTGGTCTGCAATTTTTATAGTGTCCTTGTCAGGATTTGGTATCAGTGTAATGCTGACAGCATAAAATGAGTCTGGAAATGCTCCCTCCTCTTCAAATTTTTGGAAGAGTTTGGGGGAGAATTAGTGTTAATTCCTCTGTAAATGTTTGGTAGACTTCACAAGTGAAGTCTTCTGGCCCTGAGCTTTTATTTGTTGGAAGTTTTTTGATGATTGATTCAATCTCCTAACTAGTTTTGGATGTTTAGATTTTCTATTTCTTTATGGTTCAGTCTTGGTAGGTTTTGTGATTCTAGGAATTTGTCCATTTCATCTGAGATATCCAAATATTTGGTGTACAATTTTTCATAATGCTTTTATAATACTTTTTATTTCTGTAAAATTTATTTTAATATCCCTTCTTTCATTTATGATTTTAGTTATTTGAGTCTGTTTCCTTTTTCCATAGTCAACCTAGTAAAAAGTTTGTCAATTTTGTTTATGTTTTCAATAAAGCAACTCTTGATTTTATTGATTTTTCTCTGTAGCTTTTCTATTCTCATTTTGAGTATCTCTGCTTGAATCTTTATTATTAAATTTCTGCCACTAGTTTTGCATTTAGTTTGTTCTTTTTTAGTTTTTAAGTTGTAAATTGTTGATTTGGGAATTGTTCTTTTTTTATTATAAGCATTTGCAGGTATAAATTTCCTTCTTAGTACTACTTTTGCAGAATCCCTAAGTTCTGTATGCTAAGTTTTCATTTTCATTTGACTCAGTTTTCCTAAATTTTCTTATGGTTCCTTCTCTGACCCATGGGTTGTTTAAGGGTGTTAATTCCTCACATTAGTGGATCTTCCCAGTTTTTTTCTGCTACCGATAACTAGTTTTATTCCATTTTGATTTAAAAGATTATTTGTATGGTTTCAATCTTTTTAAATTTATTGAGACATTTTTGTGGCCTGACATATACTGTAACCTGGAGAATATTCCTTATGTATTAGTGAACAATGTGTTTTGTTGTTTTGTGAAGTGAAGTTTTCTATATATATATATATCTTAGATTCAACTGATCTATAATGTTGTTCAAGCCACCTATTTCCTTATTGACCTTCTGCCTTGTTGTTCTACCTATTATTGAAAGTGTGTTATTGATGTCTCCTACTATTATTGTAGAGCTGTCTACTTCTCCCTGCAATTTTGTCAATGTTTTCTTCATATATTTAGGAGGTTTTATGTTTGTTACATATATCATTATAAATTATATTTCTATAACAACTCAATTGAAAAATAGGTAGGAGACCTGAATAGACATTTTGCCAAATAATACACAGACGGCCAACAAGCACATGAAAAAATGCTCACCACCACTAATAATCAGAGAAATGCAAATCAAACCCACAATGAGGCATCACCTTTCCCCTGTCAGAATGGTCATCTAAAAGAACCCAAATAACAAATGTTGGCAGGGATATGGAGAAAAGTAATCCCTCATATGCTGTTGGTGAGAATGTAAATTGGTGTAGCCATTGTAGAAAACAGTATGGAGTTTCCTCAAAAAGCTAAAAATGGAACTACCATTTGATCCTTGGTGTATATATATAGATACATATATACACACACACATACATACAATGGAATACTAATCAGCCATAAAAAATGAAAATTTGCCATTTACAACAACATGGGTGGACTTGCAGGGTATTATGCTTGGTGAAATGAGGCAGACAGAGAAAGACAAATACTGTATGATATCACTTATACGTGGAATCTAAAAAATACAACAAATTATAAACTAGTGAATATAACAAAAGAAACAGACTTATAGAGAACAAACTAGTGGTTACCAGGTTACATTGTTTGTCTTTGTGTTGCTTTGTTAAGTGACTGTGCTAGTTTGTCATCATTCAGGATCATCAGGGTGTGCTTAAATAACACATTACTCATAATAATTGAATCATCTTACTTTTTGGAACTCTTAAGAGTTTCTTCATTTCTAACATATGAGAGTTTTCTCCTGCACAGTGAAAAAAAGTGACAATGAATATATGTATGTTCATGTATAACTGAAACTTGTGTTCTAACCTGGAATTTGACACAACACTGTAAAATGACTATTACTCAGTAAAAAAAATTTAAAAAGAGAAAAAGAAGAAAAAAAGAAACTTTTTTAATACAAAATAAAGCACTAAAATATAAAATAGAGAAAAAAAAAGAGTTTTCTCCTGGATCCATCTCCCTGTACTCACTTGAAACTCTCATTTTAAAATGTTGCCTAATGGTTTGGTTTGAAGTTTCTAACCCTAGTCTGTATTAACTTTTATATCTTTTCCTTTTTAAAGTTTATCTGAAAAAAAATTAGAAAAAAAACCCCTCTTGCAGCTGTGATATCAAACAGAATTATTTTACAACAAAAGTCTTACAAAAGATGAAATGCATTTTTAAACACCTGTAAACAGAACTTACCTGCATGAGGTATGGTTACTAAGCCTAATGTATGGATTTTCCTTGCTTCTGCTTTGAAGTCCATGATGCTGAACCAGCAGAGGGTGTTGTTGTTTTGTCCCTCCACGGTGTCATGCAGGTGGTCCCCCTATGGTGGTACAGAGAATGACCAGTAATACACCAGACAGGAGATCGTGTCTGGTGTGAAAGTGATGATCATGGCCTATGCTGGGAAGAAAACAGTAAAGGGAGCATTAATTTAGAGCCTTTTTATTTATGGTCAACAGGCAACCCAGAATTTCACTTTCAGCAGTAGATTTTTTTTAAGATTCAGAAAACTTAATTCTTTCCTGTAAACTGAATATAGATAGTGAATGTATTAAAATCTTTGAGCAACTGCTTTAAAGTAGAATAGTTACTTTGCTTTTGGTCTTTAACTTAAGGGAATATCCAGAAGTCCAGTGGCATTTCAAAAGCAAGGGCTTGATCCTTGCCTATTACATTTTTTAAGTACAGTAAGAATAACTGTAGACTAAGGTACTGTGGATAACTCAAGAGCTACTTGGATATGTTATATGAAAGTTATATTATCAAAAATTAGAAATATCATGAAAATCAATCAACCTTGGAGATCAATTTGGTATAATTTTTTCTTTAATAATGTAGATTTAGATAGCCCTTTTGTGTATGTACACTTATGAAGATAAGTTGGCTTTATATAACTCCTTTGTACATAAACGATTAAAAATTTGATTTTTTTATCATTTGCTTCTTAAAAATAGAATATTAATTGCATAAAATATATTTTCCTTCAAATTCATAATTTTCCCTATACTATCTTCACTTATTTAGATAATTGAACCCACAATCTGATTTATTTTAAACACTCAGTATTGCTTCTGTCAGTTGCTTTATTAGATAGCAAGAATTCTTTATTATTTTTAATAAAATGCACTAGCAGGAAACTATACTGGGATTCTTCCAATCACAGAGTCAAGCAATGATACCTGTTTTGTTAGATCAAGTGTCTAAGCCTCTCAACTTCCAAAAGATTACATGGACAAAGTTAAAAAAAGTCATAAGTGATCAACTAACAAAATTTAACATGTTCCTTGATTAAAAGTATAAATATGGGTCAATCTTAAATTCGGATGTAAAGCTTTTATGAATTACATGAGTTTTCTCCAAAATTCTTTAATTTGGGCTTTAAACCCTCCAGTAAAAAACTGGTTTGAAGGAAGAAGAAAGTCGAAAATAGATTCAATCCAAATTCTATGGGAATAAACAAAGCTAAATATTTCAGTCATTTTTTGAAGCAGAACAGATATGTTTTCTGCACCATATGATTTTAATAGTATTCATCTTAACATACAGTTTAGACACCATGAGACCACAAGCCAACAAACAAGATCTCAGGCAAATCAAGAAAAACAACTAAGGAGATTTTCTATTGCAAAATTTCCCCCAACTAGAACTGTAATAGAGGAGAATGAATCTGACGCCATATTGGATCTGTTCCTTTACTTTGAAGCACTGTGCCCTGTTTTCCAGGCTTAATCTTGCTGGCTCTGCATATTTCATAAAACAACGTTGCCTTTAGCCTAAAACCTACAGGAAAGCCTATTCTCGGGGCTCTGACCTTTAAGGATGTTAGCATTTCTGCACTTAGGCAGAGATGGCAAGTTGCAAAATAGAGAATAACCGTTGTTTTGTTGGAGGTTTACAGGGACACCATAGCCTGACCCACATGGATGCCTACAAGAACAAAGAATGCCTGCAGCAAGAAGTTTGCACAATCAACCACACCCCCTCTCCTTTTTAGTTTAAAAGGAACCTGAATTCTGACGGGCAAGATGGTTCTCCAGGACATTTGTCCCCCATCTTCTTGGTCTGCCAGCTTTCTGAATAAAGTTACTATTCCTAGCCCCAAAACCTCATCTCCTGATTTATTTATTTATCACTGTTGGGCAGTGAGCAGAACAAGTTTGGCCTCGGTAACAGAACTAGCTTTGTCATTTCCTCTGATGTGAAATCTCTCTGGGTGTACACGTGCTTGGCTGGTGGTTGTGGTGGTGGTGGTGATGGTGTTGGTGGTGGTGGTAAGCAAAAATATTTCACTTCTCCTAGATTTCAATAGGCTAAAATTTCCTGTTATTTAATTCAACTCTAGACTTTTACATAATCACCTGCAGATGTGCTTCTGGAAGCTACAAAAATTCCAACAAGGAAAACAATTCTATTGTCTCCTGACAAGATACTTTTCCTCAAAACTGAGCAGCTCTGAAATACACTGCGGGAGTACAGATAGATGAAGTGTGCTTCATTTCCCATGCTGTTCCAACACAATTTTCCACTTATATCAAAGTAAATTAAAATCAGCCTTCAATAGCAGATGCTCTAGCATGATACAATAATGTCAATTTCACTTATTTATTGAGCCAGAGCAGCTTTAGAATAAATTATTTGATACCAAACTCCTACTTGATGCCCTGTCTTCTCCCAGGTGGCTAATTTCTTCTTCTTACTTCCTTAAAGTTCTACTGTTATGGGAAGTTAGCCTTTACTATGCACATTTGATTGGGAAGGCACAAATTAAATATGGGAGGGGATGACATACATGTTTAATTCTTACTTATACATATATCCAAGCACACAGGACCTGTGTCTTGGAAGATGTCATTTCCTAATGTGGGCAAGAGGATGGTCTATAGTACAATCAATGATCTAAAAGCAGTTTTCTAGGGTATAATAAAGCAATGCCTGAGTTATAAGGCAGAACAACTACTGGATATGGATCAGTGGCACCAATCAGTGGGTGCACGTGAGTACACAAACACGCACATGCACATGGAGCAGCCTTGGAGACAATCCATCTGTGTTGATGGAGCAAAGCCATGCTAGGGTGATGAGGAAAAAGAGCCTAATACAATCAAACCAGGACACCTGAGTAATGGGTAATAGGAGTCAATTGAATTTTCTGGTTAGCTGAAGGTCAAACAAAAACAGTTTTAATTTTAAAAGCCATTGCTAAAAATTTTCTTAAAGCACAGGAGCCCGCTTTCCTGCCTTGCTTAGTGTCATATGACATATTAAACATGACAGATTCATACTTCTCTGAATGTGGAACTGGAAAGGACTCACTGTCATATTTCTGAACATTAGTCTATGTTTTGCAGCACAGTGGATACTGAAAATGGGGCAATTTGAGTGAATGGAAATGGACATAAACTAGCAGTCATTATCTGTGTGTGATTTGCCAACTTTCTCCAAAAAGTAGGGGTAGCAAGCAAAGCAGATAAATTGAGTGTTCTTGGGGTGGGGAGTCAGGTGGGCTGACAGTTTAGTGGCCCCAGGAATCTTGTTTTACTGTGCAAAATTGTGACTATGATCCAGACAGTGACACATTATCAAATTCTTGTGCCTGTAGCTTTGATACCTGGCCAAGTCTGTGCAGCCAATTTTATCGATGGTGCATAATGAAGATAACTAACATTCCCTGAGGACCAGGTTGTGTGACTTCCATGCATTGACTCACTGAATTCCCTAAGCACTCTTTGTGGTACGTAACAGTCTTAAAATATGAGGCAGGGAATTATTCTGTTTACAGATGATAAAATGAAGCTGTGAACAGTTGAAGCCTGGCCCGAAATCATGCAGATGGGAATCTGCCATGCTGGGAGCTGAGCTCTGGCCAGACTCTAAAACCTGAAGTGCCCAGCAAGTCCCCTAACCCAGGAACCTGGCCCACAGCCACTGCCAGGCCCTGTTCTGATTCTATGAATGCTCATGGGAAAATGCCAGGGACTCAGGGCCAGTGTGACTTGATTAAGATATTCAAACTGCAACAGCCTTTTGTTGGGGACTGTAATCTGGGAGTGAAATTGGCAGTGTAGTAAGGGAGGAAACAGCCCTGGTTGTAAGGGTATATCTAGGGAAGGAGGTTCCCTGATGGGCTGGCATGGGAATCTGTGGTTGTGTGCCCCCAGTTGCCCTGTGGGAGTGGAGGCAGGGAAGGAGAGAGATTCTTCAGACTGGCCATAGTCAATACAGTTTGTAAACAGCTGAGTTCTGTTCCCTCACAGCTCAGACACATTCAGGGCATGAGGATGCTTAGCTAATGGACAACAGTGGGTAGTAAAGGCCAAGAGTGGGGTGGGGAGGAGATATGTGACCACCCCCTGGAAGAACCTCTGCCCCAGGGGACCAGGAAGTTAATGAATGTTTGGGGATGCACAAAGTGTTTATATGGCCTCATCAGGTGTTTCCCACTTTAAACTGATAATCTGGACTATATGGTAAATTACGGTGGAATGACTGCTCTTATTTTAGGTTCTACAAACTCTTAAACAGATAGATTTGTATCTCCATTATACAATCACTGCTGGGTAAACTTTATATTCATGTTAGGATCAAAAGAGTGAGTACTTATTAATATTATTATCATGCTTCTACTGAATTAACACTCCAGCAACTGTATAATGGTCCCACTTCTTAACAACTGCCTCTGTAAGAGCCCTTGTAAGTCACAAATAATAATTATAAAGAAAATATATTAAAAATAATAATTACAGTTACAACAACTATGTTATTTTTAACGATGATAGTGTTAGCATCTCCCTCTCATATTAAACAATACCCAACACTGGATTCCTTAGGAAGGACCGCTAATGCATTTTTGGACTTTTCAATGTCTTCACCGTGTGAAGCCTTTTTACTCACATTGGTCCACCACAGCCAGAATTGCTGTTCCTTGCATGATGGGCAGCCACGATCTGATGTCCTGGCCTTTTTCTGGCACCATGCATCTCTACTGGGTAGTCAAGTTTACACGTGTCCACTCTGATTTCCAATATATTTTTCCCCAGACCCAACAGAGGGGCCAGTGGAAGAGGCCACAAATAAGGTGGTGAATCCAAGTTGAATAACTGTTGAAGGATGGACACACATCATGGAGTGGTGGATGGATGGAAGGGCAACATATATTCCTTTACTCCTGTAAAGAGAGGGAGGCATATGGTGAACAAAATCCCAAAGAGGAAAGACAGTCATGGTAATAATAATGTTCAATAGTGAAAGAATCCAATCAAAAGACAAATATAAAATCTCTGGGAAGAAGACTAATTACAACCTGTTTCTTTCACGTATATAACCTTAATAGGAATAACATACTTAAAAATCTTTAACCAACCAAAGTTATTTGCTGATAATAAACTTGGGAATCTTGAAGCATATTATTCATTCTCAGTGTTGAAATTATACAATCTTGGAAGATGATTTGTAATTGAGGATTAAAAAAAGAATATTGTGGAAGTATCTAACAATTTAAATAGAAATAAGAAATGTACCTTTGGGAAAGCTATGCATAGAGAATGTTGGAGGAAATATGCTGCAAATAGGCAAGTGAGCAAGCTCCCTTGAGTCTGGGAAGGTGAGTGCAGCACATCCAGAGAGTCTATGAAGTTGTTACAAGTCACAGAAAGGTATGCAATTAAAGTGTCTTCATAAGCAAAATATCCTTCTTCAGGAATTTTTATATTGATAATTCTATGATCTGTGTGGTCACAGGAAGTGAAAATTATGGTGGTGGCTTGGAAGTTCTTTTCTCTTTGTCTGTAATTTACACGGCGTTGTTACAAATGGGGCAACAGAGACCTGTGGTAAGCTGTTCCATGGGGTGGGGGAGCAGTTAGAAATGATAAGGCCAGAGATCTAAAAGACTTTTAGACCCTCCCCTCCTAACTGGCACACCTTTAAAGTAAACTACCACAGGTATGTAACTAAGACAGTGGATGAGAGGCAAATTTATGGTCCCTTTAGGGTTACTGCTCAGACAAGGGATAGGGACCTCTCGTGCCAGGAACGGCAAGACCGTGGATGGGGTGGATGGGTAGGAGGAGCTGACATTTGCTTCTGACCTGAGAGGCAGTGGTGGGTTGCAGAAAAGCAGACAGTGTTGGAAAGATGCAGCAGCTCCACAGCCCAGAAGGAGCTGTCATATTCAGGGAGGTCAGAGAGGCAAGAACCAGAGTTAGTGATGCCACAAAGTCAGCAGCGTGGCAGCAGTGATGTCAGTATCTGTGTCCATAACCCACCTAACCCTACATGAACTCATCTGCCTACAGGGGCCAGGTAAGTAACAGAAATGTGTGGAGTGGGTGCACTTACTGGCAAATTGGCAAGTGGATATCCTAATGAAATGCACTGCTCACAATCACCATATTGGAAAGTGGGACCCACACTGTCACTTCTCCTTCTCATTCAAGAGAAGCTAGAAATTAAGACTTTATTAGAAATCAACCCAGTTTAAATCCCAGAAATCATTTATAATGAAAACAAAGGCACAGACTATTTAGAAATAATTTAGTGAAAAATGTTAAGATGGTTCTGATAAACGAGTTAAAAAAAGAAAGAAAAATAAAGATGGTTGAATGAACAGTAGAATGCACCATACTCTTCATTGGGTAGACTCAAATTTGGGTGACATAGCACACTTTTTCTCCAAAATAAATTTAGAATCTGAATGCAAATTTAGTTAATAATCCCAAATGGATTTAAGAAGAAAAGCTGAAAGGTGATCCTAAAGTTCTTCCAGAAGAATACACAAATATACAATTAAAATAATGAGGAGGGACGGTTGAATTGGTAATATTAGGGACCTTCTGGAAAAGGATAAAGTAGGACCAACTCTAGGAGGTATTAATCTATGGTCATGGAAACAGTTTAGAAATAGTGCACTGAGATTATAAATGAAATAGAATACATTTCAAGAACAGATTTGGATATTTATGAGATTTCAGTAATATTATACAACTGACACTTCAAATCAGTGGATTCAACTACTGGATTAATTAGCTAAATCATTGGAAGTCCTGGTAGAGTGTCCTCACTTTTGACATTAAAATAAATTCCAGATAGCTTTTTTTAATTAAAAACTAGAACACCAGAAAAAAAAACCCCAACATGATTTAATCTGTTCAGATATTCAAGCGAGAAGAACTTTCTAAAAAGCTTTTGGAACAAAGACCAAAAACAACAAAGGCCTAGCAACACAGCAAGGCCAGAAAAGCCCACTGTAAAACAAAACTAACCCTCACCTGACCTTCTTTCACGGCCCTGTATTGCTCTCTGATACTTTATACACTTTATTCTTCCCTTTAAATTCCAGTTTCTTGGGGAAGTACATGCGCTGATAACTCCTCCAGGGCTCAGAGCCCTGCATCCCCCACGGCCCTCACCACGGCACTGAGAAGGAGTTGCACTGTCGGTGGCTGTGAGTTCCAAACCAGTGGGCGTTTTCAGTAACTGTTTATTTGATTACCAGGTAGCTTTTGCTGTGGACAAATATTTTCCTCTCTGTGGAATGTTCTTTCCCCTTGATTTTTGTTTTACTTAAATAAAATTAAAAACCCAGGCAGATATACACAGATCAGTTTTTTAAAGGCTACCTAAGTATAGTTCTCCTCCTCCATTTCCCCAGTCTTGGCAATTAAAGGTGGGCTTTAGCTCTTGCTTTTTTGCCCCACACACCCACCTTTCTCACTATGCTTCTTTTAGTCAGTGTTCAAATCCCTCTTAAGCCAGGTTACAGTCTTCCCTGTGTTGCTTCAACAAGTTTTCTCCCAACTGCTCTGCTATTCTTCTTTCTCTTGGTGGATTTCTCTTCTCCCATTTGCCATGTACATGACCATTTTCCCCAGGGCCTCGTCTTCAATCCTCTGCCTGGGAGGACTGAATCACCCCCATGGCCTCACCCACAGCATCTCTGAGATCCTGACTGGTGAATCCAGCTTAACAATGGACATCACCCCTCAGATGTCCCATAGACACTTCACACTCAAAATGCCACACACAGAACCACCTCCTCAAAACCAGCTTCTCCTCTTGTACTCCCCCTGCAGACCCACTCTCCGGATGGGTCGCTGGAAAGTCATCTCAGCAGCTCTGTGCCCCGCCGCCATGCAGTAACCTCTACAGCAGTTACCACTTCTGCCGCCCATGTCACTATCACTCTGCCCAGGGCCTGCCTCTCTGCACGTGTGTGCCACTTGTTGTCAGGGTTACCTGGGGTGGCCCCCTGAAGTAACATTTCCCCCAAATATGGGCCTCCCCCCAAAATAGTATCTTCCATTCTGCTGCCAGAATAACCAGATCTTCTCTAACATAAACATTATGCAATTCTCTTGCTTACAAATATTCCAATTTATACCTGTTTCTTTAAGGATACATAAGGTATACTCATCATGACAGAGGCCTTGTGTACCTTATATTTCCACCTGTGGATACTTTGTTCTAGCCCTACTTGTTCTTCAGTCTGGCCAAGCGGCTTCATGCCCGTGTACTCTTATATGTCTCCACCTCTCTGCATGAAGTGTCCACTTTCTCTACCACATGTTAGAGAACTAACTTCCATTCATCTTTCAAAATTCAGTTCAAATATCTCCAGGTCTAGGAAGTCCAATTTGCGTTCACCTGCTTAGTAATCCATCAACTACTCGCCATGCCTCACCTGGCCTGGGGAGTGCAGACACCAAGTCTTACCTGTCTTGGTCTCCCCAGCAGTTGATACAGTTTTTGGCATAGCAGGTGCTCAATGTTTGTTGTGTGGATAAATGAATGAGTGAGTAAAGAGACGAGCGGTCTACAATCCCCCCAGTTACTCAGCTGCCATTTTGGAAAGTTCATTCTGCAGAGACAAGGAAATCTCAGTGCAGGTGGTGGGCAGACAGAGCAGAGGTGAGGGCGTGGGGGAGACAGGCCTGGTCCTGGAGAGTGCAGAAGAGGTGTGGATGGGATAGCACTGGGGAGAGGGGGAATGAAGGGGGCAGGTGCAAGGAGATGTTGAAGAACAACTGATATTAACTGTAGTAAATTAAAAGGAGAACATATTATATGAAGGGAAGATCAAGTTAACACAGCACAGGTGGAAGAGGCAGTAACAGAGACAAAGAGGTCTCACTTCATCATTCACTGCATTTCACTAATGGCACCTGCCCACTGGGAAGGCATCACCAAATTCTTGACAGACTGGTGTTTGTGTTGTGGGTGCTCTAAGTACAAAAATGTATCTTATGGCTTCCAGATTTTAAGAATGATAGATTATTTCTCTTATGTCCCATGTCTGAGTTCTCAGACAGCAGGATCATCTGCTGGTGGGGGGAGAGCTATTGTGGTTAACAACTCATGGTTACTCTAATAATCTCAAAGAATGGTAGAGAATTCACTAAAACAACTAAAAGAGAAATTTCACTCAGAAAAAAACATATACCATATAGAATCTTGTGGGGGCCTTGAGGGCAATGTTAACACCAAATCATCTAAGAGTTGTACATGAGTGTGTTGAAACTCCAAGCTCAAGTCACTTAAACATGTATGAGAACCAGGGTCCAGGCTGTGGTGCTCTGGACATGGACAGGAAGATGCAAAGCCTTACTACTGCCTCCAACAGGGTCAGTCCAGCCGAGGAGCACAATGGACACGGACACAATCACACACCATCAAGAGAAGAATCAAGTGCAATTCATGCCTAGAGAGGAGAGCAGAAAATCACTAAAAAGTGGAGGGGTTCCTGCCAAGGATTGGCAAGAATCCTTCCAGGCAGAAAAGCAGAGAAAGGTACTTCAGGCGAAGGAGAATAGGGTTGGTGTCTGGCTGTGAGGCCAAATGAAGCACGGGTGGAGGGCTCCAGGATCATCTCTCAGAAGCTGTTCCCCTTCAGCAGCTAAGAGGTATAACTAAAAAGGCAGGTGGGGTGTCATTAATGATCATGGGGAAAACTGGGAGGAGGAAACTGAGGTCAGGAGATCATCACCAAAGGCACTTTATTTTAGAGGAACAAAAATAATTCAAAAATCAATTGGAAATTCTATCTCCCATGAACCAAAAGAACAAAAAATAGGTTTCACTCCAGCGTTGAATACAGAATAACAGACTGCCTACTCTCAGAAATGGATTGAATTTTCTAATTCATTAGGGATTATTTAGATAATAGGAAAACTAATATATCTGAAAAATCTCTCTAGAATTGATGTTACTCCATCCTGTTTTGCAGGGTAGGGGGAGGCTGAATTATTTAATTGGTATTTTACTGAGACTATAAAGTTCTAAAAGTCCTATCAATTTCTCCTGAAAGCCTACAATTTTTCCTTTCAATTCCCTTTATTTGACTTAACTAGAAAAATAAATTTTTTCCAAGGCTTTTTCTGTGTGTGTTAAAATAATAAATGCTATGCTGCCCCCAGAATGTTGTTGTTATTTTTAATGCTGATAATAGCTCCAATAAGAAATATTTATAATTATGACTCATTTTGGAATAACAGGTCATTGGCTTATAGTCCTTTTGAAAATAAGCAAAATAAACGAACATAACTTCTACACCAGGGACTGCAGCTGCACCTTTAATGGAACCAGGTCATGAAAGACAGCAAAAACAAAAATGTAACTCAAATCAGATCCCAGGCCACAAAGCATCACTGACTGAAGATGCCACAAGATGACATTTCACTCACTGAGGGAACCAGATGCGTTTCCATGTATAATGTATATTTTTAAAAGCAATTATTTTATATATAGAATGTGATTTAGGAAAAAAAAAACCCTTCCTCTATCTCTAGACTTATAAACCAGAAGCACAAAGGGGTGCCTTTGCAGACATGAACCCTCATGCATAAATGCAAAGCCTATTGGCCAAAATCCTTTTCTGTCTCCTAAGCTTAAAAAAAAACTAATTCAAGGCAGTGGTGAGCTCAAAGGTCTCAGATAGAAAACGTGCACATCATCAGCTTTCTAGTAGATAAAAGTGTCCCATGCATAATAGAAAAGATGGCTTTTCCTATGGAAATCTATTTTAAGATACAACCATTTAAAGGCAACTGAGATCTCAAAACCAAGCTCAACCAAAGAGAAACAGAGCCCAAGCAAATGTACAGAAATGGACAAAGACATTGGAGAAGGAGGGGATCTGTGCTTAACCGATATTTGAGATCAGCAAGTTCATCCTGAATTCAAGCCAGTGATGTGCCATGAGGTCACTCAAGGAACCAGGCAGAAACCATCGGTCAGAAGAATGTGAAAAGGAACAATGTGAAAGGCAGGTGTGAGATGTGGAAGGGGTGACCCTGCGAAACTTGCTGCCATGACGCAAGATGCTCTTGCAGGCTTTCTGCACAGGCTGGCGGGCTCACATGACTCTGTTTAGAAGGATATCAGCCAACAGCTGTGCCACATGGGCTACATGAATATTCCATTTCATTCCTTGGCAGTAAATCTTCAGCTTTGTACAACATAAATATTGACAAAGATACACAGAGGCACCCTATTTGAAAGCCTGACTGCATAATTGCATCTAATGGAGAAAAGCGGGCTCCGTTTCGGTATGATGGTCATTGTTTGGCTCAGTAACCAATGCTTCTGAGACCCAAAACATACTCTAGTATAACTGACAGCACCGAAGTCTCCACTGATGACTTACTCATTTCAAGGTATTCATAAAATAACCCCAGTTTGCCCATGGGCTGCAGATGGCAGTACTGTTCCCATCGTGGGGTGGTCTGTTCTGCTTCCGAAACTGCGGCACCATTAGATTCATGACCCAGATGCCAAACAGATCAAATTATAAAGCAGGATATTATCAGACCAAGGTCATAAAACTATTACTGACAGTTCAAGCTGAACACATCATCTTCCCAAGAATTTAATTTCTTGTTTTCAGGATAAATTTCTTTTTATTGCTGCCACCCTACCCCCAAACATTGTGAAAACTAGTCCTGACTATGTATCTGTGTTTACCAAAACTGTAATGACTGCTAATTTATCTCCTACCTCCTTTTCAGGTGGGCATTTTAGCTTTTAGAAGATACCTTCCCTCATTTGTCTTTTTTCCCCCATTTCTCTGCTATTATCCACCATGGCCTTTCCAGTCTGAAAATCATCGGAGAAAATAAGTAAAAGAAAGAAAGACAGGGTCTGTGAGCTGGTGATAAGTGCTGTGGAGGAAAATAAAGGAGGACGAGGAATTTGTGGTAGGGAGGATTGGGGATGGTGCAATGACCTTTGAATAAGGCAAAGAATGAGGCAAAGGGGTGGGCAGAGAGAACAGTGATCACGGGCCTGGAGGTCCCTCACGCTGGACAGACAGCATGGAGACTGGTGTGGGCCAGAGCAAACAGGAAATCAGTGGTGGTTTTGGGGGTGGAGCCTAAGAGACCACAGTGAGGATGTGGGCATTTTTCCCTCTGTAGGAATTGGAGAGCCATGGAGGGTCACCTAGCAGAAAAGTGTTACTCTAACTTTGGATCAAACAGGTCCAAGGCCCTAATTTAAGCAGAATAAATCAAGGGTCAGAGAAGTGACATGCCGCCTCAAAGTCAGTGCAGAGCTTAAAAGAAACACAGCCTCGACTTACAGCCCAGTGCTCTGCCCCCTCCTGGATGCTGTCCCACAGAGCTGTCTCTAAGGTTACCTTTTTTCCTCACTCAGAGGCTTGTGGGCCAACTGAATGCTTCCCCCTATTTCAAATAGCAATTTGTCCTGAAATGAAATCGGGGTTGGCAGTGAAACAAGGCATGGGCCTGTAGCCTACAGAGCTGTTGTCCCTGAAAGCAACAGCTGGCACGTGGCTTACTCATGGAGTTCAGGAGAAGAGACAGAGCAACAACAGACAACTTAGCGTCTGGCAAAGCTTCGGCTGACTGCACTGCACGTTTGGATGGATTTCAAATTTGGACAGAGAGGCAGCTTCACACGAAAGTCAGGTGTATACACCGTACATGCACACACGTCTATATGCACACACACACGGACACACACAGGGTATGTGATGTGACTTGTAAAGAGCTGCCCCTGCTAGGTTTCCCACTGCCTCTGATCTCAGCATTAACCTTTCCCTGGCCATGCTTCCAAGTTTGCTATGAGATTTCTTTGCAATGGAACATGCCCTTCGCTTCACAAACTTTCCCCACTGCTTTCAATGACATTAGGGGAAGAGCAGGGAGCTCTGGGAAGTGGTGGGGATATGGACTCGAGATACCCCTGAATCTGAATTCACACTTCATGGCTTATTTGTTATTTAACTTTATTTACATTCAAAATGCAATTGTTGCAGATCTCAGAAGATGATTTACACTCACTGCTATGGCAGAAAGTTGCAGTTAGTAGACCCACCACTGGATCCTCTTATTCAACACGTTCTTCCAATAATTCAGATATTACTGTATCACAAATGTCCATTTCTATATCTTGATATCTGCTTTTCAGTATAATTATCTTCCTTCTTTATTCTCTAAATCTTAAGATTTTAAAACATTTTTCTGAGAAGTGGTCCACAGGCTCTTTACTTATGATAAGTAGATAAAGAGATCCTGGAGATCAAAACCACATTTAAATCCTGAGATAAACTCAACTCTGTCATATACAAGGCTAGGTTTAGTCTGCAAATACCTTGTTTAGTAATTTTTGCATCAAACATCAAGGTCCTACTCTATAGCACCGGGAACTACATTCAAAAATTTTAATAGCCGATAGTGAAAAAGAATATGACAAAGAATATATATATATATGTATGTATAACTGAATCACTATGCTGTACACCAAGAATTAACACAATATTGTAAACCAACTATACTTTCAACAAAAAAAGTTGAAATAAAATTGGGAGATGAAATTTCCACTGCCCAGGTTGCTGTCAGGACGAAACGATTCAGAGCAGGCCAGGTATTAGCAACCCCCCTAACACATCAAAATGTGGGATCTTCCTTTTGAGCAGCACAGGCTAACTGGCTGTGGCCACCTGTAAATAAGGCTGAAGTCACTTAGACCCTTGGCTTGGGGACACCATGGCCACAGGGGTGGGGGTCTCTGCATCACCTACGAGAATGATGGGGACAGCCTGCTGCTGAAGCTGCTCCCCAGGATGCAGCCCAGAGTGCTGCAGTCAGGTCTGAGGTTCGGCCAGGAGTATGCAGCTCCACAGCCACTTGGAGCACTGCAGTGCAGGTGGCACTGGGACCGTGCTCATCCATCACCCTTCCTGGCACCCAGACTCGGGAGTCTCTTGGGGGAATATTTCACTGCCTCATACTTCCTGTCTCAGCCTCTTGTGGAATCCGGTCCATGTCCCACGGAAACAGGGCTTTTACTCTCCAGGACCTAAATCCATCACGGTTTGGATCCAGGATGAAACTTCCATGCTAACTCATCTGGCAATACATTCTTGTGCTGAAATGCTCTCCCCCGCTGATGGTATTAGGTCATATTAGAAGTCCCGACTTGCTTGTCCTTAGCTAAGGCTCTGACCCTCTTTCTCAGTCTTCCTGAGTGGAACCACTCATCTGTTGCAGAAAATCTTGCGCTGTCGTCTACCCATCATTGTCCTCAGTCTTTTGGGTTTTCTGTTGGGTTATGGTTCTTGTGCAGGGATATCAATTTGCACATTCGAAACACCTGTAGACATTTTAAAAAATACAGGCACTGGATCCTCCCCCCTCTCTGGCCAAGGCTGGAAGCTTTCTCCCTCTAGCAGGGGTTACACAATCATTTGCTTGGGAATTGACCACAGATTAGCATAATCATAGTAATTTGCCCTTTACTCAGTGCTTGCCACTTGGCACTTTCTACTTCATGTTGTCTTTGTACCTTCATTATCACATTTAATCTCTGCATTATAGATAATCACCATTTCTGTTGAGGACACTCCCACTTGCTAATCTTAAATACAAGTATCTTTGATTCTCTGAATCTATTTCATTCCTGAGTTTCCTGTTCCTGATTTTAAAGAGTGAATTACAGACACATGTATTTAAGATTCTCTTATTATATGTCTCTGCCTCATTCTCTAACCAAATCATATCTGGAGAAGAGAGATTTTCTTATTATATAGTAGTGCATACCCACGGTGGAAAATGTAGAAAACATAAAGTAAGAAAATTACAGCCATACATTATCTAAACATCAAAGGACAATGCTATGCCATTTTGGGCATTTAACTATTTTTCTTAATATTTTATCCTAAAATTACTCCAGGGCAAGTTGCTTAACCCTGGAGTCATACTAGTCTTTTGTCAAGTACAGAATAACATTCCCAGAAATGATCCCAATATCAAAATAGTATGTGAGGCTGGGAAGGCCACAGGGCTCTCAGCTTATTCTCTGAGTCCTACAAATAATGCTGTTAATTCACTGATGTTATGCATTCGATGCCTGTGAGTCACTCACTCACTCAGCTGGGTCAGACTGAGACCTACTATATACCAGGTGCCGATCCAAGTGCTGGGGAGACCCGAGAGGGAGCCTGGATCATGGCTTCACTGTCCTTCTTCATTTGCTCCCAGAATCCTACTCAAGAGACCCACACGGAATTGGGGGGTGTAGGCAGTTAAGTTATTTCATTTCATTATGTTCCTTTGGACATATTTAAATAGCATGAAAATAGTCACTAACTTTGATAAGTTTTCTTTTCCCTTCCTATGTATTTTTGAGGATGGGTGTAGTTTTGGCATAGCAAGAATTACTGATAGATATTTGGTATGTTAGGATTTAATATGAAAAAGTAAGAAGGAAACTGGCACCTTATACAAAGAGAAGAGGCAGTGAGGAAAACATAAGCCACCCTCGAACTTGGCTACCACTCAGCATTCCTGGTTTTCAAACAAGGGAATTATAATTCAAAATATATTCCCTAAATATTTTAGCCCATAGTAGAAATACATGGAGGCAAAGTTCAGCTCACTGGAACCTACAACAATGAGCTTACTTAAGTGAAAGAATAAACAGACCACAGATACTATAATGCATCCTTTACTTTAAACTAGTTCATGTGAGCAAGTTTCATTTCACATGAATTTCTCAGTACCAATTTAGGAAATATATCCTTCTCCTTGATTGGTTAAAATAGCTCACTGACAACCAGATTCAACAAAATTTACTGTTAAATAATTAACCTATTTCCTTAAGGAAATGCTTTTGAGTAACCTGAGTTTAGTATTTCCTCTATCTGATCTATTTCTTTTCACAGAAAGAAATAGTATTATTTGCACATGAGCTACATTTACTCCTCTGGAAAAATCTGACTGTGGGCTCAGTGTAAGGGTTGTGCACTGCACAGTAGGAAAAAAAAAGATTCATTTCACAGCAAAGATCAGAATCTTCTTTTTGAGGGGTGTGGTGAGCTGGGGGACAAGGGAAATGCCTCTGTTTAAAGACAGGCCCCAGTAATCCATACTGAAATTGAAAGATGAAGCCCTTGTGAAGAAATGTGGAAGGACACACTGACACCCATAGGTGTTCACTTTGCAAAAACAGAAATAAAGAAAGAAAAAAATAATTTAACTGCCCTATAAAGAGAATGGACAGAAACTTGGTAATAAGGGAGAGAGAAGGAAGGTTTAGGGAAGGGAGGAGAAACAATGAAAGGGAAGTTGGATGTGGTGGGCAGAATAGCAGATTTCTGGAGCTTACAATGAAGGATGATAAGAAAAAAAGTAAAGTTTTAAAAAAGTAACAAATTTAAAATAGTTTAAAAATTAAAAAAGAAGTTAAAAATAAATTTTTTATAGTGGCATGGAAGATTTTAAAATGATGGATGTTTTTTATTACAAAATTCAAGTTGTTTGAGATTCTCCTCCATGCTCCAAACATCAGTAAGGCTTGCTTGTGTAAGTGGTTTTGGGGGACACCACAGAGAGGGGTGAGCTCTGCAGCTAGGTTGGCCAGGAGAAGAATGCTGGTGTGGAAGGCAAGAGAGAAGAGAGATCAACAGTTTCATGAGAACAGAAACTGAAAGCCAAACATTATCTTAAAAAGGTTAGCATGGTAGGCAGAAAAATGGTCCCCCCAAAGTTGTACATGACCTAATCCCCAGAACTTATGAAGAGGTCAGGGTCCCTGGCAAAATAGGACTATGGTTGCAGATGCAGTTAAGGTTGCTAACCAGCCAACTCTAAGAGAGAGGTGGGCCCAGTGTAATCGCCAAGGTCATTAAAGTAGGAAGAGGGAGGCAGAAGAGGGGAGAGAGGAGAGGAGATATGACCACAGAATCAGAGTCAGAGGCACACCTTGCTGACCTTGAGAGAGAGAAAATAGGTCACAGGCCAAGAGACACAGGTGGCCTCTGGAAGCCAGAAGAGGCAAAGATACAGGTTCCCCTGGGGCCTTCAGAAACAGCCCTGCCAACACCTTGACTTCAGCAGGCTTCTGCATTCAAGAACCCTAGGATGTTTAATTTGTGTTGTTTAGTGGAGACTTTTTCTTTTTTCTTCCTACTACCATGATGCTTGGGGATACTTGTTACAGCAGCAACAGAAAGTGGATACAGTAAGCTCCTTGAATTGTGCAGAAATTGCAGATAACACTGGACTGTCCAACTTGATATGGGATTGGGCTTATGTGAAAATCTAAAGGACAGTGTGACCTTAGCTAATATCTGCTTTTCTCATTTTTAGGAAGAGAACAGTAAGTCAAAACCTCTGTAGTTATTATTTTAGACAAGTGTCTCTTAAAACATTATGTAATCCTGTGCCTTAGGACCCCAATAGAGCCTCTGTTCTTAGAAGAACATGGATTCAGAGAGATAGGGTCTTACATCTGAGTCCGACAGTGGTCTCTTATTGGCAATGAGAGCTTGGGCAAATCACTTACCCTCTTTAAGCCACAGGATCTTCATTTGCAAAAGAGAAATAAGAATAAGGATTGGGTGATTAAATTATACACACACACGCACACACACATATATGTACAACACTTAATACAGTGACTAGCACATACTAGGCACTCAACAAATTCCTGTTATGGATTTTTAAATGCATGTATAAAAGGAGGAGAATGTTGTGGGAAGTTGTGGGAAATCTTAGCCCACAGCCCCAACAAGGGCCATCTCTCAAAGGGCTCTGATCAGTCAGCCCCCAGTGATGGGCTAATAAGCAGAAATTATAGCACTTGGGGATTTAAGTTAAACATATAAAGAAGGTATTTAAGCATAATTATTAAACAGCAGGTACGTTTACACTGTTGGATGGATCATCTTATCTTGAGACTTTAATAAGCAGAGTCTCCCCTGTTTTAGAGATGGGCATGCAGGAAAATGACTTGGATGGGTGGGCCGTTCTCACCCCAAGATCACATGACTTAGTATTCACGGAAGTAACACCTCTTGTATGTTATTCCAGATTGACTGTCCTCCCATGATTATTGTCAGCTGTGTCATCAGTTCAAGGAGACAGCCACCTGGGTCACACTGGAATATTAGAAAGAAAATATCATTTAAATTTTAGATAGCTATAACATGAAATAAAGTTATTATTTTATGGCTAAAAAATCTAAGGAACAGACAGTAAAGACACTCTTCTTTGAGCAACTAGGGGAAAACATGAACCAGGTTAGACTGTCAGAACACAAAGCTGTATTCACAGCACTTCATTTCTGTATTTTCACAGCCAATACATCGGATCTCCTGGATAAGTCACAAATCTGCCCTTAATGAATGTGATGTAGAAACACGAAGAGTAGTAGTTGACAAACTGGAACAAGAACACCTCCATGGCTAGGTTGTTCTCATAGTCATTCTGGTCCTTGGGAGCTCTGCAGCTAGAATAAAGAAAAGTTAAATCTCTAAAGCTGTGAACAGCTTTGAGACTAATCAAAGCCACGGATACATGAGTTAACACGGTAAATATATATATATATACACAATTCACACTGTTTTCATTTAAGCTGTTTTGAATTCCTTAACATAGCTACTATGTTAATTCCAAGTGTACACACTGTTGTAAGAGTTTCTCACACTATGAACACAATATCCCACAAGGCAAAAAAAATAGTCAGCTGTTCCTTAAAATTTGTAAGCACAACAGTATCCAATGGGCAAGAACTGTCCTCTGTCAGGTGTAAGTTGATAGAAAACTACTTCTGAACATCCTGCTAAATGATATTCTCTTGTCTCCCTGAACGGCAGGAAGGTAGGACTATTGAAGAAAACAAACAAAACACGGGGAAACTTGCTAGAAGAATTTGGGGAACATAAAACAGGTCATCCTTCTAGTTTAGAATTTAAATTGGTCTTAGTGTTTTCAGAAGATGACTACTGAGCAGACCACTGGGAGAACGACCCATCCACATGCAGCTTGTGGGAAGCACTTAACTTGGGCTGCTAAGCCGCTGGCTGGGATAAAAGCCAGAGAGAAGAAACATTTATTATAGAAGCTATAGATGATGAGAATGGAGCTACACTAACAGGAACAGCATCGGGGAAAGACACATAACACTGTGATTACTTGTCCTCTCCGTAACACATGAGCAAATCTGCCACTGTAACCATGACCCTCTTCCAATTATTTGCAATAAAGAGACTATTTACTTTCAACAATAGGGTACATGATCTAATGTAATTGAAAATACTATTCAGCACTGACCTCTTTACACAGAGCTTGGACATTCTAATGCTTGCTTTGTCCCTTTAACTAATGCAAAGCCGGAGCTAATTCACTTCTCATATAGGCTAGAGAAAATACGTTTACACTTGACGTTTTCTAAAGACTGTAATCTACTGGAATTGAAGTGCCCAAAAGATACAGTTTCTGTTTTGACCTGGTTCTAAAAGTGGTGTAGAAATGACCTCAGCTGCAGTAGGAGCTTACCAGAGTCAGTCCTCATGATTGCCACTTTCTCATATAGTGCCTTCAGGGTCACAATGATGATAAAACTGATGAGAGAAGCAGTGATGGGCGTGGCCCATCTGCACAGTCAGGTACTTCTGGATTGGGTCTCTTCCATGCAGGTTCTTGGGAAGTTTTGCAGAAAATACAATGAACACTGAGAGTCCGTAGACAATGATCCCAATAACTGAAGCAATGGTGAACAGGACCTGACAACCCAAAAACCCAGCAGCATGAGACACACTAATGATCATATTTTTACACAGAAAACTTGCCCCAACCCACGCTTAAACAGACAACATGCATGTGCTCTAAAACTCACATAAACGTGAGAAGTGATGTAAATTGCACATAAATGCCACAAGAGACGTGAATATCAGGCACGTTAACCTTTAGGGTAGGAGGAATGAAGGATGTCAAATAGAATGAGTGCATCCAGTAATGTAACATGCTGACAGCAGGAGCAGCTGTGTGCAGGGCATAGGGAATATATGGGAACTCCACTTTCTGTGAATTTTTCTGTAAACCTAAAACTGCACTAAAGAATGAAGCCTGTTAAGTATATCTTTAAATGGGTGAAAATGGAGTAACTGTTGACATGTTTTTTGGACACAAGTCTGTGATAGCAGAACCAATGAAAATATCCCTTCTACATCTATAGAATTACTTAGGTTATGAACTAGTTGTAACCCATGAAGGGGATATGCTTCCTTTAAAGGGAGAACCTATCACTGATTCAGGGGCCAGCAGGTGCTAGCTGTCGTCTTCATTCTGAATAGGACCAGTGAAGCTGTGGACATGCCCTGAGGGAAACACTGGAAGTGACAGCAGATCTCTGTTGATGAAAGCTTCACATCCTTTTCATACTCCTTGAGATTTTAAAATGGCAGGTATTCATACTCCCTGCATTTGCACAAGATTCATGTCCCTGATCCATTGTAGTTCTGACTGTGTGGACCCAAGGGCAACGGGGGTGTGAAGCATAATTTGCACGTAGCTGATAGGGTTTCAGTTCCTCACTAGGCAGGTTTTTTCTGGCCACTGAAGAATGCACATTAAAGATCCCATTTTTAAACTGTTTTCCTTCCATCTATCTTCTTGGTCATAGTCCAGAAGCCTGTCTCTGTCCCTGGCTACTCCTGATGGCTTCCCCAGAGAGAAAGCTCCAAAGAATTTGAATTTCAAGACTAAGTAAACCACATCATGTTATTTACAGTAATAGCGGGAGGCTGGCTTGCACCTGCAGGAGAGAGCAGAGGGAGTGTTTACAAGCCCCTCCTGGAGCCACACTCCTGCATCTGGATCCCAGCTCTGATGCTAGCTGTGGGGCCTTGTGCAAATTTCTTAACCTCTAGGGGCTTCAATCTCCTCACCCATATAATGGGGGGACAATAATAGCAATTTATAGGATTATTGTGCTGAGTCAATGATTTACTAATTGTGAAAACAATTAGAACATTAATCACAGGCATGTGAAAAACACTACCTAATTATTAGCTATGAATATGGTGACCAAAGTCTTAAAAAGGTGTTTTTTTCCTTAGTTTTTAAGCCATCAGTTTGTAGAGAAAGCATTTTATTTCCTCCTCTACTCTCTTTCATTATCCTTTTCTTCACAGTTAAGGCTTAATGCTTGTGAAAGGAATAACATTTTGGTGTGTGTGTGTGATTAAATGGGAAAATTAGTTAAGGCTGAGAAAAATGTATTATAGAAGGTATATTAAGCTTTCCTCTCTTGTACAACACATATAGGCCATTTAAATAGTATGCATTTTTAAAAAGTCTGCATAATAAATTTTTTAATTATGTATTAAGTAATCAAAATAGTTAAGATTCTTTAAATGCTGACTATTGCTTCAGCACAGATCTATTTTTCTAAATCCTAACAACCACCCTGTGGGAAAGGTAATATTATATCTCTTTTACAGATGAGGAAATAGATCCACGTGGAGATGATGCAATTTGCCCCAAATGAAACAACTATTAAGTGAAAGAACTGAAATACTCAAAGAGCCCAAAGACACACTAACCGTATAGCACTGCCTCCTACATGGACTGTGAAATCAATTCTAATTCATTTCAGAACTTATACAAACTTGACACATTTCCATTTTTCTTCCAAGAACTTAATGGGTTCAATATTTCTTAAGAAACAGGAAAGCTTTCCATTCTCCTTCCTCAAGTTTCTTCTTACTTATCATCTTTTCTGATCATAACTTTGATATTTGCTCATTAATGAAAATTTGAAAGTACTCAGTAGTGGACAGAACTGCTGTCCTGGAGCTGTCCCCAGTCTTAGAAGAAGACCCAGATTTTGCTTTAGGATAAATAACTTCCCTTCTATCTTTAGTCCTGTGATTTAAGATTGATTGACACACTCTTTCTGAAGCACCAGAGGTAGATCTCAGTTGGTTTAAGACAAATAATACCCCTCATTCTATTGGTCTCACACATGATTTGAGAAGTGGCAAATAACACAGTAAAAGTCACTGTTATGTGAGGAGATACGTGCTGGTGCCCATGTGAATGGTGAGCTTCCTCTATCAAGAGAGGAAATTGCCAAAAGAGACCTCTCTTGGCTTGGATGGATGTGTGATCTGTGATGCTGAGTGCCTAGAAGCAGCATGCTGAGACATCCTTGGACACAGAATGAAGACAGGACAAAAGCAGCCCTTGACATCATCTGGGCTACAGTATCTCTCCTTGACTGAAGCCAGACCTCAGACCTGAGGTTTTCATTTACAGGAACCAATAAATCCCATGCATCCCCATTTTTTGGTTGTTGTTTAAACACATTGGAGATTGATTTTGTCACCTACAATCAAAAGAATACAACTTTGAAAATGAATAAAAAATAAAATAAGAAAAATGCTTCTACCTATAGACATAATTCCTTCAGATCTGTGCATTGTTTGTATATTAAAAATCATTTTATATATTAATTTTATTCTCAAGCCTATCATAAGCATAACACTTTGACATGTCATAAAATATATTCATGGACACACTTTTTCATGACTGCAAGATATTCTACTATGTGAAGTGTTGGAAGAATATTTTGGCTGAGATTTTATATATATATATACATATAAAGTATGTCTGTGACTTTCATCCATACTGACTTTTCCCTGCCATTTTGAAATACTTCCTTATTAAAAGATTTTCAAAGCTGAATTAGTGGATTAAAGCATATGAATATTTTTGACTCTTGATATGAACTGCCAGACTGCTCTCTAAGAAGGCTGGAGGAGTACACCAGAAACTAACCCAGCATTGTAAATCAACCATACTTCACAAAAACTATCCAGTAGCCTAGGCATGGGATTGGTGATCACTGGCTCTTCATCCCCATAAACAGAGCTGTGTCACTTGAGAGGTGGAAAACTATTTCATTCTGATGTGCACTGACCGAATTACTATTGGAGTGTGACATCTATTTTTTCCTTTATGAATATGTGTTCATGTTCTCTGCCTTCTACGCTCCTGAGATTTTTTGGTGTTATGTTTGAAGTGATCTGAACTCTCTGTGCATTGAAGGAATTAGCCCCTTGTCGGATTTGTAAACAAATAACATCCTCTGGTGTTTTGTTTAAAATTAGGATGCTTCTGATGCATGGAAATTTTTATATATTTTCCTCTGAAACTTACTGCTCATCTAGAGGTTGTATATTCATCCATATTTATTTCTAGTTTTTTTTCTAATTGTGTTACTTTTTTAAATATTTCTGGAATTTCTCACAATATATGGTTCACTGTTTTATTTCAATCTTTTCTTTTCCCCTCAAGTAGCTATCATATGTTCCATTTATTGAATAACCTTTATTTATCTCTCAGATTTGTAATGCCTTCCATCTCATATATTAAATTATTATTGATAAGAGAAACCATATCTGGACTTCCTGTCCTATTTTCTAATCTGGCTATTCTTGAGCTAGTAATACTCTCATTTTCTTATTAATTATTATATTAGTAATATGATTTTATTCACAATAAACCACAAAACAATTTTATAACTTCTGATATTTTGGAGATATAAACTTTTAATCTAGAATCATGTGATTAAACCTTCTTTTATGTCTTTCAGTAGTTTTTAGTTATTTAATTTTTTTTGACAGTTCCTACTATACTTTTTTAAGCTATTAGACATTTTACCTTGGTTGTTACTCTTGGAAAATTTTAGAATTCTTAATTCCTCCATCTGGTCTCTTAATCAGAACCTGGAGAATCCTAAAGCACTGATCTGATTTGAACAAATGAGTTGAAAAGGACTGGGGGAAGCACTGTGAGCAGAAGAGACTCTGGAACTTCCAGATTGGAGCCCTGCATTGTCTGAGGTGTTCTCTGGAAACAGTTTTCTCTATGAGACTACATATTCCCCATCTTGACTTTCAGGTTCCTCAGCATTTCACATTAGATTTTAAGAAGTCTGTGGCAGATTCTTACCCAGAAAAAGAGCACTTGCACAAAGGGTTATATGTATACACTTTCCCCAGGTGGTAAAAGGAACACGCTCTTCTTCCTAATTAAAAAAATGTTTAGTCAATCAAGGGATTACACCAATGAAATGATTTTTCTCCTAACTGGTCACTAAATCCTAAGCATAGTTTAAAAAAAAAATAATTTTCAGACATAGCCTCCTTATTTTTTAACTGCATGGGTTTTTTTCCGTTTTTTTTTTTCTTTTCTTTTCTTTTCTGTTAATGATGTCAAACACACAACAAAATACGTACAGTGTTCAATTTAATATTATTTTTTGAAAATGCACATGTGAACAGCAAACTGTTTCCCTGCCATTGTCTGAGCTTAGGGGTCTGGGTACCTGACGAGGCCAAGCTATAAAGCCCTATTCCTGAGCTTGCCTTAGATTTCAGAAGTGACTGAAGTGACAGCTTAGAGTCCATGCAGGACAGAAAGTTTCACAGGTGTCTGCAGCTAACTGGTCTCCACTGTGTGTTACTTGGTTGGGCTTTGTGTGTTAATTAGCTACAACTATGAAGTTTTAGAGTTTCCATTTTAGAGTTTATATTTAGATATTTTTTAGAGATGATATCAGTAAGACTCAAGGTTTACCTGGATTATAAAAACAGCAGGAGTATAATAATACCTGTAATTAAGTACATGGCCCCTCCTCTGTGCCAGGAAGTCTTCCAAGTAGATTCTGTACATTAATTCGACCAGTCCTTACCACAGTCATGAGGAACTCTCCTATTCTTATTTTATAGGAAACTATGGCACAGAGAAGTTAAGTTGTCCAAGATCACTCAGGAAGCAAGCTGCTGTGCTAAAATATGAATTTAGGCAACTTCATTCCCAAGGTCTCACTACCACAATGCTGGCCTCTCTAAAAAATGGAGCATGCATTCACAATTAAAATAAAACACTTCAATTAAAAAACTAAAAAAAAATTAAAAATTTTTTTACATAAGGAAGAATGATAAAGTGAAATGAATCTTCATCTTCAATTTTTCAACAAGCATGTTCCAATGAAAATTTAAACTTATTAGTTGGCAATTTTAAATTTAAAATTGGCAGTTTAAATGACCAAAAAACTTTTCTTCAGTATTTTTTGTATTCTGCCAATATGATACGTTTTTGTTTTTCAGGACTCAAAAACATTATGAACATCTAATTTTGTCTAAGTTTCAGCTTTCATCTCTGAAATTACAGTCTTTCACAAACATATGCTTTGACCGCCATCTTCAGTTGTAAACAATGGGAACTATTCATAATGGGGATTATTAGAAGCTTATTACATTTTAAAAGGCAAATGTCACTTTCTATTGGTAGCTGAACCTCATTTTTTTCCATTTATAAAAAGAGGAGTTTGACCTGCTCCCTCCAGACATTTCAGTGCCAACGTTCTGTAGATCTGTGATTCAATTTATAAAATCTATAGTTGGAGACAATTTCAGATGCTCCTAGTAAAAGCATTTTATTTCCAAGAGTTATTCATGCTCACAACCTGCTGTCCTGCTGCTGCTGACTGCAAGTACCATCAGCTCTAAATTATCTCAGCTGATGGAAAGAAGCAATAATACAGATGACTCAAAAAATCATCATTTCATAGCTCTGGAAGGTTGATACAAAGATATATAGTTTTATTTTTTTTAATTTTGCAGCAGGAGTGGCAGCAATAAATTTACATTTCCAATTATATAAAATGCCTACCTCAGTGCACAAACACTGATGGCACCTCAACAAAGGTTTCCCTGCTTCTTCTACCCTTTCTCTGACTTTAGGATGAGAGCCACGCTGCTTTGTGCACATCCCAAAAAGAAGGGGGAGCAGTGACCAGGACTTAGTTCAAGCAAAAGGGCACCTAGTCTATGATGAAAAGGAGGCCGCAATAATGAAGGCACATGTGAAAAAATGGGAGTCAACTATAAAAACCAATGTGTCTTTCTTTCTACATCTATGTCATAGCGGCTAATATATATTTTGCATTTTTTTATTGGTATTATGAAAGGATACAATTCAATGCCTCTTTTCTTATACAATTACCAGCCTTTTCCTTTTCCCCCTTTTTACTGTTATTATGAAGGAAGGACCACACTTTTCTTCTGTGTACACCATTCCAGGCAGTGCTCCTTCACCTTGGCTGCACATTAGAATAACCAGAGGAGCTTTAAAAACTTCCCTATGCCAGAATGCACCCCAGGCCACTAAGTACCATCGGAGTTTGCAGTGATGGAATCCAAGCACCAATATTTTTTAAGGTCCCCTGGTGATTCCAACATGCAGCCAAGGCGGACAACTCCAAAAGTAAACAGACTAAAGTGCATCTAATCAGCGCCTGCTTTTCCTGGGTAATCTCATCTATCCCCACGTGGGGACACCACACCTCCTATTCTGACCAGACTTGTTCTTCCTGCTCAACCCTGTCCAATTTGGACTCAAGTTCTGCCTGGCGCCGCTTCCAGAACTCCAGAAGTATGGAGACTAACACAGAGAGAGAACAGCAAAATGTGGATCTTCAGTGAAGACTGATGCTTCAGAAATCTGTACTTAATATTTATTACACTTAACACTTTGGTAAATGATTAATAAAATCACATTTTATTTATAGGTGATACTAAAGAGAAACATGAGTTAATGCCTTTCTTTTAAGAAAAAGGAAAATGTAGATAATTTATTGAACTTGTGAAAACAGAATATCTAGCTCTCTAGCTCAGGGGAAAGGTATTAATGTGATGGTCAGATGCAGGTGACTGTGTCTGATGCTAAAGTACCTGCTACAAGCACATTATGCCCACTAAAAACACAAATATCGGGGGGAAGGGTGGGTATAGCTCAGTGGTAGAGCACGTGCTTAGCATGTACAAGGTCCTGGGTTCAAACCCCAGTACCTCCATTACAAAAGAAAGTTAAAAAAAGCACAAGTAACTGTCATAATTTAAAAGCAGTGCATGGTCCAACCTCCAATTCTTCTCCTCACATCCCTCTGTCTCTTCTGTCCAAAGGACCTGAGGGTAGGGAAGGGGATGAGAATGCTTTATTAGCCCCTGCATTTCTATTCCACAACCCCTGTCACACAAAATTTAAATAATATTCTTAAATATGGAAAACTGCCATTTTCCTCAAACTTCGGTAAATTAATTTTTAGAAATCGTCATTCTGTTTTAAGACTCAACACTTCAAATAGTAGACAAAAACAACATGAAATGTTAATTGAAAATGTGGCTTCAGGGTAAATCACCTAAGCCCTTCTTCCAACCAGACTGTTACCCCTAGGTCCCAACTACAGAGAAATTTCAGAATAACCACTGTTCCCTCCACCATTATACCTGAGTCTCTACCATGCCCTGAGAATAAAGAGAAAAGAGACACAGTCCCTGCTTCCAGGAGCTCCTAGGTGCACAGAAGTCATCATGAAATGAAGGCTGAGGAGGCGTGTTAAGAGGGCTTGGATAAGAGTCAGCAGAGGGTGCTCGGGGCAGAGAGCCAGAACTGTAGCCATGGCTTTCCCAGAGGAGGGAACCACTGTGGTGAGTTCTGAGATGCCCTAGAAGTGATCAGGTGAAGGTATAATGTTAAGGCAATTTCTCCCTGGGGAGCTGCACATGCAAAGGTGGGAGGCCAAAGAGAGACAGGTCCCTTCCAGGAACTCCAAATAGTCTAGAAGTGAGCACAGGGTGTGGGAAGCAGGTGAGGCAACCAGGTGGAGAGATCACAGGTGCACATCACAAAGGACTCTGTGTGCCTCCAAAGTAGAGGAGACATGCAAAGTGATCAAGAAAGAGACAAGATAGAGGCAGGGGGACCTATTGGCAGGTTCATGTGAAGGCCTGCTGAGGCCCCGCCAGGAGGAGAGAGAAGAAAACGTTTAAGCAGGTGGACGGATTGGCCACAGGTGTGATGGAAGGGAAGGAAGAGGTCAAAGATGCCGGGCTGCTTTCTTGCTTTGGCAGTGTCTTAAATTATAGTGCCATTCCCTGAAATAAGAAGGGCAGGAAGAGGGGCAAGCCATGAGAGGAGACAACTGATTCAGTTCTGGGTGGGTGCCTGTGGGCTCCAGGAGAGATGTCCATTAGGCAAATCAAAGTCTAGAAATCAGGAGAAAGTTCTAGGCTGAGCCAAGTAGTTTTCCTGTTTCAAGAGGATAATGGGTGTGAGTGGACAAGCTCAAGAGAAGAGGTGTGGAGGGGTAGCTCTCACCCTCCTGCACATGGGAAGCATCTGGGAGCCTTTAAAAAATAGTATGCCCCAGCCTGGAGTGGGGACTTTGTACTGTTTATTGTTTTTTAAATACTTCTTTCTTTTTTTGGGAGGTAGTTAGTTTTATTTATTTTAATGGAGGTACTGGGAATTGAACCCAGGACCTCTTGCATGCTAAGCATGGGCTCTACCACTGAGCTGTACCCTCCCCACCTTTTTTTGTTTTTAGACATTAGCTCTACTGAGCAGTCAGGGTTGAGACTCAACCTGTAGAGAGCAGAGAACCTTGGGGTAGAGATCAAGGAGAAGCTGCCCAGGTCCCTGTAGACAACACCAGGGGCAGCCAGAGACACAGGGAGCCTCGGACGGGCTGTGAGGAACATGAACTCAACACTTCCCAATGGCGAAGACGACAAACATGTTTCAAGCACCCACTTCCCAGCAGTGTTTGTTCCGACTTTACTAGATTTCCAGTAATACTGAGTGAGAATAGAAATAATCTGGACACAGGGATCAAATTCAAATGCCGGCTCTGACCATTCTTAACTGCGTGATTACTGATTAAAAAGCTACCCATCTGCCACGTGTAAAATGGGGGACCTAGAACCGTGCTTGTGGGCTGCTGTGAGCGTAATGGAATGACATCTATAAATGCCCTCCTGACTCTCAGATGTAATTGCTACTAATGTCCCCATTTGGGACACCAAGAAACAGAGGCACAGAAAGCTTCAAACACTTGCCCAAGATGAGGGTTGGGGTCAGGAATCAAGCCAATGACTTCTTGGATCCAGAGCACAGGATCTTCTTATGAGAAACACATCACTGCCCAGGCTCCCTGCTCCAAAACCCGCCTCCCTTTGGCTCAGTTCCATGGCACCTGTGCTGCACAGACGTCGTCACTGCCTGCCTGCCTGCCTGGTGTCTGATCTCGGCACTCCTCCCTCCATCCCACACACTGCTTCCTTGGGCACACCAATCCTCACAAGGCCATTTCTGTTGCTACTCGGATGTTTACACGGAAACGCTGGTGTCAGCCCAGCTTTTTGCTATAGATGCTGCTGTCAGTGGAGGCAAAGAGCTCACAGTTTGTGGGGGAGGCCAATTCTGGTCTCCTCTTTGGCTGGAGAGCTGGATGGAATCTAGTTTCCCTCTGCAACTTAGACATCCAGCATGAGAGATATGTAAGGCCATCTGGCCTCTCAACATAGAAATGATGCCCCCACAGTTGTACTTAACAATGTAATCTCCTGGCTCCACCAGAGAGCAGAGGCCATGGCCTGTTGTCCACCAAGCTTTGTTTCCTTGCACGACAGCTACAATGGGGTGAGTTAACACTGGACCAGAAAATCTACAAAGCCCTCGTGTACTATTTCTTGACACCTGCAGGTCACCCAAATATCCGAGATCCTCCAAGTAAACAACTAGTAAGAGGAACTGAGCTGGCTCATCTCTCAGACCCCTGACGGCAGGACTGATTTGGCCAATCCTGGTCTTGGGAATTATCAGTTCTCCTTCTATGTGCTCTATCCCGATTGAAAGAAACTGTTCTTTGTTTATGGGCTAGGGAGTATTTGTGGCTTTCTGACCAGAACCTTCAAAAGTAGAGCTCTTAGTTTTAATGGAAGCATGGCACCCACATCTCATGAGATCAGCTACCCAACAGCCTCATCTATCCAAGACTGTGGCCAAAACCAGGGGTCCATGCTGTTGAGGGTTGGGTCTGGAGTGCAATGCCTCCACCACTGAGAAGCTGCCCCGCCACTTGTGCCCTTGTCCCCATCCAGGGGGAGGTGACACATCCACGGGATGAAAGCCTTGAGGGCACTAGGTGACTGTGGACAAAGCTGTGACTGGCTGGTCCTTCTCCCAATGTGACCCATGATAGCCTCACATGCAGAAAATCCCCAAAGAGACCCCTGCTTGAGTGAATGGTTCACGTATCAGCCAACTGTCCTTGGGCCACCTAAGAAGCAACACAGTATACACAGTGAGCCACCAACTCACTGAATTCCCCAAGGATCACAGCTCCCTAATTTGACACCAGGTACCCCCAGCAAAAAGAAGACACTTACTTTATAATTGAGCTGAGACTTCTACTGCCAATGCTGCCTTCACCTTCCACTTATGAAATTCTTTCCACTCTGTCCCCTGCTCTGCAATTGTGCAATCAGTCCAGAGCTCCTTCATGAGACAGGATGGAAGGGGGCTGGGCTGAGCCATTAAAAGAATGGCACAGCCATTAGCACCAAGACGGTGGAAAAGTCAACTCCCAGCAGATGTTGAGCTACAACACACACTCACCAAAATACAGCAGGATGCTAAATGGCACTCCCACAGGTGCCAGGACAGGTTCAAGGCTGACCATAAAAGGTCAAAGGGTCAGTGTTGGCCCAATTTCTGGGAATCCCAACACCTTCCCCAAAGCAGTTGGAATATTCCTCCCACTTATTAGCATATGAAGATACTGAGTGCATAATAACTAACCCCACACCTCGTGGCTGCTCACTCTGCTGAGGGAGACAGCCAACACTCTGTCTGTGGAGTGTGTATCTACTTTTATTTTAAACTGCAGCACCCAAATCCCACGCCTCATGGCGTTTCTCTTGCCTTCTGAAACAGCCCAGTCTGTCTATGGAGTATATATCTCTCTGAATAAATCTACTTTTACTGAACTGTGTATCTCTCTTGAATTCATTCCTGTGCAAACCAAGGACCCACACTTGGCAAGGTGCATCCCAGGGATCCAAATAAGACCTGGGATACGGCCATCCTCTCCCCCCCATTTTCCTGTATCATACATTCCTTCCCAAAGGATCTCACATTCTGCACTCCAAAATAGACAGCACTCATGTGTCCTGACCTGGATCTGCCTCTGCGTGTATCATTCTCATGTCCACTAGAATGTCACCTTCATGAGGACAAGGATTTGGTTCTGTTCATAATGGAAGCACCAGCACATCACAGGTGCTGGAGAAGTATTAACTGATTGAATGAGCTGTTGGGAGTCCTGGGAATTCAACCTGCAACTCCTAGCCTCTTGGGTCCCAGCTGAGTCCAGTTGCTCCCGGCAACTCATGGCTGACCTCTTGCCACCACTATCTGCTTTGCCATCACCTGAGCCGGGATGATCTGAGATGAGCACACTCCTCAGAGAGCATGGCGGCTGGTTCATGAGGTTGCAACACACTCGCCACTTGACTGCTAGGGGTTACTTAGGATGGACAAACTGAAGGAAGCATCATGTGCACCGCCCTACCCCACAAATCACTTGAAGCACCAGGACTGCACACAGGGGAAACATTGGCCCTTTGCAACCTAAGGAGAGGGACTATGGGTGAGAAGAGTGTCTCTGTCAACTAACAGTCTCTTTATAAGCCCAGTCTTAGAAAAGCTCTTTAAAGACACTTTTGGTATCTTCCTTGTGTTTCTGTAATCCCTCTAGATTTTGTCATTCTCATCTACACATCAGAAATACAGATGCTCTTGAAATCTCTCTTGATTTTCAATGAAGAAAATCCTCAATTTCCTTCTCTGCTAAGAAAATTACTGCACTTTATATAAAAAAAAAAAGCAGCTTCCTTTCATGAGTTTCTATCTTCAAACACCTAATTTCACAAGAATCAGTGAAGCAGGACATGAAAATCATGCTTTGCTTTACCACCTACTGGTGGGCAGGAATGAAATGAATGAGTACTGATCTCATGAGACGGGAAGGCTGGGGCTGTCTTATTCCTGCTACAGATGGAAGGGTCCATATCTGTAAGGGTGAGGAAGGACCAAGGATGAGAAACCAAAATTTTCTAACCCATTTCCCTTTTTCAGAGTCCCAGACAAAACAGTGTGATTGTATCAACAAAAACAAGAACTTCTGCACCCTTCTAAAAGCATGCTATGAATTTACTACTACACACGGCACTCTTTCACTGACCTAAAGGTTGATGACAGCCAAGAAATTTGCAGGGATCTTATTCTGTGCTCATCCCTTTTTGTCTTTGGAACCTCAGGAAATTTGCCTCCTCTCCATGAATGTCATTTTCCTCATCCTTCAAATGGGAGTGTAACAGTCATTCATTTGCTCAGTGTCTATTCGACAACAGGAGACGGCTTATGAAAACAACAACAAAAAAAAGCAAAACAGCTATTCTGATCTGTGCTGTCTTCCTCCTCCTCCCTGAACATGAACTTACAGGGTAAAATGGTATCTTTCTCTAAATCCCGAACTTAAGGAGCACTTCTGATAAGGAATTCACAGGACTGCCGTGTAACCAAGAAATGACCTGGTGAAAAAGAATGAGTTGCCAGCAAATCCTCAAAACCCGTAAGGGTGCAAACCCTGGGACTTACAGGCATGTGTGGGAGTTCCTTAGTTCCCCATTTCACAAAGCCGAGAACTTTGAAGGGTCCATGAAAGACAAAGATAGCCCAGTACAACCACACCATGTTTTGGAGTACACCAGGGCCACATCACTGCTGACCTGCACTTCTTTGTGTCCCAGAGCAAGAGCCCTGGGCGGGGGTGACTGTGTTTGTGGATGGACAAGAAATTCCTCTTCTGTCTCTTTTGCTCTCTCTCTTCCTGCAATAAAACAACTGGTAGGACTCTGGTGGGGAGCACTGCACCCACATTCTCTGGCAAATCACACACCAGGCAGCTCTAGCTGATCTGAGAGAGGACTCTTCAATGAACATATATATACCAAAGTCAGGCAGAAAGCTGCCAGTGACCTTGGGAATCCAAACAAGCTTGCCCTGTTAATCAGGATGTTAGACATCTAAAGAAAGTGTGCACCAGGTGAAGATGATGCCTTAGACAGTATTGGTGGTTATGGCCCACAGTATCTAAGGACAAGTCATGCTCTGGCAGATGGGAGCATTTTGGTTTCTTTAAGAGTTTGATACTGAAGGGCTGTGATATTTAATTGGGCCTTGAAACTCCAGACCTCTTTACTCACAAAGGCAGACAATTTAGGTAAGCCAGCTCAGACTTTATTCCAACTTCCTAACCAAAAGGCTATGAGGTTGAAAATATATTTCTCAGACTCTTCTGCAGCAAGGGTTCCAGATGTGGCTTTAAAAATGCCCATCAGAGATTGAGATTTGAAAATATCATCTACTATATATAAAAATAGCTAAAAAAACTAAATTTCTTCTGTATAGCACAAGGAACTATATTTAATATCTTGTAATAACTTTAATGAAAAAGAATATGAAAAGGAATTCATACATATATATGTGTATATGAATGACTGGAACATTGTGCACTATATTAGAAATTGACACATTGTAACTGACTATACTTCAATTAAAAAATATATATATATATATAATGCCCATCAGCAGCATCTGAGTGTCACTAAAAGCAGAAACCCAGATGAATGGAGGCAGAGGTGGTTGGAGGAGCTACGTTATTTTTCTGGGGTGGATGCAGCCGTCATGGCAGAGATCTAGAAGGAATGCTCACAACAGCCACTTACTGATCTGCAAGTGAGTTAGGGTAAAAGATTCCTGAAATCCTCCCCACCCCTCCTGATGAGTAAGGTGTCTGGCGTTTCTCTGGAAATCACTAGGCACAGCCTGGAACTCAAAGGTAAAAATTAAAAACTGCAGTCAGGCAGCAAAGGGACTGGAAGGACACGTTGGACAAAAGTAGGTCAGAAACAACAAGGAATGGGGAGGGGATAGAATGTGTGCTCAGGACCCTGACTTCAGTGGTGGATTGTCTGTGTTGAGGACTCTGAGTCAGTATGAGTAGATGGATTGGTGTGGACTAAAATGGTGGCCATTTTTCAGATAAGTGTGTGATTTGGACGATATTTATTAGAGGAGGGTTATTTTTCCCCCCTTCAACATTGATCATTTCTAGGGAGCAGAAAAATACTCTGCCACACAACATCTAATTGCAAAAGAGATGCTACGGGCTGATGGTGATATGAAAAATTTCAGTTTTGCAGTTCCAAGGTTTCTTTAATGAGGTTCACAGCAGTAGGTAATTAAAATAAAGTCATCATCATATGTACATATACTTAAAGATACACTTATAGTGCTATAAGTGGGACTGAAATGTGTTCTGCATTCTAAAATCCAATGAAATAAAATCAGTAGCTCAATATAACTGTCAGCTCTATAAACATGATGTAGCTAATTATCACAGAAAGCAATATCAGCTAGGAAATTTGAGATTTATCTTTTCTAGTGTCAAAGTTAATATTTTTTGCTTTGCTTAAAAAGCATTTTTTTAATTAGGGCTCTCAGCATCCATTGGTGTACGGGGTTTATTAGATGTGTTCAGATGTTCTAGACAGTGAATCAGAGCAAAGACTGAGGTTTAGACAGTAGTTAAATGTCTCACCCATGTGATCAGCATCCACATATTGCTATACTGAAAATCCTTAAAAGTGAGAACTTCATTAAAGCAACGAAAAGAGATGGAAAAAAATAGCCACAGACTAGTGGAAGTTTTTTATCATGTAAAAATGACAAAGGGCTATTCATGAGCATATTTTTAAAAACTCTACACTTTAATAAGTAAAACAATAAACTGACAACAGATTGCACACTGCTCCCTGTAGGAAAAGCCATGAAGATGGACTCTTATGTGAATGGGGCTGGAGCTGTAGAATTAGCTATTCTTGCAAGTAATTCAGTTAAAAACAAACGCACATGGGATACACTTCTAGAATATCTGACTAAAAATTTTGGAAAACTTACTCCTCTATGAAGCAATGACAATGGCAAAATTTGTGAAAATTAACCTCTGCAGAAATCTGGAAATTAAACAAAGGCTTCCAGCAATCCAGATAGTGTTTATTTGAGGGAAAAAACAACTAAATCTCCATAAAGATAGTGAGTTTTGTGGCATTGTAACTTGATCTACCCCCATCCCCGTATCCTCACCTAAATGGTGGCCTTTAAAAGCAACAGTCTCACAATCAAGGTAGGGGCAGAAGTGATTTGAAGTTACCCAAAAAATCCGTCCCCAGAGAGCTGTCACTATTTGACCTATCTCAAACTCATGCTGTGCAAACAGCCTGTCCCCAGAGTGTGTGTGGAAAACAATCAGCAGTGAGTATTTAACATTACAACTGCCTGAGGCAGTGGTACCAGTAGAGGCTAACTAGATGCTGACTAGGAAACTTAGAAGGCAAAATTGTGTAATGAGACATTCTGGGGGTGGATGTACTGTTAAAAATCTCCAAAAAAATTCTGAGAATTGTAGAAGGCCGTACACATGTGTGGCACTTGGCAAGGAAAGATCTGAGACAATCTTAAGTCTTCAACTCTGGCTGAAATTGAGGTTCTGCATAAGCAAGAACTAAAGGCTTTGGAAGAGCTGCAGACTGCCTGCTGGTTCTGAGGTCATCCCTCAGCACGCAGACACACAGCCAACTGCCAACATCTCAAACTATTGGCTCCAGGCATTGAAAGAAATCACTGTCCAATCATTATTACAGTGATGACAACTAGGCTTTCTGCACACACACTGATCTCATGGCCATGCATGATAAAGAATACACACTTTACAGAATTTGTTCAGGAAAGTAACTAAATAAATAGCTGCAGCAGCAATGACAATGGAAGCAACGATAAACCCTGGAGATGAGGAAAATCTGGCTGTCAGATCTGGCACATTTTAATATTTTAAATGTCCAGTTTTCAACAGAAAATTACAAGATGTACAAAGAAACAGAAAAATTTGGCCATAACACAGGGGAAAAAGTAGTCAATAGAAACTCCCTGAGGAAGCCCAGACACTGGACTTACTAGACAAAGACATAAATAAGCAATTACACATATATTCAAAGAGCTAACAGAAACCATGCTTAAAGAATTAAATTATGTGAACATCTCATTGTACAGAGAATATCAATAGGTAAAATTTATATTAAAAACAAACTAGAAATTCTAGAGATACAAATATAATGACTAAAATGAAAAATTCAATAAAAGATTTCTCTGTAGATATGAACTTGTTGAAGAAATAGTCAGTTAACTTAAAACTACTGAGATTATCCCGTCTGTGGAACAGAAAGAAAAAGGAATGAAAAAAAATGAACACTGTGTCAGAGATAGGTGGGACACCATGAACAATACCAATACACACATAATGGGAGCACCGGAAGGAAGGAGAGAAAAAAAGGGTTAGAAAATTTATATAAAAAATAATGGCTGTTAAGTTCCCAAATTTGATGAAAACATTAATTTGTACATTCCAGCAGCTCAAGAAACTCCACGTGGTATAAACATAGAGACATCTAAAATAGGCACATCAGAATCAGTGTGTCAAAAGACAAGAACATAGAACCTTGACAGCAGAAAGAGAAAAGTGTCTCAACATATACAAAGGCTCCTCAGTAAGACAGTTGATTTCTCATCAAAAACCATGGAGACCAGAAGGCAGTGGGATGGTATTGTCAAAGTGATAAAAGGAAAAGTCTGTCACCAAGTATTTTATAGCCAGCCAAGTGATTCTTCAAAAAAATTAAAGGAGATATTAAGACCCTCCTACAAAAACAAAATCTGAAAGAATTCATTGCTAGCAGGCCTGCCCTACAAGAAATACTAAGGATAGTCCAGCAGGTGTAAATGAAAGGACACTCACCTGAAAAATAAAGAGCACTATTAGAGGTAACTACATGAGTAAAAAAAAAAAAAAAAAAAAAAAAAAAAACAGTATAAATATAGTATTACATGTAAGTGTTTTCTTCTATTTGATGTAAAAGACAACTGCATAAAACAATACTTATGAAACTGTGTAGATGGGCTTATAAATGCATAAATGTGTAATTTGTATGACAGTGACAGCATGAGGAGGGGGAGGGAAAAGATTGATACCAAAGCCAAGTTTTTGTGTACTATTGAAGTAAAGTTGGAATTCATGTGAATTAGATTGCTTTAAAACAAGATGTTAATTATAATCTCCAGGGCAATGGAGGAGAAGGAGGAGGAGTAGGAGGAGGAGAAGGAGAAGAAAAAGATAAAACAACAAATTAAAATGGCACACTTGAAAATGCCTACTTTGTACAAGAAAAGTGTAGTAATAGAGGAATGGGGAAAAAAAACACATATAGAAAGCAGATAGCAGAGTTAACTTCAACCTGATAAGAAATTACATTTATGTAATTGAATTAAACATTCTAATCAAAATACTAAATGCAGAAATAAAAGGAATAGAGAATTGATGAACAACAGAGAATAACTAACAAGAAGAAAAGTTGGTTCTTTGAAAAGATCAACAAAATTGACCAAGTTTAACAAGTACTGAAGAAAAAAAAGAGGGAAGATTCAAATTACTAAAAAGAAATGAAAGGAAGGATGTCACTACTGCCCTTACAAAAATAACAAGGAATATTAGGGAATACCATGAATAATTATATAGCCAATAAATGAGATAATCTAGATGAAATGGATAAATTCCAAGAAGGACATAAATGACTGAAGCTAATTCAAGGAGAAATAGAAAACTCAAATAATCCTACAATAAGTAGTGACTGAAATAGTAATCCAAAACATTCCCACAACTAAATGCTAGGCCCCTATGGCTTTTCTGGTGAATTCCATCAACTACTTAAAGAAAAACAAAACAAAACAAAAACAAGCAAAAATAAAAAATGCTTCACAAACTCGTCTAAAAAAAAGAGGTGGGCACACTTCCCAATTCATTCAATGAGACTAGTATCACACTGATACCAAAACCAGTCAAAGGCATGACAAGAAACTAAATACTGACTGTCTCTTATGAATATAAAGGCAAAAATCCTCAACAGAATACAAGCAAATCCAATCCAGTAACATATAAAATAGGCCACAATTAAGTGGGATGTATCCAGGTATGCAAAGGCAGTTCAACATACAAAAGTCAATTCATGTAATATGCCATATTAATAGAATAATGGATAAAAACCAGGAATAGAAGAGAACTTCCTCAAATTGACAGACAACATCTATGAAAAACCTGGAGCAAAGATCATACATAATGGTGAAAGACTGAATTATTTCCTCCCAAAATCAACATTGTACTAGAGGTTCTAGTCAAAGCAACCAGACAAAGAAAATAAAGCCTCTAGATTAGAAAGAAAGAAATAAAACTATTTCGATTCCACATGACATGATACTATATATTGAAATCCCAAGAAATCCACAAAGAAAAAGAGAGAGAGAGAAAAGAAAAAAAAAAAAACCTATTAGAATTAATAACCCAGTCTGACCAAAATTGTAAGACACAAATCAATATATAAAAAAGTAATCATATTTCTATACAACAGCAGTGAATAATCTAAAAATAAAATGAAGGAAACATTTTCATTTACAATAGCATCCAAAAGAATAAAATACTTAGGAATATTAAGAAAAATATGTGGAATACTGAGAAAAATGTCTGAAACTTGTATATTGAAAAGTAAAATACTACTGATAGAAGTTAAAAATGACCTAAAATTAATGGAAAGCTCTTCTGTGTTCATGGATCAGAAGCCTTATTGTTAGGATGGCAATTGTCCTCAAAATGACCTATAGATTCAATGCAAATCTGGCTTTTCGGCAGAAATGAACAAGCTGATTCTAAAACTAATATGGAAAAGCAAGATACCCAGAATGGTCAAAAAAATCTTGAAAAAGAACAAAGTTTTGAATTTTCCACATTCAAAACTCACTAGCAAAACTGTAATCCATACAGTGTGGTACTTGCATAAAGGACAGACAAATAGATTGAGAGAAAAGAACTGAGAGTCCATAAACAAGCTCTTACACGTAGCCAGTTAATTTTTGACAAAGGTGCCATGACAATCCAATGGGGAAAAATAATCTTTACAAAAATGATGCTGGGACACCTGAACATACACCTGGAAAGAAAGAAAACTGAAGTTTTACCTTAACACCATTTATGAAAATTAACGGAAAATAAATCACAGAAATGATACTATAAAACTTTTACTAAATGAACAATGAGAAAATCTTCAGGACATTGGATTACAAATACTTTTAAGATATGACACCAATAGCACAAACAACAAAAGAAAAAAAATCAAGTAAACTGGACTTCTGTAAAATTAAAAACTTCTGTGCTTCAAAGGACTTCATCAAGAAAGTAAGAAGACAATCCACAGAATGGGTGAAAATATTTCCAATATGATAAGGGACATTTATCCAGAATAGACAAAGAAGACTTAAAACGTGACAATACAAAGACAAATACAATTAAAATGGGCAAAGAATTTGAATAGATGTTTCTCCAAAGAAGACAATCGAATGGGAAATAAGCACATAAAAAGATGTTCAACATCAGTAGGCATTAGGGAAACAGAAATCAAAAGCACAATGTCATGCCACTTCATACCAACTAGGGTGACAAATATATATGATATATGATAAATGATATATAAATATGTATGTATAAACCCGGTAATAAAAAGTGTTGATGAGGATGTGGAGAAACTGGACTCCTCATACATTACTACTGGAAATATAAAATGGTGCAGTCACTTTAAAAACTACTTTAGCAATTCCTCAAAATGTTAAAAGTAGAATACATCCCAGCAATTCCATTTTTTGATATATCCTCAAGAGAACTGAAAATATGTGTTCACACAAAAACTTGTCCATGAGCATTTACAGCAGAATTATTCATCATCAACAGATGGATGGATAAGCAATGTGGTGTATTTATAAAAATGGCAAATTATTTGAACACAAAAAGGAATTTGGGTACTTATATATGCTACACCATGGATGAGCCTTGACAACATCACACTAAATGAAAGACAACAATCAAAAAAGGCAGCATACTGTATGGTTCTACTTATATGAAATGCACAGAACAGGCAAATCCATAGAGGCAGAAAGTAGAGAGGTGGCTGCTGGGGGCTAAGGGAAAGGAAGGTTAGGGAGTGACTTACAAAAGGGTACTGCTTCCTTTTGGGGGTGATGGCTACACAACCCTGAAATGTACTTAAAACCCTAATGCACACTTTCAAAGGTTGCATTTTATGGCATGTGAATTATATCTCCATAAAGTTGTTATTCTTGAAGCTGAGCCCACCTATGGAGCAAGTGGCACAGCACTGACTGCGGCATCTGGAGGGGGAGTGACCCACCCGCTCACCACAAAGGAGAGCAGCATCTGATCCAGTGCTGGAGGGGCGCGATCTTCTTGCCGACAGACACTGTGAGCAGCACAGACGAGGGTATCAACAGAGCAAGCTGAGTTCGTGAAACAGGGCAAAGACACAAAGACCTCTCAATAAAACCATTAAGAGCGCAGTCATTAGGAGAACACATCTTTGTTTTTTAAATCTTTTTATATCTGTTTTATTTTCTATTACCTTTTTAACCTTTACTTTTTAAACATTTCTATATGTTTACAGTTCTCATTTCATTTTTAATTCTCTTGGTTTTGATCTGTTATTATTATTCACATGTTTCAAATATTGTGTTTTGATTTTTTCTTCTTTTTATTAACATTTTTAAAAGACATCTCAACTCGATTCCTATTCTGCTTCAACTTGCTCTTCTATTATTTATGATACACTGTTTTCAAACCTTCTTTTCCTCCATTCTTTTAAAATTCTCTCTCTCTCTCGTTTTTAAGTTTTATTCCCACATAGGCTTTAGATAGATAAATAAATAAACATCCTTTAAGGACCACAATAGATAACTGATACTCCTTAAGCCACAGTGCCAGAGAGATATGAGCAGCATGAAGAAGCAGAGGAAGCACTCCCAATTAAAAGAGCAAGAGAAATCCCCTGAAATTACGGTCAATAAAATAGGCATTGATGGCCTACTAAATCAAGATTTCAAAAAAGAAGTATCAAATTACTGAAGGAACTAAAAGAGATAGTGTTTAGAGACATAAAATATGCCAAAAACAAAATAGAAGCTATAAAGAAGAGCCAAGTAGAATTGGTAAATTCATTGGCTGAAGTGAGATGTGACCTAAAGCCTATACAAAGCAGGCTAGATAATGCAGAGGAATGAATAAGTGACCTAGAAGACAGGACAACAGAAAGCACTCTATCAGAACAGATGAGAGAAAAACAAATAAAAAACAATGAAAACAATATAAGGAACCTATGGGATAATATAAAGCATGCCAATCTATGCATAATATGGATTCCGTAAGGGGAAGAAAAAACAAAGGGGGTGGAAAAGGTATTTAAAGAAATCAGGACTGAAAACTTCCCAAACCTAAAGAAGGAATCAGACACCCAAATACAGGAGGCTCAGAGGTTCCCAAACAGGAAGAGCCCAAAGAGACCCACACCAAGACATATCATAATCAAGATGGGCAGACTGAAGGATAAAGAAATGATCCTAAAGGCAGCAAGAGAGAAAAAAAAGAGTGAGTTACAAGAGAAGACTCTCAGCTGATTTCTCTACAGAAACACTACAGGCCAGAATGGAGAGGGAAGATATATTCAAAGTCCAGAATAAAAAAAAAAAAAAAAAAAAAAAAAAAAAAGCAGCCTAGGATACTTTCTCCAGCAAGGCTATCCTTTAGAATAGAAGGAGAGATAAAGAATTTCACAGAGAAGCAAAAACTAAAAGACTTTAGCAACACTAAACACATGCTAAAAGAAATGTGGATCCAGCAGCCACAACAAGCCTCGTGGAACACACCAAATTTCCACCTGGAATCCAACCGGTAACTGCCATCCACAAAGGTTGCAGCATTTTTTCCGTGTTGGGGGAGGGACTGCATCAGATGAGAGATTCCTAAGTTAAAAGCAATTCTCTCCATTAGCATCCCATGGTCCTGTTTTTCCGACCCTCTTTCCTTTAGTTCAGATGTCAATACACATTACAAAGAGAGGGAAGTGTGTGAATATTAAGTTTATATTTCCACACGACTTTAAGCTTTCTAACAGTTAACAATTCACAAAGACCACCCAAAGGAATCTTATGTTTGTGTAATAGCCATTCACTCAGAATACAAATCCGTCTGTTGCTTTTCTGCTGAAACTCCCACAGTCTCAAGACATGGATCCATTTATTTCATGGGGGCTGAAATTCATAGAAATGAAGCCCACCACAATGTACACTTTACTGTCTGTCTATTTTGCTCTTAGAACTGTTTTGTAGAACTACTTGTATTTGTTATGGGCGTATACCATTTATTCTATAAGTAGGGATGTATATCACATTCAATCTTACTGTTGGAAGAAGAGTCAATTTATATAACGTAATATGAATCAAATTTATACAAAATAGGCATTTGGGTTAGGTCACGATTTGCTCTTATGAATCAACATTTTTCAAATTTATTGCTCGCATCTGTTTTCTGAATACAAGTGTGTTGAATACATGCAAGCAGCGATACTGGGTCGGTGCGTGCTGAATGATACTTGACAGCCCTTTGAGTATTTTCTCTTGAATTCTCATGGTTCATTTGCATATATGTCAGCCAACAGTACTCTTTGGTGTTTGTTTGTTTGTTTGATATTTTGATTGTTTGCTTGTTGTTTGTTTTGCAAACACATTAGTCCATGCATCTCTCCATTAGCATTAAACAGAGAGTCATATAGGATGATTCAATTAGTATATTGCTGAAAATCACCTATGTATTCCTGCTTCCCTCTCCCATCTGTAGGCTTTTGATGTCCTCCTTGCCTTCTTCTTGTTAATTCTCTTCAACTCATGGCTCTTCTTGCATTTCCAATGATGGTTTTCTTATTTTCATTTCATCTTGCTACTTTTCTCTTCAGGGTAGAATTGTCAATCTATGTCTAAGGAAAAGTTTTGAACTGCTGAATTTTATTCAGATTTGCCAGTCTGTGAAATTGTCTACATCTGCCGTTATCAGATATGGCATTCTTGTGGCATAGGCTACTCTAGATTGCAGCTTTTTCTCATTCAGGTTTTGTTGTATGTCCTGGCAATCCTTCCTGTCCTGCAATATTTGTGTTGAGTTATCAGCTGGAACAATTCTGGATTTTCTGTTGTGACTACTATTCTATTCAGGGTAGAATTCTCAATCTTTCTTTAAGGGTAAGTTTTTAACTGCTGAATTATTTTACACTTTGCCGATCTGTGAAATTGCCAAGTTCTGTTTTTAATTGTAATGGCTGTCTTGTGGCTTAGGCTACCGTATAATGCAGCTTTGTCTCATTCAAGATTTTGTCTATGTCTTGGCCCTCCTTCCTGTACAGTGATATTTTGGTCTAGGTATCAGCTGAAATACGTGTGGGGGTTCTGTTGTGACTGAGTTGCTGTCCTCTAGGTGAATTGAAAATCACAGAGCTTATCATGAAGTTTGATGATTTCAATGAAAATATAACTGCTTGTAGGTCTATTGGGATTCCACATTATTTGGATGCTGTTTGCTACCGGTTTCAGATAGATGATTGTTTCTTGGCTTTCAGTAATTTTCAGTCTGCATTTTCTCCAAATACCTATACAGAGTTTGATTTTTATATCTAGTTTTCCCTATGGGGCTCTTAAGAATCCTAGTCTTTCATGCTTTGTCTTACCCAAGGATTCAACTGCAATATTTGCATTGGTTTACACTTGCTTTTCTATGCCATCTTCTGATACAGGGATTCCTTTTCCCTTGTTTTCATGGACATTCACGAGTCCCTCTGCATTATCTAGTCTGCTTAGGATTGAATTTTGCCCTGCTATTATTTCATACATTGAGTATTCTGATTTTATTTGGCTCGTCTCAATGATTCTCTTCCACATTTCTGGAATAGTGCCTTTTGTGATTCTGAGAAACTGTTTTACTTCAGTGTTTTTCTCACCTTGGGTTTCAATACGTGCTCTGATAATGTTTCATAATCTAGTTGTTTGAAAGCTTTTTTTGGACCTTCAATCTCTTTGAAACAGAAAATGGTAGTTCCTGTTTCTTGTACTATGCATCTTTATATCTACTGATCTAGTACTATCAGGTATCTAATGAAGAATTGTAGGGCTTGGTAAAGTTAAAATTTTTGTCTCTTAGGTGCAGGCAATTCCATGATATTTCTGTGAGGACTAATTTTCCTGCACATTGATTCCATGTCGTTTTCGTGTGTGTTGTCTTGTATATCTCTAACGGCTGTTGTTTCCTTTGATGTGATAAACCCACCATACACTCATCGTTTAGAACAATCTCATTTTTATTACGCTTATGTCATATTTCTGGAAGTTCAGAGGAAACTTCCCCTTGTGGAAATGGAGCATCTAAATATTTTCAGCTTTGCAGGCTGTTGTATGTCATTTTGAAGTGTTTTCTAAAGAGCAAATTGAGAGTGCGCTTGTCATTTCTACTTGCATAAGAAAGTTCCAATCTTACCAGTCCATCCCAGAGCTTCTCTGTCCACAGAAAAACCTGTGGAAACATATCTATGGATGTCATGCGTCAGGGCCTGCTGCCATTATTGCTCACCCCGCCTAGGATTTCTCGGGGCTATGCAATGTCAAGGCCATGCAAATGTTAGCAACTGCATTTGGGAGACAATGGTGAAGGAAATGCTTCTTCATCTCACGCTGCGGACCGAGACAAATGGTCTTTGTTCTCTCATCCTTCTGGCTTGGGACCACGAAAGGAAACACAGCTGTCCCGCATCTTCTGCCTCATACCAAATCCAAATCCCAGTCCAGGCTAGGAGTTTAGCTGAAGCAAAGGCTTTTGAAATTGATTTCAAACCCAAGGCCCCCTGGATTCCTCAGACCAGATGCATCAATTCTCTGATTGAGCCCCCACGTACTCTATTGGAAAAATGCCAAATTGATCCCTGGGCTTGCAGATGCAGTGCATGTGGCCATGGTACATTTCAATAAAGTCAACTTTGCATACCGGAGTGGTTGCTTTCTCATTGGGGTTCAAGGTCAGGTTTCTCTCTTGGTAGGGCCAACCACAATCCACAACACACTCCAGATCCCTGAGACAAAGCATGTGACATCATCCATAGTCCTATACCTCATTTTAGGCAGCCACTGCTAGCTCAAATTCCGCTGCTCGTTTCTTGGCCTCAGAATCAATTGTGGGGACAATTTGTGCTGATTTATTTCAGTTCTGTCAGTTTAGCATCTGCTGTGCACTCTTCTAACACTCAGCACATCGCTTTGAATCCCATGTGTCCGGTCCGCTTAAGAGTGTGCGACCAATTGAAACAGAGATTCACCTTCGCTGCTCTATTACCAGAGGTCACGTACTGCACTGATTTCCATTCTCTAAATTGCTTCTCCTCCATCCAAGTTTTCTGAGGCATCATACTGTCCTTGCAAGTAAGGGAGCCCTCCTTGGCAAGTCTCCTGAAACAAGGGCTTGGTGAGTGGTTGATTAAATTTCTGTGTAATTGGGAGCAAGTTAGCATATGATTCACTGGTACACTGCCAGCTGGGCATGAATAAATAAACACTTTCCATATATAACTCACCGAAATGGGATTCTTGTTTATCCCTTTTTTCTATACAGTCATGATGTTAGTGTTTGTCCAAAAACGCCATTTTTGTCATTGTGTTGATACCTCAGTTGCAGACTTTCAAAAGTTTAATACAATTGATTTACATATTTTGGTATTTATATGAAAATGAAGTTAGTTTTTGAAACAGACTAAATCTACATACAATCCACACTTGTCAAATTCAGGTACAATTTTTTCAGCTCTAAGGAAAAACTAGACAGATAAAATGTAAAATACCACTCGAAAATGATGAAGGGGACAGGTAATCTCTTTACTTCTGATGCCTCCAACATCAAGAGGAACCATGAAATAATTATTATAAGCATGAAATTACCCCCACACTTGTTTTCCCTTGTGCATGTGGTGCCCTCTCCACCCAAAGACACACACTGGCCAATGTTGTCATTTCAAGCAGTAACATTTCTCTCCAGGAAAACACAATGAATCTGAAACAAGATATTAATATGTAGGCTTGGTTCAAAAAGGAACTAGGGGCACTAGAGCAATGAGAATCCTGCTGCAGCTTTGCTACTCTATTGAGAAACAGGTGCTCTTCTATCAACAATGAGAACGCTTAAAAGTACGAACCTGTTGGGTAAAGCATCTTAACACAACCAAGTCTGCACACACATGATATACTGCACCCGGGCTTGAATGAAGGGAAAAGACCGTCCACATAAAAATATTTCCTTACATGTCAAATGCGACTTTTACATTTATCTTCACTAACTGATTTATAATAGTTACCTATGCTCTCTAGAAAACCTGAGGCATAATACATATTCAAGTTGTGTCAAAGATTCCCCTCACTTACCACACTCCCTTCACCCCAAAGAAGACGTTACCCCAGAATTTGCTGAAACTAGGGGAACGTCATCATTTCTTTGTGTGAGCTAAGTATTTAATTTCTATCTATGATAGCCGAGAGTATTTGACCATTGAGGAATTCAGTGTTGTGTGCAGAGTGTGAAGTTGTCGAAAACTGTTTCTAGGAGGGGCTTTTTTTTCTCATATTGGCTTCATTGCAGCTCAAGTGCTGATCCTCTTGAATGGATGACTTAGGGGATGGAAGGGAAGGGCAAGGGCTTGATATGTATTACCAAACCCGGATAAAACTTACCAGGACTTCGTGCTCTGTGGTCTGTGTGATTTTTAAATGCCCCTTGGGAAGTGTGGATTCTCATGGCCTCTTTCAAGAACATGAGCTATTTTATCAACTCTGCCATCTCTTCTCATTTAGACGTCAGGAATATTGGACCACTCCTTGGAGCAGAGCATTGAGTACCTTCTTCATGTTCACGTTGACCCTCCACAGGTTTCTGCTAGTATCAGCCAGGCTCGACATGTCTCATGAATGTCTTTGGAGCGTGGTGTTCTGGAAAGAAGTCTCCATGCCATTATTCTCCATTGTAGCAGAACAACACTCATCAATGTGTTCACATCTCTCATCAATCTGTGTAGCCAGCTTTTCTGCATGCTTCTCTTCGTGTCTCCCATAATGTCGGTTTCTACAGTACAGGGCAAGACTGAAAGAACCTCGGAGCCTCACCAGTATGCTGATGACGGGTAGATCTTCCACTGTCTGACTTTTCAGTTTCTAGAAACTGACCCGTGATCTCAGGTGATTGGGCAGCAGCAGTATCACGAACATAAACAGCTCCCCATATAATAGACCTAAGCCAAGTTCCACAGAGGGTGTCAGCCCCTACAAGACTCTGATCCACCCACAGAGCTCTGCCGAGTTACCTTGGATCCAGAAGCCACAACAAGCCTCGTGGAACACACCAACGTTCCACCTGGAATCCAACTGGTAACTGCCATCCACAAAGGTTGCAGCATCTTTTCAATTTTGGGGGAGGGAGTGAATAAGACGAGAGATTCCTAAGTTAAAACTAATTCTCTCCATTAGCATCCCATGGTACAGTTTTTCCGAACTTCTTTCCTTTAGTTCAGATCTCAATACACATTACAAAGAGAGGGAAGTGTGTGTATATGAAGTTTATATTTCCACACGACTTTAACCTTCCTAACAGTTAAGAGTTCACAAAGACCACCCAAAGGAATCTTATGTTTTTGAAATAGCCATTCACTCAGAATACATATCCGTCTGTTGCTTTTCTGCTGAAATGCCCACAGTCCCAAGATATGGATCCATTTGTTTTATGGCGGCTGAAATTCCTAGAAATGAAACCCATTCCAATGTACACTTTACAGTCTGTCTATTTTGCACTTAGTACTGTTTTGTACAACTACTTGTCTTTGTTAGAGGTGTATGCTATTAAATCTCTAACTAGGGATGGATATCACATTCAATCTTCCTGTTGGAAGAAGAGTCAATCTATATAACGGAATATGAATCGATTTTATACAAAATAGGTATTTGGGTTAGGTCACGATATGCTCTTATGAATGAAAATTTTTCAATCATTTTGCTCTCATCTGTTTTCTGAATACAAGTGTTTTGAGTACATGCAAGCAGCGATACTGTTTTGGTGCTTGCTGAATGATACTTGACAGCCCTTTGAGTATTTTCTTTTGAATTCTCATGGTTCCTTTGCATATATGTCAGCCAACAGTACACTTTGGTGTTTGTTTGTTTGTTTGATATTTTGATTGCTTGCTTGTTGTTTGTTTTGCAAACACATTAGGGCATGCATCTCTCCATTTGCATTAAACAGAGAGCCATATAGGATGATTCAGTTAGTATATTGCTGAAAATCACCCATGTTTTCCTGCTTTCCTCTCCTATCTGTAGGGTTTTGATGTCCTCCTTGCCTTCTTCTTGTTAATTCTCTGCATCTCATGGCTCTTCTTGCATTTCCAATGATGGTTTTCTTATTTCCATTTCATCTTACTACTTTTCTCTTCAGGGAAGAATTGTCAATCTTTGTCTAAGGATAAGTATTGAACTGCTGAATTCTATTCAGTTTTGCCGCTCTGTGAAATTTTCTAAATCTGATGTTATCAGATATGGCGTTTTGTGGCATAGGCTACTCTAGATTGCAGCTTTTTCTCATTCAGGTTTCAGTGTATATCTTGCACTCCTTCCTGTCCTGCAATATTTGTGTTGAGTTATCAGCTGAAACACTTCCAGAGTTTCTGTTGTGACTTCTTTTCTATTCAGGGTAGAATTCTCAATCTTTCTTTTAGGATAATTATTTCAATTCTGAATTATTTTTCACTTTGCTGATCTGTGAATTTGCCAAGTTCTGTCATTAATGGTAATGGCTGTCTTGTGGCATAGGCTACCGTATAATGCAGCTTTGTCTCATTCATGATTTGGTGTATGTCTTGGCACTCCTTCCTGTATTGTGATAATTCTGTCTAAGTATAAGCTGAAACACCTGTGGGGGTTCTGTTGCGACTGAGTTGCTGTCCTCTAGGTGCACCAAAATTCACAGAGCTTATCATGAAGTTTGATGATTTGAATGAAAATTTAGCTGCTTGTAAGTCTATTGGTATTCCACATTATTTGGATGCTGTTTGCTCCTGGTTTCTTATAGATGATTGTTTCTTGGCTTTCAGTAATTTTCAGTCTGCTTTTTCTCCAAATACCTATTCAGAGTTTGATTTTTATATCTAGCTTTTCCCTATGGGGCTCTTATGAATCCTAGTCTTTCATGCTTTGTCTTACCCAAGGATTCAACAGCAATATTTGCATTGGTTTACACTTGTATTTCTATGCCATCTTCTTATGCAGGTATTTCTTTTCCCTTGTGTTCACGGACATTCACGAGTCCCTCTGCATTATCTAGTCTGCTTAGGACTGAATTTTGCCCTGCTATTATCTCATACATTGAGTATTCTGATTTTATTTGGCTCGTCTCAATGATTCTCTTCCCTGTTTCTGGTAATTTGCCTTTTGGGTTTCTGAGACACTGTTTTACTTCAGTGTTTCTCTCACCTCGGTTTTCAATACATGCTTTGATAATGTTTCATAATCTAGTTGTTTAAAAGCTTTTTCTTGGATCTTCAATCTCTTTGAAACAGAAAATGGTACTTCCTGTTTCGTGTACTATACTTCTTTATGTCTACTGGTCAATTACTATCAGGTATCTAATGTAGAATTGTAGGGATTTGTAGAGTGAAAATTTTAGACTCTTAATTTTAGGCAATTCCTTGATATTACTGTGAAGACAAATTTTCCTGCACATTGATTCCATGTCGTTTTCCTGTGTGTGTTGTCTTGTATATCTCGAACTGCTGGTGTTGCCTTTTATGTAATCAACACAACATACTCTCATCGTTTAGAACAATCTATTTTTATTACGCTTATGTCACTTTTCTGAAAGTTCAGAGGACCCATCCCCTTGTGGAAATGGAGCATCTAAATATATTCAGCTTTGCTGGCTGTTGTATGTCATTTTGAAGTGTATTCAATAGAGCACTTTGACAGTGCGCTTGCCTTTTCTACTTCAATAAGAATGTTCAAATCATACCAGTTCTTCCTAGAGCTTCTCTGTCCACAGAAAAACCTGTGGAAACATATCTATGCATGTCATGCATCAGGGCCTGCTGTCATTATTGCTCACCCCGCCTTGGTGTCCTCGGGGCTGTCCAATTTCAACGCCATCCAAAATGTAGCATCTGCATTTGGGAGATAATGGTGAAGGAAATGCTTCTTCTTCTCATGCTGCGGACCTAGACAAATGGTCTTTGTTCTCTCATCCTTGTGGCTTGTGACCACGAAAGGAAACCAAGCTGTCCCGCATCCTCTGCCTCATACCAAACCCTAATCCCATTCAAGGCTAGGAATTTAGCTGATCCAAAGGCTTCGGAAAAAGATTTCAACCACAAGGCCCCCTGGATTCCTCAGATCAGATGCATTATTTCTCTGATTGAGCCCCACGTTCTCTATTGGCAAAATTCCAAATTGGTCCCTGGGCCTGCAGATGCAGTGCATGTGGCCATGGGACATATCAATTAAGTCAACTTTGCACACCGGAGGGGTTGCATTCTCATTGGTGTTCAACTTCAGTTTTCCGTCTTGTTAGGGACAAGCACAATCCACAACACACTCCAGATCCCTGAGACAAAGCCAGTGACATCATTCATAGTCTTATACCTCATTTTACGCAGCCAATGCTAGCTCACATTCGGCTGCTCGTTTGTTGGCCTCAGAATCAATTGTCTGGACAATTTGTGCTGATTTATTTCAATTCCTTCACCTTACCATCTGCTGTGCACTCTTCTAACACTCAGCGCATCACTTTGAATCCCATGTGTCCGGTCCCCTTAAGAGTGTGCGAACAACTGTAACAGAGTTTAACTTTTGCTTCTCCATTACAAGAGGTCAGGTACTGCACTGATTTCCATTCTCTACTTTACTTCTCCTCCATCCTCGTTTTCTGAGGCATCATAATGTCCTTGAAAGTAAGGGAGCACTCTTCGACAAGTCTCCTGAACCAAGGGCTTGGTGAGTGGATTTTTAAAATTCTGTGTAATTGGGAGCGAGTTAGCGTATGATGCACTTGTACACTGCCACCTGGGCATTAATAAATCAACACTTTCCATATATAACTCGCCAAAATGGGATTCTCGTTTATCTCTTTTTTCTATACAGTCTTGATGTTAGTGTTTGTCCGAAGACTCCATTTTTGTCATTGTGTTGATACCTCAGTTGCAGCCTTTCAAAAGTTTAATACAATTGATTTACATATTTTGGGATTTATATGAAAATGAAGTTAGTTTTTGAAACATACTAAATCTACTTTCAATCCACACTTGTCAAATTCAGGTACCATTTTGTCATCTCTAAGGAAAAAATAGACAGATAAAATGTAAAATACCACTCGAAAATGATGAAGGGGACAGGTAAACTCTTTACTTTTTATGCCTCCAACACCAACAGGAACCATGAAATAATTATTGTAAGCATGAAATTACCCCCACACTCGGTTTCAATTGTGAATATGGTGCCCTATCCACCCAACGACACATACTGGCCAATGTTGTCATTTCAAGCAGTAACATTTCTCTCCAGGAAAACACAATGAATCTGAAACAAGATATTAATATGTAGGCTTGGTTCAAAAAGGAACTAGGGGCATTAGAATAATGAGATACATGCTGCAGCTTTGCTAGTCTATTGAGTACCAGGTGCTCTTCTATCAACCATGAGAACGCTTAAACTTCCGATCATGTTGGGTAAAGCATCTTAACACAACCAAGTCTTCACACACATGATTTACTGCACCCGGGCTTGAATGAAGGGAAAAGACGGTCCATATAAAAATATTTCCTTACATGTCTATGGTGACTTTTACAGTTCTCTTCACTAACTGATTTATAATATTTACCTATACTGTCTAAAAAAACTGAGGCCTAATACATATTCAAGTTCAGTCAAAGAATCCCCTCACTTACCACACTCCCTTCACCCTAAAAAAGACGTAACCCCAGAATTTGGTGAAACTATGGGAACATCATCATTTCTTTGTGTGAGCTATGTATGTAATTTCTATCTATGATAGCCGAGAGTATTTGACCATTGAAGAATTCAGTGTTTTGCACAGATTGTGAAGTTGTAGGAAAACTGGTTCTAGGAGGGGTTTGCTCTTCTCCTTTTGGATTCATTGCAGCTCAAGTGCTGATCCTCTGGAATGGATGAATGAGTGGTTGGGAGGGAATGGCATGTGCTTGATAGGTATGACCTAACCCGGGTAAAACTTACCAGGACTTCGTGCTCTGTGGTCTGTGTGATTTTTAAATGCCCCTTGGGAAGTGTGGATTCTCACGGCCTCTTTCAAGAACATGAGCAATTTTTTCAACTCTGCCATCTCTTCTATATTAGACGTCAGGGATATTGGACATCTACTTGGAACAGAGAATACAGTAACTTATTCAAGTTCACGTTGACCCTCCAGAGGTTTCTGCTAGTATCAGCCAGGCTCAACATGTCTCATGAATGTCTTTGGAGCATGGTGTTCTGGAAAGAAGTCTCCATGCCATTATTCTCCATTGTAGCATAACAACTCTCATCAATGTGTTCGCATCTCTCCTCAATCTGTGCAGCCAGCTTTTCTTCATGCTTCTCTTCGTGTCTCCCATATGGTCGACTACTACATTACTGGGCAAGTCAGAAAGTACCTCGGAGCCTCACCAGTATGCTGATGACGGGCAGATTTTCCACTGTCTGACTTTTCAGTTTCTAGAAACTGACCCGTGTTCTCAGGTGATTGGGCAGCAGAAGTATCAGGAACATAAACAGCTCCCCATATAATAGACCTAAGCCAAGCTCCACAGAGGGTGTCAGCCCCTACATGACTCTGATCCACCCACAGAGCTCTGCCGAGTTACCTTGGATCCAGAAGCCACAACAAGCCTCATGGAACACACCAACGTTCCACCTGGAATCCAACTGGTAACTGCCATCCACAAAGTTTGCAGCACTTTTTCAGTGCTGTTGGAGGGACTGCATCAGACGAGAGATTCCTGAGTTAAAAGTAATTCTCTCCATTAACATCCCATGGTCCTTTTTTTCCAACCCTCTTTCCTTTAGTTCAGATCTCAATACAGATTACATAGAGTCGGAAGTGTGTGCATCTTAAGTGTATATTTCCAAGGGCTTTAAACTTTCTAACAGTTAACAATTCACAAAGACCACCCAAAGGAATCTTATGTTTGTGTAATAGCCATTCACTCAGAATACATATCCGTCTGTTGCTTTTCTGCTTAAACTCCCACAGTCTCAAGACATGGATCCATTTCTTTCATGTGGGCTGAAATTCCTAGAAATGAAGCCCATCCCAATGTACACTTTTCTGTCGGTCTCTTTTGCTCTTAGTACAGTTTTGTAGAACTACTTGTCTTTGTTAGAGGCGTATGGCATTAATTCTCTAACTAGGGATGAATATCACATTCAATCTTCCTGTTGGAAGAAGAGTCAATCTATATAACGGAATATGAATCGATTTTATACAAAATAGGTATTTGGGTTAGGTCACGATATGCTCTTATGAATGAAAATTTTTCAATCATTTTGCTCTCATCTGTTTTCTGAATACAAGTGTTTTGAGTACATGCAAGCAGCGATACTGTTTTGGTGCTTGCTGAATGATACTTGACAGCCCTTTGAGTATTTTCTTTTGAATTCTCATGGTTCCTTTGCATATATGTCAGCCAACAGTACACTTTGGTGTTTGTTTGTTTGTTTGATATTTTGATTGTTTGCTTGTTGTTTGTTTTGCAAACACATTAGGGCATGCATCTCTCCATTTGCATTAAACAGAGAGCCATATAGGATGATTCAGTTAGTATATTGCTGAAAATCACCCATGTTTTCCTGCTTTCCTCTCCTATCTGTAGGGTTTTGATGTCCTCCTTGCCTTCTTCTTGTTAATTCTCTGCATCTCATGGCTCTTCTTGCATTTCCAATGATGGTTTTCTTATTTCCATTTCATCTTACTACTTTTCTCTTCAGGGAAGAATTGTCAATCTTTGTCTAAGGATAAGTATTGAACTGCTGAATTCTATTCAGTTTTGCCGCTCTGTGAAATTTTCTAAATCTGATGTTATCAGATATGGCGTTTTGTGGCATAGGCTACTCTAGATTGCAGCTTTTTCTCATTCAGGTTTCAGTGTATATCTTGCACTCCTTCCTGTCCTGCAATATTTGTGTTGAGTTATCAGCTGAAACACTTCCAGAGTTTCTGTTGTGACTTCTTTTCTATTCAGGGTAGAATTCTCAATCTTTCTTTTAGGATAATTATTTCAATTCTGAATTATTTTTCACTTTGCTGATCTGTGAATTTGCCAAGTTCTGTCATTAATGGTAATGGCTGTCTTGTGGCATAGGCTACCGTATAATGCAGCTTTGTCTCATTCATGATTTGGTGTATGTCTTGGCACTCCTTCCTGTATTGTGATAATTCTGTCTAAGTATAAGCTGAAACACCTGTGGGGGTTCTGTTGCGACTGAGTTGCTGTCCTCTAGGTGCACCAAAATTCACAGAGCTTATCATGAAGTTTGATGATTTGAATGAAAATTTAGCTGCTTGTAAGTCTATTGGTATTCCACATTATTTGGATGCTGTTTGCTCCTGGTTTCTTATAGATGATTGTTTCTTGGCTTTCAGTAATTTTCAGTCTGCTTTTTCTCCAAATACCTATTCAGAGTTTGATTTTTATATCTAGCTTTTCCCTATGGGGCTCTTATGAATCCTAGTCTTTCATGCTTTGTCTTACCCAAGGATTCAACAGCAATATTTGCATTGGTTTACACTTGTATTTCTATGCCATCTTCTTATGCAGGTATTTCTTTTCCCTTGTGTTCACGGACATTCACGAGTCCCTCTGCATTATCTAGTCTGCTTAGGACTGAATTTTGCCCTGCTATTATCTCATACATTGAGTATTCTGATTTTATTTGGCTCGTCTCAATGATTCTCTTCCCTGTTTCTGGTAATTTGCCTTTTGGGTTTCTGAGACACTGTTTTACTTCAGTGTTTCTCTCACCTCGGTTTTCAATACATGCTTTGATAATGTTTCATAATCTAGTTGTTTAAAAGCTTTTTCTTGGATCTTCAATCTCTTTGAAACAGAAAATGGTACTTCCTGTTTCGTGTACTATACTTCTTTATGTCTACTGGTCAATTACTATCAGGTATCTAATGTAGAATTGTAGGGATTTGTAGAGTGAAAATTTTAGACTCTTAATTTTAGGCAATTCCTTGATATTACTGTGAAGACAAATTTTCCTGCACATTGATTCCATGTCGTTTTCCTGTGTGTGTTGTCTTGTATATCTCGAACTGCTGGTGTTGCCTTTTATGTAATCAACACAACATACTCTCATCGTTTAGAACAATCTATTTTTATTACGCTTATGTCACTTTTCTGAAAGTTCAGAGGACCCATCCCCTTGTGGAAATGGAGCATCTAAATATATTCAGCTTTGCTGGCTGTTGTATGTCATTTTGAAGTGTATTCAATAGAGCACTTTGACAGTGCGCTTGCCTTTTCTACTTCAATAAGAATGTTCAAATCATACCAGTTCTTCCTAGAGCTTCTCTGTCCACAGAAAAACCTGTGGAAACATATCTATGCATGTCATGCATCAGGGCCTGCTGTCATTATTGCTCACCCCGCCTTGGTGTCCTCGGGGCTGTCCAATTTCAACGCCATCCAAAATGTAGCATCTGCATTTGGGAGATAATGGTGAAGGAAATGCTTCTTCTTCTCATGCTGCGGACCTAGACAAATGGTCTTTGTTCTCTCATCCTTGTGGCTTGTGACCACGAAAGGAAACCAAGCTGTCCCGCATCCTCTGCCTCATACCAAACCCTAATCCCATTCAAGGCTAGGAATTTAGCTGATCCAAAGGCTTCGGAAAAAGATTTCAACCACAAGGCCCCCTGGATTCCTCAGATCAGATGCATTATTTCTCTGATTGAGCCCCACGTTCTCTATTGGCAAAATTCCAAATTGGTCCCTGGGCCTGCAGATGCAGTGCATGTGGCCATGGGACATATCAATTAAGTCAACTTTGCACACCGGAGGGGTTGCATTCTCATTGGTGTTCAACTTCAGTTTTCCGTCTTGTTAGGGACAAGCACAATCCACAACACACTCCAGATCCCTGAGACAAAGCCAGTGACATCATTCATAGTCTTATACCTCATTTTACGCAGCCAATGCTAGCTCACATTCGGCTGCTCGTTTGTTGGCCTCAGAATCAATTGTCTGGACAATTTGTGCTGATTTATTTCAATTCCTTCACCTTACCATCTGCTGTGCACTCTTCTAACACTCAGCGCATCACTTTGAATCCCATGTGTCCGGTCCCCTTAAGAGTGTGCGAACAACTGTAACAGAGTTTAACTTTTGCTTCTCCATTACAAGAGGTCAGGTACTGCACTGATTTCCATTCTCTACTTTACTTCTCCTCCATCCTCGTTTTCTGAGGCATCATAATGTCCTTGAAAGTAAGGGAGCACTCTTCGACAAGTCTCCTGAACCAAGGGCTTGGTGAGTGGATTTTTAAAATTCTGTGTAATTGGGAGCGAGTTAGTGTATGATGCACTTGTACACTGCCACCTGGGCATTAATAAATCAACACTTTCCATATATAACTCGCCAAAATGGGATTCTCGTTTATCTCTTTTTTCTATACAGTCTTGATGTTAGTGTTTGTCCGAAGACTCCATTTTTGTCATTGTGTTGATACCTCAGTTGCAGCCTTTCAAAAGTTTAATACAATTGATTTACATATTTTGGGATTTATATGAAAATGAAGTTAGTTTTTGAAACATACTAAATCTACTTTCAATCCACACTTGTCAAATTCAGGTACCATTTTGTCATCTCTAAGGAAAAAATAGACAGATAAAATGTAAAATACCACTCGAAAATGATGAAGGGGACAGGTAAACTCTTTACTTTTTATGCCTCCAACACCAACAGGAACCATGAAATAATTATTGTAAGCATGAAATTACCCCCACACTCGGTTTCAATTGTGAATATGGTGCCCTATCCACCCAACGACACATACTGGCCAATGTTGTCATTTCAAGCAGTAACATTTCTCTCCAGGAAAACACAATGAATCTGAAACAAGATATTAATATGTAGGCTTGGTTCAAAAAGGAACTAGGGGCATTAGAATAATGAGATACATGCTGCAGCTTTGCTAGTCTATTGAGTACCAGGTGCTCTTCTATCAACCATGAGAACGCTTAAACTTCCGATCATGTTGGGTAAAGCATCTTAACACAACCAAGTCTTCACACACATGATTTACTGCACCCGGGCTTGAATGAAGGGAAAAGACGGTCCATATAAAAATATTTCCTTACATGTCTATGGTGACTTTTACAGTTCTCTTCACTAACTGATTTATAATATTTACCTATACTGTCTAAAAAAACTGAGGCCTAATACATATTCAAGTTCAGTCAAAGAATCCCCTCACTTACCACACTCCCTTCACCCTAAAAAAGACGTAACCCCAGAATTTGGTGAAACTATGGGAACATCATCATTTCTTTGTGTGAGCTATGTATGTAATTTCTATCTATGATAGCCGAGAGTATTTGACCATTGAAGAATTCAGTGTTTTGCACAGATTGTGAAGTTGTAGGAAAACTGGTTCTAGGAGGGGTTTGCTCTTCTCCTTTTGGATTCATTGCAGCTCAAGTGCTGATCCTCTGGAATGGATGAATGAGTGGTTGGGAGGGAATGGCATGTGCTTGATAGGTATGACCTAACCCGGGTAAAACTTACCAGGACTTCGTGCTCTGTGGTCTGTGTGATTTTTAAATGCCCCTTGGGAAGTGTGGATTCTCACGGCCTCTTTCAAGAACATGAGCAATTTTTTCAACTCTGCCATCTCTTCTATATTAGACGTCAGGGATATTGGACATCTACTTGGAACAGAGAATACAGTAACTTATTCAAGTTCACGTTGACCCTCCAGAGGTTTCTGCTAGTATCAGCCAGGCTCAACATGTCTCATGAATGTCTTTGGAGCATGGTGTTCTGGAAAGAAGTCTCCATGCCATTATTCTCCATTGTAGCATAACAACTCTCATCAATGTGTTCGCATCTCTCCTCAATCTGTGCAGCCAGCTTTTCTTCATGCTTCTCTTCGTGTCTCCCATATGGTCGACTACTACATTACTGGGCAAGTCAGAAAGTACCTCGGAGCCTCACCAGTATGCTGATGACGGGCAGATTTTCCACTGTCTGACTTTTCAGTTTCTAGAAACTGACCCGTGTTCTCAGGTGATTGGGCAGCAGAAGTATCAGGAACATAAACAGCTCCCCATATAATAGACCTAAGCCAAGCTCCACAGAGGGTGTCAGCCCCTACATGACTCTGATCCACCCACAGAGCTCTGCCGAGTTACCTTGGATCCAGAAGCCACAACAAGCCTCATGGAACACACCAACGTTCCACCTGGAATCCAACTGGTAACTGCCATCCACAAAGTTTGCAGCACTTTTTCAGTGCTGTTGGAGGGACTGCATCAGACGAGAGATTCCTGAGTTAAAAGTAATTCTCTCCATTAACATCCCATGGTCCTTTTTTTCCAACCCTCTTTCCTTTAGTTCAGATCTCAATACAGATTACATAGAGTCGGAAGTGTGTGCATCTTAAGTGTATATTTCCAAGGGCTTTAAACTTTCTAACAGTTAACAATTCACAAAGACCACCCAAAGGAATCTTATGTTTGTGTAATAGCCATTCACTCAGAATACATATCCGTCTGTTGCTTTTCTGCTTAAACTCCCACAGTCTCAAGACATGGATCCATTTCTTTCATGTGGGCTGAAATTCCTAGAAATGAAGCCCATCCCAATGTACACTTTTCTGTCGGTCTCTTTTGCTCTTAGTACAGTTTTGTAGAACTACTTGTCTTTGTTAGAGGCGTATGGCATTAATTCTCTAACTAGGGATGAATATCACATTCAATCTTCCTGTTGGAAGAAGAGTCAATCTATATAACGGAATATGAATCGATTTTATACAAAATAGGTATTTGGGTTAGGTCACAATATGCTCTTATGAATGAAAATTTTTCAATCATTTTGCTCTCATCTGTTTTCTGAATACAAGTGTTTTGAGTACATGCAAGCAGCGATACTGTTTTGGTGCTTGCTGAATGATACTTGACAGCCCTTTGAGTATTTTCTTTTGAATTCTCATGGTTCCTTTGCATATATGTCAGCCAACAGTACACTTTGGTGTTTGTTTGTTTGTTTGATATTTTGATTGTTTGCTTGTTGTTTGTTTTGCAAACACATTAGGGCATGCATCTCTCCATTTGCATTAAACAGAGAGCCATATAGGATGATTCAGTTAGTATATTGCTGAAAATCACCCATGTTTTCCTGCTTTCCTCTCCTATCTGTAGGGTTTTGATGTCCTCCTTGCCTTCTTCTTGTTAATTCTCTGCATCTCATGGCTCTTCTTGCATTTCCAATGATGGTTTTCTTATTTCCATTTCATCTTACTACTTTTCTCTTCAGGGAAGAATTGTCAATCTTTGTCTAAGGATAAGTATTGAACTGCTGAATTCTATTCAGTTTTGCCGCTCTGTGAAATTTTCTAAATCTGATGTTATCAGATATGGCGTTTTGTGGCATAGGCTACTCTAGATTGCAGCTTTTTCTCATTCAGGTTTCAGTGTATATCTTGCACTCCTTCCTGTCCTGCAATATTTGTGTTGAGTTATCAGCTGAAACACTTCCAGAGTTTCTGTTGTGACTTCTTTTCTATTCAGGGTAGAATTCTCAATCTTTCTTTTAGGATAATTATTTCAATTCTGAATTATTTTTCACTTTGCTGATCTGTGAATTTGCCAAGTTCTGTCATTAATGGTAATGGCTGTCTTGTGGCATAGGCTACCGTATAATGCAGCTTTGTCTCATTCATGATTTGGTGTATGTCTTGGCACTCCTTCCTGTATTGTGATAATTCTGTCTAAGTATAAGCTGAAACACCTGTGGGGGTTCTGTTGCGACTGAGTTGCTGTCCTCTAGGTGCACCAAAATTCACAGAGCTTATCATGAAGTTTGATGATTTGAATGAAAATTTAGCTGCTTGTAAGTCTATTGGTATTCCACATTATTTGGATGCTGTTTGCTCCTGGTTTCTTATAGATGATTGTTTCTTGGCTTTCAGTAATTTTCAGTCTGCTTTTTCTCCAAATACCTATTCAGAGTTTGATTTTTATATCTAGCTTTTCCCTATGGGGCTCTTATGAATCCTAGTCTTTCATGCTTTGTCTTACCCAAGGATTCAACAGCAATATTTGCATTGGTTTACACTTGTATTTCTATGCCATCTTCTTATGCAGGTATTTCTTTTCCCTTGTGTTCACGGACATTCACGAGTCCCTCTGCATTATCTAGTCTGCTTAGGACTGAATTTTGCCCTGCTATTATCTCATACATTGAGTATTCTGATTTTATTTGGCTCGTCTCAATGATTCTCTTCCCTGTTTCTGGTAATTTGCCTTTTGGGTTTCTGAGACACTGTTTTACTTCAGTGTTTCTCTCACCTCGGTTTTCAATACATGCTTTGATAATGTTTCATAATCTAGTTGTTTAAAAGCTTTTTCTTGGATCTTCAATCTCTTTGAAACAGAAAATGGTACTTCCTGTTTCGTGTACTATACTTCTTTATGTCTACTGGTCAATTACTATCAGGTATCTAATGTAGAATTGTAGGGATTTGTAGAGTGAAAATTTTAGACTCTTAATTTTAGGCAATTCCTTGATATTACTGTGAAGACAAATTTTCCTGCACATTGATTCCATGTCGTTTTCCTGTGTGTGTTGTCTTGTATATCTCGAACTGCTGGTGTTGCCTTTTATGTAATCAACACAACATACTCTCATCGTTTAGAACAATCTATTTTTATTACGCTTATGTCACTTTTCTGAAAGTTCAGAGGACCCATCCCCTTGTGGAAATGGAGCATCTAAATATATTCAGCTTTGCTGGCTGTTGTATGTCATTTTGAAGTGTATTCAATAGAGCACTTTGACAGTGCGCTTGCCTTTTCTACTTCAATAAGAATGTTCAAATCATACCAGTTCTTCCTAGAGCTTCTCTGTCCACAGAAAAACCTGTGGAAACATATCTATGCATGTCATGCATCAGGGCCTGCTGTCATTATTGCTCACCCCGCCTTGGTGTCCTCGGGGCTGTCCAATTTCAACGCCATCCAAAATGTAGCATCTGCATTTGGGAGATAATGGTGAAGGAAATGCTTCTTCTTCTCATGCTGCGGACCTAGACAAATGGTCTTTGTTCTCTCATCCTTGTGGCTTGTGACCACGAAAGGAAACCAAGCTGTCCCGCATCCTCTGCCTCATACCAAACCCTAATCCCATTCAAGGCTAGGAATTTAGCTGATCCAAAGGCTTCGGAAAAAGATTTCAACCACAAGGCCCCCTGGATTCCTCAGATCAGATGCATTATTTCTCTGATTGAGCCCCACGTTCTCTATTGGCAAAATTCCAAATTGGTCCCTGGGCCTGCAGATGCAGTGCATGTGGCCATGGGACATATCAATTAAGTCAACTTTGCACACCGGAGGGGTTGCATTCTCATTGGTGTTCAACTTCAGTTTTCCGTCTTGTTAGGGACAAGCACAATCCACAACACACTCCAGATCCCTGAGACAAAGCCAGTGACATCATTCATAGTCTTATACCTCATTTTACGCAGCCAATGCTAGCTCACATTCGGCTGCTCGTTTGTTGGCCTCAGAATCAATTGTCTGGACAATTTGTGCTGATTTATTTCAATTCCTTCACCTTACCATCTGCTGTGCACTCTTCTAACACTCAGCGCATCACTTTGAATCCCATGTGTCCGGTCCCCTTAAGAGTGTGCGAACAACTGTAACAGAGTTTAACTTTTGCTTCTCCATTACAAGAGGTCAGGTACTGCACTGATTTCCATTCTCTACTTTACTTCTCCTCCATCCTCGTTTTCTGAGGCATCATAATGTCCTTGAAAGTAAGGGAGCACTCTTCGACAAGTCTCCTGAACCAAGGGCTTGGTGAGTGGATTTTTAAAATTCTGTGTAATTGGGAGCGAGTTAGCGTATGATGCACTTGTACACTGCCACCTGGGCATTAATAAATCAACACTTTCCATATATAACTCGCCAAAATGGGATTCTCGTTTATCTCTTTTTTCTATACAGTCTTGATGTTAGTGTTTGTCCGAAGACTCCATTTTTGTCATTGTGTTGATACCTCAGTTGCAGCCTTTCAAAAGTTTAATACAATTGATTTACATATTTTGGGATTTATATGAAAATGAAGTTAGTTTTTGAAACATACTAAATCTACTTTCAATCCACACTTGTCAAATTCAGGTACCATTTTGTCATCTCTAAGGAAAAAATAGACAGATAAAATGTAAAATACCACTCGAAAATGATGAAGGGGACAGGTAAACTCTTTACTTTTTATGCCTCCAACACCAACAGGAACCATGAAATAATTATTGTAAGCATGAAATTACCCCCACACTCGGTTTCAATTGTGAATATGGTGCCCTATCCACCCAACGACACATACTGGCCAATGTTGTCATTTCAAGCAGTAACATTTCTCTCCAGGAAAACACAATGAATCTGAAACAAGATATTAATATGTAGGCTTGGTTCAAAAAGGAACTAGGGGCATTAGAATAATGAGATACATGCTGCAGCTTTGCTAGTCTATTGAGTACCAGGTGCTCTTCTATCAACCATGAGAACGCTTAAACTTCCGATCATGTTGGGTAAAGCATCTTAACACAACCAAGTCTTCACACACATGATTTACTGCACCCGGGCTTGAATGAAGGGAAAAGACGGTCCATATAAAAATATTTCCTTACATGTCTATGGTGACTTTTACAGTTCTCTTCACTAACTGATTTATAATATTTACCTATACTGTCTAAAAAAACTGAGGCCTAATACATATTCAAGTTCAGTCAAAGAATCCCCTCACTTACCACACTCCCTTCACCCTAAAAAAGACGTAACCCCAGAATTTGGTGAAACTATGGGAACATCATCATTTCTTTGTGTGAGCTATGTATGTAATTTCTATCTATGATAGCCGAGAGTATTTGACCATTGAAGAATTCAGTGTTTTGCACAGATTGTGAAGTTGTAGGAAAACTGGTTCTAGGAGGGGTTTGCTCTTCTCCTTTTGGATTCATTGCAGCTCAAGTGCTGATCCTCTGGAATGGATGAATGAGTGGTTGGGAGGGAATGGCATGTGCTTGATAGGTATGACCTAACCCGGGTAAAACTTACCAGGACTTCGTGCTCTGTGGTCTGTGTGATTTTTAAATGCCCCTTGGGAAGTGTGGATTCTCACGGCCTCTTTCAAGAACATGAGCAATTTTTTCAACTCTGCCATCTCTTCTATATTAGACGTCAGGGATATTGGACATCTACTTGGAACAGAGAATACAGTAACTTATTCAAGTTCACGTTGACCCTCCAGAGGTTTCTGCTAGTATCAGCCAGGCTCAACATGTCTCATGAATGTCTTTGGAGCATGGTGTTCTGGAAAGAAGTCTCCATGCCATTATTCTCCATTGTAGCATAACAACTCTCATCAATGTGTTCGCATCTCTCCTCAATCTGTGCAGCCAGCTTTTCTTCATGCTTCTCTTCGTGTCTCCCATATGGTCGACTACTACATTACTGGGCAAGTCAGAAAGTACCTCGGAGCCTCACCAGTATGCTGATGACGGGCAGATTTTCCACTGTCTGACTTTTCAGTTTCTAGAAACTGACCCGTGTTCTCAGGTGATTGGGCAGCAGAAGTATCAGGAACATAAACAGCTCCCCATATAATAGACCTAAGCCAAGCTCCACAGAGGGTGTCAGCCCCTACATGACTCTGATCCACCCACAGAGCTCTGCCGAGTTACCTTGGATCCAGAAGCCACAACAAGCCTCATGGAACACACCAACGTTCCACCTGGAATCCAACTGGTAACTGCCATCCACAAAGTTTGCAGCACTTTTTCAGTGCTGTTGGAGGGACTGCATCAGACGAGAGATTCCTGAGTTAAAAGTAATTCTCTCCATTAACATCCCATGGTCCTTTTTTTCCAACCCTCTTTCCTTTAGTTCAGATCTCAATACAGATTACATAGAGTCGGAAGTGTGTGCATCTTAAGTGTATATTTCCAAGGGCTTTAAACTTTCTAACAGTTAACAATTCACAAAGACCACCCAAAGGAATCTTATGTTTGTGTAATAGCCATTCACTCAGAATACATATCCGTCTGTTGCTTTTCTGCTTAAACTCCCACAGTCTCAAGACATGGATCCATTTCTTTCATGTGGGCTGAAATTCCTAGAAATGAAGCCCATCCCAATGTACACTTTTCTGTCGGTCTCTTTTGCTCTTAGTACAGTTTTGTAGAACTACTTGTCTTTGTTAGAGGCGTATGGCATTAATTCTCTAACTAGGGATGAATATCACATTCAATCTTCCTGTTGGAAGAAGAGTCAATCTATATAACGGAATATGAATCGATTTTATACAAAATAGGTATTTGGGTTAGGTCACGATATGCTCTTATGAATGAAAATTTTTCAATCATTTTGCTCTCATCTGTTTTCTGAATACAAGTGTTTTGAGTACATGCAAGCAGCGATACTGTTTTGGTGCTTGCTGAATGATACTTGACAGCCCTTTGAGTATTTTCTTTTGAATTCTCATGGTTCCTTTGCATATATGTCAGCCAACAGTACACTTTGGTGTTTGTTTGTTTGTTTGATATTTTGATTGTTTGCTTGTTGTTTGTTTTGCAAACACATTAGGGCATGCATCTCTCCATTTGCATTAAACAGAGAGCCATATAGGATGATTCAGTTAGTATATTGCTGAAAATCACCCATGTTTTCCTGCTTTCCTCTCCTATCTGTAGGGTTTTGATGTCCTCCTTGCCTTCTTCTTGTTAATTCTCTGCATCTCATGGCTCTTCTTGCATTTCCAATGATGGTTTTCTTATTTCCATTTCATCTTACTACTTTTCTCTTCAGGGAAGAATTGTCAATCTTTGTCTAAGGATAAGTATTGAACTGCTGAATTCTATTCAGTTTTGCCGCTCTGTGAAATTTTCTAAATCTGATGTTATCAGATATGGCGTTTTGTGGCATAGGCTACTCTAGATTGCAGCTTTTTCTCATTCAGGTTTCAGTGTATATCTTGCACTCCTTCCTGTCCTGCAATATTTGTGTTGAGTTATCAGCTGAAACACTTCCAGAGTTTCTGTTGTGACTTCTTTTCTATTCAGGGTAGAATTCTCAATCTTTCTTTTAGGATAATTATTTCAATTCTGAATTATTTTTCACTTTGCTGATCTGTGAATTTGCCAAGTTCTGTCATTAATGGTAATGGCTGTCTTGTGGCATAGGCTACCGTATAATGCAGCTTTGTCTCATTCATGATTTGGTGTATGTCTTGGCACTCCTTCCTGTATTGTGATAATTCTGTCTAAGTATAAGCTGAAACACCTGTGGGGGTTCTGTTGCGACTGAGTTGCTGTCCTCTAGGTGCACCAAAATTCACAGAGCTTATCATGAAGTTTGATGATTTGAATGAAAATTTAGCTGCTTGTAAGTCTATTGGTATTCCACATTATTTGGATGCTGTTTGCTCCTGGTTTCTTATAGATGATTGTTTCTTGGCTTTCAGTAATTTTCAGTCTGCTTTTTCTCCAAATACCTATTCAGAGTTTGATTTTTATATCTAGCTTTTCCCTATGGGGCTCTTATGAATCCTAGTCTTTCATGCTTTGTCTTACCCAAGGATTCAACAGCAATATTTGCATTGGTTTACACTTGTATTTCTATGCCATCTTCTTATGCAGGTATTTCTTTTCCCTTGTGTTCACGGACATTCACGAGTCCCTCTGCATTATCTAGTCTGCTTAGGACTGAATTTTGCCCTGCTATTATCTCATACATTGAGTATTCTGATTTTATTTGGCTCGTCTCAATGATTCTCTTCCCTGTTTCTGGTAATTTGCCTTTTGGGTTTCTGAGACACTGTTTTACTTCAGTGTTTCTCTCACCTCGGTTTTCAATACATGCTTTGATAATGTTTCATAATCTAGTTGTTTAAAAGCTTTTTCTTGGATCTTCAATCTCTTTGAAACAGAAAATGGTACTTCCTGTTTCGTGTACTATACTTCTTTATGTCTACTGGTCAATTACTATCAGGTATCTAATGTAGAATTGTAGGGATTTGTAGAGTGAAAATTTTAGACTCTTAATTTTAGGCAATTCCTTGATATTACTGTGAAGACAAATTTTCCTGCACATTGATTCCATGTCGTTTTCCTGTGTGTGTTGTCTTGTATATCTCGAACTGCTGGTGTTGCCTTTTATGTAATCAACACAACATACTCTCATCGTTTAGAACAATCTATTTTTATTACGCTTATGTCACTTTTCTGAAAGTTCAGAGGACCCATCCCCTTGTGGAAATGGAGCATCTAAATATATTCAGCTTTGCTGGCTGTTGTATGTCATTTTGAAGTGTATTCAATAGAGCACTTTGACAGTGCGCTTGCCTTTTCTACTTCAATAAGAATGTTCAAATCATACCAGTTCTTCCTAGAGCTTCTCTGTCCACAGAAAAACCTGTGGAAACATATCTATGCATGTCATGCATCAGGGCCTGCTGTCATTATTGCTCACCCCGCCTTGGTGTCCTCGGGGCTGTCCAATTTCAACGCCATCCAAAATGTAGCATCTGCATTTGGGAGATAATGGTGAAGGAAATGCTTCTTCTTCTCATGCTGCGGACCTAGACAAATGGTCTTTGTTCTCTCATCCTTGTGGCTTGTGACCACGAAAGGAAACCAAGCTGTCCCGCATCCTCTGCCTCATACCAAACCCTAATCCCATTCAAGGCTAGGAATTTAGCTGATCCAAAGGCTTCGGAAAAAGATTTCAACCACAAGGCCCCCTGGATTCCTCAGATCAGATGCATTATTTCTCTGATTGAGCCCCACGTTCTCTATTGGCAAAATTCCAAATTGGTCCCTGGGCCTGCAGATGCAGTGCATGTGGCCATGGGACATATCAATTAAGTCAACTTTGCACACCGGAGGGGTTGCATTCTCATTGGTGTTCAACTTCAGTTTTCCGTCTTGTTAGGGACAAGCACAATCCACAACACACTCCAGATCCCTGAGACAAAGCCAGTGACATCATTCATAGTCTTATACCTCATTTTACGCAGCCAATGCTAGCTCACATTCGGCTGCTCGTTTGTTGGCCTCAGAATCAATTGTCTGGACAATTTGTGCTGATTTATTTCAATTCCTTCACCTTACCATCTGCTGTGCACTCTTCTAACACTCAGCGCATCACTTTGAATCCCATGTGTCCGGTCCCCTTAAGAGTGTGCGAACAACTGTAACAGAGTTTAACTTTTGCTTCTCCATTACAAGAGGTCAGGTACTGCACTGATTTCCATTCTCTACTTTACTTCTCCTCCATCCTCGTTTTCTGAGGCATCATAATGTCCTTGAAAGTAAGGGAGCACTCTTCGACAAGTCTCCTGAACCAAGGGCTTGGTGAGTGGATTTTTAAAATTCTGTGTAATTGGGAGCGAGTTAGCGTATGATGCACTTGTACACTGCCACCTGGGCATTAATAAATCAACACTTTCCATATATAACTCGCCAAAATGGGATTCTCGTTTATCTCTTTTTTCTATACAGTCTTGATGTTAGTGTTTGTCCGAAGACTCCATTTTTGTCATTGTGTTGATACCTCAGTTGCAGCCTTTCAAAAGTTTAATACAATTGATTTACATATTTTGGGATTTATATGAAAATGAAGTTAGTTTTTGAAACATACTAAATCTACTTTCAATCCACACTTGTCAAATTCAGGTACCATTTTGTCATCTCTAAGGAAAAAATAGACAGATAAAATGTAAAATACCACTCGAAAATGATGAAGGGGACAGGTAAACTCTTTACTTTTTATGCCTCCAACACCAACAGGAACCATGAAATAATTATTGTAAGCATGAAATTACCCCCACACTCGGTTTCAATTGTGAATATGGTGCCCTATCCACCCAACGACACATACTGGCCAATGTTGTCATTTCAAGCAGTAACATTTCTCTCCAGGAAAACACAATGAATCTGAAACAAGATATTAATATGTAGGCTTGGTTCAAAAAGGAACTAGGGGCATTAGAATAATGAGATACATGCTGCAGCTTTGCTAGTCTATTGAGTACCAGGTGCTCTTCTATCAACCATGAGAACGCTTAAACTTCCGATCATGTTGGGTAAAGCATCTTAACACAACCAAGTCTTCACACACATGATTTACTGCACCCGGGCTTGAATGAAGGGAAAAGACGGTCCATATAAAAATATTTCCTTACATGTCTATGGTGACTTTTACAGTTCTCTTCACTAACTGATTTATAATATTTACCTATACTGTCTAAAAAAACTGAGGCCTAATACATATTCAAGTTCAGTCAAAGAATCCCCTCACTTACCACACTCCCTTCACCCTAAAAAAGACGTAACCCCAGAATTTGGTGAAACTATGGGAACATCATCATTTCTTTGTGTGAGCTATGTATGTAATTTCTATCTATGATAGCCGAGAGTATTTGACCATTGAAGAATTCAGTGTTTTGCACAGATTGTGAAGTTGTAGGAAAACTGGTTCTAGGAGGGGTTTGCTCTTCTCCTTTTGGATTCATTGCAGCTCAAGTGCTGATCCTCTGGAATGGATGAATGAGTGGTTGGGAGGGAATGGCATGTGCTTGATAGGTATGACCTAACCCGGGTAAAACTTACCAGGACTTCGTGCTCTGTGGTCTGTGTGATTTTTAAATGCCCCTTGGGAAGTGTGGATTCTCACGGCCTCTTTCAAGAACATGAGCAATTTTTTCAACTCTGCCATCTCTTCTATATTAGACGTCAGGGATATTGGACATCTACTTGGAACAGAGAATACAGTAACTTATTCAAGTTCACGTTGACCCTCCAGAGGTTTCTGCTAGTATCAGCCAGGCTCAACATGTCTCATGAATGTCTTTGGAGCATGGTGTTCTGGAAAGAAGTCTCCATGCCATTATTCTCCATTGTAGCATAACAACTCTCATCAATGTGTTCGCATCTCTCCTCAATCTGTGCAGCCAGCTTTTCTTCATGCTTCTCTTCGTGTCTCCCATATGGTCGACTACTACATTACTGGGCAAGTCAGAAAGTACCTCGGAGCCTCACCAGTATGCTGATGACGGGCAGATTTTCCACTGTCTGACTTTTCAGTTTCTAGAAACTGACCCGTGTTCTCAGGTGATTGGGCAGCAGAAGTATCAGGAACATAAACAGCTCCCCATATAATAGACCTAAGCCAAGCTCCACAGAGGGTGTCAGCCCCTACATGACTCTGATCCACCCACAGAGCTCTGCCGAGTTACCTTGGATCCAGAAGCCACAACAAGCCTCATGGAACACACCAACGTTCCACCTGGAATCCAACTGGTAACTGCCATCCACAAAGTTTGCAGCACTTTTTCAGTGCTGTTGGAGGGACTGCATCAGACGAGAGATTCCTGAGTTAAAAGTAATTCTCTCCATTAACATCCCATGGTCCTTTTTTTCCAACCCTCTTTCCTTTAGTTCAGATCTCAATACAGATTACATAGAGTCGGAAGTGTGTGCATCTTAAGTGTATATTTCCAAGGGCTTTAAACTTTCTAACAGTTAACAATTCACAAAGACCACCCAAAGGAATCTTATGTTTGTGTAATAGCCATTCACTCAGAATACATATCCGTCTGTTGCTTTTCTGCTTAAACTCCCACAGTCTCAAGACATGGATCCATTTCTTTCATGTGGGCTGAAATTCCTAGAAATGAAGCCCATCCCAATGTACACTTTTCTGTCGGTCTCTTTTGCTCTTAGTACAGTTTTGTAGAACTACTTGTCTTTGTTAGAGGCGTATGGCATTAATTCTCTAACTAGGGATGAATATCACATTCAATCTTCCTGTTGGAAGAAGAGTCAATCTATATAACGGAATATGAATCGATTTTATACAAAATAGGTATTTGGGTTAGGTCACGATATGCTCTTATGAATGAAAATTTTTCAATCATTTTGCTCTCATCTGTTTTCTGAATACAAGTGTTTTGAGTACATGCAAGCAGCGATACTGTTTTGGTGCTTGCTGAATGATACTTGACAGCCCTTTGAGTATTTTCTTTTGAATTCTCATGGTTCCTTTGCATATATGTCAGCCAACAGTACACTTTGGTGTTTGTTTGTTTGTTTGATATTTTGATTGTTTGCTTGTTGTTTGTTTTGCAAACACATTAGGGCATGCATCTCTCCATTTGCATTAAACAGAGAGCCATATAGGATGATTCAGTTAGTATATTGCTGAAAATCACCCATGTTTTCCTGCTTTCCTCTCCTATCTGTAGGGTTTTGATGTCCTCCTTGCCTTCTTCTTGTTAATTCTCTGCATCTCATGGCTCTTCTTGCATTTCCAATGATGGTTTTCTTATTTCCATTTCATCTTACTACTTTTCTCTTCAGGGAAGAATTGTCAATCTTTGTCTAAGGATAAGTATTGAACTGCTGAATTCTATTCAGTTTTGCCGCTCTGTGAAATTTTCTAAATCTGATGTTATCAGATATGGCGTTTTGTGGCATAGGCTACTCTAGATTGCAGCTTTTTCTCATTCAGGTTTCAGTGTATATCTTGCACTCCTTCCTGTCCTGCAATATTTGTGTTGAGTTATCAGCTGAAACACTTCCAGAGTTTCTGTTGTGACTTCTTTTCTATTCAGGGTAGAATTCTCAATCTTTCTTTTAGGATAATTATTTCAATTCTGAATTATTTTTCACTTTGCTGATCTGTGAATTTGCCAAGTTCTGTCATTAATGGTAATGGCTGTCTTGTGGCATAGGCTACCGTATAATGCAGCTTTGTCTCATTCATGATTTGGTGTATGTCTTGGCACTCCTTCCTGTATTGTGATAATTCTGTCTAAGTATAAGCTGAAACACCTGTGGGGGTTCTGTTGCGACTGAGTTGCTGTCCTCTAGGTGCACCAAAATTCACAGAGCTTATCATGAAGTTTGATGATTTGAATGAAAATTTAGCTGCTTGTAAGTCTATTGGTATTCCACATTATTTGGATGCTGTTTGCTCCTGGTTTCTTATAGATGATTGTTTCTTGGCTTTCAGTAATTTTCAGTCTGCTTTTTCTCCAAATACCTATTCAGAGTTTGATTTTTATATCTAGCTTTTCCCTATGGGGCTCTTATGAATCCTAGTCTTTCATGCTTTGTCTTACCCAAGGATTCAACAGCAATATTTGCATTGGTTTACACTTGTATTTCTATGCCATCTTCTTATGCAGGTATTTCTTTTCCCTTGTGTTCACGGACATTCACGAGTCCCTCTGCATTATCTAGTCTGCTTAGGACTGAATTTTGCCCTGCTATTATCTCATACATTGAGTATTCTGATTTTATTTGGCTCGTCTCAATGATTCTCTTCCCTGTTTCTGGTAATTTGCCTTTTGGGTTTCTGAGACACTGTTTTACTTCAGTGTTTCTCTCACCTCGGTTTTCAATACATGCTTTGATAATGTTTCATAATCTAGTTGTTTAAAAGCTTTTTCTTGGATCTTCAATCTCTTTGAAACAGAAAATGGTACTTCCTGTTTCGTGTACTATACTTCTTTATGTCTACTGGTCAATTACTATCAGGTATCTAATGTAGAATTGTAGGGATTTGTAGAGTGAAAATTTTAGACTCTTAATTTTAGGCAATTCCTTGATATTACTGTGAAGACAAATTTTCCTGCACATTGATTCCATGTCGTTTTCCTGTGTGTGTTGTCTTGTATATCTCGAACTGCTGGTGTTGCCTTTTATGTAATCAACACAACATACTCTCATCGTTTAGAACAATCTATTTTTATTACGCTTATGTCACTTTTCTGAAAGTTCAGAGGACCCATCCCCTTGTGGAAATGGAGCATCTAAATATATTCAGCTTTGCTGGCTGTTGTATGTCATTTTGAAGTGTATTCAATAGAGCACTTTGACAGTGCGCTTGCCTTTTCTACTTCAATAAGAATGTTCAAATCATACCAGTTCTTCCTAGAGCTTCTCTGTCCACAGAAAAACCTGTGGAAACATATCTATGCATGTCATGCATCAGGGCCTGCTGTCATTATTGCTCACCCCGCCTTGGTGTCCTCGGGGCTGTCCAATTTCAACGCCATCCAAAATGTAGCATCTGCATTTGGGAGATAATGGTGAAGGAAATGCTTCTTCTTCTCATGCTGCGGACCTAGACAAATGGTCTTTGTTCTCTCATCCTTGTGGCTTGTGACCACGAAAGGAAACCAAGCTGTCCCGCATCCTCTGCCTCATACCAAACCCTAATCCCATTCAAGGCTAGGAATTTAGCTGATCCAAAGGCTTCGGAAAAAGATTTCAACCACAAGGCCCCCTGGATTCCTCAGATCAGATGCATTATTTCTCTGATTGAGCCCCACGTTCTCTATTGGCAAAATTCCAAATTGGTCCCTGGGCCTGCAGATGCAGTGCATGTGGCCATGGGACATATCAATTAAGTCAACTTTGCACACCGGAGGGGTTGCATTCTCATTGGTGTTCAACTTCAGTTTTCCGTCTTGTTAGGGACAAGCACAATCCACAACACACTCCAGATCCCTGAGACAAAGCCAGTGACATCATTCATAGTCTTATACCTCATTTTACGCAGCCAATGCTAGCTCACATTCGGCTGCTCGTTTGTTGGCCTCAGAATCAATTGTCTGGACAATTTGTGCTGATTTATTTCAATTCCTTCACCTTACCATCTGCTGTGCACTCTTCTAACACTCAGCGCATCACTTTGAATCCCATGTGTCCGGTCCCCTTAAGAGTGTGCGAACAACTGTAACAGAGTTTAACTTTTGCTTCTCCATTACAAGAGGTCAGGTACTGCACTGATTTCCATTCTCTACTTTACTTCTCCTCCATCCTCGTTTTCTGAGGCATCATAATGTCCTTGAAAGTAAGGGAGCACTCTTCGACAAGTCTCCTGAACCAAGGGCTTGGTGAGTGGATTTTTAAAATTCTGTGTAATTGGGAGCGAGTTAGCGTATGATGCACTTGTACACTGCCACCTGGGCATTAATAAATCAACACTTTCCATATATAACTCGCCAAAATGGGATTCTCGTTTATCTCTTTTTTCTATACAGTCTTGATGTTAGTGTTTGTCCGAAGACTCCATTTTTGTCATTGTGTTGATACCTCAGTTGCAGCCTTTCAAAAGTTTAATACAATTGATTTACATATTTTGGGATTTATATGAAAATGAAGTTAGTTTTTGAAACATACTAAATCTACTTTCAATCCACACTTGTCAAATTCAGGTACCATTTTGTCATCTCTAAGGAAAAAATAGACAGATAAAATGTAAAATACCACTCGAAAATGATGAAGGGGACAGGTAAACTCTTTACTTTTTATGCCTCCAACACCAACAGGAACCATGAAATAATTATTGTAAGCATGAAATTACCCCCACACTCGGTTTCAATTGTGAATATGGTGCCCTATCCACCCAACGACACATACTGGCCAATGTTGTCATTTCAAGCAGTAACATTTCTCTCCAGGAAAACACAATGAATCTGAAACAAGATATTAATATGTAGGCTTGGTTCAAAAAGGAACTAGGGGCATTAGAATAATGAGATACATGCTGCAGCTTTGCTAGTCTATTGAGTACCAGGTGCTCTTCTATCAACCATGAGAACGCTTAAACTTCCGATCATGTTGGGTAAAGCATCTTAACACAACCAAGTCTTCACACACATGATTTACTGCACCCGGGCTTGAATGAAGGGAAAAGACGGTCCATATAAAAATATTTCCTTACATGTCTATGGTGACTTTTACAGTTCTCTTCACTAACTGATTTATAATATTTACCTATACTGTCTAAAAAAACTGAGGCCTAATACATATTCAAGTTCAGTCAAAGAATCCCCTCACTTACCACACTCCCTTCACCCTAAAAAAGACGTAACCCCAGAATTTGGTGAAACTATGGGAACATCATCATTTCTTTGTGTGAGCTATGTATGTAATTTCTATCTATGATAGCCGAGAGTATTTGACCATTGAAGAATTCAGTGTTTTGCACAGATTGTGAAGTTGTAGGAAAACTGGTTCTAGGAGGGGTTTGCTCTTCTCCTTTTGGATTCATTGCAGCTCAAGTGCTGATCCTCTGGAATGGATGAATGAGTGGTTGGGAGGGAATGGCATGTGCTTGATAGGTATGACCTAACCCGGGTAAAACTTACCAGGACTTCGTGCTCTGTGGTCTGTGTGATTTTTAAATGCCCCTTGGGAAGTGTGGATTCTCACGGCCTCTTTCAAGAACATGAGCAATTTTTTCAACTCTGCCATCTCTTCTATATTAGACGTCAGGGATATTGGACATCTACTTGGAACAGAGAATACAGTAACTTATTCAAGTTCACGTTGACCCTCCAGAGGTTTCTGCTAGTATCAGCCAGGCTCAACATGTCTCATGAATGTCTTTGGAGCATGGTGTTCTGGAAAGAAGTCTCCATGCCATTATTCTCCATTGTAGCATAACAACTCTCATCAATGTGTTCGCATCTCTCCTCAATCTGTGCAGCCAGCTTTTCTTCATGCTTCTCTTCGTGTCTCCCATATGGTCGACTACTACATTACTGGGCAAGTCAGAAAGTACCTCGGAGCCTCACCAGTATGCTGATGACGGGCAGATTTTCCACTGTCTGACTTTTCAGTTTCTAGAAACTGACCCGTGTTCTCAGGTGATTGGGCAGCAGAAGTATCAGGAACATAAACAGCTCCCCATATAATAGACCTAAGCCAAGCTCCACAGAGGGTGTCAGCCCCTACATGACTCTGATCCACCCACAGAGCTCTGCCGAGTTACCTTGGATCCAGAAGCCACAACAAGCCTCATGGAACACACCAACGTTCCACCTGGAATCCAACTGGTAACTGCCATCCACAAAGTTTGCAGCACTTTTTCAGTGCTGTTGGAGGGACTGCATCAGACGAGAGATTCCTGAGTTAAAAGTAATTCTCTCCATTAACATCCCATGGTCCTTTTTTTCCAACCCTCTTTCCTTTAGTTCAGATCTCAATACAGATTACATAGAGTCGGAAGTGTGTGCATCTTAAGTGTATATTTCCAAGGGCTTTAAACTTTCTAACAGTTAACAATTCACAAAGACCACCCAAAGGAATCTTATGTTTGTGTAATAGCCATTCACTCAGAATACATATCCGTCTGTTGCTTTTCTGCTTAAACTCCCACAGTCTCAAGACATGGATCCATTTCTTTCATGTGGGCTGAAATTCCTAGAAATGAAGCCCATCCCAATGTACACTTTTCTGTCGGTCTCTTTTGCTCTTAGTACAGTTTTGTAGAACTACTTGTCTTTGTTAGAGGCGTATGGCATTAATTCTCTAACTAGGGATGAATATCACATTCAATCTTCCTGTTGGAAGAAGAGTCAATCTATATAACGGAATATGAATCGATTTTATACAAAATAGGTATTTGGTTTAGGTCACGATATGCTCTTATGAATGAAAATTTTTCAATCATTTTGCTCTCATCTGTTTTCTGAATACAAGTGTTTTGAGTACATGCAAGCAGCGATACTTGTTCAGTGCGTGCTGAATGATACTTGACAGCACTTTGAGTATTTTCTTTTGAATTCTCATGATTCTTTGCATATATGTCAGCCAACAGTACACTTTGGTGTTTGTTTGTTTGTTTGATATTTTGATTGTTTCCTTTTTGTTTGTTTTGCAAACACATTAGGCCATATATCTCTCCATTTGCATTAAACAGAGAGCCATATAGGATGATTCAGTTAGTATATTGCTGAAAATCACCTATGTTTTCCTGCTTCCCTCTCCCATCTGTAGGCTTTTGATGTCCTCCTTGCCTTCTTCTTGTTAATTCTCTGCAACTCATGGCTCTTCTTTATTTCCAATGATGTTTTTCTTATTTCAATTTCATCTTGCTACTTTCCTCTTCAGGGTAGAATTGTCAATCTTTGTCTAAATATAAGAATTGAACTGCTGAATTCTATTCAGTTTTGCCGCTCTGTGAATTTTTCTATATCTGCTCTTATCAGATATGGCATACATGTGGCATAGGCTACTCTAGATTGCAGCTTTTTCTCATTCAGGTTTCAGTGAATGTCATGGCACTCCTTCGTGTCCTGCAATATTTGTGTCGAGTTATCAGCTGAAACACTTCCAGAGTTTCTTTTGTGAATACTTTTCTATTCAGGGTAGAATTCTCAGTCTTTCTTTTAGGATAAGTTTTTAAATGCTGAATTATTTTACACTTTGCCGATCTGTGAAATTGAAAAATTCTGTCGTTAATGGTAATGGCTGTCTTGAGGCATAGGCTACCATAATTGGAGATTTGTCTCATTCATGATTTGGTTTATGTCTTGGAACTCCTTCCTGTACTGTGATATTTCTGTCTAGGTATCAGTTGAAACACATGTGGGGGTTCTGTTGTGACTGAGTTGCTGTCCTCTAGGTGCATCGAAAATCACAGAGCTTATCATGATCTTTGATGTTTTGAATTAAAATATAGGTGCTTGTAGGTCTATTGGGAATCCACATTATTTGGATGCTGTTTGCTACTGCTTTCTTATAGATGATTGTTTCTTGGGTTTCAGTAATTTTCTGTCTGCTTTTTCACCAAATACCTACTCAGAGTTTGATTTTTATATCTAGGTTTTCCCTATGGGGCTCTTATGATTTCTAGACTTTGATGCTTTGTCTTACTCAAGGATTCAACAGCAATATTTGCATTGGTTTACACTTGCATTACTATGTCATCTTTTGATACAGGGATTTTTTTTCTCTTGTGTTAACGGACATTCACCAATCCCTCTGCATTATCTAGTTTGCTTAGGACTGAATTTTGCCCTGCTATTATATCATACATTGAGTATTCTGATTTTATTTGGAACGTCTGAATGATTCTCTTCCACATTTCTGGTATTGTGCCTTTTGTGATTCTGAGACACGGTTTTACTTCAGTGTTTCTATCACCTCGGTTTTCAATAAAACCTCTGATAATGTTTCATAATCTAGGTGTTTGAAAGCTTTATTTTGGACCTTCAATCTGTTTGAAACAGAAAATTGTACTTCCTGTTACTTGTACTATACGTCTTTATCTCTACTGGTCTAGTATTATCAGGTATCTAATGTAGAATTGTAGGTCTTTTAAAAGTGAAAATTTAAGTCTCTTCGTTGTAGGCAATTCCATGATATTTCTGTGAGGACATATATTCCTGCACATTGATTATATGTTTTTTACTCTGTGTGTTGTCTTGTATATCTCTAAATGCTGGTGTTGCTTTGATGTGATCAACACAACATACACTCATCGTTTAGAACAATCACATTTTATTACGCTTATGTCACTTTCTGAAACTTCAGAGGACCATACCCCTTGTGGAAACAGAGCATCTATATATTTTCAACTTTGCAGGCTGTTGTATGTCATTTTGAAGTGTTTTCTAAAGAACACATTGACAGTGCGCTTCTCCTTTCTACTTCCATAAGAAAGTTCCAATCTAAACAGTACTTCCCATAGCTTCTCTGTCAACAGAAAATCCCGTGGAATCATATCTATGGATGTCATGCATCAGGGCCTGCTGCCATAATTGCTCAACCCACATAGTTGTCCTCGGGTCTGTGTAATATCAAGGCCATCCCAAATATACATCGGCATTTGCGAGATAATGGCGAAGGAAATGCTTCATCTTCTCACGCTGCGGACCTAGACAAATGCTTTGTTCTCTCATCCTTGTGGCTTGGGGCCATGAAAGGAAACCCAGCTGTGCCGCATCCTCTGCCTCATACCAAACCCTAATCCCAGTCCAGGCTATGACTTTAGCTGATCCAAAGGCTTTGGAAACTGATATCAATCCCAAGGCCCCCTGGATTCCTCCGACCAGATGCATAATTTCTCTGATTTAGCCCCCATGTGCTCTATTGGCAAAATGCCAAATTGGTCCCTGGTCCTGCAGATGCAGTGCATGTGGCCATGGGACATTTCGATAAAGTCAACTTTGCACACCAGAGTGGTTGCTTTTCCTTTAGGAGTTAAAGGCCAGTTTTCTCTCTTGGTAGGGCCAACCACAATTCACAACACACTCCAGATCACTGAGACAAACGTGTGACATCATCCATTTTCCTATACCTGATTTTATGCATCCACTGCTAGATCAAATTCGGCTGCTAGATTCTTGGCCTCAGAATCAATTGTGGGGACAATTTGTGCTGATTTATTTCAGTTCTGTCAGCTTAGCATCTGCTGTGCACTCTTCTAACACTCAGCGCATCGCATTGAATCCCATGTGTCTGGTAAACTTAAGAGTGTGTGTCCAATTGAAACAGACTTTCACCTTTGCTGCTCCATTACCAGAGGTCAGGTACTACACTGATTTCCATTCTCTACATTGCTTCCCCTCCATCCACGTTTTCTCAGGCATCCTACTCTCTTTGGAATTAAGGGACCACTCTTTGGCAAGTCTCTGGAACCAAGGGCATGGTGAGTGGATGTTTAAAATTCTGTGTAATTGGGAGCGACTTAGAGTATGTTGCACTGGTAAACTGCCACCTGGGCATCAATAAATCAACACTTTCCACATATAACTCGACGAAATGGGATTCTTGTTTATCTCTTTTTTCTATACAGTCATGATGTTATGTGTTTGTGTGAAGAATACATTTTTGTCATTGTGTTGATACCTCAGTTGCAGCCTTTCAATAGTGTAATACAATTGATTTACATATTTTCGGATTTATACGAAAATGAAGTTAGTTTTTGAAACATACTAAATCTACTTACAATCCACACTTGTCAAATTCAGGTACAATTTTGTCAGCTCTAAGGAAAAAATAGACAGATAAAATGTAAAATACCACTCGAAAATGATGAAATGGACAGGTAAACCCTTTACTTTTGATGCCTCCAACACCAACAGGAACCATGAAATAATTATTTTAAGCATGAAATTACCCCCAAACTTGGTTTCCCTTGTGCATGTGGTGCCCGTTCCACCCAATGACACATACTGACCAATGTTGTCATTTCAAGCAGTAACATTTTTTCCAGGAAAACACAAGGAATCTGAAACAAGATATTTATATGTAGGCTTGATTCACAAAGGAACTAGGGGCATTAGAACAATGAGAAAACTGCTGCAGCTTTGCTGGTCTATTGAGAAACAGGTGCTCTTCTATCAACCATAGGAACGCTTAAACTTCTGATCATGTTGGGTAAAGCAGTTTAACACAACCAAGTCTGCACCCACATGACATACAGCACCCGGGCTTGAATGAAGGGAAAAGACGGTCCACATAAAAAAAAAATGTCCTTAGAAGTCTAAGGCGACTTTTACTGTTCACTTCACTAACTGACTTATAAAGGTTACCAATACTGTCTAGAAAACCGGAGGACTAATACAAATTCAATTTCAGTCAAAGAATCCCCTCACTTACCACACTCCCTTCACCCAAAAGAAGACGTAACCCCAGAATTTGCTGAATCTAGGGGAACGTCATCATTTTTTGTGTGAGCTACTTATTTAATTTCTATCTATTATACTCGAGAGTATTTGACCATTGAGGATTTCAGTGTTGTGCACAGAGTGTGAAGTTGTAGGAAAACTGGTTCTAGGAGGGGCTTGCTCTTCTCCTATTGGCTTCATTGCAGCTCAAGTTCTGATCCTCTGATATGGATGCCTGAGTGGATAGGAGGGAATGGTAATTGCTTGATAGGTATTCCCAACCCCGGGTAAATGCTTACCAGGTCTACATGCCCTGTGGCCTGTGTGATTTTTAAATGCCCCTTGGGACGTGTGGATTCTCACGACTTCCTTCAAGACAATGGGCAGTTTTATCAACTCTGACATCTCTTTTCTTTTAGACGTCAGGAATATTGGGCCACTTCTTGGAGCAGAGAATAGAGTACCTTCTTCAAGTTCACGTTGACATTCCACAGGTTAATGCTAGTATCACCCAGGCTCAACATTTCTCATGAATGTCTTCTGAGCCTGGTATTCTGTGAAGAATTCTCCATGCCAGTATTCTCCATTATAGCAGAACAAGTCTCATCAATGTGTTCGCATCTCCCCTCAATCTGTGCAGCCAGCTTTTCTTCAGTCTTCTCTTCGTGTCTCCAATAAAGTCGACCTCTACATTACTGAGTAAGTCTGGAAGTTCCTCGGAGCCTCAGCAGTATGCTGATGAAGGGAGATCTTCCAATGTCTGACTTTTCAGTTCCTAGAAACTGACCCGTCATCTAAGGTCATTGGGCAGCAACATTATCTCGTAATTAAAGAACTCCCAATACAATAGACCTAAGCCAAGCTCCACGGAGGGTGTCACCCCCTACATGAATCTGATCCACCCACAGAGCTCTGCCGAGTTACCTTGGATCCAGCAGCCACAACAAGCCTCATGGAACACACCAACATTCCACCTGGAATCCGACCTGAAACTGCCATTCACAAATGTTGCAGCATCTTTTCATTGTTGGGGGAGGGACTTCATAAGACGAGAGTTTCCTTAGTTAAAAGTGATTCTCTCCATTAGCATCCCATGGTACTTTTTTTCGACCCTCTTTCCTTTAGTTCAATTCTCTATACGCAATACGGAGGGAAGTGTGTGCATGTTATGTTTATTTTTCCACACGTCTTTAACCTTTCTAACAGTTAACAGTTCACAAAGACCCCACTATAGGAACCTTATTTTTGTGTAATACCCATTCACCCAGAATACATCTCCGTCTGTTGATTTTCTGCTGAAAAACCCACACTATCAAGACATGGATCCAGTTGATTCTTGGGGGCTGAAATTCCTAGAAATGAAGCCCCTCCCAATGTACGCATTACTGTCTGTCTTTTTTGCTTTTAGTACAGTTTTGTAGAACTACTTGTCTTTGTTTTGGGCGTATGCCATTTATTCTCCATGTATGGATGGATATCACATTCATTCTTTCTGTTGGAAGTAGACTCAATCTATATAAAGGAATATGAATCGATTTTATACAAAATAGGGATTTGGGTTTGGTCACGATATGCTTTTTTGAATGAACATTTTTCAATCTTTTTGCTCACATCTGTTTTCTGAATACATGTGTGTTGAGTATATGCAAGGAGCAATAATGGGTCAGTGCGTGCTGAATGATACTTGACACCCATTTGAGTATTTTCTTTTGAATTATCATGGTTCCCTTGCATATATGTCAGCCAACAGTACTCTTTGATTTTTGTTTGATATTTTGATTGTTTGCTTGTTGTTTGTTTTGCAAACACATTAGTCCATGCATCACTCCATTTGCATTAAACAGAGAGTCGTATAAGATGATTCATTTAGTATAGTGCTGAAAATCTCCTAAGTTTTCCTGCTTCCCTCTCTCAACTTTAGGGATTTGTTGTCCTCCTTGCCTTCTACTTGTTTACTCTCTACATCTCATGGCTCTTCATGCATTTCCATTGATATTTTTCTTATTTCCATTTCATGTTGCTACTTTTCTCTTCAGGGTAGAATTCTCAATCTTTGTTTACGGATAAGTTTTGAACTGTTGAATTCTATTCAGTTTTGCCAGTCTGTGAAATTGTCTAGATTGGCCATTATTCAGATATGGCGTACTTGTGGCATAGGCTTCTCGAGAATGTAGCTTTTTCTCATTCAGGTTTCGATGTATGCCTTGGCACTCCTTCCTGTCCTGCAATATTTGTGTCGAGGTATAAGCTGAAACACCTGTGGGGTTCTGTTGTCTCTGAGTTGCTGTACTCTACATGCATTGAAAATCACAGAATTGATCATGAACTTTGATGATTTGAATGAAAATATAGCTGCTTGTATGTCTATTGGGATTCCAAATTATTTGGATGCTGTTTGCTCCTGGTTTCTTATAGGAGATTGTTTGTTGGCTTTCAGCAAGTTTCAGATTGATTTTTCTCCAAATACCTATTCAGAGTTTGATATTTATATCTAGCTTTTCCCTATGGGGCTCTTATGAATCCTAGCCTTTCATGCTTTTTCTTACTCCCGGTTTCAACAGCAATATTTGCATTGGTTTACACTTGTTTTTCTATGTCATCTTCTGATACAGGGATTTCATTTCCCCTGTGTTCACAGACATTCACGAGTCCCTCTGTATTATCTAGTCTGCTTGGAACTGAATTTTGCCCTGCTATTATCTCATACATTGAGTATCTGATTTTATTTGGCTCTTCTCAAAGATTCTCTTCCCCATTTCTGGTATTGTGCCTTTTTTATTCTGAGTCACTGTTTTACTTCAGTGTTTCTCTCACCTCGGTTTTCAATACATGCTCTGATAATGTTTCATAATCGAGTTGTTTGAAAGCATTTTTTTGGACCTTCAATCTCTTTGAAGCACAAAATGGTACTTCCTGTTTCTTGTACTATACTTCTTTATGCATACTGGTCTAGTATTCTCAGGTATCTAGTGTAGAATTTTAGGGATTGTTAAAGTGATAATTTTAGTCTCTTAGGTGTAAGCAATTCCATGATATTTCTGTGAGGACAGATTATCCTGCACATTGATTCCATGTCGTTTTCCTGTGTGTGTTGTCTTGTATATCTCTAACTTCTGGTGTTGCCTATGACGTAATCAACACACCATACTCTCATCGTTTAGAACAATCTCATTGTTATTATTCTTATGTCACATTTCTGAAACTTCAGAGGACACTTCCGCTTCTGGAAATGGAGCATCTATATATTTTCAGCTTTGCAGGATGTTGTATGTCATTTTGAAATGTTTTCTAAAGAGCATATTTACAGTGCGCTTGTCCTTTCTACTTCCATAAGAAAGTTCCAATCTTACCAGTTCTTCCCAGAGCTTCTCTGTCAACAGAAATACCTGTGGAATCATATCTATGGATGTCATGCATCAGGGCCTGCTGCTATTATTGCTCACACTGCCTAGGTTTCCGCAAGGCTGTGCAATGTCAAGGCCATCCAAAATTTAGCATCTGCTTTTGGGAGATAATGCTGAAGGAAATGCTTCATCTTCTCACGCTGCGGACCTAGACAAATGCTCTTTGTTCTCTCACCATTTTGGCTTGGGACCATTAAAGGAAACCCAGCTGTGCCGCATGCTCTGCCTCATACCAAACCCTAATCCCAGTCCAGGGTATGACTTTAGCTGATCCAAAGGTTTGGAAACAGATATCAATCCCAAGGCCCCCTGGATTCCTCAGACCAGATGCATGATTTCTCTGATATAGCCCCCACGTGCTCTTTTGGCAAAATGCCAAATTGGTCCCTGGTCCTGCAGATGCAGTGCATGTGGCCATGGGACATTTCAACAAATTCAACTTTGTACACTGGAGTGGTAGTTTCACTTTGAGGTTCAAGTTCATTTTTCTCTCTTTTTAGGGCCAAACTCAATCCACAGCACACTCCAGATCGGTGAGACAAAGCATGTGTCATAATCCATACTCATATACTTCATTTTACGCAGCCACTGCTAGCTCAAATTAGGCTGCTCGTTTCTTGGGCTCAGAATCAATTTTGGGGACAATTTGTGCTGATTTATTTCAGTTCTGTCAACTTAGCATCTGCTGTGCACTCTTCTAACACTCAGTGCATCGCTTTTAATCCCATGAGTCCGGTCCTCTTAAGAGTGTGCATCCAATTGAAACAGACATTCACCTTTGCTGCTCCATTACCAGAGGTCAGGTACTGCACTGATTTCCATTCTCTACTTTGCTTCACTTCCGTCGACTTTAAGGCATCATACTGTCTTTGGAATTAAGGGACCACTCTTTGGCAAATCTCCAGAAACAAGGGCTTGGTGAGTGGATGTTTAAAATTCTGTGTAATTGGGAGCGAGTTAGTGTATGATGCACTTGTACACTGCCACCTGGGCATCAATAAATCAACACTTTCCATGTATAACTCGACGAAATGGGATTCTTGTTTATCTCTATTTTCTATGCAGACATGATGTTATGTGTTTTTCCAAAGAATACATTTTTGTCATTGAGTTGATACCTCAGGTGCAGCCTTTCAATAGTGTAATAAACTTGATTTACATATTTTGGAATTTATATGAAAATGAAGTTAGTCTTTGAAACATAATAAATCTACTTACAATCCACACTTGTCAAATTCAGGTACCATTTTGTCAGCTCTAAGGGAAATCTAGACAGATAAAATGTAAAATACCACTCGAAAATGATGAAGGGGACAGGTAAACTCTTTAATTTTGATGCCTCCAACACCAACAGGAACCATGAAATAATTATTGTAAGCATGAAATTACCCCCACACTTGCTTTCCCTTGTGCATGTGGTGCCCTTTCCAACCCATGACACATACTGAACAATGTTGTCATTTCAAGCAGTAACATTTCTCTCCAGGAAAACACAAGGAATCTGAAACAAGATATTTAGATGTAGGCTTGGTTCACAAAGGAACTAGGGGCATTAGAGCAATGAGAACCCTGCTGCAGCTTTGCTAGTCTATTGAGAACCAAGTGCTCTTCTAACAACCATGAGAACGCTTAAACTTCCGATCACGTTGGGTAAAGCAGTTTAACACAACCAAGTCTGCACCCACATGACATACAGCACCCGGGCTTGAATGTAGGAAAAAGACGGTCCACATAAAAAAAAAAATGTCCTTACATGTCTATGGCGACTTTTACTGTTCACTTCACTAACTGACTTATAATAGTTACCTATACTGTCTAGAAAACAAGAGGCCTAATACATATTCAAGTTCAGTCAAAGTATCCCCTCACTTACCACACTCCCTTCACCCTAAAAAAGACGTAACCCCAGAATTTGCTGAATCTAGGGGAACGTCATCATTTTTTGTGTGAGCTATTTACTAAAATTCTGTCTATTATAGTCGAGAGTATTTGACCATTGAAGAATTCTGTGTTGTGCACAGAGTGTGAAGTTGTAGGAAAACTGGTTCTAGGAGGGGCTTGCTCTTCTCCTATTGGCTTCATTGCAGCTCAAGTTCTGATCCTCTGAAATGGATGCCTGACTGGATGGGAGGGAAGGGCAAGAGATTGATAGGTATACCCAACCCTGGGTAAATGCTTACCAGGACTTCATGCCCTGTGGTCTGTGTGATTTTTAAATGTCCCTTGGGACGTGTGGATTCTCACGACCTCTTTCAAGACCATGGGTGGTTTTATCAACTGTGACATCTCTTCTCTTTTAGACGTCAGGAATATTGGGCCACTTCTTGGAGCAGAGAATAGAGTACTTTCTTCAAGTTCACGTTGACCCTCCACAGGTTTCTGCTAGGATCAGCCAGGCTCAACATGTCTCATGAATGTCTTCTGAGCCTGGTATTCTGTAAAGAAGTCTCCATGCCACTATTCTCCATTGTAGCAGAACAAGTCTCATCAATGTGTTCGCATCTACCCTCAATCTGTGCAGCCAGCTTTTCTTCAGTCTTCTCTTCGTGTCTCCCATAAAGTTGACTTCTACATTACTGAGCAAGTCTGAAAGTTCCTCGGAGCCTCACCAGTATGCTGATGACGGGCAGATCTTCCACTGTCTGACTTTTCAGTTCCTAGAAACTGACCTGTGATCTAAGCTCATTGGGCAGCAACATTATCTCGAACTTAAAGAGCTCCCCATACAATAGACCTAAGCCAAGCTCCACGGAGTGTGTCAGCCCCTACATGACTCTGACCCACCCACAGAGCTCTGCTGAGTTACCTTGGATCCAGCAGCCACAACAAGCCTCGTGGAACACACCACCATTCCACCTGGAATCCAACCGGGAACTGCCATTCACAAAGGTTGCAGCATCTTTTCAGTGTTGGGGGAGGGACTGCATCAGACGAGAGATTCCTAAGTTAAAAGTGATTCAATCCATTAGCATCTCATGGTCCTTTTTCTCGACCCTCTTTACTTTAGTTCAGATCTCGATAAATAATACAGAGGGAAGTGTGTGCAAGTTATGTTTATTTTTCCACAAGTCTTAAACCTTTCTAACATTTAACAGTTCACAAAGACTGCACTATAGAAATCTAATGTTTGTGTAATAGCCATTCACCCAGAAAACATATTCGTCTGTTGCTTTTCTGCTGAAACTCCCACAGTCTCAAAACATGGATCCATTTGTTTCATGGGGGCTGAAAATCCTAGAAATGAAGCCCATCCCAATGTACGCATTACTGTATGTCTTTTTGCTCTTAGTACACTTTTGTAGAACTACTTGTCTTTGTTATGGTCGTATGCCATTTATTCTCAATGTAGGGATGAATATCACATTCATTCTTTCTGTTGGATGTAGACTCAATCTATATAAAGGAATATGAATCTATTTTATACAAAATAGGCATTTGGGTTTGGTCAGGATATGCTCTTATGAATGAACATTTTTCAATCTTTTTGCTCGCATCTGTTTTCTGAATACATGTGTGTTGGGTACATGCATGGAGCAATACTGGGTCGGTGCGTGCTGAATGATACTTGACACCCCTTTGAGTATTTTCTTTTGAATTATCATGGTTCCTTTGCATATATGTCAGCCAAATATACTCTATGTTTTTTGTTTGATATTTTGATTGTTTGCTTGTTGTTTGTTTTGCAAACACAATAGTCCATGCATCTCTCCATTTGCATTAAACAGAGAGTCACATAAGATGATTCTGTTAGTATAGTGCTGAAATTCACCTATGTTTTCCTGCTTCCCTCTCCCAACTTTAGGGATTTGTTGTCCTCCTTGCCTTCCACTTGTTTACTCTCTACAACTCATGACTCTTCATGCATTTCCATTGATGTTTTTCTTATTTCCATTTCATGTTGCTACTTTTCTCTTCAGTGTAGAATTCTCAATCTTTGTTTAAAGATAAGTTTGAACTGTTGAATTCTATTAAGTTTTGCCAGTCTGTGAAATTGTCCACATGTGCCAGTATCAGATATGGCGTTCTTGTGGCATAATCTACTCTAGAATGAATCTTTTTCTCATTCAGGTTCCAATGTATGTCCTGGAACTGCTTCCTGTCCTGCAATATTTATATCAAGTTATCAGCTGAAACACTTCCGGAGTTTCTGTTGTGACTACTTTTCTATTCAGGGTAGAATTCTCAGTCTTTCTTTTAGGATAAGTTTTTAAATGCTGAATTCTTTTACACTTTGCCGATCTGTGAAATTGCAAAGATCTGTCGTTAATGGTAATGGCTGTCTTGAGGCCTAGGCTACCTTATAATGCAGCTTTGTCTCATTCATGATTTGGTCTTTGTCTTGGAAATGCTTCCTGTACTGTGATACTTCTGTCTAGGTATCAGCTGCAACCCCTGTGGGGGTTCTGTTGTCACTGAGTTGCTGTACTCTTCGTGCATTGAAACTTACAGATTTGATCATGGACTTTGATGATTTGAATGAAAAGAAAGCTGCTTGTAAGCCTATTGGGATTCCACATTATTTGGATGCTGTTTGCTCCTGGTTTCGTATAGGAGATTGTTTGTTGGCTTTCAGCAAATTTCAGTCTGATTTTTCTCCAAATACTTATACAGGGTTTCATTTTTATATCGAGGTTTTCCCTATGGGGCTCTTATGATTTCTAGTCTTTCATGCTTTGTCTTATCCCATGTTTCAACAGCAATATTGCATTGGTTTTCACTTGTTTTTCTATGTCATCTTCTGATACAGGGATTGCTTTTCCCTTGTGTTCACGGATATTCACGAGTCCCTCTGCATTATCTAGTCTGCTTAGGGCTGAATTTTGCCCTGCTATTATCTCATACATTGAGTATTCTGATTTTATTTGGCTCGTCTCAATGATTCTCTTCCCCATTTCTGGTATTGTGCCTTTTGTGGTTCTGAGACACTGGTTTATTTCAGTGTTTCTCTCACCTCGTTTTTCAATACATGCTCTGATAATGTTTCATAATCTAGTTTTTTGAAAGCTTTTTCTTGGACCTTCAATCTCTTTGAAACAGAAAATGGTACTTCCTGTTTCTTATACTATACTTCTTTATCTCTACTGGTCTAGTACTATCAGGTATCTAATGTAGATTTGTAGGGCTTGATAAAGTGATAATTTTAGTCTCTTTGGTGTAGGCAATTCCATGATATTTCTGTGAGGACAAATTTTCCTGCACATTGATTCCATGTCGTTTTCCTGTGTGTGTTGTCCTGTATATCTCTAACTGCTGGTGTTGCCTTTGATGTGATCAACGCACCATACTGTCATCGTTTAGAACAATCTCATTTTTATTACACTTATATCACATTTCTGAAAGTTCAGAGGACCCTTCCCCTTGTGGAAACGGAGCATCTAAATATATTCAGCTTTGCAGGCTGTTGTATGTCATTTTGAAGTGTATTCAAAAGAGCACATTGACAGTACCCTTGTCCTTTCTAATTCCATAATAAAGTTCCAATTTTACCAGTTATTCCCAGAGCTTCTCTATCCACAGAAAAACCTGTGGAAACATATCTTTGGATGCCATGCATCAGGGCCTGCTGCCATTATTGCTCAAACTGCCTAGGTGTCCGCAGGGCTCTGCAATGCCAAGGCCATCCAAAATTTAGCATCTGCTTTTGGGAGATAATGCTGAAGGAAATGCTTCATCTTCTCACGCTGCGGACCTAGACAAATGCTCTTTGTTCTCTCATCCTTGTGGCTTGGGACCACGAAAGGAAACCCAGCTGTGCCGCAACATCTGCCTCATACCAAACCCTAATCCCAGTCCAGGCTATGACTTTAGCTGATCCAAAGGTTTGGAAACAGATATCAATCCCAAGGCCCCCTGGATTCCTCAGACCAGATGCATGATTTCTCTGATTTAGCCCCCACATGCTCTTTTGGCAAAATGCCAAATTGGTCCCTGGTCCTGCAGATGCAGAGCATGTGGCCATGGGACATTTCGACAAAGTCAACTTTGTACACTGGAGTGGTAGTTTCACTTTGAGGTTCAAGTTCATTTTTCTCTCTTTTTAGGGCCAAACTCAATCCACAGCACACTCCAGATCGTTGAGACAAAGCATGTGTCATAATCCATACTCCTATACTTCATTTTACGCAGCCACTGCTAGCTCAAATTAGGCTGCTCATTTCTTGGCCTCAGAATCAATTTTGGGGACAATTTGTGCTGATTTATTTCAGTTCTGTCAACTTAGCATCTGCTGTGCACTCTTCTAACACTCAGCGCATCGCTTTGAATCCCATGTGTCCGGTCCCCTTAAGAGTGTGCGTCCAATTGAAACAGACATTCACCTTTGCTGCTCCATTACCAGAGGTCAGGTACTGCACTGATTTCCATTCTCTAATTTGCTTCACTTCCGTCGACTTTAAGGCATCATACTGTCTTTGGAATTAAGGGACCACTCTTTGGCAAATCTCCAGAAACAAGGGCTTGGTGAGTGGATGTTTAAAATTCTGTGTAATTGGGAGCGAGTTAGCGTATGATGCACTTGTACACTGCCACCTGGGCATCAATAAATCAACACTTTCCATATATAACTCGACGAAATGGGATTCTTGTTTATCTCTTTTTTCTATGCAGTCATGATGTTATGTGTTTTTCCAAAGAATACATTTTTGTCATTGAGTTGATACCTCAGGTGCAGCCTTTCAATAGTGTAATAAACTTGATTTACATATTTTGGAATTTATATGAAAATGAAGTTAGTCTTTGAAACATAATAAATCTACTTACAATCCACACTTGTCAAATTCAGGTACCATTTTGTCAGCTCTAAGGGAAATCTAGACAGATAAAATGTAAAATACCACTCGAAAATGATGAAGTGGACAGGTAAACTCTTTAATTTTGATGCCTCCAACACCAACAGGAACCATGAAATAATTATTGTAAGCATGAAATTACCCCCACACTTGCTTTCCCTTGTGCATGTGGTGCCCTTTCCACCCCATGACACATACTGACCAATGTTGTCATTTCAAGCAGTAACATTTCTCTCCAGGAAAACACAAGGAATCTGAAACAAGATATTTAGATGTAGGCTTGGTTCACAAAGGAACTAGGGGCATTAGAGCAATGAGAACCCTGCTGCAGCTTTGCTAGTCTATTGAGAACCAAGTGCTCTTCTAACAACCATGAGAATGCTTAAACTTCCGATCACGTTGGGTAAAGCAGTTTAACACAACCAAGTCTGCACCCACATGACATACAGCACCCGGGCTTGAATGAAGGGAAAAGACGGTCCACATAAAAAAAAAATGTCCTTACATGTCTATGGCGACTTTTACTGTTCACTTCAATAACTGACTTATAATAGTTACCAATACTGTCTAGAAAACAAGAGGCCTAATACATATTCAATTTCAGTCAAAGTATCCCCTCACATTCCACACTCCCTTCACCCTAAAAAAGACGTAACCAGAGAATTTGCTGAATCTAGGGGAACGTCATCATTTTTTGTGTGAGCTATTTACTAAAATTCTATTATAGTCGAGAGTATTTGACCATTGAAGAATTCAGTGTTGTGCACAGAGTGTGAAGTTGTAGGAAAACTGGCTCTAGGAGGGGCTTGCTCTTCTCCTATTGGCTTCATTACAGCTCAAGTTCTGATCCTCTGAAATGGATGCCTGACTGGATGGGAGGGAAGGGCAAGAGATTGATAGGTATACCCAACCCTGGGTAAATGCTTACCAGGACTTCATGCCCTGTGGTCTGTGTTATTTTTAAATGTCTCTTGGGACGTGTGGATTCTCACGACCTCTTTCAAGACCATGGGTGGTTTTATCAACTGTGACATCTCTTCTCTTTTAAACGTCAGGAATATTGGGCCACTTCTTGGAGCAGAGAATAGAGTACCTTCTTCAAGTTCACGTTGACCCTCCACAGGTTTCTGCTAGGATCAGCCAGGCTCAACATGTCTCATGAATGTCTTCTGAGCCTGGTATTCTGTAAAGAAGTCTCCATGCCACTATTCTCCATTGTAGCAGAACAAGTCTCATCAATGTGTTCGCATCTCCCCTCAATCTGTGCAGCCAGCTTTTCTTCAGTCTTCTCTTCGTGTCTCCCATATAGTTGACTTCTACATTACTGAGCAAGTCTGAAAGTTCCTCGGAGCCTCACCAGTATGCTGATGACGGGCAGATCTTCCACTGTCTGACTTTTCAGTTCCTAGAAACTGACCTGTGATCTAAGCTCATTGGGCAGCAACATTATCTCGAACTTAAAGAGCTCCCCATACAATAGACCTAAGCCAAGCTCCACGGAGGGTGTCAGCCCCTACATGACTCTGACCCACCCACAGAGCTCTGCCGAGTTACCTTGGATCCAGCAGCCACAACAAGCCTCGTGGAACACACCACCATTCCACCTGGAATCCAACCGGTAACTGCCATTCACAAAGGTTGCAGCATCTTTTCAGTGTTGGGGGAGGGACTGCATCAGACGAGAGTTTCATAAGTTTAAAGTGATTCTCTCCATTAGCATCTCATGGTCCTTTTTTTCTACCCTCTTTTCTTTAGTTCAGATCTCGATAAATAATACAGAGGGAAGTTTGTGCAAGTTATGTTTATTTTTCCACAAGTCTTTAACCTTTCTAACATTTAACAGTTCACAAAGACCGCACTATAGAAATCTAATGTTTGTGTAATAGCCATTCACCCAGAAAACATATTCGTCTGTTGCTTTTCTGCTGAAACTCCCACAGTCTCAAGACATGGATCCATTTGTTTCATGGGGGCTGAAAATCCTAGAAATGAAGCCCATCCCAATGTACGCATTACAGTCTGTCTTTTTGCTCTTAGTACAGTTTTGTAGAACTACTTGTCTTTGTTATGGGCGTATGCCATTTATTCTCCATGTAGGGATGAATATCACATTAATTCTTTCTGTTGGATGTAGACTCAATCTATATAAAGGAATATGAATCTATTTTATACAAAATAGGCATTTGGGATTTGTCAGGATATGCCCTTATGAATGAACATTTTTCAATCTTTTTGCTCGCATCTGTTTTCTGAATACATGTGTGTTGAGTACATGCATGGAGCAGTACTGGGTCGGTGCGTGCTGAATGATACTTGACACCCCTTTGAGTATTTTCTTTTGAATTATCATGGTTCCTTTGCATATATGTCAGCCAAATATACTCTTTGGTTTTTGTTTGATATTTTGATTGTTTGCTTGTTGTTTGTTTTGCAAACACATTAGTCCATGCATCTCTCCATTTGCATTAAACAGAGAGTCACATAAGATGATTCTGTTAGTATAGTGCTGAAATTCACCTATGTTTTCCTGCTTCCCTCTCCCAACTTTAGGGATTTGTTGTCCTTCTTGCCTTCCACTTGTTTACTCTCTACAACTCATGGCTCTTCATGCATTTCCATTGATGTTTTCTTATTTCCATTTCATGTTGCTAGTTTTCTCTTCAGTGTAGAATTCTTAATATTTGTTTAAAGATAAGTTTGAACTGTTGAATTCTATTAAGTTTTGACAGTCTGTGAAATTGTCCACATGTGCCAGTATCAGATATGGCGTTCTTGTGGCATAGGCTAATGTAGAATGAAGTTTTATCTCATTCAGATTCCGAAGTATGTCATGGAACTCCTTCCTGTCCTGCAATATTTATATCAATTTATCAGCTGAAACACTTCCGGAGTTTCTGTTGTGACTACTATTCTATTCAGGGTAGAATTCTCAGTCTTTCTTTTAGGATAAGTTTTTAAATGCTGAATTCTTTTACACTTTGCCGATCTGTGAATTTGCCAAGCTCTGTCGTTAATGGTAATGGCTGTCTTGAGGCCTAGGCTACCGTATAATGCAGCTTTGTCTCATTCATGATTTGGTCTTTGTCTTGGAAAAGCTTCCTGTACTGTGATATTTCGGTCTAGTTATCAGCTGCAACCCCTGTGGGGGTTCTGTTGTCACTGAGTTGCTGTACTCTTCGTGCATCGAAAATTACAGAGTTGATCATGGACTTTGATGATTTGAATGAAAAGAAAGCTGCTTGTAAGCCTATTGGGATTCCACATTATTTGGATGCTGTTTGCTCCTGGTTTCGTCTAGGAGATTGTTTGTTGGCTTTCAGCAATTTTCAGTCTGATTTTTTTCCAAATACCTATACAGGGTTTCATTTTTATATCGAGGTTTTCCCTATGGGGCTCTTATGATTTCTAGTCTTTCATGCTTTGTCTTACCCCATGTTTCAACAGCAATATTGCATTGGTTTTCACTTGTTTTTCTATGTCATCTTCTGATACAGGGATTGCTTTTCCCTTGTGTTCACGGATATTCACGAGTCCCTCTGCATTATCTAGTCTGCTTAGGGCTGAATTTTGCCCTGCTATTATCTCATACATTGAGTATTCTGATTTTATTTGGCTCGTCTCAATGATTCTCTTCCCCATTTCTGGTATTGTGCCTTTTGTGGTTCTGAGACACTGGTTTATTTCAGTGTTTCTCTCACCTCGGTTTTCAATACATGCTCTGATAATGTTTCATAATCTAGTTGTTTGAAAGCTTTTTCTTGGACCTTCAATCTCTTTGAAACAGAAAATGGTACTTCCTGTTTCTTATACTATAATTCTTTATCTATACTGGTCTAGTACTATCAGGTATCTAATGTAGAATTGTAGGGCTTGATAAAGTGAAAATTTTTGTCTATTTGGTGTAGGCAATTCCATGATATTTCTGTGAGGACAAATTTTCCTGCACATTGATTCCATGTCGTTTTCCTGTGTGTGTTGTCCTGTATATCTCTAACTGCTGGTGTTGCCTTTGATGTGATCAACACAACATACTCTCATCGTTTAGAACAATCTCATTTTTATTACACTTATGTCACATTTCTGAAAGTTCAGAGGACCCTTCCCCTTGTGGAAATGGAGCATCTAAATATATTCAGCTTTGCAGGCTGTTGTATGTCATTTTGAAGTGTATTCAAAAGAGCACATTGACAGTGCCCTTGTCCTTTCTACTTCCATAAGAAAGTTCCAATCTTACCAGTTCTTCCCAGAGCTTCTCTATCCACAGAAAAACCTGTGGAAACATATCTTTGGATGCCATGCATCAGGGCCTGCTGCCATTATTGCTCACACTGCCTAGGTGTCCGCAGGGCTCTGCAATGCCAAGGCCATCCAAAATTTAGCATCTGCTTTTGGGAGATAATGCTAAAGGAAATGCTTCATCTTCTCACGCTGCAGACCTAGACAAATGCTCTTTGTTCTCTCATCCTTGTGGCTTGGGACCACGAAACAAAACCCAGGTGTGCCGCATCCTCTGCCTCATACCAAACCCTAATCCCAGTCCAGGCTATGACTTTAGATGATCCAAAGGTTTGGAAACAGATATCAATCCCAAGGCCCCCTGGATTCCTCAGACCAGATGCATGATTTCTCTGATTTAGCCCCCACATGCTCTTTTGGCAAAATGCCAAATTGTTCCTGGTCCTGCAGATGCAGTGCATGTGGCCATGGGACATTTTGACAAAGTCAACTTTGTACACTGGAGTGGTAGCTTTCACTTTGAGGTTCAAGTTCATTTTTCTCTCTTTTTAGGGCCAAACTCAATCCACAGCACACTCCAGAACGGTGAGACAAAGCATGTGTCATAATCCATACTCCTATACTTCATTTTACGCAGCCACTGCTAGCTCAAATTAGGCTGCTCATTTCTTGGCCTCAGAATCAATTTTGGGGACAATTTGTGCTGATTTATTTCAGTTCTGTCAACTTAGTATCTGCTGTGCACTCTTCTAACACTCAGCGCATCGCTTTGAATCCCATGTGTCCGGTCCCCTTAAGAGTGTGCGTCCAATTGAAACAGACATTCACCTTTGCTGCTCCATTACCAGAGGTCAGGTACTGCACTGATTTCCATTCTCTACTTTGCTTCACTTCCGTCGACTTTAAGGCATCATACTGTCTTTGGAATTAAGGGACCACTCTTTGGCAAATCTCCAGAAACAAGGGCTTGGTGAGTGGATGTTTAAAATTCTGTGTAATTGGGAGCGAGTTAGCATATGATGCACTTGTACACTGCCACCTGGGCATCAATAAATCAACACTTTCCATATATAACTCGACGAAATGGGATTCTTGTTTATCTCTTTTTTCTATGCAGTCATGATGTTATGTGTTTTTCCAAAGAATACATTTTTGTCATTGAGTTGATACCTCAGGTGCAGCCTTTCAATAGTGTAATAAACTTGATTTACATATTTTGGAATTTATATGAAAATGAAGTTAGTCTTTGAAACATAATAAATCTACTTACAATCCACACTTGTCAAATTCAGGTACCATTTTGTCAGCTCTAAGGGAAATCTAGACAGATAAAATGTAAAATACCACTCGAAAATGATGAAGTGGACAGGTAAACTCTTTAATTTTGATGCCTCCAACACCAACAGGAACCATGAAATAATTATTGTAAGCATGAAATTACCCCCACACTTGCTTTCCCTTGTGCATGTGGTGCCCTTTCCACCCCATGACACATACTGACCAATGTTGTCATTTCAAGCAGTAACATTTCTCTCCAGGAAAACACAAGGAATCTGAAACAAGATATTTAGATGTAGGCTTGGTTCACAAAGGAACTAGGGGCATTAGAGCAATGAGAACCCTGCTGCAGCTTTGCTAGTCTATTGAGAACCAAGTGCTCTTCTAACAACCATGAGAATGCTTAAACTTCCGATCACGTTGGGTAAAGCAGTTTAACACAACCAAGTCTGCACCCACATGACATACAGCACCCGGGCTTGAATGAAGGGAAAAGACGGTCCACATAAAAAAAAAATGTCCTTACATGTCTATGGCGACTTTTACTGTTCACTTCAATAACTGACTTATAATAGTTACCAATACTGTCTAGAAAACAAGAGGCCTAATACATATTCAATTTCAGTCAAAGTATCCCCTCACATTCCACACTCCCTTCACCCTAAAAAAGACGTAACCAGAGAATTTGCTGAATCTAGGGGAACGTCATCATTTTTTGTGTGAGCTATTTACTAAAATTCTATTATAGTCGAGAGTATTTGACCATTGAAGAATTCAGTGTTGTGCACAGAGTGTGAAGTTGTAGGAAAACTGGCTCTAGGAGGGGCTTGCTCTTCTCCTATTGGCTTCATTACAGCTCAAGTTCTGATCCTCTGAAATGGATGCCTGACTGGATGGGAGGGAAGGGCAAGAGATTGATAGGTATACCCAACCCTGGGTAAATGCTTACCAGGACTTCATGCCCTGTGGTCTGTGTTATTTTTAAATGTCTCTTGGGACGTGTGGATTCTCACGACCTCTTTCAAGACCATGGGTGGTTTTATCAACTGTGACATCTCTTCTCTTTTAGACGTCAGGAATATTGGGCCACTTCTTGGAGCAGAGAATAGAGTACCTTCTTCAAGTTCACGTTGACCCTCCACAGGTTTCTGCTAGGATCAGCCAGGCTCAACATGTCTCATGAATGTCTTCTGAGCCTGGTATTCTGTAAAGAAGTCTCCATGCCACTATTCTCCATTGTAGCAGAACAAGTCTCATCAATGTGTTCGCATCTCCCCTCAATCTGTGCAGCCAGCTTTTCTTCAGTCTTCTCTTCGTGTCTCCCATATAGTTGACTTCTACATTACTGAGCAAGTCTGAAAGTTCCTCGGAGCCTCACCAGTATGCTGATGACGGGCAGATCTTCCACTGTCTGACTTTTCAGTTCCTAGAAACTGACCTGTGATCTAAGCTCATTGGGCATCAACATTATCTCGAACTTAAAGAGCTCCCCATACAATAGACCTAAGCCAAGCTCCACGGAGGGTGTCAGCCCCTACATGACTCTGACCCACCCACAGAGCTCTGCCGAGTTACCTTGGATCCAGCAGCCACAACAAGCCTCGTGGAACACACCACCATTCCACCTGGAATCCAACCGGTAACTGCCATTCACAAAGGTTGCAGCATCTTTTCAGTGTTGGGGGAGGGACTGCATCAGACGAGAGTTTCATAAGTTTAAAGTGATTCTCTCCATTAGCATCTCATGGTCCTTTTTTTCTACCCTCTTTTCTTTAGTTCAGATCTCGATAAATAATACAGAGGGAAGTTTGTGCAAGTTATGTTTATTTTTCCACAAGTCTTTAACCTTTCTAACATTTAACAGTTCACAAAGACCGCACTATAGAAATCTAATGTTTGTGTAATAGCCATTCACCCAGAAAACATATTCGTCTGTTGCTTTTCTGCTGAAACTCCCACAGTCTCAAGACATGGATCCATTTGTTTCATGGGGGCTGAAAATCCTAGAAATGAAGCCCATCCCAATGTACGCATTACAGTCTGTCTTTTTGCTCTTAGTACAGTTTTGTAGAACTACTTGTCTTTGTTATGGGCGTATGCCATTTATTCTCCATGTAGGGATGAATATCACATTAATTCTTTCTGTTGGATGTAGACTCAATCTATATAAAGGAATATGAATCTATTTTATACAAAATAGGCATTTGGGATTTGTCAGGATATGCCCTTATGAATGAACATTTTTCAATCTTTTTGCTCGCATCTGTTTTCTGAATACATGTGTGTTGAGTACATGCATGGAGCAGTACTGGGTCGGTGCGTGCTGAATGATACTTGACACCCCTTTGAGTATTTTCTTTTGAATTATCATGGTTCCTTTGCATATATGTCAGCCAAATATACTCTTTGGTTTTTGTTTGATATTTTGATTGTTTGCTTGTTGTTTGTTTTGCAAACACATTAGTCCATGCATCTCTCCATTTGCATTAAACAGAGAGTCACATAAGATGATTCTGTTAGTATAGTGCTGAAATTCACCTATGTTTTCCTGCTTCCCTCTCCCAACTTTAGGGATTTGTTGTCCTTCTTGCCTTCCACTTGTTTACTCTCTACAACTCATGGCTCTTCATGCATTTCCATTGATGTTTTCTTATTTCCATTTCATGTTGCTACTTTTCTCTTCAGTGTAGAATTCTTAATATTTGTTTAAAGATAAGTTTGAACTGTTGAATTCTATTAAGTTTTGACAGTCTGTGAAATTGTCCACATGTGCCAGTATCAGATATGGCGTTCTTGTGGCATAGGCTAATGTAGAATGAAGTTTTATCTCATTCAGATTCCGAAGTATGTCATGGAACTCCTTCCTGTCCTGCAATATTTATATCAATTTATCAGCTGAAACACTTCCGGAGTTTCTGTTGTGACTACTATTCTATTCAGGGTAGAATTCTCAGTCTTTCTTTTAGGATAAGTTTTTAAATGCTGAATTCTTTTACACTTTGCCGATCTGTGAATTTGCCAAGCTCTGTCGTTAATGGTAATGGCTGTCTTGAGGCCTAGGCTACCGTATAATGCAGCTTTGTCTCATTCATGATTTGGTCTTTGTCTTGGAAAAGCTTCCTGTACTGTGATATTTCGGTCTAGTTATCAGCTGCAACCCCTGTGGGGGTTCTGTTGTCACTGAGTTGCTGTACTCTTCGTGCATCGAAAATTACAGAGTTGATCATGGACTTTGATGATTTGAATGAAAAGAAAGCTGCTTGTAAGCCTATTGGGATTCCACATTATTTGGATGCTGTTTGCTCCTGGTTTCGTCTAGGAGATTGTTTGTTGGCTTTCAGCAATTTTCAGTCTGATTTTTTTCCAAATACCTATACAGGGTTTCATTTTTATATCGAGGTTTTCCCTATGGGGCTCTTATGATTTCTAGTCTTTCATGCTTTGTCTTACCCCATGTTTCAACAGCAATATTGCATTGGTTTTCACTTGTTTTTCTATGTCATCTTCTGATACAGGGATTGCTTTTCCCTTGTGTTCACGGATATTCACGAGTCCCTCTGCATTATCTAGTCTGCTTAGGGCTGAATTTTGCCCTGCTATTATCTCATACATTGAGTATTCTGATTTTATTTGGCTCGTCTCAATGATTCTCTTCCCCATTTCTGGTATTGTGCCTTTTGTGGTTCTGAGACACTGGTTTATTTCAGTGTTTCTCTCACCTCGGTTTTCAATACATGCTCTGATAATGTTTCATAATCTAGTTGTTTGAAAGCTTTTTCTTGGACCTTCAATCTCTTTGAAACAGAAAATGGTACTTCCTGTTTCTTATACTATAATTCTTTATCTATACTGGTCTAGTACTATCAGGTATCTAATGTAGAATTGTAGGGCTTGATAAAGTGAAAATTTTTGTCTATTTGGTGTAGGCAATTCCATGATATTTCTGTGAGGACAAATTTTCCTGCACATTGATTCCATGTCGTTTTCCTGTGTGTGTTGTCCTGTATATCTCTAACTGCTGGTGTTGCCTTTGATGTGATCAACACAACATACTCTCATCGTTTAGAACAATCTCATTTTTATTACACTTATGTCACATTTCTGAAAGTTCAGAGGACCCTTCCCCTTGTGGAAATGGAGCATCTAAATATATTCAGCTTTGCAGGCTGTTGTATGTCATTTTGAAGTGTATTCAAAAGAGCACATTGACAGTGCCCTTGTCCTTTCTACTTCCATAAGAAAGTTCCAATCTTACCAGTTCTTCCCAGAGCTTCTCTATCCACAGAAAAACCTGTGGAAACATATCTTTGGATGCCATGCATCAGGGCCTGCTGCCATTATTGCTCACACTGCCTAGGTGTCCGCAGGGCTCTGCAATGCCAAGGCCATCCAAAATTTAGCATCTGCTTTTGGGAGATAATGCTAAAGGAAATGCTTCATCTTCTCACGCTGCAGACCTAGACAAATGCTCTTTGTTCTCTCATCCTTGTGGCTTGGGACCACGAAACAAAACCCAGGTGTGCCGCATCCTCTGCCTCATACCAAACCCTAATCCCAGTCCAGGCTATGACTTTAGATGATCCAAAGGTTTGGAAACAGATATCAATCCCAAGGCCCCCTGGATTCCTCAGACCAGATGCATGATTTCTCTGATTTAGCCCCCACATGCTCTTTTGGCAAAATGCCAAATTGTTCCTGGTCCTGCAGATGCAGTGCATGTGGCCATGGGACATTTTGACAAAGTCAACTTTGTACACTGGAGTGGTAGCTTTCACTTTGAGGTTCAAGTTCATTTTTCTCTCTTTTTAGGGCCAAACTCAATCCACAGCACACTCCAGAACGGTGAGACAAAGCATGTGTCATAATCCATACTCCTATACTTCATTTTACGCAGCCACTGCTAGCTCAAATTAGGCTGCTCATTTCTTGGCCTCAGAATCAATTTTGGGGACAATTTGTGCTGATTTATTTCAGTTCTGTCAACTTAGTATCTGCTGTGCACTCTTCTAACACTCAGCGCATCGCTTTGAATCCCATGTGTCCGGTCCCCTTAAGAGTGTGCGTCCAATTGAAACAGACATTCACCTTTGCTGCTCCATTACCAGAGGTCAGGTACTGCACTGATTTCCATTCTCTACTTTGCTTCACTTCCGTCGACTTTAAGGCATCATACTGTCTTTGGAATTAAGGGACCACTCTTTGGCAAATCTCCAGAAACAAGGGCTTGGTGAGTGGATGTTTAAAATTCTGTGTAATTGGGAGCGAGTTAGCATATGATGCACTTGTACACTGCCACCTGGGCATCAATAAATCAACACTTTCCATATATAACTCGACGAAATGGGATTCTTGTTTATCTCTTTTTTCTATGCAGTCATGATGTTATGTGTTTTTCCAAAGAATACATTTTTGTCATTGAGTTGATACCTCAGGTGCAGCCTTTCAATAGTGTAATAAAATTGATTTACATATTTTGGAATTTATATGAAAATGAAGTTAGTCTTTGAAACATAATAAATCTACTTACAATCCACACTTGTCAAATTCAGGTACCATTTTGTCAGCTCTAAGGGAAATCTAGACAGATAAAATGTAAAATACCACTCGAAAATGATGAAGGGGACAGGTAAACTCTTTAATTTTGATGCCTCCAACACCAATAGGAACCATGAAATAATTATCGTAAGCATGAAATTACCCCCACACTTGCTTTCCCTTGTGCATGTGGTGCCCTTTCCACCCCATGACACATACTGACCAATGTTGTCATTTCAAGCAGTAACATTTCTCTCCAGGAAAACACAAGGAATCTGAAACAAGATATTTAGATGTAGGCTTGGTTCACAAAGGAACTAGGGGCATTAGAGCAATGAGAACCCTGCTGCAGCTTTGCTAGTCTATTGAGAACCAAGTGCTCTTCTAACAACCATGAGAATGCTTAAACTTCCGATCACGTTGGGTAAAGCAGTTTAACACAACCAAGTCTGCACCCACATGACATACAGCACCCGGGCTTGAATGAAGGGAAAAGACTGTCCACATAAAAAAAAATGTCCTTACATGTCTATGGCGACTTTTACTGTTCACTTCACTAACTGACTTATAATAGTTACCTATAATGTCTAGAAAACAAGAGGCCTAATACATATTCAAGTTCAGTCAAAGTATCCCCTCACTTACCACACTCCCTTCACCCTAAAAAAGACGTAACCCCAGAATTTGCTGAATCTAGGGGAACGTCATCATTTTTTGTGTGAGCTATTGACTAAAATTCTGTCTATTATAGTCGAGAGTATTTGACCATTGAAGAATTCAGTGTTGTGCACAGAGTGTGAAGTTGTAGGAAAACTGGTTCTAGGAGGGGCTTGCTCTTCTCCTATTGGCTTCATTACAGCTCAAGTTCTGATCCTCTGAAATGGATGCCTGACTGGATGGGAGGGAAGGGCAAGAGATTGATAGGTATACCCAACCCTGGGTAAATGCTTACCAGGACTTCATGCACTGTGGTCTGTGTGATTTTTAAATGTCCCTTGGGACGTGTGGATTCTCACGACCTCTTTCAAGACCATGGGTTGTTTTATCAACTGTGACATCTCTTCTCTTTTAGACGTCAGGAATATTGGGCCACTTCTTGGAGCAGAGAATAGAGTACCTTCTTCAAGTTCACGTTGACCCTCCACAGGTTTCTGCTAGGATCAGCCAGGCTCAACATGTCTCATGAATGTCTTCTGAGCCTGGTATTCTGTAAAGAAGTCTCCATGCCACTATTCTCAATTGTAGCAGAACAAGTCTCATCAATGTGTTCGCATCTCCCCTCAATCTGTGCAGCCAGCTTTTCTTCAGTCTTCTCTTCGTGTCTCCCATAAAGTTGACTTCTACATTACTGAGCAAGTCTGAAAGTTCCTCGGAGCCTCACCAGTATGCTGATGACGGGCAGATCTTCCACTGTCTGACTTTTCAGTTCCTAGAAACTGACCTGTGATCTAAGCTCATTGGGCAGCAACATTATCTCGAACTTAAAGAGCTCCCCATACAATAGACCTAAGCCAAGCTCCACGGAGGGTGTCAGCCCCTACATGACTCTGACCCACCCACAGAGCTCTGCCGAGTTACCTTGGATCCAGCAGCCACAACAAGCCTCGTGGAACACACCACCATTCCACCTGGAATCCAACCGGTAACTGCCATTCACAAAGGTTGCAGCATCTTTTCAGTGTTGGGGGAGGGACTGCATCAGACGAGAGTTTCCTAAGTTAAAAGTGATTCTCTCCATTAGCATCTCATGGTCCTTTTTTTCTACCCTCTTTTCTTTAGTTCAGATCTCGATAAATAATACAGAGGGAAGTGTGTGCAAGTTATGTTTATTTTTCCACAAGTCTTTAACCTTTCTAACATTTAACAGTTCACAAAGACCGCACTATAGAAATCTAAGGTTTGTGTAATAGCCATTCACCCAGAATACATATTCGTCTGTTGCTTTTCTGCTGAAACTCCCACAGTCTCAAGACATGGATCCATTTGTTTCATGGGGGCTGAAGATCCTAGAAATGAAGCCCATCCCAATGTACGCATTACAGTCTGTCTTTTTGCTCTTAGTACAGTTTTGTAGAACTACTTGTCTTTGTTATGGGCGTATGCCATTTATTCTCCATGTAGGGATGAATATCACATTAATTCTTTCTGTTGGATGTAGACTCAATCTATATAAAGGAATATGAATCTATTTTATACAAAATAGGCATTTGGGATTTGTCAGGATATGCCCTTATGAATGAACATTTTTCAATCTTTTTGCTCGCATCTGTTTTCTGAATACATGTGTGTTGAGTACATGCATGGAGCAGTACTGGGTCGGTGCGTGCTGAATGATACTAGACACCCCTTTGAGTATTTTCTTTTGAATTATCATTGTTCCTTTGCATATATGTCAGCCAAATATACTCTATGGTTTTTATTTGATATTTTGATTGTTTGCTTGTTGTTTGTTTTGCAAACACATTAGTCCATGCATCTCTCCATTTGCATTAAACAGAGAGTCACATAAGATGATTCTGTTAGTATAGTGCTGAAATTCACCTATGTTTTCCTGCTTCCCTCTCCCAACTTTAGGGATTTGTTGTCCTCCTTGCCTTCCACTTGTTTACTCTCTACAACTCATGGCTCTTCATGCATTTCCATTGATGTTTTTCTTATTTCCATTTCATGTTGCTACTTTTCTCTTCAGTGTAGAATTCTCAATCTTTGTTTAAAGATAAGTTTGAACTGTTGAATTCTATTAAGTTTTGCCAGTCTGTGAAATTGTCCACATGTGCCAGTATCAGATATGGCGTTCTTGTGGCATAGGCTACTCTAGAATGGATCTTTTTCTCATTCAGGTTCCGATGTATGTCCTGGAACTGCTTCCTGTCCTGCAATATTTATATCAAGTTATCAGCTGAAACACTTCCGGAGTTTCTGTTGTGACTACTTTTCTATTCAGGGTAGAATTCTCAGTCTTTCTTTTAGGATAGGTTTTTAAATGCTGAATTCTTTTACACTTTGCCGATCTGTGAAATTGCAAAGCTCTGTCGTTAATGGTAATGGCTGTCTTGAGGCCTAGGCTACCGTATAATACAGCTTTGTCTCATTCATGATTTGGTCTTTGTCTTGGAAATGCTTCCTGTACTTTGATACTTCTGTCTAGGTATCAGCTGCAACCCCTGTGGGGGTTCTGTTGTCACTGAGTTGCTGTACTCTTCGTGCATTGAAAATTACAGAGTTGATCATGGACTTTGATGATTTGAATGAAAAGAAAGCTGCTTGTAAGCCTATTGGGATTCCACATTATTTGGATGCTGTTTGCTCCTGGTTTCGTATAGGAGATTGTTTATTGGCTTTCAGCAAATTTCAGTCTGATTTTTCTCCAAATACCTATACAGGGTTTCATTTTTATATCGAGGTTTTCCTTATGGGGCTCTTATGATTTCTAGTCTTTCATGCTTTGTCTTACCCCATGTTTCAACAGCAATATTGCATTGGTTTTCACTTGTTTTTCTATGTCATCTTCTGATACAGGGATTTCTTTTCCCTTGTGTTCACGGATATTCACGAGCCCCTCTGCATTATCTAGTCTGCTTAGGGCTGAATTTTGCCCTGCTATTATCTCATACATTGAGTATTCTGATTTTATTTGGCTTGTCTCAATGATTCTCTTCCCCATTTCTGGTATTGTGCCTTTTGTGGTTCTGAGACACTGGTTTATTTCAGTGTTTCTCTCACCTCGTTTTTCAATACATGCTCTGATAATGTTTCATAATCTAGTTTTTTGAAAGCTTTTTCTTGGACCTTCAATCTCTTTGAAACAGAAAATGGTACTTCCTGTTTCTTATACTATACTTCTTTATCTCTACTGGTCTAGTACTATCAGGTATCTAATGTAGATTTGTAGGGCTTGATAAAGTGAAAATTTTAGTCTCTTTGGTGTAGGCAATTCCATGATATTTCTGTGAGGACAAATTTTCCTGCACATTGATTCCATGTCGTTTTCCTGTGTGTGTTGTCCTGTATAACTCTAACTGCTGGTGTTGCCTTTGATGTGATCAACGCACCATACTCTCATCGTGTAGAACAATCTCATTTTTATTACACTTATATCACATTTCTGAAAGTTCAGAGGACCCTTCCCCTTGTGGAAATGGAGCATCTAAATATATTCAGCTTTGCAGGCTGTTGTATGTCATTTTGAAGTGTATTCAAAAGAGCACATTGACAGTGCCCTTGTCCTTTCTACTTCCATAAGAAAGTTCCAATCTTACCAGTTCTTCCCAGAGCTTCTCTATCCACAGAAAAACCTGTGGAAACATATCTTTGGATGCCATGCATCAGGGCCTGCTGCCATTATTGCTCACACTGCCTAGGTGTCCGCAGGGCTCTGCAATGCCAAGGCCATCCAAAATTTAGCATCTGCTTTTGGGAGATAATGCTAAAGGAAATGCTTCATCTTCTCACGCTGCAGACCTAGACAAATGCTCTTTGTTCTCTCATCCTTGTGGCTTGGGACCACGAAACAAAACCCAGGTGTGCCGCATCCTCTGCCTCATACCAAACCCTAATCCCAGTCCAGGCTATGACTTTAGATGATCCAAAGGTTTGGAAACAGATATCAATCCCAAGGCCCCCTGGATTCCTCAGACCAGATGCATGATTTCTCTGATTTAGCCCCCACATGCTCTTTTGGCAAAATGCCAAATTGTTCCTGGTCCTGCAGATGCAGTGCATGTGGCCATGGGACATTTTGACAAAGTCAACTTTGTACACTGGAGTGGTAGCTTTCACTTTGAGGTTCAAGTTCATTTTTCTCTCTTTTTAGGGCCAAACTCAATCCACAGCACACTCCAGAACGGTGAGACAAAGCATGTGTCATAATCCATACTCCTATACTTCATTTTACGCAGCCACTGCTAGCTCAAATTAGGCTGCTCATTTCTTGGCCTCAGAATCAATTTTGGGGACAATTTGTGCTGATTTATTTCAGTTCTGTCAACTTAGTATCTGCTGTGCACTCTTCTAACACTCAGCGCATCGCTTTGAATCCCATGTGTCCGGTCCCCTTAAGAGTGTGCGTCCAATTGAAACAGACATTCACCTTTGCTGCTCCATTACCAGAGGTCAGGTACTGCACTGATTTCCATTCTCTACTTTGCTTCACTTCCGTCGACTTTAAGGCATCATACTGTCTTTGGAATTAAGGGACCACTCTTTGGCAAATCTCCAGAAACAAGGGCTTGGTGAGTGGATGTTTAAAATTCTGTGTAATTGGGAGCGAGTTAGCATATGATGCACTTGTACACTGCCACCTGGGCATCAATAAATCAACACTTTCCATATATAACTCGACGAAATGGGATTCTTGTTTATCTCTTTTTTCTATGCAGTCATGATGTTATGTGTTTTTCCAAAGAATACATTTTTGTCATTGAGTTGATACCTCAGGTGCAGCCTTTCAATAGTGTAATAAAATTGATTTACATATTTTGGAATTTATATGAAAATGAAGTTAGTCTTTGAAACATAATAAATCTACTTACAATCCACACTTGTCAAATTCAGGTACCATTTTGTCAGCTCTAAGGGAAATCTAGACAGATAAAATGTAAAATACCACTCGAAAATGATGAAGGGGACAGGTAAACTCTTTAATTTTGATGCCTCCAACACCAATAGGAACCATGAAATAATTATCGTAAGCATGAAATTACCCCCACACTTGCTTTCCCTTGTGCATGTGGTGCCCTTTCCACCCCATGACACATACTGACCAATGTTGTCATTTCAAGCAGTAACATTTCTCTCCAGGAAAACACAAGGAATCTGAAACAAGATATTTAGATGTAGGCTTGGTTCACAAAGGAACTAGGGGCATTAGAGCAATGAGAACCCTGCTGCAGCTTTGCTAGTCTATTGAGAACCAAGTGCTCTTCTAACAACCATGAGAATGCTTAAACTTCCGATCACGTTGGGTAAAGCAGTTTAACACAACCAAGTCTGCACCCACATGACATACAGCACCCGGGCTTGAATGAAGGGAAAAGACTGTCCACATAAAAAAAAATGTCCTTACATGTCTATGGCGACTTTTACTGTTCACTTCACTAACTGACTTATAATAGTTACCTATAATGTCTAGAAAACAAGAGGCCTAATACATATTCAAGTTCAGTCAAAGTATCCCCTCACTTACCACACTCCCTTCACCCTAAAAAAGACGTAACCCCAGAATTTGCTGAATCTAGGGGAACGTCATCATTTTTTGTGTGAGCTATTGACTAAAATTCTGTCTATTATAGTCGAGAGTATTTGACCATTGAAGAATTCAGTGTTGTGCACAGAGTGTGAAGTTGTAGGAAAACTGGTTCTAGGAGGGGCTTGCTCTTCTCCTATTGGCTTCATTACAGCTCAAGTTCTGATCCTCTGAAATGGATGCCTGACTGGATGGGAGGGAAGGGCAAGAGATTGATAGGTATACCCAACCCTGGGTAAATGCTTACCAGGACTTCATGCCCTGTGGTCTGTGTGATTTTTAAATGTCCCTTGGGACGTGTGGATTCTCACGACCTCTTTCAAGACCATGGGTTGTTTTATCAACTGTGACATCTCTTCTCTTTTAGACGTCAGGAATATTGGGCCACTTCTTGGAGCAGAGAATAGAGTACCTTCTTCAAGTTCACGTTGACCCTCCACAGGTTTCTGCTAGGATCAGCCAGGCTCAACATGTCTCATGAATGTCTTCTGAGCCTGGTATTCTGTAAAGAAGTCTCCATGCCACTATTCTCAATTGTAGCAGAACAAGTCTCATCAATGTGTTCGCATCTCCCCTCAATCTGTGCAGCCAGCTTTTCTTCAGTCTTCTCTTCGTGTCTCCCATAAAGTTGACTTCTACATTACTGAGCAAGTCTGAAAGTTCCTCGGAGCCTCACCAGTATGCTGATGACGGGCAGATCTTCCACTGTCTGACTTTTCAGTTCCTAGAAACTGACCTGTGATCTAAGCTCATTGGGCAGCAACATTATCTCGAACTTAAAGAGCTCCCCATACAATAGACCTAAGCCAAGCTCCACGGAGGGTGTCAGCCCCTACATGACTCTGACCCACCCACAGAGCTCTGCCGAGTTACCTTGGATCCAGCAGCCACAACAAGCCTCGTGGAACACACCACCATTCCACCTGGAATCCAACCGGTAACTGCCATTCACAAAGGTTGCAGCATCTTTTCAGTGTTGGGGGAGGGACTGCATCAGACGAGAGTTTCCTAAGTTAAAAGTGATTCTCTCCATTAGCATCTCATGGTCCTTTTTTTCTACCCTCTTTTCTTTAGTTCAGATCTCGATAAATAATACAGAGGGAAGTGTGTGCAAGTTATGTTTATTTTTCCACAAGTCTTTAACCTTTCTAACATTTAACAGTTCACAAAGACCGCACTATAGAAATCTAAGGTTTGTGTAATAGCCATTCACCCAGAATACATATTCGTCTGTTGCTTTTCTGCTGAAACTCCCACAGTCTCAAGACATGGATCCATTTGTTTCATGGGGGCTGAAGATCCTAGAAATGAAGCCCATCCCAATGTACGCATTACAGTCTGTCTTTTTGCTCTTAGTACAGTTTTGTAGAACTACTTGTCTTTGTTATGGGCGTATGCCATTTATTCTCCATGTAGGGATGAATATCACATTAATTCTTTCTGTTGGATGTAGACTCAATCTATATAAAGGAATATGAATCTATTTTATACAAAATAGGCATTTGGGATTTGTCAGGATATGCCCTTATGAATGAACATTTTTCAATCTTTTTGCTCGCATCTGTTTTCTGAATACATGTGTGTTGAGTACATGCATGGAGCAGTACTGGGTCGGTGCGTGCTGAATGATACTAGACACCCCTTTGAGTATTTTCTTTTGAATTATCATGGTTCCTTTGCATATATGTCAGCCAAATATACTCTATGGTTTTTATTTGATATTTTGATTGTTTGCTTGTTGTTTGTTTTGCAAACACATTAGTCCATGCATCTCTCCATTTGCATTAAACAGAGAGTCACATAAGATGATTCTGTTAGTATAGTGCTGAAATTCACCTATGTTTTCCTGCTTCCCTCTCCCAACTTTAGGGATTTGTTGTCCTCCTTGCCTTCCACTTGTTTACTCTCTACAACTCATGGCTCTTCATGCATTTCCATTGATGTTTTTCTTATTTCCATTTCATGTTGCTACTTTTCTCTTCAGTGTAGAATTCTCAATCTTTGTTTAAAGATAAGTTTGAACTGTTGAATTCTATTAAGTTTTGCCAGTCTGTGAAATTGTCCACATGTGCCAGTATCAGATATGGCGTTCTTGTGGCATAGGCTACTCTAGAATGGATCTTTTTCTCATTCAGGTTCCGATGTATGTCCTGGAACTGCTTCCTGTCCTGCAATATTTATATCAAGTTATCAGCTGAAACACTTCCGGAGTTTCTGTTGTGACTACTTTTCTATTCAGGGTAGAATTCTCAGTCTTTCTTTTAGGATAGGTTTTTAAATGCTGAATTCTTTTACACTTTGCCGATCTGTGAAATTGCAAAGCTCTGTCGTTAATGGTAATGGCTGTCTTGAGGCCTAGGCTACCGTATAATACAGCTTTGTCTCATTCATGATTTGGTCTTTGTCTTGGAAATGCTTCCTGTACTTTGATACTTCTGTCTAGGTATCAGCTGCAACCCCTGTGGGGGTTCTGTTGTCACTGAGTTGCTGTACTCTTCGTGCATTGAAAATTACAGAGTTGATCATGGACTTTGATGATTTGAATGAAAAGAAAGCTGCTTGTAAGCCTATTGGGATTCCACATTATTTGGATGCTGTTTGCTCCTGGTTTCGTATAGGAGATTGTTTATTGGCTTTCAGCAAATTTCAGTCTGATTTTTCTCCAAATACCTATACAGGGTTTCATTTTTATATCGAGGTTTTCCTTATGGGGCTCTTATGATTTCTAGTCTTTCATGCTTTGTCTTACCCCATGTTTCAACAGCAATATTGCATTGGTTTTCACTTGTTTTTCTATGTCATCTTCTGATACAGGGATTTCTTTTCCCTTGTGTTCACGGATATTCACGAGCCCCTCTGCATTATCTAGTCTGCTTAGGGCTGAATTTTGCCCTGCTATTATCTCATACATTGAGTATTCTGATTTTATTTGGCTTGTCTCAATGATTCTCTTCCCCATTTCTGGTATTGTGCCTTTTGTGGTTCTGAGACACTGGTTTATTTCAGTGTTTCTCTCACCTCGTTTTTCAATACATGCTCTGATAATGTTTCATAATCTAGTTTTTTGAAAGCTTTTTCTTGGACCTTCAATCTCTTTGAAACAGAAAATGGTACTTCCTGTTTCTTATACTATACTTCTTTATCTCTACTGGTCTAGTACTATCAGGTATCTAATGTAGATTTGTAGGGCTTGATAAAGTGAAAATTTTAGTCTCTTTGGTGTAGGCAATTCCATGATATTTCTGTGAGGACAAATTTTCCTGCACATTGATTCCATGTCGTTTTCCTGTGTGTGTTGTCCTGTATAACTCTAACTGCTGGTGTTGCCTTTGATGTGATCAACGCACCATACTCTCATCGTGTAGAACAATCTCATTTTTATTACACTTATATCACATTTCTGAAAGTTCAGAGGACCCTTCCCCTTGTGGAAACGGAGCATCTAAATATATTCAGCTTTGCAGGCTGTTGTATGTCATTTTGAAGTGTATTCAAAAGAGCACATTGACAGTACCCTTGTCCTTTCTACTTCCATAAGAAAGTTCCAATTTTACCAGTTCTTCCCAGAGCTTCTCTATCCACAGAAAAACCTGTGGAAACATATCTTTGGATGCCATACATCAGGGCCTGCTGCCATTATTTCTCAAACTGCCTAGGTGTCCGCAGGGCTCTGCAATGCCAAGGCCATCCAAAATTTAGCATCTGCTTTTTGGAGATAATGCTGAAGGAAATGCTTCATCTTCTCACGCTGCAGACCTAGACAAATGCTCTTTGTTCTCTCATCCTTGTGGCTTGGGACCACGAAAGGAAACCCAGCTGTGCCGCAACCTCTGCCTCATACCAAACCCTAATCCCAGTCCAGGCTATGACTTTAGATGATCCAAAGGTTTGGAAACAGATATCAATCCCAAGGCCCCCTGGATTCCTCAGACCAGATGCATGATTTCTCTGATTTAGCCCCCACATGCTCTTTTGGCAAAATGCCAAATTGGTCCCTGGTCCTGCAGATGCAGTGCATGTGGCCATGGGACATTTTGACAAAGTCAACTTTGTACACTGGAGTGGTAGCTTTCACTTTGAGGTTCAAGTTCATTTTTCTCTCTTTTTAGGGCCAAACTCAATCCACAGCACACTCCAGATCGGTGAGACAAAGCATGTGTCATAATCCATACTCCTATACTTCATTTTACGCAGCCACTGCTAGCTCAAGTTAGGCTGCTCATTTCTTGGCCTCAGAATCAATTTTGGGGACAATTTTTGCTGATTTATTTCAGTTCTGTCAACTTAGTATCTGCTGTGCACTCTTCTAACACTCAGCGCATCGCTTTGAATCCCATGTGTCCGGTCCCCTTAAGAGTGTGCGTCCAATTGAAACAGACATTCACCTTTGCTGCTCCATTACCAGAGGTCAGGTACTGCACTGATTTCCATTCTCTACTTTGCTTCACTTCCGTCGACTTTAAGGCATCATACTGTCTTTGGAATTAAGGGACCACTCTTTGGCGAATCTCCAGAAACAAGGGCTTGGTGAGTGGATGTTTAAAATTCTGTGTAATTGGGAGCGAGTTAGCATATGATGCACTTGTACACTGCCACCTGGGCATCAATAAATCAACACTTTCCATATATAACTCGACGAAATGGGATTCTTGTTTATCTCTATTTTCTATGCAGTCATGATGTTATGTGTTTTTCCAAAGAATACATTTTTGTCATTGAGTTGATACCTCAGGTGCAGCCTTTCAATAGTGTAATAAACTTGATTTACATATTTTGGAATTTATATGAAAATGAAGTTAGTCTTTGAAACATAATAAATCTACTTACAATCCACACTTGTCAAATTCAGGTACCATTTTGTCAGCTCTAAGGGAAATCTAGACAGATAAAATGTAAAATACCACTCGAAAATGATGAAGGGGACAGGTAAACTCTTTAATTTTGATGCCTCCAACACCAACAGGAACCATGAAATAATTATTGTAAGCATGAAATTACCCCCACACTTGCTTTCCCTTGTGCATGTGGTGCCCTTTCCACCCCATGACACATACTGACCAATGTTGTCATTTCAAGCAGTAACATTTCTCTCCAGGAAAACACAAGGAATCTGAAACAAGATATTTAGATGTAGGCTTGGTTCACAAAGGAACTAGGGGCATTAGAGCAATGAGAACCCTGCTGCAGCTTTGCTAGTCTATTGAGAACCAAGTGCTCTTCTAACAACCATGAGAATGCTTAAACTTCCGATCACGTTTGGTAAAGCAGTTTAACACAACCAAGTCTGCACCCACATGACATAGAGCACCCGGGCTTGAATGAAGGGAAAAGACGGTCCACATAAAAAAAAAATGTCCTTACATGTCTATGGCGACTTTTACTGTTCACTTCACTAACTGACTTATAATAGTTACCTATACTGTCTAGAAAACAAGAGGCCTAATACATATTCAATTTCAGTCAAAGTATCCCCTCACTTACCACACTCCCTTCACCCTAAAAAAGAGGTAACCTCAGAATTTGCTGAATCTAGGGGAACATCATCATTTTTTGTGTGAGCTATTCACTAAAATTCTGTCTATTATAGTCGAGAGTATTTGACCATTGAAGAATTCAGTGTTGTGCACAGAGTGTGAAGTTGTAGGAAAACTGGTTCTAGGAGGGGCTTGCTCTTCTCCTATTGGCTTCATTACAGCTCAAGTTCTGATCCTCTGAAATGGATGCCTGACTGGATGGGAGGGAAGGGCAAGAGATTGATAGGTATACACAACCCTGGGTAAATGCTTACCAGGACTTCATGCCCTGTGGTCTGTGTGATTTTTAAATGTCCCTTGGGACGTGTGGATTCTCACGACCTCTTTCAAGACCATGGGTGGTTTTATCAACTGTGACATCTCTTCTCTTTTAGACGTCAGGAATATTGGGCCACTTCTTGGAGCAGAGAATAGAGTACCTTCTTCAAGTTCACGTTGACCCTCCACAGGTTTCTGCTAGGATCAGCCAGGCTCAACATGTCTCATGAATGTCTTCTGAGCCTGGTATTCTGTAAAGAAGTCTCCATGCCACTATTCTCCATTGTAGCAGAACAAGTCTCATCAATGTGTTCGCATCTCCCCTCAATCTGTGCAGCCAGCTTTTCTTCAGTCTTCTCTTCGTGTCTCCCATATAGTTGACTTCTACATTACTGAGCAAGTCTGAAAGTTCCTCAAAGCCTCACCAGTATGCTGATGACGGGCAGATCTTCCACTGTCTGACTTTTCAGTTCCTAGAAACTGACCTGTGATCTAAGCTCATTGGGCAGCAACATTATCTCGAACTTAAAGAGCTCCCCATACAATAGACCTAAGCCAAGCTCCACGGAGGGTGTCAGCCCCTACATGACTCTGACCCACCCACAGAGCTCTGCCGAGTTACCTTGGATCCAGCAGCCACAACAAGCCTCGTGGAACACACAACCATTCCACCTGGAATCCAACCGGTAACTGCCATTCACAAAGGTTGCAGCATCTTTTCAGTGTTGGGGGAGGGACTGCATCAGACGAGAGTTTCCTAAGTTAAAAGTGATTCTCTCCATTAGCATCTCATGGTCCTTTTTTTCTACCCTCTTTTCTTTAGTTCAGATCTCGATAAATAATACAGAGGGAAGTGTGTGCAAGTTATGTTTATTTTTCCACAAGTCTTTAACCTTTCTAACATTTAACAGTTCACAAAGACCGCACTATAGAAATCTAATGTTTGTGTAATAGCCATTCACCCAGAATACATATTCGTCTGTTGCTTTTCTGCTGAAACTCCCACAGTCTCAAGACATGGATCCATTTGTTTCATGGGGGCTGAAAATCCTAGAAATGAAGCCCATCCCAATGTACGCATTACAGTCTGTCTTTTTGCTCTTAGTACAGTTTTGTAGAACTACTTGTCTTTGTTATGGGCGTATGCCATTTATTCTCCATGTAGGGATGAATATCACATTAATTCTTTCTGTTGGATGTAGACTCAATCTATATAAAGGAATATGAATCTATTTTATACAAAATAGGCATTTGGGATTTGTCAGGATATGCCCTTATGAATGAACATTTTTCAATCTTTTTGCTCGCATCTGTTTTCTGAATACATGTGTGTTGAGTACATGCATGGAGCAGTACTGGGTCGGTGCGTGCTGAATGATACTTGACACCCCTTTGAGTATTTTCTTTTGAATTATCATGGTTCCTTTGCATATATGTCAGCCAAATATACTCTTTGGTTTTTGTTTGATATTTTGATTGTTTGCTTGTTGTTTGTTTTGCAAACACATTAGTCCATGCATCTCTCCATTTGCATTAAACAGAGAGTCACATAAGATGATTCTGTTAGTATAGTGCTGAAATTCACCTATGTTTTCCTGCTTCCCTCTCCCAACTTTAGGGATTTGTTGTCCTCCTTGCCTTCCACTTGTTTACTCTCTACAACTCATGGCTCTTCATGCATTTCCATTGATGTTTTCCTTATTTCCATTTCATGTTGCTACTTTTCTCTTCAGTGTAGAATTCTCAATCTTTGTTTAAAGATAAGTTTGAACTGTTGAATTCTATTAAGTTTTGCCAGTCTGTGAAGTTGTCCACATGTGCCAGTATCAGATATGGCGTTCTTGTGGCATAGGCTAATGTAGAATGTAGCTTTATCTCATTCAGATTCCGAAGTATGTCCTGGAACTCCTTCCTGTCCTGCAATATTTATATCAATTTATCAGCTGAAACACTTCCGGAGTTTCTGTTGTGACTACTTTTCTATTCAGGGTAGAATTCTCAGTCTTTCTTTTAGGATAAGTTTTTAAATGCTGAATTCTTTTACACTTTGCCGATCTGTGAATTTGCCAAGCTCTGTCGTTAATGGTAATGGCTGTCTTGAGGCCTAGGCTACCGTATAATGCAGCTTTGTCTCATTCATGATTTGGTCTTTGTCTTGGAAATGCTTCCTGTACTGTGATATTTCTGTCTAGGTATCAGCTGCAACCCCTGTGGGGGTTCTGTTGTCACTGAGTTGCTGTACTCTTCGTGCAACGAAAATTACAGTGTTGATCATGGACTTTGATGATTTGAATGAAAAGAAAGCTGCTTGTAAGCCTATTGGGATTCCACATTATTTGGATGCTGTTTGCTCCTGGTTTCGTCTAGGAGATTGTTTGTTGGCTTTCAGCAATTTTCAGTCTGATTTTTTTCCAAATACCTATACAGGGTTTCATTTTTATATCGAGGTTTTCCCTATGGGGCTCTTATGATTTCTAGTCTTTCATGCTTTGTCTTACCCCATGTTTCAACAGCAATATTGCATTGGTTTTCACTTGTTTTTCTATGTCATCTTCTGATACAGGGATTGCTTTTCCCTTGTGTTCACGGATATTCACGAGTCCCTCTGCATTATCTAGTCTGCTTAGGGCTGAATTTTGCCCTGCTATTATCTCATACATTGAGTATTCTGATTTTATTTGGCTCGTCTCAATGATTCTCTTCCCCATTTCTGGTATTGTGCCTTTTGTGGTTCTGAGACACTGGTTTATTTCAGTGTTTCTCTCACCTCGGTTTTCAATACATGCTCTGATAATGTTTCATAATCTAGTTGTTTGAAAGCTTTTTCTTGGACCTTCAATCTCTTTGAAACAGAAAATGGTACTTCCTGTTTCTTATACTATAATTCTTTATCTATACTGGTCTAGTACTATCAGGTATCTAATGTAGAATTGTAGGGCTTGATAAAGTGAAAATTTTTGTCTATTTGGTGTAGGCAATTCCATGATATTTCTGTGAGGACAAATTTTCCTGCACATTGATTCCATGTCGTTTTCCTGTGTGTGTTGTCCTGTATATCTCTAACTGCTGGTGTTGCCTTTGATGTGATCAACACAACATACTCTCATCGTTTAGAACAATCTCATTTTTATTACACTTATGTCACATTTCTGAAAGTTCAGAGGACCCTTCCCCTTGTGGAAATGGAGCATCTAAATATATTCAGCTTTGCAGGCTGTTGTATGTCATTTTGAAGTGTATTCAAAAGAGCACATTGACAGTGCCCTTGTGCTTTCTACTTCCATAAGAAAGTTCCAATCTTACCAGTTCTTCCCAGAGCTTCTCTATCCACAGAAAAACCTGTGGAAACATATCTTTGGATGCCATGCATCAGGGCCTGCTGCCATTATTGCTCACACTGCCTAGGTGTCCGCAGGGCTCTGCAATGCCAAGGCCATCCAAAATTTAGCATCTGCTTTTGGGAGATAATGCTGAAGGAAATGCTTCATCTTCTCACGCTGCGGACCTAGACAAATGCTCTTTGTTCTCTCATCCTTGTGGCTTGGGACCACGAAACAAAACCCAGGTGTGCCGCATCCTCTGCCTCATACCAAACCCTAATCCCAGTCCAGGCTATGACTTTAGATGATCCAAAGGTTTGGAAACAGATATCAATCCCAAGGCCCCCTGGATTCCTCAGACCAGATGCATGATTTCTCTGATTTAGCCCCCACATGCTCTTTTGGCAAAATGCCAAATTGTTCCTGGTCCTGCAGATGCAGTGCATGTGGCCATGGGACATTTTGACAAAGTCAACTTTGTACACTGGAGTGGTAGCTTTCACTTTGAGGTTCAAGTTCATTTTTCTCTCTTTTTAGGGCCAAACTCAATCCACAGCACACTCCAGATCGGTGAGACAAAGCATGTGTCATAATCCATACTCCTATACTTCATTTTACGCAGCCACTGCTAGCTCAAATTAGGCTGCTCATTTCTTGGCCTCAGAATCAATTTTGGGGACAATTTGTGCTGATTTATTTCAGTTCTGTCAACTTAGCATCTGCTGTGCACTCTTCTAACACTCAGCGCATCGCTTTGAATCCCATGTGTCCGGTCCCCTTAAGAGTGTGCGTCCAATTGAAACAGACATTCACCTTTGCTGCTCCATTACCAGAGGTCAGGTACTGCACTGATTTCCATTCTCTACTTTGCTTCACTTCCGTCGACTTTAAGGCATCATACTGTCTTTGGAATTAAGGGACCACTCTTTGGCAAATCTCCAGAAACAAGGGCTTGGTGAGTGGATGTTTAAAATTCTGTGTAATTGGGAGCGAGTTAGCATATGATGCACTGGTACACTGCCACCTGGGCATCAATAAATCAACACTTTCCATATATAACTCGACGAAATGGGATTCTTGTTTATCTCTTTTTTCTATGCAGTCATGATGTTATGTGTTTTTCCAAAGAATACATTTTTGTCATTGAGTTGATACCTCAGGTGCAGCCTTTCAATAGTGTAATAAACTTGATTTACATATTTTGGAATTTATATGAAAATGAAGTTAGTCTTTGAAACATAATAAATCTACTTACAATCCACACTTGTCAAATTCAGGTACCATTTTGTCAGCTCTAAGGGAAATCTAGACAGATAAAATGTAAAATACTACTCGAAAATGATGAAGGGGACAGGTAAACTCTTTAATTTTGATGCCTCCAACACCAATAGGAACCATGAAATAATTATCGTAAGCATGAAATTACCCCCACACTTGCTTTCCCTTGTGCATGTGGTGCCCTTTCCACCCCATGACACATACTGACCAATGTTGTCATTTCAAGCAGTAACATTTCTCTCCAGGAAATCACAAGGAATCTGAAACAAGATATTTAGATGTAGGCTTGGTTCACAAAGGAACTAGGGGCATTAGAGCAATGAGAACCCTGCTGCAGCTTTGCTAGTCTATTGAGAAACAAGTGCTCTTCTAACAACCATGAGAATGCTTAAACTTCCGATCACGTTGGGTAAAGCAGTTTAACACAACCAAGTCTGCACCCACATGACATACAGCACCCGGGCTTGAATGAAGGGAAAAGACGGTCCACATAAAAAAAAAATGTCCTTACATGTCTATGGCGACTTTTAATGTTCACTTCACTAACTGACTTATAATAGTTACCTATAATGTCTAGAAAACAAGAGGCCTAATACATATTCAAGTTCAGTCAAAGTATCCCCTCACTTACCACACTCCCTTCACCCTAAAAAAGACGTAACCCGAGAATTTGCTGAATCTAGGGGAACGTCATCATTTTTTGTGTGAGCTATTCACTAAAATTCTGTCTATTATAGTCGAGAGTATTTGACCATTGAAGAATTCAGTGTTGTGCACAGAGTGTGAAGTTGTAGGAAAACTGGTTCTAGGAGGGGCTTGCTCTTCTCCTATTGGCTTCATTACAGCTCAAGTTCTGATCCTCTGAAATGGATGCCTGACTGGATGGGAGGGAAGGGCAAGAGATTGATAGGTATACACAACCCTGGGTAAATGCTTACCAGGACTTCATGCCCTGTGGTCTGTGTGATTTTTAAATGTCCCTTGGGACGTGTGGATTCTCACGACCTCTTTCAAGACCATGGGTGGTTTTATCAACTGTGACATCTCTTCTCTTTTAGACGTCAGGAATATTGGGCCACTTCTTGGAGCAGAGAATAGAGTACCTTCTTCAAGTTCACGTTGACCCTCCACAGGTTTCTGCTAGGATCAGCCAGGCTCAACATGTCTCATGAATGTCTTCTGAGCCTGGTATTCTGTAAAGAAGTCTCCATGCCACTATTCTCCATTGTAGCAGAACAAGTCTCATCAATGTGTTCGCATCTCCCCTCAATCTGTGCAGCCAGCTTTTCTTCAGTCTTCTCTTCGTGTCTCCCATATAGTTGACTTCTACATTACTGAGCAAGTCTGAAAGTTCCTCAAAGCCTCACCAGTATGCTGATGACGGGCAGATCTTCCACTGTCTGACTTTTCAGTTCCTAGAAACTGACCTGTGATCTAAGCTCATTGGGCAGCAACATTATCTCGAACTTAAAGAGCTCCCCATACAATAGACCTAAGCCAAGCTCCACGGAGGGTGTCAGCCCCTACATGACTCTGACCCACCCACAGAGCTCTGCCGAGTTACCTTGGATCCAGCAGCCACAACAAGCCTCGTGGAACACACAACCATTCCACCTGGAATCCAACCGGTAACTGCCATTCACAAAGGTTGCAGCATCTTTTCAGTGTTGGGGGAGGGACTGCATCAGACGAGAGTTTCCTAAGTTAAAAGTGATTCTCTCCATTAGCATCTCATGGTCCTTTTTTTCTACCCTCTTTTCTTTAGTTCAGATCTCGATAAATAATACAGAGGGAAGTGTGTGCAAGTTATGTTTATTTTTCCACAAGTCTTTAACCTTTCTAACATTTAACAGTTCACAAAGACCGCACTATAGAAATCTAATGTTTGTGTAATAGCCATTCACCCAGAATACATATTCGTCTGTTGCTTTTCTGCTGAAACTCCCACAGTCTCAAGACATGGATCCATTTGTTTCATGGGGGCTGAAAATCCTAGAAATGAAGCCCATCCCAATGTACGCATTACAGTCTGTCTTTTTGCTCTTAGTACAGTTTTGTAGAACTACTTGTCTTTGTTATGGGCGTATGCCATTTATTCTCCATGTAGGGATGAATATCACATTAATTCTTTCTGTTGGATGTAGACTCAATCTATATAAAGGAATATGAATCTATTTTATACAAAATAGGCATTTGGGATTTGTCAGGATATGCCCTTATGAATGAACATTTTTCAATCTTTTTGCTCGCATCTGTTTTCTGAATACATGTGTGTTGAGTACATGCATGGAGCAGTACTGGGTCGGTGCGTGCTGAATGATACTTGACACCCCTTTGAGTATTTTCTTTTGAATTATCATGGTTCCTTTGCATATATGTCAGCCAAATATACTCTTTGGTTTTTGTTTGATATTTTGATTGTTTGCTTGTTGTTTGTTTTGCAAACACATTAGTCCATGCATCTCTCCATTTGCATTAAACAGAGAGTCACATAAGATGATTCTGTTAGTATAGTGCTGAAATTCACCTATGTTTTCCTGCTTCCCTCTCCCAACTTTAGGGATTTGTTGTCCTCCTTGCCTTCCACTTGTTTACTCTCTACAACTCATGGCTCTTCATGCATTTCCATTGATGTTTTCCTTATTTCCATTTCATGTTGCTACTTTTCTCTTCAGTGTAGAATTCTCAATCTTTGTTTAAAGATAAGTTTGAACTGTTGAATTCTATTAAGTTTTGCCAGTCTGTGAAGTTGTCCACATGTGCCAGTATCAGATATGGCGTTCTTGTGGCATAGGCTAATGTAGAATGTAGCTTTATCTCATTCAGATTCCGAAGTATGTCCTGGAACTCCTTCCTGTCCTGCAATATTTATATCAATTTATCAGCTGAAACACTTCCGGAGTTTCTGTTGTGACTACTTTTCTATTCAGGGTAGAATTCTCAGTCTTTCTTTTAGGATAAGTTTTTAAATGCTGAATTCTTTTACACTTTGCCGATCTGTGAATTTGCCAAGCTCTGTCGTTAATGGTAATGGCTGTCTTGAGGCCTAGGCTACCGTATAATGCAGCTTTGTCTCATTCATGATTTGGTCTTTGTCTTGGAAATGCTTCCTGTACTGTGATATTTCTGTCTAGGTATCAGCTGCAACCCCTGTGGGGGTTCTGTTGTCACTGAGTTGCTGTACTCTTCGTGCAACGAAAATTACAGTGTTGATCATGGACTTTGATGATTTGAATGAAAAGAAAGCTGCTTGTAAGCCTATTGGGATTCCACATTATTTGGATGCTGTTTGCTCCTGGTTTCGTCTAGGAGATTGTTTGTTGGCTTTCAGCAATTTTCAGTCTGATTTTTTTCCAAATACCTATACAGGGTTTCATTTTTATATCGAGGTTTTCCCTATGGGGCTCTTATGATTTCTAGTCTTTCATGCTTTGTCTTACCCCATGTTTCAACAGCAATATTGCATTGGTTTTCACTTGTTTTTCTATGTCATCTTCTGATACAGGGATTGCTTTTCCCTTGTGTTCACGGATATTCACGAGTCCCTCTGCATTATCTAGTCTGCTTAGGGCTGAATTTTGCCCTGCTATTATCTCATACATTGAGTATTCTGATTTTATTTGGCTCGTCTCAATGATTCTCTTCCCCATTTCTGGTATTGTGCCTTTTGTGGTTCTGAGACACTGGTTTATTTCAGTGTTTCTCTCACCTCGGTTTTCAATACATGCTCTGATAATGTTTCATAATCTAGTTTTTTGAAAGCTTTTTCTTGGACCTTCAATCTCTTTGAAACAGAAAATGGTACTTCCTGTTTCTTATACTATAATTCTTTATCTATACTGGTCTAGTACTATCAGGTATCTAATGTAGAATTGTAGGGCTTGATAAAGTGAAAATTTTTGTCTATTTGGTGTAGGCAATTCCATGATATTTCTGTGAGGACAAATTTTCCTGCACATTGATTCCATGTCGTTTTCCTGTGTGTGTTGTCCTGTATATCTCTAACTGCTGGTGTTGCCTTTGATGTGATCAACACAACATACTCTCATCGTTTAGAACAATCTCATTTTTATTACACTTATGTCACATTTCTGAAAGTTCAGAGGACCCTTCCCCTTGTGGAAATGGAGCATCTAAATATATTCAGCTTTGCAGGCTGTTGTATGTCATTTTGAAGTGTATTCAAAAGAGCACATTGACAGTGCCCTTGTGCTTTCTACTTCCATAAGAAAGTTCCAATCTTACCAGTTCTTCCCAGAGCTTCTCTATCCACAGAAAAACCTGTGGAAACATATCTTTGGATGCCATGCATCAGGGCCTGCTGCCATTATTGCTCACACTGCCTAGGTGTCCGCAGGGCTCTGCAATGCCAAGGCCATCCAAAATTTAGCATCTGCTTTTGGGAGATAATGCTGAAGGAAATGCTTCATCTTCTCACGCTGCGGACCTAGACAAATGCTCTTTGTTCTCTCATCCTTGTGGCTTGGGACCACGAAACAAAACCCAGGTGTGCCGCATCCTCTGCCTCATACCAAACCCTAATCCCAGTCCAGGCTATGACTTTAGATGATCCAAAGGTTTGGAAACAGATATCAATCCCAAGGCCCCCTGGATTCCTCAGACCAGATGCATGATTTCTCTGATTTAGCCCCCACATGCTCTTTTGGCAAAATGCCAAATTGTTCCTGGTCCTGCAGATGCAGTGCATGTGGCCATGGGACATTTTGACAAAGTCAACTTTGTACACTGGAGTGGTAGCTTTCACTTTGAGGTTCAAGTTCATTTTTCTCTCTTTTTAGGGCCAAACTCAATCCACAGCACACTCCAGATCGTTGAGACAAAGCATGTGTCATAATCCATACTCCTATACTTCATTTTACGCAGCCACTGCTAGCTCAAATTAGGCTGCTCATTTCTTGGCCTCAGAATCAATTTTGGGGACAATTTGTGCTGATTTATTTCAGTTCTGTCAACTTAGCATCTGCTGTGCACTCTTCTAACACTCAGCGCATCGCTTTGAATCCCATGTGTCCGGTCCCCTTAAGAGTGTGCGTCCAATTGAAACAGACATTCACCTTTGCTGCTCCATTACCAGAGGTCAGGTACTGCACTGATTTCCATTCTCTACTTTGCTTCACTTCCGTCGACTTTAAGGCATCATACTGTCTTTGGAATTAAGGGACCACTCTTTGGCAAATCTCCAGAAACAAGGGCTTGGTGAGTGGATGTTTAAAATTCTGTGTAATTGGGAGCGAGTTAGCATATGATGCACTTGTACACTGCCACCTGGGCATCAATAAATCAACACTTTCCATATATAACTCGACGAAATGGGATTCTTATTTATCTCTTTTTTCTATGCAGTCATGATGTTATGTGTTTTTCCAAAGAATACATTTTTGTCATTGAGTTGATACCTCAGGTGCAGCCTTTCAATAGTGTAATAAAATTGATTTACATATTTTGGAATTTATATGAAAATGAAGTTAGTCTTTGAAACATAATAAATCTACTTACAATCCACACTTGTCAAATTCAGGTACCATTTTGTCAGCTCTAAGGGAAATCTAGACAGATAAAATGTAAAATACCACTCGAAAATGATGAAGGGGACAGGTAAACTCTTTAATTTTGATGCCTGCAACACCAATAGGAACCATGAAATAATTATCGTAAGCATGAAATTACCCCCACACTTGCTTTCCCTTGTGCATGTGGTGCCCTTTCCAACCCATGACACATACTGACCAATGTTGTCATTTCAAGCAGTAACATTTCTCTCCAGGAAAACACAAGGAATCTGAAACAAGATATTTAGATGTAGGCTTGGTTCACAAAGGAACTAGGGGCATTAGAGCAATGAGAACCCTGCTGCAGCTTTGCTAGTCTATTGAGAACCAAGTGCTCTTCTAATAACCATGAGAATGCTTAAACTTCCGATCACGTTGGGTAAAGCAGTTTAACACAACCAAGTCTGCACCCACATGACATACAGCACCCGGGCTTGAATGAAGGGAAAAGACGGTCCACATAAAAAAAAAATGTCCTTACATGTCTATGGCGACTTTTACTGTTCACTTCACTAACTGACTTATAATAGTTACCTATAATGTCTAGAAAACAAGAGGCCTAATACATATTCAAGTTCAGTCAAAGTATCCCCTCACTTACCACACTCCCTTCACCCTAAAAAAGACGTAACCCGAGAATTTGCTGAATCTAGGGGAACGTCATCATTTTTTGTGTGAGCTATTGACTAAAATTCTGTCTATTATAGTCGAGATTATTTGACCATTGAAGAATTCAGTGTTGTGCACAGAGTGTGAAGTTGTAGGAAAACTGGTTCTAGGAGGGGCTTGCTCTTCTCCTATTGGCTTCATTACAGCTCAAGTTCTGATCCTCTGAAATGGATGCCTGACTGGTTGGGAGGGAAGGGCAAGAGATTGATAGGTATACCCAACCCTGGGTAAATGCTTACCAGGACTTCATGCCCTGTGGTCTGTGTGATTTTTAAATGTCCCTTGGGACGTGTGGATTCTCACGACCTCTTTCAAGACCATGGGTGGTTTTATCAACTGTGACATCTCTTCTCTTTTAGACGTCAGGAATATTGGGCCACTTCTTGGAGCAGAGAATAGAGTACCTTCTTCAAGTTCACGTTGACCCTCCACAGGTTTCTGCTAGGATCAGCCAGGCTCAACATGTCTCATGAATGTCTTCTGAGCCTGGTATTCTGTAAAGAAGTCTCCATGCCACTATTCTCCATTGTAGCAGAACAAGTCTCATCAATGTGTTCGCATCTCCCCTCAATCTGTGCAGCCAGCTTTTCTTCAGTCTTCTCTTCGTGTCTCCCATAAAGTTGACTTCTACATTACTGAGCAAGTCTGAAAGTTCCTCGGAGCCTCACCAGTATGCTGATGACGGGCAGATCTTCCACTGTCTGACTTTTCAGTTCCTAGAAACTGACCTGTGATCTAAGCTCATTGGGCAGCAACATTATCTCGAACTTAAAGAGCTCCCCATACAATAGACCTAAGCCAAGCTCCACGGAGGGTGTCAGCCCCTACATGACTCTGACCCACCCACAGAGCTCTGCCGAGTTACCTTGGATCCAGCAGCCACAACAAGCCTCGTGGAACACACAACCATTCCACCTGGAATCCAACCGGTAACTGCCATTCACAAAGGTTGCAGCATCTTTTCAGTGTTGGGGGAGGGACTGCATCAGACGAGAGTTTCCTAAGTTAAAAGTGATTCTCTCCATTAGCATCTCATGGTCCTTTTTTTCTACCCTCTTTTCTTTAGTTCAGATCTCGATAAATAATACAGAGGGAAGTGTGTGCAAGTTATGTTTATTTTTCCACAAGTCTTTAACCTTTCTAACATTTAACAGTTCACAAAGACCGCACTATAGAAATCTAAGGTTTGTGTAATAGCCATTCACCCAGAATACATATTCGTCTGTTGATTTTCTGCTGAAACTCCCACAGTCCCAAAACATGGATCCATTTGTTTCATGGGGGCTGAAAATCCTAGAAATGAAGCCCATCCCAATGTACGCATTACAGTCTGTCTTTTTGCTCTTAGTACAGTTTTGTAGAACTACTTGTCTTTGTTATGGGCGTATGCCATTTATTCTCCATGTAGGGATGAATATCACATTAATTCTTTCTGTTGGATGTAGACTCAATCTATATAAAGGAATATGAATCTATTTTATACAAAATAGGCATTTGGGATTTGTCAGGATATGCCCTTATGAATGAACATTTTTCAATCTTTTTGCTCGCATCTGTTTTCTGAATACATGTGTGTTGAGTACATGCATGGAGCAGTACTGGGTCGGTGCGTGCTGAATGATACTTGACACCCCTTTGAGTATTTTCTTTTGAATTATCATGGTTCCTTTGCATATATGTCAGCCAAATATACTCTATGTTTTTTGTTTGATATTTTGATTGTTTGCTTGTTGTTTGTTTTGCAAACACATTAGTCCATGCATCTCTCCATTTGCATTAAACAGAGAGTCACATAAGATGATTCTGTTAGTATAGTGCTGAAATTCACCTATGTTTTCCTGCTTCCCTCTCCCAACTTTAGGGATTTGTTGTCCTCCTTGCCTTCCACTTGTTTACTCTCTACAACTCATGGCTCTTCATGCATTTCCATTGATGTTTTTCTTATTTCCATTTCATGTTGCTACTTTTCTCTTCAGTGTAGAATTCTCAATCTTTGTTTAAAGATAAGTTTGAACTGTTGAATTCTATTAAGTTTTGCCAGTCTGTGAAGTTGTCCACATGTGCCAGTATCAGATATGGCGTTCTTGTGGCATAGGCTACTCTAGAATGAATCTTTTTCTCATTCAGGTTCCGATGTATGTCCTGGAACTGCTTCCTGTCCTGCAATATTTATATCATGTTATCAGCTGAAACACTTCCGGAGTTTCTGTTGTGACTACTTTTCTATTCAGGGTAGAATTCTCAGTCTTTCTTTTAGGATAAGTTTTTAAATGCTGAATTCTTTTACACTTTGCCAATCTGTGAAATTGCAAAGCTCTGTCGTTAATGGTAATGGCTGTCTTGAGGCCTAGGCTACCGTATAATACAGCTTTGTCTCATTCATGATTTGGTCTTTGTCTTGGAAATGCTTCCTGTACTGTGATACTTCTGTCTAGGTATCAGCTGCAACCCCTGTGGGGGTTCTGTTGTCACTGAGCTGCTGTACTCTTCGTGCATTGAAAATTACAGAGTTGATCATGGACTTTAATGATTTGAATGAAAAGAAAGCTGCTTGTAAGCCTATTGGGATTCCACATTATTTGGATGCTGTTTGCTCCTGGTTTCGTATAGGAGATTGTTTATTGGCTTTCAGCAAATTTCAGTCTGATTTTTCCCCAAATACCTATACAGGGTTTCATTTTTATATCGAGGTTTTCCCTATGGGGCTCTTATGATTTCTAGTCATTCATGCTTTGTCTTACCCCATGTTTCAACAGCAATATTGCATTGGTTTTCACTTGTTTTTCTATGTCATCTTCTGATACAGGGATTTCTTTTCCCTTGTGTTCACGGATAATCACGAGCCCCTCTGCATTATCTAGTCTGCTTAGGGCTGAATTTTGCCCTGCTATTATCTCATACATTGAGTATTCTGATTTTATTTGGCTTGTCTCAATGATTCTCTTCCCCATTTCTGGTATTGTGCCTTTTGTGGTTCTGAGACACTGGTTTATTTCAGTGTTTCTCTCACCTCGTTTTTCAATACATGCTCTGATAATGTTTCATAATCTAGTTTTTTGAAAGCTTTTTCTTGGACCTTCAATCTCTTTGAAACAGAAAATGGTACTTCCTGTTTCTTATACTATACTTCTTTATCTCTTCTGGTCTAGTACTATCAGGTATCTAATGTAGATTTGTAGGGCTTCATAAAGTGAAAATTTTAGTCTCTTTGGTGTAGGCAATTCCATGATATTTCTGTGAGGACAAATTTTCCTGCACATTGATTCCATGTCGTTTTCCTGTGTGTGTTGTCCTGTATATCTCTAACTGCTGGTGTTGCCTTTGATGTGATCAACGCACCAGACTCTCATCGTGTAGAACAATCTCATTTTTATTACACTTATATCTCATTTCTGAAAGTTCAGAGGACCCTTCCCCTTGTGGAAACGGAGCATCTAAATATATTCAGCTTTGCAGGCTGTTGTATGTTTTTTTTAAGTGTATTCAAAAGAGCACATTGACAGTGCCCTTGTCCTTTCTACTTCCATAAGAAAGTTCCAATCTTACCAGTTCTTCCCAGAGCTTCTCTATCCACAGAAAAACCTGTGGAAACATATCTTTGGATGCCATGCATCAGGGCCTGCTGCCATTATTGCTCACACTGCCTAGGTGTTCGCAAGGCTCTGCAATGCCAAGGTCATCCAAAATTTAGCATCTGCTTTTGGGAGATAATGCTGAAGGAAACGCTTCATCTTCTCACGCTGCGGATCTAGACAAATGCTCTTTGTTCTCTAATCCTTGTGGCTTGGGACCACGAAACGAAACCCAGCTGTGCCGCATCCTCTGCCTCATACCAAAGCCTAATCCCAGTCCAGGCTATGACTTTAGATGATCCAAAGGTTTGGAAACAGATATCAATCCCAAGGCCCCCTTGATTCCTCAGACCAGATGCATGATTTCTCTGATTTAGCCCCCACATGCTCTTTTGGCAAAATGCCAAATTGTTCCCTGGTCCTGCAGATGCAGTGCATGTGGCCATGGGACATTTTGACAAAGTCAACTTTGTACACTGGAGTGGTAGCTTTCACTTTGAGGTTCAAGTTCATTTTTCTCTCTTTTTAGGGCCAAACTCAATCCACAGCACACTCCAGATCGGTGAGACAAAGCATGTGTCATAATCCATACTCCTATACTTCATTTTACGCAGCCACTGCTAGCTCAAATTGGGCTGCTCATTTCTTGGCCTCAGAATCAATTTTGGGGACAATTTGTGCTGATTTATTTCAGTTCTGTCAACTTATCATCTGCTGTGCACTCTTCTAACACTCAGCGCATCGCTTTGAATCCCATGTGTCCGGTCCCCTTAAGAGTGTGCGTCCAATTGAAACAGACATTCACCTTTGCTGCTCCATTACCAGAGGTCAGGTACTGCACTGATTTCCATTCTCTACTTTGCTTCACTTCCGTCGACTTTAAGGCATCATACTGTCTTTGGAATTAAGGGACCACTCTTTGGCAAATCTCCAGAAACAAGGGCTTGGTGAGTGGATGTTTAAAATTCTGTGTAATTGGGAGCGAGTTAGCGATTGATGCACTTGTACACTGCCACCTGGGCATCAATAAATCAACACTTTCCATATATAACTCGACGAAATGGGATTCTTGTTTATCTCTTTTTTCTATGCAGTCATGATGTTATGTGTTTTTCCAAAGAATACATTTTTGTCATTGAGTTTATACCTCAGGTGCAGCCTTTCAATAGTGTAATAAAATTGATTTACATATTTTGGAATTTATATGAAAATGAAGTTAGTCTTTGAAACATAATAAATCTACTTAAAATCCACACTTGTCAAATTCAGGTACCATTTTGTCAGCTCTAAGGGAAATCTAGACAGATAAAATGTAAAATACCACTCGAAAATGATGAAGGGGACAGGTAAACTCTTTAATTTTGATGCCTCCAACACCAACAGGAACCATGAAATAATTATTGTAAGCATGAAATTACCCCCACACTTGCTTTCCCTTGTGCATGTGGTGCCCTTTCCACCCCATGACACATACTGACCAATGTTGTCATTTCAAGCAGTAACATTTCTCTCCAGGAAATCACAAGGAATCTGAAACAAGATATTTAGATGTAGGCTTGGTTCACAAAGGAACTAGGGGCATTAGAGCAATGAGAACCCTGCTGCAGCTTTGCTAGTCTATTGAGAACCAAGTGCTCTTCTAACAACCATGAGAATGCTTAAACTTCCGATCACGTTGGGTAAAGCAGTTTAACACAACCAAGTCTGCACCCACATGACATACAGCACCCGGGCTTGAATGAAGGGAAAAGACGGTCCACATAAAAAAAAAATTTCCTTACATGTCTATGGCGACTTTTACTCTTCACTTCACTAACTGACTTATAATAGTTACCTATACTGTCTAGAAAACAAGAGGCCTAATACATATTCAATTTCAGTCAAAGTATCCCCTCACTTACCACACTCCCTTCACCCTAAAAAAGACGTAACCCGAGAATTTGCTGAATCTAGGGGAACGTCATCATTTTTTGTGTGAGCTATTTACTAAAATTCTGACTAATATTGTCGAGAGTATTTGACCATTGAAGAATTCAGTGTTGTGCACAGTGTGTGAAGTTGTAGAAAACTGGTTCTAGGAGGGGCTTGCTCTTCTCCTATTGGCTTCATTGCAGCTCAAGTTCTGATCCTCTGAAATGAATGCCTGACTGGATGGGAGGGAAGGGCAAGAGATTGATAGGTATACCCAACCCTGGGTAAATGCTTACCAGGACTTCATGCCCTGTGGTCTGTGTGATTTTTAAATGTCCCTTGGGACGTGTGGATTCTCACGACCTCTTTCAAGACCATGGGTTGTTTTATCAACTGTGACATCTCTTCTCTTTTAGACGTCAGGAATATTGGGCCACTTCTTGGAGCAGAGAATAGAGTACCTTCTTCAAGTTCACGTTGACCCTCCACAGGTTTCTGCTAGGATCAGCCAGGCTCAACATGTCTCATGAATGTCTTCTGAGCCTGGTATTCTGTAAAGAATTCTCCATGCCACTATTCTCAATTGTAGCAGAACAAGTCTCATCAATGTGTTCGCATCTCCCCTCAATCTGTGCAGCCAGCTTTTCTTCAGTCTTCTCTTCGTGTCTCCCATAAAGTGGACTTCTACATTACTGAGCAAGTCTGAAAGTTCCTCGGAGCCTCACCAGTATGCTGATGACGGGCAGATCTTCCACTGTCTGACTTTTCAGTTCCTAGAAACTGACCTGTGATTTAAGCTCATTGGGCAGCAACATTATCTCGAACTTAAAGAGCTCCCCATACAATAGACCTAAGCCAAGCTCCACGGAGGGTGTCAGCCCCTACATGACTCTGACCCACCCACAGAGCTCTGCCGAGTTACCTTGGATCCAGCAGCCACAACAAGCCTCGTGGAACACACAACCATTCCATCTGGAATCCATCCGGTAACTGCCATTCACAAAGGTTGCAGCATCTTTTCAGTGTTGGGGGAGGGACTGCATCAGACGAGAGTTTCCTAAGTTAAAAGTGATTCTCTCCATTAGCATCTCATGGTCCATTTTTTCTACCCTCTTTTCTTTAGTTCAGATCTCGATAAATAATACAGAGGGAAGTGTGTGCAAGTTATGTTTATTTTTCCACAAGTCTTTAACCTTTCTAACATTTAACAGTTCACAACGACCGCACTATAGAAATCTAATGTTTGTGTAATAGCCATTCACCCAGAAAACATATTCGTCTGTTGCTTTTCTGCTGAAACTCCCACAGTCTGAAGACATGGATCCATTTGTTTAATGGGGGCTGAAAATCCTAGAAATGAAGCCCATCCCAATGTACGCATTACAGTCTGTCTTTTTGCTCTTAGTACAGTTTTGTAGAACTACTTGTCTTTGTTATGGGCGTATGCCATTTATTCTCCATGTAGGGATGAATATCACATTAATTCTTTCTGTTGGATGTAGACTCAATCTATATAAAGGAATATGAATCTATTTTATACAAAATAGGCATTTGGGATTTGTCAGGATATGCCCTTATGAATGAACATTTTTCAATCTTTTTGCTCGCATCTGTTTTCTGAATACATGTGTGTTGAATACATGAATGGAGCAGTACTGGGTCGGTGCGTGCTGAATGATACTTGACACCCCTTTGAGTATTTTCTTTTGAATTATCATGGTTCCTTTGCATATATGTCAGCCAAATATACTCTTTGGTTTTTGTTTGATATTTTCATTTATTGCTTGTTGTTTGCTTTGCAAACACATTAGTCCATGCATCTCTCCATTTGCATTAAACAGAGAGTCACATAAGATGATTCTGTTAGTATAGTGCTGAAATTCACCTATGTTTTCCTGCTTCCCTCTCCCAACTTTAGGGATTTGTTGTCCTCCTTGCCTTCCACTTGTTTACTCTCTACAACTCATGGCTCTTCATGCATTTCCATTGATGTTTTTCTTATTTCCATTTCATGTTGCTACTTTTCTCTTCAGTATAGAATTCTCAATCTTTGTTTAAAAATAAGTTTGAACTGTTGAATTCTATTAAGTTTTGCCAGTCTGTGAAGTTGTCCACATGTGCCAGTATCAGATATGGCGTTCTTGTGGCATAGGCTACTCTAGAATGAATTTTTTTCTCATTCAGCTTCCGATGTATGTCCTGGAACTCCTTCCTGTCCTGCAATATTTATATCAAGTTATCAGCTGAAACACTTCCGGAGTTTCTGTTGTGACTACTTTTCTATTCAGGGTAGAATTCTCAGTCTTTCTTTTAGGATAAGTTTTTAAATGCTGAATTCTTTTACACTTTGCCGATCTGTGAATTTGCCAAGCTCTGTCGTTAATGGTAATGGCTTTCTTGAGGCCTAGGCTACCGTATAATGCAGCTTTGTCTCATTCATGATTTGGTCTTTGTCTTGGAAATGCTTCCTGTACTGTGATATTTCTGTCTAGGTATCAGCTGCAACCCCTGTGGGGGTTCTGTTGTCACTGAGTTGCTGTACTCTTCGTGCATCAAAAATTACAGTGTTGATCATGGACTTTGATGATTTGAATGAAAAGAAAGCTGCTTGTAAGCCTATTGGGATTCCACATTATTTGGATGCTGTTTGCTCCTGGTTTTGTCTAGGAGATTGTTTGTTGGCTTTCAGCAAATTTCAGTCTGATTTTTCTCCAAATACCTATACAGGGTTTCATTTTTATATCGAGGTTTTCCCTATGGGGCTCTTATGATTTCTAGTCATTCATGCTTTGTCTTACCCCATGTTTCAACAGCAATATTGCATTGGTTTTCACTTTTTTTTCTATGTCATCTTCTGATACAGGGATTGCTTTTCCCTTGTGTTCACGGATATTCACGAGTCCCTCTGCATTATCTAGTCTGCTTAGGGCTGAATTTTGCCCTGCTATTATCTCATACATTGAGTATTCTGATTTTATTTGGCTCGTCTCAATGATTCTCTTCTCCATTTCTGGTATTGTGCCTTTTGTTTTTCTGAGACACTGGTTTATTTCAGTGTTTCTCTCACCTCGTTTTTCAATACATGCTCTGATAATGTTTCATAATCTAGTTGTTTGAAAGCTTTTTCTTGGACCTTCAATCTCTTTGAAACTGAAAATGGTACTTCCTGTTTCTTATACTATACTTCTTTATCTCTACTGGTCTAGTACTATCAGGTATCTAATGTAGAATTGTAAGGCTTGATAAAGTGAAAATTTTAGTCTCTTTGGTGTAGGCAATTCCATGATATTTCTGTGAGGACAAATTTTCCTGCACATTGATTCCATGTCGTTTTCCTGTGTGTGTTGTCCTTTATATCTCTAACTGCTTGTGTGGCCTTTGATGTGTTCAACGCAACATACTATCATCGTTTAGAACAATCTCATTTTTATTACACTTATGTCACATTTCTGAAAGTTCAGAGGACCCTTCCCCTTGTGGAAATGGAGCATCTAAATATGTTCAGCTTTGCAGGCTGTTGTATGTCATTTTGAAGTGTATTCAAAAGAGCACATTGATAGTGCCCTTGTCTTTTCTACTTCCATAAGAAAGTTCCAATGTTACCAGTTCTTCCCAGAGTTTTTCTATCCCCAAAAAACCTGTGGAAACATATCTTTGGATGCCATGCATCAGGGCCTGCTGCCATTATTGCTCACACTGCCTAGGTGTCCTCAGGGCTCTGCAATGCCAAGGCCATCCAAAATTTATCATCTGCTTTTGGGAGATAATGCTGAAGGAAATGCTTCATCTTCTCACCCTTCGGACCTAGACAAATGCTCTTTGTTCTCTCATCCTTGTGGCTTGGGACCACGAAAGGAAACCCAGGTGTGCCGCATCCTCTGCCTCATACCAAACCCTAATCCCAGTCCAGGCTATGACTTTAGATGATCCAGAGATTTGGAAACAGATATCAATCCCAAGGCCCCCTGGATTCCTCAGACCAGATACATGATTTCTCTGATTTAGCCCTCACATGCTCTTTTGGCAAAATGCCAAAATGAACCCTGGTCCTGCAGATGCAGTGCATGTGGCCATGGGACATTTCGACAAAGTCAACTTTGTACACTGGAGTGGTAGCTTTCACTTTGAGGTTCAAGTTCATTTTTCTCTCTTTTTAGGGCCAAACTCAATCCACAGCACACTACAGATCGGTGAGACAAAGCATGTGTCATAATCCATACTCCTATACTTCATTTTACGCAGCCACTGCTAGCTCAAATTTGGCTGCTCGTTTCTTGGCCTCAGAATCAAATTTGGGGACAATTTGTGCTGATTTATTTCAGTTCTGTCAACTTAGCTTCTGCTGTGCACTCTTCTAACACTCAGCGCATCGCTTTGAATCCCATGTTTCCGGTCCCCTTAAGAGTGTGTGTCCAATTGAAACAGACTTTCATCTTTGCTGCTCCATTACCAGAGGTCAGGTACTGCACTGATTTCCATTCTCTACTTTGCTTCACTTCCGTCGACTTTAAGGCATCATACTGTCTTTGGAATTAAGGGACCACTCTTTGGCAAATCTCCAGAAACAAGGGCTTGGTGAGTGGATGTTTAAAATTCTGTGTAATTGGGAGCGAGTTAGCGTATGATGCACTTGTACACTGCCACCTGGGCATGAATAAATCAACACTTTCCATATATAACTCGATGAAATGGGATTCTTGTTTATCTCTTTTTTCTATGCAGTCATTATGTTATGTGTTTTTCCAAAGAATACATTTTTGTCATTGAGTTGATACCTCAGGTGCAGCCTTTCAATAGTGTAATAAAATTGATTTACATATTTTGGTATTTATATGAAAATGAAGTTAGTCTTTGAAACATAATAAATCTACTTACAATCCACACTTGTCAATTTCAGGCACAATTTTGTCAGCTCTAAGGGAAATCTAGACAGATAAAATGTAAAATACCACTCGAAAATGATGAAGGGGACAGGTAAACTCTTTAATTTTGATGTCCCCAACAACAACAGGAACCATGAAATAATTATTGTAAGCATGAAATTACCCCCACACTTGCTTTCCCTTGTGCATGTGGTGCCCTTTCCACCCCATGACACATACTGAACAATGTTGTCATTTCAAGCAGTAATATTTCTCTCCAGGAAAACACAAGGAATCTGAAACAAGATATTTAGATGTAGGCTTGGTTCACAAAGGAACTAGGGGCATTAGAGCAATGAGAACCCTGCTGCAGCTTTGCTAGTCTATTGAGAACCAAGTGCTCTTCTAACAACCATGAGAATGCTTAAACTTCCGATCACGTTGGGTAAAGCAGTGTAACACAACCAAGTCTGCACCCACATGACATACAGCACCCGGGCTTGAATGAAGGGAAAAGACGGTCCACATAAAAAAAAATGTCCTTACATGTCTATGGCGACTTTTACTGTTCACTTCACTAACTGACTTATAATAGTTACCTATACTGTCTAGAAAACAAGAGGCCTAATACATATTCAATTTCAGTCAAAGTATCCCCTCACTTACCACACTCCCTTCACCCTAAAAAAGACGTAACCCCAGAATTTGCTGAATCTAGGGGATCATCATCATTTTTTGTGTGAGCTATTTAATAAATTTATGTCTATTATAGTCGAGAGTATTTGACCATTGAAGAATTCAGTGTTGTGCACAGAGTGTGAAGTTGTAGGAAATCTGGTTCTAGGAGGGGCTTGCTCTTCTCCTATTGGCTTCATTGCAGCTCAAGTTCTGATCCTCTGAAATGGATGCCTGACTGGATGGGAGGGAACGGCAAGTGATTGATAGGTATTCCCAACCCTGGGTAAATGCTTACCAGGACTTCATGCCCTGTGGTCTGTGTGATTTTTAAATGCCCCTTGGGACGTGTGGATTCTCACGACCTCTTTCAAGACCATGGGTGGTTTTATCAACTGTGACATCTCTTCTCTTTTAGACGTCAGGAATATTGGGCCACTTCTTGGAGCAGAGAATAGAGTACCTTCTTCAAGTTCACGTTGACCCTCCACAGGTTTCTGCTAGGATCAGCCAGGCTCAACATGTCTCATGAATGTCTTCTGAGCCTGGTATTCTGTAAAGAATTCTCCATGCCACTATTCTCAATTGTAGCAGAACAAGTCTCATCAATGTGTTCGCATCTCCCCTCAATCTGTGCAGCCAGCTTTTCTTCAGTCTTCTCTTCGTGTCTCCCATATAGTTGACTTCTACATTACTGAGCAAGTCTGAAAGTTCCTCGGAGCCTCACCAGTATGCTGATGACGGGCAGATCTTCCACTGTCTGACTTTTCAGTTCCTAGAAACTGACCTGTGATCTAAGCTCATTGGGCAGCAACATTATCTCGAACTTAAAGAGCTCCCCATACAATAGACCTAAGCCAAGCTCCACGGAGGGTGTCAGCCCCTACATGACTCTGACCCACCCACAGAGCTCTGCCGAGTTACCTTGGATCCAGCAGCCACAACAAGCCTCGTGGAACACACCACCATTCCACCTGGAATCCAACCGGTAACTGCCATTCACAAAGGTTGCAGCATCTTTTCAGTGTTGGGGGAGGGACTGCATCAGACGAGAGTTTCCTAAGTTAAAAGTGATTCTCTCCATTAGCATCTCATGGTCCTTTTTTTCTACCCTCTTTTCTTTAGTTCAGATCTCGATAAATAATACAGAGGGAAGTGTGTGCAAGTTATGTTTATTTTTCCACAAGTCTTTAACCTTTCTAACATTTAACAGTTCACAAAGACCGCACTATAGAAATCTAATGTTTGTGTAATAGCCATTCACCCAGAATACATATTCGTCTGTTGATTTTCTGCTGAAACTCCCACAGTCCCAAAACATGGATCCATTTGTTTCATGGGGGCTGAAAATCCTAGAAATGAAGCCCATCCCAATGTACGCATTACAGTCTGTCTTTTTGCTCTTAGTACAGTTTTGTAGAACTACTTGTCTTTGTTATGGGCGTATGCCATTTATTCTCCATGTAGGGATGAATATCACATTAATTCTTTCTGTTGGATGTAGACTCAATCTATATAAAGGAATATGAATCTATTTTATACAAAATAGGCATTTGGGATTTGTCAGGATATGCCCTTATGAATGAACATTTTTCAATCTTTTTGCTCGCATCTGTTTTCTGAATACATGTGTGTTGAGTACATGCATGGAGCAGTACTGGGTCGGTGCGTGCTGAATGATACTTGACACCCCTTTGAGTATTTTCTTTTGAATTATCATGGTTCCTTTGCATATATGTCAGCCAAATATACTCTTTGGTTTTTGTTTGATATTTTGATTGTTTGCTTGTTGTTTGTTTTGCAAACACATTAGTCCATGCATCTCTCCATTTGCATTAAACAGAGAGTCACATAAGATGATTCTGTTAGTATAGTGCTGAAATTCACCTATGTTTTCCTGCTTCCCTCTCCCAAATTTAGGGATTTGTTGTCCTCCTTGCCTTCCACTTGTTTACTCTCTACAACTCATGGCTCTTCATGCATTTCCATTGATGTTTTTCTTATTTCCATTTCATGTTGCTACTTTTCTCTTCAGTGTAGAATTCTCAATCTTTGTTTAAAGATAAGTTTGAACTGTTGAATTCTATTAAGTTTTGCCAGTCTGTGAATTTGTCCACATGCGCCAGTATCAGATATGGCGTACTTGTGGCATAGGCTACTCTAGAATGAATCTTTTTCTCATTCAGTTCCGATGTATGTCCTGGAACTCCTTCCTGTCCTGCAATATTTATATCAAGTTATCAGCTGAAACACTTCCGGAGTTTCTGTTGTGACTACTTTTCTATTCAGGGTAGAATTCTCAGTCTTTCTTTTTGGATAAGTTTTTAAATGCTGAATTCTTTTACACTTTGCCGATCTGTGAATTTGCCAAGCTCTGTCGTTAATGGTAATGGCTGTCTTGAGGCCTAGGCTACCGTATAATGCAGCTTTGTCTCATTCATGATTTGGTCTTTGTCTTGGAAATGCTTCCTGTACTGTGATATTTCTGTCTAGGTATCAGCTGCAACCCCTGTGGGGGTTCTGTTGTCACTGAGTTGCTGTACTCTTCGTGCAACGAAAATTACAGTGTTGATCATGGACTTTGATGATTTGAATGAAAAGAAAGCTGCTTGTAAGCCTATTGGGATTCCACATTATTTGGATGCTGTTTGCTCCTGGTTTCGTCTAGGAGATTGTTTGTTGGCTTTCAGCAAATTTCAGTCTGATTTTTCTCCAAATACTTATACAGGGTTTCATTTTTATATCGAGGTTTTCCCTATGGGGCTCTTATGATTTCTAGTCTTTCATGCTTTGTCTTACCCCATGTTTCAACAGCAATATTGCATTGGTTTTCACTTGTTTTTCTATGTCATCTTCTGATATAGGGATTGCTTTTCCCTTGTGTTCACGGATATTCACGAGTCCCTCTGCATTATCTAGTCTGCTTAGGGCTGAATTTTGCCCTGCTATTATCTCATACATTGAGTATTCTGATTTTATTTGGCTCGTCTCAATGTTTCTCTTCCCCATTTCTGGTATTGTGACTTTTGTTGTTCTGAGACACTGGTTTATTTCAGTGTTTCTCTCACCTCGGTTTTCAATACATGCTCTGATAATGTTTCATAATCTAGTTGTTTGAAAGCTTTTTCTTGGACCTTCAATCTCTTTGAAACAGAAAATGGTACTTCCTGTTTCTTATACTATACTTCTTTATCTCTACTGGTCTAGTACTATCAGGTATCTAATGTAGAATTGTAGGGCTTGATAAATTGAAAATTTTAGTCCCTTTTGTGTAGGCAATTCCATGATATTTCTGTGAGGACAAATTTTCCTGCACATTGATTCCATGTCGTTTTCCTGTGTGTGTTGTCCTGTATATCTCTAACTGCTGGTGTTGCCTTTGATGTGATCAACGCACCATACTGTCATCGTTTAGAACAATCTCATTTTTATTACACTTATATCACATTTCTGAAAGTTCAGAGGACCCTTCCCCTTGTGGAAACGGAGCATCTAAATATATTCAGCTTTGCAGGCTGTTGTATGTCATTTTGAAGTGTATTCAAAAGAGCACTTTGACAGTACCCTTGTCCTTTCTACTTCCATAAGAAAGTTCCAATCTTACCAGTTCTTCCCAGAGCTTCTCTATCCACAGAAAAACCTGTGGAAACATATCTTTGGATGCCATGCATCAGGGCCTGCTGCCATTATTGCTTAAACTGCCTAGGTGTCCGCAGGGCTCTGCAATGCCAAGGCCATCCAAAATTTAGCATCTGCTTTTGGGAGATAATGCTGAAGGAAATGCTTCATCTTCTCACGCTGCGGTCCTAGACAAATGCTCTTTGTTCTCTCAACCTTGTGGCTTGGTACCACGAAAGGAAACCCAGCTGTGCTGGAACATCTGCCTCATACCAAACCCTAATCCCAGTCCAGGCTATGACTTTAGCTGATCCAAAGGATTGGAAACAGATATCAATCCCAAGGCCCCCTGGATTCCTCAGACCAGATGCATGATTTCTCTGATTTAGCCCCCACATGCTCTTTTGGCAAAATGCCAAATTGGTCCCTGGTCCTGCAGATGCAGTGCATGTGGCCATGGGACATTTCGACAAAGTCAACTTTGTACACTGGAGTGGTAGCTTTCACTTTGAGGTTCAAGTTCATTTTTCTCTCTTTTTAGGGCCAAACTCAATCCACAGCACACTCCAGATCGTTGAGACAAAGCATGTGTCATAATCCATACTCCTATACTTCATTTTACGCAGCCACTGCTAGCTCAAATTAGGCTGCTCATTTCTTGGCCTCAGAATCAATTTTGGGGACAATTTGTGCTGATTTATTTCAGTTCTGTCAACTTAGCATCTGCTGTGCACTCTTCTAACACTCAGCGCATCGCTTTGAATCCCATGTGTCCGGTCCCCTTAAGAGTGTGCGTCCAATTGAAACAGACATTCACCTTTGCTGCTCCATTACCAGAGGTCAGGTACTGCACTGATTTCCATTCTCTACTTTGCTTCACTTCCGTCGACTTTAAGGCATCATACTGTCTTTGGAATTAAGGGACCACTCTTTGGCAAATCTCCAGAAACAAGGGCTTGGTGAGTGGATGTTTAAAATTCTGTGTAATTGGGAGCGAGTTAGCGTATGATGCACTTGTACACTGCCACCTGGGCATCAATAAATCAACACTTTCCATATATAACTCGACGAAATGGGATTCTTGTTTATCTCTTTTTTGTATGCAGTCATGATGTTATGTGTTTTTCCAAAGAATACTTTTTTGTCATTGAGTTGATACCTCAGGTGCAGCCTTTCAATATTGTAATAAAATTGATTTACGTATTTTGGAATTTATATGAAAATGAAGTTAGTCTTTGAAACATAATAAATCTACTTACAATCCACACTTGTCAATTTCAGGCACAATTTTGTCAGCTCTAAGGGAAATCTAGACAGATAAAATATAAAATAAAACTCGAAAATGATGAAGGGGACAGGTAAACTCTTTAATTTTGATGCCTCCAACACCAACAGGAACAATGAAATAATTATTGTAAGCATGAAATTACCCCCACACTTGGTTTCCCTTGTGCATGTGGTGCCCTTTCCACCCCATGACACATACTGAACAATGTTGTCATTTCAAGCAATAACATTTCTCTCCCGGAAAACTCAAGGAATCTGAAACAAGATATTTAGATGTAGGCTTGGTTCACAAAGGAACTAGGGGCATTAGAGCAATGAGAACCCTGCTGCAGCTTTCCTAGTCTGTTGAGATCCAAGTGCTCTTCTTACAACAATGAGAACGCTTAAACTTCCGATCAAGTTGGGTAAAGCAGTTTAACACAACCAAATCTGCACCCACATGACATAAAGCACCCGGGCTTGAATGAAGGGAAAAGACGGTCCACATGAAAAAAAAAGTCCTTAAATATCTATGGCGACTTTTACTGTTCACTTCACTAACTGACTCATAATAGTTACCTATACTGTCTAGAAAACAAGAGGCCTAATACATATTCAAGTTCAGTCAAATTATCCCCTCAATTACCACACTCCCTTCACCCTAAAAAAGACATAACCCGAGAATTTGCTGAATCTAGGGGAATGTCATCATTTTTTGTGTGAGCTATTTACTAAAATTCTATCTATTATAGTCAAGAGTATTTGACTTTTGAAGAATACAGTGTTGTGCACAGAGTGTGAAGTTGTAGGAAAACTGGTTCTAGGAGTCGCTTTCTCTTCTCCTATTGGCTTCATTGCAGCTCAAGTTCTGATCCTCTGAAATGGATGCCTGACTGGATGGGAGGGAAGGGCAAGAGATTGATAGGTATACCCAACCCTGGGTAAATGCTTACCAGGACTTCATGCCCTGTGGTCTGTGTGATTATTAAATGTCCCTTGGGTGGTGTGGATTCTCACGAACTCTTTCAAGACAATGGGTGTTTTATCAATTCTGATATCTCTTCTCTTTTAGACGACAGGAATATTGGGCCACATATTGGAGCAGAGAATAGAGTACTTTCTTCAATTTCACGTTGACCCTCCACAGGTTTCTGCTAGGATCAGCCAGGCTCAACATGTCTCATGAATGTCTTCTGAGCCTGGTATTCTGTAAAGAAGTCTCCATGCTACTATTCTCCATTGAAGCAGAACAAGTCTCATCAATGTGTTCGCATCTCCCCTCAATCTGTGCAGCGAGCTTTTCTGCAGGCTTCTCTTCGTGTCTCCCATAAAGTTGACTTCTACATTACTGAGCAAGTCTGAAAGTTCCTCGGAGCCTCACCAGTATGCTGATGACGGGCAGATCTTCCACTGTCTGACTTTTCAGTTCCTAGAAACTGACCTGTGATCTAAGCTCATTGGGCAGCAACATTATCTCGAACATAAAGAGCTCCCCATACAATAGACCTAAGCCAAGCTCCATGGAGGTTGTCAGCCCCTACATGACTCAGACCCACCCACAGAGCTCTGCCGATTTACCTTGGATCCAGCAGCCACAACAAGCCTCGTGGAACAAACTAGCATTCCACCTGGAATCCAACCGGTAACTGCCATCCACAAAGGTTGCAGCATCTTTTCAGTGTTGGGGGAGGGACTGCATCAGACGAGAGTTTCCTAAGTTAAAAGTGATTCTCTCCATTAGCATCTCATGGTCCTTTTTTTCGACCCTCTTTTCTTTATTTCAGATCTCTTTACACAATACAGAGGGAAGTGTGTGCAAGTTATGTTTATTTTTCCACAAGTCTTTAACCTTTCTAACATTTAAGAGTTCACAAAGACCGCACTATAGAAATCTAATGTTTGTGTAATAGCCATTCACCCAGAATTCATATCCGTCTGTTGCTTTTCTGCTGAAACACCCACACTCTCAAGACATGGATCCATTTGTTTCATGGGGGCTGAAAATCCTAGAAATGAAGCCCATAACAATGTACACATTACTGTCTGTCTTTTTTGCTATTAGTACAGTTTTGTAGAACTACTTGTCTTTGTTATGGGCGTATGCCATTTATTCTCCATGTAGGGATGAATATCACATTCATTCTTTCTGTTGGATGTAGACTCAATCTATATAAAGGAATATGAATCTATTTTATACAAAATAGGCATTTGGGTTTGGTCAGGATATGCTCTTATGAATGAACATTTTTCAATCTTTTTGCTCGCATCTGTTTTCTGAATACATGTGTGTTGAGTACATGCATGGAGCAGTACTGGTTCGGTGCGTGCTGAATGATACTTGACACCCCTTTGAGTATTTTCTTTTGAATTATCATGGTTCCTTTGCATATATGTCAGCCAAATATACTCTTTGGTTTTTGTTTGATATTTTGATTGTTTGCTTGTTGTTTGTTTTGCAAACACATTAGTCCATGCATCTCTCCATTTGCATTAAACAGAGAGTCACATAAGATGATTCTGTTAGTATAGTGCTGAAATTCACCTATGTTTTCCTGCTTCCCTGTCACAACTTTAGGGATTTGTTGTCCTCCTTGCCTTCCACTTGTTTACTCTCTACAACTCATGGCTCTTCATGCATTTCCATTGAAGTTTTCCTTATTTCCATTTCATGTTGCTACTTTTCTCTTCAGTGTAGAATTCTCAATCTTTGTTTAAAGATAAGATTGAACTGTTGAATTCTATTAAGTTTTGCCAGTCTGTGAAATTGTCCACATATGCCAGTATCAGATATGGCGTTCTTGTGTCATAGGCTACTCTAGAATGAATCTTTTTCTCATTCAGGTTCCGATGTATGTCCTGGAACTCCTTCCTGTCCTGCAATATTTATATCAAGTTATCAGCTGAAACACTTCCGGAGTTTCTGTTGTGACTACTTTTCTATTCAGGGTAGAATTCTCAGTCTTTCTTTTAGGATAAGTTTTTAAATGCTGAATTCTTTTACACTTTGCCGATCTGTGAATTTGCCAAGCTCTGTCGTTAATGGTAATGGCTGTCTTGAGGCCTAGGCTACCGTATAATGCAGCTTTGTCTCATTCATGATTTGGTCTTTGTCTTGGAAATGCTTCCTGTACTGTGATATTTCTGTCTAGGTATCAGCTGCAACCCCTGTGGGGGTTCTGTTGTCACTGAGTTGCTGTACTCTTCGTGCATCGAAAATTAAAGAGTTGATCATGGACTTTGATGATTTGAATGAAAAGAAAGCTGCTTGTAAGCCTATTGGGATTCCACATTATTTGGATGCTGTTTGCTCCTGGTTTCGTATAGGAGATTGTTTGTTGGCTTTCAGCAAATTTCAGTCTGATTTTTCTCCAAATACCTATACAGGGTTTCATTTTTATATCGAGGTTTTCCCTATGGGGCTCTTATGATTTCTAGTCTTTCATGCTTTGTCTTACCCCATGTTTCAACAGCAATATTGCATTGGTTTTCACTTGTTTTTCTATGTCATCTTCTGATACAGGGTTTGCTTTTCCCTTGTGTTCACGGATATTCACGAGTCCCTCTGCATTATCTAGTCTGCTTAGGGCTGAATTTTGCCCTGCTATTATCTCATACATTGAGTATTCTGATTTTATTTGGCTCGTCTCAATGATTCTCTTCCCCATTTCTGGTATTGTGCCTTTTGTGGTTCTGAGACACTGGTTTATTTCAGTGTTTCTCTCACCTCGGTTTTCAATACATGCTCTGATAATGTTTCATAATCTAGTTGTTTGAAAGCTTTTTCTTGGACCTTCAATCTCTTTGAAACAGAAAATGGTACTTCCTGTTTCTTATACTATACTTCTTTATCTCTACTGGTCTAGTACTATCAGGTATCTAATGTAGAATTGTAGGGCTTGATAAAGTGAAAATTTTAGTCTCTTTGGTGTAGGCAATTCCATGATATTTCTGTGAGGACAAATTTTCCTGCACATTGATTCCATGTCGTTTTCCTGTGTGTGTTGTCCTGTATATCTCTAACTGCTGGTGTTGCCTTTGATGTGATCTACGCACCATAATCTCATCATTTAGAACAATCTCATTTTTATTACACTTATATCACATTTCTGAAAGTTCAGAGGACCCTTCCCCTTGTGGAAACGGAGCATCTAAATATATTCAGCTTTGCAGGCTGTTGTATGTCATTTTGAATTGTATTCAAAAGAGCACATTGATAGTGCCCTTGTCCTTTCTACTTCCATAAGAAAGTTCCAATCTTACCAGTTCTTCCCAGAGCTTCTCTATCCACAGAAAAACCTGTGGAAACATATCTTTGGATGCCATACATCAGGGCCTGCTGCCATTATTGCTCACACTGCCTAGGTGTCCGCAGGGCTCTGCAATGTCAAGGCCATCCAAAATTTACCATCTGCTTTTGGGAGATAACGCTGAAGGAAATGCTTCATCTTATCACGCTGCGGACCTAGACAAATGCTCTTTGTTCTCTCATCCTTTTGGCTTGGTACCACGAAAGGAAACCCAGCTGTGCCGCATCATCTGCCTCATACCAAACCCTAATCCCAGTCCAGGCTATGACTTTAGATGATCCAAATGTTTGGAAACAGGTATCAATCCCAAGGCCCCCTGGATTCCTCAGACCAGATGCATGATTTCTCTGATTTAGCCCCCACGTGCTCTTTTGGCAAAATGCCAAATTGGTCCCTGGTCCTGCAAATGCAGTGCATGTGGCCATGGGACATTTTGACAAAGTCAACTTTGTACACTGGAGTGGTAGTTTCACTTTGAGGTTCAAGTTCATTTTTCTCTCTTTTTAGGGCCAAACTCAATCCACAGCACACTCCAGATCGGTGAGACAAAGCATGTGTCATAATCCATAATCCTATACTTCATTTTACGCAGCCACTGCTAGCTCAAATTCGGCTGCTCTTTTCTTGGCCTCAGAATCAATTTTGGGGACAATTTGTGCTGATTTATTTCACTTCTGTCAACTTAGCTTCTTCTGTGCACTCTTCTAACACTCAGCGCATCGCTTTGAATCCCATGTGTCCGGTCCTCTTAAGAGTTTGCGTCCAATTGAAACAGACATTCACCTTTGCTGCTCCATTACTAGAGGTCATGTACTGCACTGATTTCCATTCTCTACCTTGCTTCACTTCCGTCCACTTTATCTAAGGCTTCATACTGTCTTTGGAATTAAGGGACCACTTTTTGGCAAGTCTCCTGAACCAAACGCTTGGTGAGTGGATGTTTAAAATTCTGTGTAATTGGGAGTGAGTTAGCGTAGGATGCACTGGTACACTGCCACCTGGGCATCAATAAATCAACACTTTCCATATATAACTCGCAGAAATGGAATTCTTGTTTATCTCTTTTTTCTATGCAGTCATGATATTATGTGTTTGTCCGAAGACTACATTTTTGTCATTGTTTTGATACCTCACTTGCAGCCTTTCAATAGTGTAATAAAATTGATTTACATATTTTGGGATTTATATGAAAATGAAGTTACATTTTGAAACATACTAAATCTACTTACAATCCACACTTGTCAAATTCAGGCACCATTTTGTCAACTCTAAGGGAAAACTAGACAGATAAAATGTAAAATACCACTCAAAAATGATGAAGGGGACAGGTAAACTCTTTAATTTTGATGCCTCCAACACCAACAGGAACCATGAAATAATTATTGTAAGCATGAAATTACCCCCACACTTGGTTTCCCTTGTGCATATGGTGCCCTTTCCACCCAATGACACATACTGACCAATGTTGTCATTTCAAGCAGTAACATTTCTCTCCAGGAAAACACATGGAATCTGAAACAAGATATTTATATGTAGGCTTGGTTCACAAAGGAACTAGGGGCATTAGAGCAATGAGAAACCTGCTGCAGCTTTGCTAGTCTATTGAGAACCAGGTGCTCTTCTATCAACCATGAGAACGCTTAAACGTCCGATCATGTTGGGTAAAGCAGTTTAACGCAACCAAGTCTGCACCCACATGACATACAGCACCCGTGCTTGAATGAAGGGAAAAGACGGTCCACATAAAAATAAAATGTCCTTACATGTCTATGGCGACTTTTACTGTTCACTTCACTAACTGACTTATAACAGTTAACAATTCTGACTAGAAAACAAGAGGCCTAATACATATTCAAGTTCAGTCAAAGAATCCCCTCACTTACCACACTCCCTTCACCCCAAAGAAGACGTAACCCCAGAATTTGCTGAATCTAGGGGAACGTCATCATTTTTTGTGTGAGCTATTTACTAAAATTCTATCTATTATAGTCGAGAGTATTTGACCATTGAGGATTTCAGTGTTGTGCACAGAGTGTGAAGTTGTAGGAAAACTGGTTCTAGGAGGGGCTTGCTCTTCTCCTATTGGCTTCATTGCAGCTCAAGTACTGATCCTCTGAAATGGATGCCTGACTGGATGGGAGGGAACGGCAAGTGATTGATAGGTATTCCCAACCCTGGGTAAATGCTTACCAGGACTTCATGCCCTGTGGTCTGTGTGATTTTTAAATGTCCCTTGGGACGTGTGGATTCTCACGACCTCTTTCAAGACCATGGGTGGTTTTATCAACTGTGACATCTCTTCTCTTTTAGACGTCAGGAATATTGGGCCACTTCTTGGAGCAGAGAATAGAGTACCTTCTTCAAGTTCACGTTGACCCTCCACAGGTTTCTGCTAGGATCAGCCAGGCTCAACATGTCTCATGAATGTCTTCTGAGCCTGGTATTCTGTAAAGAAGTCTCCATGCCACTATTCTCCATTGTAGCAGAACAAGTCTCATCAATGTGTTCGCATCTCCCCTCAATCTGTGCAGCCAGCTTTTCTTCAGTCTTCTCTTCGTGTCTCCCATAAAGTTGACTTCTACATTACTGAGCAAGTCTGAAAGTTCCTTGGAGCCTCTCCAGTATGCTGATGACGGGCAGATCTTCCACTGTCTGACTTTTCAGTTCCTAGAAACTGACCTGTGATCTAAGCTCATTGGGCAGCAACATTATCTCGAACTTAAAGAGCTCCCCATACAATAGACCTAAGCCAAGCTCCACGGAGGGTGTCAGCCCCTACATGACTCTGATCCACCCACAGAGCTCTGCCGAGTTACCTTGGATCCAGCAGCCACAACAAGCCTCGTGGGAAACACCACCATTCCACCTGGAATCCAACCAGTATCTGCCATCCACAAAGGTTGCAGCATCTTTTAATTGTTGGTGGAGCGACTGCATCAGATGAGAGTTTCCTAAGTTAAAAGTGATTCTCTCCATTAGCATCCCATTGTCCTGTTTTTCCGACTCTCTTTCCTTTAGTTCAGATGTCTATACACAATACAGAGGGAAGTGTGTGCATGTTATGTTTTTTATTCCATGCGTCTTTAACCTTTCTAACAGTTAATAGTTCACAAAGACCCCACTATAGGAATCTTATGTTTGTGTATTAGCCATTCACCCAGAATTCATATCCGTCTGTTGCTTTTCTGCTGAAACTCCCACACTCTCATGACATGGATCCATTTGTTTCATGGAGGCTGAAATTCCTAGAAATGAAGCCCATCCCAATGTATTCATTACTGTCTGTCTATTTTGCTCTTAGTACAGTTTTGTAGAACTACTTGTCTTTGTTCTGGGTGTATGACATTTATTCTCTATGTAGGCATCGATATCACTTTCATTCTTTCTGTTGTAATTAGAATCAAAGTATATAACGGAATATGAATCGATTTTATACAAAATAGGCATTTGGGTTTGGTCACGATATGCTCTTATGAATGAACATTTTTCAATCTTTTTGCTCGCATCTTTTTTTTGTAATACAAGTGTGTTGATTACATGGAAGCAGCAATACTGTGCAAGCTGAATGATACTTGACACCCCTTTGAGTATTTTCTTTCGAATTATCATGGTTCCTTTGCATATATATCAGCCAACAGTACTGTTTGGTGTTTGTTTGTTTGTTTGATATTTTGATTGTTTGCTTTTGTTTGTTTTTGAAACACATTAGGCCATGCATATCTCCATTTTCTTTAAACAGAGATTCGTATAAGATTTTTCAGTTAGTATAGTGCTGCAAATCACCTATGTTTTCCTTTTTCCCTCTCCCATATTTAGGGATTAATGTCCTCCTTTACTTCTTCTTGTTTATTCTCTGCAACTCATGACTCTTCTTGCCTTTCCAATGACGGTTTTCTTATTTCTATTTCATTGCTACTTTTCTATTGAGGGTAGAATTCTAAATATTTCTTTTAGGATTAGTTTTGAACTGCTGAATTCTTTTAAATTTTGCTGATCTGGGAAATTGCCTAGTCCTGCTGTTTTTAGAGATGGCGGTCTTGTGGCTTATGCTGCTCTAAATTGCAGCTTTTTCTCATTCAAGTTTTGGAATATTTACTGGCACTCTTTCCTTTCCTGCAATAGTCCTGTCAAAATATCAGCTGAAACCCATCTGTAGATTCTGTTGTGACTAAGTTGCTTTCCTCTAGGTTCATTTAAAATATCTGGGTTGATCATGAACTTTAATTATTTGAATGATATAACAGCTTCTTGTATGTCTATTGGTATTCCAGATAATTTAGATGCTGTTTGCTTCTGGTTTCTTATAGATGATTGTTTCTTGGCTTTTAGTAATTTTCTGACTGGTTTTTCTACAAATTAATTTCCAGAATTTTTTTTTTATATATCTTGCTTTACCCTCTGGGACTCTTATGAGTCCTAGTCTTTCATGCTTTGTCTTACCCCAGGGTTCAACAGCAATATTTGCATTGGTTTTCACTTGCTTTTCTATGTCATCTTCTGATAGATGTATTTCTGTTCCCCTGTGTTCACAGTCATTCACGAGCCCCTCTGCATTATTTAGTCTGCTTAGGACTGACTTTAGCCCTGCTATTATCTCATCCATTGAGTTTTCTGATTTTATTTGGCTCCTCTTTAGAGGTTCTCCTCCCCTTTTCTGTATTCTTCCCTTTGTGATTCTGAGACACTGTTGTTCTTCAGTATTTCCCTCACCTCCATTTTCAATAATTGCTCTGGTAGTGTTTCACAGTCTAGATGTTTGAAAGCTTTTTTGGGGGCCTTCAATTTCTTTTTAACTGAAAATGGTACTTCCTGTTTATTTTACTATACTTCTTTATCTCTACTTGTCAAGTACTGTCAGGTATCTAAGTAGACTTCTAGGGCTTTGTTAAGTGAAAATTTCAGTCTCTTGGTTGTATGCAATTCCATGATATTTCTGTGAGGACAATTTTTCCAAGACTTTGATGCCATGTAGTTTTCCTTGTGTAATATCTGGTATATATATAATTGCTGGTGATGCCTTCGTTGTGATGAACACACCATACTCTCATCGTTCAGTATAACCTCATTTTTATTATGCTTACATCACTGTTCTGAAAGTCTACAGGATCCTTGCTCTAGTGGAAACGTAGCATCTAAATGTTTTCAGCTCTGCAGGCTGTTGTATGTCATTTTTGAGTGTTTCCAAAACAGCATCGTGTCAGTGCACTTGTCCTTTCTATTTCCATAGGAATGTCCCAATGTTAACAATTCTTCCCAGAGCTTCTCTCTCTGCAGATAAACCTGTGGAAACATATCTAAGGATGTCATGCATCAGGGCCTTCTGCCATTATCATGCAGCCCCACCTAGTTTTCCTCGGTGCCGTATAATGTCATGCCATTCAAAATGTGGTTTCTGCTTTTGGGAGATAATGGTGAAGGAAATGCTTCATCTTCTCACACTGTGGAATAGACCACTATTCTTTGTTCACTCATCCTTGTGGCTTTGGACCATGAAGGGAGCCACAGAGCTGTCCTGCATCCTCTGCCTCATACCAAACTCTAATCCCAGACCAGGCTATGAATGTAGCTGATCCTAAGGCTTTTGAAACTGATTTCATCCCCAAGGCCCCCTGGATATCTCAGACAAGATGCATGATTTCTCTGATTGATCCCCACATGTGCTCTATTGGCAAATTGCCAAATTGGTCCCTGGGCCTGCAGATGCAGTGGATGTGGCCATGGGATATTTCAAAAAACTCAACTTTGCCTGCCAGTGTGGTTGCATTCTTATTGGGGTCTAAGGTCAGTTTCCTCTCTTGATAGGGCCAACCACCATCCAAAACACACTCCAGATCACTGACACTCAGTGTGTGCCATGATCCATAGACCAATATCTCATTTTCCTCAGCCACTGCTAGCTCAAATTTGGCAGCTCAGATCTTGGTTTCAGAATCAATTGGGATAATTTGTGCTGTTTCTTTCAGTTCTGTCAGCCAAACATGTGCTGTGCACTCTACTAACACTCAGCGCATCCCTTTCAACCCCATGTGTGCTGTCACCTTCAGATTGTGCATCCAAGTAAAACAGAGTTTCACCTTTGCTGCTCCATCATGAGTTCAGGTCCTGCACTGATTTTTCTTCTCTACTTTCCCTTCTCCTCCTTCCAGGTTTTCTGAGGCCTCATTCTGTCTTTGGTTGTTAGAGACCACTCTTCAGCATTTGGCCTGGACCACGGGCTGGGTGAGTGGATGCTTATATTGCTGTGTTCATTGGGAGCGAGTGAGCATAAGTTGCACTGGTACTGTGCCAACTGGGCTTTGATAAATCGACACATTCCATATATAACTCACAAAAATTTGATTCTTGTTTGTCTCTTTGTTTTATACTGCCCTGGTGGGAGGGATTGCCCGAAGACACCAGCTTTCATATTGTGTTGATTCCTCAGTTGCAGTCTTTCAAAAGCTTAATAGAATTTATTTACATATTTTGGGATTTATATGAAAATGAAGTTAGGTTTTGAAACATACTAAATCTACTTACAAGCCAGACTTGTCAAATTCAGGTACCATTTTGTCAGCCCTAAGGGAAAAATAGACAGTTAGAATGTAATATAGCAGTGTAAAATGATGAAGGGGACAGGTCAACTTTTTACTGTTGATGCCCCCAACACCAACAGGAACCATGAAATATGTATTGGAACCATGAATTAACACCCACCCTGGGTTTCCCTTGAGAATGTGGTGCCCTTTATCCCCAGTGATACATAAAGGCAATTGTTGCCATTTCAAGGGGTAACATTTCTCTCAAGGAAATCTCAAGGAAATAAAAACAGCATATTTAAATGTAGGCTTGGTGCCAAAAGCAACTAGAGACATATCTATGAGAAACTACTGAAGATTTTCTAGGCTATTGAGAATCATGTGCTCTTCTATCAACAATGAGAACACATAATCTTCCAATCATGTTGGGTAAAGCAACTTAACCCAACCAAGTCGGCACACCCCATGATATACTGCACCCGGGGCTTCAATCAAGGGAAAAGTCGGTCCACATAACATGTGTCTTTACATGTTTATGGCGACTTATACTGATATCTTCACAAACTGCCTTACAATAGTTACCTATAATGTCTTAAAAAACTGAGGCCTAATATATATTCAAGTTCAGTCAAATATTCCCCTCATTTACCACACTCCCTTCACACCAAAGAAGACATAACCCCAGCATTTGCTAAATCTAGGGGAAGGTCATCATTTCTTTGTGTGAGCTAAGTATTCCATTCCTATCTATTTTAGTCGAGACTATTTGACCCTAGAAGATTTCACTGTTGTGCACAGACTGTGAAGGAGGAGGAACTCTGATTCTAGTAGGGGCTTGCCCTTGTCCTACTTCCTTCATTGCAGCTCAGGTGCTGATCATTTGAAATGGATGCCTGAGTGGAGGGGAGGGAAGGGCAAGTGCTTGATAGGCCCAAACCTGGGAAAAGGCTTACCAGGCCTTGGTGCATTGTGGTCTGAATGGTTTGTAAATGCCCCTTGGGACGTGTGGATTCTCACGACTTCTTCCAAGAACATGAGTGGTTTGAACATCTCTGCCATCTCTTCTGTTTTATACATCAGGAATCTTGGACCCGTTCTTGCAGCAGTGAATTGAGTACCTTCCTCAAGTGCATGTTGACCCTCCACAGGTTTCTTACAGTATCAGCAACGCTCAATATGTCTCATGAAAGCCTTTCAAGCCTGGTATTATCTACAGAAGTCTCCATGTCAGTATTCTCCATTGTAGCAGAACAACTCTTATCAGTGTATTCGCATCTCACCTCAGTCTGTGCAGCCAGCTTTTCTGCTGGCTTCTCTTCATGTCTTCCATAAAGTCGACTTCTACAGGACGGGGCAGTCCTGAAATTACCCCAGAGCCTCAACAGTAAGCTGATGACTGGCAGATCTCCCACTGTCTGCCCTTTCAGGTATGGAAACTGACCCATGAACTCAGGCCATGGTCAGAAGCAGTATCTCTAACTTACACAGCTTCCCGTTCAGGAGACCTAAGCCAAGCTCCACAGAGGTCGGCAGCCCCTCCATGACACTGATCCACCCACAGAGCTCTGCCCAGTTACCTTGGCTCCACCAGCCACAACAAGCCTCGTGGAACACACCAACATTCCACCTGGAATCCAACCGGTAACTGCCATCCCCAATGTTGGCTGCATCTTGTCAGTGTTGGGGAAGGGGCTGCATCAGTCGAGAGGTTCCTAAGGTTAATGTGATTCTCTCCATTAGTGTCTGATTGTCCTTTTTTTCCTTCCCTCTTTCCTTTTGTACAGATCTCTATACAAATTACAAACGGAGGGTTATGAGTCCATGTTAGTTTTATGGTTTCTCACTTCTTTAAACTTTCTAACAGTTAACAGTACACAGAGACCCACTATAGTAATCTTATGTTTGTGTAATATCCATTCACCCAGAATACATATCCGTCTTTTGCTTTTCTGCTGAAACACCCACACTCTCAGAACATGGATCCATTTGTTTCATGGTGGCTGAATTTCCTAGATATGAGGCTAATCCCAGTGTACACTTTACTTCCTGTCTCTTTTGCTCTTAGTACAGTTTTCTAGAGCTATTTGTCTTTGTTATACGTGTATGCCATGTATTCTCTACGTAGGTTTGAATAAGACATTCATTCATCCTTTTGGAAGACCCGTAAGCCTATATCACGGACTATGAAACCATTTTATTTAAAGTAAGCATTTGGGTTAAGTCACTCTGTGCTCTTATGAATCAATATTTATGAATATTAAGGCACTCATCTGTTTTCTGATTACAAGTGTGTTGAGTACATGCAAGCAGCGATAATGTGTTGATGCGTGCTTAATGATCCTTGACATCACTTTGAGTATTTTCTTTTGAATTATCATGGTCCCTTTGGATATATGTCAGCCAGTCGTACTCTTTGGTGTTTGTTTTTTTGTTTGATTGTTTGTTTGTTTCTTTACTTTCTTTTTCCTTTGATTCATCATTTGTGTAAAGAAATGCAAGTGATTTTTAACATTAATCTTTTAACCTGCTAACTTGCTAAATTCTTCAATCAGCTCTAGTCGTTTTGTGTGGAAATTTTATGGTTTTCTATATATAGAATCATGTCATCTGCATATAGTGACACTTTTACCTCTTCTTTTCCAATTTAGACCCCTTTTACTTCTCTTTCTTGCCTGATTGCTGTGGCCAGGGTTTCCAAGACTATGTTGAATTGGAGTGGTGTTAGTGGGCATCCTTGTCCTGTCCCAGATTTTAGTGGGAAGGTTTTGAGTTTTTCACTGTTGAGTGCTATGCTGGCTGTAGGTTTGTCATATATAGCTTTTATGATGTTGAAATATTTTCCCTTAATACCCACTTTGGTGAGAATTTTTATCATAAATTGGTTTTGAATTTTATCAAAATCTTTTCTCCATCTATTGAGGTGATCATATGGTTTTTGTCCTTTCTCTTGTTGATGTGAAGTATTACATTGATTTATTTGCATATGTTGAACCACCCTTGTGTCCCTGGGATGAACCCCTCTTGAGCATGTTGTATAATCTTTTTTATGTGCTGTTGGAGTCTATTTGCTAGTATTTTGGTAAGGACATTTTCATCTGTGTTCATCAGTGATATTGGTCTGTAATTCTCTTTTTTGTTGGTGTCTTTGCCTGCTTTTGTTATAAGAGTGATGGTGGCTTCATAGAATGAGTTTGGGAATATTCCTTCTTTTCAAACTTCTGGAAGAGTTTGAGAAGGACTTGTATGAGTTCTTCTTTGTATGTGTGGTAGAATTCCCTGGTGAAGCTGTCCAGTCATGGACTTTTATTTGTAGGGAGGTTTTTTTATTGTTAATTCGATTTCATTCCTTGTGATTGGTTTGTTCAAGTGGTCAGTTTCTTCTTGATTCAGTCTTGGTGGACTGTATGTTTCCAGAAACTTGTCCATCTCCTCTAGGTTATCCATTATTTTCCATGTAGTTTTTCATGATATTCTCATATGATATTCTGTATTTCTTTGTTATTTGTTGTAATTTCTCCATTTTCCTTTCTTATTTTGCTTATTTGTGCTCTCTCTTTTTTCTTCTTTGTGAGTTTGGCCAGAGGTTTGTCGATTTTATTTACTCTTTCAAAAAACTAGCTTTTGGTCTGACTGATTATTTTCTTTATTTTTTTGTTAATCTCTATTTTATTTATTTCCTCCCTGATCTTTATTATTTCCTTCCTTCTGCTGACTTTTGGGGGTTTTTGCTCTTCTGTTTCTAGTTCTTTTAGCTGGTGGGTTAGATTGTTTGTTTGATATTGTTCTTCTTTTTTGAGGAAGGCCTGTATCACCCTAAACTTTCCTCTTAGCACTGCTTTTGCTGCATCCCATAAGTTTTGTGTGTTTGTGTTTTCATTTTCATTTGTCTCAAGGTATTCTTTAATTTCAACTTTGATTTCATCATTGACCCATTGGTTTTTTAATAGCATGTTGTTTAATCTCTATGCTTTCCTTTATTTCTCCTTTGTTTCTCTGTAGTTGATTTCTAGTTTCAATGGCATTATGGTCAGTAAAGATGCTTGAGATAATTTCTATCTTCTTAAAATTGTTGAGGCTTCTTTTGTGACCAAGTGCATGATCAATCCTAGAAAATGTTCCACGCACACTTGAAAAGAATGTATATCCTATTTTGGGGGGTTGTAATGTTCTGAAAATATCCACTAAATCTAATTTTTCTATTGTATCATTTAATTTCTCTGTTGCCTTATTTATTTTCTGTCTGGAAGATCTACTTAGTGATCTTAATGTGTTGTTAAAATTTCTGACAATGATTGTATTCCCATCAATTTCCCCCTTTATCTCTGTTAGTAGTTGTTTTATGTACTTAGGTGCTCATGTTGGGTGCATATATATTAATGATTGTAATATACTCATCTTTTATTGCTCCTTTAATCATTATAAAATGTCTTTATTTATCTTTCTTTATGACCCTTGTTTTAAAGTCTATTTTGACTGAAATCAGTACTGTTACACCTGCTTTTCTGGCATTTCCATTTGCATGGAATATCCTTTTCCCTCCATTCACTCTCAATCAATATGTGTCCTTCTTCCTAAAGTGTGTCTCTTGTATGCAGTGTACAGAAGTTTCCTGCTTTATTATCCAGTCTGCCACTCTGTTTTTGACTGGACCATTTAGTCCATTAACATTTACAGTAATTAATGATAGATGAGTGTTTATTGCTATTTTGAACTTATTTTTGCAGTTGATTTGGTATTTCTTCTTTGTTCCTTTCTTCATCCTTTTGTGGTATGGTAATTTTCCTTTGGATTATCTTGGATTGTATTTAGTTTTTGTGACTCACTTGTAAGTTTTTGGCTTGTGGTTTCACTTTTTTTAAGTCTGTTAACCAATTACTGTAACTGTGTGTACTAAACAGATAGTAATGTAATGTCAAACCCATCCTACCGAGAACAAAACATTTAAAAAAAAAAAGAAAGAAAAATATATTCTATATTTTCTTGTTTCCCTCTCCCACTCAATGGTTTAGATGTCTTCTTTTACCATTTCATGGTTATTCTATTTGTAATTCATGGTAGTTATCACCTTTCCATTTATGAGTTCTCATTTCTGTAGCATCCTGCTTCTTTTCTATTTACAGTAGACCTTGCAATATTCGTTTAGCATGGCTTTAGTGTTGCTAAAGTCTTTTAGTTTTTGCTTCTCTGTGAAATTCTTTATCTCTCCTTCTATTCTAAAGGATAGCCTTGCTGGAGAAAGTATCCTTGGCTGCTTTTTTTTTTTTTTTTTCATTCTTGACTTTGAATATATCTTGCCACTCCCTTCTGGCCTGTAGTGTTTCTGTAGAGAAATCAGCTGAGAGTCTTCTCTTGTAACTCACTCTTTTTTTTTCTCTTGCTGCCTTTAGGATCATTTCTTTATCCTTCAGTCTGGCCATCTTGAATATGATATGTCTTCGTGTGGTTCTCTTTGGGCTCTTCCTGTTTGGGAACCTCTGAGCCTCCTGTACTTGGGTGTCTGATTCCTTCTTTAGGTTTGGGAAGTTTTCAGTCATGATTTCTTTAAATACCTTTGCCATCCCCTTTGTTTTTTCTTCCCTTTCTGGAACCCATATTATGCATAGATTGGCATGCTTTATATTATCCCATAGGTTCCTTAAATTGTTTTCATTGATTTTTATTTGTTTATCTCTCATCTGTTCTGATTGGGTGCTTTCTGTTGTCCTGTCTTCTAGGTCACTTATTCGTTCCTCTGTATTATCTAGCCTGCTTTGTATAGGCTTTAGGTCAGATCTCACTTCAGCCAATGAATTTACCAATTCTACTTGGCTCTTCTTTATAGCTTCTATTTTGTTTTTGGCATATTTTATGTCTCTAAACACTATCTCTTTTAGTTCCTTCAGTAATTTGATACTTCTTTTTTGAAATCTTGATTTAGTAGGCCATCAATGCCTATTTTATTGACCGTAATTTCAGGGGATTTCTCTTGCTCTTTTAATTGGGAGTGCTTCCTCTGCTTCTTCATGCTGCTCATATCTCTCTGGCACTGTGGCTTAAGGAGTATCAGTTATCTATTGTGGTCCTTAAAGGATGTTTATTTATTTATCTATCTAAAGCCTATGTGGGAATAAAACTTAAAAACGAGAGAGAGAGAGAATTTTAAAAGAATGGAGGAAAAGAAGGTTTGAAAACAGTGTATCATAAATAATAGAAGAGCAAGTTGAAGCAGAATAGGAATCGAGTTGAGATGTCTTTTAAAAATGTTAATAAAAAGAAGAAAAAATCAAAACACAATATTTGAAACATGTGAATAATAATAACAGATCAAAACCAAGAGAATTAAAAATGAAATGAGAACTGTAAACATATAGAAATGTTTAAAAAGTAAAGGTTAAAAAGGTAATAGAAAATAAAACAGATATAAAAAGATTTAAAAAACAAAGATGTGTTCTCCTAACGACTGCACTCTTAATGGTTTTATTGAGAGGTCTGTGTGTCTTTGCCCTGTTTCACGAACTCAGCTTGCTCTGTTGATACTCTCGTCTGTGCTGCTCACAGTGTCTGTCGGCAAGAAGATCGCGCCCCTCCAGCACTGGATCAGATGCTGCTCTCCTTTGTGGTGAGCGGGTGGGTCACTCCCCCTCCAGATGCCGCAGTCAGTGCTGTGCCACTTGCTCCATAGGTGGGCTCAGCTTCAAGAATAACAACTTTATGGAGATATAATTCACATGCCATAAAATGCAACCTTTGAAAGTGTGCATTAGGGTTTTAAGTACATTTCAGGGTTGTGTAGCCATCACCCCCAAAAGGAAGCAGTACCCTTTTGTAAGTCACTCCCTAACCTTCCTTTCCCTTAGCCCCCAGCAGCCACCTCTCTACTTTCTGCCTCTATGGATTTGCCTGTTCTGTGCATTTCATATAAGTAGAACCATACAGTATGCTGCCTTTTTTGATTGTTGTCTTTCATTTAGTGTGATGTTGTCAAGGCTCATCCATGGTGTAGCATATATAAGTACCCAAATTCCTTTTTGTGTTCAAATAATTTGCCATTTTTATAAATACACCACATTGCTTATCCATCCATCTGTTGATGATGAATAATTCTGCTGTAAATGCTCATGGACAAGTTTTTGTGTGAACACATATTTTCAGTTCTCTTGAGGATATATCAAAAAATGGAATTGCTGGGATGTATTCTACTTTTAACATTTTGAGGAATTGCTAAAGTAGTTTTTAAAGTGACTGCACCATTTTATATTTCCAGTAGTAATGTATGAGGAGTCCAGTTTCTCCACATCCTCATCAACACTTTTTATTACCGGGTTTATACATACATATTTATATATCATTTATCATATATCATATATATTTGTCACCCTAGTTGGTATGAAGTGGCATGACATTGTGCTTTTGATTTCTGTTTCCCTAATGCCTACTGATGTTGAACATCTTTTTATGTGCTTATTTCCCATTCGATTGTCTTCTTTGGAGAAACATCTATTCAAATTCTTTGCCCATTTTAATTGTATTTGTCTTTGTATTGTCACGTTTTAAGTCTTCTTTGTCTATTCTGGATAAATGTCCCTTATCATATTGGAAATATTTTCACCCATTCTGTGGATTGTCTTCTTACTTTCTTGATGAAGTCCTTTGAAGCACAGAAGTTTTTAATTTTACAGAAGTCCAGTTTACTTGATTTTTTTTCTTTTGTTGTTTGTGCTATTGGTGTCATATCTTAAAAGTATTTGTAATCCAATGTCCTGAAGATTTTCTCATTGTTCATTTAGTAAAAGTTTTATAGTATCATTTCTGTGATTTATTTTCCGTTAATTTTCATAAATGGTGTTAAGGTAAAACTTCAGTTTTCTTTCTTTCCAGGTGTATGTTCAGGTGTCCCAGCATCATTTTTGTAAAGATTATTTTTCCCCATTGGATTGTCATGGCACCTTTGTCAAAAATTAACTGGCTACGTGTAAGAGCTTGTTTATGGACTCTCAGTTCTTTTCTCTCAATCTATTTGTCTGTCCTTTATGCAAGTACCACACTGTATGGATTACAGTTTTGCTAGTGAGTTTTGAATGTGGAAAATTCAAAACTTTGTTCTTTTTCAAGATTTTTTTGACCATTCTGGGTATCTTGCATTTCCATATTAGTTTTAGGATCAGCTTGTTCATTTCTGCCGAAAAGCCAGAGTTGCATTGAATCTATAGGTCATTTTGAGGACAATTGCCATCCTAACAATAAGGCTTCTGATCCATGAACACAGAAGAGCTTTCCATTAATTTTAGGTCATTTTTAACTTCTATCAGTAGTATTTTACTTTTCAATATACAAGTTTCAGACATTTTTCTCAGTATTCCACATATTTTTCTTAATATTCCTAAGTATTTTATTCTTTTGGATGCTATTGTAAATGAAAATATTTCCTTCATTTTACTTTTAGATTATTCACTGCTGTTGTATAGAAATATGATTACTTTTTTATATATTGATTTGTGTCTTACAATTTTGGTCAGACTGGGTTATTAATTCTAATAAGTTTTTTTTTTTCTTTTCTCTCTCTCTCTTTTTCTTTGTGGATTCCTTGAGATTGCAATATATAATATCATGTCATGTGGAATCGAAATAGTTTTATTTCTTTCTTTCTAATCTAGAGGCTTTATTTTCTTTGTCTGGTTGCTTTGACTAGAACCTCTAGTACAATGTTGATTTTGGGAGGAAATAATTCAGTCTTTCACCACTATGTATGATTTTTGCTCCAGGTTTTTCATAGATGTTGTCTGTCAATTTGAGGAAGTTCTCTTCTATTTCTAGTTTTTATCCATTATTCTATTAATATGGCATATTACATGAACTGACTTTTGTACGTTGAACTGCCTTTGCATACCTGGATACATCCCACTTAATTGTGGCCTATTTTATATGTTACTGGATTGGATTTGCTTGTATTCTGTTGAGGATTTTTGCCTTTATATTCATAAGAGACAGTATTTAGTTTCTTGTGATGCCTTTGTCTGGTTTTGGTATCAGTGTGATACTAGTCTCATTGAATGAATTATGAAGTGTGCCCACCACTTTTTTTTAGACGAGTTTGTGAAGCATTGTTTATTTTTCTTTTTGTTTGTTTTTTTGTTTGTTTTTTCTTTAAGTAGTTGATGGAATTCACCAGAAAAGCCATAGGGGCCTAGCATTTCCTTGTGGGAATGTTTTGGATTACTATTTCAGTCACTAATTATTGTAGGATTATTTGAGTTTTCTATTTCTCCTTGGATTAGCTTCAGTCATTTATGTCCTTCTAGGAATTTATCCATTTCATCTAGATTATCTCATTTATTGGCTATATAATTATTCATGGTATTCCCTTATATTCCTTGTTATTTTTGTAAGGGCAGTAGTGACATCCTTCCTTTCATTTCTTTTTAGTAATTTGAATCTTCTCTCTTTTTTTCTTCAGTACTAGTTAAACTTTGTCAATTTTGTTGATCTTTTCAAAGAACCAGCTTTTCTTCTTGTTGGTTATTCTCTGTTGTTCATCAATTCTCTATTCCATTTATTTCTGCCTTTAGTATTTTGATTAGAATGTTTAATTCATTTACATTAATGTAATTTCTTATCAGGTTGAAGTTACCTCTGCAATCTGCTTTCTATATGTCTTTTTTTTTCCCCATTCCTCTATTACTACACATTTTTGATAAAAGGAGGCATTTTCCAGTGTGCCATTTTAATTTGTTGTTTTATCTTTTTCTTCTCCTTCTCCTCCTCCTACTCCTCCTCCTTCTCCTCCATTGCCCTGGAGATTATAATTAACATCTTGTTTTAAAGCAATCTAGTTCACATGAATGCCAACTTAATTTCAATAGTACACAAAAACTTGTCTTTGGTATCAATCTTTTCCTTCCCCCTCCTCATGCTGTCACTGTCATACAAATTACACATTTATGCATTTATAAGCCCATCTACACAGTTTCATAAGTATTGTTTTATGCAGTTGTCTTTTACATCAAATAGAAGAAAACACTTACATGTAATACTATATTTATACTGTTTTTTTTTTTTTTTTACTCATGTAGTTACCTCTAATAGTGCTCTTTATTTTTCAGGTGAGTGTCCTTTCATTTACACCTGCTGGACTATCCTTAGTATTTCTTGTAGGGCAGGCCTGCTAGCAATGAATTCTTTCAGATTTTGTTTTTGTAGGAGGGTCTTAATATCTCCTTTAATTTTTTTGAAGAATCACTTTGCTGGCTATAAAATACTTGGTGACAGTCTTTTCCTTTTATCACTTTGACAATATCATCCCACTGCCTTCTGGTCTCCATGGTTTTTGATGAGAAATCAACTGTCATACTGAGGAGCCTTTGTATATGTTGAGCACTTTTCTCTTTCTGCTGTCAAGGTTCTTTGTTCTTGTCTTTTGACACACTGAGTCTGATGTGCCTATTTTTGATGTCTCTATGTTTATACCACGTGGAGGTTGTTGAGCTGCTGGGATGTACAAATTAATGTTTTCATCAAATTTGGGAAGTTTACAGCCATTATTTTTTATATAAATTTTCTAACCCTTTTTTTCTCTCCTTCCTTCCGGTGCTCCCATTATGTGTTTATTGGCATTGTTGATGGTGTCCCACCTATCTCTGACACAGTGTTCTTTTTTTTTTCATTCCATTTTCTTTCTGCTCCACAGACTGGATAATCTCAGTAGTTTTAAGTTAACTGACTATTTCTTCAACAAGTTCATATCTACAAAGAAATCTCTTATTGAATTTTTCATTTTAGTCATTTTATTTGTATCTCTAGAATTTCTAGTTTGTTTTTAATATAAATTTTACCTATTGATATTCTCTGTACAATGAGATAGTCACATAATTTAATTCTTTAGGCATGGTTTCTGTTAGCTCTTTGAATATATGTGTAATTGCTTATTTATGTCTTTGTCTGGTAAGTCCAGTGTCTGGGTTTCCTCAGGGAGTTTCTATTGACTACTTTTTCCCCTGTGTTATGGCCAAATTTTTCTGTTTCTTTGTACATCTTGTAATTTTCTGTTGAAAACTGGACATTTAAAATATTACAATGTGGCAGATCTGAAAGCCAGATTTTCCTCATCTCCAGGGTTTATCGTTGCTTCCATTGTCATTGCTGCTGCAGCTATTTATTTAGTTACTTTCCTGAACAAATTCTGTAAAATCTGTATTCTTTATCATGCATGGCCATGAGATCAGTGTGTGTGCAGAAAGCCTAGTTGTCGTCACTGTAATAATGATTGGACAGTGATTTCTTTCAATGCCTGGAGCCAATAGTTTGAGCTGTTGCCAGGTGGCTGTGTGTCTGCATGCTTAGGGATGCCCTCAGCACCAGCAGGCTGTCTACAGCTCTTCCAAAGCCTTTAGTACTTTCTTATGCAGAACCTCAATTTCAGCAAGAGTTGAAGGTTTAAGATTTTCTCAGATCTTTCCTTGCCATGTGCCACACATTTGTACAGCATTCTACAATTCTCAGAATTTTTTTGGAGATTTTTAACAGTACCTCCACCCCCAGAATGTCTCATTACTCAATTTTGCCTTCTAAGTTTCCTAGTCAGCATCTAGTTAGCCTCTACTGGTACCACTGCCTCAGGCAGTTGTAATGTTAAATACTCACTGCTGATTGTTTTCCACACACACTCTGGGGACAGGCTGTTTGCACAGCATGAGTTTGAGATAGGTCAAATAGTGACAGCTCTCTGGGGACGGATTTTTTGGGTAACTTCAAATCACTTCTGCCCCTACCTTGATTGTGAGACTTTTGCTTTTAAAGGCCACCATTTAGGTGAGGATACGGGGATGGGGGTAGATCAAGTTACAATGCCACAAAACTCACTATCTTTATGGAGATTTAGCTGGTTTTTTCCCTCAAATAAACACTCCCTGGACTGCTGGAAGCCTTTGTTTAATTTCCAGAGTTCTGCAGAGGTTAATTTTGACAAATTTTGCCATTGTCATTGCTTCATAGAGGAGTAAGTTTCCAAGATTTTTACTCAGATATTCTAGAAGTGTATCCCATGTGCATTTGTTTTTAACTGAATTACTTGCAAGACTAACTAATTCTACAGCTCCAGCCCCATTCACATAAGAGTCCTTCTGCATGGCTTCTCCTACAGGGAGCAGTGTGCAATCTGTTGTCAGTTTATTTTTTTTCTTATTAAAGTGTAGATTTTTCAAAATATGCTCATGAATAGCCCTTTGTCATTTTTACATGATAAAAAACTTCCACTAGTCTGTGGCTATTTTTTTCCGTCTCTTTCCGTTGTTTAATGAAGTTCTCACTTTTAAGGATTTTCAGTATAGCAATATGTGGATGATGATCACATGGGTGAGACATTTAACTACTGTCTAAACCTCAGTCTTTGCTCTGATTCACTGTCTAGAACATCTGAACACATCTACTAAACCCCGTACACCAATGGATGCTGAGAGCCCTAATTAAAAAAATGCTTTTTAAGTAAAGCAAAAAATATTATCTTTGACACTAGAAAAGACAAATCTCAAATTTCCTAACTGATCTTGCTTTCTGTGATCATTAGCTACATCATGTTTATAGAGCTGACAGTTATATTGAGCTACTGATTTTATTTCATTGGATTTTAGAATGCAGAACACATTTCAGGCCCACTTATAGCACCATATGTGTATCTTTAAGGATATGTGCATATGATGATGTATTTATTTAAGTACCTTATTTTATTTTAAGTACCTACTGCTGTGAACCTCATTAAAGAAACCTTGGAACTGCAGAACTGAAATTTTTCATATCACTATCATCCCGTAGCATCTCATTTGTAATTAGATGTTGTGTGGTAGAGTATTTTTCTGCTCCCTAGAAATGATCAATGTTGAAGGGGGAAAAAAAACACTCCTCTAATAAATATCATCCAAATCACACACTTATCTGAAGAATGGCCACCATTTTAGTCCACACCAATCCATCTACTCATACTGACTCAGATTCCTCAACACAGACAATCCACCACTGAAGTCAGGGTCCTCAGCACACGTTCTATCCCCTCCCCATTCCTTGTTCTTTCTGACCTAATTTTGTCCAACGTGTCCTGCCAGGCCATTTGCAGCCTGACTGCAGTTTTTAATTTTTACCTTTGCATTCCAGGCTGCGCCTAGTGACTTCCAGAGAAACGCCAAACACCTGGCTCATCAGGAGGGGTGGGGAGGATTTCAGGAAGCTGTTACCCTAACTCACTTGCAGATCAGTGAGTGGCTGTTGTGACCATAACTTCTATATCTCTGCCATGCCGGCTGCATCCACCCCAGCAAAATAATGTAGCTCCTCCAACCACCTCTGCCTGTATTCATCTGGGTTTCTGCTTTTAGTGACACTCAGATGCTGCTGATGGGCATTATATATATATTTTTTTTTTAATTGAAGTATAGTCAGTTACAATGTGTCAATTTCTAACATACAGCACAATGTTCCAGTCATTCATATACACATATATATGTATGAATTCCTTTTCATATTCTTTTTCATTAAAGTTATTACAAGATATTAAATATAGTTCCTTGTGCTATACAGTAGAAATTTAGTTTTTTTAGCTACTTTTATATATAGTAGTTGATATTTTCATATCTCAATCTCTGATGGGCCTTTTTAAAACCCCATCTGGAACCCTTGCTGCAGAAGAGTCTGAGAAATATATTTTCAACCTCATAGCCTTTTGGTTAGGAAGTTGGAATAAAGTCTGAGCTGGCTTACCTAAATTGTCTGCCTTTGTGAGTAAAGAGGTCTGGAGTTTCAAGGCCCAATTAAATATCACAGCCCTTCAGTAGCAAGCTCTTAAAGCAACCAAAATGCTCCCATCTATCAGAGCATGACTTGCCCTTAGACACTGCTGAACATAACCACCAATGCTGTCTAAAGCATCGTCTTCACCTGGTGCACACTTTCTTTAGATGTCTAACATCCTGATTAACAGGGCAAGCTGGTTTGGATTCCCAAGGTCACAGGGAGCCTTCTGCCTGACTTTGGTATATATATGTTCATTGAAGAGTCCTCTCTCAGATCAGCTAGAGCTGCCTGGTGTGTGGTTTGCCAGAGAATGTGGGTGCAGTGCTCCCCACCAGAATCCTACCAGTTGTTTTACTGCAGGAAGAGAGAGAGCAAAAGAGACAGAACAGGAATTTCTTGTCCATCCTCAATCAAAATCACCCTCACCCAGGGATTTTGCTCTGGGACAAAAAAAAGTACAGGTCAGCAGTGATGTGGTCCCAGTGTACTCCAAAACATGGTGTGGTTGTACTGGGCTATCTTTGTCTTTCATGGACCCTGCAAAGTTCTTGGCTTTGTGAAATGGGGAACTAAGGAACTCCCACCCATGCCTGTAACTCCCAGGGTTTTCACCCTTACGGGTTTTGAGGATTTGCTGGCAACTCATTCTTTTGCACCAGGTCATTTCTCGGTTACACGGCAGTCCTGTGACTTCCTTATCAGAAGTGCTCCTTAAGTTCGGGATTTAGAGAAAGATACCATTTTACCCTGTAAGTTCATGTTCAGGGAGGAGGAGGAAGACAGCACAGATCAGAATAGCTGTTTTGCTTTTTTTTGTTGTTGTTTTCATAAGCCGTCTCCTGTTGTCGAATAGACACTGAGCAAATGAATGACTGTTACACTCCCATTTGAAGGATGAGGAAAATGACATTCATGGAGAGGAGGCAAATTTCCTGAGGTTCCAAAGACAAAAAGGGATGAGCACAGAATAAGATCCCTGCAAATTTCTTGGCTGTCATCAGCCTTTAGGTCAGTGAAAGAGTGCCGTGTGTAGTAGTAAATTCGTAGCATGCTTTTAGAAGGGTGTAGATGTTCTTGTTTTTGTTGATACAATCACACTGTTTTGTCTGGGACACTGAAAAAGGGAAATGGGTTAGAAAATTTTGGTTTCTCATCCTTGGTCCTTCCTCACCCTTACAGATATGGACCCTTCCATCTGTAGCAGGAATAAGACAGCCCCAGCCTTCCCATCTCATGAGATCAGTACTCATTCATTTCATTCCTGCCCACCAGTAGGTGGTAAAGCACAGCATGATTTTCATGTCCTGCTTCACTGATTCTTGTGAAATTAGGTGTTTGAATATAGAAACTCATGAAAGGAAGCTGCTTTTTTTTAATATAAAGTGCAGTAATTTTCTTAGCAGAGAAGGAAATTGAGGATTTTCTTCATTGAAAATCAATAGAGATTTCAAGAGCATCTGTATTTCTGATGTGTAGATGAAAATGACAAAATCTAGAGGGAGTACAGAAACACAAGGAAGATACCAAAAGTGTCTTTAAAGAGCTTTTCTAAGACTGGGCTTATAAAGAGACTGTTAGTTGACAGAGACCCTCTTCTCACCCATAGTCCCTCTCCTTAGGTTGGAAAGGGCCAGCGTTTCCCCTGTGTGCAGTCCTGGTGCTTCAAGTGATTTGTGGGGTAGGGCGGTGCACATGGTGCTTCCTTCAGTTTGTCCATCCTAAGTAACCCCTAGCAGTCAAAGGGTGAGTGTGTTGCAACCTCATGAACCAGATGCCATGCTCTCTGGGGTGTGTGCTCATCTAAGCTCATCCAGGCTCAGGTGGTGGCAGAGTTGAGAGTGGTGGCAAGAGGTCAGCCATGAGTAGCCGGGAGCAACTGGAGTCAGCTTGGACCCAAGAGGCTAGGAGTTGCAGGTGGAAATCCCAGGACTTCCCACAGCTCATTCAATCAGTTAATACTTCTCCAGCACCTGTGATATGCTTGTGCTTCCATTGTGAACAGAACCAAATCCCTGTCCTCATGAATGTGACATTCTAGTGGACATGAGAATGATACATGCAGAAGCAGATCCAGGTCAGGACACATGAGTGCTGTCTATTTTGGAGTGCACAATGTGAGATCCTTTGGGAAGGAATGTATGATACAGGAAAATGGGGGGGAGAGGATGGCCGTATCCCAGGTCTTATTTGGATCCCTGGGATGCACCTTGCCAAGTGAGGGTCCTTGGTTTGCACAGGAACAAATTCAAGAGAGAGACACAGTTCAGTAAAAGTAGATTTATTCAGAGAGATATATACTCCATAGACAGACTGGGCTGTTTCAGAAGGCAAGAGAAAGGCCATGAAGCATGGGGGTTGCGTGATCCAGTTTAAAGTAAATGTAGATACACACTCCACAGACAGAGTGTGGGCTGTCTCCCTCAGCAGAGAAAGCAGCCACGAGGTGTGGGGTTAGTTTTTATGCACTCAGTATCTTCATATGCTAATAAGTGGGAGGAATATTCCAACTGCTTTGGGGAAGGTGTTAGGATTCCCAGAAATTGGGCCACCACTGACCCTTTGACCTTTTATGGTCAGCCTTGAACCTGTCCTGGCACCTGTGGGATTGCCATTTAGCATCCTGCTGTATTTCGGTGAGTGTGTGTTGAAGCTAAAAATCTACTGGGAGTTGACTTTTCCACCGTCTTGATGCTAATGGCTGTGTCATTCTTTTAATGGCTCTGCCCAGCCCCCTTCCCTCCTGTATCATGAAGGAGCTCTGGACTGATTGCACAATTGCAGAGCAGCGGACAGAGTGGAAAGAACTTCATAAGTGGAAGGTGAAGGCAGCATTGGAAGTAGAAATCTCAAGTCAATTATAAAGTAAGGGTCTTCTTTTTGCTGGGGGTACCTTGTGTCACATTAGGGAGATGTGAGCCTTGGGGACATCAGTGTGTCGGTGGCTCACTGTGTATACTGTGTTGCTTCTTAAGTGGCCCGAGGGCAGTTGTCTTATAGGTGACCCATTCACTCAAGCAGGGGTCTCTTTGGGGATTTTCTGCATGTAAGGCTAACATGGGTCACATTGGGAGAAGGACCAGCCAGTCACAGCTTTGTCCACAGTCACCTAGTGCCCTCAAGGCTTTCATCACATGGATGCATCACCTCCCCCTGGATGGGGACAAGGGCACAAGTGGTGGGGCAGCTTCTCAGTGGTGGAGGCATTGCACTACAGACCCAACACTCAACAGCATGGACCCCTGGTTTTGGCCACAGTCTTGGCTAGATGAGGCTGTTGGGTAGCTGATCTCATGAGATGTGGTTGCCATGCTTCCATTCTCACCAAGAGCTCTACTTTTGAAGGTTCTGGTCAGAAAGCCACAAATACTCCCTAGCCCATAAACAAAGAACAGTATCTTTCACTCAGGGAAGGACACATAGAAGGAGAACAGATCATCCCAAGAGCAGGAGAGGCCAAATCAGTCCTGCCATCAGGGGTCTGACAGACAAGCCAGCTCAGTTCCTCTTAGTAGTTGTTTACTTGGAGGATCTCGGATATTTGGGTGACCTGCAGGTGTCAGGAAATTGTACACGAGGGCTTTGTAGATTTTCTGGTCCAGTGTTAACTCACCCCATTGTAGCTGTCGTGCAAGGAAACAAAACTTGGTGGACAACAGGCCATGGCCTCTGCTCTCTGGTGGAGCCAGGAGATTACAATGTTAAGTACAACTGTGGGGGCATCATTTCTATGTTGAGAGGCCAGATGGCCTTACATATCTCTCATGCTGGATGTCTAAGTTGCAGAGGGAAACTAGATTCCATCCAGCTCTCCAGCCAAAGAGGAGACCAGAATTGGCCTCCCCCACAAACTGTGAGCTCTTTGCCTCCACTGACAGCAGCATCTATAGCAAAAAGCTGTGCTGACACCAGCGTTTCCGTGTAAACATCCGAGGAGCAACAGCAATGGCCTTGTGAGGATTGGTGTGCCCAAGGAAGCAGTGTGTGGGATGGAGGGAGGAGTGCCGAGATCAGACACCAGACAGGCAGGCAGGCAGTGATGACATCTGTGCAGCACAGGTGCCATGGAACTGAGCCAAAGGGAGGCGGGTTTTGGAGCAGGGAGCCTGGGCAGTGATGTGTTTCTCATAAGAAGATCCTGGGCTCTGGATCCAAGAAGTCATTGGCTTGATTCCTGACCCCAACCCTCATCTTGGGCAAGTGTTTGAAGCTTTCTGTGCCTCTGTTTCTTGGTGTCCCAAATGGGGACAATAGTAGCAATTACATCTGAGAGTCAGGAGGGCATTTATAGATGTCATTTCATTACTCTCACAGCAGCCCACAAGCACTGTTCTTGGTCCCCCATTTTACACGTGGCAGATGGGTAGCTTTTTAATCAGTAATCACGCAGTTAAGAATGGTCAGAGCCGGCATTTGAATTTGATCCCTGTGTCCAGATTATTTCTATTCTCACTCAGTATTCCTGGAAATCTAGTAAAGTCGGAACAAACACTGCTGGGAAGTGGGTGCTTGAAACATGTTTGTCGTCTTCGCCATTGGGAAGTGTTCAGTTCATGTTCCTCACAGCCCGTCCGAGGCTCCCTGTGTCTCTGGCTGCCCCTGGTGGGGTCTGCAGGGACCTGGGCAGCTTCTCCTTGATCTCTACCCCAAGGTTCTCTGCTCTCTACAGGTTGAGTCTCAACCCTGACTGCTCAGTAGAGCTAATGTCTAAAAACAAAAAAAGGTGGGGAGGGTACAGCTCAGTGGTAGAGCCCGTGCTTAGCATGCAAGAGGTCCTGGGTTCAATTCCCAGTACCTCCATTAAAATAAATAAAACTAACTACCTCCCAAAAAAGGAAAGAAGTATTTAAAAAACAATAAACAGTACAAAGTCCCCACTCCAGGCTGGGGCATACTATTTTTTAAAGGCTCCCAGATGCTTCCCATGTGCAGGAGGGTGAGAGCTACCCCTCCACACCTCTTCTCTTGAGCTTGTCCACTCACACCCATTATCCTCTTGAAACAGGAAAACAACTTGGCTCAGCCTAGAACTTTCTCCTGATTTCTAGACTTTGATTTGCCTAATGGACATCTCTCCTGGAGCCCACAGGCACCCACCCAGAACTGAATCAGTTGTCCCCTCTCATGGCTTGCCCCTCTTCCTGCCCTTCTTATTTCAGGGAATGGCACTATAATTTAAGACACTGCCAAAGCAAGAAAGCTGCCAGGCATCTTTGACCTCTTCCTTCCCTTCCATCACACCTGTGGCCAATCCGTCCACCTGCTTAAATGTTTTCTTCTCTCTCCTCCTGGCGGGGCCTCAGCAGGCCTTCACATGAACCTGCCAATAGGTCTCCCGGCCTCTATCTTGTATCTTTCTGATCACTTTGAATGTCTCCTCTACTTTGGAGGCACACAGAGTCCTTTGTGATGTGCACCTGTGATCTCTCCACCTGGTTGCCTCACCTGCTTCCCACACCCTGTGCTCACTTCTAGACTATTTGGAGTTCCTGGAAGGGACCTGTCTCTCTTTGGCCTCCCACCTTTGCATGTGCAGCTCCCCAGGGAGAAATTGCCTTAACATTATACCTTCACCTGATCACTTCTAGGGCATCTCAGAACTCACCACAGTGGTTCCCTCCTCTGGGAAAGCCTTGGCTACAGTTCTGGCTCTCTGCCCCGAGCACCCTCTGCTGACTCTTATCCAAGCCCTCTTAACACGCCTCCTCAGCCTTCATTTCATGATGACTTCTGTGCACCTAGGAGCTCCCAGAAGCAGGGGCTGTGTCTCTTTTCTCTTTATTCTCAGGGCATGGTAGAGACTCAGGTATAATGGTGGAGGGAACAGTGGTTATTCAGAAATTTCTCTGTAGTTGGGACCTAGTGGTAACAGTCTGGTTGGAAGAAGGGCTTAGGTGATTTACCCTGAAGCCACATTTTCAATTAACATTTCATGTTGTTTTTGTCTACTATTTGAAGTGTTGAGTCTTAAAACAGAATGACGATTTCTAAAAATTACTTTACCGAAGATTGAGGAAAATGGCAGTTTTCCATATTTAAGAATATTATTTAAATTTTGTGTGACTGGGGTTGTGGAATAGAAATGCAGGGGCTAATAAAGCATTCTCATCCCGTTCCCTACCCTCAGGTCCTTCGGACAGAAGAGACAGAGGGATGTGAGGAGAAGACTTGGAGTGTGGACCATGCACTGCTTTTAAATTATGACAGTTACTTGTGCTTTATTTAACTTTCTTTTGTAATGGAGGTACTCGGGTTTGAACCCAGGACCTTGTACATTCTAAGCACGTGCTCTACCACTGAGCTATACCCACCCTTCCCCCCGATATTTGTGTTTTTAGTGGGCATAACGTGCTTGTAGCAGGTACTTTAGCATCAGACACAGTCACCTGCCTCTGACCATCACAATAATACCTTTCCCCTGAGCTAGAGAGCTAGATATTCTGTTTTCACAAGTTCAATAAATTATCTACATTTTCCTTTTTCTTAAAAGAAAGGCATTAACTCATGTTTCTCTTTAGTATCGCCTATAAATAAAATGTGATTTTATTAATCATTTACCAAAGTGTTAAGTGTAATAAATATTAAGTACAGATTTCTGAAGCATCAGTCTTCACTGAAGATCCACTTTCTGCTGTTCTCTCTCTGTGTTAGTCACCATACTTCTGGAGTTCTGGAAGCGGCGCCAGGCAGAACTTGAGTACAAATGGGACAGGGTTGAGCAGGAAGAACAAGTCTGTTCAGAATAGGAGGTGTGGTGTCCCCACGTGGGGATAGATGAGATTACCCAGGAAAAGCAGGCGCTGATTAGATGCACTTTAGTCTGTTTACTTTTGGAGTTGTCCGCATTGGCTGCATGTCGGAATCACCAGGGGACCTTAAAAAATGTTGGTGCTTGGATTCCATGACTGCAAACTCCGATGGTACTTAGTGGCCTGGGGTGCATTCTGGCATAGGGAAGTTTTTAAAGCTCCTCTGGTTATTCTAATGTGCAGCCAAGTTGAAGGAGCACTGCCTGGAATTGTGGACACAGAAGAGAATTGTGGTCCTTCCTTCATAATAACAGTAAAAATGGGGAAAAAGAAAAGGCTGGTAATTGTATAAGAAAAGAGACATTGAATTGTATCCTTTCATAACACCAATAAAAAAAATGCAAAATATAAATTAGCCGCTATGACATAGATGTAGAAAGAAAGACACATTGGTTTTTATAGTTGACTCCCATTTTTTCACATGTGCCTTCATTATTGCGGCCTCCTTTTCATCATAGACTAGGTGCCCTTTTGCTTGAACTAAGTCCTGTTCACTGCTCCCCCTTCTTTTTGGGATGTGCACAAAGCAGTGTGGCTCTCATCCTAAAGTCAGAGAAAGGGTAGAAGAAGAAGGGAAACCTTTGTTGAGGTGCCATCAGTGTTTGTGCACTGAGGTAGGCATTTTATATAATTGGAAATGTAAATTTATTGCTGCCACTCCTGCTGCAAAATTAAAAAAAATAAAACTATATATCTTTGTATCAACCTTCCAGAGCTATGAAATGATGATTTTTTGAGTCATCTGTATTATTGCTTCTTTCCATCAGCTGAGATAATTTAGAGCTGATGGTACTTGCAGTCAGCAGCAGCAGGACAGCAGGTTGTGAGCATGAATAACTCTTGGAAATAAAATGCTTTTACTAGGAGCATCTGAAAATGTCTCCAACTATAGATTTTATAAATTGAATCACAGATCTACAGAACGTTGGCACTGAAAAGGTCTGGAGGGAGCAGGTCAGACTCCTCTTTTTATAAATGGAAAAAAATGAGGTTCAGCTACCAATAGAAAGTGACATTTGCCTTTTAAAATGTAATAAGCTTCTAATAATCCCCATTATGAATAGTTCCCATTGTTTACAACTGAAGATGGCGGTCAAAGCATATGTTTGTGAAAGACTGTAAATTCAGAGATGAAAGCTGAAACTTAGACAAAATTAGATGTTCATAATGTTTTTGAGTCCTGAAAAACAAAAACGTATCATATTGGCAGAATACAAAAAATACTGAAGAAAAGTTTTTTGGTCATTTAAACTGCCAATTTTAAATTTAAAATTGCCAACTAATAAGTTTAAATTTTCATTGGAACATGCTTGTTGAAAAATTGAAGATGAAGATTCATTTCACTTTATCATTCTTCCTTATGTAAAAAAATTTTTAATTTTTTTTTAGTTTTTTAATTGAAGTGTTTTATTTTAATTGCAAATGCATGCTCCATTTTTTAGAGAGGCCAGCATTGTGGTAGTGAGACCTTGTTAATGAAGTTGCCTAAATTCATATTTGAGCACAGCAGCTTGCTTCCTGAGTGATCTTGGACAACTTAACTTCTCTGTGCCATAGTTTCCTATAAAATAAGAATAGGAGAGTTCCTCATGACTGTGGTAAGGACTGGTCGAATTAATGTACAGAATCTACTTGGAAGACTTCCTGGCACAGAGGAGGGGCCATGTACTTAGTTACAGGTATTATTATACTCCTGCTGTTTTTATAATCCAGGTAAACCTTGAGTCTTACTGATATCTCTAAAAAACATCTAAATATAAACTCTAAAATGGAAACTCTAAAACTTCATAGTTGTAGCTAATTAACACACAAAGCCCAACCAAGAAACACACAGTGGAGACCAGTTAGCTGCAGACACCTGTGAAACTTTCTGTCCTGCATGGACTCTAAGCTGTCACTTCAGTCACTTCTGAAATCTAAGGCAAGCTCAGGAATAGAGCTTTACAGCTTGGCCTCGTCAGGTACCCAGACCCCTAAGCTCAGACCATGGCAGGGAAACAGTTTGCTGTTCACATGTGCATTTTCAAAAAATAATATTAAATTGAACACTGTACGTATTTTGTTGTGTGTTTGACATCATTAACAGAAAAGAAAAGAAAAGAAAAAAAAAACGGAAAAAAACCCATGCAGTTAAAAAATAAGGAGGCTATGTCTGAAAATTATTTTTTTTTAAATTATGCTTAGGAATTAGTGACCAGTTAGGAGAAAAATCATTTCATTGGTGTAATCCCTTGATTGACTAAACATTTTTTTAATTAGGAAGAAGAGCGTGTTCCTTTTACCACCTGGAGAAAGTGTATACATATAACCCTTTGTGCAAGTGCTCTTTTTCTGGGTAAGAATCTGCCACAGACTTCTTAAAATCTAATGTGAAATGCTGAGGAAACTGAAAGTCAAGATGGGGAATATGTAGTCTCATAGAGAAAACTGTTTCCAGAGAACACCTCAGACAATGCAGGGCTCCAATCTGGAGGTTCCAGAGTCTCTTCTGCTCACAGTGCTTCCCCCAGTTCTTTTCAACTCATTTGTTCAAATCAGATCAGTGCTTTAGGATTCTCCAGGTTCTGATTAAGAGACCAGATGGAGGCATTAAGAATTCTAAAATTTTCCAAGAGTAACAACCAAGGTAAAATGTCTAAGAATAGCCTAACAAAAGGATAGTAGGAACTGTCAAAAAAAAATTAAATAAATAAAAACTACTGAAAGACATAAAAGAAGCTTTAATCACATGATTCTAGATTAAAAGATCATATCTCCAAAATATCAGAAGTTATAAAATTGATTTGTGCTTTATTGTGAATAAAATCATATTACTAATATAATAATTAATAAGACAATAAGAGTTTTACTAGCTCAAGAATAGCCAGATTAGAAAATAGGACAGGAAGTCCAGATATGGTTTCTGATATCAATAATAATTTAATATATGAGATGGAAGGCATTACAAATCAGGGAGATAAATAAAGGTTATTCAATAAATGGAACATATGATAGCTACTTGGGGGGAAAAGAAAAGATTGAAATAAAACAGTGAACCATATATTGTGAGAAATTCCAGAAATATTTAAAAAAGTAACACAATTAGAAAAAAAACTAGAAATAAATATGGATGAATATACAAACTCTAGATGAGCAGTAATTTTCAGAATAAAATATATAAAGATTTCCATGCATCAGAAGCATCCTAATTTTAAACAAAACACCAGAGGATGTTATTTGTTTACAAATCCGACAAAGGGCTAATTCCTTCAATAGACAGAGAGTTCAGATCACTTTAAACGTAACACCAAAAAATCTCAGGAGCATAGAAGGCAGAGAACATGAACACATATTCACAAAGGAAAAAATAGATGTCACACTCCAATAGTAATTCAGTCAGTGCACATCAGAATGAAATAGTTTTCCACCTCTCAAGTGACACAACTCTGTTTATGAGGATGAAGGGCCAGTGATCACCAATCCCATGCCTAGGCTACTGGATAGTTTTTGTGAAGTATGGTTGATTTACAATGCTGTGTTAGTTTCTAGTGTACTCCTCCAGCCTTCTTAGAGAGCAGTCTGGCAGTTCATATCGAATCAAAAATATTCATATGCTTTAATCCACTAATTCAGCTTTGAAAAACTTTTAATAAGGAAGTATTTCAAAATGGCAGGGAAAAGTCAGTATGGATGAAAGTCACAGACATACTTTTATATGTATATATATATATATAAAATCTCAGCCAAAATATTCTTCCAACACTTCACATAGTAGAATATTTTGCAGTCATGAAAAAGTGTGTCTATGAATATATTTTATGACATGTCAAAGTGTTATGCTTATGATAGGCTTGAGAATAAAATTAATATATAAAATTATTTTTAATATACAAACAATGCACAGATCTGAAGGAATTATGTCTATAAGTAGAAGCATTTTTCTTATTATATTTTTTATTCATTTTCAAAGTTGTATTCTTTTGATTGTAGGTGACAAAATCAATCTCCAATGTGTTTAAACAACAACCAAAAAATGGGGATGCATGGGATTTATTGGTTCCTGTAAATGAAAACCTCAGGTCTGAGGTCTGGCTTCAGTCAAGGAGAGATACTGTAGCCCAGATGATGTCAAGGGCTGCTTTTGTCCTGTCTTCATTCTGTGTCCAAGGATGTCTCAGCATGCTGCTTCTAGGCACTCAGCATCACAGATCACACATCCATCCAAGCCAAGAGAGGTCTCTTTTGGCAATTTCCTCTCTTGATAGAGGAAGCTCACCATTCACATGGGCACCAGCACGTATCTCCTCACATAACAGTGACTTTTACTGTGTTATTTGCCAATTCTCAAATCATGTGTGAGACCAATAGAATGAGGGGTATTATTTGTCTTAAACCAACTGAGATCTACCTCTGGTGCTTCAGAAAGAGTGTGTCAATCAATCTTAAATCACAGGACTAAAGATAGAAGGGAAGTTATTTATCCTAAAGCAAAATCTGGGTCCTCTTCTAAGACTGGGGACAGCTCCAGGACAGCAGTTCTGTCCACTACTGAGTACTTTCAAATTTTCATTAATGAGCAAATATTAAAGTTATGATCAGAAAAGATGATAAGTAAGAAGAAACTTGAGGAAGGGGAATGGAAAGCTTTCCTGTTTCTTAAGAAATATTGAACCCATTAAGTTCTTGGAAGAAAAATGGAAATGTGTCAAGTTTGTATAAGTTCTGAAATGAATTGGAATTGATTTCACAGTCCATGTAGGAGGCAGTGCTATACGGTTAGTGTGTCTTTGGGCTCTTTGAGTATTTCAGTTCTTTCACTTAATAGTTGTTTCATTTGGGGCAAATTGCATCATCTCCACGTGGATCTATTTCCTCATCTGTAAAAGAGATATAATATTACCTTTCCCACAAGGTGGTTGTGAGGATTTTGAAAAATAGATCTGTGCTGAAACAATAGTAAGCATTTAAAGAATCTTAACTATTTTGATTACTTAATACATAATTAAAAAATTTATTATGCAGACTTTTTAAAAATGCATACTATTTAAATGTCCTATATGTGTTGTACAAGAGAGGAAAGCTTAAAATACCTTCTATAATACATTTTTCTCATCCTTAACTTATTTTCACATTTAATCACACACACACACCAAAATGTTATTCCTTTCAAAAGCATGAAGCCTTAACTGTGAAGAAAAGGATAATGAAAGAGAGTAGAGGAGGAAATAAAATGCTTTCTCTACAAACTGATGGCTTAAAACTAAGGAAAAAAACACCTTTTTAAGACTTTGGTCACCATATTCATAGCTAATAATTAGGTAGATTTTTTCACATGCCTGTGATTAATGTTCTAATTGTTTTCACAATTAGTAAATCATTGACTCAGCACAATAATCCTATAAATTGCTATTATTATCCCCCCATTATATGGGTGAGGAGATTGAAGCCCCTAGAGGTTAAGAAATTTGCACAAGGCCCCACAGCTAGCATCAGAGCTGGGATCCAGATGCAGGAGTGTGGCTCCAGGAGGGGCTTGTAAACACTCCCTCTGCTCTCTCCTGCAGGTGCAAGCCAGCCTCCCGCTATTACTGTAAATAACATGATGTGGTTTACTTAGTCTTGAAATTCATATTCTTTGGAGCTTTCTCTCTGGGGAAGCCATCAGGAGCAGCCAGGGACACTGAGACATGCTTCTGGACTATGACCAAGAAGATAGATGGAAGGAAAACAGTTTAAAAATGGGATCTTTAATGTGCATTCTTCAGTGGCCAGAAAAAAACCTGCCTAGTGAGGAACTGAAACCCTATCAGCTACGTGCAAATTATGCTTCACACCCCCGTTGCCCTTGGGTCCACACAGTCAGAACTACAATGGATCAGGGACATGAATCTTGTGCAAATGCAGGGAGTATGAATACCTGCCATTTTAAAATCTCAAGGAGTATGAAAAGCATGTGAAGCTTTCATCAACAGAGATCTGCTGTCACTTCCAGTGTTTCCCTCAGGACATGTCCACAGCTTCACTGGTCCTATTCAGAATGAAGACGACAGCTAGCACCTGCTGGCCCCTGAATCAGTGATAGGTTCCCCCTTTAAAGGAAGCATATCCCCTTCATGGGTTACAACTAGTTCATAACCTAAGTAATTCTATAGATGTAGAAGGGATATTTTCATTGGTTCTGCTAACACAGACCTGTCTCCAAAAGGACATGTCACCAGTTACTCCATTTTCACCCATTTAAAGATATACTTAACAGGCTTCCTTCTTTAGTGCAGTTTTAGGTTTACAGAAAAATTCACAGAAACTGAAGTTCCCATATATTCCCTATGCCCTGCACACAGCTTCTCCTGCTGTCAGCATGTTACATTAGTGGATGCACTCATTCTTTTTGACATCCTTCATTCCTCCTACCCTAAAGATTAACGTGCCTGATATTCACGTCTCTTGTGGCATTTATGTGCGATTTACATCAATTCTCACGTTTATGTGAGGTTTAGATCACATGCATGTTGTCTGTTTAAGCGTGGGTTAGGGCAAGTTTTCTGTGTAAAAATATGATCATTAGTGAGTCTCATGCTGCTGTGTTTTTGGGTTGTCAGGTCCTGTTCACCATTGCTTCAGTTATTGGGATCATTGTCTACGGACTCTCAGTGTTCATTGTATTTTCTGCAAAACTTCCCAAGAACCTGCATGGAAGAGACCCAATCCAGAAGTACCTGACTGTGCAGATGGGCCACGCCCATCACTGCTTCTCTCATCAGTTTTATCATCATTGTGACCCTGAAGGCACTATATGAGAAAGTGGCAATCATGAGGACTGACTCTGGTAAGCTCCTACTGCAGCTGAGGTCATTTCTACACCACTTTTAGAACCAGGTCAAAACAGAAACTGTATCTTTTGGGCACTTCAATTCCAGTAGATTACAGTCTTTAGAAAACGTCAAGTGTAAACGTATTTTCTCTAGCCTATATGAGAAGTGAATTAGCTCCGGCTTTGCATTAGTTAAAGGGACAAAGCAAGCATTAGAATGTCCAAGCTCTGTGTAAAGAGGTCAGTGCTGAATAGTATTTTCAATTACATTAGATCATGTACCCTATTGCTGAAAGTAAATAGTCTCTTTATTGCAAATAATTGGAAGAGGGTCATGGTTCCAGTGGCAGATTTGCTCATGTGTTACGGAGAGGACAAGTAATCACAGTGTTATGTGTCTTTCCCTGATGCTGTTCCTGTTAGTGTAGCTCCATTCTCATCATCTATAGCTTCTATAATAAATGTTTCTTCTCTCTGGCTTTTATCCCAGCCAGCGGCTTAGCAGCCCAAGTTAAGTGCTTCCCACAAGCTGCATGTGGATGGGTCGTTCTCCCAGTGGTCTGCTCAGTAGTCATCTTCTGAAAACACTAAGACCAATTTAAATTCTAAACTAGGAGGATGACCTGTTTTATGTTCCCCAAATTCTTCTAGCAAGTTTCCCCGTGTTTTGTTTGTTTTCTTCAATAGTCCTACCTTCCTGCCGTTCAGGGAGACAAGAAAATATCATTTAGCAGGATGTTCAGAAGTAGTTTTCTATCAACTTACACCTGACGGAGGACAGTTCTTGCCCATTGGATACTGTTGTGCTTACAAATTTTAAGGAACAGCTGACTATTTTTTTTGCCTTGTGGGATATTGTGTTCATAGTGTGAGAAACTCTTACAACAGTGTGTACACTTGAAATTAACATAGTAGCTATGTTAAGGAATTCAAAACAGCTTAAATGAAAACAGTGTGAATTGTGTATATATATATATATTTACCGTGTTAACTCATGTATCCGTGGCTTTGATTAGTCTCAAAGCTGTTCACAGCTTTAGAGATTTAACTTTTCTTTATTCTAGCTTCAGAGCTCCCAAGGACCAGAATGACTATGAGAACAACCTAGCCATGGAGGTGTTCTTGTTCCAGTTTGTCAACTACTACTCTTCGTGTTTCTACATCACATTCATTAAGGGCAGATTTGTGACTTATCCAGGAGATCCGATGTATTGGCTGTGAAAATACAGAAATGAAGTGCTGTGAATACAGCTTTGTGTTCTGACAGTCTAACCTGGTTCATGTTTTCCCCTAGTTGCTCAAAGAAGAGTGTCTTTACTGTCTGTTCCTTAGATTTTTTAGCCATAAAATAATGACTTTATTTCATGTTATAGCTATCTAAAATTTAAATGATATTTTCTTTCTAATATTCCAGTGTGACCCAGGTGGCTGTCTCCTTGAACTGATGACACAGCTGACAATAATCATGGGAGGACAGTCAATCTGGAATAACATACAAGAGGTGTTACTTCCGTGAATACTAAGTCATGTGATCTTGGGGTGAGAACGGCCCACCCATCCAAGTCATTTTCCTGCATGCCCATCTCTAAAACGGGAGAGACTCTGCTTATTAAAGTCTCAAGATAAGATGATCAATCCAACAGTGTAAACGTACCTGCTGTTTAATAATTATGCTTAAATACTTTCTTTATATGTTTAACTTAAATCCCCAAGTGCTATAATTTCTGCTTATTAGCCCATCACTGGGGGCTGACTGATCAGAGCCCTTTGAGAGATGGCCCTTGTTGGGGCCGTGAGCTAAGATTTCCCACAACTTCCCACAACATTCTCCTCCTTTTATACATGCATTTAAAAATCCATAACAGGAATTTGTTGAGTGCCTAGTATGTGCTAGTCACTGTATTAAGTGTTGTACATATATGTGTGTGTGCGTGTGTGTGTATAATTTAGTCACCCAAACAATCCTTATTCTTATCTCTCTTTTGCAAATGAAGATCCTGTGGCTTAAAGAGGGTAAGTGATTTGCCCAAGCTCTCATTGCCAATAAGAGACCACTGTGGGACTCAGATGTAAGACCCTATCTCACTGAATCCATGTTCTTCTAAGAACAGAGGCTCTATTGGGGTCCTAAGGCACAGGATTACATAATGTTTTAAGAGACACTTGTCTAAAATAATAACTACAGAGGTTTTGACTTACTGTTCTCTTCCTAAAAATGAGAAAAGCAGATATTAGCTAAGGTCACACTGTCCTTTAGATTTTCACATAAGCCCAATCCCATATCAATTTGGACAGTCCAGTGTTATCTGCAATTTCTGCACAATTCAAGGAGCTTACTGTATCCACTTTCTGTTGCTGCTGTAACAAGTTTCCCCAAGCGTCATGGTAGTAGGAAGAAAAAAGAAAAAGTCTCCACTAAACAACACAAATTAAACATCCTAGTGTTCTTGAATGCAGAAGCCTGCTGAAGTCAAGGTGTTGGCAGGGCTGTTTCTGAAGGCCCCAGGGGAACCTGTATCTTTGCCTCTTCTGGCTTCCAGAGGCCACCTGTGTCTCTTGGCCTGTGACCTATTTTATCTCTCTCAAGGTCAGCACGGTGTGCCTCTGACTCTGATTCTGTGGTCATATCTCCTCTCCTCTCTCCCCTCTTCTGCCTCCCTCTTCCTCCTTTAATGACCTTGGCGATTACACTGGGCCCACCTCTCTCTTAGAGTTGGCTGGTTAGCAACCTTAACTGCATCTGCAACCATAGTCCCCCTTTGCCAGGGACCCTGACCTCTTCATACGTTCTGTGGATTAGGTCATGTACAACTTTGGGGGGACCATTTTTCTGCCTACCATGCTAACCTTTTTAAGAAAATGTTTGGCTTTCAGTTTCTGTTCTCATGAAACTGTTGATCTCTCTTCTCTCTTGCCTTCCACACCAGCATTCTTCTCCTGGCCAACCTAACTGCAGAGCTCACCCCTCTCTGTTGTGTCCCCCAAAACCACTTACACAAGCAAGCCTTACTGATGTTTGGAGCATGGAGGAGAATCTCAAAAAACTTGAATTTTGAAATAAAAAACATCCATCATTATAAAATCTTCCATGCCACTATAAAAAATTTATTTTTAACTTCTTTTTTAATTTTTAAACTGTTTTAAATTTGTTACTTTTTTAAAACTTTACTTTTTTTCTTATCATCCTTCATTGTAAGCTCCAGAAATCTGCTATTCTGCCCACCACATCCAACTTCCCTTTCATTGTTTCTCCTCCCTTCCCTAAACCTTCCTTCTCTCTCCCTTATTACCAAGTTTCTGTCCATTCTCTTTATAGGGCAGTTAAATTATTTTTTTCTTTCTTTATTTCTGTTTTTGCAAAGTGAACACCTATGGGTGTCAGTGTGTCCTTCCACATTTCTTCACAAGGGCTTCATCTTTCAGGTTCAGTATGGATTACTGGGGTCTGTCTCTAAACAGAGGCATTTCCCTTGTCCCCCAGCTCACCACACCCCTCAAAAAGAAGATTCTGATCTTTGCTGTGAAATGAATCTTTTTTTTTCCTACTGTGCAGTGTACAACACTTACACTGAGCCCACATTCAGATTTTTCCAGAATAGTAAATGTAGCTAATGTGCAAATAATACTATTTTTCTCTGTGAAAAGAAATAGATCAGATAGAGGAAATACTAAACTCAGGTTACTCAAAAGCATTTCCTTAAGGAAATAGGTTAATTATTTAACAGTAAATTTTGTTGAATCTGGTTGTCAGTGAGCTATTTTAACCAATCAAGGAGAAGGATATATTTCCTAAATTGGTACTGAGAAATTCATGTGAAATGAAACTTGCTCACATGAACTAGTTTAAAGTAAAGGATGCATTATAGTATCTGTGGTCTGTTTATTCTTTCACTTAAGTAAGCTCATTGTTGTAGGTTCCAGTGAGCTGAACATTGCCTCCATGTATTTCTACTATGGGCTAAAATATTTAGGGAATATATTTTGAATTATAATTCCCTTGTTTGAAAACCAGGAATGCTGAGTGGTAGCCAAGTTCGAGGGTGGCTTGTGTTTTCCTCACTGCCTCTTCTCTTTGTATAAGGTGCCAGTTTCCTTCTTACTTTTTCATATTAAATCCTAACATACCAAATATCTATCAGTAATTCTTGCTATGCCAAAACTACACCCATCCTCAAAAATACATAGGAAGGGAAAAGAAAACTTATCAAAGTTAGTGACTATTTTCATGCTATTTAAATATGTCCAAAGGAACATAATGAAATGAAATAACTTAACTGCCTACACCCCCCAATTCCATGTGGGGCTCTTGAGTAGGATTCTGGGAGCAAATGAAGAAGGACAGTGAAGCCATGATCCAGGCTCCCTCTGGGGTCTCCCCAGCACTTGGATCGGCACCTGGTATATAGTAGGTCTCAGTCTGACCCAGCTGAGTGAGTGAGTGACTCACAGGCATCGAATGCATAACATCAGTGAATTAACAGCATTATTTGTAGGACTCAGAGAATAAGCTGAGAGCCCTGTGGCCTTCCCAGCCTCACATACTATATTGATATTGGGATCATTTCTGGGAATGTTATTCTGTACTTGACAAAAGGCTAGTATTACTCCAGGGTTAAGCAACTTGCCCTGGAGTAATTTTAGGATAAAATATTAAGAAAAATAGTTAAATGCCCAAAATGGCATAGCATTGTCCTTTGATGTTTAGATAATGTATGGCTGTAATTTTCTTACTTTATGTTTTCTACATTTTCCACCGTGGGTATGCACTACTATATAATAAGAAAATCTCTCTTCTCCAGATATGATTTGGTTAGAGAATGAGGCAGAGACATATAATAAGAGAATCTTAAATACATGTGTCTGTAATTCACTCTTTAAAATCAGGAACAGGAAACTCAGGAATGAAATAGATTCAGAGAATCAAAGATACTTGTATTCAAGATTAGCAAGTGGGAGTGTCCTCAACAGAAATGGTGATTATCTATAATGCAGAGATTAAATGTGATAATGAAGGTACAAAGACAACATGAAGTAGAAAGTGCCACGTGGCAAGCACTGAGTAAAGGGCAATTTACTATGATTATGCTAATCTGTGGTCAATTCCCAAGCAAATGATTGTGTAACCCCTGCTAGAGGGAGAAAGCTTCCAGCCTTGGCCAGAAAGGGGGGAGGATCCAGTGCCTGTATTTTTTAAAATGTCTACAGGTGTTTCACATGTGCAAATTGATATCCCTGCACAAGAACCATAACCCAACAGAAAACCCAAAAGACTGAGGACAATGATGGGTAGACGACAGCGCAAGATTTTCTGCAACAGATGAGTGGTTCCACTCAGGAAGACTGAGAAAGAGGGTCAGAGCCTTAGCTAAGGACAAGCAAGTCGGGACTTCTAATATGACCTAATACCATCAGCGGGGGAGAGCATTTCAGCACAAGAATGTATTGCCAGATGAGTTAGCATGGAAGTTTCATCCTGGATCCAAACCGTGATGGATTTAGGTCCTGGAGAGTAAAAGCCCTGTTTCCGTGGGACATGGACCGGATTCCACAAGAGGCTGAGACAGGAAGTATGAGGCAGCGAAATATTCCCCCAAGAGACTCCCGAGTCTGGGTGCCAGGAAGGGTGATGGATGAGCACGGTCCCAGTGCCACCTGCACTGCAGTGCTCCAAGTGGCTGTGGAGCTGCATACTCCTGGCCGAACCTCAGACCTGACTGCAGCACTCTGGGCTGCATCCTGGGGAGCAGCTTCAGCAGCAGGCTGTCCCCATCATTCTCGTAGGTGATGCAGAGACCCCCACCCCTGTGGCCATGGTGTCCCCAAGCCAAGGGTCTAAGTGACTTCAGCCTTATTTACAGGTGGCCACAGCCAGTTAGCCTGTGCTGCTCAAAAGGAAGATCCCACATTTTGATGTGTTAGGGGGGTTGCTAATACCTGGCCTGCTCTGAATCGTTTCGTCCTGACAGCAACCTGGGCAGTGGAAATTTCATCTCCCAATTTTATTTCAACTTTTTTTGTTGAAAGTATAGTTGGTTTACAATATTGTGTTAATTCTTGGTGTACAGCATAGTGATTCAGTTATACATACATATATATATATATATTCTTTGTCATATTCTTTTTCACTATCGGCTATTAAAATTTTTGAATGTAGTTCCCGGTGCTATAGAGTAGGACATTGATGTTTGATGCAAAAATTACTAAACAAGGTATTTGCAGACTAAACCTAGCCTTGTATATGACAGAGTTGAGTTTATCTCAGGATTTAAATGTGGTTTTGATCTCCAGGATCTCTTTATCTACTTATCATAAGTAAAGAGCCTGTGGACCACTTCTCAGAAAAATGTTTTAAAATCTTAAGATTTAGAGAATAAAGAAGGAAGATAATTATACTGAAAAGCAGATATCAAGATATAGAAATGGACATTTGTGATACAGTAATATCTGAATTATTGGAAGAACGTGTTGAATAAGAGGATCCAGTGGTGGGTCTACTAACCGCAACTTTCTGCCATAGCAGTGAGTGTAAATCATCTTCTGAGATCTGCAACAATTGCATTTTGAATGTAAATAAAGTTAAATAACAAATAAGCCATGAAGTGTGAATTCAGATTCAGGGGTATCTCGAGTCCATATCCCCACCACTTCCCAGAGCTCCCTGCTCTTCCCCTAATGTCATTGAAAGCAGTGGGGAAAGTTTGTGAAGCGAAGGGCATGTTCCATTGCAAAGAAATCTCATAGCAAACTTGGAAGCATGGCCAGGGAAAGGTTAATGCTGAGATCAGAGGCAGTGGGAAACCTAGCAGGGGCAGCTCTTTACAAGTCACATCACATACCCTGTGTGTGTCCGTGTGTGTGTGCATATAGACGTGTGTGCATGTACGGTGTATACACCTGACTTTCGTGTGAAGCTGCCTCTCTGTCCAAATTTGAAATCCATCCAAACGTGCAGTGCAGTCAGCCGAAGCTTTGCCAGACGCTAAGTTGTCTGTTGTTGCTCTGTCTCTTCTCCTGAACTCCATGAGTAAGCCACGTGCCAGCTGTTGCTTTCAGGGACAACAGCTCTGTAGGCTACAGGCCCATGCCTTGTTTCACTGCCAACCCCGATTTCATTTCAGGACAAATTGCTATTTGAAATAGGGGGAAGCATTCAGTTGGCCCACAAGCCTCTGAGTGAGGAAAAAAGGTAACCTTAGAGACAGCTCTGTGGGACAGCATCCAGGAGGGGGCAGAGCACTGGGCTGTAGGTCGAGGCTGTGTTTCTTTTAAGCTCTGCACTGACTTTGAGGCGGCATGTCACTTCTCTGACCCTTGATTTATTCTGCTTAAATTAGGGCCTTGGACCTGTTTGATCCAAAGTTAGAGTAACACTTTTCTGCTAGGTGACCCTCCATGGCTCTCCAATTCCTACAGAGGGAAAAATGCCCACATCCTCACTGTGGTCTCTTAGGCTCCACCCCCAAAACCACCACTGATTTCCTGTTTGCTCTGGCCCACACCAGTCTCCATGCTGTCTGTCCAGCGTGAGGGACCTCCAGGCCCGTGATCACTGTTCTCTCTGCCCACCCCTTTGCCTCATTCTTTGCCTTATTCAAAGGTCATTGCACCATCCCCAATCCTCCCTACCACAAATTCCTCGTCCTCCTTTATTTTCCTCCACAGCACTTATCACCAGCTCACAGACCCTGTCTTTCTTTCTTTTACTTATTTTCTCCGATGATTTTCAGACTGGAAAGGCCATGGTGGATAATAGCAGAGAAATGGGGGAAAAAAGACAAATGAGGGAAGGTATCTTCTAAAAGCTAAAATGCCCACCTGAAAAGGAGGTAGGAGATAAATTAGCAGTCATTACAGTTTTGGTAAACACAGATACATAGTCAGGACTAGTTTTCACAATGTTTGGGGGTAGGGTGGCAGCAATAAAAAGAAATTTATCCTGAAAACAAGAAATTAAATTCTTGGGAAGATGATGTGTTCAGCTTGAACTGTCAGTAATAGTTTTATGACCTTGGTCTGATAATATCCTGCTTTATAATTTGATCTGTTTGGCATCTGGGTCATGAATCTAATGGTGCCGCAGTTTCGGAAGCAGAACAGACCACCCCACGATGGGAACAGTACTGCCATCTGCAGCCCATGGGCAAACTGGGGTTATTTTATGAATACCTTGAAATGAGTAAGTCATCAGTGGAGACTTCGGTGCTGTCAGTTATACTAGAGTATGTTTTGGGTCTCAGAAGCATTGGTTACTGAGCCAAACAATGACCATCATACCGAAACGGAGCCCGCTTTTCTCCATTAGATGCAATTATGCAGTCAGGCTTTCAAATAGGGTGCCTCTGTGTATCTTTGTCAATATTTATGTTGTACAAAGCTGAAGATTTACTGCCAAGGAATGAAATGGAATATTCATGTAGCCCATGTGGCACAGCTGTTGGCTGATATCCTTCTAAACAGAGTCATGTGAGCCCGCCAGCCTGTGCAGAAAGCCTGCAAGAGCATCTTGCGTCATGGCAGCAAGTTTCGCAGGGTCACCCCTTCCACATCTCACACCTGCCTTTCACATTGTTCCTTTTCACATTCTTCTGACCGATGGTTTCTGCCTGGTTCCTTGAGTGACCTCATGGCACATCACTGGCTTGAATTCAGGATGAACTTGCTGATCTCAAATATCGGTTAAGCACAGATCCCCTCCTTCTCCAATGTCTTTGTCCATTTCTGTACATTTGCTTGGGCTCTGTTTCTCTTTGGTTGAGCTTGGTTTTGAGATCTCAGTTGCCTTTAAATGGTTGTATCTTAAAATAGATTTCCATAGGAAAAGCCATCTTTTCTATTATGCATGGGACACTTTTATCTACTAGAAAGCTGATGATGTGCACGTTTTCTATCTGAGACCTTTGAGCTCACCACTGCCTTGAATTAGTTTTTTTTTAAGCTTAGGAGACAGAAAAGGATTTTGGCCAATAGGCTTTGCATTTATGCATGAGGGTTCATGTCTGCAAAGGCACCCCTTTGTGCTTCTGGTTTATAAGTCTAGAGATAGAGGAAGGGTTTTTTTTTTCCTAAATCACATTCTATATATAAAATAATTGCTTTTAAAAATATACATTATACATGGAAACGCATCTGGTTCCCTCAGTGAGTGAAATGTCATCTTGTGGCATCTTCAGTCAGTGATGCTTTGTGGCCTGGGATCTGATTTGAGTTACATTTTTGTTTTTGCTGTCTTTCATGACCTGGTTCCATTAAAGGTGCAGCTGCAGTCCCTGGTGTAGAAGTTATGTTCGTTTATTTTGCTTATTTTCAAAAGGACTATAAGCCAATGACCTGTTATTCCAAAATGAGTCATAATTATAAATATTTCTTATTGGAGCTATTATCAGCATTAAAAATAACAACAACATTCTGGGGGCAGCATAGCATTTATTATTTTAACACACACAGAAAAAGCCTTGGAAAAAATTTATTTTTCTAGTTAAGTCAAATAAAGGGAATTGAAAGGAAAAATTGTAGGCTTTCAGGAGAAATTGATAGGACTTTTAGAACTTTATAGTCTCAGTAAAATACCAATTAAATAATTCAGCCTCCCCCTACCCTGCAAAACAGGATGGAGTAACATCAATTCTAGAGAGATTTTTCAGATATATTAGTTTTCCTATTATCTAAATAATCCCTAATGAATTAGAAAATTCAATCCATTTCTGAGAGTAGGCAGTCTGTTATTCTGTATTCAACGCTGGAGTGAAACCTATTTTTTGTTCTTTTGGTTCATGGGAGATAGAATTTCCAATTGATTTTTGAATTATTTTTGTTCCTCTAAAATAAAGTGCCTTTGGTGATGATCTCCTGACCTCAGTTTCCTCCTCCCAGTTTTCCCCATGATCATTAATGACACCCCACCTGCCTTTTTAGTTATACCTCTTAGCTGCTGAAGGGGAACAGCTTCTGAGAGATGATCCTGGAGCCCTCCACCCGTGCTTCATTTGGCCTCACAGCCAGACACCAACCCTATTCTCCTTCGCCTGAAGTACCTTTCTCTGCTTTTCTGCCTGGAAGGATTCTTGCCAATCCTTGGCAGGAACCCCTCCACTTTTTAGTGATTTTCTGCTCTCCTCTCTAGGCATGAATTGCACTTGATTCTTCTCTTGATGGTGTGTGATTGTGTCCGTGTCCATTGTGCTCCTCGGCTGGACTGACCCTGTTGGAGGCAGTAGTAAGGCTTTGCATCTTCCTGTCCATGTCCAGAGCACCACAGCCTGGACCCTGGTTCTCATACATGTTTAAGTGACTTGAGCTTGGAGTTTCAACACACTCATGTACAACTCTTAGATGATTTGGTGTTAACATTGCCCTCAAGGCCCCCACAAGATTCTATATGGTATATGTTTTTTTCTGAGTGAAATTTCTCTTTTAGTTGTTTTAGTGAATTCTCTACCATTCTTTGAGATTATTAGAGTAACCATGAGTTGTTAACCACAATAGCTCTCCCCCCACCAGCAGATGATCCTGCTGTCTGAGAACTCAGACATGGGACATAAGAGAAATAATCTATCATTCTTAAAATCTGGAAGCCATAAGATACATTTTTGTACTTAGAGCACCCACAACACAAACACCAGTCTGTCAAGAATTTGGTGATGCCTTCCCAGTGGGCAGGTGCCATTAGTGAAATGCAGTGAATGATGAAGTGAGACCTCTTTGTCTCTGTTACTGCCTCTTCCACCTGTGCTGTGTTAACTTGATCTTCCCTTCATATAATATGTTCTCCTTTTAATTTACTACAGTTAATATCAGTTGTTCTTCAACATCTCCTTGCACCTGCCCCCTTCATTCCCCCTCTCCCCAGTGCTATCCCATCCACACCTCTTCTGCACTCTCCAGGACCAGGCCTGTCTCCCCCACGCCCTCACCTCTGCTCTGTCTGCCCACCACCTGCACTGAGATTTCCTTGTCTCTGCAGAATGAACTTTCCAAAATGGCAGCTGAGTAACTGGGGGGATTGTAGACCGCTCGTCTCTTTACTCACTCATTCATTTATCCACACAACAAACATTGAGCACCTGCTATGCCAAAAACTGTATCAACTGCTGGGGAGACCAAGACAGGTAAGACTTGGTGTCTGCACTCCCCAGGCCAGGTGAGGCATGGCGAGTAGTTGATGGATTACTAAGCAGGTGAACGCAAATTGGACTTCCTAGACCTGGAGATATTTGAACTGAATTTTGAAAGATGAATGGAAGTTAGTTCTCTAACATGTGGTAGAGAAAGTGGACACTTCATGCAGAGAGGTGGAGACATATAAGAGTACACGGGCATGAAGCCGCTTGGCCAGACTGAAGAACAAGTAGGGCTAGAACAAAGTATCCACAGGTGGAAATATAAGGTACACAAGGCCTCTGTCATGATGAGTATACCTTATGTATCCTTAAAGAAACAGGTATAAATTGGAATATTTGTAAGCAAGAGAATTGCATAATGTTTATGTTAGAGAAGATCTGGTTATTCTGGCAGCAGAATGGAAGATACTATTTTGGGGGGAGGCCCATATTTGGGGGAAATGTTACTTCAGGGGGCCACCCCAGGTAACCCTGACAACAAGTGGCACACACGTGCAGAGAGGCAGGCCCTGGGCAGAGTGATAGTGACATGGGCGGCAGAAGTGGTAACTGCTGTAGAGGTTACTGCATGGCGGCGGGGCACAGAGCTGCTGAGATGACTTTCCAGCGACCCATCCGGAGAGTGGGTCTGCAGGGGGAGTACAAGAGGAGAAGCTGGTTTTGAGGAGGTGGTTCTGTGTGTGGCATTTTGAGTGTGAAGTGTCTATGGGACATCTGAGGGGTGATGTCCATTGTTAAGCTGGATTCACCAGTCAGGATCTCAGAGATGCTGTGGGTGAGGCCATGGGGGTGATTCAGTCCTCCCAGGCAGAGGATTGAAGACGAGGCCCTGGGGAAAATGGTCATGTACATGGCAAATGGGAGAAGAGAAATCCACCAAGAGAAAGAAGAATAGCAGAGCAGTTGGGAGAAAACTTGTTGAAGCAACACAGGGAAGACTGTAACCTGGCTTAAGAGGGATTTGAACACTGACTAAAAGAAGCATAGTGAGAAAGGTGGGTGTGTGGGGCAAAAAAGCAAGAGCTAAAGCCCACCTTTAATTGCCAAGACTGGGGAAATGGAGGAGGAGAACTATACTTAGGTAGCCTTTAAAAAACTGATCTGTGTATATCTGCCTGGGTTTTTAATTTTATTTAAGTAAAACAAAAATCAAGGGGAAAGAACATTCCACAGAGAGGAAAATATTTGTCCACAGCAAAAGCTACCTGGTAATCAAATAAACAGTTACTGAAAACGCCCACTGGTTTGGAACTCACAGCCACCGACAGTGCAACTCCTTCTCAGTGCCGTGGTGAGGGCCGTGGGGGATGCAGGGCTCTGAGCCCTGGAGGAGTTATCAGCGCATGTACTTCCCCAAGAAACTGGAATTTAAAGGGAAGAATAAAGTGTATAAAGTATCAGAGAGCAATACAGGGCCGTGAAAGAAGGTCAGGTGAGGGTTAGTTTGTTTTACAGTGGGCTTTTCTGGCCTTGCTGTGTTGCTAGGCCTTTGTTGTTTTTGGTCTTTGTTCCAAAAGCTTTTTAGAAAGTTCTTCTCGCTTGAATATCTGAACAGATTAAATCATGTTGGGGTTTTTTTTTCTGGTGTTCCAGTTTTTAATTAAAAAAAGCTATCTGGAATTTATTTTAATGTCAAAAGTGAGGACACTCTACCAGGACTTCCAATGATTTAGCTAATTAATCCAGTAGTTGAATCCACTGATTTGAAGTGTCAGTTGTATAATATTACTGAAATCTCATAAATATCCAAATCTGTTCTTGAAATGTATTCTATTTCATTTATAATCTCAGTGCACTATTTCTAAACTGTTTCCATGACCATAGATTAATACCTCCTAGAGTTGGTCCTACTTTATCCTTTTCCAGAAGGTCCCTAATATTACCAATTCAACCGTCCCTCCTCATTATTTTAATTGTATATTTGTGTATTCTTCTGGAAGAACTTTAGGATCACCTTTCAGCTTTTCTTCTTAAATCCATTTGGGATTATTAACTAAATTTGCATTCAGATTCTAAATTTATTTTGGAGAAAAAGTGTGCTATGTCACCCAAATTTGAGTCTACCCAATGAAGAGTATGGTGCATTCTACTGTTCATTCAACCATCTTTATTTTTCTTTCTTTTTTTAACTCGTTTATCAGAACCATCTTAACATTTTTCACTAAATTATTTCTAAATAGTCTGTGCCTTTGTTTTCATTATAAATGATTTCTGGGATTTAAACTGGGTTGATTTCTAATAAAGTCTTAATTTCTAGCTTCTCTTGAATGAGAAGGAGAAGTGACAGTGTGGGTCCCACTTTCCAATATGGTGATTGTGAGCAGTGCATTTCATTAGGATATCCACTTGCCAATTTGCCAGTAACTGCACCCACTTCACACATTTCTGTTACTTACCTGGCCCCTGTAGGCAGATGAGTTCATGTAGGGTTAGGTGGGTTATGGACACAGATACTGACATCTATGCTGCTACTCTGCTGACTTTGTGGCATCACTAACTCTGGTTCTTGCCTCTCTGACCTCCCTGAATATGACAGCTCCTTCTGGGCTATGGAGCCGCTGAATCTTTCCAACACTGTCTGCTTTTCTGCAACACAAACCTGCCTCTCATGTCAGAAGCAAATGTCAGCTCCTCCTACCCATCCACCCCATCCACGGTCTTGCCGTTCCTGGCACGAGAAGTCCCTATCCCTTGACTGAGCAGTAACCCTAAAGGGACAATAAATTTGCCTCTCATCCACTGTCTTAGTTACATACCTGTGCTAGTTTACTTTAAAGGTCTGCCAGTTAGGAGGGGAGGGTCTAAAAGTCTTTTAGATCTCTGGCCTTATCATTTCTAACTGCTCCCCCACCCCATGGAACAGCTTAACACAGGTCTCTGCTGCCCCATCTGTAACAATGCCATGTAAATTACAGACAAAGAGAAAAGAACTTCCAAGCCACCACCATAATTTTCACTTCCTGTGACCACACAGACCATAGAATTATCAATATAAAAATTCCTGAAGAAGGATATTATGCTTATGAAGACACTTTAATTGCATACCTTTCTGTGACTTGTAACAAAATCATAGACTCTCTGGATGTGCTGCACTCACCTTCCCAGACTCAAGGGAGCTTGCTCACTTGCCTATTTGCAGCATATTTCCTCCAACATTCTCTATGCATAGCTTTCCCAAAGGTACATTTCTTATTTCTATTTAAATTGTTAGATAATTCCACAATATTCTTTTTTTAATCCTCAATTACAAGTCTTCTTCCAGGATTGTATTATTTCAACACTGAGAATGAATAATATGCTTCAAGATTCCCAAGTTTATTATCAGCAAATAACTTTGGTTGGTTAAAGATTTTCAAGTATGTTATTTCTATTAAGGGTATATATGTGAAAGAAACAGGTTGTAATTAGTCTTCTTCCCAGAGATTTTATATTTGTCTTTTGATTGGATTCTTTCACTATTGAACATTATTATTACCATGACCGTCTTTTCTCTTTGGGATTTTGTTCACCATATGCCTCCCTCTCTTTACAGGAGTAAAGGAATATATGTTGTCCTTCCATCCATCCACCACTCCATGATGTGTGTCCATTCCTTCAACAGTTATTCCACTTAGATTCACCACCTTATTTGTGGCCTCTTTTCCACTGGCCCCACTGTTGGCTCTGGGGAACAATATATTGGAAATCAGAGTGGACACGTGGAAACTTGACTACCCAGTAGAGATGCATGGTGCCAGAAAAAGCCCAGGACATTGGATCGTGGCTTCCCATCATGCAAGGAACAGCAATTCTGGCTGTGGTGGACCAATGTGAGTAAAAAGGCTTCACACAGTGAAGACCTTGAAAAGTCCAAAAATGCATTAGCGGTCCTTCCTAAGGAATCCAGTGTTGGGTATTGTTTAATATGAGAGGGAGATGCTAACACTATCATCGTTAAAAATAACATAGTTGTTGTAACTATAATTATTATTTTTAATATATTTTCTTTATAATTATTATTTGTGACTTACAAGGGCTCTTACAGAGGCAGTTGTTAAGAAGTGGGACCATTATACTGTTGCTGGAGTGTTAATTCAGTAGAAGCATGATAATAATATTAATATGTACTCATTCTTTTGATCCTAACATGAATATAAAGGTTACCCAGCAGTGCTTGTATAATGGAGATACAAATCTATCTGTTTGAGATTGTAGAACATAAATAAGAGCAGTCATTCCACCGTATTTTACCATATAGTCCAGACTATCAGTTTAAAGTGGGAACTACCTGATGAGGCCATATAAACACTTTGTGCATCCCCAAACATTCTTTACCTTCCTGGTCCCCTGGGGCAGAGGTTCTTCCAGGGTGTGGTCACATATCACCTCCCCACCACACTCTTGGCCTTTACTACACACTGTTGTTCATTAGCTAAGCATCCTCATGCCCTGAATGTGTCTGAGCTGTGAGGGAACAGAACTCAGCTGTTTACAAACTGTATTGACTATGACCAGTCTGAAGAATCTCTCTCCTTCCCTGCCTCCACTCCCACAGGGCAACTGGGGGCTCACAACCACAGATTCCCATGCCAGCCCATCAGGGAAACTCCTTCCCTAGAAATACCCTTACAACCAGGGCTGTTTCCTCCCTTACTACACTGCCAATTTCACTCCCAGATTACAGTCCCCAACAAAAGGCTGTTGCAGTTTGAATTTCTTTATCAAGTCACACTGGCCCTGAGTCCCTGGCATTTTCCCATGAGCATTCATAGAAACAGAACAGGGCCTGGCAGTGGCTGTGGGCCAGGTTCCTGGGTTAGGGGACTTGCTGGGCACTTCAGGTTTTAGAGTCTGGCCCGAGCTCAGCTCCCAGCATGGCAGATTCCCATCTGCATGATTTCGGGCCAGGCTTCAACTGTTCACAGATTCATTTTATCATTTGTAAACAGAATAATTCCCTGCCGCATATTTTAAGACTGTTATGTACCACAAAGAGTGCTTAGGGAATTCAGTGAGTCAATGCATGGAAGTCACACAACCTGGTCCTCAGGGAATGTTAGTTATCTTCATTATGCACCATCGATAAAATTGGCTGCACAGACTTGGCCAGGTATCAAAGCTACAGGCACATGAATTTGACAATGTGTCACTGTCTGGATCATAGTCACAATTTTACACAGTAAAACAAGATTCCTGGGACCACTTAACTGTCAGCCCACCTGACTCCCCACCTCAAGAACACTCACTTTATCTGATTTGTTGCTACCCCTACTTTTTGGGGAAAGTTGGCAAATCACACACAGACAATGACTGCTAGTTTATGTCCATTTCCATTCACTCAAATTGCCCCATTTTCAGTATCCACTGGGCTGCAAAACATAGACTAATCTTCAGAAATATGACAGCGAGTCCTTTCCAGTTCCACATTCAGAGAAGTATGAATCTGTCATGTTTAATATGTCATATGACACTAAGCAAGGCAGGAAAGCGGGCTACCGTGCTTTAAGGAAATTTTTAGCAATGACATTTGTAACTAAAAGTGTTTTTGTTTCACCTTCAGCTAACCAGAAAATTCAATTGACTCCTATTACCCATTACTCAGGTGTCCTGGTTTGATTGTATTAGGCACATTTTCCTCAACACCCTAGCATGGCTTTGCTCCATCAACACAGATGGATTGTCTCCAAGGCTGCTCCATGTGCATGGGCGTGTTTGTGTACACACGTGCACCCACTGATTGGTGCCACTGATCCATATCCAGTAGTTGTTCTGCCTTATAACTCAGGCATTGCTTTATTATACCCTAGAAAACTGCTTTTAGATCATTGATTGTACTATAGACCATCCTCTTGCCCACATTAGGAAATGACATCTTCCAAGACACAGGTCCTGTGTGCTTGTATATATGTATAAGTAAGAATTAAACATGTATGTCATCCCCTCCCATATTTAATTTGTGCCTTCCCAATCAAATGTGCATAGTAAAGGCTAACTTCCCATAACAGTAGAACTTTAAGGAAGTAAGAAGAAGAAATTAGCCACCAGGGAGAAGACAGGGCATCAAGCAGGAGTTTGGTATCATATAATTTATTCTAAAGCTGCTCTGGCTCAATAAATAAGTGAAATTGACATTTTTGTATCATGCTAGAGCATCTGCTATTGAAGGCTGATTTTAATTTACTTTGATATAAGTGGAAAATTGTGTTGGAACAGCATGGGAAATGAAGCACACTTCATCTATCTGTACTCCCGCAGTGTATTTCAGAGCTGCTCAGTTTTGAGGAAAATTATCTTGTCAGGAGACAATAGAATTGTTTTCCTTGTTGGAATTTTTGTAGCTTCCAGAAGCACATCTGCAGGTGATTATGTAAAAGTCTAGAGTTGAATTAAATAACAGGAAATTTTAGCCTATTGAAATCTAGGAGAAGTGAAATATTTTTGCTTACCACCACCACCAATACCATCACCACCACCACCACAACCACCAGGCAAGCACGTGTACACCCAGAGAGATTTCACATCAGAGGAAATGACAAAGCTAGTTCTGTTACCGAGGCCAAACTTGTTCTGCTCACTGCCCAAAGGGATAAATAAATAAATCAGGAGATGAGGTTTTGGGGCAAGGAATAGTAACTTTATTCAGAAAGCTGGCAGACCAAGAAGATGGGGGACTAATGTCCTGGAGAACCATCTTGCCCGTCAGAATTCAGGCTCCTTTTAAACTAAAAAGGAGAGGGGGTGTGGTTGATTGTGCAAACTTCTTGCTGCAGGCATTCTTTGTTCTTGTAGCCATTCATGTGGGTCAGGCTATGGTGTCCCTGTAAACCTCCAACAAAACAACAGTTATTCTCTATTTTGCAACTTGCCATCTCTGCCTAAGTGCAGAAGTGCGAACATCCTTAAAGGTCAGAGCCCCGAGAATAGGCTTTCCTGTAGGTTTTAGGCTAAAGGCAACGTTGTTTTACAAAAGATGCAGAGCCAGCAAGATTAAGCCTGGAAAACAGGGCACAGTGCTTCAAAGTAAAGGAACAGATCCAATATGGCATCAGATTCATTCTCCTCTATTACAGTTCTAGTTGGGGGAAATTTTGCAATAGAAAATCCCCTTAGTTGTTTTTCTTGATTTGCCTGAGATCTTGTTTGTTGGCTTGTGGTCTCATGGTGTCTAAACTGTATGTTAAGATGAATACTATTAAAATCATATGGTGCAGAAAACATATCTGTTCTGCTTCAAAAAATGACTGAAACATTTAGCTTTGTTTATTCCCATAGAATTTGGATTGAATCTATTTTCGACTTTCTTCTTCCTTCAAACCAGTTTTTTACTGGAGGGTTTAAAGCCCAAATTAAAGAATTTTGGAGAAAACTCATGTAATTCATAAAAGCTTTACATCCGAATTTAAGATTGACCCATATTTATACTTTTAATCAAGGAACATGTTAAATTTTGTTAGTTGATCACTTATGACTTTTTTAATTTTGTCCATGTAATCTTTTGGAAGTTGAGAGGCTTAGACACTTGATCTAACAAAACAGGTATCATTGCTTGACTCTGTGAATGGAAGAATCCCAGTATAGTTTCCTGCTAGTGCATTTTATTAAAAATAATAAAGAATTCTTGCTATCTAATAAAGCAACTGGCAGAAGCAAAACTGAGTGTTAAAATAAATCAGATTGTGGGTTCAATTATCTAAACAAGTGAAGATAGTATAGGGAAAAATTATGAATTTGAAGGAAAATATATTTTATGCAATTAATATTCTATTTTTAAGAAGCAAATGATAAAAAAAATCGAATTTTTAATCATTTATCTACAAAGGAGTTATATAAAGCCAACTTATCTTCATAAGTGTTACATACACAAAAGGGCTATCTAAATCTACATTATTAAAGAAAAAATTATACCAAATTGATCTCCAAGGTTGATTGATTTTCATGATATTTCTAATTTTTGATAATATAACTTTCATATAACATATCCAAGTAGCTCTTGAGTTATCCACAGTACCATAGTCTACAGTTATTCTTACTGTGCTTAAAAAATGTAATAGGCACGGATCAAGCCCTTGCTTTTGAAATGCCACTGGACTTCTGGATATTCCCTTAAGTTAAAGACCAAAAGCAAAGTAACTATTCTACTTTAAAGCAGTTGCTCAAAGATTTTAAGACATTCACTATCTATATTCAGTTTACAGGAAAGAATTAAGTTTTCTGAATCTTAAAAAAATCTACTTCTGAAAGTGAAATTCTGGCTTGTCTGTTGACCATAAATAGAAAGGCTCTAAATTAAAGCTCCCTTTACTGTTTTCTTCCCAGCATAGGCCATGATCATTGCTTTCACACCAGACACGATCTCCTGTCTGGTGTATTGCTGGTCATTCTTTGTACCACCATAGGGGGACCACCTGCATGACAACATGGAGGGACAAAACAACACCCTCTGCTGGTTCAGCATCATGGACTTCAAAGCAGAAGCAAGGAAAATCCATACATTAGGCTTAGTAACCATACCTCATGCAGGTAAGTTCTGTTTACAGGTGTTTAAAAATGCATTTCATCTTTTGTAAGACTTTTATTGTAATATAATTCTGTTTGATATCACAGTTGCAAGAGGGTTTTTTTTTTTCTAGTTTTCTTTTCAGATAAACTTTAAAAAGGAAAAGATATAAAAGTTAATACAGACTAGGGTTAGAAAATTCAAACCAAACCATAAAGCAACATTTTAAAATGAGAGTTTCAAGTGAGTACAGGGAGATGTGTCCAGGAGAAAACTCTTTTTTTTTTCTCTATTTTATATTTTAGTGCTTTATTTTGTATTAAAAAAGTTTCTTTTTTTTTCTTTTTCTCTTTTGAAATTTTTTTTTACTGAGTAATAGTCATTTTATAGTGTTGTGTCAAATTCCAGTTTAGAACACAAGTTTCAGTTATACATGAACATACATATATTCATTGTCACTTTTTTTCACTGTGCAGGAGAAAACTCTCATATGTTAGAAATGAAGAAACTCTTAAGAGTTCCAAAAAGTAAGATGATTCAATTATTATGAGAAATGTGTTATTTAAGCACACCCTGATGATCCTGAATGATGACAAACTAGCACAGTCACTTAACAAAGCAACACAAAGACAAACAATGTAACCTGGTAACCACTAGTTTGTTCTCTACAAGTCTGTTTCTTTTGTTATATTCACTAGTTTATACTTTGTTGTATTTTTTAGATTCCACGTATAAGTGATATCATACAGTATTTGTCTTTCTCTGTCTGCCTCATTTCACCAAGCATAATACCCTGCAAGTCCATCCATGTTGTTGTAAATGGCAAATTTTCATTTTTTATGGCTGATTAGTATTCCATTGTATGTATGTGTGTGTGTATATATGTATCTATATATATATACCAAGGATCAAATGTTAGTTCCATTTTTAGCTTTTTGAGGAACCTCCATACTGTTTTCTACAATGGCTACACCAATTTACATTCTCACCAACAGCATATGAGGGATTACTTTTCTCCATATCCTTGCCAACATTTGTTATTTGGGTTCTTATAGATGACCATTCTGACAGGTGAAAGGTGATGCCTAATTGTGGGTTTGATTTGCATTTCTCTGATTATTAGTGGTGGTGAGCATTTTTTCATGTGCTTGTTGGTCATCTGTATGTCTTATTTGGCAAAATGTCTATTCAGGTCTCCTGCCTATTTTTCAATTGAGTTGTTATACAAATATAATTTATAATGATATATGTAACAAACATAAAAGCTCCTAAATATATGAAGAAAACTTTGACAAAATTGCAGGGAGAAGTAGACAGCTCTACAATAATAGTAGGAGACATCAATAACACACTTTCAATAATAGGTAGAACAACAAGACAGAAGGTCAATAAGGAAATAGTTGGCTTGAACAACATTATAGATCAGTTGAATCTAAAGGATATATATATAGAAAACTTCACTTCACAAAACAACAAAACACATTGTTCACTAATACATATGGAATATTCTCCAGGTTACACTATAAGTCAGGCCACAAAAATGTCTCAATAAATTTAAAAAGATTGAAACCATACAAATAATCTTTTAAATCAAAATGGAATGAAACTAGATATCAGTAGCAGAAAAAAACTGGGAAGATGCACTATTGTGAGGAATTAACACCCTTAAACAACCCATGGATCAGACAAGGAACCATAAGAAAATTTAGGAAAACTGAGTCAAATGAAAATGAAAACTTAGCATACAGAACTTAGGGATTCTGCAAAAGTAGTACTAAGAAGGAAATTTATACCTGCAAATGCTTATATTAAAAAAAGAACAATTCCCAAATCAACAATTTACAACTTAAAAACTAAAAAAGAACAAACTAAATGCAAAACTAGTGGCAGAAATTTAAAAAAAAGATTCAAGCAGAGATACTCAATATGAGAATAGAAAAGCTACAGAGAAAAATCAATAAAACCAAGAGTTGCTTTATTGAAAACATAAACAAAATTGACAAACTTTTTGCTAGGTTGACTATGGAAAAAGGAAACAGACTCAAATAACTAAAATCATAAATGAAAGAAGGGATATTACAATAAATTTTACAGAAATAAAAAGTATTATAAAAGCATTATGAAAAATTGTACACCAAAAATTTGGATATCTCAGATGAAATGGACAAATTCCTAGAATCACAAAACCTACCAAGACTGAACCATAAAGAAATAGAAAATCTAAACATCCAAAACTAGTTAGGAGATTGAATCAATCATCAAAAGACTTCCAACAAATAAAAGCTCAGGGCCAGAAGACTTCACTAGTGAAGTCTACCAAACATTTACAGAGGAATTAACACTAGTTCTCCCCCAAACTCTTCCAAAAATTTGAAGAGGAGGGAGCATTTCCAGACTCATTTTATGCTGTCATCATTACACTGATACCAAATCCTGACAAGGACACTATAAAAATTGCAGACCAATATCCCTGATGAAAATTCTCAAGAAAATATCAGCAGACAATTTAACAGCACGTTTGTAAGTATTATACACTGTGACCAAGTGGAATTTATTCCTGGAATGCAAGAATGGTTCAACATACAAATATTAATCAATTTAATATACCACAGTAGCAGAATAAAGATGAAGGGAACCCTTGATCATCTCAATTTATGCAGGAAGAGCATTTGACAAAATTTAACACCTTTTAATTATGTAAACCCTTAACAAACTAGGAATAAAAGATAACTACCTCAACATAATAAATGATACATATGAAAAGCCCACAGCTAATATACTCAATGGTGAGGCTGAGGGCTTTCCCTCTAAGAAAGCTTAATAAAGAGACTAAATTCTTCACAAGGAAATTCACAAAATACAATTAAATAGAATAATATTCAAGATTCTCTATATTTTCTTTATAGACCAAAAATAAAAAACAAACCCCAACGCAAAAAACTTACACCAGGAACATAATGATAAGAGTCCCTGGTTGAGGACAGCAATGAACAGGAGACTACAGTAGACAGGCGACTAGATTGTATAGTAGGAAATATTTAGAACCATTACATAAAATTTATATTAGTCAATAGACACATAAGTCAATGGAACAGAATAGAAAACCCAGAAATAGCCCCCACCGAAGAACAGGAAACTGATTTTTGACAAAGATACAAAAAGCAACTTTTGAAAAGTCTTTTCAACCAAAGGTACTGGGACAATTGGATATGCATAGAAAAAAATGAACCTTGACCTAAGTCTTACACCTTATGTAAAAATAACTCAAAATGAATCATAGAACTTCATGTAAAACATAAATATATCTAGAAACACATACTTTGATTTCTCAGCATGTTTCCTAGAGAAAGTTTCAAATTAAGGCAGTTTGTGCTGGAAAGTTGATTTGGAGTGATTGCTCCCCTTATGTACATAGGTAAGCCTGTCATCCTAACAAAGAAAGTCTGTTTCCAACAAGGTAGTTGAAGGACAGCTTCCAACACATTCAGATCCCAGATTGGAACATGTGGAGAAGCGTTCATTCAGCTAGCCAGAATAGGCATGGTATATCCAGAAACAATTACCCTGAAATAAAAATCAAGTTCTGTAGAGATGGCTTGAAGCTAAAGGAGGTTTGAGCTGGAAAACCGAGTTAGATAGAGTGCCTCTCATTATGTATTTAGGAAGGCCTGTCAACATAACACAACAAATTTTTGTTCCCAACATGGTAGGTGAATAACAGCTTGCACACACATTTGGATCAAAAAATGGACCATGTGGGAAAGCCTTCATTCAGCTAGACTGAAAGTGAAGGGTACAAGTATAAACAATGTGAATTCTCAGCAAGTTTCCAAGAGCTGGTTTCAAGGGAGAGGAAGTTTGTGCTGAAAAACCAAGATGGAGTGAGTGTCTCCCCTTATATATATAGGTAGGCCAGTGTCACTAACCCATAAACTAGGTGTTACCAACAGGGTAGTTGAAGGACGGCTTCCACAGACAATCAGATCCCAGAATTGAACATGTGTAGAACCGATCATTCATCTAGCACAAAGGACAAGGGTACATCTAGAAACACTTACCCTGATTTCTCAGCATGTTTCCTAAAGACAGTTTCAATGTAATGGCAGTTTGTGCTTGAAAACCGTGTTGGAGCGAGTGACTCCACTTTTATATACAGGTAGGCCAGTGCACCTAACCCAGAAACTCTGTGTTCTCAACAAGGTAGGTGAAGGAGAGCTTCCACACACATTAGGATCCCATAATGGAACATATGCAGGAGCATTCTGTAATTTAGCAGAAAGGGCAAAAGTACATTGAGAACGCTTGCCTTGATTTCTCAGCATGTTTCCTAGAGCAGGTTCCAAGGAAAAGGCAGTATGCCCTGGAAAACAGAGCTGGAATATGTCCTGCCATATATATATATATATATATATATATATATATATATATATATATATAGGCTTGTGTCCACAACCTAGGAACTGTGTGTTCCAAACAAGGTAGTTGAAGGACGGTTTCTAAACACATTCAGATCCCAGAATGGGACATATGCTGAAGAGTTTATTCATCTAGCACAAAGGGCGAGGATACATCTAGAAACAATTATCCTGATTTCTCAGCATGTTTCCTAGTGATGGTTTCAATGTAAAGGCAGTTTGTGCTCAAAAACCATGTTGGAGCAATTGAATCTGCTTATATATATATAGGCAGGCAAGTGCCCCTAAACCAGAAACTCTGTGTTCCCAACAAGGTTGTTGAAGGACGGCTTCCACACACATTTGGATACCAGAATGGAACATGTGGAAACGTTCATTCATCTAGCACAAAGGACAAGGGTACATCTACAAACACTTACCCTGAATTCTCATCATGTTTCCTCAAGCCGTTTCAAGGTAAAGGCAGATTGCTCTGGAAAACTAAGTTGGAGCATGTGCCTCCCATTATATATAAAGGTAGGACAGACCCCCTAACCCAGAAACTCTGTTTTCCCAACATGGTAGTTACATGACAGCATCCACACACTTTGGGATGTCGGAATGCAACATGTTGAGATGTGTTCATTTATCTAGCACAAAGCACAAGGGTTCATCTAGAAACACATACCCTGGTTTCTCTGCATGTTTCCTCCAGCCGATTTCAAAGTAAAGGCTGTTTGCTTTGGATAACAGTTGGAGAGAGTGCCTCCCTTATATGTACAGGTGGGCCAGTGCCACTCACCGAGAAACTTTGTGTTCATATAAATGTAGCTGAAGGAAGGCTTCCACACACAGATGAATCTCAGAATGTTACATGTGAAGAAGAGTTCATTCACGTAGCACAAAAGAAAAGGGTACATCTAGAAGCAATTACCCTCATTTCTCAGCATGTTTCCTGAAGCTGGTTTCAAAGTAAAGCCAGTTTGCTCTGTAAAGCCGAGTTGGAGCAAGTGACTCCCCTTTAATATATAGGCAGGCCAGTGCCACTAACCGAGAAATTCTGTGCTCAGAACAAGGTATGTGAATGAAGGATTCGACACACATTTGGATACCAGAATGAATCATGTAGGGAAGTGTTCATTCACCGAGCACAAAAGGCAAGATTACATCTAGAAACACTTACCCTTTCTCATCATGTTCCTTGAGCTGGTTTCAAGGTAAAGGCAGTTTGTGCTGGAATACCGAGTTGGAGTGTGTTCTTCACTTATATATAAAGTTTGGCTAGTTCCACTAACCCAGAAACTATTTTCACAAAAGTGTAGGTGAAAGACTGCTTCTACACACTTTCAGATCCCAGAATGGAACAAGTGGAGAAGCGTTCATTCTTGCAGCAGAAAGCGCGTGGACATATCTAGAAACACCCTGAATTCTCAACATGGTTCCTAGAGAGGGTTTCAAAGTAAACGCAATTTTGCTGGAAAACTAAGTTGGAGAGAGTCACTCCCCTTTTTACATACAGAGGTAGGCCAGTGCCTCTAAACCAGAAACTCTGTGTTCTGAACAAGGTAGGTGAAAGTTGCCTTACACACACACATTCGGATGCTAGAATGGAACATGTGGAGAAGCTTTCTTTCAGCTAGCACAAAGGGCAAATGTACATCTAGAAACAACTACCTTGACTTCTCAGCATGCTTCCTAGAGTGGGTTTCAAGGTAAAGGCAGTTTGCTCTGGAAAACCAAGTTAGAGTGAGTGCCTCCCCTTCTATAAATAGGTAGGCCAATGCAACTAACCGAAAAACACTGCATTCAGAATAAAGTAGGTGAAAGGCTGCTTCCAATCACAGTCTGATCCCAGAACTAAAGATGTGCAAAAGTGTTCATTCATCAAGCAGAAAGTGCAAGAGTACCTCTAGAAACACCTACCCTGATTTTTCAGCATGATTTCTAGGGATGGTTTCAAGGTAAACACAGTTTGTGCTGGAAAAACGAGTTGGAGTGATTCACTCCACTTTTATTACAGGTAGACCATTACTCCTAACCCAGAAACCCTTTTTTCCCAACAAGGTAGGTGAAGGGTGTCTTACACATACATTTGGATCCCAGAATGTGACAAGTGGAGAAGCATTCATTGAGCTAGCACAAAGGGCAAGAGTACTTCTGAAAATACTAACCATGATTTCTCAGCATATTTCCTAGAGCAGGTTTCAAGATAAAGGCTTTTGTACTGGAAAACCAAGTTGGAGCGATTGTCTCCCCTTACATATATAGGTAGGCCAGTGTCACTAACCGAAAAACTGTGAGCTACAAACAACACAGGTGAAGAATGACTTCCACACACATTTGGATCCCAAAATGGAACATTAGGTGAATCGTTCATTCATCTAGCACAAAGGGAAATGGTACATCTAGAAAGAGTTACCCTGATTTCTCAGCATGCTTTCTACAGTCAGTTTCAAGGTACAGGCAGTTTGCAATGGAAAACTGAGTTGGAATAAGTACCTCCCACAATATACTTAGGTTGGCCAGTGCCCCTAACCGAGAACCTCTGTGTTCCTAACAAGCTAGGTAAAGGACAGCTTCCACACACATTCAGTTCCCAGAATGGAACATGTGGAAAAGCATTCATTCATCTAGCACAAAGGGCAAGTGTACATCTGGAAACACTTACCCACATTTCTAAGCATGTTGCCTAGAGTAAGTTTCAAGGTAAAGGCAGTTTGCACTGGAAAACTGAGTTGGAGTATGTGCCTCCCCTAATATATATAGGGAAGCCAGTGCCCCTAAACCAGAAACTCTGTGTTCGGATCAAGGTATGTGAATCACGGTTTCTGCACACATTAGGATCACAGAAGCATTCTTTCATTCTAGTAGAGTGGGCAAGGTTACACGTGGAAATACTTTGCCTGATTTCTCAGCATGTTTCATCAAGCCAGTTTCAAGGTACTGGTTGTTTGCACTGGAAAATTGAGTTGGAGTGAGTGCCTCCTCATATATATAAGTAGTCTAGTGCCCTTAATACTGAAACTCTGTGTTCTGAACAAGTTATGTGAGGAGGGCTTGCACACACATTCGAATGTCAGAATGGAAAATTTGGAGAAACATTCATTTATCTAGCACAGAGAGCAAGTGTACATCTAGAAACAATTACCCTGATTTCTCAGCATGTTTCCTATAGTCAGTTTCAAGGTAAAGGCAGTTTGTGCTAATAAATGACTTGGAGTGAGGCTCTCCCCTAATATATATAGGTAGGCCAGTGACTCTAACCCAGTAACTCTGTGTTCACAACAAGTTTTGTGAAGATTGGCTTACGCACACATTCGGATCCCAGAATGGAACATGACGAGAAGCATTCGCTAACGTAGCTCAAAATGGAAAGATATATCTTGAAATACATACCCTGCTTCTCTGAATGTTTCCTTGAGCCGGTTTCAATGTAAAGGCAGTTTGTGCTGGTAAGTCGAGTTGGATCGAGTGCCTTCCCTTATATATACAGTTTGGCCAGTGCCCCTATCCCAGAAACTCCACGTTAACAACAAGGTAGGTGAAGGACTGCTTCCACACAGATTAGAAACTCAAAATGGAACATGTGAAGAAGCGTTCATTCATCTAGCACAAGGGGCAGGTGTACATCTAGAAACCCTTATCCTGATTGCTCAGCATGTTTCCTGGAGCAGGTTTCAAGAGAAAGGCAATTTGTGCTGGAAAACCGAGTTGGAGAGAGTGCATACTCATAGGTATGTAAGTAGAGTTTTTCCCCAACCACAGACAGTCTGTGTTTCCAACAAGCTAGGTGAAGGATGGCTTCCAAACACATTCGGATCCTAGAATGGATCATGTGAAGAGGTGTTCATTTGTCTAGCATACAGGGCATAGGTATAACTAGAAACAGTTACTATGATTTCTCAGCATGTTGCCTAGTGACATTTCCAAGGGAAAGGCAGTTTGTGCTGGAAAACAGAGAAGGAATGAGTGACTCCAAACAGGTATGTAAGTAGTGTAGTTCCCCTAACGCAGAAACTCAGTGTTCCCAACAAGCAAGTCGTAGATGGCATTCACACACATTCAGATTCCAGAGTGGAGCATGTGGAGATGCGTTCATTCATCTATCGTACAGGTAATGGTTATATCTAGAAACACATACTCTGATTTCTCAATATGTTTCATAGAGCCGATATCAAAGGAATGCCCATTTGTGCTGGAAAACTGACTTCGGTCCAGTGCCTGCCCACATATATGTAAATGGCGTTGCTCTCCTTACCCAGAAACTCTGGGTTCCCAACAGGCTAGTTGAAGGATTGCTTCAAAATATGTTGGGAACTAACATTGGAGTATGTGGGTATGAGTTAATTCAACTAGCATACATGGCATGGGTATATCTAGAAACACTTATCTGATTTCTCAGCATCTTTCCTAGAGCCGTTTTCAAGGGAAAGGCAATTTGCACAGGAAAACCGAGTTGGAGTATGTGCCTTCATATAGATTTGTAAGAAGTGTAAATCCCTGAACACAGAAATCTGTGTTCCCAACAATCCAGATGAAGGACGTCTTCCACAAACATTCAGATCCCAAAATGAACCATGTGGAGATGCCTTCATTCATCCAGCATACAGGGCATGAGTCCATGTAGAAACACTCTCTGAATTCTCAGCGTTTATCCTAAAGCCGGTATTAATTGAAAGACAGTTTGCGCTGAAAAAACGAGTTACAGCGTGTGCCTACCCATAAATATATAAGTAGTGTAATTCCCCTAAGACAGAAACTCCATGTCCCCTACAAGCTAGGTGAAGGATGGCTTCCATGTACATTCGGATCCCAGAGTGGAGTATGTGGAGAGACACTCCTTCATCTAGCATACAGGGCATGAATATGTCTAGAAACACTTACTCTGATATCTCTGCAAGTTTCATACAGCCAGTTTCAAGCAAAATTATTTTGTGCTGGAAAACACAGTTGGAGCCAGTTCCTTCCCATAGATATGTAGGTAGATTACATCCCCTAGAACAGAAACTGTGATCCCAGCAATCTAGGTGAAGGATGGCTTCCACACACATTCTGATCCCAGAATGTAGTATGTGGAGAGGCGTTCATTCATCTAGCATACAGGGCATGGGTACATCTAGAAACACTCAGCATGTTCCCTAGAGCTGGGTTCAGGGGAAATGCAGTTTGCACTGGAAAACTGAGTTGTAGTGGGTGCCTCCACATAGGTATGTAAGTAGCACAGTTCCCCTAATACAGAATCTCTGTGTTACCAACAAGCTAGGTGAAGGACAGCTTCCAAATACATAGGGATCTAAGAATGGAATATGTGGGGAGGCATTCATTCAACTAGCATACATAACATGGATATATCTAGAAACACTTACTCTCATTTCTCAGCATATTTCATAGAGCCGTTTTCAAGGGAAAGGTGGCTTGCAATGGAAAACTGAGTGGAGCGAGGGCCTTTCCATAATAATATAAGTAGTGTAGATATCCTAACCAATAAACTATATGTTACCAACAATCTAGGTAAAGAACTACTACCACACACTTTCGAATCACAGAATGGAGCATGTGGAAAGGCATTCATTCATCTATCATACAGGGTATGAGTACATCTAGAAACACTTACTCTGATTCCTCAGCATGTTTCTTAGAGCCAGTTTCAAGGGAAAGATAGTTTGCACTGGAAAACCGAGTTGGAGTGAGTGCTTCCCCATAGATATGTAAGTAGCATAGTTTCCCTAAGCCAGAAACTCTGTGTTCCCAACAAGCAAGGTGAAGGATGACTTCCAAATATATAGGGATCTAAGAATGAAGTATGTGGGGAGGCGTTTATTCAACTAGCATACATCACATGGGTATATCTAGAAACACTTACTCTCATTTCTCAGCATCCTTCATAGAGCCGTTTTCAAGGGAAAGGCAGTTTGCAATGGAAAACTGAGTGGAGGGTGTGCCTCTCCATAGGTATTTAAGTAGTGGAGTTCCCCTAAGATAGAAACTCTGTATTGCAAACAAGCTAGGTGAAGGATGGCTTCCACACACATTCAGATCCCAGAATGGAGCATGTGGAAAGGCATTCATTTATGTAGCATTCAAAGTATGAATATATCTAGAAACACTTACTCTGATTTACCAGCATGATTCCTAAACCCGATTTTAAAGGAAAGGCATTTTGCACTGGAAAACTGATGTGGAGCCAGTGCCTCCCCATAGGTATGAATATAGCTGAGTTCTCCTAACACAGAAATTCTGTGTTCCCAACAAGCTCAGTGAAGGAAGTCTTCCACAGCCATACAGATCCCAGAATGGAGCACGGCAAGATCAATTCATTCATCTAGCCTACAGGTCATGGGGACATATAGGAACACTTACTCTGACCATTCATCATGTTTTCTAAAACAGGTTTCAAGGGAAAGGCTGTTTGCTTTGGAAAACCTGGTTGGATCAAGTGCATGCCCATAGGTATATAAGTAGCCTAGTTCCCATAACACAGAATGTATATGTTCATAACAAGCTAGGTGAAGGACAGCTTCCACACACATTCGGATCCCAAAATGGAGCATGTGGAGAAGCGTTCATTCATCTAGTATACAGGGCATGGGTACATCTAGAAACATTGATTTCTCAGCATGTTTCCAAGAGCCGGTTTCAAAAGAAAGGAAGTTTGCCCTGGAAAAGCGAGTTGGAGTAATTTTCTCCCCATTGATATGTAAGCAGAGTAGATCCCCTAACACAGGAACTTAGAGTTCTCAATAAATTAGATGAAGAACAGCTGCCACACATATTCAGATCCCAGAATGGAGCATGTAGAGAGGCGTTCATTCATCTATCATACATTTAATTGTTATATCTAGAAACACATACTCTGATAACTCAAGATGCTTCTTAGTGCTGATGTCAAAGTAAAGGCCGTTTGCCCTGGAAAACTGAGTTCGAACGAGTTCCTGCCCACAGATATGTAAGTGGCGTTGTTACCCTAACACAGAAACTCTGTGTTCCCAACAAGTTAGGTGAAGGATTGTTTCCAAATATATTGCAATCTAAGAATAGAGGATGTGGGGAGGCATTCATTCAAATAGCATACATGGCATGGTTATATATAGAAACACTTACTCTGATTTCTATGCATCTGTCCTAGAGCCGGTTCGAAGAGAAAGACACTTTGTGCTGGAAAACCGTGTTGAAGCAACTGCCTCCCTATAGGTATGTAAGTAGTGTAGTACCCCTAACACAGAAACTCTGTGTTAACAACAAGTTAGGTGAAGGATGGCTTCCACACACATTCAGATCGCAGAAGAGAGCATGTGGAGAGACCTTCATTCATCTAGGATACAGGGCATGGGTACAAGTAGGAACAATTACCTTGAAATCTCAGCATGTTTCCTTGTGCTGGGTTAAGAGAAAGACAGTTTGCGCTGGGAAAAATAGTTGCGGGGTGCCTACACAATGGTATGTAAGTAGCGTAGTTCCCCTAACCCAGAATCTATGTTTTCCCAACAAGCTAGGTGAAGGATGGCTTCTTCAAATACTCGGATACCATAATGGAGCATGTGGAGAGGTGTTCATTCATCCAGTGTATAGGGAATATGTACATCTAGAAACACTTATTATGACTTCTCAGCATGTTCCCTAGTGTCAGTTTAAAGGGAAAAGCATTTTGTGCTGGAACACCAAGTTGGGGCGAGTGAATACCCATAGGTATGCAAGTAGTATAGATCCCCTAGCCCAGAAACTCTGTGTTACCAACAATCTAGGTGGAGGACAGCATCCACACACATTCAGATCCCACAATGGAGCATGTGGAGATGTGTTCTTACATCTAGCATACAGGGCATGGGCACATCCAGAAACCCTTACTCTGATTTCTCAGCATGTTTCCTGGAGCCAGTTTCAAGGGAAAGGCAATTTCCATTGGAAAACCAAGCTGGAGTGAGTGCATGCCCATAGGTGTGTATGTAGCATAGATGCCCTAGCCCAGTAACTCTGTGTTCCCAACAAGCTAGGTGAAAGATGGTGTCCACACACTTTCAGATCCCAGAATGGAGCATGTGGAGAGGCGTTCACTAATCTAACCTACAGGAAATGGTTATCTCTAAAACACATACTCTGATTTCTCAGCATGTTTCCTAGAGCCGTTTTCAAGTTTAAGGCAGTTTGTGCAGGAATACTGAGTTAGAGTGAGTGCCTCCCTATATATATGTAAGTAGTTCAGTCCCCTAACACAGAAACTCTCTGTTCCCTACAAGACAGTTGAAGAATGGCTTTTACACACATTCGGATTGCAGAACGAAACATGCAGAGAGGCATTCACTCATTAAGCAAACATTTCTTGGGTATATCTAGAAACATATACACTGATTTCTCCGCATGTTTCCTAGTGCCTTTCTTAAAGGACAGGCAGTTTGCCCTGGAAAACTGAGTTCGAGCAAGTGCTTCCCCATAGATATTTATGTGGCATTTTTCCTGTAACACAGAAAATCTTTGTTCTCAGAAAGCTAGGTGAACTATGGCTTCCAAACACATTTGGGTCCCATTACGGAGCATGTGGAAATGCGTTCTTACATCTAGCATACAGGGCACGAGTATTTCTAGAAACAATTACTCTGATTTCTCCGCATGTTTCCTAGGCCCGATTTCCAAGAAAGGAGTTTTATGCTGGAAAACAGACTTGGTGTCAGTGCCTCATCATTGATAGGAATTTAGCTTAGTTCTCCTAACACAGAAACTCTGTGTTCCCAACAAGCTAGGTGAAGGAGGTCTTCCACATTCATACGCATCCCAGAATGGAGCATGGGGAGAGCCATTGAATCGTCTATCATAAACAGCATGGGTACATGTAGAATCACTTACAATGAATTTTCAGTATGTTTTCTAGAACATGTTAAAAGGGAAAGGCACTTTGGCTGTAAAACTGAGATTGGTCAGTGCATGCCTATAGATATATAAGTAGCATAGTTTTCATAACCGGAATCTCCATGTTGCCAACAAGCTAAGAGAAGGATGGCTTCCACAAACATGCAGATTCTAAAATGAAGCATGTGGAGAGGCATTGTTTCATCTAGCTTACAGATGCATATAGATGCAGCAAAGACTCTCTACTTTTTCCATTCTCAGATCTGAATGTGTGTGGAAGCCTTTCTTCAAATACTTGTTGGGAACACAGTTTCTCCTTCAGGGATATAACACTACTTCCATATCTATTGGGAGGCACTCTCTCCAACTCGGTTTTCTAATGCAAAATGCATTTCCTTGCAAACTGGCTCTTGGTAACATGTGGAGAAATCAAAGTAAGTGTTGTGAGATGTACCCAGCCCCTGATGCTAGATGCAGCAACGCCTCTATCCTTGTTCCATTCTCAGATCTGAATGTGTGAGGAAGCCGTCCTTGACCTTCCTTGTTGGGAACACAGACTTTCTGTTTGCAGGGAAGTACACTACTTCCATGTGTATTGGGAGATACATGCTCTAACTGCTTTTACAGCAGAAACTGCCTTTTCTTGCAAACCAGCTCTATGAAACATGCTGAGAGATCACAGTCAGTGTTTCTAGATGTCCCCCAGCACTTAATTCTAGATGCAGCAATGCCACTCTCCCTGTTCCATTCTCAGATATGAATGTGTGTTGCAGCTGTCCTTCAACTAGCTTGTTGGGAACACAGACTTACTGTTTGAGAGGAAACATGCTAATTACATATCTATTGGGAGGCTTTCACTCCTACTCGGCTTTCCATTGCAAACTGCCTTATGTTGCCAACATGTTCTAGGAAAAATGTTGAGAGATCACAGTCATTCTTACTTGGTGTCCCCCAGCCCTTAATGCTAGATGCAACAATGCCTCTGTCCTTGTTCCATTCTCAAATCCGGATGTGTATGGAAGCAGCCCTTCACCTACCTTGTTGGGAACATAGACATTCTGCTTGAGGTGAACTGCACTATTTACATATATATGGGGAGGCCCTCGCTCCAACTCGGTTTACCAGTGAAAACTGTCTTTCCTTGTAAACTGGCACTAGGAAACATGCTGAGAAATGACAGTCATTCTTCCTACATGTCCCACAGCCCTTGATGCTTGATGCAGCAATGCCTCTCTCCTTGTTCCATTCTCAGATCTGAATGTGTATGGAAGCCATCCTTCATTTACCTTGTTGAGAACACAGAGTTTCTGCTTAAGGGGAACTATGTGACTTACATATCTCTTGATAGACACTCGCTCATACTCAGCTTTCCCATGCAAGTGGCCTTTCCTTGCAAAGGGGATCTAGGAAGCATGCTGATATATCTGAGTCAATGTTTCTAGATGTCCCCCAATCCTTGATCTAGATGCAGCAACACCTCTCGCCTTGTTCCATTCTCAAATCTGAATGTGTTGGAAGCCTTCCTTCACCTTCCTTGTTGGGAACACAGATTTTCAGTTTGCAGGAAACTATGTGACTTACATAGCTATTCAAAGGGACTCACTCCTACCTGGTTTTCCAGCGCAAAATACTTTCCTTGCAATCCAGATCCAGGATACATGCTGAGAGTCAAAGTCAGTGTTTCTTGCTGTCCTCCAGCCCTTGATGTTAAATGCAGAAACACCTCTCTCCTTGTTCCATTCTCAGGTTTGAGTGTGTGAGGAAGCCTTCCTTCAGCTACCTTGTAGGGAACAAAATTTCTGCTTGAGGGAAAATATGTGACCTAAATATCTATGTGGAAGCCATCACTGGAAATCGATTTTCAGTCCAAACTACCTTTCCTTGTAAACTGGCTCTAAGAAACATGCTGATATATCAGAGTCAGTGTTTCTAGATGTCCCGCAGCCCTCGATGCTAGATGCAGCAACGCCTCTCTCATTGTTCCATTCTCAGATCTTAATGTGTGAGGAAGCCGTCCTTGACCTTCCTTGTTGAGAACACAAAGTTTCTGCTTGACACTACTACCATATTGATTGGGAGAGACTTGCTCCAACTGGCTTTCCATTGGAAATTACTTTTTCTTGCAAACCGGCTCCAGGAAACATGCTGAGAAATCACAGTCAGTGTTTCTATATGTTCCCCACCACATGATGCTAGATGCAGTAATGCCTGTCTCCTTGTTCGGGTCTCAGATTTGAATGTAAGTGGAAGCCGTCTTCACTAACTTGTCGGGAACACTGAATTTCTGCTTGAGGGGAACTATGTGACTTACATATCTAGGGGGAGGCCCTTATTCCAACTCTCTTTTCCAGTGGAAACTGCCTTTCCTTGCAAAACGACTCTAGGAAACATGCTGGTATATCAAAGACAGTGTTTCTAGAAGTTCCCCAACCTTGATGCTCGATGCAGCAAAACCTCTCTCCTTGTTCCATTCTCAGATCTGAATGTGTGTGGAAGCACTCCATCAAATAAATTGTTGGAACACAGAGTTTCTGCTTGAGGGGAACTATGTGACTTAAATCTCTATGGGCAAGCCCTTGCTGCAACTTGATTTTCCAGTGCAAAGAACCTTTCCTTGCAAACCAGCTCTAAGAAACATGCTGAGAGATCACAGTAAGTGTTTCTAGATGTCCTGCAACCCTCAATGCTAGATGTAGTATACCTCTCTTCTTATTCAATTTTCAGATCTAAATGTGTTTGGAAGCCATCCTACAAATACCTTGTTGGGAATACAGACATTCTTCTTGAGGTGAACTATACTACTTACATATCAATTGGGAGGCACTCGCTCCTACTCAGTTTTCCCACGCAAACAGCCTTTCCCTGCAAACCGACTCTACAAAGCATGCTGAGATAACACAGTCAGTGTTTTTAGATGTCCCCAGGCATTGATGCTATATGCAGCAACACCACTTGCCTTATTAGATTCTCAGATCAGAATGTGTGTGGAAGCATTCCTTCACCTACCTTGTTGGGAACACTTAGTTTCTGCTTCAGGGGAACTACACGACTTACATTTCTAGGGGTAGGCCCTCGCTCCAACATGCTTTTCCCATGGAAACTGCCTTTCCTTGCAAACCGGCTCTATGAAACATGCTGAGAGGTCGCAGTCAGTGTTTTTAGATGTTCCCCAGCCCTTGATGCTAGATGCAGCAGAGCCACTCTCCTTGTTCCATTCTCAGATCTGAATGTGTGTGGAAGCCGTCCTTCCCTTAAGTTGCTGTGAACACTGAGTTTCTGCTTGAGGGGAACTATGCTAGTTACATATGTGTGGGGAGGCACTTGATCAAATTCGCTTTTCTAGCTTATATTGCCTTTTCTTGGAACCCAGCATTAGGAAACAAATTGAGAAATCACAATCAGTGATTCTGGATATCCCCTAGCCCTTGATTCTACATGGAGTAACGCCTCTCTCCTTGTTCAATTCTGAGATCTGAATGTGTGTGAAAGCTGTCATTCACCTACCTTGTTGGGAATATAAACTTTCTTTTTGAGGTGAACCACACTACTTTCATATCTATGGGGAGTCACTCGCTCCAACTCAGTTTTCCATTGCAAACTGCCTTTCCTTGAAAACCAGGTGTAGGGAACATGCTGAGAAATTACAGTGTTTCTAGATGTCTCCCAGCCCTTGATTCTAGATGCAGCAATAACTCTCTCCTTGTTTCATTTTCAGCTCTGAATGTGATTGGAAGCTGTCCTTTACCTACCTTGTTGGGAACAGCGAGATTCTGCTTGAGGGGAACTATGCAACTTACAAATCTATTGGAAGATACTCGCTCCAACTCGGCTTTCCTTTGCAAATTGCCTTTCCTTGCAAACAGGATCTAGGAAAAGTGCTGAGCATTCACAGTCATTGTTTCTTGGTGTCACCCAGCACTTAATGCTACATGCAGCATTGCCTCTCTCATTGTTCTATATTCAGATCAGAATGTGTGTGGAAGTTGTGCTTCCCCAACCTTGTTGGGAACACAGTTTCTGCTTGAGGTAATCTATGCTACTTACATATCAAAGGGGAGGCACTCTCTCCAACACCGTTTTCAAGCAAACTGCCTTTCCTTGCAAGCCTGCTCTAGGAAACATGCTGAGATATCACAGTCAGTGTTTCTAAAGGTCCCCCAGCCCTTGCTAGATGCAGCAACGTCTCTCCCCTTGTTTCATTCTCAGATCTGAATGTATGTGGAAGCCGTCCTTCACCTACCTTTTTGGGAAAACATAGTTTCTGCTTAAGGGGAAATGCGCTACTTATATATCCATGGGTAGTCACTTGTTCCAACTCAGTTTTCCAGTGCAAACGGCCTTTCCTTGCAAACCGGCTGTAGGAAACATGCTGAGAAATCACAGTCAGTGTTTCTAGATGTCCCCTAGCCCTTTAACCAAGATGCAGCAATGCCTCTCTCCTTGTTCCATTCTCAGATCTCAATGTGTGTGGAAGCTGTTATTCAACTACCTTGTTGGGAGCAGTGAGTGTCTGCTTGAAGGGAACTAGGCTACTTACATATCTATGGAGAGGCAATCACTCCAAATCATTTTTCCAGTGGAAACTGCCTTTCCTTCCAAACCAGCTCTAGTAAACATGATGAGAAATCAGTGAGTGTTTCCAGATGTCCCGCAGCCCTTGATGCTGGGTGGAGAAACACCTCTCTCCTATTTTTAATTCTCAGATCAGAATGTGTGTTGAAGCAGTCCTTCACCTACCTTCTTGGGAACACAGAGTTTCTACTTGAGGGGAACTACGCTAGTTACATATCCATGAGGAGGCCGTCACTCCAACTCGGTTTTCCAGTGCAAACTGCCTTTCCTTACAATCTGGCTCTAGGAAACATGCTGAGAAATCACAGTATGTGTGTCCAGATATTCCCCAGCCGTTGATACTACATGCAGCAACGCCTCTCTTCTTGTTCCATTCTCAGATCTGAATATGTGTGGAAATCGTCCTTATCCTACCTTGTTGGGAACACATAACTTATGCTTGAGGGGAACAAAGCAACTTACATTTCTACGGGAAGCAGCTCCTCCTACTCATTTTCCCAGCACAAACTGCCTTTCCTTCCAAAGTGACTCTAGGAAACATCTGAGAAATCACAGTCAGTGTTTATAGATGATGCCCAGCCCTTGATGCTAGGTGCAGCAATACCTCTGTTCTTGTCCCATTCTCAGATCTGAATGTGTGTGGAAGCCATCCTTCACCTACCTTGTTTGGAAAACCGAGTTTTTGATGAGGGGGTACTATGCTACTTACATATCTATGGGGAGGCACTCCAGCTCGGCTTTCCAGTGCACACTGACTTTACTTGGAAACCGGCTGAAGGAAACATTTTATTAAATCAGTGTCATTGTTTCTACTTGTAGCCAGGTCCTTTATGCTGGATGAATATGCCATTCTCCACATGCTCATATCTGAGATCTCAATGTGTGTGGAAGCTGTCCTTCAGGTTGTTTATTGTTAACACAGTGTTCCTGGGTTAACTGAACTATGCTACATAAATATCTGTGAGTAGGCACTTGCTGGTACTAAATTTTCCAGCGCAAACTGCCTTTCCCTGCAAACCGACTCTAGGAAACATGAGGGATCAGAGTAAGTATTACTAGATGTACACATGCCCTTTATGATAGAAGAAAGAACGACTCTCCACATGCTCCATTTTGGCATCTGAATATGTGTGGAAGCCGTCCTTCAACTACTTTGTTGGGAACATACGTGTTCTGAGTTAGGGGAATTACACTACTTACCTATATATATGGAGGCACTCGCTCCAACTAGGTTTTCTAATGCAAATGGCCTATCCCTTGAAACAGCTCTAGGAAATATGCTGAGAAATCAGACTAAGTGTTTCTATATATACCCATGCCTTTTATGCTAGATGAAAGAAGGGCATTCCAAATGCTCCATTCTGGGATCCAAATGAGTGTGGAAGCCTTCCTTCATATATCTTGTTGGGAACAGAGTTGTTCTGTGTTCTGGGAACTGCACAACTTAAATATCTATGGGGAGGCATTTCCTTCAACTCATATATCCAGAGCAAACAGCCATTCCCTTTAAAAAGGCTCTAGGAAACATGCTGAGAAATCACAGTAAGTTTTTCTAGATGTAACCATGCTCTTTATGCTAGATGAAATAGCACCTCTCCACATGCTCCATTTGGGATCTGAATGTGTGTGGAAGCTGCTCTCAAAAGTTTGTTGGTCACACAGTTGTTCTGTGTTAAAGGAGTTATGCTACTTACCTATTTATGTGGAGTGACTTACTCCAACTAGTTTTTCCTGCACAAGCTTCCTTTCCCTTGTAAACGGCCCTAGGAAGCATGCTGAGAAATCAGAGAACGTGTTTCTAGATATACCCATGCTCTTTATGCTAGATGAGAGAATGGCTATCCCCATGCTCCATTCTGGAATCCTAATGTGTGTGGAAGTTGTCCTTCATCCAGCTTTTTGGGAATACCAGGATTTATGTTAGGGGAAGTATTCTACTTAATTATCTATGGGGAGGCACTAACTCCAATACTGTTTTCCATCACAAACTGCCTTTCTGTTGAAACCGACTCTAGGAAACATGATGAAATAACAGAGAATTTGTTTCTAGATGTACCCAAGCTCTTTATAGTAGATGAAAGAATGCCTCTCCACATTCTCCATTCTGTGATCTAAATCTGTGTGGATGTGCTGCTAAATTTGTTTGTTTGGAACACATGTGTTTTGTTTTATGGGAACTACACTACTTACCTATCTATGAGGAGTCACTTGCTCCAAGATGTTTTTCCAGGCAAACTGCCTTTCCCGTGGAACCAACTGTAGAAAAGATGCTGAGAAATAAGTGTAATTATTTCTAGATGTAACCATGCCCTTTATGCTAGATGAAAGAAAGCCTCTCCATTTGCTCCATATTGGGATCCGAATATGTGTGGAAGCCGCCCTTCAACTAGCTTGTTGGAAACACAGGTGTTCTGTGTTAGGGGAACTAAGCTACTTACATTTCTATTGGGAGACACTCGCTCGAACTCGGTTTTGAATTGCAAACTGCCTTTCCCTTGAGACCGGCTGTGAGAAACATGCTGAGAAATCAGAGTAAGTGTTCATAGATATACCCATGACCTTTATGCTAGATGAAAGAATGCTTCTCCACAGCTCCATTCTGGGATATGAATATGTGTGGAAGCCTTCCTTCAAATATTTTGTTGGGAACACAGTGTTTTGAAATTTGCCGAACTACGCTACTTACATATGTATGGCGTGGCAATCACTCCAAATCGGTTTTGAAGTGCAAACTGCCTTTCCTTTAAAACTGGTTCTAGGAAACAGGCTGAGAATTCAGAGTGTTTATAGCTGTACAGATGCCCTTTGTGCTAGATGAAAGAATGCCAGTCCACGAGTTCCATATTTGGTTCGGAATATGTGTGCAAGCCATCCTTCACATAGCTTGTTCTTAACACATCGCTTCTGTGTTAAAGTAACTACATTACATTAATACATATGGAGGTGCAGGAGCTCCAACTATGTTTTCCAGCACAAACTGCTGTTCCATTGAACCCGGCTCTAGGAAACATGCTGAGAAATCTGAGTATTTGTGTTAGATGTACCCAATCCCTTTGTGCAAGATGAATGAACACTTCTCCACAAGTTCTATTCTGGGATCCAAATGTGGGTGTAAGGCCTCCTTCACCTAGCTTGTTATGAAGACAGAGTTCCTGCGTTGTGGGAACTACTCTACTTACAAACCTATATAGAGGCACTTGCTCCAACTCTGTTTTCCAGGCAAACTGCCTTTCCCTCGAAACCTGTTCTAGGAAACATGCTGAGAAATCAAAGTGTATCTAGATGTATACATTCCCTTTCTGCTAGATGAATTAACACCTCACCACATGTTCCATTCTGGAATATGAATGTCTGTGGAAGCCGTCCATCAACTATCTGGCTGGGAACACAGAGATTCTGAGTTAGGGGAACTACACAAGTTACATACATATTGGGAGGCAATAGCTCCAACTCGGTTTTCCAGGGAAAACAGCCTTTCCCTTGAAACCGGCTCCAGAAAACATGCTGAGAATTCAGAGTAACTGTTTCTAAATGTACACATGCCTTTCAGCTAGATGAATGAACGCTTCTCCGCATGTTCCATTCTGGGAACCGAATGTTGGGAAGACTTCCTTAATCTAGCTTGGTGGAAAACCATAGTTTCTGTATTAAAGGAACAATGTTACTTAGAGACCAATTGGGAGGCACTCACTCCTACACAGTTTTCCGGATCAAAATTCCTTTCCCTTGAAACCAGCTCAAGGAAACATGCTGGGAAATCAGAGTAATGGTTTTTAAATCTAATCATGCCCTTTATGCTACATGAATGAACGCCTCTCCACATGTTCCTATCTGGGATCCGAGTGTGTGTGGAAGCTGTCCTTCACTTAACTTGTTGGGAACACATATTTTCTGTGTTAGTGGAGCTTTACAACTTACAAGCATATGGGGAATCACACATTCCAACTTGCTTTTCCAGAGTAAACTGCCTTTCCTTTTAACCCGGCTCTGGGAAACACGCTGAGAAATCAGGGTAATTGTTTCTAGACGTACCCATGCCCTTTGAGCTACACGAAGGAACTCTTCTCCACACGTTCCATTCTGGTATCTGAATATGTGTGGAAGATATCTTTAACCAAGTTTGATGGGAACACATTGTTTCTGTGTTGGAGGAACTCGCTACCTACAGATTGATGGGAGGCACTCGCTCCAAAACTGTTTTCCTGCACAAACTACCTTTGTCTTGAAACAGGCCCTATGAAACATGCTAAGAATTCAGAGTCATTGTTTCTAAATGTACCAATCCTCTAAATGCTAGATGAACTTAATGCCTCTCTACATTTTTCATTCTGAGATCCAAATGTGTATGTAAGTTATTCTTCAACTAGTTTGTTGGGAACACAGAGTTTCTGTGTTAGGGGAATACTCTATTTACAAATCCATATGGAGGCACTCAGTCCAACTCGGTTTTCCAGTGCTATCTTCTTTCCCTTGAAACTGCTTCTAGGAAATATGTGGAGAATTAAGCCTAACTGTATCTTTAGATACCTATGCCCTTTATGCTAGAAGAAAGAACGAATCTCTACATGCTCCATTCTGGGATTCTAATGTGTGTGAAAGCCATCCTTCATTTAGCTTGCTTTGAACACAGGGTTTCTGTGGCATGAGAACTACACTACTTACATATCCATGGGGAGGCACTTGCTTCTAATCAGTTTTCTGGAGCAAACTGCCTTTCCTTTGAAACCGGCTGTAGGAAACATGCTGAGAAATCAGAAAATTTATTGCTAGATGTACCCATACTCTTTATGCTAAATGAAAGAACTCCTCTCCACATGCTTCATTTTGGGATCCGAATGTGTGTGGAAGTCGGCCTTAAACTTGCTTGTTTGGAACACAGGAATTCTGTGTTAGGGGAAGTATGCAACTTACCTATCTTTCGGGAGGCAATCGCTCCAAATTGGATTTCCAGTGCAAAGTGACTTTCCCTTGAAACCAACTCTAGGAAACATGCTGAGAAAGCAGAGTAAGTGTTCATATAAGACATCCTTCCCCTAGCTAGTGGGTAACACAGGATTTTGAGGTTAGCAGAACAATGCTACTTACATATCTTTGGGGAAGCACTGTCTCCAGCTCGGTTTTCCAGCACAAACTGCCTGTCCCTTGAAACCGCCTCTAGGAAACATGCTGAGAAAACAGAGTAAGTGTTTCTAGATGTACCCATGCCCTTTATGTTAGGTGAAAGAACACCTCCCTACATGCTCCACTCTGGGATCCGAATGTGTCTGGAAGTCTTCCTTCAAATAGCTTGTTGGGAAAACAGGTGTTCTGTGTTAGAGGAACTATGCAACTGACCTATCTGGAGGCACTCGCTCCAAATCTGTTTTTCAGTGCGAACTGCCTTTCTCTTAAAATTGGCTCTAGGAAACATGCTGAGTTATCAGGTAAGTGTTTCTAGATGTACCTATGCCCTTTATGCTAGATGAAAGAGTGCCTCTCCACATGCTCCATATAGGGATCCGAATGTGTGTGGAAGCTGTCCTTCAAATAATTTGTTGGGAGAAGATGGTTTCTGGGTTAGCCAAAGTAATCTACATATGTATCTATGGGGTGGCAGCGGCTCCAAGTCTGTTTAACAGTTCAAACTGCCTTTACCTTGAAACCGGCTCTAGGAAACATGTTAAGAAAAGAGAGTAAGTTTTTGTTGATGTAACCTTACCTTTTAAGCTAAATGAAAGAACTCCTATCCACATGCTCCATTCTGGGATGTGAATGTGTGGATGGTGTCCTTCACCTAGCTTTAATGAATCACAGTGTTTCTGTGTTAGGAGAACTACACTACTTACATATCTATGAGGAGGCAATTGCTCCAACTCTGTTTTCCAGCAAAAACTCCTTTCCTTTGATATCAGATCTAGCAAACATGCTGAGAAATCAGAGTAAGTGTTTTTTAGATGTACCAATGCCGATTCTGAAAGAAGAAAGAATGTATCTCCAAATGCTCCATTCTGGGATCCGAATGTGTGTGAAGCCGTCCTTCAACTAGCTTGTTGGTAACACATTGTTACTGTGTTAGGGGAACAACACTACTTACATATCTATTGGTAGTCACAGGTTCCAACTCGGTTTTCCAGTGCAAACAGACTTTCCCTTTAAACCGGCTCTAGGCAACATGCTTAGAAATCTGAGTAAGTGTTTCTAGATGTAAAATTTCCATTTCTGGTAAATGAAAGAATGCCTTTCCACATACTCCATTCTGGGATGTGAATGTGTGAGAAAGCCATCCTTTACCGAGCTTGATGGGAACACTGGATTTCTGTGTTAAGGGAATTATGCTACCTACATATCTAAAGGGAGACACTCGCTCTAACACAATTTTTACAGGGCAAAGCTCCTTGCCCTTGAAACCAGTTCTAGGAAACATGCTGAGAAATCAGAATAATTGTTTCTAGATATACCAATGCAGGGATAGGGATGTTCCTCAGCCTTCCCTGAGCCCACCTGTGGAGCACGGACCCAGGCGGAGAGCACAGCAGCAGAAAGCAGCAAAGCGACTGGCACCAGGAGAAGGATGGTGGCCCCTGACTTTTAGGCAGGAACGCAGCCCCTGACCACAGTGCTGGGAGGGGCAGTGACCCACCCTTCTACCTGGCCAGTCTGCAAAATCTGACTGTGGCATCGGGAGGGGCAGTGACCTGCCCACCCATAGCAAAGGAGAGCTGCACCTGACTCAGTGTTGGGAGGAGGCACAATCTGCTTGCTGACAGGCACTGGGAGCAGCACAGACAAGGGTGCCAATGGAGGGCCTCTGGAAACAGCAAGCTGAGCTTCCAAAACAGGATAAAGACAGAAAGATCTCACATCAAAAGCACACAGTCTACAGGAGAACACTGAGCCCCTCCTTTTTTGTTTTTTTAAATCTGTTTTTACCTGTTCTATTTTCTATCACCCTTTTAATTTTTACCTCTTAATTCATTTTTATTTCTCTTGGCTTTGGTGTCCTATTATTGATTACACACAGGTTTCAGATACATCTTTTCCACTTTTCTCCTTTTTTAAAGGTTTTTAAATGACATCTCAACCCGATTGCTATTCTGCATCAACTTCCTGTTCTATCATTCATTATACACTCTTTTCAAACCTTTTTTCTTCATTCTTTTAAAATTCTTTCTCTCTTTTTTTTCTAAGTCTTATTCCTACATAGGCATTAGATAGATAAACTCCTTAAGGACCACAGTAGATAACTGATACTCCATAAAACACAGTGCCAGAGAGGCATGAGCATGATGAAGAAGCAGAGAAAGCATCCCCAATTAAAATACCAAGAGAAATAAACTGAAAGAAAATCAATGAAATAGACATTGATAGACTAATAGATCAACATTTCAAAAAAGGAGTGATCAAAATATTGAGGGAACTAAAAGAGATAGTGTTTAGAGAAATAAAATATGCCAAAAATGAAATTGAAGCTATAAAGAAGAGCCAAGTAGAATTGATAAACTCATTGACTTAGATGAGGAGTGATCTAATGGCTGAGCAAACCAGACTAGAAAATGCAGAGGAACAAATTAGTGACCTAGAAGACAGGACAATAGAAAGCACCCAATGAGAAGAGCTACAAGATAAACAAATTAAAATAAATGAAAATGACATAAGGGACCTATGGGATAATATAAAGCATCCCAATCTTCCCATAATAGGGGTCCCAGAAGGGGGAGAAAGATCAAAGTGGATTGAAAAGGTTTTTGAAGAAATCATGACTGAAAACTTCCCAAACGTAAAGAAGGAATCAGATATCCAAGTATAGGAAGCTCAGAGGGTCCCAAACAGGAAGAACCCAAAAAGACCCACACCAACACATATCATAATCATGATGGCCAGAGTCAAGGATAAAGAAATGATCCTAAAGTCAGCAAGAGAAAAGCAAAGAGGGAGTTACAAGGGAACCGCCATAAGACTTTCAGCTGATTTCTCTACACAAACACTACAGGCCAGAAGGGAGTGGCAAAATATATTCAAAGCCCTGAATGAAAAAAAGATGCAGCCTAGTATACTTTATCCGGCAAGGCTATCCTTTAGGATAGAAGGAGAGACAAAGAATTTCACAGACAAGAAAAAACTACAGAGATTAGCAACACTAAGCCCATGCTAAAAGAAATATTGAAAGTTCTACTCTAAATAGAAAAGAAACAGGATGCTACATAAATGAGAAACTCACAACTGGAAAGGTGATAACTCATGAATTACAAATAAAATAAACACAAAATTATAAAAGAAGGCATATAAATAATTGAGAGTGGGAGAGGGAGGCCGGAAAATAAAGAATTTTTTTTTTAAAATTTCTTGTTCTCAGTAGAATGTGTTTGAGATCATGTTACTATCAGTTTAATAAAAACAGTTATAGTAATGGGTAAATAGACTTAAAAAAAAGGGTAACCACGAGCCAAAAACGTACAAGGGAGTCACTAAAACTAAATAAAATTCATGATAATACAAAGGAAAATTTCCAAACCACAAAAGGAAGAAGAAAGGAACAAAGAGGAAATACCAAATCAACTGCAAAGATAAGTTCAAAATGGCAATAAAGACTCATCTGTCATTAGTTACTGTAAATGTTAATGGACTAATGCTCCAGTCTAAAGACACTGAGTGGCAGACTGGATAATAAAGCAAGAACCTTCAATATACTGCATACAAGAGACCCACTTCAGGGAGAAGGACACATATAGATTGAGAGTGAAAGGATGAAAAAGGATAATCCATGCAAATGGAAAAGCCAAAAAAGCAGGTGTTGCAGTACTGATTTCAGACAAAATAGACATTAAAACAAAGGCCATAAAGAAGGATGTTTTATAATGATTAAAGGAGTGATACAAGATGAGGATATTACACTCATTAATATATATGCACCCAATATAGGAGCACCTAAGTACATAAAACCATTACTAACAGAGATAAAGGGGAATATTGATGGGAATACAATCATAGTTGGAGATTTTAACACCACATTAACATCACTAGACAGATCTTCCAGAGGGAAATTAAATAATGCAAAAGAGAAATTAAATAATACAATAGAAAAATTAAATTTGGTGGATATTTTCAGAGAATTACACTCCCCAAAAATAGGATATACATTCTTTTCAAGTGCACATGGAACATTTTCCAGGATTGATCATGTACTTGGGCACAAAAGAAACCTCAACAATTTTAAGAAGATAGTAATTATCTCAAGCATCTTTACTGACAACAATGCCATGAAACTAGAAATCAACAACAGAGAAACAAAGAAGAAGAAAAGGAAAGCTTGGAGATTAAAATAAATGTTATTAAAAAAAACAATGGGTCAATGAGGAAGTGAAAGCTGAAATTAAAAAATACCTTGAGACAAATGACAATGAAAGCATAACCACACAAAATTTATGGGACACAGCAAAGGCAGTGCTAAGAGGGAAGTTTATAGCGATACAGCCCTTCCTCTAAAAAGAAGAAAAACCTCAAGTAAACAATTTAACCCACCAGCTGAATGAACTAGAAAAAGAACACCAAAAAACCCCAAAAGGCAGCAGAAGGAAGGAAATTATAAAGATTAGGGAGGAAATAAAGAAAATAAAGATTAACAAGACCATAGGTAAAATCAACCAAACCAAAATCTGGTTTTTTGAAAAAGTAAATAAAATCGACAAAACTCTGGCCAAACTCACAAAGAAAAAAAAAGAGAGAGCACAAATTAGCCAAAAAAAGAAAAGAAATGGAGAAATTGCAACAAATATAATAGAAATACAGAATATCATTTGAGAATATTATGAAAAACTATATGTAACCAAACTGGATAACCTAGAGGAGATGGACAAGTTTCTGGAAACATGCTGTCCACCAAGACTGAATCAATAAAAACTGACCACTTGAACAAACTGATAACTAGAAATGAAATCTAATTTGCAATAAGAAACCTCCCTATAAATAAAAATCCAGGACCGGATGGCTTCAATGGGGAATTGTACAAAGCATGCAAAGAAGAACCAATACCAGTCCTTCTCAAACTCTTCCAGAAGATTGAAAAGTAAGGAATGCTCCCAAACTCATTCTATAAAGCCACCATCATCCTGATACCACAACCAGGCTAAGACACTACCAAAAAAGAAAATTATAGGCCAATATCACTGATGAACATAGATGCCAAAATCCTCATCAAAATCTTAGCAAATAGAATCTAACAACACATAAAAAAGATTATACTTCATGACCAAGTGGCGTTCATCCCAGGGACACAAGGGTGGTTCAACATATGCAAATCAATCAATGTAATACATCACATCAACAAGAGAAAAGACAAAAACCACATGATCATCTTAATAGATGCAGAAAAAGTATTTGATAAAATTCAACACCCATTAATGATAAAAACTGTTCACCAAATTATGTATAGAAGGAACATATCTCAACATATAAAAGCTATATATGACAAACCTACAGCCACAATAGTACTCAATGGTGAAAAACTCAAAAGCTTCCCACTAAAATCTGGGACAAGGATGCCCACTATCACCACTCCTATTCAACATAGTCTTGGAAGTCCTAGCCACAGCAATCAGACGAGAGAAATAAAAGGGATCCAAATTGGAAAAGAAGGGATAAAATTGTCACTATATGCCGACAACAAGTTACTATATATAGAAAACCCTAAAAGGTACACACAAAAACTACTAGAGCTGATCAAAGAATTCAGCAAGATAGCAGGTTACAAGATTAACGTTCAAATATCTGTTGCATTTCTTTACACTGATTATGAATCATCAGAGAAAAAAAGTAAGGAAACAATCCCCTTTAAAATAGCACCCAAAGTAATAAAATAACAAGGAACAAATCTAACCAAGGAGGTTAAAGAATTATACACAGAAAACTATGAACCAATGATGAAGGATGTTTCCATGTCTTGACTATTGTAGGTAATGTTGCTATGAACATTGGGGTGCAGGTGTCACCTACAGCCTAAATGTCCATTAACAAATAACTGGATAAAGAAGAAGTGGTACATATAAACAATGGAATACTACTCAGCAATAAAAGCTGACAACATAATGCCATTTGCAGCAACATGGATGATCGTGGAGAATGTCATTAAAGTGAAGTAAGCCAGAAAGATAAAGAAAAATACCATATGAGATTGCTCATCTGTGGAATCTAAAAAAACAAAACAAAACAAACAAAAAAAACCCCAAAAAACAAAAAAACAAATCATAAATACAAACGGAAGTAGACTCATAGACATAGAATACAAACTTGTGGTTGTCAAGGCGGCAGGGGTTGGGAAGAGATAGACTGGGATTTCAGAGTTTTAGAATACATAAAAAAGATTACACTGTACAGCACAGGGAAATATATACAAGATCTTATGGTAGCTCACAGAGAAAAAAATGTGACAATCAATATATATATATGTTCATGTATAACTGAAAAAATTGTGCTCTACACTGGAAATTGACACAACATTGTAAAATGATTATAAATCAATAAAAAATTTAAAAAAATCATTGATGAAGGAAATTAAAGAAGACTTTAAAAATTGGAAAGATATCCCATGCTCTTGGATTGGAAGAATCGATATTGTTAAAATGGTCACACTGCAGAAGACAATTGACCTATTTAATAAAATCCCTATCAAATTACCCAGGACATATTTCACAGAACTAGAATAAATCATAATAAAATTTATATGGAACCATCAAAGACCTAGAATTACCAAAGCATTAGTGAAGAGAAAGAAAGAGGCTGGAGGAATCATTCTCCAAGACTTCAGACAATACTATAGAGCTACAGTCATTAACACAGCATGGTATTGGTAATAAAACAGACATATAGACCAATGGAACAGAAAAGAGAGCCCAGAAATGAACCCACAAACTTTTGGTCAACTAATCTTTGATGAAGGAGGCAAGAATATACAATGGAATAAAGACAGACTCTTCAGCAAATGGTATTGGGAAAACTGGACAGCAGCATGTAAAACAATGAAGCTAGAACACTCCCTTACAACATACACAAAAATAAACTCAAAATGTATCAAAGACTTAAATATAAGACAAGATACAATAAGAGGGAAACATAGGCAAAACATTATCTGACATACATATCAAAACTTTTCTCCTAGTAGAAATAAAAGCAAGAATAAATAAATGGGACCTAATGAAACTTACAAGCTTCTGCACAGCAAAAGAAACCATAAGTAAAATAAAAAGACAACCTATGGAATGGGAGAAAAAATTTGCAAATGAAATCGATAAAGGCTTGATCTCCAGAATATATAAGCAACTCATATGACTCAATAAGAAAAAAATAAATGACACAATCCAAAAATGGGCAGAAGAGCTAAACAAGCATTTCTCCAAGGAAGACATATAAATGATCAATAGACACATGAAAAAATGTTCAATATCACTAATTATCAGAAAAATGCAAATCAAAACTACAATGAGGTATCACCTCACACCAGTCAGAATGGCCATCGTTCAATAGTCCACAAATGACAAATGCTGGAGAGGCTGTGGAGAAAAGGGAACTCTCCTACACTGCTAGTGGGAATGCAGTTTGGTGCAGCCACTGTGGAAAACAGTATGGAGATTCCTCAAAAGACTAGGAATAGACTTACCATATGATCCAGGAATCCCACTCCTGGGCATATATCCAGAAGGACCCCTACTTCAGGATGACACATGCACCCCAATGTTCATAGCAGCTTTACAATAGCCAAGACATGGTAACAGCCTAAATGTCCAACAGATGACTGGATAAAGAAGAAGTGGTATATTTATACAATGGAATAATATTCAGCCATAAAACCCGACAATATAATGCCATTTGCAGCAACATGGATGTTCCTGGAGAATGTCATTCTAAGTGAAGTAAGCCAGAAAGAGAAAAAAAAAGCCATAAGAGATCACTCATATGTGGAATCAAAAAAAAAAAAAAGCATAAATACAAAACAGAAACTGACTCATAGACAGAATACAAACTTGTGGCTACCAAGGGGACGGGGGGTGGGAAGAGAAAGATCGGGATTTCAAAATTGTAGAATAGTTAAACAAGATTATACTGTATAGCACAGGGAAATATATACAAGATCTTATGGTAGCTCACAGAGAGAAAAATGTGAAATATATGTTCATGTATAACTGAAAAATTGTGCTCTAAATAGGAAATTGACACAACATTGTAAAATGACTATAAATCAATAAAAATTTTAAAAAATAAATCTCGAAACTGAATGTGTGTGGAAGCCATCCATCACCTACCTTTTTGCGAACACTGAGTTTCATTGATTTGGACACAGTCATACCTATGTATATATATGGGGAGGCACTCTCTCCAACTCGATTTTCCATCACAAACTGCCTTTACCTTGAAACCGGCTCTAGGAAACGTGGTGAGAACTCAGGGTAAGTGATTCTATATTTACCCTTGCCCATTAAGCTAGCTGAATATATGCTTCTCCACATGTTCCATTCTGGGATCCAGGCCCTAACCTTGAACTCGGACCCTCACCATGAACACTTCTCCTATCCCTAAACCCTGGCACTGAACCTGCCCCAGCCCCAGCCCCAACCCTAACCTTGCCCCAACCCCAACCAGAAACTTGTCCCTGACCCCTAACCTGAACACGAGCCTCACTCTCATCCTGATCCTCACCCTCATCCTCTCCCTCAACCTCACCCTCTCCCTCATACTAAACACGAACATGTAACCTAACCATCACCTGAGCCCGCATCCTACTTACCCGTGCCCTAAACTTGTACCCTGACCCCTAGCCCTATACCCAGCACTACCCATGAAATTGACCCTGACACTGACCCTAGACCTGACTCTGCCCCAAGCCCTAACCCTGGCCCTGGCTATAGTCCTAACTCTAGTCCCAACACTAGCCCTATCCATAGCCGTGACCCAGAAGCTCTGACCCCATCTGCTGACCCTGACCATAAATCCTGTACCTGAAAATGACCCTGACTGACATTGACCCTGAACCTGTCACTGAAACTTGTCCCCACACCAAAAACACTGACCTTAACACTGACCACTGACTCCTATCCAGATACTAATGCTGACCCCTGAACTTGACACTGACCCAGACTCTGACCTAGACCCAGAAGCTGAACAGGACCTTACCTTAAACCTACCGTTAACACTAACCCTAACCTTACCTTAACCCTACCCAAACCCTAACCCTAAACCCTAACCTGAAACCAAGCCTTTACCCTAACCCTAGCCATAGACAGAGCCCTAGCCCTAACCCTGACCCTGAACCAAAACACTGACCCTGAACCTGAACCTGAACCCTGACCCTAAGCCTGAATGCTGACCATAAGCCTGAACCCTGACCCTAACCTTAACCCTAACCTGATTCCAACACCATCCCCGACCCCGAATCGAACCCCAACCCAAGCCTGAACCCAAACCCGAACACTAAAACCCTGACTCTGACCCTAGACCCTAAACCCTAGACCCTGACCTAGACCATGACCCAGACCTTGACCTTTGCCCTGACCCTAGGCCATAATGCCTAACCCAGCTCCTACCCATAGACCCAACCACAGCCCATAAACATGACATAAACATCCAATACTTCCCCAGGCCCCTGTTCCCTAGCACTGACCCCTAACACACTTCGCCTAACCTTTACCACTGACTATTTTACTTTCACCCTGTCTCTACCCCTCATCCCTTAATCCTATTTTCTTGGAATAACCTAAGACTATCTTGATGGAATAAAATCCCACAGAAACATCACAAAAACAATCAACTTGCCTATTAAATTCGATTCCTCCACTTACCTAAAATACTTCTTACCTTAATTTAACCACACAATAAAAAGATTATGCACCTTAAGCAAATGTCTCCACAGAAGATTTTATAAATTTTTAACATTTTAAACCAAACAATGTCTTAAATTTTAACATAAAACTAAATGGTATAATAAACAACAAAATTACAGCAGGAGAAATTACATAATCTGATTCAAATGATCACAAGAAACGTTAAAAAATCTCCACTCTTACTTCATGGAATAAACACTCTTGAAAATAGGGGTAGAAACAAATTATCTTAGTATGATACACAGCATTATAAGAAACAGTAAATAAAAATCTGGAATAAAGCCCAGAGGTTTCCTTTCAACACTTTTATTCACTATTTTCCTGGAACTTCCACAAAAAGCCAGGGTGAAAGACAGTAAGAGTATCAACAAATAAAATTGTTACACTAAAAACAAATCTATTCACCAATCAGATGACATCATATGTATATATATAAGTCTTGAAATCATGAACAATTCACTGAGTAGCTTAACTTTTAAGCTGTAAGCGACTCAAATACTTCAGCAAGTAGACAATACAAATTGTAAATTTATCAGAATTTCTTTCTTGTACACACTAACAATGAATAATATCAAGAATAATTTAACAGAATTTTATTTTACATAATATCAATATTACTAGAATACTTAAGAATCAATTTTATCAAGGTGTAAGACTAGTAAATTGAAATGGAAAAGACATTACCAAAAGAAATAAAATAAAACCTTATAAAAAGAAGACATCCCATGTTGATAACAAAACTAAACATGGAAGGACTGCCCAAAGCGATCTAGAGAGAAATAGACTGAAGCCAGTTTACTAGAAGATTTATCTGCTGACTGAAACTTCCTGTAGTGGAAGCCCACCAATCTACTAAGTATTTACCTTAATTAAAGTGTTTGATTGGCTTCAATTGATGTAGTACAAACTCTTGTAATCCATATTTTCAGAAAGGAAATTGTACTTCCTTAAACATTTGAAAACTGTTGGTGTGTATAACCTGAATCCATACTTAAGCACTGATACAGTTTATATTAAGGGCAGTAATCCTGTGACTGTTAGGATTAGTAATAATCAGAGTGTTGTTTTCTATGTTTAAAATCTCATTTTTTTCATAATTTATTGTTAAAAATATAGGTAGTGCTATGGATAATTTTAGCCAGAAGTACAAATATATGTTGAAAAATGCTGCAAGGAATATTAATGTTTGTAGATTGATATTAATGAATTTTGTTATATCTTGAGTTATTACTCATTTGAGGAAAAACCCTTATACTGGTGGCAGACCACATTAGACAATATGATGATGGGGATAAAAATTATGATCAGAAGAGTTTTATTTTATGTGTGTGATAATGATACTGTTGCAGTCCATGCACAGGGCATAAATAGTAAGTTGAATGTGTTTTTGATACAAATTAGTGCATTTAGGGTTGTCATGATTGGATTACACATTGTAATAGCTTTTATTCATCTTATATGGACAGTTGATGAGCAGGCTATAAATTTTGTAGTGAGTATTGTTAGTATGTCTCAGCTTCTAATGATACTTCATAATACAGCTTTGAAGAATAGTATGTTTAGTGGGCAGTGAGATTTGGTGTAACACATAGGGGTGTACATCTGTCACATTAATAAGATTGGCTCTATTGTATGATGTATGCCCTGTATAAATTCAATCACTCAGAAGAGAAATGGGAGAAGTTCAATTTTATGTCTAGGGCTATTGTTAAAATGGTGGATGCTCTTAGATTAAAGAATTTTGTACTTGTTCATTGACTGGAGTATACTAGATTAATAATAATATCCAATATAAATAGTATTGATGTGGTGTTTATTGTTAGAAAAGACTTGTTGGATGCTTCTATAACTTGTGCATTTAATTTTCTTTTAGAATGGAAATACTAGTACCATGTGAGCTTTTTATTAAAATAATGATTCCTGAGATAATGGTCAGCAGAATGACAGTAAAAATAGGGTTTACTAGTATACTAAAGATATAAAACAATACTCTTAGGGTATGTACCATAGAATGTGGCATAATGTGGTAGCATGAACATTTTAAAATTCTTAGGGGTAGGATCAATTCCTATGATTCTAGGAGCTGATTAAACCTCTTTTATTTACTATTTTAAAAGAGCTCTTTTGGGGGAGGATATAGCTCAGTGGTAGAGTGTATGCTTAGATGATGATGATGATGATGATAATAATAATAATAATAATAATAATAATAATAATAAATTAAATATTTTAAATAACAATAATAATGATAATGATAATGATAATGATAATAATAATAATAATAATAATAATAATAATAATAATAATAAATTTAAACATGCATAAATAAACCTACTTACTTCCCCCCTAAAAGCAGAGCAAAACAAACAAACAAAAACACTTTGGTCAGACATACTTCTTATGTTTGTAGTGGGATGCCTGATGCACTGACAGTTACTGAAACATATACATAGAGCTAGTCTTTGTGTTAAATTTTTTCATAAATAAGGGATGTATAAAAAAGAAATCTAAAAAGAGAACATAAATCCAAAACAGAAATAGATTCATAGACATAGAATACAAACTTTGTGGTTGCCAAGGGGGAGAGAGGTGGGAAGGGATAAACTGGGAGTTCAAAATTTGTAGATACTGACAGGCATATGCAGAATAGATAAACAAGATTGTACTGTATAGCACAGGGAAATATATACAATATCTTGTGGTAACTCACAGGGAAAATAATGTAACATTGTATATATATATATATATATATGTTCATGTATAACTGAAAAATTATGCTCTACAGTGGAATTAGATACAACATTGGAAAATGACTATAACTCAATAAAAATGTTAAAAAGTAAGAGATGTATAAGATGATCATCTAAAAATTGTGTGTAGGATATTCAAATTCATAGAAAGGATATTGTTAGGATGCATGTTTGAATAATAACATTGGCTGTATGTAATTTGGCTGTATCTAATTCTGTTATCCAGGGATTTTGAAATGCCCTTAAAAATAGAATAATTTTGAAACCATTTATTATAGTGATACTGACATATTCAGCTATAAAGATCAGAGAAAATAGACCTGCTACATATTCTACATGGAAGGTATATACAAGTTTTGATTCTCCTGTTAAATCAAAATGGGGTTCTGTTGATTTCTGCTACAGTAGAGGTAAATATAAAAAAATACGGCTAGGGGTTGGGAGGGGAAAATTAATCATAGGTATTCTTGTTTAATAAATGAGAGTATAAATGATTCATTTATCAGTGGGGATAATAAACCAATAATTGCTAGTTTACATTATTTGAGATTGTGCTCTTGCCCATAAAGCTCTGATTAGTGTGTATTTTTAATATTATACTCATCCAGATCAGAGCATGGAATAAGAAGCTAGGCTTCATACAGCCAGTATAAGAAGTGTGCCTAAGTTTACATCAGTGGATAGTGGATAAGTTATGTTAAGAGGAACTGCTAATGTGAAAGCCATGGTTAAGGCCAGCATTGGTGCAATAATATACATAAATTGATGATATTTGGGCCTCTCTAAATTTCCAGAACCTAGGAATTCCCTTTAATTAATGTGAAAAGTGACACAGTGAGCAAACCTGTAATACTTAGTAAAAGAATGTAGATTGTAAATCTGTTCTTAGGAAGAGGACTTAACCTTAAGGAAATAAAGATTTATGTTTGAAGCAATTGTGTTCTGCTACTGTAGCAAACCATGTTCTACACTAGGGTATATATAAATTATTAAAATTTTACTGTATCACCAATTAATTTGATGGTGCTTTTATAAAGTGACCCTTAATTCTTTTGCCCTCTCATACTGGGACAAGTGTATAATAGATACAAACTTACTGGGATCATTCCAGTCTGAACTCATATCTCACAGAACTTTAATCATTAAATGAAACATTTTCAGCAGTTACAACACTGGGATCTTCTGATCCAATTCTGAGGGTATAAAACCTATTGCTGAAATGAATTCTAAATTTGAATTGAGCTATTGTTCTTAGAGTACTTTATTATGTTAATCAATGTATTGGATCAATACATGCTACAGCATTTTGAAAAGCTGGTCTAAATTTTAATCACTTGGAGCTTGTTATATTCATTGGGGCCACCACAACCAAAATTATTAACCCATTAAAAGCTATGCTATCCCTTAAGATTCAGTTATTTATTTTATAGATTAAACACATAAAGCACCAAAGGAACTTCTCATTTTATATGGCTCCCACCTCTTATTGGGAAGGTCAATTTCACTGATGAAAAGAGATAGTAAAAACCTTGTGCCATTCTCCCAGCTGCTTATTTAGAAAACAAGTAATTATTCTACATTTTCAGTGTCAGGAAACCATGGCCATTAAATATGTCCTTTGTTAGGCAGTGCCTCTAAGATTAGAAGTGCTAGAGGTAACCTTCCTTGTAAACATGCAGGACATGTGATTACAAAGTTCCTTTTCCTTTTACAAAGTCATTCCTTAAATGCAAACCTGTGTTGGACTAACAGTTTTTTAAAAATAATTAAGTATTGGTTAGGGTTTATTTTGCTGTTAAACATCAGTAAGTGATTCATCCTGATATAAGCTTATGCAAGGATAAATATTTCTTGCTACCAATATGAATAGCATTGCTTTTACTAACTAATAGATTAGTCCAGTATTAAATTATGAGGTTTATTATTTTGCTATTGATATTGAGATGAATGTGTTCTTAACCTTGAATACTTTCTTAATTGGTGGCTGCTTTTAAGCAAACTACAGCATTGTTTAGGCTTATTCTCTAGAGAAGCTTATATCCTGCATCTACAAACCTGTACCTTTAAAATTACATTAAATTATATTAACAGTTTTGTTTTTAATTAATAATTAAAATTGAACTAAAATTCTTTTCTGAACAACCTGCTATCATCAGACTTGTTGGGCTTATTACCTCTACTCATAAATCTTCTATTATACCATATAGATGAATTTGTTCCAGTAAACTGTTCATAAATACATCATCTGGTTTCAAGGTATTTAACTTATTTCATCTTTCCGTAATGGTACTTTATACTACTAGATTTAATTTTCTATCTTCAATATATTAAGTGGTAAACAAATCTCTAATTTACTTATGATAGTTGAATATGGTAGGAAGCCTGGGCTGGCTTTAGTTCAAATTTTTCATGAAGTAAGGAATCTACTGGGTGTAAACCAGGTGCTTTTCTTTCAACTACACTTTAATGCATCAAAGCACACTCTCTGGTGTGCTCACCTTGTCATGAATCACCTCCTCATTAATGACTTGTACTTGCTAATGGGCTATAAAAAGTTATCACTATTTGAGTAGGGTGATGGCATGAGTGTGCCTGCTTCGTGTCCTGATTGTATTTGTCACACTTCTTAATTTACAACTATGTTCTCCTTTGGTATTTCTTAACCATTTTGTATATATTATTTTGTACTCAAGTTTTCCCTTGACTTGCCATCCAATAGTTTACACTTAGACCTGACATTTTTATATCTGATCATTATGAATATGACTGCTCCTTTTGCGGGTATACTGAAGATGCTGTTACAGAGACAAACCACCAAAAAAGAAAAAACTAAAAAAATAAATGAGTTTAGAAAAGTTGTATGATAAAATATCAATACAGAAAAATCAATTATTAAAATATACACAATATCACTAATTATCAGAGTAATGCAAACCAAAACTACAATGAGGTATCACCTCACACCAGTCAGAATGGCCATCATCTGAAAATCCACAAATGACAAATGCTGGAGAGGCTGTGGAGAAATGGAACTCTCCTACACTGTTGGTGGGAATGCAGCTTGGTGCAGCCACTGTGGAAAACAGTATGGAGATTCCTCAAAAGACTAGGAATAGACTTATCATATGACCCAGGAATCCCACTCCTGGGCCTCTGTCCAGAAGGAACCCTACTTCAAAAAGACACTTGTGTCCCAATGTTTATAGCAGCAATATTTACAGTAGCCAAGACATGGAAACAGCCTAAATGTCCATCAACAGATGACTGGATAAATAAGAAATGGTATAATTATACAATTGAATACTATTCAGCCATATAAATCGACAACATAACGTCATTTGCGCAACATGGATGCTCCTGGAGAATGTCATTCTAAGTGGAGTAAGCCAGAAGGAGAAAGAAAAATACCATATGAGATCACTTATATGTGGAACCTAAAACAAACAAACAGCATAAATACAAATCAGAAATAGACACATAGACATAGAATACAATCTTGTGGTTGCCAAGGGGGCAGACGGTGGGAAGGGACAGACTGGGATTTCAAAATTGTAGAATAGATAAACAAGATTATACTGTATAGCACAGGGAAATAAATACAAGATCTTATGGTAGCTCACAGAGAGAAAAATTTGACAATGAGTATATATATATATGTTCATGTGTAACTGAAAAATTGTGCTCTTCACTGGAATTTGACACATTGTAAAATGATTATAAAGCAATAAAAAATGTTAAAAAAAGAAAAATGAGTTGACTTTCTATATGCTAATAAGTTCCAGAAAGATAAATTACTAAAACAAACTTATTTCACAATTGTACCAAAAAATAACCAAAATGCCTAGAAATAAATTATAAAGGATGTGAAATGCCTGCACATGGAAACTTATAAAACAGTGATAAAGAAATTGATACAGAACACACATCCACAAAATTTGTGCTCATACATTAGAAGAACATTGGTATAACATTCATCAAGCCAAAGCAGTGTACACATTAATTGCAAACTCTATCAAATTCAAATAGCTTTTTTTTCATGGCACAAAAACCAAGAAATCCTAGCATTTGTGTAGAACAAAGAACCCAGAATAACCTAAAAGATCCTAAGAAAGGAGAAAACAGCTAGAGGCATCTTTCTCACTGACTTCACAGAATATGATGAAGCTACAGTCACCTAAGCAGTGTGGTAGTGGCACAAAAACAGGCACATGAACCAGAGTGATAGAATAGAGAGCACAGGAATAAACCCAGTTTATGTTGTCAGTTAATTCACAACAAAAGAGCTAAGGACACACAATGAGGAAAGACATTATCCTCAATAAATGGTGCCAAGAACACCAGAAACCATATCCCCCCAAAATGACATGAGACACTGTCAACATCACACACAAAATTAAGAGTAAACTCCACAAGTTCCCATATAAAGCCCCTTCTCTGCTGGATCCTCTGAAAATGGAAACCCTTGGCTGTAACCACTTGGAGAAAGCTTCTGCCCACTTTTTCCACATCTTTTACTCTCATGATGTTGCCTCCTGTTGGTTCCTGAAGAAGTCTGGCTCCTGCCTGTGTGTACATACCTGAGCATTGTCCTGAAGTTGAAACCACGACGGGTCCTGAAGAGGCCCAGCCTCCACTAGCTCCACAAGGAGCCAAGCCTCTCAGTGAGAAACGTGCACCTCAAGGGTCAGAGAGTGGGCATGGAGCCACCTTCTGACCAGCTGGGAACTGCAGGTGAAACCACTCAGTGTTTACCAAGTGTACTCTAAATTGTCCATACAATTATAAAAATGCACATCTATAAATATTCTAAAGGAAAACATGTAAGAAAATCTACATAACCTTGTCTAAGTGATGAACTTTTTAAAAAAAATCCCCAAATCTATCCACAAAAGTAAAATTTGTATCATGGAATTTAAAAAAAAATAAAAATTTAAACATTGTTTATGATCTTATTCAGAAAACCTAAAGACAAACCACACACTGAGAAAAATAAATCTACACAACACATAACTGATTAAGGATTTGGACACAATTACATCAAAAATTTTATAACAAACAACCCAAATAAAAACTGGCAAAAATCTTAACAAACACCTTTCCAAAGAAAATCATATACCATTAAGGAATTACAAACTAAAATGATGATATAGAAATGCACACTTATTAGAACCACTAAACTCCAAAGAAATGACATTACCTGTGATTTATAGAGAATGAAGAAAAACAGGAACTCTCCCTCACTGCTGGAGGAATCCATGTGTTGCTACTTTGAAAGACAGTTTGGCAGTTTTTTCCAAAGCTAGTCAAAGTTCACCTGAGGACCCAACAGTGTGTCTTTAGTATTTAGACAACTGCTTTGAAAGTGTCCAAACAAAACCTAGCCTGCAATTATGCACAACAACTCTACTCATAATGCCTAAAATCTTTAAAATATGAGGATATCCTTCCATGCATGAATCCATGTGAAGGATGGCAAATTACACTCTAACATAGATCCGTTTAGCTTGAAGATTACAATGGACAGATTTCTTAAAAAAGAACCATGAGGTTCTCTGAAACCCAAGTCAATTTTGCCTTTTTGAGGCAATTTTATATTTATAATGGAAATCTCCATTTGAAAGGTTGTGTCCCCCTCTGTGCCAGGAATAGAAAAATGACTAAATCTCAAACAACAACAACAACAACAACAACAACAACAACAACAACAACAACAACAACAACAAAACACTGTTATTAATGGAGAAGGCTAAGATTTAAATCTGTACAATGAACATACCCTTCGTTTCTTTTGGTTTTAGATGAAGATGGTATTTCAAGTGATGTCTTGGGCCATTTCAGGGAATTACTCAATTTTCTTGGTATCTCCCATGCTTAAAGGAGGTACTCATGTTACTAAGTTTGTTTATACAATTATCTATAGACAGCTAATACCACAAAAGTGTGTACTTATAATGATTTAAATGTTATGATTTAAAATGATTTAAGTGTCATATTATGTACTTTTAATCACAATCAAAATAATCAGGAATGTAGTACTGATACAATGCATGATAGTAATACACACTAAAAAGATCCCTAGTGAAAAAAGCCATAAAGAAAAGTTCTTCCAGATTAAGAGATTATCGTGTATGCTTTAAATCCTTCAAGGTTGTAAAAAGGAGAGAATCTCAGTAACAATTCTAGAAAAAGAAAAAAAAAAAGAAAACAAGCAGTTAGACCTACTGGTAAAAGTTGAAGTGAGCCTACGGATTAAATAATAATGTGGAAAGCATATCACTTCCTCATTTGCACATTATATGGTGGTTCTTCAGGAGAGTGTCCCTACTTTGGGGAAAGCAGACTACAGTATTTGGTGCAAAGTGCCAACTATGAGGACTTTTTATCATTACACAATTTATTGGAAAGTCCAATATTTTCAAAGCAACCATATCAATACCATGGCAGAAAAGTGGATAAGACAGATATCAAACGTTGATATAGAGGCCAATACTTATCCAGACCAAGGTCATCTAAAGTTGTGATGATAATTGCCCTTGTAGAAATCCACTTGCTATTAAGAGGTACTGTGGGAGGGGTATACAAGTAGCCATCAAGGTTAAACAGTATATAAACATCCTTATTGTCTTGAATCAGAGGGGCAGATGTACTGTCATTCTGTCTAAGCATCATCCATGTGAGTTCCTGCCTGGGTCCCCAAGCCATGCATCCACATGTCTATGCAAGTAACTGTCTCACTCCCAACAACATAGCACTGCCAGTAGCTCCTAGACCAGACAAAGAGAAACAGAAAGTGATGGGATATAGTCAGTGGTAGTGGTTTGGAAGAGGCTGGTTTGGCCATGTGTCATCTTCCTAGGTTTGCAGGCCTCTGTGAGTGAGCGAGGAAGCCTGATATCTGGGTACATGTCAAGGTGACCTCAGCTGGGCTGAGAGTGTGGGGCATTGGTGAAGGTTATAACAGACTTTTCAGGGGTACTTCTGCCTACACTTGTGCAACATGGTCTGTTCATCCCCAGCACAGATTAGAGAACAACACAGTTCCCACGGGTGCTGCACAAGGCCAAACCTAAGGTGTAATGGCTTACTGACCCTGCCATCATGTGGTAACTCAAAACAATCATCCATCCAGTAATGTGTGAAATTTCCCTGAGAAATGTGCTTTACAGAATTCAATAAAAATTCAATGTAGATTTTATAGAAATTCAATTATAGTGAAGTAGAAATCCACATATACAAATATATCCCATGCATGCAATAATAATTTTGCCATCATATGTTTCCTAACATAAACACCTATAATGTAGTTTCTTTAAAGGTTAATTGAAATGAAGAGAGAAGTAGTAAGATCTTAAGCTCCTATAGAGAGACAATTTCACAGCAAAAGATATTTGGATGTATGTGGCTTATTTGGGAAGTGATGACAGGAATCCAGAGAGGTGTAGATGGCAAAAAGGGACAGTAAGACAGGGAAAATGGAAAAGTCAAGAAAGGCGAGTTATGGGACTGATTCCCCTTCTGGGAAATGAGGTCAATCCCAAAATGGATATTCTGAAGAACTACATAGAATGCACTTCAGAAGTATCCCTTTGAAGGGCAATGTGGAGATTTATCCAACAACTCACATTTCCCATTGATTGAGAGTTTTTGTAGATGTCTTTAACACCCCTAAAATTTCAGGCTGTGCTTGTGCAAAATGAGCTGCCTTTCACAGTTTAAAGAAAATCCTGAGACAGAATAGATGAAAGGCACTCGAGGCAGGACATAGACGTAAGCTTACTGGTACCAGTAATGCTCTGCTACAGTACATTTGAGAAAAGATGCAAGAGGATGATCAATGAGAATTGGAAATAACTGAAGCCTAAGAATTGGGAAATAGAGTGACCAAATCGGAATAATACTTTCAGACAAAGCCTTGTACTGAAAATAATTTAAGCTTCTGGATTAAGGAAATTTATCTTTTCAAAACCAATAAAAATGTTAAACTAGTACTGAATGACATCATTAGGCCAAATTTCAAGGGAAAGTGGGAACTCAGTGAGGTAAGTGGAGCATGGAAGCTGTTGTCAAACAAAGGAATGTGCCATCAATTTTGAAGGTGTGAGATAAGGGGACAGAGTTCAAAGCCAGAGCTCACCCAAAGAGTCTATGGGGATGCATTGTACTTGATGACCATAGTTAATAATACTGTATCATATATTTGAAAGTTGCTAAGAGAGTAGATATTAAATATTCTCATCATAGGAAAAAATATATATAGCTATTTGTGGCAATAGATGTTAACTAGACTTATTGTGATCATTTGTATCAAATACATAAATATGATATATATATATATATATAATATATCTATTTCAAATCCATGATTTTGTGTACCTGAAAGTAATATAATATTATATGCCAGTTATATCTCAATTTAAAAATAATGTAAAAATGCATGAACTAAAATATCAAAGGTGAAAAGAAGAAAAATAAAGGTAAATTACTTAGGTTTTAATAACATGATATTAACCAATTATGAGAAATAAAAGCAATATAAAATGGGATGTATAATTCTATATTCTTGCCTCTCAAGAACACTGAAGATTAATGCAATGACAACACAGTTCCATTCAACACAAAATGTGATGAAGCTTCAATGGCAAAGTGTCTTTATTAATGAAGAAATATGTTTTGATTGAACATTAAAAATTCCAAGCTTGAAATTCCCATAGTAGAGCCCTAGTAAAGAATTCTTGATGCAGTTTGAGGGGCTTAAACTTTCACTTCAAAAAATAACTTAAGATCGGAATACTCCCTAAACTATATGAGGCAAATGAATAACTGTGCATTGTTTGTTTTTTTTCAGCTTAAAGGGAATAGATGCTATCTCATCTCTCCTGAAAATTATCCATTATTTCACACCTCCTAGAGTCATTAATTAGAATTCCAGCATTATTTGATAATAAAACTAGAATGGGTTTTATTATACATAAAACTATATGTTATATTAGAAAATATAATAACAGTAAAATATATATTAATCACTTATTGTATTCCTGGAACTGTGCTAAACTTGCTCAATGTTAATAAATTAAATGTGATAACTATACACCTTGTTTGATTCTCAATGTGATTGTGCTATTTGTCAATTCATTGACTTCCCAATTCCAAGTCTACCCTTTATTCTCTATTCTGAAAAAATAGAGCTTAACTCCTCAAGTATTTTTCCTTGGCAAAATGGCAATGTTCAGCTTTGTCAGTAGAAGGTGTTAAGAGGACAGACACGGTCTAGTGGAGACCTCCTTTAGATATTGAAAGAATAAACTAGTTATTCTTAACATTTTCTGTACATAAACATCAACAGGGATGCTCTTAAAAATGCTCACACTTGACCTTTGGACCATCACCAGAGTGTCTGATTTAACAGAGCTGGACTTGGAGCTAAGCATGAGTGTTTTTTTAAGGCCTCCTCCCCAAGTGATTTTAATTGCAAGCCAAGGATGAAAACAACTGGAGTACACTTACAAAGAAAGTGTGAACTTGAAGGGAATCTGCCTTCCCTCACTCCCAATGCACTTTATTCAATGTTGATTTGATACAGTATGGAAAGGAGAGAGAAGAGTAGCAAAAAAAGATTCATGACTATCATATTTATTTGCAGCCAGGGGTTTGTTTTTAAGTGTATGTTTTGTTATTATTCAAATATGGTGAGGCCAACAGATAAGGAGATGATTGTCATTGAAAAGATGGTTTGTTATTCACAGCTCCCAAGAGGAGAGGGCATGCCATGACAATGTGGGGCAACACGAGAAAGTACCAGGGTCAGTAAGGAGCAGAGTGAGCAATGTGAAACCTGGGCAAGAGCTTTATTGTGGCTGCTGCTGGAAGGGGAAAGGGAAGGGGTGAAGCAAAGTAGTCAGGTTAAGATTGGTTAGTTTGAATAATTTCAGCAGGCTGTATGGTATGGGGGTGTCCATAGTTGACTGATATCTGATCCTCAGGTGATTAGAGCAGTTGGATAGTGGCCCAGAGTGTGAAGGCTGATAGAGGAGGTGGCTGGAATATAGCCTATTGATTGGTTGGTTTTTTACAAAAGGCACACTTGCAAGGGAGTCCTTTACTATTTCTAAGAATTGGCTAACCCCAGATTGATCAGTCTCTTCAGGGACTGCAAAGTCCCAAGATGCCAAACCATTAAATACAGAAGCTAGTAAATATAGTTACTACAGGGTTGCATCTCTTGGATGGTCCAGGAACTCAAGCCAAAATTTTGGTTTAGGATGACTCTGGACTGGTAATATCCACAGGCACCTTAAAAAATTAAATATGAATCCTTCACAATGGAAGATAATTTTACCCTATTCATCTTACAATTCCAACAAGAAATTTTAAAAGAAATTAAATAACAATAACAATTTAAAAATTGCCAAGCTCAAACGGAAACAATGAGCAAACACCCCTCCAAAAAAAAAAAAAAAAGAATAAAGTGACTAAAAAAATTTAAATGTTGAAAATTATTGAATACAGATTACAAACTCATAAGCTTTCTCTGTTTAAACAAATAAAAGACAAACTTTAAAATATTTGCAAGTAATAGAAAATTATATAGTGACAGCAAATTTCAAAAGGAATGGAAAAGTCTTTAAATGAAAAATGGAATAGCTGAAATTAAAAACCCAAAATATATTATTAAAAGCAGATTAGAGACATCTGACAAGAGAACTGCTGTTCTGGGAGACAAATCAGAATACAATATCCTGAGTGCAACACAGAAGAGGAAGTAGGAGGAGAAGGAGAAGAAGATATGGAAGAGAAGTGAGGCATCTTAGAGGATAAGGCAAGAAAATCTTAAATATAAGAAATGAGTGTTCCAGAACCAAATTGAGATTAATGCAAAAGAAGTTTTAAAGAACTATCAACAACCAGAAAGAAATTAACAAAATGGCAATAATTGCATACCTATCAATAATTACTCTAAATGTAGATGGACTAAAGTCTCCAAACAGAAGACATAGAGTGACTGAACATATGAAAAACAAGATCGATATATATGTTGCCTACAAAAGCCTCACTTTGGATCAAGATACACACTGACTGAAAGTGAAGGAATGGCAAAATATATCCTATGCAAAGGGAGACAAAAAGAAAGCTGGGGTAGCAATACTTACATCAGACAAAATAGATTTAAAACAGAGACTGTAAAAATAGACAAAGAAGAGCATTACATAATGATAAAGGGATCAATTAACAAGAGGATATAACAATTGTATGGGGGAAAGGTATACTTCAAGTGGTAGAGTTCTTGCTTAGCATGCATGAGGTCCTGGGTTCAATCCCCAGTAGCTCCTCTAAAAATAGAGAAAACCAATTACCTTGCCCCCAAGATTAAATAATTAAATCATACAATAATAAATAAAATATTTTTTAAAAGAGTACACAAGACTTGTAAATATCTATGCATCCAACATAGGAGTACCGAAATACACAAAGCAAATATTAACAGACACAAAGGGAGACAGTAAGATAATAATAGTAATGACAAAATTACAATAATATTTGAGGACTTTAACACCTCACTTACATCAATGGCTAGATCACAGAAAAGCAGAAAGGAAACAATGACCTTAAACAGTACTTTAGACCAGATGAACATAATAGATAAACACAGAACATTCCACCCAGAAGCAGCAGATACATATTCCTTTCAAAGACACATAAAGTGTTATAAAAGATAGATCACATGTGAGGCCACAAAACAAAACTCCATAAATTTAAGAAGAGTGAAATTATATTAAGCATCTTTTCTGACCAAAACGGTATAAAATTAGAAATCAATTATAATAAGAAAACTGGAAAAAAAAAGCCACAAACACATGGAGGCTAAAGATCAAGGTTCTAAAAAAGTAAATGAGTCAACAAAGAAATCAAAGAGGAAATTAAAAAATACCTTGAAACAAATTAAAAAAGAAATAGAGCATTCCAAAATCTGTAGGACACAGCAAAAATCATTCTAAGACAAAAATGTATAGATATAAAGGCCTATCTTGGGAAACAAGAAAGCAAATAAACAATCTAACCTTACACCAAAACAAACTAAAGCAAACAAACAAATAAACAAAGAAAGCCCAAAGTGAGTAGAAAGAAGGAAATACTAGAACAGTATGAGGGGAGGAGGAGAGAGAGAGAAGGGACAGAAAGTTTATTAGAAAGAAATAATGGTTGAAATCTTCCCAAATTTATGGAGGGAAATAAATATCCATATTCATAGAGCATAATCCAAAGGGAATGGTTTTAAACTCGAAACTGAGACACATTATAAGCAATTGTCAAATCAAAGATGAAGACAGAGTTTACAAAGTCATTAAAAAAATAACTTGTCACATACAAGAGAACCCATAACTATGAGAGAATTTCCTTTTTTTAACGTTTTTATTAATTTATAATTACTTTACAATGTTGTGTCAAATTCTAGTGTAGAGCATAATTTTTCAGTTATACATGAACATATATAAATTCATTGTCACATATATTTTTCTGTGAGCTACCATAAGACCTTGTATTTCTTTCTCCATGCTATACAGTATAATCTTGTTTATCAGTTCTACAATTTTGAAATCCCAGTCTATCCCTTCCCAACCTCCACCCCCTTGGCAACCACAAGATTGTATTCTATGTCTAAAAGTCTATTTCTGTTTTGTATTTATGCTTTTTTTTTGTTTTGTTTTTATTTTTAGATTCCACATATGAGCGAACTCATATGGTATTTTTCTTTCTCTTTCTAGCTTACTTCACTTAGAATGACATTCTCCAGGAACATCCATGTTGCTGCAAATGGCGTTATGTTGTTGGGTTTTATGGCTGAATAGTATTCCATTGTATAACTATACCACTTCTTCTTTATCCAGTCATCTGTTGATGGACATTTAGGCTGTTTCCATGTCTTGGCTATTGTAAATAATGCTGCTATGAACATTGGGGTGAAGGTGTCATCCTGAAGTAGGTCTCCTTCTCTATATATGCCCAGGAGTGGGGTTCCTGGGTCATATATTAAGTCTGTTCCTAGTCTTTTGAGAAATCTCCATACTGTTTTCCACAGTGGCTGCACGAAACTGCATTCCCACCAGCAGTGAAGGAGGGTTCCCTTTTCTCGACAGCCTCTCCAGCACTTGTCATTTGTGGATTTTTAAGTTATGGCCATTCTGACTGATGTGAGGTGAAACCTCATTGTAGTTTTGATTTGCATTTCTCTGATAATTAGTGACATTGAGCATTTTTTCATCTGCCTATTGCTCATTTGTATGTCTTCCTTGGAGAATTTCTTGTTTAGCTCTTCTGCCCATTTTTGGATTGGGTTTTTTCTTTTATTAAGTCATATGAGCTTCTTATATATTCTGGAGATCAAGCCTTTGTCAGTTTCATTTGCAGAAATTTTCTCCCATTCCATAGGTTGTCTTTTTGTTTTACTTATGGTTTCCTCTGCTGTGCAGAAGCTTGAAAGTTTCATTAGGTCCCATTTATTTATTCTTGCTTTTACTTCTATTGCTTGAGTAGACTATTCTAGGAGAACATTCTTGAGATGTATGTCAGATAATATTTTGCCTATATTTTCTTCCAGGAGGTTTATTGTATCTTGTCTTATGTTTAAGTCTTTCATCCATTTTGAATTTATTTTTGTGTATGGTGTAAGGGAGTGTTCTAGCTTCATTGCTTTACATGTTCTGTCCAGTTTCCTCCATACCATTTGCTGAAGAGACTGTCTTTATTCCATTGTATACTCTTGCCTCCTTTGTTGAAGATGAGTTGACCAAAAGTTTGTGGGTTCACTCATACCAGTCATTCTCAAACTCTTCCAGAAGACTGAACAGGAGGGAATACTCCCAAACTCATTCTATGAAGCCATCATCATCCTGATACCAAAACCAGGCAAAGACACTACCAAAAAAGAAAATTATATACCAGTATCACTGATGAACATACATGCCAAATTCCTCACCAAAATATTAGCAAATAGAATCCAACAACACATAAAAAAGATTATACATCATGACCAAGTGGTGTTCATGCCAGGGAAACAAGGATGGTTCAACATATGCAAATCAATCAATGTAATACATCACATCAACAAGAGAAAGGACAAAAACCACATGCTCATCTCAATAGATGTGGAAAAAGCATTTGATAAAATTCAACACCCATTTGTGATAAAAATTCTTACCAAAGTGGATATAGATGGAACATATCTCAACATAATAAAAGCTATATATGACAAACCTACAGCCAGCATAGTACTCAATGGTGAAAAACTCAGCATCTTCCCACTAAAATCTGGGAGAAGACAAGGATGCCCAATATCACCACTCATATTGAACATCGTCTTGGAAGTCCTAGACACAGCAATCAAGCAAGAGAGAGAAAAGGGATCCAAATTGGAAGAGAAGAGGTAAAAGTGTCACTATATGCAATGACATGTTACTATATATAGAAGACCCTAAAAGGTCCACACAAAAACTACTAGATCTGTTTAAAGAATTCAGCAAGGAAGCAGGTCACAAAGTTAATGTTCAAAAATCAGTTGCATTCCTTTACACTAATGATGAATCAACAGAAAAAGAAAGTAAAGAAACAATCCCCTTTAAAATAGCACCCAAAATAATAAAATACCTAGGAATAAATCTAACCAAGGAGGTGAAAGAATTATACAGAAAACTATAAAACACTGCTGAAGGAAATTAAAGAAGACTTTAAAAAATGGAAAGATATCCCATGTTCTTGGATTGGAAGAATCAATATTGTTAAAATGGTCACACTACCCAAGGCAGTGTACAGATTTCATGCAATCCCTATCAAATTACCCAGGACAAATTTCAGAGAACTAGAACAAATCATTATAAAATTATATGGAACCATCAAAGACCTAGAATTACCAAAGCATTACTGAAGAGAAAGAAAGAGGCTGGAGAAATAACTCTCCCAGACTTCAGACAATACTACAGAGCACCAGTCATCAAGACAGCATTGTATTGGTACAAACACAGACATATGGACCAATGGAACAGGATAGTGAGCCCAGAAATGAGAGAATTTCTCAGCATAAATCTTATAGGCTAGAAAGGAGTAGAATGATATACTCAAAATGCTGATAGAAGAAAAACTGTAAAATAAGACTACTATATCCCACAAAATTGGTATTCAAAAGTGAAGGAGAGATAAAGACATTCTCAGACAAACAAAAGCTGAAGGAGTTCATCACCAAGAAATATTAAAGGGAGTTATTCAAGTTGAAAAGAAAAGACACTAAATAGCAACAGGAAAGTATACCAAAGTATAAAACTCACTGATAAATATAAATATATAAACAAATATGGAATATTGTACACTGTGATAGTAGTTTGTAAATCACAGCTTATTTTGGTATAAGAGTTTAAAGACAAAAGTGTTAAAAATAAACATAATATAAAAAGTTATGAATGGATGCACAATATAAAAATATGTAAAATGTGACAACAAATATAAAGTTGGAGAAGTAAAAGAGTAGAGTATTTGTATGCGATTGAAGTCAAGTTATTGTCAGTTTAAAAAGAGAAATAACTCTAAGATATTTTATGCAAGCCTCATGGTAACCACATGACATGAAAATACCAACAGAGAAGACAGAAGAAAAAGAGAAAACAATCAAAAAGTAACAAAAATCAAGAAAACACAAAGGAAGACAACAAGAAAGAAAAGAGGAACAAAGAACTATAATATAGACAAAGCTATAAACAGTTAATGTCCAGCAACAAATGAGTAGATTAAGAAAATGTGGTCTAATCATACAATGGAATATTACTCGGCTTTAAAAAGGTAAGGAATTCCCACCGTTTAACACAACATGAATGAAACCGGAAGACGTTATATAAGCGAATTAAGTTGGTCACAGAGGACAAACACTGCATGATTCTACTTACATGAGTTGCCTAAATATTGTCAAAGTCATAGATGTAGTGAATAAAATGCTGGTTGCCAGGAGCTATGAAGAGGATGAAAGGGAGATTGGTTGCTCATTATGTTGTCCAGTTGCACAAGATGTGTATGTTCCAGAGAGCTGCAGTATGGTACTATGCCTACAGTTAACAATATTGCACTACACACTTAAAAACTTGTTAAGATATATAAAATAGATAAACAAGTTTATACTGTATAACACAGGAATCTATATTCAGTATCTTGTAGTAACATATAAAGAAAAAGATGAAAATGAATATATGTATGTGTTTATGACTGAAACATTATTCTGTGTATCAGAAATGGATGCAACATTGTAAACTGACTAAACTTTAATAAAAATTAAATTAAAAAGTGTGTGTGTATGTGTATACATATTATATATATATAAATATATATTATATATATATATAGCAGTTTGGCCCACTAAAATGTTTTTGAAGCAACAGTACTGCAGAAATAATGAATAAATGCAACACCCAGATTTTTGTTTTCAAATTTTTGTTCACTTAAAAAAATGTAGCAAACAATGTTCCTTAGAGAAATCACAGATTGATTGCAGGTGTAGGGGAAAAACACAACATGTGGCTCTGAAATAGTTTGGTGCCAGAAAACAAAAGTACACTCAAAGATTAATGAGGTCATATCAAATAGGTCATATCAAATATGCCAAATGGACATATCATGGGCAAGTTTGGGATAATTTTAATATCAAAAAGACTCATGACTATAAGTGATTATATTCACATAACCTAAGCCGGTATCCAGATATAACTTCAGTAATAGGAAACATAGGGAAAGGAAAACAATATAAAAGACACCATGAGAAAATAAACAGGTGGGATATTCTATATGAAAACTAGTTTCTTTTAAAATTCAATGCTGTTTTTAAAATGAATAACACATTAAAAACACAAAATGATACTTCTAGGTTTATATAAACAGATATAACAAATAAATATAGGACATGATACTTGGTTTGACCCTGATTCAAAGATATAAATAAATGATACAGCTAAAAAGGTATGTTAGATGCAATTGGGGAAATTCAAATATTGTCTATCAGGTTATATTAGAGAATTATAAATTACCATTCTTTCCCAGTTACACTAATAACAAATGTTTATTTAGGAAAAGATACTTATTCTTGGGAGATGCATGCTGAAATACTTAGGGGTATTGTGAATTGTCATGAAACAAGTTTTAAATGGTTCATTGAAAAAAGTATGTAGAGAGAGAAAGTAAACGTGACAAAATATTAACAAATTTTAAATCTTAATGGAAGGTATATGGGTGTTCATTGCACTATCTTTCCACTTTTCTGTATGTTTAAAATGTATCAGTTTAATGTTTGGAGAGAGAAAAGAACTGTCCAAGTGTAGAAAGGCATTCTTGCAATGCTGTTAAAAATATTGTAACTCAGGGTACAATCTAAATGCACTGCAAAAATAAATCACTTAAACACATTTAGTACAGATGGTCCAGCCACAGAATGAATTCAGCCAATCAGTGAACAGTTACCACCCAGGCAAGCTCTTGGCATCAATATTACCCTGAGCCCTGAGGACAGAGTGATAAAGAAAATAGAGAAGGCTTCTGCTCTCAGGGGAGAGCCAAAAACAAGCCAACAAATAAATGAACAAATTCATTACCGATAGGACTGGTGCATGGCATGAAGGAAATAATAAATGACAGAGGAGTTTCCCTAGATTGAGGGAGAGGGAAGGTTACATTGGGGTGGCAGTATTGGAGCTGAGGCTTGAGTGACAACAAGGAGCTGCCACGGGGGACACCTCTTAAATCTTCCCATCCTCACAAGTGATAGCAGAGTGTAATGACACTGATGTGAGCATGAGGACGGCTACACAGGTGAAAAAGATGAGCATGGCTGAGGAATATGTTTGCAATTATGGTGCTGTGTGAGAAGAGGGGTCTAGAACATCTTCTCTAATAGGATACAACTCTTCAAAGATACATGTACACACAGGATGATACAATGCAAACCACCAACAGCTTGTCACTGTGTTGACATCACAGGAGACCTTTCTCTTTCTCTCACTATCTGTTTTTCCCAAAGTACAAATGAACATGTGACTTTTATATAGATATAGATATAGATATATATATAGACATAGATATAGATATAGATATTTTAAATGCTTAGCACCCTCCTGGAGGGAAAAAAAAACAGCAGAAATAGCTCAGTAACTCCCTGGCACCCTGAATGAAGTTCAATCTGGACACTTGAGAAGGACCATTCTGATCCCACCTAGTCACAATCCAGGAGCTCTTTGCAGGGAACAGCTTCATACATTTGTGAAATGCTTTGCTTTCTTCCTTGACTCTAAACCTTGGGACTAGGACAGAAATTAGGGGAAACTTCTCATAAGCTACCAACAACAGAAGACTAGCTGAGCCTAAACAAACAAACAAACAAACAAAGCAATTAATTAATTTTTTAACATTTTTTATTTATTTATAATCATTTTACAATGTTGTGTCAAATTCCAGTGTTCAGCACAATTTTTCAGTCATACATGGACATACACACACTCATTGTCACATATTTTTCTCTGTGAGCTACCATAACATTTTGTGTACATTTCCCTGTGCTATACAGTATAATCTTGTTTATCTATTGTACAATTTTGAAATCCCAGTCTATCCCTTCCCACCCTCCGCCTCCTTGGTTAATCTTTTTAAAGTGTGGCTATGACTGATTCAGCATCCTGGTTACTGTCACGGAGGAAAGCAACCTACCAGTTGCTTGTTAGTGGGAGCCTGATGATTGGCTGCTCAGCCACAGATATCCACAAGAGGGCAGCAGAGGAGTTTGCTTGCTCAAACACAATCCCATATGCCCTATCCTCCAGGGCCTCCATTCTTCCCTCTTCACCCTCTCTTTTAGTTCCCCCCTCAAAATGATCTCCTGCTTTTCAGCTTACTGTGGACAATAAATCTGTTGGATCTCCACCTTCTGTAGACAATGCTCAAACCACTCCTGCCACCTACTGCCAACCATAAACAAACTGAGAAAGTAGCATTTAAACCTTTGTCTTCAATTAAATTGCATGGCGAGTGATTTCCCCAAGTCCCAAAAGGAAACAGGGAAACTATGCAAAAAGTCAAGAAGCCTTGGCTGCTTACTCTCTGAGATTCCCCCAACTTATATCAACTTATCCACTTATTTGTGGTGATACTTTTCTTTGGTTTCAGAAAGCTAAATGGACCACTATCTTGGAAGACCTGGAGGGGTCTCAAATTACTGCTGAGTTCAGTCAGAAAGTAAGAGTTAGAGAAAAAGGGTTAGAAGCCATTCCAAGTTTTATCTTGTTAAAATCGTTTGGTCCTGTGTTCAAAATTGTAAACAACTGAAGGATGAAATGTGGCAAATTAACACCAGCAATTAGAAACTATTTGGAAAGAGCAGTCAAGGCTTGAACTGAATTACTAAAGTAGCCTTTGCTCTAGCCACAGCTTTCTGAATGATATAAGACTTGAGCTTCATGACAGAAAAAAAGTCTACTGTTAAAATGCTGAGGTGCCTTAATTTCAGACATCAGCTCAGCATTGTGAGGGTAACATTTCTAAAAGATAGAAAATTCACTATCAAATCACATGGCTTTACAATTAAAACAATTGCAAAAATCTGAACAAAGACAGGACCCCATAATATGGGCTTCCATTGAACAGAATAATTGCTGGCATTACAAAGAAAATTTCACTGGATTTTGGACTGTCTAGACTCCAAATAGAAAGAAAAGCCCCCAAAACACACAGGAGGAATACTAACTTAGCTCTGAGGAAGCAAGCATTCTTTGACCACAGTTCCCACTAAATTCACAGGGTGAGGTTACCCTTGTGATTTGAAGGGCACCCTACCACATTTCTCTTTAATTTTGGAGTGACATATTTCACTTTTAACACTGCTTCCTTTTCTGGCACCTTCTTCAAAGTCACCAAACTGCCAGTGGTGGGTTTTGATAATTTCCCTCATACTTTGCCTCCCAGCCCCTCAGTATATCTATAAGATCCCTTCTGTGTCAACTCAATTTTCCTCTTAGAACAACTACTCCAATAACTTCATGGATTGGGGTATTATACTTCATTGTGATACTGCAGGACTCCTTTCACAGGTCTCCTATTCATTTCTTTCACTTTTGTTACCTCTAATGACTTTACCTGACTTCCTTAATCTTCTCTGTCCTCTTCAACCTAGTACCAATCTTACTGTGGACTTAAGTCAATTAGTGGACAGGACTTTTCTCCTTTCTAGACAAGGAATTTAACTGAAATTGGGCATGTATGAGGTGGAGAACCCCATAATAGAATGCTATGGTAAGTAGAAGTAGTTCTGTCCATGCGCCCCCCAAGAGCCCCCAATATAATATAACACAAGAGAAACTTGATGGGTGCTAATATTTCAAGAATTATTAGATAAGGTACTCCTAGTTCCTACTTGTATCCCATGCAACACTTTCATTCTGGCTGTTTAAAAGCCAAATGGAAAGGATACTGTCTATTCCAAGACTGGAGATGCTAACATGTTCCCCTTCAAATCTAATAGAACTCTATCCTGAGGTCTATTTAAATGTTCCCATAACTATATACTTCAACCCTCAATCCACCCTTATCAGAATTTCCCCTTCCCACTCTAGCCCTTAAACTCTCTATAATCACTCAGCTTTAGGCTTCTTTTGCCCTTCTGTGGATTTTTGGAAATGTAGGGACCCTAAAAGCGACTACCACATGTGGAAAAGACTAATTGAAAACAGAGTGGATATTTTACCAACTCAAATGAATTTGAAAAATACCCAGATAGCTGTTTGGTGTCTTCCTATTCCCCATTCCAAAATTTAGTTTACAGTCACCTTGACACTTATCCAGATGTCAGGCTTCCTCCCACACTCACAGAGCCCTGCAGACCTGGGCAGATGTCACACACCAAACCAGCCTCTTCCTCACTACCACTGAGTGTATTCCATCACGTTTTGTTTCTCTTTGGCTGATCTAGGAGTTACTGGCAGTGCTATGTTGTTGGGAGTGAGACAGTTACTGGCATAGATGTGTGGATGCATGGCTTGGGGACCAGGCAGGAACCCATGTGGATGATGCATAGACACATGGACAGTACACTGATTCCTTTTCTGCATCTCTGCTTCAAGACAATGAGGATAGTTAGACACTGTTTAACCCAAATGGCACTAGAAGCAGACACTCAGCCTGAGATTCTGGACTTGGACCATTTTACTTGGCTTGTAAGACAATGATCCATATATGAGCTGATGACAACCCCTGGTATATCGTAGCACCACATTTACTTAAACCAGGATGACTTCCCATTGTCCACCTTTGTAAACAATGTCTTACTGGAACATAGTTATGCCCATTTGTTTACCTATTGCATGGATGCTTTCACTGAATAGTTGTGACAGAGACCCTATATCTCAAAAAGCCTAAAATATTTACTATCTGGCCTTTTATGAAGAAGTTCCCATAGACACAGAGAATGCTGAGGAAGGTGGAGAAGAGGAGTAAGGAGAAGTACTCCCTATATACTCACAGTCTGGCTTCCTTGGACATCTCCCTGCTGCACTTCTCATCTTTCCCTTATACGCTGCTCCATTTTCTTTCTCACAAATGTGTGCACCCAGTCACTTTCTTATCTGACCAAATACATCCCTTTGGAACTAGTCCAATTGGCTAAATTCCTGTGGAAAGAGGGTATCTATGTTAGGAGAGGGTCCATGTATTAGGGAAGTACAGGCATGCTGAGCAAAATGCCAATAGTGAGCATCTCCAGATAATACAATGAAGGGTTGTTCATTTCCATCTTTAATCTTTATTTTCTAATTATGATAAAAGATTTTCATTTAGCTAAACATATATATTAAGGAAAAGATGTAAAATGTTAAAAGCCCTTTACTAACAAAAATACCCAGGAATCCCCGCCAAGAGGAAAATGCTTGAAATATACTTGTTGTATACAGCCTTGCTTACATTTGTGCCATGGATTTTCTATTTTTCTTGTTTGCTAAGGAAACTTAAGCCGCCTTTGGCAACTTTACACGGGGGGAGAGATGTATCAAGAGGGGGGGGCTATGAAGGCCTTCCAGTGCAGGGCAGCCCACAGAAAGCAGTGGCATGTGTTAAGATGTGACTATTAAATAGCTTTTTCTAATCTCCTCTCACCATGAACTACACACCCATATTCGAAATGTAATCAGTGGATCTAGTATGACTCTGCTAACTGAAAAACAGCATGAATTACTTTTGATTTCAGCTTCAGTTTTATTACCATCATACTAGATGGACCAAGAAAAGATGAACCTCCTCGCTCTTTTTTAGCTTTCATGAAGGAGAGTCAGACTGGTAGGAGGAGCTAGTGAGCAAGGTGTGAGAGGCACTGAGAACCGTTCTTTTATCCCCAGTGTATGGAGCAGGTATGTACTTGTCTTTTACATGCAGTGCAAAATTGATGTCTTTTCTGTTTTTATTGAAATAGAGTCGATTTACAATGCTGTGTTACTTTCTTCTGTATAACACAGTGATTGATATATATATATTCTTTCTCATTATAGGTTATTACAAGATGCTGAATATAGTTCAATAGGACTTTGTTGCTTATCTATTCTGTATGTAGTAGTTAGCAAGATTGATTTCAGATTCAAAGTGACACCTGAGGAAGGGCAAGTGGCCTGCTGTCTGGCATGCAGGGGTCTGTGGCTGGCTTTAGTTCAAAGGAAGCTCAGCTTCTCTGTATGGACCAGTAGCAGCTGCAAAGTGACAGCCAGACACACTGTGTCCCCATTGATGTGCTTCTCCTTGAAAGAGTCCTCCTGGGGGCCTGCCTGTCTTTCTCTGTCAAGCTCTGTGGGCTGGCGTTAGAATTCAGAGAATAAGACAGTCCCTGGCAAGGAGGTTATAGGGAACTGTCATCTATAGGGATTGTTTCTTTTTAATGTTTCTATTAGTCAATTTAAGAAAGCTCACAGTGAGAGCTCTGTAAATCTATATGTAGAGATAAATTTAGTCCCCTCACCCCTGATCTTTATTTCTTAAACTTTACGATCACATCAAAACTATCTTTCTCTTTCTGTCTCTCTGGCTCCCTCTTCCTCCCTCTTATTCTCTCTCTTCCTCTGTCCCCCAACACCCACCCCCGCATTTGTGGGTTTGTTTTTCATAAGAACATTGGAATCATTTGTAGCATGTTTTGTACATACACAACCTAGGTTTAACAATCCCTCTGGGTGATTTTTTTCTGTAGATCACATTTTGAAAACCAACCAGGAACAGGATTGAATAGCTGCAGTTTGTTAATTTGATGTTAAAAATTATGTGACTTATTCACAGCTAAGAAATCACAGGTCTGTTTCTTTAAAACATTTTTTATTGAGTTATAGTCATTTTACAATGTTGTGTCAAATTCCACTGTAAAGCACAATTTTTCAATTATATATGAACATACATACATTCATTGTTACAAATTTCACTGTGAGATAACACAAGATCTTGTATATATTTCCCTGTGCTATAAAGTATAATCTTGTTTATCTATTCTGCATATGCCAGTCATTATCTACAAGTTTTGAAATCCCAGTCTGTCCCTCCCCCCGCCCTGCCCCCTTGGCAACCACAAGTTTGTGTTCTATGTCTATGAGTCAGTTTCTGTTTTGTATTTATATTCATTTTAAAAATTTTTGAGATTCCACATATGAGAGATCTCATATGGTATTTTTCTTTCTCTTTCTGGCTTACTTCACTTAGAATGACATTCTCCAGGAGCATCCATATTGCTGCAAATGGCGTTATGTTGTCAGTTTTTATGGCTGAATAGTATTCCATTGTACAAACATACCACTTCTTCTTCATCAAGTCATCTGTTGATGGACATTTAGGCTGTTGACATCTCTTGGCTATTGTAAATAGTGCTGCTATGAACATTGGGGTGCAGATGTCTTTTTGAAGTAGAGTTCCTTCTTGATATATGCCCAGGAGTGGGATCACTGGGTCATATGTTATGTCTATTCCTAGTCTTTTGAGGAATCTCCATACTGTTTTCCACTGTGGCTGCACCTAACTGCATTCCCACCAGCAGTGTAAGAGGGTTCCCTTTTCTCCACAGCCTCTCCATCATTTGTCATTTGTGGACATTTGAATGATGGCCATTCTGGCTGTTGTGAGGTGATACCTCACTGTAGTTTTGATTTGCATTTCTCTGATAATTAGTAATCTTGAGCATTTTTTCTTGTTCCTATTGATCATTTGTATGTCTTCCTTGGAGAATTGCTTGTTTAGATCTTCTGCCCATTTTTGAATTGGGCTGTTGGTTTTTTCTTATTATGTAGTATGAGCTACTTATATATTCTGGAGATCAAGCCTTTGTTGGTTTCATCATTTGCAAAATTTTTTCCCATTCCTTATATTTTTGTTTTGTTTTACTTATGGTTTCCTTTGCTGTGCAGAAGCTTGTAAGCTTAGTTAGGTCCTATTTGTTTATTCTTGCTTTTATTTATACTGCTTGTGTAGACTGCCCTAGGAGAATATTTTTGAGCTGTATGTCAGATAATGTTTTACCTATGTTTTCTTCTAGGAGGTTTATTGTATCTTGTGTTATGTTTAAACATTTGATCCATTTTGAGTTTATTTTTGTGTATGGTGTAAGGGAATGTTCTAGCTTCATTGATTTACATGCTGCTGCCCAGTTTTCCCAAAATCATTTGCTGAATAGACTATCTTTATTCCATTGTATATTCTTGCCTCCTTTGTCGAAGTTTAGTTGACCAAAAGCTTGTGAGTTCATTTATGGGCTTTCTATTCTATTCCGCAGACCTGGTTTTTATAAAGCTGTTTCTCTCACATTTTCCTGCAGCTTCCTTTAAGTTTTCCATTTAAAGAGGGGGACTGGACAACACTGGTCATTATAATGTAGCTGTTAGAGGATCCTGTTTTACCTTTGTATTCTTTTCTCCTACAATGAAAAATCAGAAAAAAGGAGATGGTTCAGTAGCAGTGTTTGAATTTTCTTGCTGCTTTGCTCTGAAAAAAAAAATTATAGACCTTGTTTCTTAGTAACCTGAAGTCTGCAGATTGTGTTCAAATATGTAACCCAATTTGTTTAGTGCAATTACTGTGGATAAATCTCCATCTAATTCAGTAAGCATGCACTGAAATCCCATTTTGTGCTGCATTCTATGCTCATATATAAGCTTTTACTTATCTGATTTTATTATCAAAACATCCTCCAGACTGCACTTACCATTTTTTTCATATTACCCCTATAATTATTCTTAAAAACTTAGGTTTAGCTAGGTGAGGCTTCTTGTTTAAGGTCACACAAGTAGTAACTGATAAAGCTGGTATTTTTTAAAAATATTTTTGATAGTATTTGAAGCATCTTGAATACTTGACCTATAAATATGGAACTGAATAGTTGAGACATTTGAATATAATATCATGTTTATATAGTCTGATTATGAAATATGCATAGATATTATAGGGAACTTTTATTATAATGCCAATCAGAAATATGCCAGAAGAACCATGGTATAATTGTGTTTTTAGTACTTAATTTTTAAAATCAAATTTGCCTTGGAAAACAATTACTAGGGAATCTCATATCCTTTTCACCTAGATTTACCCACTGGTGGCATTTTCCTAGATTTGCTTCCTCTCTCTAAATATATGTATATGTCTCTCAATATAATATAAAACAATATTTGCATTTTCATTCTTATTTTCATTTATGGGATTAAGTTGCAAAAATCCTGACCCTTCTTAGCTAAGTATCTTGGCCTAAATCTCTCAAGATTCAGGACATCCCCCTGAAACAGAAGAAGAGTGGCAAGTGGGAGAAGCAGCAAATGTGTGGGAACATTGATCTAAAGTGTGCAGTCTCCTTCTCAAAAAGGGGAGGCAGGAGAGTGGGAAAAGTCTTCAGTAGTTTACCTATGAGGATGATGTTACCTGTGCGTTTTTCCATACATAGACTTCATTATGTTCAGGTAGTTTATTTTTATTCTTAATTGTATTTTGTTTCGTTTTCACATATTTGTAGACTTTGCAGTTTTATTCCATCTATTAATTTCCAGTTTCATTTCATTGGGTTCAGAAAAGATACTTTGTATGAGTTTAACCTTTTAAAATTTGTTGACTTGTTTTGTGGCCTAAAATAGGGTCTATCCTTGGAAATATTCCATGCCCATCTGGGAAAACGTGTTTTCTCTTGTTGTTGGATGAGAGTGTTCTGTATATGTCTGTTAGGTTCAATTAATTTATAGTGTTATTCAAGTACTCTGTTTTTTCTACCTATTATTGCAAGTAAGGTATTAAACTATTGTATTATTGTTAAGTGATCTGTTGCTCAATATTGTCAATGTTTATTTCACATATTTTGGAACTCTGAGGTTCAGGTATACATATTTAGAATTGTTTATCTTCTAGATAAACTTGACTCTTTTAACATAATATCCTTCTTTGTCTCTTTTAACAGTGCTTGAAATAACTTTTTTATCTCATATAGATATAACCACAACAGTACTCTTTTTGTTGTTATTTGAATAGAAAATCTTCCTGGGGTGTACAGTAAGGTGGTAGTTGCTCAGGCTGACCTGTCTCCAACCTGTCTGGTGGCAAACCCACACCCATTCACTCCTTCTAGTCTAGGCTTCTCCAGCCTTTCTATCTGTTTCAGTCTTTCTCCAAGTAGCCAAGGGGATTTGTCTCCTCTGTGCAGGACCCCAGGACTGGGATGCCAAGTCTGTGGATTGACCTACTCACTCCTCAGGGTTAGGGTCTATTTGCACAGTCTTCCATTTCCTCTTAGTCCTTCCCTAGGTGCACAGGTCCCAACCTGAAGTTTTTACTCCTCCCTAATTATGTGGAAATATCTCTTGAACTCTTGTTTGTATAGGAGTTCTGCCAGTTTTCAGTCACTTTTCTGTGAGAAGTTATTATCCCTCATCTTGACCCCCCTCCTCTGGAAACAGTATTCTTCTTTGGTAGGTTACCCCCTACCCCATCACTCAGTTTTTAGCAATTTAAACATATCATTCCACTGCCTTCTGGCCTACAAATATTTTGTTGATAAATTGACTGACAATCTTATTGGATGTGATGAGTTACTGCTTTTTGTCACTTTCAAGATTCTCTCTTTGTCTTTTGACAGTTTGATTAAAATATGCCTCAGCATTGGTCTCTGATTATTTATCCTACTGGAGTTTGTTGAATATCTTGCATTTGTAGATTTATATATTTCATTGCATTGGGAATTTTTTAGCCATTATTTCCTCAAATAATCTCTCTGCCCTGCCTCTCCCTTCTGCTTTAGGGACTGTCATAATGTATATACCTGTCTATGTGGCAGTATTCCATAAGTTTGTTAGGCTGTATTCACTTTAACAAAATTATTTCTTCCTTCTGCTCCTGAGACTTGATAATTTCAAATGTCCTGTCTTCAAGTTTGCTGAGTCTTTTTGCCTGTGCAAGTCTAATCCCCTTTATATGTATTCAAATGCTCTTCCCCTGAGCTTTACCACCAAGTCTAATTCTCTGTAGAAAATGTGTAAATTCATTCATTGTATTTTCCAGCCTCAGAATTTCAGTTTGGTTCCTTTTTTAATTATTTTTATCTCCTTGTTCATTTTCTAATTTTGTTCATATATTGTTTTTTCTGATTTATTTTGTTATTTTTCTGAGTTTTCCTTTAGCTTTTTAAGCATATTTTTAAAAAGTTATTTTAAAGACTTTGCCTAAAACAACTAATGCACATGTTTCCTCAGGGTTTTTTTTTTTTTTTTTTTTTTTTTTTTTTTTTTTTACCACTTTATATTCTTCCTTTGGAAGGGCCATATTTTCATTTATTTTGTATGCCTTGTGATTTTTGTTGTTGTTGTTGAAAAATTGGATAGTTATTTATCTATTTATTTATTTAAATGAAGGTACTCAGTATTTAACCCAGGATCTTGGACATGTTAAGTACATGCTCTACTACTGAGTTATTACCCTCCCACCCCTGAAAATTGAGCATTTATGAAAGCAGTCACCTTTCCCATTCTTTGCATACTGCCTTTTGACAAGGAAGTCTTTTCCTAAGCTGGCTCTTGATTTTGAAACTTGGGATTAAGCTTAAGAGAAGTTGTAAAGTCTTTTTAGGCTTTTTTGAGCATGCATCTTCCCTGGGCCTGTGTTTTGCTTTTTCAGTTTTTCCATATATGTGCTCCTTTTAAGTATATTAATTTCCCAAAGGATGTCTCCTTTGAACTTTTGATTGTCTATTGTGTGACTCCACCCTGAAAAGAAAAAGAAAAATTCAGTTTCTCTTCTCAACTTTCTATTCTCTATACTTATTTCTGGTCACCACATACGTGAGCATTTTTTCACAATAAGCAATTCTGACCCTAACTTCCAAGAGTTACTTTATACCCTACAGATTAAGGGCTCAGTCCCACAAGACCTCTCCTCACTTCAGATGCAATTACAAATCCAGGTTGTCACCTGTGCTTCTGACTAACTGGCTGTACATTGGAGTTTCCCATCTCTTCCCCAGGTTCAATGATTTGCTAGGATGGCTTAAGAACTCAGGAAGGATAATTTGCTTACTAGATTACTGGTTTATTTTAAAAAAGGATACAGCCTATAAACAGCAAAATAGGAGATGCAAAGGGAAAGATATAAAGAAAAACATGTGGAGCTTCCATGACCCCTTTGGATGTGCCACCTTCTAACAACATTCACATATTCATCAAGCCAGAAACTCTCTGAACCATTTCAGTTAGGTTTTATTTATTTTTTTAATGGAGGACTTCTTAGGTAGATATGGTTGAGTAAACTATTGGTCATTGGTGATTAACTCAACTTTCAACTCTTCTCTGCTCCCCAGTGGTTGGAGCATCAGGCTAAATGTTGCAACTTTCTAATAACATTGATTCCTCTAGCAAACAACTCCATTGTAGTGATCTAGGGGCTTTACAAAATCACTTCATTAACATAAACTCAGTTGTTGTTGAAAGGTGCTTGTTATAAATAACAAAAGACTCTCCTTTCATCTTTATCAATCTGGAGCTACTTTAGGAATTGAGGACAAAAGACCAAAAGTTACAAGAAAAATAATTTCATCTCTCTCATCACATAGGGTTTTAAGAGCTATATACCAGGAATAAGGACAATGATCAAATTTGTATTTCTTATTATACATCTCAATATCACACACCCATAATATCTTGTCATAGGTGTCTGCAGGTCATTCTCCCTGCAGCTTTCCCAAGCAATGCCCACTGCTTCTCCCTGCCTTAGATCCAAATAAGGGAAAAGATAACAGTCCTTCAGGCAGCCCATGAGATGTCAGAACATTGTAAATGCAGTCTGCTCTGCTCTGTTTATTTTGAAAAAGGGAATTGGAAACTCAACTGATGCATTAGATAGTCTATTTTATATATTCACTGGTAACCTCTTGCTCTAGGCATCTGTGGAGCTGTCTCTCCACATTTTTCCTTGAGAAATACCTGCTGCTTCTTTCCACCTGATATCCAAGTTTTACCACCACCTACCCCTCTGCCACCCTTCCCTGAGTTTCATGTGAGGTGAAACAGAGACCTGAAGAGGCAGCCCTGACATGTTAGAACATTATAAATTTCCCTCTCTCTGAATCAGGGGAGGGAATAGGGAAATTTTTTGCCACTTCCTTAAAGACCTTACCACAATGGGGACCGAGGCCAACAGAAAAACCACAGAATTTCCTACCATTTTGAATGAGGCTGTTTGTTGATTTGGTATTTGATTGGTTGCTTTGGACCTTTGACTGTTTTATGGAACTACTGTAAGGTTATTCTAGCCAGTATTTTGGTTGTTGTTTATATCTCCTTGGGGAAACAAGAGCTTAGAGTTTGCTAGTCTGTCATTTTGCTCAAGTATGTAGATTTTCAATCCTTTCTCAATGACATTCACTCAGCCTTTGTGAGAACCACTTACCTCATTTCCAAAGTAGTTATATTAATTTCTAACTTTCAGTCTCTTGTGAATATCAGTTTAGCTGAATATGTAAGTTATTATCAAAGGGCTTGGTATATTGTAGGCCTTCAGTGCATCATAAGAATAACTTTAATTATATTATTATTTTGAAATAACACTTTGGAAAGTGATATTATATTATTTCACTACCAATACCATGAGAGACTTGAGGGAATGATGGGGGAAAACCTCTACAGTATGCTAATTCTAGGTTACATTTTGTCTAATGGAAAGCACAGAACTCTTACTTACCATATCCTAAGTTGATAGATGCTTTGTATAAGTCTGAGTTAGAGAATGACTTTATAATCTGATTTCCACTAAGAAGCTCTTCTAGGTTGGCAGGTTGCCATGGCATCCAGACCCAAAATGATGAACCCCATTTGTCTCCTGGAAAGTGTCAAGGTGCTTTCAGTGAACCAAAAATCTCTGCAGATTCTTGGTGAGATTTCTTTGCCAGTGCTGATGGTGGCCATCGTAGGACCATATCATACAGGCAAATCCTACTTGATGAGCCATCTTGCAGGTCAGAATCATGGTGAGTGTTGTACTGGGTCAAGGACCAATTGCTTGATTCTAGCTAATACCTCAACTTCTTAATTTTTGTCCTGATCATGTGTAGGGAGAACCAAACTTCTCTTAACAAATCAACTTTCCACTCCTATTTCTCACTGCTAAACCACTGTCTTACTGTAATTCATTATCATATTGTATGTTTTATTCCTGTAAAGCAAAATTTCTCCTACCAATTCTCACAATCCTACCTTATTTTACATGCTTAAGCACTGGACTCTTGCAATTGTGTCTACTCGCTCTTGAAACATATTTTGCGTTTTTATGGACTATTCTTATCTACATATAAATGTGTTCAAATGTCTATAATCTTAAAAATATTTCCTATATGTCATATACTACTGTGGCTAACACTTCTCCCCACTTTTGAAAAATTTCTCTGACAAAAAATATAAACTTGATTTTTTTTCCACCTTTTTCTCTTCCCATTTCTGTCTTCAGTCCATTTCTCTCTGGCTTTGAAACTCACCATTCTTTCAAGATAATCTTTTTATGGTTATCAGTGACTTCCATTTTGTCTGATTCATGGATTCCCCTTTGCCTCTATGTTGAGCCCTTGCTTGGTATCTTTATCACAATTAATATTCCTTCCTCCTTGAAAAAGATGACACACAAAGTAGGACATTCTTGAGGAAATGGAGAAAACACCAACTCGTATGCTGGGATACTGACATTCCAATAGATCTGACTCTGTAGCCCCTTGGTTGTTTAGATTATCTGCTCTAACTGAATGCTGCTTTCTCCCCTCTCCTCACAGGCTTTCCTCTAGGCTCTACAGTGCAATCTGAAACCAAGGGCATCTGGATGTGGTGTGTGCCTCACCCACGCAAGCCAAATCGTAGTCTGGTGGTCCTTCTGGACACTTAATGCCTGGGGGATAAGTGAATGGAAAAGCAGAAATTCACAGTTAAATACTTTTTATTCTGGATTTTCCCCTTATCTCTCCATGGTCCTAGAAATTTTACTGCTTTAATCTGTAAAAATCTAGAAATCAATTATAGTAAATAAGGCAAACTATGTTTTGTTTGAATCTCACTTCTAGGTAAGATATCATGGTGTCTTAGATAAATTCTTTTATTTCTTGGCACTGTGTGGATGACTTGATTACATTTTGTAAGTCATTATTGAGCAGCTGAGTTACAGGCCTTTGGACTTAGAATTGTAGATATCAGTGACCAATGTAAAGGTCCTGCCCTAAAAGAGTCTTTAGTTCAATTGATAAGACCACATTATCTGCAGTCAGATTTAGTACCATGTAATTGGGAAAGAAGCAGGCTGGATGGAAGTAGAAATTACATTGCATTGCAATCCCCAATTTCTTGGAATTTCATGGGAGCTCCATGGCTGGAATGGCTTTTTTGAGTTATCCTGAGTTTGGGACAGGGGTGCTGATACATTTTTGAAGAGCTGCTCCAGAAGCCTTTCTAATTAAGAGGGCTGACACCTGAAGACTGTCTTCCACCAGCACTCCCAACAGCTGGGGGAATAAGTCCTTCAGTTTTGAAAGGCAATCCAGGCAGCACCTGACTGATTTTGAGAACTTACAGTTAAGCATAACTAAGAAAGAGGAGAAGTATCAATCTGTGAGTGAGGAAAAATTTGTGATTCACCTTCTTAGCTACAAGGTGAAGAATGTATTTGAGGGTTGGATTTAAGGGACGGGTTTACATTTTCCATGATGTAGTTCATCAACTACTCACAGAGTGTTCTGGAAATCTGTGAGACACCTCTGAATGTGCAAGTTCTATAAAAGTAAGTTTTTGTCCTACATGAAACATTTTAAAATGGATTTTTGGTGTTTTAGCTTTCTGCTAATGGGTGAAATGAACTATCCCTCCTTTCCCCCTTTTGAGATTTATTTGGAAATAATACCTACATTTTTATAGCTCTCTTTTTTTTCCTCAATGGGAGTTAGAAAGTGTGTGCTTATTTTTAAAGCCATATATCAAATAATGATATAATCTTCTTGTTGAAATAATTGTTTGTCATAACTGCTATTGCTTCTTATCCTAATTGATTATATTTAAAAAGTGGGTTTTGGGGAAAGAAAGTAATGAATAGACTCTTATCCCCCCAAACTCCCATTTTGAATCTTCTCAACATAAACCACAGTTTTTGCATTTGCACTGGGAGCAACTTTACATGCCATTTATAATAAAAAACAATTTCCAGTTTATGCCATTATTTAGACAATGCTATGATTTATACAAATTTGCCTGGGCTTTAAGGCTCTTGATTAGGCTGCATGAAAGCTCACCTTATCTTCTCCACTTGCCCTCTGCCCTGAAATGACTCTAACTACAAGACCCCTGTCTTCTCCCATCTCTAATTTTGTTTCTCTGGGTTTTCCTGTCTATGGGATCACCTTCATTTCTTCAGTTCCACATTTACCAGTTCTTTAATATTCAGCTCAAGACTTTGAGGAAGCTTTCAGATTATAAATTATTTCTCCAAATTTCATAGCTCTGTTCTTCCTTGATAGACTTCTAAATTTTAATTTAGTGTTATAGCTATAGGTTTCACTGCTTATATACATTACTGAGAGTAAGCCTTTTACAGATACTTCTATCTTTGTTGCAATACTGTTATGGATGTTTGTCCACTGCTTTGAAATAGTCATGTTAAAAGAAATAATTTTCATTTTTAGCATTGCTTTTTTAAAATCTAAGAACAGTGGGGGATATTTAGTAGCTTCCTGCAATTATTTATTGATTGCATATAATTTAAATACCCAGTTATGCCAACTATGGTGTATTTTATATGGACTCTGATTAATAAATATATGCAGAATGAATAAGTGCCCACACTCATCACTGAATTCCTAATTACACAACAGGGGCTGTATTAGTTTTCCTGTATATGTTATTTTACTTTATCCATTTGAGGAAAAAGAAAGTACTGTGAACATTAGAATTCTTCTATATATGAAAAATTTGCAAACACAAGAAATGTCTCTGTAATTGTCAAAGTTGATATCTGCATTTACATCTGTCTTCAATTTCTTTGCATGGTGAGTATGTTAGCTGAAATAATAAATGAAACCATGATTGAAGAAGTGTACAGATGAATTTTTAATGTAGGGGTAAACTTCTAACTCTCTTTTTCTAATGTGCTTTCTAGGATGAGTCTAAGAAGGATTCATGGATCTTTGCCCTGACCGTGGTTCTGTGCAGTAGCTTTGTCTAGAACAGCATGAGCACCATCAACCACCAGGCCCTGGAGCATCTGCAGTATCCTTCCAGGTCCTGAAACACCATGTTTCACTGAATTCATGGGGATGAGGATAGAGTCAGTCTCTCCCTTCCTGTCATTATTTTCTTGGGTGGAGCAGAGGGGACCCATGGCAAAAGAGTGTGTTTATAATATTTTTATACTAGAGAAATGTGGGAATTTTTGGTAGTGAGTTTCTTTTCCCTAACCAAATCTTAGTTATGTGACAGAGCTTGCAAAACATCAGGGCAAAGTCCTCTCAAACACCTGATAGAGTAGAAGATTCCACAGAATTTGTGAATTTCTTTCCAGAATTTATCTGGACTGTATGGGATTTCACCCTGGAGCTGCAGTTATGTGGTCAGTCTATCACAGAAGATGAGTACTTGGAGAATGCCCTGAAGCTGATTCCAGGTATCAGAGTATGGCCTGGGCAGTGTACGGTCCAATAGAGTGTGGGATCTTCTAAACAATAACCCTCATCTCTGTAATTGCATTTGTATTTGAGACTAAATCAAAGTCTGTGGAAATGGTGGCTGGAAAGTGGGTTGCAAAGATCTAGTGGCTACAGTTAAAGTTTACTCAAGAAAAGTAAAGTGTAAAGTGAAATTACTCAAAACCAATTTGTTTTTTATACATCTTTAAATTTAGCATCCAGGTTTAAATGGGTGCTGAAACATTCTAAAGACTGGACGCTGTGTTTCCTATTCCTTCAATTTGCCTCTGTTGAAGAAAACAACTAATCAGCTAATTGTTAGACATGAAACTGCAGTGAAAAGCTTATCTAAAGAACAAAATGTAGATTTCACATATTATTCTTTTCAAAGAGGGATATAAAAATTTCTAATCCTGTATAATTATATCATCTACAAAATGATTGTATGTTCTAAATAAACCTGAAGAAGTGACTGTCTTTACAATCTATGCCTTTTCAATAATACTGACAATTATTAGAACATTCATTTTACCTTCCACATCATAGCTTTCTCCTAATTCCCACATGTTTACCCATGAATTAATTACAAGGTAAAAAATTATTTTCATGGGTTACATTTCCAAGGATGTGTGTCTATTGAAACCTTGAGAGAAATATCAATCCCAATTTAGTCATTCTTCTTTTCACATTTCTATTTATGATTTCTCAAAACAGCTATTAAGAAATTGGCTGGCAGGAGAGGACCAGATATAATCATTTACCTCAAAGAGTTTATAGATTATTGGTGATACCTTAAAATTACATTTCAGGTACATTTATACTTCAGAGGATTTACTAAAAAATAGATAAAACTGCATCAATTATTTTTAGCATCAAAACAGTTTTTCTTAAACAATGAGGATGTCATTCATAATATTCCAATTACTGTCCATGATCCCTTGTTTGTAGCTCTCCTTTTTGGTTCCACAGCTCAATTCCTACATGAGGTTGAGTTGAGCAGAAAGTTTCATGTGACCTTTCATTTTTTAGCTGCTAGTAAAGCAAACACATCATAGACAACCACTCTACTATGTGCATGTCTGGAGAGACCAGCCATAGGTTTCTTTTACTGGATCAGATGTCTCCCTAAATTTCTCTGCAGTTATATCATTGGTATAAGTCTGATGTGCAAATAAGTATTGAATGTCTATGTTAAAAGAGTTCTATGTGTAGAAATGGCAAAGACACACAAATCCCTGCCATGAACACCTGTAATCCCCTCACCTCAAGACTCTACACACTCTAATCCCTGTTTTTCTGTCCCTCAGGGAAGAATCCCAAAGCCCAAACATCCAATCTACCCAGAGACTGCATCAGGCATTTATTTCCAAGATGGAAGTGTTTTGTCTTTGACTGGCCAACATAGGAAAAAAAAATTCTAGCCAATATTGTGATGGTATCTGAAGACCAACCGGATCCTAAATTCCAGGAGCAAACAAAAAATTTCTGTTCTTACACCTTCATTGATGCAAGGACCAAGACCATCACAGAAGGAATCATGGTCACTGGGAAAGGTGAGTCTCTTTTTCCCATTTCCATGAGGACTGGTATATGTTGAATATTTTATATAATGTGCTTTCTAGTATTTTTGTTTGATTCTATAAAGAATTCTGATTTTACAGACATTTATACTCCATGAATAAATCTGTATACTTTATAATTATCTCACTTTGGGGGATTTACAAATTCCTTCCTCAAATTGCAATTTTTGTCAATGATATCGGTGGCTCCCACTTATCTGAAAACATTCTCCACTTAGAATATAATCACTCTTTTGGTGTAAAAACAGAATACTGCATGTTTTCAAAGGAAGTCCTATACAATAAGTGTTCTTCACAAGGAGAATTCAAAAGATATTTTGAGAATTTAGAGTGGTCCAAAAATAAATATTAGCCCATAAATCACTGAAAATCAATTCAAAGCCTCAGAATTAGGAATAAATTAAACATGGTACACTTTGCCTCATCTGTCTATCTATGTAATCTATATTGCTTTCAATTTTTAAAATGAGAAACTGTATTTTCCAGGTAGCCCCTAGTATGTTAGATAGAAGTAGATATTAACTTTTTTAGTCCTGTGGCCTGGAAAACCATAAAAATGAAGAGTCAGTAGGAAAATGAAGGTGATAATAGTAGTGGAAGGTAGGGGTGCATGTGTGTGTTTGTGTGTGTGCATGTGTATATGACCCTAGAAGCATAGTCTCAGAATCCTGGAGCCATTGACTGATAACTTGATATTTAGCCCCTAAATTTCCTGGCTTCTTCAGGGCTGAGGACTCTGGTTGTGACCTACCTGGATACTAGCATTAGCGGAGCAGTACCTCGCTTGGAGAACGCAGTGACAACTCTGGCCCAGCTGGAGAACTCAGCTGCCATTCAGAAGGCAGACAACCACTACAGCGAGCAGATAGCCCAGCGAGTGAGCTTCCCCACAGACATGCTGCAGGAGTTGCTGGAGGCGCACGCTGCCTGTGAGAGGGAAGCCCCTGCAGTCTTCATGGAGCACTCCTTCAAGGAAGACAAGCAGGAGTTCCAGAGGAACCTTGTCATAATCTGTCTTAATATTTACCTTTTGTCGCCTCCCCTTGAAGAATGAAGCCTAGAAGTGTTGTTACCGGTCCCACGGCTCATCTCTCACTCAAGGATAAAGTAGTCCATGTTCTCATGAGGGACAGAGTTTCAAAGGACTACATTTCCTTCTTTTTTGACTGCCAGAACTCAGGCAGTTTATCTGGAACTCCCTTTGACCTTCAATGAAAAATCAGTATAGATATCCTCTTGAAATAAATACTTCTGTGGATTCCAAGCCTGTCCAGAACACCCAAGACATTCTTTAGCTGGCTTCTTTTTCTGTGAACACACTCCTATGGCTGGGAACCAAAATTTCTCTTTTCAGATCCACATCTCAGGCCACTTTCAGCTTAGGTTGCTCCTTGTATCTATCATTGAATACAGACAGAATCACTGAGTGTGGCAGCTTCAAGGAACCAGAGAGATTAGGTAATGCAACTCCAACAGCTCAGATGAAATACCCAAAGGACGTTAGGGAACTTCCCCATGGTCTTCCAGAGTTTTCAGAGCTGTGAATAAATCAAATCTTGTGACTGCTGTTTTATTACATGTCCTCCAACAGAATACTTTTCTCATGAGGAACACAGTTACACCAATTCTTCTACCAGATCCTTTGGAAATTTACTTCCTCTGTTCCTTGCTTCTGGTGACAGCCCTCTATCTTTCTTCCCTCTAGGAAATCATAAAGAATAAGAAAGATGATTTCTTGATGCACAATGAAGAGACATCAATCAAATATTGCCAGACTAAACTTGATCAGCTTTCAAAGACACTAATAAAAAGTATACCAGCAGGAAATTTCTCTGTTCCTGGAGGTCATGAACTCTACAGGAAAGCAAAGGAAATTATTGAAAAGGAATATCACCAAGTGCCCATGAAAGGAGTGAAGGTGAGGAATAAAGGAAACATGGGGAACCTACAGAATAGTCAAAGGGCTATACTGAAAATCTGAGAGTGCAGCTCCATGCATGCATAAAGAGAGAGTACGGGGCCATTCAAACAGCTTTGGCTCTTAAGGTTCACTGCATGCTATTTATTCCTGAAGAGAGTACAATTGTCAACTCCCAACCATGAGTACAGATTTCTTAAATCCAGAGACAGAACATAAATTATTCATTTTTTTTTTTTACTCAACAACATATTTGACGTGTTGAGCACTGACAATTTACAAGTCAGTCTTTGTATACAAGGATGATCACAATTGAGACAGGAATTCAACTACATAGACAAGTTATAACACTCAGGAAAGAGCTACTTAGGTGTTAGAAACAAACATCATCATCATCATCATCATCATCATCATCATCATCATTATCATCATAATTAAAAAACAACAATACTAATGCAACTAATATATATTGAACAGTTGTTTCCTATAGCCAAAATGTTAAACTCTTTCCCTAGACTCTTTAGTTTAATCTTTCAAATAACATTAAGAAGTATCTACATTATCAACATTTTAAAGATCTGGACTGAGAAGCATAGGCAGGTTAAAATAAGTTGTCTAAATTTATAACCAGCTAGTGGCAGAGGAGAAGAGCAGCAAAATTTAGAGGCACTATTTCACACTGGGAAAACAGATATGTACAAGCACCAGAGATTTGGATTTGTAGAACTGAACATGGTTCTGACTGGCTGGAATCTAGAGTGGGGAGAAGGAAGTAGCACTGGGCAAGTGACTGGAGGGAGACAGGTCAGTCTAAGGAGCTTGGACTCATTGTAAGGAACCACTATGGAACTTTAAACATGAAGCAAAAGTTACATGGAATTAGTTGTCTTTGCAGCACTAATTTACTTATTCGAAATCTAATTTCTGTGCTCCTCCTTGGTTCCTCAGGGAAATGAGTTCCTCCAGAGATCTCTGCAGTCCCAGGTGGCAATAGAGAAATCCTGCAGGCAGATAAAGCCCTCAATGATGGGGAGAAGCCCATAGCAGGTACAGGGTAGGGCTGGGCTCACAGTGGGATGTGTATGTTCTTGCAGTGCCCTCTGACAGGTGTGAGAGCAAAACCTTCCCAATACAGGAGCTTCCTTCCTTTCTGTGGAACAACCCTGCTGCGTCTGGAAACAGCAAAGGGAACTGTGATTGGATGCCAGACAGAGAGAGCCTTTTCTCTCACATTCTGAAGTGTGGTCTTGATGGTGTGGACACGGGGTGGGGGGGAAGACTTCGGAGATTTCCTACCACTCTCTTCAATTTGGTTTGGCCTCTGAGCTCAAGAGGGTGGAGGTCAATCGTTGCCTATTTTTTCCCTCTCTAATGCCTCCCTGGGGCAGAGGAATGGACCAGGAATGAGACAGCTGATAAGGAACAGGAGCTGCTGAAACAGAAACTGCAGGAGCAGCAGCAGCAGGTGGAGGCTCAGAAGAGAAGTCTTCAGAAACACATAGTCCAGATGATGGAGAAGCTGGTGAGGGAAAGAGAAAACCTGCTAAGAGAGACAAACAAGATATTGGAGCATCAGCTGAAGGTGAATCAGGCTGTGGCAGTAGTAGAGCTTGATAGATTTGCCCTGGTACCTCAGGAAGGGATGGGTGAAGGTTACAGCAAGATCATGCAGAGATCAGAAGTGCATCTACTGCTTGGGATTTATTAAAACCCTGAAGCCTTTGAATCCTTCCAAAACCTTTAAATTCGTCTCTGTAAGTAGACTTTGGAGCGTTCAGGATGAGTATGCCCCCCCTACTCCAAGCCCTCAGAGAATATAAATAGGGTTGAATAGCCACTTAGAGAAATTTAAAATGATCTCACAGGGCTTGATTGAACAGATATTCCAAATATGTGTGTTTAATATGAACAACAAATAGTATGGTTTACCAAGATCACTACATTTTACCAGGAGCCCTGTTCAGCCCAAGGCCCTGAGGTAGGTCTCTGCTGACATAAAACTACCAGAAATGTCCAGAATTAAAAATACAGGGAAGTGGCAGCTTTTAATCTTGCTGCATTGCCTCCAGGTTTGTATAGATTCCCAAGCTATCATGTGGCTTGGAGGGATTTCTCTCATTATTCATCTGAACATGATTTATAAGAGATTTCTATAATTTGTGGACCATGTGTTTATAACAGATTTCTATAATATGGGTGAAAGTACCATCCTGAGTGGAACTGAGAATTAGTGCTGTCAGACCAAGGCTACCTCTCATTTGCATTTTTTGACTGGAAAATATTACATTTGTCCTCATGCCAGGCTTAGCCTCCTGGCAAAACCCTAAGATATATGAATATTATTAAGGCTGTAAACTACACTTTCTCTTAATATTTAGGTCCAAACCAGGAAATATTCCTTGTTACAAGAGTCTCCTTTCATGATTAAGAGAGAACAATTTTAGGAATAAAACAAAGAGTCTGACAAAGTTTTAAAGTTTGACAAAATGTAATCCTTGAAAAAATGGGGGATTTAAAAAGTTTTACTTCCTTCCTCACTTTTTTTTTTTTTAGGTCCAAGAAGATCTGTGTACTGAAGGATTTAGAAAGAAATGTGAGAAGATGAAAACAGAGATAAATCATTTGAGAAAGAGAATTGTTGACACTAAAAATGATGATCGTTCCTTGCTTGCACAAGCCTTGGTCAACCTTTGCAAAATAATCACTTCATTATTGCCTGCCCCAGCTAACATTCTTGGTAATGTTATGAAAGTATTGGGCTCACTATTTAAAAAGATGTAGCTTTCCTTGTAAAGAAATTAGATATATAATATATTATACATGTATATTCTCTGGCCTATTTCTGATGTGCATGCTTTTCACTTTCATTCAGCAATGCTTTAAGTATAAAAAGTGATTTCTAGAGGATATTGATGCCTGGCCCACATTAGATAGAATAAATGCATGGACACTTTGATTTAGTGTGTTCACTTTTAGGAAATATATATGTGTGCAAAATCATATATATGTGTATGTACATACATACAAGAATTTCACTGAGGCTTCACTTCTAATGGCAAAAGATTGGAAACCACTTAATGCTCATTTATGTAATTTGGTAATATATATTTTGCATGCAAACATACTAGAATACTAGATTGCTAGTAAATAGATAGTGGAGCTCTATTTGTATAAATATAGAACAATCTGGAAGATAGATTGTAGAGTGAAAAAATGAGGCACAAAACAGTTTGTATAATGTGTTCACCATAAAAAAAAATGCAATTATTATGGGCACTCATACACATGTATATATAGCACATTTCCGGAAAATTCATTAGAAATTGGTATCATTGGTTCTTCCTGAAGAGGACAGCTTGGCATCAGGGATAGAAAGGACACATGCTTTTCATTATATACACTATCTTTTCAAATTTGCAAAGATAACTTGTGTTATCATTTCTCGAATAACAAAGAAAACAAAGTATAATACTAATAATTAAAATAGTAAATGGAATGTGAATAAATGGAATTGCTCATTGCTTCTAGAAATGACATTAGCCTGCTCAATAAGGGGTCTAAGACTAAGATCAGAATACTAGAAAATAACGTTTGCATCCTAATCTTGTTTTTGCTTTGGCCTTGGATTTTAATCTCTTATATTTGCTTCAAAAATAAGGTATGAAATTTCCTGTTACCCCTTGAAATCTCAGCAAGAGTAACCTTTTCTTCATAGGTTTCAATTACACTTTTACAGTGTTTAGAAACAAATTATTAAACATTAAGAATATTCACTGGTGAGAGGAATTCCCATCATCCTTAAGTTCAGTGGTGGCATCTCTGCTGTAGGCAAGTACAGAAGTTGTGATCTACCACTGCAGAAATGGATGCCTTGATAGTAATGGGGAATGAAAAACCCAGACACACAGAGGCCAGGTGTTGGCATTTAAACATCAGAATTCAAGTACATACAATGAGAGTAATGAGCATCGTGGTTTGTCTTAGCTCAGGCTGCTATAACAAATTACCATAGACTGTGTGGCTTACAAAACAAACATTTATTTCTCCCAGTCCTGGAGGCTGAAAGTCCAAAAGAACTGTGCCAGCATTGTTATTTTCTTGGTAAGGGTCCTCTTACAGCTTTACAGATGACAAGGTTCTTACTGTGTCCTATCATGTTGAAGAGAGAGAGACAGAAAGAGAGGGAGAGAGAGAGAGAGAGAGGGAGAGAATCTCATGATTTTTTGTTATACAGGCACTAATTAGATTCATGAAGGCCCCACACTCATTATCTAATCCCTCCCAAACCCCATTTCCAAGCACATTGGGACATTGGTAGTTGGAGTTTCCTCAAATGGATTTTGGAGAACACATTCAAACATTCAGTCTATAATTTGGTTGGAGTGGCAGCTAGCAGACCTGACCAGAGAAAATTCTGAAGATGGCAAATAAAACAAGGTGTCTGTAGAGAAAAAAAGAATGGGGAGGAAACCATTGGAATCAAGGATATTTATAGGAAGCTGAGAGGTAACATTGATAAAAGGTTATAATCCCTAGCCTTGGTCTAAACCAATTTCAGATGATGGAAGTATCACCTGGAGGGGAGGGCAGGATCCCAAGAGAGAGGACCTTGCAACTCTGGGATGAGGATAAATGATAATGATTTTCACAGTGCCTCTCGTAGGGGACCTCTGGAAATGTACTTGGATCCATATGCTGGGAAATGAGAATGCCCAAACACTTCAAGGACTCTCAGAATCAGGATCCAAGCTAGGAGTGATGCTCATATCCTGAAAAGACATCACAGTCTCCCTGTTAGAGGTACATGGTATAAACACACTCTTGGCCCAAGTGCAACTAATTTGGTCTAGTATTTGTTTTCAAATAAAAGTAAAGTTCATTGGAAGACAGACACCATTATATATATTTTTTTCTGTACATCTTCATAGTGTATGTTTAGGCACAGAGGGTACTTAGTAAGAAACTTCTGTAAAAACAAAAAGCTGACACATGTGTGAATGTTTTCAATTGCCAGAATTCCATGATCACGCCAAACCTCTGAGATAATAGATTGTTTGGATTTTAGATATTAGATTAAGGTCTCTAAGTTGACTTAAGGGCCAGAGGAGCAGAAGAAATGCTTTTAGTACAGTCCCCCCCTCTGTGACCTTATGCACCACAGTCTCTGTATCTCTGCAAAGATGTTAACTCATCTCCACTGGAGACTTTAAATGACTCCATCTAGCTGTGGCTTCAAGTGTTCAGAAGGAAGAATGGATGGCTTTGCCTTTTAAAGAAGAAACCATATAGTAATGAATATGTGAACAATGTATCATGGGGTTTAATGCAAAAGTAAACGATTCTACAGAAATATCTGTATATCTGTTCCCACTGAGAGCTTGACTTAAGCATATGTTCTCATCCCTTGGACTAGACACACCTTGCATTGAAGAGCAAAGAGAAGCCTTGCCTTTTTTAGATTCGACATGTAAGTGATATCACACTGTACTTGTCTTTCTCTGACCTATCTAACTAAGTATAATGTGCTCAAGGTCCATTGATGCTGCAAATGGCAGGATATCCTCCTTCCTTGTGACTGAATAATATTCTCTTGTGTATATATATATGTGCCACATCTCTTGTATCCACTCATGTGTTGGGCATTTAGGTTGCATTCATTGCTTGGCTATTGTGGTTAATGCTGCAATAAACATGAGTGCAGATATCTCTTTGAAATACTGTTTCTATTTTCTTTCAATAAAAAATAATAAAACTGACTATGGTCACTTAGAAAAATAAAAAGGCTTTAAAAAGTAGATAACAATTTATTCACACATCTATTTTTATCCTCATTAAGGAATGCTTGGTTCTAATTATTTACATTGTTAAATTCTTATGTCCAACCTGCCATTGTTCTGGATTATGTAAAGAGAGAAATGTAAAGATCTTGTCCTCATGCAGCTTACACTGTGTATGGGCCTTACATAATGTTATTTAGGCAGAAATAAATATTGTAATTATATACATGTATATATATATATGTGTGTGTGTGTGTGTATAGATATGTGTGTGTGTATATAGATATGTGTATGTATGTGTATGTGTGTGTATATATATAAATATTTTATGTGTAGTGATCAACAATCTAAGTAGCAACCAAATAGTCATTTTTTAAGTTTGGTTTCAACCTAGTGCATCTTGCCTGGAGATATAATTGTGTATTATAGAGCCCTAAGGACCAAATATGGTAACTTTAAAGTAAGGTAAAACCTAGAGTGCATGGTGATTGAAACAATGAATAAATAGATTAATGGTTGGACGTATGAATAATTGTGACATTTGTTTATTATTTCAAAGGGTAATAAATATCCCTCTTATTACCTATAGGCAAAAAAGTAAAGGCTTTGGTGAAGAATTTTGTGTTTTTTGATCTCTATTCCTTTATCACCTGTACAAATGTATTATGTTTAAACAAACTAAAGTGGATTCTGTTTCTATGACTGTAATAGGACTGATATGACAACTCTGGAATATTCTTCCTTGTATCTCTTTTTCCATGGAAGTGTGGTTGTGCCACTCAACAGTGTTATTTGGATGGAATTCCTTTTACTTCAGATAATTTCTTATTCCCTGACCACTGTTTTGTGGACAGTGGTCCCAGGCTGCATTGAATATGATGCCCACTCTTAGACCAGGAAACGGTCCCTGATAAAACATGAGTAATGAATTCCTCCCCTGATATATTTAGTCTAAGGCCCCAATCTCTCTCTGCCCCTGCTGACTGTCCACTAATATAGAAAATGCAGACAATCAAGTTCTATTTCCCTCCCACTTAAAGTACCTAATTATTTTATTTTGATGAAATATGCACAACTATTTACTATTTTAACTATTTAAAGTGTACAATATAGTGGAATTAAGTATATTCACATAGATGTTACAATCATCATCACTATCTACCTCCAACCCTTTGCATCATGCTCAGCTTAAACTCTGTATCCAATAAACAAGTCTCCATTTCCCTCTCCCCAAGATCCTGGTAAGTGTGAGTAAACTTTCTGTTTCTATGAATTTAACTACCCTGGATACCTCATAAAAATGACATCATATAGTATTTTTCTTTTTGTGACTGTCTTATTTCAGTTAGCATAATGTCCTCAGGTTTATTTAGACTGTAACATGTGTTAGAATATCCTTCTTTTTAAGGCTGAATAACATTCCATGGTAAGAATGTACTACACTCTATTTTATTTTTTTAATTTTTAATTATTATAGAACTTTTAGATTTCCACTTAATTTGCAGTTATTACAAAATACTGGCTATGTTCCCTGTGTTGTGCAGTACATCTTTGTAGCCTGTCTTATACTCAATAGTGTGTTACTCCCACTCCTCCCACTCCTCCACACCTTTATTGCCCACCACACTTCCCACTGGTAACCACTGGTTTGTTCTCTATATCTGTGAGCCTGCTTCTTTTTTTATTGTTGTTTTTGTTATATTCAATAGTTTGTTGTATTTTATACATTCTACATATAAGTGATATCATATACTATTTGTCTTTCTCTGTCTGACTTATTTCACTTAGCACAATGCCATCCAAGTCCATCCGTGTTGCTGTTAATGGCAAAATTTCATTTTTTATGGCTGAGTAGTATTCCATTGTGTGTGTGTGTGTTTGTGTGTGTGTGTGTGTGTGTAGTATACAATAAATATCTATACACACTATATCTATCTATATCTATCTCTGTGTGTGTGTATATCATATCTTCTTTATCCATTCACCTGTTCATGGACACTTAGGTTGCTTCCAAACCTTGGCAATTGTACATAATGATGCTATGAACATTGACATACATGTATCTTTTCAAATTAGTGTTTTTGGTTTTGGTTTTGGTTTTGGTTTTGGTTTTATATACCCAGGGGTGGAATTTCTGGGTCATATAGTAATTATATTTTGAGATTTTTGGAGAAATCTCCATACTATTTTCCACAGTGGCTGCATGAATTTACTTTCCTACCAAGAGCCCACCAAGGGTTTCTTTTATCCACATCATTGCCAATATTTGTTGCTTGTGTTCTTTTGATGACAGCCATTCTGACCAGCAAATACACTACAATTTATTTACCCATTCATATGTTAGTGGATAACTAGATTGTTTCCATTTTTTTATATTGTTTTGAATAATGCAATTATAAACATTGGTGTACAACTATATATTTGAGTTCTTACTTTCAGTTCTTTTGAGATATATAACTAGAAGTTGAACTGTTGAATCAAATGGTAATTTTATGTTTAATTTTCTGAGGAATAGTTATACTGTTTCCTACATTAGCTGTTCAATTTGTTCCTACCAATGATGTACAGGATTCTCAATTTCTCTACATCCTCACCAAAATTTGTTTTCTGTTTCTAAAGAAATGGCATCCATATTAATGTGTGTGAAATATATCTCATTTCCTTAATGAATAATGATGATGAGCACCTTTTCAGGTACTTATTGGCCATTTATCTCTGTTATTTGGGGAAGGTGTCTTCAAGTGCTTGACTATTTTTGAAATGAGCTCTTTGTTTTTGTTTTTGTTGTTGCTGAGTTAAAGGGTTCTTTATATATTCTGAATATTAATTTCTTATCAAATGGATGATTTGTAAACATTTTCTCCCATCCTGTGAGTTACCCTTTATTCTTTTGATATTGTCCTTTGATATGCACAAAATTTTAAATTTTTGTAAAAACAAATTTATCTATTTTTTAATTTGTTGTCTACACACACCTTTGGTATATATCCAAGAAATCATTGCCAAACCCAATAGAATGAAGAGTTTCCCCTACGTTTTCTTCTAAGAGATTTTGTTTAGCTTTTACATTTAGATCTTTGTTCTATTTTGAGTAAATTTTTGAATATGGAGGAAGGTAAGGGTATAACTTCATTCTTTTGCATGTGAATATCGAATTTCTTCAGTATCACTTGTTGAAAATATTGTGCTTTTCCCACTGAATGGTCTTAACACCTTTACCAAATCATTTGAACACATATGAGAAGATTTATTTACTGTATTCGTCTATATGTCTATTTGGATTACAATAGTTTGTACTAAGTTTTGAAATCAGGAAGTATGATATCTCCCGCTTTGTTCTTCTGTTTCAAGATTTTTTATTTGTTTATTTGGGATCTCTTGAAATTCCCTATGAATTTTAGAAGTTTTTATTTTCTGGAAAAATATTGGAATGTTGATAAGAATTGCATGAGATCTGTAGAATCTGTTGAGTAGTACTGACAGCTTAACAATATTAAAACTTCCCACCTATGAACATGGATGTCTATTTCTTTATGTCTGATTTAATGTCTTTTGGCAATGTTTTCAGTATGCAAATCTTTCTTCTTCTAGGCTAAATTTATTTTTAATTAATCACTTTGATCCTATTTTAAATGGGATTGCTTTCTTAATTTTTTGAATTATCATGTTAGTGTATAGAAATGCAACTGATTTTTAATTGTTGATTTTGTATCCTCCAAATTTGCTGAATTCGTTTATTTTTTCTATTTTTTTGGTGAAATCTTTGATATTTCTATATTTAATATCATGTCGTGTGTTAAGAGAATTTATTTCTTCATTTCCAATTTTAAATCTCTTTATTTCTTTCCCTTGTTTTATTACACTGGCTAGTACCTCTAATTCTATGTTAAATAGAGGAGGGAAAAGTGGGCATTACTGTCTTTTTTGTTATCTTAGGGGAGAAGATTTCAGTCTTTCATCATTGAGTAGGATGTAGCTGTGGATTTTTCATGCATGGTTTTTATCATGTTGAGGAAGTTTTCTTCTATTCCTACTTTTTCAGTATTTTTTTAACAGAAAAATTATTAAATTAGATCAAAGGATTTTTGTGAATCAATTGGATGACCATTTTTTTTCTTTGCTCTCTTAATGTGGTATATTATATTGATTGATTTTTCTATTTGGAATCTACAGGATGTAATCAACATTTATAGAATACCAAAAACATCAGAATACATATTTTCCTCAAGCTAACATGAAACATTCACCAAGCTAGACCTCATTATGTATCATTAAACACACATTAAAAATTGAAAGGAACAGAAATGTTATAATGTATGTTTCAGACTAGAGTGAAGTTAAACTAGAAATCAACAATGGAAAGATAGCTGGAAAGTCCTAAAATACCTGGATAGTAAACAACACACTTCTACATTATACATAGGTCAAATAAGTCTCAAGAGGGATTTTAAAATGTATTCAATGAAATAAAAATAAAAATACAACTCATCAAAATTTGCAAAATGCAGTGAAATTTGAAGGAGACTTATAAGATACTTTTGTCATGATATATAATCTTATGGAGACCATAAACTCAATTTTTGGAAGGGGAATAGGAAGACACAAAGCAGCAGTTCCCAGGAAGGGAAATGATCCTAAAATTAAATTCATAAATGGTTTCCAAGCAAAGAACAAATCCAGGGTGTTGCCAGAAAACAAAAGAAAAAAGATGGAGGGGTCAAATATGAAACGAAGGACGTGACTGAAGAGTCTTTTGCTTAAACCTCAGAATCATTATGGTTGCATCCTTGGAGTATGACATAATCAGAAAAAGACTCTCTGAGGAGATATAGTATGTATCATAGATGCTTTCAATCAATTGGGCTTCTGGAAAGTTTAAGGGAGTTTTTCCTCAGACTTCTCAGCAAAAACCCAAGGTAGAGATAGGGCTACATTGAAAGGATTTGTGGGTTCAGCATTGTTGAGCCTTGATGAAGCTCACCTCAGAAGGCTTAGAACAAATTGGAGGGTATTTGTGCTAATGAAGAGCTACAGGGGAACCTGTTGATCCTGCCCTGGCACTCCCATGCATGACTATACTTTTATACATTTTTCCTTACCATTTTATTCTCTTATCTGTTTTTACCCTTTGTTTTTCTTTCTTTTATCATTTCTTCACCTCTTTTTGGACAGTTTTGTGTAAATAATGGACAGAGAACAGGCCTTGGAATCAGAGAGCTTGCATCTGAGACTAAGCTCTAGAACCAAGTTAAGTGACCTAGAAGATGTTAAGTCTAATCTCTTCACTTGCATAAATGTAGGAATAATATCTAATTTACTGTGTGATCATGAGGATTAGAGATAGTAAGTGTACTTCCTTAAAGGTAGAAAGTGTCCAATAAGAGTGGCTGTTATATTGTTTTTATTACTGTTGCTACAATTTTGTTTATGCAGTTGATTTGGGTTCTTGGAGCAGCTGTTAGTAAACTCTACACTGAATTTCTTTACTCTACATACTCTTTACTATGATTATTTTTATGAGGTTGATTTTGATAGCTGATATTGAACTCTCTTAGTCTCTTTACAGCAGGGTATCCATCCCAAGATGCTTTGAGTGCTGGCTGCTAGAAAGGCTCACATGATCTCCCTTTAGAAATGCCTGGGAACTTGCATCCTCCTATGTCTCCACTTCTCTAAAGATTTCTTCTCATAGGATTCAAGCAACAAATCATCTACAGGAATTGCCATCTTAGGCTTTGCTTCTAACATACTAACATTAGAAATTTTTTTTTAATTTTTATTTTTATTACTACAAATATATCTTAGGCCTTCCACTAGCAACCAAAGATACAGCAAGCCCTCAGTTAAAGAGAATGCTAATCTATACTGTATCTGTTTCCCCTTCCTGGCTCCACTTCTGGCATGATGGTGTGCAACTCAGAATCACTCCTCAAAAAAATGATGAAAATTATTTTTAAAACACATTTAAAAATAGTTGGCCTTATGAGCATACACAAATGGAAATGCCACTACAGATATACAGCAAATGAGGACACATTTACTCAAGAATATTTACTAAAGCTCCATAAAATGATGAGTCTTTAGTATTTGAAAATCCGTACTTTTCCCCTCTCCATTCATTGAGCTGGGAACTCCACCCAGACTTGTACAACCAAGAACACAAGTTTTTGACTCCCCCCAGGTCCTGGTTGGAGGGTTGTCTTCCTGGGAAGGACATGACATTAGCATTTCTCATACTGCCCCTAGTTACTTGTTGCTGAGGCAAAGTTCTGTACTACATCAGCCAACAGGTGGGGGCCCCATTCTTCCACCACATTTCCTCTCATGAGACAAAGGTTCTACCTTGGGCATGGTAGGACATTGAGGTCCCAATTGCTATTGACTCAGCTCATAGGACAGGGGCTTGTGACGATGGAGACAAGCCAAGGACATCTGGGGCTCTTGCCCATATATCCACTGAGCACTTACTTCTTCAAACTGGGCTGTCACTTAGAATTGACCTATTGTTCCTTAATCCAGCACCAGAGTTTTGGCTCAGAGATTTTCCCTCGGAGGAAAGGCAGACCATAGAACAGAGAGCTCAAATTATCTCCGCAAAGGAGCCAACATTATTTGCAACAGCATATGAAGTTCAAATCTAAGGTTGCTTTCAAAAGCAGAAGAAGTGTTGGTAAGAGGCAATGGGGAGGAGACTGAAAAATTCATTGAAGATACAGGCTAAATGATAAGCCAACTTGTTGCTGGAGAAAAATAAGAAACCAGCTGCAAGAACTAGAGTCTGAATAAATTTCAAACATTGACCATCAGGAACTGTCCCTTCATAGCAGCCTGAATTTGACTGGATTAGGGTGTAAATTTATTCTCCAGGGCATTGTTATGAACAATAGAGCTTTTAACCAGCAGTTAGTGGAGTTTCATAGGTTAGTGTGGTCAGGTAACTAGACAAACACTGCCTAAGTCCTGCTAAAACCTTGTTATCCCAAAGTGGCTGGGCATGTCCAAGGATGAATCCCTGAGGAAAAACATCAGAGGCTTTACCCGGTGTCTGTTTATGGGATAGAGGAGGAAGAGAAGGGAATGGACAACACTAAAATAATCCAGTTAGTCTTTAAACAAGTAAACAAGCTAACAACAATGACAAGCACTGAAAGAGGGGAGAGATGAAGCCAGTATCCAAAGTTGCTGCAATATCTAAAATGTTCATTTTCCAAAAAATATGAGACATGCAAAATAAGCAGGAAATTATGGCCTAGATACCAGAAGAATAGCAGTCAATAAAGCCACCTGCAGGAGAGACCTGATGTGAGAAAAGAAGCCATTATAAATATGTTCAAAGAAACAAAGAAAACCATGATTTTAGAAGTAAAGCATGATGACAGTGTCACATCACATAGAGAACATTAATAAAGAGACAGAAATTATTAAAAATAACCAAATGGAAATTTTGCAGCTGAAAAGAGCAATAACTGAAATTTAAAAATTCACTAGATGGAATCAATAATACACTTAAATGGGCAGAAAGTAAAAGTACTTAAGAATAGTTCAATAGAAATTATGCTATCCAAGAACAGAGTGAAAAATGAATGAAGAAAAAATGAGCAAAGCCTCAGAGAAATGTGGGACACTAATGTATACCAACAGACATGTAAAGGCAGCACCAGAAGAACAGAGAAGGAAAGGAGCAGAAAAATATTTGAAAAATTAGTGGGTAAAAACTTCCCATTTCCTAAAAATTTTAAATCTACATATCCAGGAATTTCAACAAACTGTAAGTAGGATAAACTCAAAAAGACCCATGAATAGACACATAGTAAACATGCCAAAGAAAATCTTGAAGGCAGCAAGAGGAAAATGACTCCTTGCTTAAGGAAACTCCTATAAGATTAACAGTTGACTTATCATCAGAAACAATAGAGGGCTGAAGGCAATAGGATAACCTATTCTCAGCCCTCAAATTTTAAATACTCTTAATCAAGAATCATATATCCAGCAAAATTATCATTTAAAAATGAAGATGAAATAAAAAGACATTTGGAAAACAAAATCTGAAAGAGTCTGCTGCCAGTAGACCTAACTTACAAGACATACTAAAGTTAGTTCTTCAGGCTGAAAGCAAGTGACCCAAGACAGTAATTTGAATACACACACACACAAAACAAAGAACACTGATAAAGGTAATTATGCAATTATAAAGGAGTATAATTGCCTATTGTCCTTTCTTATCTTGTTTAAAAATCTTAAAGCAGTATACTTTTAATTGTATTTTTGGGCATATAACATACAGAAATGTAATATATTTACCAATAGCAAAGAGGTTGGTGAGAACAAACCAACATTGGGATAAGAATTGACTCCAGATGTTTCACTTGAATCCAAAGGAACAAATGCATAGAACCTGAAATGGAAAGAAGGCTAATATGAGAAAAATTATACATATAACATAAAAATTGTGTTCTACACTGGAAACTGACACAACATTGTAAACTGACTATAACTCAATTAAAAAAAAAGAAAAAAGTTATACGTATAAACTTGCTCTCTTTTCTCCTCTCAGCTTCTTTAAAAGACATAAAATTACATAAAGGAATAATAATTAAAATCATGTACTGTCGGGCTTATAACATGCATAGAGATAATACCTATGACAAGAATACCACAGTAAGAAACAAAAGAGAGTAGAGCTATATGGGAATGCTGTTTCTACATTCTCTGAAATTGCTGGTGTAATTTTGAAACTATTTTTGATAAGACATATATGGTAAGGCCTAAAGCAATCACTAAGTAAATAACTAAAAATATATAGCAAGAAAATCATTAAAGAAGTTAAAAATTAATATTAGAAAATATTCAATTAATGAAAAAGAAAACAGTAATGCCAAAAAAAGACTTGAGGTGTAGAGAAAATAATAACTTAAATGAGAAATGTAAATCCTATTATTTTGCTTAGTTTTGTTTTTATGAACTCTGGATACAAGTCCCTTATCAGATATATTATTTGTGAATATTTTCTACCATTTTGTGGGTTGTCTTTTCATTTTCTTAACATTACTTTTTTAATTAATGCTATGTCTCTGTCTTTTTTTTTTTTTTTTTACTTAAAATGAATTAAAGCAAACGCAACATGTGTACAAATCTATAGATAAAGCTGCTCTGGAAAAAAACACATAAATACATGGCAAAGAAATGAGACTTGGCATTTTAATGCTGATCATGCCATCCTCAATGCCATAAAACCAAATCTGTGCTTGCAACACAGTAAACTATGTGTATCTGCTATACCCTACTTCTCAAATCCAGGACTTATGAACTCAAATCAGAATTTGCCATCAAAAATTCAAACTTGAATTCCTGTACTAGGAATGTCTCCAGTAGAGGGCACTAATGTTTTTTGAATATTCGGTGTAAGTAGCTTTAATTGAGAAAAGGCTTAGGAAGGACTTACAACCCTTTCCCATTCCCATATATCTGGGTACAAAAGACATAGGCATTTATTCCATAGCCATTAACAGTTTACAGAGCACCCACTGTCCCCAGGCACCACATTAGGCCTTGGGATCCTGAGAAGGAAAAGGTACACTCTTACCCTCAAGGAATTTGGCCTAGTGAAGAAGACTGTCTCAATCCCCTAATAATATCTCCTTCCATCAATCAAGGAAAGCATTTACTAACTAATCATGCACTTTACTATCACAAACTACATACATATATGTAGAAAAGCACATGGACTGTAAGCATTTGAAAACAGTAGGTTCAGGAGGGCCTTAGAGACAATCTAGTCAAAATCTCTCATTTTATACCTGGAACCTAAACCCAGAGTGGATAAGAGACTTACCCAGGATCACGACAAGAACTAAGATTAATATGGCACTTCCTATATGCCTAGAACTGCTCTAACAGTATTGTTTATTTAATCCTCACCACAACTCATTTTTGAAATACAAAACTAAGGCACAGAGAAATTAATTAACAACAAAAATCAAACAGCTCACAAGGGCAAAGTCAGGATTTGAATCTAAGTAGTCTTGCTCCAGAATCCATACTTTTAGTCACCATGCTATATTTAAGTAGCTATGTCTAAAGGCAGTCATGAATTTCTGACTCATGTTTTTACACTGTCTTGTTATTTTATACTGTCAGGGTTTCCAGCATCTCTAGAACCCATTGGTCAAAAATTATCAAAGAAATCTCAAGATATTATGGTACTTCAAAGTCACAAGATCCTCGATTTGGGGAAAATGGCTCAATTCAATGTGGATGTATATGTTACCAGAAGGTGAAGATGAAGACATGCACAGACATGAGAAATATAATAAGTAATCTTGTAATAAGTATTTTTTTATCTTACTTTGACAAATGTTGCCACTTGTGTCTCATTTCCTTGTTTTCCTGAATCACTTCCATGTACACCTTCTCACTTCCAAATACCAGTCTTTAAGTGTGTTGATTCTTCAATCAAATAAGAACATGTTACTGTAGACAGAGCTAGGAATTAAATCTTGAGAGGACCCTGCACTATACAAGATGGAGAAGATGTGCATTTCAGAAGCCTCAGACTTCATTTCACCCATTCATTTATTATCTAACAAATATTTATTTGGTGCCTGCCATATGCACAACAATGCACTGAGTTCTGCTGATGTGCTAGTCTATGTGATGGATGTGACCTTTACTCTCCTGAGGTTCACAGTCTTACAGCATTCCTCCAGAGTAAGTTAGGGATCCATAGTTAAGCACTTGTCAATTCTCAACCTGTTGGGCCTCTGAATGATGCCTGAGCTACAGGAGGATGAACAGAATGACTCAGCAAGACTGGGGACTGCTAAGAGATGCTGTCACTCTCAGGTGTGCCAACTACAGAGGAGAGAGCATGTTATTTTGAAATGACAGTAATACACTGTTTGAGTGATATGCATGAACTATAAAATAGTTTATAAATAGAAGTTATTTGCATTATGATTATGTTTTGTCAGAATGCATACATCATTTTTGTGTGTGTGTGTGTCCTTGAGGACCCTGAAGAACAAAATTTTATATCTGATTATTGATTTGGTTAAGTAAATTAAGCAAATCCAGGCATTTTATTTGATAATTAATTTCACTCAAAGATGAAGGTAAAATTATAAAATTTACACCCACTTACATATTTGTTTCATTCTTTAGTATGCTTCCCCGCTCATTTTTACTTGTAATCAATCTGTCTTTAACTCCCCCAGTTACACAGAGGCCTTTACCAGACACCAAAAGCTATTCTGCTCACAAAAACAACAGGCTTCCTTAAGCCTTAAGAAGTTTTTTTTTTTTTTTTATTTGCCCTTTAGGTCTCAATTTCTGTGAGAAATCTGGGAATTCCTCTCCACTTTAGCCCACTCTTTCATATACCAATGTAAGACCCAACTACTTTTGCCCTTCAATTTTGTAATGAGATAAAGGACGCCTGATTTATTATCATACAGCTCTTTTTCATAAGGTGACCTGGTTACATTCAGCTATTATAAAGCATATTTGAGTCATAGGCTCTGAACCATGTCAATATCCTGTACTAGGAGATTTTACTCAGCCCTGAATTTGCTCATATATCCAGCTACATATTTGCCTCTATTTTTTTTTTAAACTCTAAGTTTCTTGAGGGCACATGTTTATTTGTTTTTAAATCCTCCAAAAACAATTTGGTTGAGAGACTGAATTGGAGATAAAGAAGTTAGCAGAGATAAATTAGTAGAATAAGTGGATAATTGGAAGGTGTGCCTGCATTTGGATACATAGGATTCAGGAGACAAAGCCAAAGAGAACTGTGGTGTGGGGACACACTGGGGTTTGGTTAGTTAGTCCTCACTGATTTATCATGTCCAGCCTAACGGTCCCTGGAGGAATGCTTGGAAACTTGTGGAACCCGGGATGCAAAGTTCACATCCATCAAATAGACCAATGTATCCTCCGAAACCAGTCCAGTGTTTTGCACACAGTAGGCATAGAATAAATATTTGTTGGATGATAAATGAGTGGTAAAATGAAACGAAGTCTGAGATATCTGGAACATGAAATATTCCTATCTTCTTTTCTGATATAGTCCAGGATAGTTACATTAAACACATAGAAAACAGAAACTCCTGCCTAGACTGTTAGTGGCTTGCCCCAGATCTCACTGACAGAAGAGCCACAAGCAGAAACCAAGATACCAATTCTCATACACTTTCTGAGTCATATCTCTTTTTCTCTATTTCTAAAATGTTCTGAATCTTGTTCTTTTACAATTTATATAGATTCTTAAAAATACTTAACAAATTATATATATGTGTGTATATATAAATGCATACATACACACACACACACACACACACACACACACACATACATGTGCATACATATTATGTCCTAGTCTTAGAGAATCAGTTAAGGTTAGAATTGAAGTTCAGTATTAAATGTGTATTAAAATTAACAGATAGCCTAATATTAGGCCAAGAAACACATATGCACAAATACATACACACACAGTCATTGAGGAAGAAAAGATGGGAGGGGCATGGAATCAAGGCCTAGCTGGTATTAGACCTGGGTTACTTCAAATCAAATAAATGAAAAAGTTGACTATGAGGAACCTCAGAAACCAGCTGCTTTCACAGTATCAGGAAAACTTTTGCCCAGATTTCAACATGGTCCAGGGAACAGATTGAATTCTTACAGGAATCCCAGCAAGCACTATCTCTGTCACTAGCAGAACCCATCAGGGTGTTTTTTATATCACTTCACAGGAGCTAAGGAGCACCAACTCTGCTTTAATTCTAAGCTTTCAGCCTGGCTTCACTTGCAAATATTTTCTTAGAAGTCTTCATTTTATGGATGGGAAAGATAAAATAGTCAATAACTGGCTGGCTCCTGTGTGGCAGATTCCAATATGGGACCCAGATGACAGTACATATTCTTTAAATGGGATGCATGGGAAACTTTCAAAGAAATATTTGGACATCTTCCCAGAAGACAGATTAGCTGGAGATGGCGGGCATCCTGCTGCAGGAAATCGTGTTTTTCCTTTGAAGAAGAGCCTGGAAGATCACCTACCTAACACTTGTCATAAAAAGAAGGGATGTCATATAGTTAAGGCAGAGGGTCAATCAGCACAGTGGGGTGAGAACACAGAGTAATTGGTAGTGAATATTTAAGACTGGGACCATGATAAGGGATCAGCTCACACAGAAGTGCACAGCTGGCCTTGCACAATTACAGTTTCTAGTCAAGCTACCTTATTCCAAAAACACTTGCAATGTCGACCTCATCCTGTCCTTGGACTTCTCACCACTGAGCTCATTCTCAGGGGTCATTCTCAGAATTTCTCCCAGGCCCGAGGAGAGCTCACGTTAAAACTCTGCAACCAGGAGATTGAAAAGTTCAGGAAAACATGGTGAAGTCTTTGATCAAAAATAAATAAAAATTCTTCATCAATGACAATATGCTCAATCATACACAGTTGAACCAGCAGGATGTCTTTCTGAGAATGCAAAGCCATGGATGCCTTCTCACTTTTGTTCTTTTCTTCTGACCTGATGTCTCAGTAGGACTAACAAACTTGAACCCTGGTGTTGAGAATATATTCCAAAGTAGTATTTCAATTGAGCACTGTAAAGCTAGCCAAACTTTCCCAGACCCATGTTCCTATGCTCCTCCTTCAACCCTGCATGGCCCACCAACCTCTCCTCCCCTTTCAGGTGCTGCCTGCTTCCCCTGTAGATTACATACCTCTCAGAAAAGGAATAACGATTCCTGTTTACCTTCTTGTTCTGCCTCACCTCTCCAGAACTCCAGTGCTTTTTTTATACACTGTAGACTTTCAATGTTTTAATTAATTTAAAGATATAGAGACTTTTCCATTATCAAAAATAATTTTATAATACAGAATTGGAAAATAACTGTTAATACTGGATAATATTCTGTCTTCCATTAATCATAAAAATTTTCTCATGACACAGAGAAAACTGAACTCTTATCAAGGCAGCCACATGGAGCAAAGCTGATGACACTCAGAGTCTCCCATTTTTTAATTTTTTTTAAATTTTTTATTTTTTGGTTTGGTTTGGGTTTTATTGTTTTGTTTTGTTTTTCAGGGAATCAACTCAGAAAGTCCCTGCCAAACCTAGGAGTGAGTTGATTGTTCCATGTAGGTCATGCAGTCCAATAACACAATTTCTAGTGATCCTTTCATTTCTGTTATTTGTGACTCTGCTTATGCCATTGGGCAGAGGAACTGGCCACATTGCTGCTCACAGTCATCTCCTTTATCATATGAATGTGAGGAGCCTACCACTAGATATGTCCCCAAACCAATGGATGCTGTTGAAAACAGAGTATTTCTATGTCTTTTTCTTCTGGATATTCTCAGGTTACCAGAAAGAGATTGACTGAGCCCTGAGGATGGATTGGTCATTTTAAGACAATATTTGGGGCAGATAAGGCAAACATATAGAATTTAGGTCTTTCTAAATTTTACTTCTCTTTCATGAGTCTCTTTCTGATTATTATCACCTGCACTGATCCATCTCTTCATTTAAGTAGTACTTGGTTGTTTTCTATGTGTTCACCTAAGTTCTGAGCTGCTTGAGGTCAGAAATCAAGATTGATGTTTTTTTGATATTGTGCTTGATATCTAGCATACTGATGGGCACAAAATGAATGCTTGATATTTATGATGAGACTTCTAAACACAATTTTACACTTTGACAAATTTGGCTGTGGAAATAGTGATTGAGTCTTTTAGAATTTTCTATGAACAGAATAATAAATGCATATAGGAAATTTATAAAATATAGATGGGAAATAAAATACAGCAGCATATTTCAGAGACACAGCTTCTGTTTCCTTTCTCTTTCCAGATCCATGCAGGTGACAGATCTTTCTCTGTCCACCTCTGATGGAGACTACATTCTTTACTGTCCAGTAGCATATATCCTTTGATTGTCTCTTAGGTATGCAGAATTGTGAGCATATTCGAACTTTCCTTCTTTCCTTCTGTCAAATTCTTGTCAGCAGTTTTACACACACACACACACACACACACACACAAACACACACACTTCCCCCACCACCAATCTTTTGCAGATTATAAGCAGGAGTTCTTCAGGCTTCTGCCTAAGAGCATGGACTTTGCAGACTGGTGGGCCTGGGTTTGAACCTTACATGATCACTTTGGATAAGTTTCTGGATTAGTTAAAATTAGCTGCCAGTTATAGAGACTGCAAAGAACAGTGGCATAAACAAAGTGATTTTTGTTTCTCTTTCACATTAAAAAATATTTCTAGGAGACGGAGAAGATGGAGGAGTAGAAGGATGCTCGCAGGTCACCTTCTCCCACAAATACACCAAGACCCACATCTACAGACCCACTCAGCCAACCAGAGCACCTGTGGAAATCCGACAGAACATCGCCCTCTTCAAAAGATAAAGACGCCAAAAATCTGGTAGGAGAAAAGGAAAAAAGAAAGAACAAAAGGCAAAGCAGCACGGGATGTGGCCCGCTGGGAGGGAGCGGCAAAGGAGGTCTGGCGCTCGCTTGCTGGGTCTCCCCTCTTCAACTGAGAGGCCAGCGGGATGGAGGGGGAGCCTCCGAGGCTCAGATCTGTACAGAGCAGCCCTTGACTAACAGAACTAAGTTAAACGGGCACAGAGCGTCCCCCAGACACCCAGCCTGAGACGCGGGCCGGCAGCCGTGGGCAGGGCCAGGCTGTACAAGCCAGGCGGAGGATGGAAGTGGCTGCACGGAGGCAGCCCCGGGGGAATGAAAGGGGCTGCACGCCGTGGCTTTGGGTGCACAGGGCAGAACAACCTGGGCCCTCCATAAAACAGCAAGGTTGATGTGCTCTCAGGGGAAGGGTGCACACCCCTATCTCTGAAAACCTGCGGAAAGTTTTCGGGGGAAGAGAGGTGGGGCTCAGGCACAGCCACCATATCCTCCACGCTGAGCACTCAGGAGGGGGCGGGGGCGAAACCTGCATCCGCACTGAAGGGCTTAGCAGCCTCAAAGGCCAGACTGAGACTGGACTGCAGCCCGGGGCAGATAGGATCCTTCCATCCTGGTCTCTCAGAGAACTTGCTCCACAAAGACAAACAAGGAGCTGGGTTTTGCCTTGGAGCAGGGACAGGGCTGTCCCTCGGTCTTCCCCGAGCACAACAGTGGAGCACCGACCAGGGAGGAACAACGACCAGGGCAGAGTGAGCAGCCGCACAGAGAGCGGTACTACCGGCGGTGCAGGTAGAGGGAGAGCGGCCCCCCCGCCTTTAGGGCAGGAACACAGCCCCTGACCGAGGTGCTGGGAGGGGGCACGACCTGCCCTTCTACCTGGCCTGTCTGCAACATCTGACTGCAGCATCCGGAGGGGCAGAGACCCGCCTGCCCAAAGCAGAGAGCTGCACCTGACCCAGTGTTAGGAGGAGGCACGATCTGCTTGCCGACAGGTGCTGGGAGCAGCACAGAAGAGGGCGCCAACAGAGGGCCTCTGAAAACAGCAAGCTGAGATTCCAAAACAGGACCAAGACAGAAAGATTCCACATTAAAAGCACACAGACTCCAGGAGAACACCGACAACCCCCCCCTTTTTTTTTAAATCTGTTTTTACCTGTTCTATTTTCTATTACTCTCTTAATCTTTACTTCTTAATTCATTTCTATTTCTCTTGGGTTTTGATGTCCTGTTATTGATTAGACAGAGGTTTCAAATACATCTATTTATCTCCCCCCCTTTTTTTGTAAAGGCTTTAAAAGGACGTCTCAACCTGAATAATACTCTGCTTCTACTCAATCTTCTTTCATTATACACTGTTTTCAAACCCTCTTTCTCCCTTCTTTTAAAATTCTTTCTTTCTCTCTCTTATTTTTTTTCTTTTTTTTCCTAAGTTCTATTCCTAAATAGGCATCAGATAGATAAAATCCTTAAGGACCAAAATAAACAACTGATACTCCATAAACAACAGTGCCAAGGAGGTATGAGCAAGATGAAGAAGCAGAAACACCTTTCCCAATTAAAAGAACAAGAGAAATCCCCTGAAAGAAAGATCAACAAAATAGACATCGATAGCCTACTAGATCAAAATTTCAAATAAGGAGTGATTGAATTGCTGAAGGAATTAAAAGAGATAGTGTTTAGAGATATAAAATATGTCAAAAATGAAATTGAAGCTATAAAGAAGAGCCAAGTAGAATGGGTAAACTCATTGACAGAGATGAGGAATTATCTAATAGCTGTGCAAAGCCGACTAGATAATACAGAGGAAGAAATTAGTGATCTTGAAGACAGGGCAATAGAAAGCACCCATTCAGAAGAACTACAAGAGAAGCAAATAAAAAGTAATGAAAATAGCATAAGGGACCTATGGGATAATATAAAGCATCCCAATCTTCACATAATAGGGGTCCCAGAAGGAGAAGAAAGATCAAAGGGGATTGAAAAGGTTTTTGAAGAAATCATGACTGAAAACTTCCCAAACTTAAAGAAGGAATCAGATATCCAAGTACAGGAAGCTCAGAGGGTCCCAAACAGGAAGAACCCAAATAGACCCACACCAAGACATATCATAATCAAGATGGCCAGAGTCAAGGATAAAGAAATGATTCTAAAGGCAGCAAGAGAAAAGCAAAGAGTAAGTTACAAGGGAACCCCCATAAGGCTCTCAGCTGATTTCTCTACACAAACACTACAGGCCAGAGGGAGTGGCAAGATATATTCAAAGCCCTGAATGAAAAAAAGATGCAGCCTAGGATCCTTTATCCAGCAAGGCTATCCTTGAGGATAGAAGGAGAAATAAAGAGTTTCACAGACAAAAAAAAAAAGCTGCAGGAGTTTAGCAACACTAAACCCATGCTAAAAGAAATATTGAAAGGGCTATTCTAAATAGAAAAGCAGCAGGATGCTACAGAAATGAGAAACACACAACTGGAAAGGTGATAACTCATGAATTACAAATAAAGTAAACATGAAATTATAAAAGAAGACATACAAATCACTGAGAGTGGGAGAGGGAGGCAGGGAAATATAGAATATTTTTTTCTTTCTTTTTTAAAATTTTTTAACAGTAGGATGGGTTTGAGATCATGTTACTATCAGTTTAATAAAAACAGTTATAGTAATGTGTTGATAGATTTACAAAATAGGGCAACCACAAGCCAAAAATTTACAAAGGAGTCACAAAAATTAAATAAAATCCATGATAATACAAAGGAAAATTACCAAACAACAAAAGGAAGAAGAAAGCAACAAAGAGGATATAACAATTCAACTGCAAAGATAAGTTCAGAATGGCAATAAACACACATATGTCATTAATTACTGTAAATGTTAATGGACTAAATGCTCCAGTCAAAAGACACAGAGTGGCAGACTGGAAAATAAAGCAAGAACCTTCAACATGCTGCATAGAAGAGACCCACTTTAGGGAGAAGGACACATATAGATTGAGAGTGAAAGGATGGAAAAGAATATTACATGCAAATGGAAAAGCCAAAAAAGCAGGTGTTGCAGTACTGATTTCAGACAAAATAGACTTTAAAACAAAGGCCATAAAGAAAGATAAAGAAGGGCATTTTATAATGATTAAAGGAGTGATACAAGATGAGGATATTACACTCGTTAATATATATGCACCCAATATATGAGCACCTAAGTACATACAAGAACTACTAACAGATATAAAGGGGGGTATCGATGGGAATACAATCATAGTTGGAGATTTTAACACTGCATTAACATCACTAGACAGATCTTCCAGACAGAAAATAAACAAGTCAACAGAGAAATTAAATACTACAATAGAAAAACTAGAATTGGTGGATATTTTCAGAGCATTACACCCCCCAAAAATAGGATATACATTCTTTTCAAGTGCACATGGAACATTTTCCAGGATCGATCATGTACTTGGGCACAAAAGAAACCTCAACAATTTTAAGAAGATAGAAATTATCTCTAGAATCTTTACTGACCACAGTGCCATGAAACTGGAAATCAACAACAGAGAAACAAAGGAGAAAAAAAGGAAAGCATGGAGATTAAACAATATGTTATTGAAAAAACAATGGATCAATGAGGAAATCAAAGCTGAAACTAAAAAATAGCTTGAGACAAATGATAATGAAAGCACAACCACTCAAAACCTATGGGACACAGCGAAGGCAGTGCTAAGAGGGAAGTTTATAGCGATATAGGCCTTCCTCAAAAAAGAAGAACAATCTCAAATAAACAATTAAACCCACCACCTGAATGAAATAGAAAAAGAAGAAGAAAAAGCCCCAAAAAGCAGCAGAAGGAAGGAAATAATAAAGATCAGAGAGGAATTAAATACAATAGAGATTAACAAGACCATAGAAAAAATCAACCAAACCAAAAGCTGGTTTTTTGAAAAAGTAAATAAAATCGACAAAACTCTGGCCAAAGTCACAAAGAAGAAAAAAGAGAGAGCACAAATTAGCAAAATAAGAAAGGAAAATGGAGAAATTACAACAAACAAAATAGAATTACAAAATATCATATGAGAATATTATGAAAAACTATATGGAACCAAACTGGATAACCTATAGGAGATGGACAAGTTTCTGGAAACATACTGTCCACCAAAACTGAATCAAGAAGAATCTGAACACTTAAACAATCTGATCACTAGAAAGGAAATACAAACAGCAATTAAAAACCTCCCTACAAATAAAAGTCCAGGACCGGACGGCTTCACCGGGGAATTCTACCAAACATACAAAAAACTCATACCAGTACTTCTCAAACTCTTCCAGACGATTGAAAAGGAGGGAATACTCCCAAACTCATTCTATGAAGCCAAAATCACCCTGATACCAAAACCAGGCAAAGACACTACAAAAAAAAGAGAATTATAGCCCAATATCACTGATGAATATAGACGCCAAAATCCTCACCAAAATTTTACCAAATAGAATCCAACAACACATAAAAAAGATTATATATCATGACCAAGTGTGGTTCATCCCAGGGACACAAGGCTGGTTCAACATACACAAATCAATCAGTGTAATACATCACATCAACAAGAGAAAGGACAAAAACCACATGATCATCGCAATCGATGCAGAAAAAGCATTTGATAAAATTCAAAACCTATTTATGATAAAAGCTCTCGCCAAAGTGGGTATAGAGGGAACGTATCTCAACATAATAAAAGCTATATATGACAAACCTACAGCCAGCATAGTACTCAACGGTGAAAAACTCAAAATCTTCCCACTAAAATCTGGGACAAGACAAGGATGTCCACTATCACCACTCCTATTCAACATAGTCCTGGAAGTCCTAGCCACAGCAGTCAGGCAAGAGAAAGAAATAAAAGGGATCCAAATTGGAAAAGAAGAGGTAAAAGTGTCATTATATGCTGATGACATGTTACTATATATACAAAACCCTAAAAGGTCCCCACAAAAGCTACTAGAGCTGATTGAAGAATTCAGCAAGGTAGCAGGTTACAAAATTAACATTCAAAAATCAGTTGCATTTCTTTGCACTAATGATAAATCAACAGAAGAAGAAAGAAAAGAAACAATCCCCTTTAAAATAGCACCCAAAGTAATAAAATATCTGGGAATAAATCTAACCAAGGAGGTGAAAGAATTATACACAGAAAACTATAAACCATTGATGAAGGAAATTAAAGAACACTTTAAAAAATGGAAAGATATTCCATGCTCTTGGATTGGAAGAGTCAATATTGTTAAAATGGTCACACTGCCCAAGGCAATCTACAGATTTAATGCAATCCCTATCCAATTACCCAGGGCATATTTCACAGAACTAGAAAAAATCATCATAAAATTCATATGGAACCATCAAAGACCTAGAATTGCCAAAGCATTACTGAAGAGAAAGAAAGAGGCTGGAGGAATAACTCTCCCAGACTTCAGACAATACTATAGAGCTACAGTCATCAAGACAGCATGGTATTGGTAACAAAACAGACATATAGACCAATGGAACACAATAGAGAGCCCAGAAATGAACCCACAAACTTTTGGTCAACTCATCTTTGAGAAAGGAGGCAAGAATATACATTGGAATAAAGACAGTCTCTTCAGCAAATGGTGTTGGGAAAACTGGACAGCAGCACGTAAAACAATGAAGCTAGAACACTCCCTTACACCATATACAAAAATCAACTCAAAATGGATTAAAGACTTAATCATGAGACAAGATAAAATAAACCTCCTAGAGGAAAACATAGGCAAAGCATTATCTGATATATATTTAAAAACTAAAAACTTTCTCCTAGAAGAAATCAAAGCAAGAATAAACAAATGGGACCTAATGAAACTTACAAGCTTCTGCACAGCAAAGGAAACCAGAAATAAAACAAGAAGAAAACCTATGGAATGGGAGAAAATTTTTGCAAGTTAAACCGACAAAGGCTTGATCTCCAGAATATATAAGCAGCTCATACGACTCAATAAGAAAAAATAAACAACCCAATCAAAAAATGGGCAGAAGACCTAAACAAGCAATTCTCCAAGGAAGACATACAAATGATCAAAAACACATGAAAAAATGCTCAATATCGGTAATTATCAGAGAAATGCAAATCAAAACTACAATGAGGTATCACCTCACACCAGTCAGAATGGCTGTCATTCAAAAATCCACAAATGACATCGTATATTTTTAAATGATTATTAATTCTACAGTTATCAGAGAATTATTTTACTTTAAGCCGTATGTAGCTTATAGATACCTTCATGTGTGCAATACGTATAAAAAATTCAATAAAAATTGTCACATATTTCAAAGTACATAGGTTCCCCTAAGTATACGTAGAAAATCCCAAATCTCTTTCTTATTGCTTTAAATAGACAGGAACTGTATTTTTTAATTTAATGGAATAAAAATAAAACATTTAGATTTTAAGCTATATTTTGGCATATTTCAAAGGAGAACACATCTTTATTTTGTTTTCATCATGAAATATTAATAACATAATAACCAAAAATACCTGGAATCTTGGTAGCCATGAATAATTAGAGATTTAATCACATGTATTACAGAGACCTGGTTCCATCTAAGGATAGACACATGGAAAGAGTGTCATACTTATCAAACCATAAGAAAAAGCTGGGAAATCTGCAAAATCACACTGCTGCTGAACCCATCAGAGTGCTGACTTTGAACGGCTACCATCAGGGTAAAATTTGAGGAACGCTGGCATGAGCCTCCAGACAGACAAGACACTGGCAATCCCTCACCTACCCCAGAGCACTGGAAGTGTTAGGTAGTTAGATAAGGGGGGAACCAGGCAGACAGGTGGAGGAGAGAGAGGATGGTGTGTATGATGGTGGCATGCCTGCCACCAGCATAAAGGGGCTTTACTTCTTTTATGTGAGTGCCAGCAAGAAACCAGTTAGAACTAAAAGGCTGGAACTTCATGGTAGTGACAAGGACCTAACCGGACATGACCCAGTTCTCATTCTAATATAATTAGCATTGAGGTTCTGGCCCCTCCATGGGTTTTTCTGTGTTCATCATGGATAAGGGCATTCACAAAAGGGGACAAACATGACTGAGCACTCCAGGGGTCAAGAGCCATCAATCAATCAAAAGACCACCTCTAAGTGAGGGTACAAGAGGTAGGAGCAAAGACCATTGCCGTCTGCACTTGGATCAGCCTGCCTCCTGTTCTTGGAGGGGTACTTCACTTTTCCTAATAAAATCTTTCACTGCACAATGCTTTCATCTCCCATGTGAATTCTTATCTTTTGAGTAAGTCAAGAACTGTGGCCTTTTCCTTCCTCCTTTAGGGTAACAGAAGGAGACAAGGTGGCGATGCAAACAGACACAAAAGTATCAACTAACTCCTTAATGAACTGCTTAAAGCTGAGCACTCCCAGTTGGGAGAGTATGGAGTCCTGGGATCACAGATGGTCGCAGCCCCTTCTCCATGGGCCTCACTTTTTGCTTGTGAAAAAGCCTGGGGGCAGGAAAGAGTTGAGAAAGCCTCCCACAGTTGGTGTGTTCCTGTTGCCCTGGGAAGGCACTGCTGAGGGAGAAAACAATTCATTCCTGGATGCTTTCCCCAGTGGAATAATGTCTTAAGATGCTGAAAATAAAGGGCAGTAAATCCTGTCACATTCAGCGGTTGAAAACTCAGAGTTTGTTTAATGGAGACAGGCAGAAACCCTCCTAGTTTCAGAAAATTAAAGATTTCTTTTTACCATGGAGGGCAGGGCAGGATCACCAAGGAAACTTGGATCCAAAAACTCAGAGACACGTGAGATACCTAAGACTGATGCTAAATGAGGAAAATGTGGAAAGCCTCTTTGTTCTTCACCACCTGGATTAACCAGGACCAAGAAAAAGCAACAGAAGACCAACCCCAGCAGAGGGATAAGAGCACACAGGGACCAAGATACTGGGTCACAGGGAACATCTACATCTGAAGGTGGACCAAGCACATTCCAGAATAAAACTCAGATAGTCTATCAGTCTAGCTCCCACACTAACCACAAGGTGACACTGAAGGAACATGAGGTTGGCCACATATGGCAGGTAATTGAAACTACCAGCAAAACAGAAACACAGCTCAGCTCCTCAATGAAAGCCTAGCAGGAAAAGAGGCATGCCTATTTCCAGCCTTAAACATTATTTACTTAGGCTTCTGACCCCCTACATGGAATATGTAGATTTCAACTAAAAGTTATGAGACCTATGAAATGGAAAGAAAAAAGAATCCACTGTTGAGAGATAAAACAAATAATAGAAGTGAAAATCAGACAGGGGATATAAAATCACTATGATTAATACATCACACGCTCCAGTGAAAAGACTTGAAGACATTCATGAATAGATGGGTCATTTCAGCAGAGAAATGGAAACAATAAGAAAATGTCAAAGAGCAGGCTAGGAATAAATTTAAACACATGCCCAGCAAAGGGGATGAAGAATGTCCTTTGACAGGCTCATCAGTAGGCCTGACACATTCAAGGAAAGCCTTGGTGGACTTGAATATAGGTCAACAGACATTACTCAAATGAAAACAAAAGAGGAAATTCTTGGAAAATTTTAATAATTTAAATTTAAAAGAACAGAGTATCCAAGAGATGTAGGCCAATCAGTCTGAAATATATTTAATTGAAGTCCCAGAAGGAAAAGAAAGTAAAAGAATGAGGAAAAAAAATTGCAAAATGAATGGTCAAGAATTTTCAACAAATAATGAATTAAAAAACAACCTAGAAATAAATTCATAATGCTAAAGGCCAAAGATGAAGGGAAGCATTAAACTCTGTCAGAGAAAAGTACATGATCATCTTTAGGAAATGTGGTGTCTCCCAGGTGTTTGAGACCAGGTGGAACCAGAATAAAGTTATCAACGTGCCTAAAAAAATGATGTATAATTTAGAGGAGTGAATGATCCGCTAAAGGGGTTAAGAGAAATCAGAGAAGGGAGGTGACAAGGTCAGTTATCCTGTGTAAAGTATGCTTTTCCTGGCTAGAAGTTGGATCACCCCGTCATATATAGTGTACAAATCAATGAATCAATTAATTAACGGTATGAACATATATAAATAATGAATAAAGACAATTTAAATTTATATTCTGATGCTATTATATATTCAAATGATAAAACAAAATATGTCTCGGGATTTGTACTCAAATAATATACATTTCTGATGATTTTTTTAATGTAAGTATAGTCAGTTTACAATGTATCAATTTCTGGTGTACAGCATAATATTTCAATCAGACATATACATACATATATCCCTTTTCATATTCTTTTTATTATAGGTCACTGAAAAATATTGAACATAGTTCCCTGTGCTAAACAGTATAAGATTGTTGTTTATCTATCTTATACATACTAGTGTCAGCAAATCTCAAACTCCCAATTTATTCCTTCCCACTCCCTTTTGATTTGCTTTTCAATAACATTTGCTTCTTTCTTTCAATGTAATTTCAATAATTACTTTTCCAATATCTCAAGTTGATTTTAATATTCTACTAAGTTGAGCTTAATATTCATTGACAGATATTTTAAATTTCATAGATTAAACTGACAAATAATACTATGCAAAATGCACCCAACTTTACTACTGTGAATCATGTCTTGAATCAGAAGAGCTCTGGGACCCTGAAGGAAGCAAGCACATCAGTCAAGCACTAATCCAGAGGCAGGAACCATGTGGTACCTTGAATGTGGACATTTTAATTAAAAGTATTAACTATAACAGGGAAACATCTACTAAAATGTAAAGGGTCCTATAAAAAATCTAGAAATAACAGATAAAATAACAACCAGATCTCCTAGAGATGAGATCATGAACCACAGGGAGAGACTCATTTCCTGAAGTGTGGAGAACACCCAGACTTCTTTTTAGAGGGTGGGTATATCTATGGCTCATGAGAGAGTGGAGAAGTTCACCGAGGCCACAAGCCTCCCAGGGAGAACAGGAAGAAATTTTTAATAGGAGGTACCCTGCTGGAAAATCCCCACTAAGAAGCCACTGTGGAGTTGGTGGAGAAATCTACCCCCCAGGACAATCCTGAGATGCTTATAAGTCAGGTACTGCTGGAGTCAAGGGACTGGAGGAACTATGCCCTCTGCTGAGCTTGGAAGTTGACATGGTGCAGGAGCCAGCCTAAGAAAACACAGCAGACTTGGAAGAGAAACCCCTTTCTTACTCTAGTGTCTCTCTGTTACTCTACTAACAAAGCATGCCATCTGCCACAGGAGAAACATCTACAGGGTCCAAATATATTATTTCAGAGCAGTCATTTAAGGGTGGTTTGCAGCAGAGAGGCAATGTACTGATAACAAGTATATTACATTTTAATGTCTCTCAAGAAAAATGCATCTGGAAAAAAAAAACATGGTCAGCTATCTGGTCTAGTGTGAGCCACACATTTTGCACTACACGCACTTACTATTCTAAGTATTTGCCAATAATAAGGGGAAAGAAAGTGACAACACAGAGAAAACATTCAAAAGCATCCCAGAGCTGGTTATGTCAGTGTTTTCAATTTGTGAAATCTCATCAAGCTATAAAGTTAAGTTTTATGCACTTGTCTTATCATTTATATATTTCAATAAAGACTTTTAGAGTAAAGCATATATGTGGCAAAGTTTAGTTTTTGATTATGTAGCACTCCATAGAATTCATGTATTTAGCTCTATTGGCACATGGATTTCTTTATATTTCAATTGCCAATTCAATTGCAAGGACTCTGAATTGAACATAATTGTATTTCCAGGCTCTCAATAAAGATTTTTTTTTTAAATTGAAGTATGAGTGTATTTTGGAAGGAAAGACTTATCAATCATGCAAAATATGTATTTTCTTTGACTTCTTAGAGGCTCCTAGTTTGCCTCTAACTGAAAGTTATAGTCATTATAAATGCCATCAGGAAGCTAGTAATTATTGTATGGTAATTATTTTATAGTAAAAAGCCAAATGACCCTCATTTCTTTCACTAAGTTCTTTTATTTTAAACTGATGTATTTTTGACTTACAATATATTAGTTCTGGTGTACAGCATGGAAATATTATATTTTTATAGATTATAATGCATAAAAAGCTATTATAAAATAGTGACTATTTTCCTTGTGCTATCCATTAGGTCTTTTTGTATCTTATTTTATGCATAGTAGCTTGTATTCCATAATCCTCTATAATAGATTTGCCCCACCCCACACCCCTCTCTCCTGACAACCAACAGTCCATTCTCTGTATCTGTGAGTCTGTTTCTGCTTTGTTTTATCTGTTCTAATTATTATTATTATTATTATTATTATTATTATTATTATTATTATTATTATTATTATTATTATTATTATTATTATTATTATTATTATTACAGTCTTCACCCTTTAATGGAGAATCAGTCCCTGTCTTAGAAGACAGGTCTTCAACAGTGTTATTAACAATCGAATCACCTTTTGTGGTAGGCTGATTTCATTCATGGTCTCATTAATTCTTTTCTAAATCCTGTCATTTACTTTGTAATTTTCTGCTCTTCCCTTTGACAATGGACTTTTCTACATTGCAAGCTCTGGTCAAAGCAATGTTAGCAATTGTGATATAAGCTGAAAATTAATTGAAGATAGAAGAGTGCACTTTTGATTGTCCTGTTCATGACATGACCTACTCTCTCTTGAATCCTCACCATCAACCTGAGAATGAGCTGAGACTAGCTTCCTGGCAGCTAAGAGACCCCATCAAGCAGGGTTAAGTCACCCCAGCTGAAGCCAGCCAAGCCTGGTCAGTTCATTACTGACTCATAAGCTTATTATACAGGAGAAAGAACCTTCAGCAATGTCAGTCCAACTCAGTTCAGATTAGCAAGACCTCCAAACTTAGTCAAAACCTTGCAAAAAAAAAAAAGGTAGATGTGATTTTAAGTCACTATATTTTGATATGTCATGGGAAAATATCTACATAGCATAACTTTTCACTTCTGGCAGAAGTTTTCTCTCTCACTCAATGTTTTAAAATTTAAAAACAATGTTTTTTGTTTCCTTAGGAAATATTATTCATAGCATTCCTCTCGAGTTTTATGCATTGACAAGGAATTAAGAACCAGAAAAAGCACTGATATTCTTATATGAGATGATCATGTGAATTTATTATAGTTTGAAAACATTTTTCTTCATCTCAGCAAGAGAAATTATGAATCTAAATTTCACTATAACTAAGATACAAAATATTACATACTATGAACTTGTAGGGTTCCTTGGGAAGAGTTAAAAGTTTAAAGTTAAAATCTACAAGTGTTGAGTCCACCAAATGAGAGAATTGATTAGAAACTAAGAATGGTTTTTATTAATTATTTTTGGATCTAGATATTACCATATTATCTGAAGTCAGAGAAAATCAAATATCATATTACTTACATGCTGAATCTAAAAATGATACAAATGGACATATTTACAAAACTAAACCAGACTTACAGACATAGAAAACAAACTATGGTTACAAAAGGGGAAGAGGCAGTGGAGGGATAAATTAGGAGTCTGGGATCAACAGACACACAAGGTATAGCACAGGGAACTATATTCAATCTCTTGTAATAACCAATAATGGGAAGGAGTCTGAAAAATAATATATATATACTAAATCACTATGCTGTACAGCTGAAATTAACACAACATTGTAAATCAACTATACTTTAATTTAAGAAAATAAAATAAAGCCAGCAACCTCTTGGTGCTGGTCATTGGCAAAAAAACAAACAAACAAACAAAAATAAAACAAAAAAGACAATACTGGTGATCTGATTCCCTCATTAAGAGATGTTGCAAGAGTTAAGTGAATTTCTTTTCAAAATTATTTAGAAATATTTTACAATAAAAAAGTGATAATTGAATAAGTGTAGGCTTAATCATTGTTACACCAAGTGTGCGTGAACCCATAGGTTATTAAAAAAACAGGGCAAATTTAATGACTGACAATCAGGCAATTATGAGAACAGCTGCCAAAACCAAACTGTCCCAAGTCCTGAATCATTGTGAAAACTAAGGGAAAGAACCTGTGACTTGATGAATAGCCAGTAAATATAATTTATGTGAGAAATGTATTGCTATATTTTATGAAGATTTGTGTGTGTGTCACTAGGTGATGCCACGTTTGGTCTCAGCTGTGATTCATGAGTCAAGAGAGAATGGGGAGCGTTGTTCTGCTAATTGCACACACCACAGCTAAAACATACATCATATTCCAAAACAATGACTCTTTTTTTTTTATTATTTTTATGTTGTCTATCTGTTTTGGAGACAAGAATAAACAAGAATTTTAAAAATGAAGAGCACTAAAAACATTCTGTAAGACTATTTTTTTGAGAAATGTTTATTGAGCACCTCATCTTTACCAGCTACTATGAGTCACAGGCAAAGACTGCCTAACTCTCCCTTCAGAAGTTGAATGGGAAGAAATAGTTTCCTTTTAACTAATCACAAAGAAAAAGATATAATTGATGTTGAGGACCTGAAAAACGCCATCTGATTCTTATTCTACTTCTAATCTTAAATAATTTCATCTCTCCAAATTTATGTTTGTTTATATAGCTAAGAAGATACAGTATTCTTGGATGATGATTATTTATCATCTCTAAATGTTTTTTTCTTTTGACCTATCCTTTCTGCTTCTTTGAGCTACATTGGATGATATTATCTACCCACATGTGTGCAATAATTTTCCCATGAAAATTAAGCTTCTTAGAGGAAATCTATTGTTGCTTGGGTTAACTTTACAGCCCTTCAGATCCAATTATTTATTTAGGCCATTAAGTGTTTGAAAAATGAAGACTTAGATTTGAAACCCAATTTGGTCACTGACTGGTTTCAAGAAATTGGAGAAAATTATTTCCTTTCTCTCTGTTTTTATTTCCATATGTACAAAATTGGAATTAAAACATTTGCTCACTTTATCTCACAGATAGGTGTAAGGAGAATATGAAATGCAATTTCAGAAAGAACTTAGTAAATTACAGTGAAACGTGAAGTATATTCTTTTAATGATAAGGAATTAAAAGTTCATAAATTGACATATTTGATTTCTCATGCACTGGAGATTTCTAAATGGGAGTAAACCTGTTAGGGTTGTAAGGATGAAAGTTTTATAATTACTTCTAGCCATTCATTCCAATATCACATCCCTGTATTCTTTGTGAGGTTGGTAAATTTAAGATGTTCTGGGTTCCCTTATAAGTGAAGCTGCATATTCTTGCTTTCTCAGGGAAGGACTACATTTCTAAGGGTCTCTTTCATTTTGGCTGTGAGGGATCAGACAGCTTCATTGTTCAGATGATAGCTTCACATTCAGAGAAAAATAGGAAGGAAAAGAATAACTGGAAATCAAGCTATTTTCACAATTTGGAAAATTTAGACACATTTCTAAAATCATGAAAAATCATACAGTAAAAAGTCATGACTATAAATCTTAAAAGAGCAATTCTAATGGGTTTCTAGACTGAATATATTATAATGCCTTTCTAGGAAATCATTAGTACATATCGCTAAAAAATATTTCATATCTTAGGTTAACAGTTATAAGGGGGGAGACATATGGAAGAATAAAAGAATATGTCATGAGTGGTTTTTTTTCTGAGAGTTTTAAATTTTATATCAAAAAGAATATCTTATTGCCTCTCCAATTTTATCTCCTGCCATCAGACTTGGCCCAGGGAGGCCTCATCCAGACCCTCCAGCATCCCAGGATCCTTGGTACCTTGTGGTCCACATATTTGTCACCTGGGATACACTTTTCAGAATATCTCCTACATATCCTTGAGACATTAAGTCTCTTCTGGGATAACATAAATTAGGTTCCCTTTGTAAAATCTATCACTTGGCATGTTAAATAATTAAAAAAAAGTCCTGTGTTTTTGGTGAGCATGAGGTTGTAACATTCTGCTGAATACAATCCTCACTGGTATATTTTTATAGTTGTATAATGGGTATAATTTTGCTGAATATCTTTCTGGTTAAGAAATATTATGTTGCTTTAATTTCCTTAAATCAAATCACTTGTATATTAACAACTCTTCCTTATGTGGTGAGAAATATTTATTCTATTCAGCCAAGTTACAATAGGGAGCTGTTTCCTCCTCACTGGCATTTTTATATTTGACCCTTTGGGACTTTCACTGGCTGGTATGTTAGACAATGCACTCCCCTATACACAGACTCCCTCCCTGACATGATCTATTCAGCACATCAATCTTAGGTCTCTGCTCTTTTTGAAAGCATCCAAACTAGTTGGCTAATGTCCTATCACTACTATCATTCACATAGACAGAATTGAGTTTGTCAGGCTCCAGGCCAAAAGCCTATGTCTAATTTAAGTCCAACCATAGGCAATTGCAAAGGATTTACTTGAGGAAATTCACAGGGGAAAGCTGCTCAGCCCACCCAGACTCAGTGCCCAGCCAATGAATTGCAGTCTCAGAACCCAGGGCCCCTAGTCATGCATGTTTTTACACTTACCTCATTTCCTGGCCCAGGCCCTCCTCTTGGAGGCTTCATCATCAGTGTCTCACTGCAGAGAAGGCTCTCAGGCACCTCTGCCCAGAAAACTTTAACAGGGACCCTTGAAACTATTTTTCTCTCTGCTATCCTAGCCCTTACCCTTTGGCTTCCCACAGACCTCAGATCCAACGTGACAGGAGCATTTGTTTTGGAGGCTCCCTGGAAAGTAAGACAAATATTTTCATTGATCCACCTGACCACTGTCTTGGGCAATATCCTGGGGGAAAGTGAACCACCATGGGAGCTGGCACTTTCTCCTGTTTAACCTCTAACTGTGTCACCTCAACAAGTGATAGAAGGCTTTACTGTTACATTCATCTGGCCCTTTGTCTTGATCAACTACTTCAACATCTGACAGCTTATCTCTCTTTAGCTCAGCAGGCTCTGGGCAAGACACAGAGACGGTGCACAGCAACAAATGCAGCATGTAGTAATAGAGCCAGAGCTTAGGAAAATACTCTATGAAAATCATCATTTGGGGCCATGCAGCTGTCTTTCAGTTATACTCTTTTTGCGTTTACACATTTTGGAATACTCTAATTCTAAAATTTGAATATTCAAATTAGTTTCTCACCATTGTACATTTAAGTCCAGAATAGCCACAATTCCCAGGACAAAATGCTTCTCTGACTTTGAGGAGGAGGGTTACCATGGTCTCTCACTCTTTGCTGTGTAGGATACAGTTGTAAGAATAAAACAGGAATTAACATGTATTAAACAATCCTGTCAAATCTGTGACAGGAAAATCTTCTTTCAGTGTTATCCTTCCAAGGCTTAATTTCTCCTGTATCTTAAGTCAATTGCTCTCTTTCTGGATCACAACTGCTACATTGCTTCTGTTTCCTGTGTGTTTAATATTTATGCTAGTGGGTTTTTGACAGCATTCTCTCTTATGATCTTCCCCTCCCCTCTACTCCTCTTCTCTTTCTTTATTTTTTGGGGTTTGTGTTTTACAATTGTACTTGTTTGTTTGTTTGTTTATGCATGTATGCTTTCTGATGGAAAGGATAGTTCACCAACTTTTGGCCATTCTGCACTGTTACATAGTGTGAGAACTTAATGACAATACAATGGGGAAATGGAGAATGTGCACACAATCAGAAAAGTGAATCTTGTATCACTCTTGTTGTCATGCTTTATTCCTTTTGACACTATATTTTTTTATTCTGGAATTTGCCATGCATCAGTGTTTCATGTAGATTGATTGGATGGGAGCAGTGCAGGGAAAAAGACACCATTTGTAACCTTGACTCATACAGAATGGTTTCTTGACACTGTTGAGAAATTCCAGATCCTTTTTTAAAATATAAACATTTTTCCCTAAGGGAAAAACTAGACTTTGAAAGGAATAAAATCAGAAGAATATATGTCCTATGGAAAAACATGATTGGCAGCTTCAGGTTTAAAACAAGAAAGAAAAGAAAATGGTAGAACAAAATGTATGGTTATCCATATTTTTTTTCTAAAACTGAGTTTCATACTTGCTTCTATTTATTTACAATCCCCAAGTTTGAAATGGAGAATATAACTAGTCTCTTAAAATATTAATTCTCAAACAGTATTTTAATATTTTAAAGAAGAAAACATTTTGAGTTTATTCCTTTAATAATCTTACAAGAATTAATTTTTGAATGTCCTAAAAATAGCTTTTAAATGCATCTGAAACTATATATATCAGATGTGTTATTAGGATCTGATAGACAGCATAATATCAATAGATGAGAAAGATCATCTGCAACCCTTCTTGTCTCCCTTTATGAGTATGGGAATGAGATACTGTCAAATATCTCTTTTCAATTATCTATTTTCAAATATCCATTGTCAATTGCTCAAAATTTTCACATTTTCCGGGGTTTTTTTGACTTGTAATAAATCACAATTCTAACAGATCCAAATTTTTTAAAAAGCAACTTCCTTAGAAAAAAGTGTTCCCAATTTTGTATTATAACCAAATAAATTAAACTGACTTTTTTATTTTCTTTGATGTAGGGCAGCTCTCAGAGGGTATTATGTCCCTTTGGAGAATTACTGAGGAACAACACTGATAGAAATTGAATACTGTTTGGAAGAAATCTGTGAGAATCAGATTTGTAAGAGGACAATAAAACATGTTTTACTACTGTATTATTCAGTAACCGTTTGGTTTAAAGTGACATTGATTCAAACTAGTTTAAGCCATAAAAAATTACTTATCAGTCCATACATTGAGAAGGATAGATACTGTGATAAGGGAAATACGAATTATTATGGTTCTTAGTGAACTGAAAAAAAAAATTAATGAGAGACAGAAAGTGTGATATAAGCAAGGTTTTTATTAGTAAAGTAAAAAGGTACTAAAAGAGAGTACACTCCTGAGAATCGGGAGCAGGACAACCGAGGGGAAAAATGCTCATTTCAGGTAAGAATGGATTCCAGGCCTCAAATATGTAACTAGCAAACTGTATCATTTTCTGCACCTCATTTCTGACTTCTTTCTGAGATACCCTCTCTTCATCATTATGAATGCTGCTCAGAGTTCCAGTTTAACAAAGAACTTATTTTTCAGGACCTCACATGCAGAGATATCCTCCTTTCCAAATTCCCCTTTGAAAACTCCACATATGTCTACTTCTACCACCCAGAAAAAAGAATCAATCAAGATAAATCAAATTAATCAAGCAATCAGGCAAGAAAGCAATCCCAATTCTGTCTTGCATAGCTTAAACCACATAATCATCCTTAAACCAATTGCAATCTGTGGAAGATACATTCTAACTGAAATGTTGGACTCTGTGTTTTGCAGTGACTGCTTCTTGACAAATTATCAAAACTTTTGTTGTGAAAATTCATTTTGCTTGTTGGTTCTGTGTGTCAGTGCTTCAGACAGGGAATGGTGGGGAAGCCTTGTCTGCTTCACTTGACATCTGCCAGGGCATCTCAGAGGCAGGGTTCTGAAATAATCTGAAGTCTCTCTCACTCATATGTCTGCAGGTTGAAGTTAGAGGGAGTTGGAAAGCTTAGGGACAGAATAGACAGGAATCCTATGGCATCTTTTCTTTACTCCATGTGGTCTCATAACCTGACCTCAGTATGAAGCTTAGGGTAATCAGGATTTTAATGTGTCAGCTCAAAAGTTCCAGAACAAGAGATTCAGGTGGAAGGAAGTTGCATTTCCTTTTTCTTAGAGTCAGAAGTTATACAATGTAACTTCTGACACATTATATTCATTAGAAATGAGTCAATAAACCAGCCCATATTCCAAAGACTCATATATCTTGTGAGAATTTGAGAACATATTTGAAACAACCTCAATGTGCCTAATTTTGGGAATGGTAAATGACACATTTTGGTAGAAATTTCCACAAAGTAGAAGAATAGATATCCAAAAAAAGGGGGTGTATGTGTTTGTTACAACCATGTAAGAAATAAATACATAATAATCACAATCAATTTTAGTTTTAAAAGTCCAATATGCTATAGATATTTTCTTATTAATTATAATTTGCTATTACAGTTGTAATAAAGTTAACAATTATTTATATCATCTCTGAATTATCACTAAGCATTGTTCATTGTTAGACATTTATTCAATCTTTCTATTTAAGAGTATTAATTTTCCTTTTTCTATCAATTGGTTAAAATAGATTTTTTTTTTTAGACAAAGTAAACAGGTTTAAATTCTTCTTGAGTCCTGTTTACTTTAAGTGGATTTTATCTTGAAAAGGAATATCTGATTATGAGCTTTTATTTTCAATATTAATCTATGGATGCTTCTGTGAGTTTATTTTTTCTTCTATCATTTTGTGTTTCAAAAGAAAATGTGAGGAATATGACTTTGTTTATTTGCTATTTTTAGTATGAAGCTAACCTTTATCTTTGACTTTTCTGTTATATATTTTATGGGATGAATTTCCTTCCTCTCTCCTCAGTGTTTACATGTAGGAGTCTTAAGAATTATATTACATGTACCATAGTGAGCATTTCATTACACATGCAATGATTTTTAAACATTTTTATTTGTCTAGAAAACATATCCACACTACAATTTTGGCTACCACTTCTTCCCTTTTTGTTCTGTTCTATCAGTAATCACCAGTAATCTGCATTTTAGAATCACCAGTTTACAGCTTCTATAGATACTTGCATATTTTTTCTTGTCCTGTGAATTCAGGGAAAGCTTTTCAAATTGTTCCCCATGTCACTCAATCAATAACATTCTTCTGAGAATTCAAAACAATTTCCCAAATATTTTCCAAATTATGGAACAGATCATTTTCAGAATTAATACCCTCCTTTAAGTGTTTTGTATTTTGTTCAATATATTTGATTCTGCACTATACTTTCATGGCTCACAAGTTGTTAGTAACTATGTTTTTCTTTTAATATCATTTGAATTGTAATCCCTCCAACATTGTTTATCAAGAGGTGGGTTATGTTAACTTGATCTCTATCCTTCTGACAGTGCCACACCACCTTGAATAATGTAATTTATAGAAAGTTTTGAAATTGGGAAATGTGAGTCTTCTACCTTTGTTTTTCTTTTCCATTTTTGTGGTATCCTGGACCCTTGAATTTCCATATAAATTTTACAGTCAGCTTATCAATTTCTGTGAAAAAGTTAGGTAGAATTTCAATAGGAAATTCACTGAATCTAAATCAGACTGGGAACTACTGATCTCCCCAAAATATTGTTTGCCAATGTATGAATACAAGATTCCTTTCCACTTATGTAAGTTTATCTTAATTTCTTTAAAAGAGGTTTTACAGTTTTCAGTGTACAAGTCTTATAGTTCTTTTGATAAATAGATTTTAAACATTTTATTCTTTTATATGCAAGGTCATAAATGTATGGAATTTGTCCACTGCTATTGTATAGAATTACAACTAATATTTTATACTGATTTGATATCCAACGATCTTGCTAAACTCATTTGTTACTTCTAATTGTGTTTGAGTGTGCGTGAAATACTTTGTAATTTCTGTATCCACTCACATGTCATCTGTAAGTATATGGAAACATTTTTATATTTGGCAAGGCATAACTCTCATGTTTTCCTTTAGTTCATTAAACATGATTTAATTTGGTTCTTGGGAGATATTTGTAGAAGTTGATATAAAGTCTTTGTAAAGTGTATCCCACATCTAAGTTTTTTCAGGGAAAGTTTCTTTACTCTTTTTTCCCTATTGTGTAGCATAGTTTTGTGATTCTTTGCATATATCATAAATTTGTTTTTTTTTTTTTTTGGAAAACTGAACATTTAAAGTAATATAATGTGGCAATTGTGGAAATAAGATTTTTTTCTTACTGCTTTTTTTTTTTGGTACATTTCCTGAACAAATCTGTAAAGTCTGTGTTCAATATCACTTGTCACCAGAACTACCTCTTTTATTAGCTTAGCGGTCACCTAATAAGTGCACATATTTTACTTAAATGCAATGTTCCAATAAGTCTCCTGGATATTGCTGAGGGGTTTTATGTGCATGTTAGACACATCTTTAATGCTCCTTCAGTTTACACTATGCTTCATCTCTCACTTTGAAGTTTCAATATCAGCCAGAAGTGACATATTAAGATCTTCTTAGTTCCTCCTGGGCTTAAAAACTGCACTATACATGACCTTCCACATTCTCAGGAATATATCAGAGCTATTTAAAACCCCCTATGGATGTCCTATTTTCCAACTTTTCCTTTAAAGTCTTTTGGTCATCTTCCCATTTGCTCCAGGTGTTGTTATTGGCTCAAGTAGTTGTGGTACTAAACAATTATGGCTGATGGTCTTTAACATGTGTCCTGGGGTAAACATTTCCACTTTACATGCTGACTCATATCAAATAAAAAGCAGCTGTTGAATTTGGGTTTACAGGGGGCTGCCATGCCAAATAATAATAAAAGATATCTGTAGGAATAAGGCTCTATGGGGTAGTCCAAATCTATTCTACCCTATTGGGACACCAACTTCAGGAAGTGCTTTATATTTGTTTATAATTAAATAGATACATAAAAGTACTTAAAGAATATTATCCTATTAATGCAATGAACAGAGGGTAGCTATTTTAAGATTGTAAATGATATATAGCTTTCTGTAAAAGTTAAATGTACTAGAAAATTTTATATGGGTTTTTTTGTTATTAGTTTCAGGTATGCAGCATAGTGATTCAGTATTTTTGCAGATTTTATTCCAGTATATGTTATTACAAGATATTAGGTATAATTCCCCATGTTATACAGTAAATCCTTATTGCTTATCTATTTTATATATTGTAATTTGCATTTGCTCATTCCATATTTTCTTAAGAGTGACAATAAGACCAGATCACCCACTATCACTACCCAAACCATCATAACTTCAGTGAAGTTTAAATTATAATTCCTGACAAATTACTTTTAGTAAATACTCAGCATACATACACAAGAGCATCTATTTAATAATAGTTCAATCATTAAAAAAAAAAAAAAGAACCTGGAAGACTTTTCCTACCCAAGAAGATGTCATATTTTAAAGAAACAAAACAATGTAGTATAAACATCACAGTAAACAAATCAGCTTCTTGGAATAAAATGGAAATTTTTAAAATAGAAATAAAACACATATGAATGAATCTATTCTGTGATAAAACTATCACAAAAATTGGACAAAGTGCAGCTTGTTTAAAGGAAGGTATTGGAAAAACTGAATCATGGAGAAGATTATAACTTTGGATCTCTACATATCAATATACACAAAGAACTATATGGGAATAGTAAAATTTTAAAGGTAATAGAATAAAACCAAGGAAACTATATTCACCATTGTGTTCAGTAAGGGATTTTAATAAAGCATTTGAAAGCACATATACAAGGCCAAAAATTAAAAATTCTGGTTCAGTATTGGTAAATTTAATATTGTTGTTCAATCAAAGGCACAACTGAAAAATAAGCTGAGATAATAGAGATATGAAGGTATTTGCAAAATTAGTATCTGAAAAATATTTCACATCTACACTATACAAGTTTATATCAACATAATAAAAAACAGTAGAGACCAAATGCGAAGAGGACAAAGCTCACTAATAAGCAAAGAGGGGCCTCTGTACATGATATGTCCTTTAGTGTATATTTTCAAGATATTTATTACAGCATTCTATGTGGAAGCAAACAATTGGAACCATCCTTGTTACTGATTACTAAAAATAACAATGTAAATGTAGGACATGTGTAATACATACGATGCCATAATAGGTAGCAAAACAAATATGTATAAGCTAGAGGCCCTCAGAGCATTTTGATGGATCTTAAAACATGAAGTTGAGCATAAACAAGAAAAAAAATAAAATGTCATTGTATTATCATTTCTCAATCACATTTATGCATGTAAACAATGAAGATATGCAAGAAAAATACATTATACTTAAAAGCATACATATATATTCAACATATGTGTGTAGACACATATATTCAATTTTTCATGCCCAAAGCATTAGAATATCTCTGTTGGGGGAACTGGGGATATTGAAAGCATGTATAAAGTAGAATGGGGAAATATGTACTTAATTCTTGTACTACAAGTCTGCAATAGTGAGAGGAAAAACAAAAATAGAGCTATTCTAACCTAATGGGTAAAACTTAAATCTTAACCTGTGATACACTGGATTTATACTTTACCTCCTACAATCTCTTTTCACAATCAACCTATTATTTATATAATAAATAAACGTTAATTTCCTGGATGCTGATGCCCACTATCTTGGATGTGTTTTCCTATAATATCAAGATAATACAGAAACCTAATTCATGGTGTTGTTTTAAAGATTACATGATTTAATATGTGAAAATATTTAGAACAATGTTTGAGACATATTAAACGCTCAGCAAAATTGCCTTGTTGAAATATTTGATTGTTTATATATATATAAACAAAATTTTAAAATAAATAAAAATATATGTATGCTATAATATGTACAATTTTTAGAATAAATGATATTGCAATGTTATTTCTTCATTATTAAGTGATTAGAAATCTGAATTCAGTATTGTTTCACTTACTTCTAAGGCTTATTGGTAGTCTCAATTTTGAACTTGGTCTTTGAAAAATTTGAGTTTTATAGTTAAATATAAATATATACATAATATATTTAATATATGAAATATTTGTAAATGTATATATACTCATTTAAATAAAAAGGTAACTGTTTAGATCACAGAGCAGAAAAGCTTAAAAGAGCCCTGGATTCTTTTGAATGTTAATTTCCACATTCACACATCCTCAGAAATTTTGCTTTATTTCTGTGTATTCTGTGATGTTTTGGGCATTTTTCTCCTTTGTGAGCCACTTTCACCATTAGGACAGCTCATCTGATGAGTAAAATATATATAGGAGTTCCTAAAATCCCTATGCTACTCCAACCAGTCCAATATTCTGTTGTTCTCAAGGAGTTAGACAAAGCTTCTTTCCTTACTGCCTTAGCTAAGTGTTCTCAATGTCACATGACCTGGATTAGGTCTTGTGGTCATCTCAGAACTGAATTCTGTGGCTAGGAGAATAGGAGTCCTTCACCGAGCTTAAGATTAATCATTCCCATCGAACTCAAGGAGAGAGTGGAATGGGAATGCCCTTTCACAAAAAAAAAAAAACTGAGTGCTCTAGTTAGAATTCTAGGGAGTGAGCCTTAAGCAAAGAACCAACAAATAGAACCTTTAAAATGAATACACAATAGTTCCATGCATTCCCTCTAGAGTCTTTTTTTTTTTCCTTATTATAAAGGATTATTCAAGATGTGTGTCTCCATTTAATCTGTTTTCCTCATGTTTTTAAAGATTTTCCCAATATGTCTAAGTTCTTTGCTTCTCCTTATGACAACATTTCAGATATTGACAAATCCATTGGTTTCATTTGTTCATATTGTTTGTGGAGTATTTAGAGGCTCTGCTGTAAAAGGCAAAAAAGAAGAAGCAGCACATATATTTTCCTGAAAAAAAAATTGTCCTACAAAGATATTCAATGTTGTATTTCTTTGTTATTCTTTAGCTTTAGATGAGCAAAACCAAGTGCATATTGTTTGATGAAGTCTAACTGAAATTATCATGGTCAAGCTAAAGTATATAGGTTGGTTGCATCATCTAACTACATATTCAGTTTTCCCTACAGTGCAAGCATAAAATCACAGATGCTGACACTCTGAAAAGGCCCATCAACATGATGCTGAAGATGTGTCTGGTGAGGGAACCAGGATAATTTCAGAGGATGTATTATGCTTTTCTTTAGAGGCATGATATATATTTGAGAATGCTTTCAGAGAATGTGTATAAAGAAAGAAATGGGTGTAGGGCTTTTCTCTCTCACCTATAGGTGTCAGATTGCAGAAAAAACACAAGCAAAAGAACTCACATTTGGGGGATTGAAAGATTGTTTAGATAAAATAAAACATAACAACATAAATAACCATAATAAATTTATCTCTGACCACTGAATGGCAAGGATTACATTTTATCCAAGAAACTTGGATTTTTTTTCATGATTAGTCTAAGCTGCAAGTGAATATTTTACTTGATGTTGCAACATGTAGCATGAAAATCACTAATTCAGCTTGTTTTGCTCCTTTCACTAAGTATTTAATAAATAAAGAAGGTACAAAAATCAGAGGAGCATATCTCAGTACTGCAAATTTTGCTGTTTGAAAATAAAAGTTAGAATATATTAAGGTACAGATTTTAAGCCTTAGGCCATAGTTTATAAAATTCAAGTGTTAGATACAAACCTTCTACATCCCAGAAACAATGTTGTAAGGCAAGAAAGTCCATCAGGAAATTTTCTAGAGAATCAAGCACAACAGACAAGTACATATTGTTAGATTTCAAATAACAGAAGACTCCAAAACAATTTGCATTTAACTGTATGTATATTGTTTGAATACAAGACATTTAGAGGCAGGACATCATGAAACTGTATTTGTTGACATGCAGTGACATCAACAAAGACCCAGTTCTTCTCATCTTTCTTCTCTGTCATCCTGAGGGTGTTTGATTTGTCCAGCCCTCAGATGAGGCTAATGGCTGATGAACAGGAAGGAAGTTGCTGCATACTGATGTAGCCAAGGTGGGTAAATTCATCCTGCTGTAAAAATTTCTTTTTCTGAAGACAAAGTCATTGAATGTATCTAGAACAACGTCCACAAGCTGGGATTAATAGCCCAGTGGCCTGCATTATCAAAAACTCATGAAAATGATCCCATAGTGCCTTGCACAGCCAAATAAGCATATGAAAGACTGGGCTAGACTAACAATTCCAAAGAGATTTGTGTCCTGAATGGATGAATTTTTTTTTCCCCAACAGGGATTCCTACAGAAGTGAGAATTTTCTTAAAAATCTGAATAAGAATAATAAGCTTTCTCATCTAGTGTGATACTGGAGGCCATGAATGTGGTCATTCTTTGATCCCTATGTGTTCAATTCTGCTTTACAGATTTTTTGCTTGGCAAATTTTTGAAGCTGGCTTTATTTGTTTTTGTCTGGGAATAATTTTTCAAATGTCAAATCTGTGAGTAAATTTTAATCTATTTTGCTGATAGAAAATTTTAATTATTTTATATGTCTTGATGATTTCATTAGAAATGTAGGAGACTAACCTTGTGGGGGGAAAAACATCCGATTTCAATTTGTTTTACTCTTTACATTATACCATGTGAGAGTTTGTATTTTATGCATATGGACATTAATACATTAAAAATATTTTGCATCAATATGAACATTTTGATCAGCTGTTTTATCTTAAATTACTTTATAGAAAAAAAGAACTGTCATTGATGGTAGTACTATAGGATATGTAATTACTGCTATTCATATAATTCATTAAGAGGAATAGGTAACAAATTATTTTAATGAGTCTCCCAGACATAAATTTGTTTCAATCTACAAACTCACTTATGTTTTTGTGGTATATCCAAGTTAAATAGTCACTCTCTGATATTCTCAGAATTGTTCTTTCTTATAAAGTAATAAATATAGCACATAGATCAAAACAATTTCTTTACTCAAGTGTTATAGCACTTTCAGGAAATTATTAACACTTCCGGCAAGCCTTCTACTTATGACTTTAAAAAATAATATTATTAGTTTCCATTCAATATGGTAAACTCAGACATCATTTTATGATGATGTGCAGTAGAACCATGAAAAGCCACTTATCTAAAGAGTCTTATTTAAAATATTTCATAATTATTTTACCCAAACAATTGCAGTTATCACTACATAAATGTACAAATGTTTAAACTAGTAAACTCTAGAGTAAACTGCGTGGATTGGAATTCTGGCTCAGGTATGTTCTAGATATAATCAGGTAACTTAAAGCCTTTATGCTTTAGTTTCCTTATCTGTAAAACTAAGGATTAAAATAGTACTTTCCAAGTGAGTGATAATAGCAATTGATATTACAATATAGGTAAAATGCTCATTTAAGGCATATTATTTTAATTATTAAATATATTTCCTTATCTTGAATATATGAATATATGTGAAACATAGGATATATATTTGGTCTTTGCTGCCAATTTCTGACACAGAGCTTCTAAGTCTCTTGTAACTTCCTGGATGATGAGAATATCTTTTGTTCAAATGGGTAAATTCTTGGTGGGCTTTTGGATAGCTTCAGCATCAGAGCTGGTCACGAGAAAGAACAAGCCATTATCAGAAGTTTGGAACTTTCAGCCTCATCCCCTGTTCTCCAGGGGGGAGAGATAGGCCAAAATTGAGTTAATAATCAGTCATTTCTACCTGTATCTTAGCAACTCCCTGTGTCTCAGGGCTGACAGCTTTTCCTTTTCTATGTGAAAAGAAGTGTTTCCTATGTTCTGTGCATTCTCTGAAAGGCAGAGAAGGGCTCCTTGTTTCCTTTTTTCTGGACCACTACATATTATCTGCTTCTAAGCAAAGATCACTCATGCTATTTAAACTTGAAAAGATTCAGTGCCACTATCTTTAAGGTGTTAATAAGAAAGAAAAAAAAAGAAAAAAGACAAAGATGGAGAGGACAAAAGAGAAATAAGCAAAGAGAATAAAAGGAAGGAAAGGAAAGGAAGGAAGGAAGAATGATATAGGGAAAATAATAGGCAACAAAAATAACACTTAACATTGTTTTGTTAGCTAAACTATAGAATATAGGATGCAACAGAAACATCAGAATTCTTTGATATGACCCTTTAACATCAGATGAGAAAACTGAAGAACTGCTGTGCTTGTATCCTTGAGTTCATTCATCAGTGTTTATTTAGTGCTAATGAAAGTCAGGCTTTGGTCTAGATGCTAGAACACAGCAGTAAATAAAAGAAAGTCCCTATTCTGGCGATCTTCTTAGCAGAATTAAAATTCTTGTTCTGATTTCCCAATTCCCAATTACTCTGCCTACCTCATTACACTCATGCCCTAGTGAAAGTGACCTCAATGATGCCATGAGCCTGGTGTGTATTTTTGGAAGAAGTGGCTACATTTAGCATTTTAACATGCTAAGAATCTCTGGTCCTAAAAGTAATTATTTAAAACACCAAATTATTAATTAGAAAATTATTTCCATAACATGTATTCTACTGAATGTGTGCTGGCCTCACTAAAAAAAGAATAAATGACTTGTGGTTGGTAGATAAAAGCAGCAAAGGGATCATTCTTAGAAAGTTACATTATTCTTTGTTTATGTTTCCAGGCTTTTAGTGTGCCACTTATTCTGGCAAACAAACAAGCAGCCCTTAAATACTGTTACAACACAGAAAACTTGCTTAGGAAAAGATAAAGTCTATATTAGAGAGGATTTTAAAATACTTGGAAATATTGCATATGCAAAACAGATAGAGGAGTTGCAGAAAATGCTACATTTTTACTTGTCTTGATTGGCATAGGTAGGGGAATGTAAATTGCTTGGCGTCCATCAAAACATGGCAGGTGACTAAAAGATGCCCAATGTGACATTGTACAAGCTAGACAATTTGTCACTAGAAACGTCTTTTCATTTTTGAGTGTGTCTTTGTTTGGAATCATATTGTTGAATTATCACATTTTATAATGCATTCAGTATGCATTTATGTAAAAAATAAACATTATTCTGCAAAAAATATTTTCTGAGAAGAGATTAAAAAAATGTTTAAGAGCTTTGTAGCAGGAAAGCATAAACTGAACGGTCCTATGTCAGGGAGATCTACAACCTTCTCCTGGTTTTACCTTCTTTACTTCTTATCAGAGTCTCTGCCTTTTCTTTTCATTTTTTACCCCCATGGGGAAATGTCTGTCTCTTTATCAAGGTCATATTTAAATGTCAGCTCATTGTGAGGCTGGTCTCACCTCCAATTCTGTCTTTCTTTTGTCAATCTCTTCCTTTTCTGCCATTCTGAATCCTTCACATTTACTTCCTTTATAGTAGTTTAGAAAGATCAGTCCTGCAGTGTTGATAGGATTAGAGTAATGAGATGAGGAGGCAGGAACACTAGTTAAGAGTCTGATTGCATGATCCAAGCAAGAATTGATGCTGACCTGATATAAAGTAATGTGGTGGAGATGAACAGAAAACAATAAGACAGGTATTAGGAAATATAAAATAAAAATATGAAATTAAACAAAGTAAAGCACAAAACCAAAAAACAAAATAAAGGCAAAAACAGAAAACCAGGTGAACTAAACTAACAAAAAACCCTTGATTCATCAGACTAAAGAAAAACAGTAGAATAATATGGGTGAATATATAATATATCATCTGAATCAGGAAACAGTTTAGGGTGAAAAGGAACACTGTTGATAATTAAATCAAACAAGAAGCTTCTAACTAGAGCAGGCTTGTGAAAACCTGGGCATCTGGTCACCCTGAGGATAATGGCATCATTGCTGAATTATACATTGAAATGTATTTAAATCCTAATCTTAATTAATCACTAATTTTCTGGGAAAATTTTTGAAAATTAGCTAAATGATTTGAGGGTTAGTTTTATCTTGCCAAAATTGGTCTAGATGTACTGAAAATGGTGGGTGAAAAGGACTGAAATCTAAGCATCTAGCTATTTTTCTAAGATTGTATGGAAACAAAGAGGATAAAAGCTCTCCTTCCTCTCCCTTCCTTTCCCACCCATCCTCCAACTCCTGAACACAAATAAGCAAACCAGACCTCCTCTGAAGAAGCCAGGTGCTCACCATGATCACATTGTCAACCCATGGGAAGATGTTACTCCTTGCTAACCACACCCTTTAATCAAATGATTAAGTTCCAAAGCTTCAACACTGTGTTTTTACTGATGCTTTCAAAATATGTATCTCCAATCTCAATGTCTCCAACGAATGGAAGACAATATATTTTATGGAGTACTCACCTCAAATTTTTGAAAACTAGCATGTATTTTACACTTAAAAGATCCCAATTCAGATACTAGATTTTCATCAATTACTTGATCTGTATTTGAATTTTATAAAATTTGCAGTTCAGAAAGTACAGTCACAACGTGTTGATCCAAATACAAGGAAAATTTTTCAGTGAGTTGAGTAGCAGCTTTAAATTTAAGTTTAACTTCAGTAGATTAAATAAAATGTAAAATTTGGTCTCTGCTAAGTACCAGAGGCTACCACACAAAACAATGTAGGAAAAACAGGTTTCTCAAAGTTACAGATTCACAAATTGCATGTTTACCCTACCCTCAATTCTGCTTCTCTCCTAGGCTTCCCGACTACAGTTCCTGGCACTGTCATTTGCCTGTGGGCTAAGGTCAAAAAACTTGAAGTCAGACTTAACTCTAGGCTATTTCCACCCCTCATATCCAGTGTCCAGGAAATTGTGATACAAATGTAAAAAAAAAAAAATACTGACCACCATTCACCACCTCTGCTGTTAAAGCTCAAATATTTATTGATTCTTCTTCTTTCACTTTTAGTGCCTATATGGTATTTCCCAGGCTAACTAATCCTTTTCATCTGAATGTGCTACTTAGTTGCTCAGAGTTCCTCAAAATATTTTCATTATTCATAAAAAAACATACTGCAATCAAAAGTCTGACATGATCTGGTCTTTTCTCGCTCTGTTGACTCATCCGCCATCTGCAGATCATCCAAGGTGTTTTCTTGATTATGCCCTGAACACAGGAAGCACATCCCACAGTAAGGCTTTACCTTTGCAGACCCCTTTGAAGTTCCTTCTCATCTAGTTACTTGGCTAACTCACTTATCTTCTCATTGAGGCTCTCCCATTTTTTTTTATTTTATTTCATTTTTTTAATTGAAGTATAGTCAGTTACAATGTATCAGTTTCTGGTGTACAGCATCATGTCCCAGTCATGCATATATACATACCTATATTCATTTTCATATTCTTTTCCATTAAATGTAATTGCAAAATATTGAATATAGTTCCTTGTGCTATATAAAAGAAATATGTTTTTAATCTATTTTTATATATAGTTGTTAACATTTGCAAATCTCAAACTTCCAAATTTATCCCTTCCTAACCCATTTCCCCCAGTAATCTTAAGGTTGTTTACTATGTCTGAGAATCTGTTTCTATATTGTAGATGAGTCCATTAGTGCCCTCTTTTTCCTTTTTCTTTTCTTTTTTCTTTTCTTTTCTTTTCTTTTTTTTTTTTAGATTCCTCATATGAGTAATATCATATGGTATTTTTCTTTCTCTTTCTGGCTTACTTTACTTAGAATGACAATCTTCATATCCATCCATGTTGCTGCAAATGGTATTATTTTATTCTTTTTTTTTTTTTAATGACTGAGTAGCATTCAATTGTATAAATATACCACAACTTCTTTATCCAGTCATCTATCAATGGACATTTAGGTTGCTTCCATGTCTTGGCTGTTGTATATATTGCTGCTATGAACATTGGGGTGCATGCATCTACTTCCTTAAATAAAAACTCTATCACCTTTCACACATTAATTCTATTTTCTCTTAACAAGTTACACTCTAATTTATTTTCAGAACTCTTCTTCCATGGAGAACTGTCATAGCATAGTGGTTAGGAGTACAGACTTTTTGGAGCCATATTTTCTGGGTTTTACTTCTTAGTAGTTATGTGACCTTGAGCAATTTTACCTTACCACTCTGTGCTCTGGTTTCCATAACCCTAAAAATGAGGCTAATATTAGTGCCTTGATAGTGATAATGTTACTTTATCTAAGGGGCTTAAAACAGTGTCTGGCACATGGAAAATACCCAATGTTAGGTTATATATTTATTTATTATTATTTATTTCTCACATTAGAGTGAAAGATACATGAGAAGAGGCAATTTGTCAGTTTACTTACACAATCTTCCTAGATTCTAGAAAAAATGCCTGGCCTATACGAATAGAAAGACCAGAGTTAAAAAATATACATACAGATGCAAGAAGACATCAACAAATAATTATAATTAAATAAGATAATGCCCAGAAGAAATATTCAAACAGGGAATTGGGAGAAGAGAGGATTAAAAAGAAAATCTATCTGTACTGTTTTGAATTAAATTAAATTGTTCTTTTAGCTTCATTCTTTTGTTAGCTCATTTCTGCATCCATCCTTCATTTAATATTTTACATAGGTAAGGCTAACTTGCCTTGGCTTATCAACAGGGCAAATCATGTGACATCCAAGATGCTCCATTTGAAAACATGCCATGTAATGAAATTAAGAGAGGACCATGTCAGTAAATAGGAACCTGGTTTCATTTCTTGACTATACCACCACAAGGGATTGATACTGCTTTGTGTCTCTCATCTTAGTTTTCTTATGAATGGAACTGGATTAAGTAGTTACTATTAACCTTCTAGCTTTCTAATTAGTTGCATTTTTGTGGTATGCTCTGACTTTTTCCTGAATGTTTTCTATCTTTGTCCTCTTTCTGTCCTCAATTGGCACCAGTAGAAGGCATCAAAGTAATTTTAATATCATGGTAAACAGAGCATAATTGCAAACATAAACATAAGACACAAAATTATATGCTATACATGTGTACTCACTGATAGTTGAATGTTATGCTATTTGGATTAGCATGGGTAATATTTCTTATCTTGCCCAACCAAATATGGTAATATGAATTGATGTTAATTGATAGGATAAAGCACATGAAAATGAAGCAGTAAAAGTAAGTGAAATAGAGAAAAGAAGGGTACCAGATAAAATTACAAGTGGACAAAATGAGGGCAAGCAGATACTATAGCCATCATAATTTATATATTTCCTATGGCTTCAAATTCCTTCTGGTTTCACAAATTAACCAAAACTGCTTCCTAGTGGAATAAGAGAATGGAGAAAATCAACAAATATGTGTAGTCCTGAATCTGATTTCCAAATGGGCATCTGATTCAGTGAGGATGTGTTGTCTTCAAGTTGCAGAAAATCTGAATAATTTTGGCTTCTACTGTAGGCACATGTATGCTTTCCTTTAATAGAGATTCTAGAAAAAGAGAATCTCACAAAGGGTGCTCCAGTGATGGAATGATGGAATCCTTTTCAAGCATTCTGCTGAATATTCAGGCTACTCCTCCATTCATCAGATGGTGCTGGGGTTTCAGTATCACATCCTCAGTTAACAACATCTGAAAGCAGCAAGGAAGGAGTGTGTAGAGGAGATCTTTCTTACTACTCTCCCTTTTCATCAGGAAGAAATAATGTTCCCTGAAACACCAAGTATTTTCTCTTATGTTCTCTTTGAAGACAATCCCTGGCAAACTAAGCCAATTGGGCTGAATATTGGTCATTTCCTGAGTTTAAGGTGTCATCTGAAAACACTGATAACCTTATTAAGTTTATTTGTGGTTTTTAAAACAGAAGTGGGAAGGAAAGACAGGCTGTTGGGATCAAAGGGTGTTTGTTTACCTGTAGTTGTTCTTGCTTTTCACACGTCCTTTAATAGGTAATAGTTCTAAACAAGTCTATATTATTTTTGGCCTTGTATAGATTGTGCTCCATTTCTTTACCTTTTATTTTAATATGATTGGCCCCTCAGGCTGAATATCCCCACCGCCTTCCCAGGAGCAGGAGGTGAAAAGATGGAGTCCTTCTTTGGAGTTTTGCTGTAGGTTTTTGTATAAGTAAAGCTGATAAACACACATGGGAACATTTCTGGACCTACTATGTGGTGGTGCACTTAATGCTTTTTAGATTTTTAAGTATCATAACTGCTGACTTCCATTGATATTCACAAAATGAAAAATAGAAATAAGTTGTGAACAAATCACTCATAAACTCTTTAGCCACAGTTGAATCAGACATTTCCTTGTGATGGCATTTTGGGAAAAGAGGGTTACCAATAAAGCAAAGTCCCTACTGGGAGAGTTTCAACCACCAAAACAACAAAACAAGAGTTAGATATGACACTGTCTTCTTAAGAAGGAGCCCTTAACATTGGCCAGTGTAAGAATTTTTGTGTTAGTGTGTGAGTGTATGTGTGTCTGCATATGTGTGTATGGAGTAAATTATTAAATATCAGGGCTGCTGTTAATTCTTAGAATTATTTGTATTATTAGGAATAAAAAAGTATTCCATAAGGGAAAAGCATTTGCCATAATTTTTTGTGTCCTTTATTATAGTATTTTAATAATTTGTCAGAAAACTATATACCTATATATTTTTATTAATTATATAATTTATTATAACTTCATAAAGAGTAACTATATAATTTATTACAATAATATTTATCATAACTTATTAGAACATTTTAAGGTGCTCAAATGTTTTATTATTTTGATATATAACAGAAATATGTGAGAAATTAATATATTAAAAATCAAATAAAGATAAAAATTAAAATAAATTCTTAAATGCTAAGTAGTACACAAATTTCATGTTGTCATGGTAACCTAAATATCAGCGATCAACTGGAGCATCAGACAGAATGGCAGGCAGCTTTAATGCGTTTGTTTTAGAATTTTTGCCTCATGTAGTGATATTTTATGCATTTAACTACAATTTCATTCATGTATTATCATGTAATGAGTAGTATAAATGACTGTCAATGAACCAGATATGTTACTGTAGAAAATATATTTTTAAAAGACATGAAATCAAAATGAATATTGTACAAGTACCATAAATGCAGACTTCCTTCTCATCACACATTAATTAAAATATTATTATTAAAATTCTCTCAGTACAATGATTTTCAAACAGAATAACATATATTCAGCTCTTAAAATCATCTTTATATGAGTGTCCTGTTTTCCTGTGGAGTTTCAAGTTAAGTGACCATTTCTTCCTCTTTTGCTGTCGTCAATCAGGCGCATATTCAAAACATAGAGCTTACACAGTCATTGTCAAATGAAGGGCCAATCCGAAGGAAAATAAAGAAAAATAATTATCGCGGACATCCTTTGAAAGCAGAATCTAAATAGCCAAAACTAATGCCAAGTAAATGCAAGGGTTTTTTTTTTTTTTTTTCTCTCTCTCATTACTGCTGTGTTTCCTCTGAGAGTAAAATTCTTTTTAAAACTGCTATATAATTTTAGTTTTATTGAAAAGTCTCCAACTGATTCTAAATACATGAGAATTTACATCAACCTATCTGAGACTGGCCTTTGGGGGCAGGAAAATGGATATTTCTGCCTCTTGAGGTCTTCAGGGTTTTTACAAGTGACAAGATGACAAATGCTAATGTCATTGTCCTGGATGAGCATATCAGTGATTTGATATATGACATTCTGTTTTGAACCACTTGTTTGGGATATTGAGATTGAATGCTATTGCATCTATGTGATTGAAATTTTATTAAACTTTATTCTCCACCCCCCATATTCACAATCAAATATCAGGGGAAATATTAAATCCTTGGTTATAGACTATTTCATTATGTTTCATTGATGGATTTCAGACAAACACATAATCCTGATACTTATCACAATTAAATCTCGATAAATGCTCTATCCTTGGTCACACTTTGGGGAAAAAATATCAAAGTATTGTGAGAGAAGTCCTTAGTGTTTATGAATACTAGGTTTACAATTGGTAGCCTCCACTCCAGTGTTTGTGTTTTAGTGCCTGTCTAGCAGTTGTACATTCTTAAATAATGTCCTAGGATTTAAATTTCCTAATGTCCAAAATTACTAATTTTTTGGCTTCAATCACCAAATATGTACTGATGCATCTCTCATCTTTATTTCCAGATTAAAGAATCTTTGCATTCATCTTAATTTAATGTTGTTAAAATAAATAGCAAGGTGAGCTTTTAGATTTACCAAATTCTCTGTAACTTACAGGTTACTATTTTAGTGGGTCATTTTAGGATAAAGAATAAGAGACTTTGTTCCATTCTAAAGAATGTGTTACTAACCCTTTAACATAATAGAAAAATTTCAGTGTTTTCTCTTTAGAGCTTGAACTGAATGTAGGCATTAAGAAATAAAGAAATTGTGGTAACAATAGAAGTTACATATAGAAAAGTAAAGAAAATGATCACTTTTAATTCCTAATTTTAATGACTTTGATAATGATAATAACATAAAACTATAGTATAAAAGTCTAGATGTTCTAATAATTTAATGTATTTTATCCTTTAAAGCCTCCCTGATAATTCCATGAGCTAGGTTTCATTATTAATCCAATTTTACAATCAAGAAAACAGATATTAAGAATTTAAGCTACTTGTCCAAGATCACACTACTTATAAATGACAAACTTAGTATTAGAGCCAAAGGAGACCCGGCTTTTTACACTAGGTTGATACTTCTTTCTCATAAATTTCAGACATCTTTGGTGTCCAAACATCACAAATTTCTCCCTGCTTCTTCTTAGTCTATACATTGCTTTTATCCTGCTACCTTTTGAATATATATAAACCAGAGTTTAGTTCTAAGATTTTATATTCTCACCTTGTACCTAGTTAACTTGTTAATGTAACTAGAGTAATTTACTTCACAAGGCAGCAATCTTTTGGAGATTAAGACATTTTTACTCCATATTATTCAGTGGCTGCTGGAGGCATCTTTCCAATGATATTAAATCTTAAATGCGATTGAGCTCTGCAGTCATCACATAAGATAATACAGGCAGACTTCCAAGTTTTCATGCTGTTGGGTGTAAGCCTCCTGGGAACCATGAGATATCTCTGCCCTGTTTGCCATCAGGTAGAATCTCATACAAATCAAACCCTTCTTGCATTTCATCCAAGAAAATTTGCAAAGACTTGTATACAAAAATTCTTCCCTTTAATGCATCAAGCTTGCAAATATCTTGTGAACATGTTTGATGGCAAGCTGTTTTCCAAGACAGGGCAAACTTCTTCCATGAGGAAAATTCATTTTTCAAAAAAAAAAAAGCATAAAGCAATAAAAAAGATCAACTTATATCACCTTTAACAAATGGAACTAGGGGACTTAAAGTTTTTCCTGAATATTTTTCCTTTGATGAATGTGGTTAAATTGTATGTCACATATCTAAGGACAAAATGATGAGTTTTCATTCTTTGATTTACAAAGGCCTCTCATCTACTTCTGCTCTTCAACACACATGCCACTTTCCCCTTCATAGGACAGTAGGGAAGAGAGTTCTGGATTTAGAAATAAGAGATCATGGAGTAATAGTCCTATAAAAAAAAAAGATCAACAATCGCTTAGGTTCCTACATATGGATATGTGTAATGCAGTCTTTCTTATACGCATAATGTGTTTTAAAAATAAGATACCACGTGCATAGTTCACACATAAAAAAGGAAGTCCTCTATATAAGTTTACAAATATATATAATGGATATTTTGTATGTTTGCTTGTAGGTGTGTGGATGTGAAATTAAGTAAATGTATTCATATACACATATATATATATATACACATACATATATATACACATATACATATATATATTTATATACACACACAAACATATATATATTCAGTGCTGTTCCAGAAGGTAGATTATTACCTACATTTTTCAGATATACTGGAGCTACAAATACACTAATAAACATTTTTCAAAGACATTAATCCATGCATAAAGTCTCTACCAGTTTAGCTATTTGCTTAGTTTCATCATTTATATTATAGTGGGCCTCATGATGTTAGATATGAATGCAATATGGTCTATTATGTCAGGCCCCAGGTTGTTAAACACTCCCAGTGAGCTGGTAACCTTTTCAGAAAATTGCATTGTCATAATACTTGTCAACCACAAGCAAATATTAAGAACTTACTTCTTCATTGTGCATTGCTAATTGCAGGATAATTAGTTGAAGGGTTTTGTGACTTACAGAAGCAAAGTCCGTGATCTCTCTGGTATCATAGACACAGTTATATAACAGCCTTAGGAAATAGAGATAGGAAATGTTAATTAAAAATGAATATTTGGATAAGTACTAGAACAATATAAAACAGACATCCAGGAAGCTTTTCATATAGAAACACCAGAGAAGAATGCCATAGAGTTTTGAAAGATTTGGAAAAAATTTGTAAATTGAGCTGGAAATTTGACATATATTTTTAAAGAAGGAAGGGATATTGATTTGGAATTGGATCAAACATCTACCTTCTTTATGTGATTTAAAGGACTTTTCAAACATTACTTATTCAATGATTTGATGAACTTAACAACCACAAAACAAGTTTTCAGTAATTCCTGTTAATCCACTGAAGAACTTCATTCTAACTCAACTATCCACATATATATGAGTTTTATGTTGTTATTAGCTTGTACTAGCAACCATCACCCATAGCTGAATAAATAATTGTACAACTATTTTGATGTCACAAATTACAATATTCTCACTCTTACATTTGAACCTCAATATAATGTGAGTTAAGGAGGACATGGTATATATTTTTTCAATTTTGCAGATGAGAAAAATGAGCATGGCATCTTGAATCAGATATACTTGATTTCAAATTCTGGCTTTATAACTTAATATCAATTTGCATTCCCATACATTCTTCAGTATTTTTTAAATAAAATTGTTTTGAACAGTTAAATTAAATAGGGGAGGTAAAGCTGTTAGTACAGTCTAACAGATTAAGAAATGGTAGTCATTTTGTTTTAAATTTAAAGCGAACATTTTCTCACTCTGTCAAGTTGAATGCTAAATCTCAATCATTGAGGTATTTTAGAATTTTTGTATACTAGACAGTGTATTCATAAATATTCATGCAATTTAACTTTTAAACCCTGAGCTGTATGTTTTGGCACATATTCTATTCCCTATGTAATGACAAAGACATGCGAGTCCCAGTCATTAAATGGAGTTAGGTGAGGCAGAAAGGAGAAATGACACTGACCATTTCTGTGAACCACAGATGTTTACATTAAGCTGATTAATATTTTCATAATTCACAATAGATTAATTTATTGTGGGTTGCCACCTCCAGCTCTTTTATAAATCAAATTATTAAAATTGTATTTAATAAATCATTTTCATTTTCTAAAATTATGTAAAAAATTTAGCTGTCATATTAACATATATTGTGAGTCCACAAAGGAAGATTTTTTGAACTCTAATTCCCATAATACAGAAAGAGATTTCATATATTGAAATACAGACAGCCTTTGAAAACATTTGTACATCATTATTAGATAATAAGTTTAAGGCAGGTGTCATCTTTTCATCTTTATCAATCTGATCAAGTTTGTCCAAATATTGGTCAAAAGAAGAATCTGAGTCTATAATCTTATTCCTGTTTCCTGCCCTGACAAAGTTTTAGTTTAGTTTCTTTAGAGACCTCTGTTGGAGGTACATATTTCTTGTTAACAACCTTCTTTCATCTCTCTATATATTTTCTTCTCTCACATTTTATGATTATAGTTTTCATATTATCTTTAAAAATATGAGCAGATTATTCAGAATGATTTTGTAATCAAGTAAGTTAATTATTCATACTTGACCCTAACTAGAAGCAAATCTATAAACTAAAAATGCATTAAATAATTGATTTCCTGTCTTGTTTTAAGCGACCTGTTCAAACTGTGATTGTTAATTTTGCTGGAAATTTCAATTTAATCTCCTCTAAGATAGTATGCAGTTATTTTACTAGTTTCTTCTCTCCCTATCATAAGTTTTTAAAACAATTTTCTAAATGTATTATTGATGAACTTTACCTACCTATCTATCCATCTATCCCTTCCCTTCCTCAGGATTTAACTCATTTCTCATTTCCACCCTTCTGCTTATCTGTTGTGGACTGAATTGTGTCTTTCTAAAATTCATATGATGTCATATGATGTCCTAACCCCCAATGTGATTGTGGCCATACATAGGACATTTATGAGGTAATTAGTTAAATTAAGTCATTAGGGTAGGACCCTAATCCCGCAGGACTTCTGTCTTTATCAAAAGAGGAAAAGATACCGGTTCTCTCTCCATGTACATACTAAAAAGGGGACATATGAAGACACAGAGAGCAGATCATCATCTACAAGGCAGAAAGAGAGGTCTCCCAGAGACCAACCTGTTGGCAACTAGATATCAGACTGCCAGCCTCCAGAATGGTATGGAAATAAGTGTGCCTGTTGTTTAATCCACCCAGTCTGTGGTATCTTGTTAAAGCAGCCTGAGCAGTCTAATCCTAAGCAACCAATTTCTACCACCCTTTCAGATTTCTGTGTAAATATTACCTTTTCCAAAGCCCTTTCTATCACATCCATTTTCATCAACACCACATTACTAGACTTGCTGCATTTTTATATGTTCTAGCTAATACTGTTTTGGATTTCAGTCACCTGTGACTGATTTAGAAGCTTCTTCAGTTTAGAGACTGTTTCCCACCAATTAAACATCCTTAAGACCTATCACAGTGAGTGGTGAATGTTAGGCTACAAGAAATATTTGTTGAAGTGCATTTTTGGAGACATATCAGTACCTGGAAGGCTACCTATCATAAAGTTGTCAAACAATTGCACATGTTCAATTTAACTTGAACTGAAGTTCTAAAGACTTTTTTATGTGATAAAATCATGGGGTTCTTCTCTCCAGTGAAGTAAAATAGCTACCAATGAGAGTATTAATTATATTATGCTATATCAACTCAATATACATTTAAGTGGCCTCTAAAAATAATGATTATGAACTCTGTGTAGCATTGTGGAAATATTATAATAAACTGTATGTGAATTGCATGTAACATAATAGAAACATTATAATAAAATGGAAAAGACAGGAGGTGAAATTGCTCATGAACTATGATTCCAAGTGTTAACAGATTGAAACATGAGAATATTTAGAGAATAGTTGTTATAAAATGTTGTCAATATGAATATTTTCTCCATTTTCCAAATTTCTGTGTTGTTTTCTGTTTTCACCATTAAAATATTAAATTTACTTAAAAATGCAAGGAAACATGTGAGTAGCATATATAATACGTATTAGAAGAACATGTGTTAAAAAGGTGAAATAGCATGGCAGCTGGACTCGTGGGCATGGGCAAACTGGATGGAGTTAAATCAAATATTTAATGCTTACTAGCTTGATGATCTTGAAGAAGTGATTTGCATGCTCTGAGACTTCACCTCCTTGTCCTTTGAATAAGAAATGATATTAACATAATGCCCACCAAAGAACTAAGACTGCTGGAGTATCAGGAGTGCTCTTAAATGCCAGCTAATAATTTCCAATACAGTGTAAACTCTGTGAGGCTAGGGACCTGTGAATTCACTACTATAGATTAGTGCCTGGCATTTGGTAATTTTATAATACAACTTTACTTATAGATAAATGAATAAAAGGGTGAATGTAATGAAGCTAATAGAAAAGACTTCATAGAAAGTCTAGGAATTTTGAAGAAAAGAAGAGCAGGACTTTATAAACATATACGTGCATATCTATCTATAATTTCATTATATGCCTGATGTCTAAGCAGATAACTAAATAAACAAACATTTTCTGCTTCCAGAAGAGAATTAATCCAATTTTCCTTTAAGTTGTTTCCTGAGTAAGAGTTTTTTTTCATAAACTGATTTAACCCATAAATTGTGATAATTTACTGTGTCTCTGTTCAGAATGATTTCCTTGTGATAGGTTAACTCAGGTTCTAGTAGAATCAGCCATGGTAAATATGTAAAATAAAATTACTGTAAGAAAGATGAATAACATTGATAAGATCATTTAATATTTTTGGAAGAGAAAAAAATCAGAAACTGCCTAAAACTTAGAATGCACCTAGGAACAAGCTGCATTCCCTGCTTTCAAAATCCTTCTTGCTACTTCTGCTCAGTGATGGCACTGAAATTCACTGATGCCTCTGCACACAGTTTTCTTTTTTCAACCGCAGGTCATATCACATTTACAGTTTACAGTCTTAAAAACACATCTGGAATGCACCCAGTGTATTGATTATCTCTCATATTTAAATTGAAAAATATAATGGACTTGGAAGGGAATAAACCAAGTGGTGGGCAGCTTTCTCTATCACTTTTTCTGTGTGTAGCACAGCAGATATATCTAAACATTTTCAGGATAAAAGGAGATTCGAGTGAGCCACTCAGTGATGTCATAATAAACTTCCTCCCCATGCACACATAGGAGTGTAACACTGACTTACATGTGATCCAGGAGATAAACCACTCACCCATTCTTTAGGAAATAATTATGAATGGAGTAAGTCAAAGTGTGTCTCCCTGCCCCCTCTCCAGCCCTTAATAATATATTCATACATCTATTGATTCAAAAGGTTTGTCATTCAAATATATATACTATTTATTCATCACACATTTTCTCTATACTAAAGGGCTGTGGAATTTTTGCATTTCAAGAACTTACATTCTAACTGGGAGAGAGACACTGTAAATGAAAAAAATAAGTAAATAATTTCAGAATGCAAAAAATAAAAAAGTAAAGAAGAAATAAGGGGCAGAGGTATAGAGTGAGGATGTTTTCATGGCTATTTTAGAGCTAGTGTTCTGAATGTCTTCTCTTAGGGAGTTACATTTCAAGCTGGGGTGTGACAAATGGACACTCAGCCACAACAGGATATTGGGAGAAGAGAATGTCAGGCTTAATTTCCAAAGAGGATAGTGGCTTGAGGTTTCCAAAGAATTGAAGAAGAAAGGGAAGGAAGGAAGAGGGAGAGAGAGAGAGAAAGAGAGAAAAAGATGAGAAAATGTTAGTGGGATTGAAGAAAACCATGACAAGTTTTATGGGGTGGATGTGAAGGAATAATATGGGCTCAATTTGGCCATGAAAAAGTCTTAGGTATTCTTCTAATTTCAATTGATCTTCAGTGGAGCATTTTCTCTAAGGCAGCGATATTATCTACTAGATAATTTCTTAAAAAAATTACACACACACACACACACACTACTCCAACGTCTTTTGTCTTATGAAAAAGTTGTCTAGACACAGAGATAGGACACCATGTGCTGAAAGATGTCCAAAGGAATCAATGTGAGAACTGAATTGTGAAAGCTTTGAGTTCCAGTCCAGATGAACAAGAGGAAAAAAGCACTTTTTAAGTATTTAAGTATTGGTGAATCAACTTTACACTAACATTTTTTAACCCTTGATTTTGTCAAAAAACATAAATATCAGCAAGATGCAACTGAAATTTTTTGACATCCCTGAAGTTTTAAACAGTCTAGACGTGTTTGCTTAAAGGTTGAGCAAAGGTTGAGAGGTTGACTTCTCAAGTATCTGCATATATTTTATTTAATACAAATATGAAAATTTCTTGTATAACAGAAACAGAATAGAAAGTGGTTCCTCAAAAATATGTTGGTGTATATTTGTAAAATGTCTACCATTTATTGGACTATTACACTGTTCTGCACATATTTTAATTTTTCAAGAATTCAGATTTGAGGAGGAGGGTAGAGTTCAGTGGTAGAGTGCATGCCTAGCATGCACGAGGTCCTACGTTCAATCCCGGACCTCCATTATACAAACAAACAGACCAAATTACCTTGGTCTCCACTCACCTCAAAAAAAGATTGTGTTAAAAAAAATTCAAAATTTACATTGACACTAACAGGGAACTATTATCATGTTCAATTTCCTGTTGAAGAAAATGAGTTTCAGGGAGACTTCCCCAGCTCATTTCAGATAGCAAATGTCGGGGTAGGACTAGATCTGAGCTCAGGTCCACCGAATTATTCTGCTGTCCCACACAGTTTAAACCATGGCTTCTTTCAAAGCATGCTTGAGTATTCAGCAGTAGAATGTGGGTTTCTTTTACTGTGTGGCTTACTCTGAAAACAGTAAAAGCACATAAAATTATGAAAAAGAGGAAAGAAAATTTATACATTGCTTTTTTGTAATTTTTTAAACTACTCTATATCATTCTTCTCCTCATCCTGTTTTCTATTGTCCTTTCTTACTTAATGGCTTCAAACTTTCTTATGTCCCTTCTTCATGTCCTTTTTCGTACTGTGCTTTGTTTCTTTGTGGCATAAGCCTTTATTCTTAGATCTACAGTCTTATAGTACATTTGTGAATATATCTTATCTTTTTAAGAGAAAAATATGTAATATATATATGATCATAGAATAGCAAACTTTATAGGACTCCTAAATCTATAATTTTATACAAATATTTTTGTCATTTTTAAGCTTATAAGCAAAATCTCCATGTGAATAGTATGTTTGCAAATACACAGACACCAAATATAAAATGATACAATTTAGAGTTTTTATATATTAAAAGCTATGGAAATAAGCCAGAAGCAAAGTGCTTATAATTGTTGTCATGGCAGAGAGAAAGTTATGTAGTTTACATAGCCTCAGAGCATCTGTTATCTGAATATGAACCAAAAACACTCTTTAAAAGATCCTGGGCACATTAATGGAATCATGATTTCCCCTAAAAGTAAATAAAACTATAGATTAATATTACAGGAAACTGTGTAAGAGGATATAGTAAAATATTTATTCAATGTTATTTAAAAAAAAATACTACTTCTGTTCTACCACGTGAGGACATCCAAGTATCAAGAATTTGAGTGGAAAGAACAAAGGAAGAAAAAGAAATAAGTAGAAAAAAGGCTTGCAGTCAATTTTCCTAGAAGCAGTAACTTTTTCCTGGGCTTGGCACTTTATAAAATACAATTGTCTATGCCTGCTCTTCAAATAGGATCATTTATAAATATTGTGCAAATCTATATTATAAATTTCATAGCTCCTGCCAAAATTAAGGATATTTTCTTACTTTGAAAAACACCTCATTTAATTGTTTTAACTGCAAAATTAATGAAATTCAGAACATCTAAGAAAAATTACAAAACAAATGACTAACATATTTTATAGCACCTCCTATTCAAGAGATGGAATCTGCATCTCAGTTCTGTGAATCTGGGCTTGTCTATGACTTGCTTTGACCCAGAGAACCTGAAAGAAGTAATGGTTATCTTTTTAAGATGTTAAGTTTCCAGGTGTTTCTTTCATTCAACACAAAATAACTGATACAACACTGACCAACAGGAATTGGACAAAATTATTTCAATAAATTTTCCCTGACAAATTAAATATCAAGTGATATCTAGATATTAAGTTCACTATTCATGCCCCCTGCCAGAATGTGGCTTTCTTCACCTGTCTAGAAATTCTAGAGACCCTGAGCTGTGGTTGCTTCTTTCTTAGAGAGGATGGATGAGAGTGGACTAGCCTGCTTATAGACCTTGTCCTCCGTCAGCCACATCTGAAGGTAGCTGCTCATCTAAAGGTGGGATTCTGCACTGTTCCTATTTATTATTTTCTCCAGAGCAGAAACTGTGGACCTATGGTTACATGTGATCAAAATCCATGGAAGGACACATCACCGTGGTCTTTTAAATAGATATAAAATGTCAACAGGCCTGGCTTATTAACACATACAAGTCCTTAATAAAGGCTTAGGTAAAGATTGATCTTTGAGCTTCAAAAATGAAACAAAGAGCTATTGGAGGTCATCAATGAGAGGATATGACTTCAGCTGAATCATGAGCTGGACCCACCAATCAGAGCTCCTCAACCCCTCCCCTGCCATTTCCATGTACCTTCTGACCACCTTTCCCAGAGCTGGAGCTGTTTTCAAGGACACAGCCTTGAGAGAGCAATGTATGATGGAGACCATCTGGAAAGTACATGTGACTGAATCCAGTAAAGGCCTCCAAATAAACTTTTAAGATTCTGGTGGGTAGGTTCAGAAGTCTATTTGTCTCACAGCCACCCAAGACAAACCTCATATGTAACTTCCCATGCTTATTAAACCTGCCACATACCAGTCTGGAGTGGTTTGCCTCTTTCTTCCATCTCTCTTTGCACTGTATGTATGGGGTCCGTTTTTGAACCAACAAGAGCAGCTTCATTTCTCTAATGTGGCTATTGGCAGAAACCATAGATTGAATAAAGCACATCTGGTTACTACCTCCATCTACCTTAGAGGGTGGAGGAAGAGGGCAAAGGATAAAGGGCTCCTGAGTTGAGTCCATGACGTTTGTAGAGAGGAGATTGCTCACTGCTTGGTAGTGAGTTCTTGAGTGCATTATCTCAGCTTTACTACTTCAGACAAAGGCAGTGATTTTCGTAGGGAATGGGTGACAGCTGCGGCATTGATTCCACCAGATTTCCAAGGAAGAGAGGCTGAAGGATTATGCTTTTAAGTGGCTAGGTGGGGTGCTCAGAGTTTTTTATGTATTTATTTATTTTTTTAAGCAGTAGGTCTCCACGTGGAGTAATTCTTCCCTGGGACATTTGGTAAGATCTGGAAAGATTTTTGATTGTCATTCTAGGAGTGCATTGCTATTGCAATCTCATCTAAGATGCTGCTAAATGTCATAAAATGCACAAGTCAGCATCCCTCCTCATTCCCCCCCTACCACAGACACACACATAAGCACAATCCTGTCCAAAATGGCAATAATGCCAAAGTCCAGAAACCCTGGTCTGGAGGAGATAGGCCTTCCTTCCCAGATCAGGAGCACACAGGTAGTTTTTGCTCTCAGTCTTTCAAATTGTGTAATTAAATCCCAATGACACTTCTATAATTGAAACAGAATGGTTGTGCTTAAATTTAAACTACTGTATTATAGCAAAATAATGTTATCCTATTTAAAATTTACAGGGAACAGATTTCAAATGATTTAGGGAAGAATCTGTTATTCAAAGGGAAACAATAGGCCCAGGTCCCCAGTGTGGGATTCCATGAAACAATTTACATAATACATTTACCATTTACTAAATGGTATTATTTATTATTATTATACAATTTTAGTTTTATAAAGAAGCTTTCATTTACCTTGTTATTAACAATAGCCCCAAATCACTGCTTAAAAAACTCACCTGTTACCGAAGTTGTAAATGAATCATTTCCTTGTGATGTCAGGGATCTTGGGGCCCATAAAAGGAATTTTTTTAGTGTCTATCAGAGTACACTACAAAACAGATATCATTAAGCATATGAAAAGCAATATAATGCCCTTATTTTTTGAGAAGACTTAAAAGAAAACACTTATTTAATGAGATCCTCACACTGAACATTATACAAAGATATGTGCAGCTTAATTAGGATTAAATTTAAGCCTTTTTTAAGTTGTAATTTAAATTATGCTTTTATGTTAACTTTTTAAAAAATCTATTTATGTGTATTTCTGAAATTTATTTGGATGGACATTTAGTTATATCATATTTACTCCTCTCATTCTTTCTAAAATAGAATCTAAAATAGGTTGAGGGTTGTTTATCATCTGAAAGTTAAAACTCAAACTATAGATGATTTTTAGCTCCTTACGCCGTTCATTATTTCCTCCATTGTGAACTGGCCAAATGCTGTAGTTATTTAGAAGTCTTTTCCATTGTCTCCTGGAGAAAGTGAAAAGAAAAAGTAATGGGATAGGAGAAATTAGCCTAACGCATTGACTTTAAGAAGAAATAAATGTGAAATCTGTTATTGTACAGTTTTGCAGTTGGATAACTATTGTATGAAGTGAGAGAAAACCAATTTTTATAGAAGTTTTATACCATTAAATGTATACTTAATTTTTTTGAAATTCTTGTTTTTGCCTTTGTTACTTACAGATCAAAATTTAAAATGAGTGCTTTTTGTTATTTTTTCTTCTCCATGAAAGTCATTTTGATAATTAGCCCGTTTATTACTGTGTTCCTTGATTTTAAGTTATTTCTGCTTCTTCATTATCTTGATTACATTATCTTATACAGTGATCCAAAAAACTGCTGTTAACCCTTTTATTTACTGATTGATAAGGCAGTGAATATAGTTAGCAGAAATTTTGTAAAAACTGAAGTGTCTCATGTATGTGGAAGAATTTAATTTTATTTTTCTTGAATCTATATCCTGACATTGATGTTGTCACTCAAAACTGCTTTAAGCATTACTTTCTAAATTCTTACATTTATTCAACAAATATTGAATACATATAACACATCAGAATATCCTTAGACAAAGGGATATAATGATTAAAACAAAATATGCTTGTCTCCACGAAGCTTGCATTATTGCATCCTCTATCCTTCTGATTATGGTGTTTCTCTTGATTATTTCTCAATCTATACATTCATCTTTTTAACAAATATTTATGGTGTTCTTATGTGCTTGGCTTTGTTCTACATGTTTGGTACATAATGGTGAGATGATTACTATCTTCGTGGTTTTTAAATTAGAATGGGGAAATGAATATTATATAATAAAGGCAGACATGAATACAAAATAATGAGATTTTAATTACTAAGAAAGAGACAAATGCTCTGTAAGAAAACAATCTGGGTAGCAGATTCTTGTATAGAATATGCAGCCCAGTATTGTCCTTAAAGAAGTAAGTCAATATGAGAGCTGAGTGAAGAGAAGGAAATAGCCATGCCCAAGAATTCAAATTCATGTTTTTCTGATAGAATATCATCACATTTAAGTACTGAGATGGGTAAAAGTCACAGTCTTCAGTACACCAGAGTCCAGTGCAACTGAAATTCAGTGAATAAAAGGAGAGAAAGATATTAGAAGATGCTGGGTGGTGGCCATGATGCTGAAGATCAAGAAGGTGTATTTTGGAAATATAATTATCAGGAATTGGTGATATTTTTTATGTGAGGACTAAGGAATGCAGAAGTATCAAGGATGACCCCTAAAATCTGAGCTTAAGCAGCAAAACAGGGGACATAGTTTATGGAAGGAGTGAGATGAGTTTGAAAAATGTGTTAGAGACACCTTTTCTGGCACTAAAGCAGAGATGTCAGGTGGAAAGCTGAGTATAGGTCAATCTTCAGAGGAGGTGATCAGATTGAAGTTAGAGGTACAATGAGAGGTGTCTTGGGCTGCAATTACAAGTCATAAAAACAGGTTCCCCAAAGAGTGTCTAGAGAAGATACTTCCAGTATAGATTCAATAGTAAGGTTTGAGTAGAGGAATAAAATCTTGGAGCATGCACTAGGAAATGGAGATACAGAAAAAATAGAACAAAGCTTTGACTTCTAGGGGATTAAGGTCAAGCTGAAGAGATATACATGTATCTGAATAGTTATATGATAAAGATATGTACTAGCTACTAATGGAGCACAATGGAGAAAACATTTAATTCTACTGAGGATAGTTCCGAGGAGAGTTACAGAAGGATAATATGGAGCAATTCTGAAAAATCTTCAAAATAAATAACAAGCTAATAGGACACAGGGAAGAACATTCTGAGCAAAGGATTTGAGATTAAAAATTTCAAAGCATTTGAACAATTGTAAATAGTTCAGCTTAATTACACGGTTATAGCTTGTTTCACAATTCAAGATTTAGGTTAACCTTCACTGATGTACCTTTCCACCTTTATTTTACATTCCTGTAGTAATTAACAAATCATATTGCTTTTGCCCTCTCATTGTCTGCATTAACATTTTCTCTCCTGACTTGTCTTTAATCTGCACACTAAAAAGAGGTGCATAATTCCTTTTTATAATCAAATGCTCATGCAGTTCTATGCAAAGAGCAGATGGTCTACAAATGTATCATTTTCTAAACAACTGTACTCTTGTCCCTTTGTCCTTGGTGGAGATGGAGGTAAAACTTTTAAATAGTGTGAAAACCAAAATAACAGTACCCCCCCCAAAATATTACAACATATTCTATCCTATCTGTGATGCCCTGATGTAAGTAAAACAATTCAGTGATCTGAAATTAACCTGTAATTAAAGTGTTGAGAATCAATCAGTACAATTTAAGTTTCATTAAATTCAAACACACTCAAAATTGAATCAATTTATTAAGCTTACTTATTTCCCAGTCCCCAACAGACACAATAATACCAACATGTAACAAGTTCAGACATAAACAGCTTCACTGTTCCACTTACAGAAGTGAGACTACAACTTCCCTATTAGAATAAGGTACACTCTAAATACAAATTAAAAGCAAGACAAGACACTCTAAATTGGAGATCTGCTTGCTGTTGGTGAGAATGCCTTGAAGTATTGTTCTTGATCTATATGCAAAAGTATAGGGACACACACTTCTCAAAAGAGAATACAAAGTTCCATCTAACCAATCCATCTTGTGCAGATTTTCCCTTCATTCAGTGCAAGTTTAGAATGTATAAATTATTTTGATCAGAATTCAGCAATAAAATCTTAACTCAAAAACAAAAACAACAGAAGTGTCTTGTTCACACAATGCCTGTGTGTCTTTGAAAAAAGAAAACTACCTGGAAGCAGTCCTTTCTGTAGCTTTCTGCGAATTTTGATTAACGGATTCCCTCATCTTGGCTTGGAGCAACTCTCTTAGAATCATAAATTGTGAAAATGAATTGCACATTAAAGGTTCTGGCACCCAAGAACCATGAGTTTTCCAAATAATGTTTTTCAAGACATTTAACTAAATGCAACTATAGTGTAAGGAGAAGGTAGTTGTCAATATGAACACTTCAATAGAGTAGAAGTAGTCATGCTGAATTTTTTGCATTCAATTATTCATTCTATGTTATGTGATAACACATAATCTATCAATTATTTGTTAACTATCACAATTAAATTTGTCAGATTCTTTTGGTAAAACCACTACCAAAAATAGCAATGACTAAACATGCTTTTATAAGGATCAAGCAACCAATGCAGTTTAACACATGATCCATTAGAACCTCACATTTCAAAGCCTGGAGTTCTTTGACAGGTGGAAAAAATGTACACACTGTATACATTACAGAAGAGATCTTACAAACTTCTATCAATAAATATCCACAAAACTATTGCATGTCACTGCTAAAATTCAATTTCACAATTCTGTTGAAAAAATTCCATTGGTTACATATCTCATTTAAGTGTTGGAACGAATACTCAGTGACTTCTAAGAAATGATGGACAATCTGAATTAAATAGCTAATTAACTTAAAATCAAAACTATAATAAGTTACATATTTGATAAAAGTAATCTATATGTGTGCTTATCACACTAATATAATGTAGAATAAGATGGCTATAATTGTGGATGACTAGATATACAGAGGTAGTAAATTGGTCCTGCTAGCTAGCAAATCTGATTATTAAAATCAGGACAGAATAAGAAGAAAGTAAGGAAGAGAGGGAGAGAGGAAGATGAGAGGGAGTGAAAGAGAAAAAGGAGGGAAGGAAGGAAGGATTTGTAGTCAAACTGTTACATGTCAGGCCCTAAAATAAATTATTTCCTTATTTCTCCAACACTGGTTTTGTTATCCCCAGAATTTAGTTTAGCTTTTTTTTTTTTTTCCCAACGTGAAAACATCAAGGTTTAGGAAGATTAAATAAACTTTCTGTGAACACATAAATAATGAAAGAAGAAACAGGATTTTAAACTATTGACTTTTTATTACATCTGGACAACACAATTTACTTAAACATAGACTGATTAAACAAATATTTACTACTATTTGTTTTTATCATTTATGTACTTTCCTATAACTGATAATCACCAGCAAAAACTCAGGATGTAATGTCTCTTTATTTCACCATTGTAACAGGAGAAATAGAAAAAATATTTTCTATACAAAACATTTGATTTTTAGATTTTTTTACTCAGCATGCTGAAGATAAATTCAATTAATGGTAGTTAAAATTAATCAGCAAGAAACTGAATGGGACAAAGGGCCTAATTGTTCCTTAAAACATTTATTTCACAGTCTGTTCTAGATGTCATTTTTTATGACATCTTGTTGGGACATCTCTTAATAATAAAAATAGTTACTTTTTTGAGATACACTTTTGAAAGGTTGTGATAATATAATACAAATAGAATAATACTGTTTTACTAAACTTGTGTAAATGCAAATTCCAAAACACAAGCATAAGGTCAGCTTTGTTTCTCAGTACAAAATTAAACTATACTAAATTAAACTATGCTAAAGGGAAGTGCTTGGCTAAGGGAGTTTGGCCATTTCAGTAAATAACCATCATTTATGCAGTTTGCTCATTTCCCTGCAATTCTTTTGCATGTTAAATAAAAATTGATATGAGTGAAAGGATATGAAATCTCTACTAACAAAGTAGAAAGAAAAAGTAACACACTAACTTAAAATATACTTCAGCTACCTGTCATGAGCAAATTTTGAAAAGGCTTTAATGAAAAGAAGTGCAGTACTTGGCAATATCAGTACTTGCTTCTATAGACGATTCAGCTTATTTGAGTCTTAAAAAGGACTCAGATATATTCGTGTCTTCATATCTGAATGCTATGCGGTTTTCCTGTGGGATAAGGTGAATTATTTCCATTTAATAACTTTAGAAACAAAAGATAGGATATTTCCATATTAAATTTTAGATGTTGGTATTTAAAATAGCACCTTTGGCCATAGCTTGACCTCATATTTTATTTCTCTTTATTTTATATTAATCTTGAGTTATCATTTGCAAAATTTTGTGCATCTTACTTCTTGTGAATAATTAAAATGGGTCAAACCAAGGAATTGTATTTGACTTCTTCAGGGCAGAAAACTGGGAGAAAAAAGTTAAGAAATTCTACCAATTTACCAGGGATTGCTCAGCAAGGCTGACTGCAGGAGACTTTCAACTGCTTACCCATGCAAGGGTTCATCAGTAAACTGGCAATTTCAACTGTCTGTATTTACAAGTTCCTGCTGTTCAACATCAATAAACTCACTGACTGAATTCATGCAATTCAGCCACACAGCCAAGCACTGACTGCAACTGCAAGGAATGCCTTTGAAAATTTGAGATCAAAGATTGAATACTTGCACTTTTAAGTGTAGATCCATTCACATTCTTTATGACTCTTTAGGGAAGCACAGCAGTGGACAGTCATATAACTGCTATGCATTTACAGTTGGTGTTATTTGTTAAGAACATGTATGGCAGTTTGAAGACCAGAAAAGGGATTCCCAAGATGACAGAGTAGAAGGACACATAGCTCACCCTGCCCCATGAACACACCAAAAATTATATACAAATACAGAACAATTCACACAGAATAACTCTTGAAATTTGACATAATTTCTCTTACTTTGGAAATACAAGGAAAGCCCCACAAAACCAGGTAGAGGAAAAAAAGAAAGAAAAAGGAAATTGGTGCATGATATGCTTCACAGAGAGAGAGCAGCATAGAAAGAAAAGTGCCCTCACCCTGGGAAGCTCCCTCTCCAGCAAAGAGATCCACAGGGACAGAACAGGAGCTTCAGAGGTTTAGAGGAGGCAGCAACAGCAGCTTAGCAGAAAGAACTAAGAGAAACCAGCAGTGAGAGTCACTGTGAACCCTAGCCTAAGATGCATGCCAGTGGGGACAGGCTGGGCTGAGCTGCTGGAACTCAGGCTTCCATGGATGAGCCTGGGGAGGGGACTGGGGTTGACTGCACACAGGCAGCCTCAGGAGCCTGGAGTGTGGTGTGGGCTGTGGCTAGAAGAGAATGCAAATCAATCTGGGTCCCTCCATAGAAAGCAGCATTGCATGTGGGATGAGGGGTGCATTGCAACCTTCATAGCTGCCATCTCCACTAGTGCACAGGGTATTGCTCTGCACCAATGTTGATGAGCATTATTGTGAGAAGAGAGGTGGGGTTCAGTCACAGCCATCTTCTCAGCTTGCTCTGGAGGGGTACAACTGCTGGTGCTTGTCTTCTGGGCAGAGGAGGGGCTGAAACATGAACCGTTACCCAGGGGCCCTGCAACATCACAGGCAAGACTGTCATTCTAGTCCCAGGCAGAGGTGGTTGATTTGCTCTCCTGGTGCATTTGTGGACCTGTGCCTCTAAGACAAATGAGTGGAGATTTGGTGCACATTGGGGATGGGTTTGGCATCAACCGTGGGTCTGTGTACCCTGCTTTTGATTTGTGGTTACCCTGTTTTTTAATTATGTTAGCCCATTAGTATATCTATTTGCTTTAGAATGGTAGTCCTATAGGCTTTAACACATCCTATGACGAATGCAAAGAAAATTTACATTTGGTTTCACTGGGCAATTCTACCAAACATACAGAGAAGAACACATATTGATCCTTCTCAAACTCTTCCAAAAGATTGAAGAGGAGGAAATACTACCAAACTCATTCTACAAAGTCACCATAACCCCAATATCAAAACCAGGTAAATATACTACCAAAAAAGAAAATTATAGGCCAATATCATTGATAAACATAGATGAAAAATCCCTCACTCCAACAACACATAAAAAGATCATACACAATGATCAATTTGGATTCATCCCAGGGATGGTTCAATATACACAAATCAAACAATGTGATACACCACATCAACAAAAGAAAGGACAAAAATCACATGATCATCTCAATAGATGCAAAGCATTTGATAAAATTCAAAACTCATTTATGATAAAAATTCTTACCTAAGTGGGCATAGAAGGAACATATCTCAACATAATGAAAGCTATTTATAACAAACCCACAGCCAGCATAATACTCAACAGTGAAAAGGTGAAAACCTTCCCTCTAAAATCTGGAACAAGACAAAGATGCCCATTCTCATCACTTCTATTCAACAGAGTAGTGGAAGTCCTGGCCACAGCAATCAGACAAGAAAAAGAAATAAAAGGAATCTAAATTCAAAGAGAAGAAGTAAAATTGTCACTAAATGTGGATTACATGATACTATATATAGAAAACCTTAAAGGCTCCACACAAAAACTAATAAATCTGATAAAAAAAATTTGGCAAGATAGCAGGATACAAGATTAACATTGACAATTCAGTTGCATTTCTTCACACTAACAATGAAATATCAGAAAAGGAAAGTAAAGAAACAATCTCTTTTAAAATCTCATCCAATTAAAAAAAAATTCTTAGGAATAAATCTGACCAAGGAGGAGAAAGATTTGTATCAGGAGGACTACAAAACATTAATTAAGGAAATTAAAGATAACTCAGAGAAATAGAAAGATATCCCATGGTCTTGGATTGGAGAAATTAATATTGTTAAAATGGCCACACTACCAAAAGCAATCATTAAAAAGTCCATGAATGATAAGCGGAAGAGAGAGTGTGGAGAAAAGGGAGCCTTCACACACTGCTGGTGAGAATATAGTTTGGTACAGCTATTATGGAAAACAATATGGAGATTCCTTAACAGAAACTAAAAATAAACTTACAATATGATTCAGCAATCCCACTCCTGGGCATATATCTGGAGATAACTCTAATTCAAAAAGATACATGCACCCCAATATTCATAGCAGCACTATATACAATAGCCAAGATATGGAAGCAGCCTAAGTGTCCATTGACAGATGGCTGGATAAAGAAACTGTGGAATATTTATACAATGGAATGCTACTCAGCCATAAAATGAATAAAAGAATGTCATTTGCAGTAATATGGATGGACCTGGAGGTTATCATTCTAAGTGAAGTAAGCCAGAAAGAAAAAGAAAATTATATATGATATCACTCATATGTGGAATATAAAACAAATTAAAAATAAAGACACAAATGAACTTTTTACAAAGCAGAAATAGACTCACAGACATAGAAAAAAACTTATGGTTACTAGGGTGAAAGGAGGTGGGAATGAATAAATTAGGAGTTTGTAGATATATGTACTATTATATATATAATATATAAGCAACAACTTTCTTCTGTATAGCACAGGGAAGTATGTTCAGTATTTTGTAGTAACCTATAATGAAGAATAATATGAAAACAAATATATGTATGAATACATATATGACAGAAACATTATGCTGTGCACCAGAAATTGACACAACTTTGTAAACTGACTTTACTTCAATTGAAAGATAGAAAGAAAGAAAGAAAGAAAGAAAGAAAGAAAGAAAGAAAGAAAGAAAGAAAGAAAGAAAGAAAAAAGAAAGAAAGAAACTAAAAAATTTAAAAGAAAAAAGAAGGCCAACAAAATTAATAAACAAAAAGAGGAAAATTGGATTGGATTGTTTCAAAGTACCCCTTTATCTTATTATTTATAATTTAGTCAGTCCTCTATTCAACCATATATCAGTTGGTTATTGCCCCTGACCATCACTGACCTACTTTCTGTCTCTATCGTCCTACTTATTCTAAACATTTCATATAAATTGTATCCAATATGTGGCTTTTTGTGTATGACTCCTTTCACTTAGCATAATCAGAATTACATTCTTTTTATGGCCAAATAATATTGTATTCTATGGATGTACCATATTTTATTTACACAATTACTTGTTGATAGTCTTTGGCTTGTTTCCATTTTGGGGCTATCATGAATACTGATGCTGTGAATATTTGTGTACAAATTTTTGAATGTATTTTTAAAATTTTCTTGGGCATGACAGTGGAGTTGCTAGATCATATGATAATTCTTTCTTTAACTTTTTGAAGAACTAGCTGCCTTACAAATTGGCTTCACCATTTTACATCTCCCCCGACTCCAAGCAATGTATGAATTTTCCAATTTCTTCACATTCTTTTCTGTTATTGCCTGTCTTTTTTTTTTTTTTTAATGAAAGCCATCCTGGTAGGTGTGAAGTGGTACCTCAAATTGTATTAAATTTCTTAGCATTTACAAACTAAGTGATATATGTGTAGATATGAAAGTAGATTCATAGGGACATAATTAGATACATGATAGAATGAGGTATACAGGCATATCTCAAAGATATTGCATGTTCAATTCCAGATAACTACAATAAAGCACATATCACAGTAAAATGAGCCACATAATGTTTTTGGTTTCCAAGTGCATATAAAATTTATGTTATACAACATTGTAGTCTATTTAGCTTGCAATACTATTATATCTAAAAAAGCAATACACATACCTCAATTAAAAATACTTTAAAAACTGTTAGCCATCATCTGAGCCTTCAGTGAGTCATAATTTTTTTACTTGTGAAGGGTCTTGCCTCGATGCTGACAGATCAGGCTAGCAGTTGCTGAAATTTGAGATGTCTGGCAATTTCTTAAAATAACAATAAATAATAATTGATAGCAAAATATTGATTGATTCCTCTTTCACTTGAACACTTAGAGGCCATTGTAGGGTTATCAACTCATCTAATTTAAATATTATTGTGTCTCAGGGAATAGTGAGGCCCAAGGTAAGAAAGAGAGATGGGGGAACAGTCAAGTCAATGGAGCAGTCAGAACACACACAGCATCTGTGAATCTGGTTTTCATCTCATGTGAGTGGGGTTCATGGCACTCTGAAACAATTACAATAGTAACATCAAAGGTCACAGGTCACCATAACAAATATAATAATAATGAAAAAGTTTGAAATACTGGGAAAATTACCAAAGTGTGACAGAGAGATACAATGTGGAAAAATGGCAGTGATAGACTTGCCAGAGACCAGGTTGCCACAAACTTTCAATTTGTAAAGAGAAAACTCAGTATCTGCAAAGTACAGTTAAGTGAAGCACAATAAAATAAGATATACCTGCATATAGAAACTGCCAAACAAATTATGCAAATTCATGATTTTTTTTCTGAGAAAAAGCATACTCACAAGGTCAGATACACTTTTGTGAGAGGAATGACCCTTTTGAAGTCACTGGCATTGACTGGTTTTTGAAGGATGAACACTATTCACACAGAGTGAGAAGAGAGAGAAAACTCTTCAAATAGAATATTTAAAGTAACATTTTGGGAAGGCAAAATGTACAGGGTATCATTGTGAAACATTGGGTAGATCTACTTTGCTTGAGCAGACAGTTTTACAAGAGAAGAAAATAAACCTGGAAAAATATATAACCATCACAACTAAAATAAGGCAACATAAATAATTAGAGTAATTACATACATTCAATATTTTGAAACAATGCAAGATGATGATAAGTTTAAGTGGCATCATGAGTGAAACATCATAATTAACATGATGTGCACTGAAATTTTCATAAGAGTTTCAGAAAGGGATAGTATTTGAATGGACATAGACACATCCCAGGTTGGTCCAATAGCAGAAGGAACTATTGAGAATTAGATAAGAGATGGGCAAAGCTGTGCCTGCTATTCATTTCTCCCCACAAGCCTTGTGCTGTACCATGATATCCCACTGAATCTGGGCTTTCTGAGGACCCTAGAGCTAAGGTTGCTTCTGATCTCCATGTATTTCCATTCTTTTGAACCCAATTTGGCTACTAGTTACATTATGTTTATATAAATGAAGTGTTTTATGTGAGGGTATTAATTAGCTATGTCAGCACTGGACTGCACCCTGCAGGTCTACAAGCCCTGTACTTGCCCAGCTTCAAGACCTGAGAAAGATCCCAGAGTCAGCAACAGAGATGATCAATAGTTTAATGATTAGGGTGATCTTACACATCTGAAGCAAAGTCCTGGAGCAACATCCTGCCATGTGTGGGAGCTGGAGGGTAGGATATGATGGCAGTCTTTGCTCCTGGTGGGGAAGAAGAGGTTACCAGTCATAGGGGAGTTGATGTCAGGTTGGCTCATTGGTTATGAGGGTAATCAGCACAGGGTCATGCCTCTCACCACCCCTTGGATAAGCATAGTGGTGAGTTCTGATTTAAATATAGAACAGTCATTAGCTGGGGCCTGGGGTGAATATGAAGGAAGATCAGTCTTATGAGTTGTGTGTAGGTGAAGCAGGCACCAGTCAAGCAGGAGATGTATAGAGAGAAGCCATCTTGAGTTGCCTGACCATACAGCCATCATCAGAGGTACATGTTATTTATTGACTGAAAATAAAGAATCACGGAGTAGTGACATCAGAATTCCCATACTCTCTTAAGGTTATAATTGCTTGTTCTCACTATATGGGCAGAACACTTGCCCCCAAGTTTCTGTTGAAACTCAGGTTTCAGGGAAGTGTCTTCCAGAATAAAGTTCCTTGTATACAGGAGGTGGAACTGGAAATTAAGAGAATGGTTAGGATATCAGAAAACTAGACAAAATGATGACAAAGGGATGGATATCCATTCAGAGGAGAACATGAGAAAAGAGAGGGGAGAATGGCAATCTGATAGGGGACACTTAAAATAACCAACGTCAGAAAACAACCTTTGGGAGGACATTTTACTTTTCAACAGGAGGAGATCACCAAAAAGGAAATCATAAAGTTGGCTTGGAATGTGTGCCATCATCCTAAATAGTCTTAAGACGTGTGATGTGATATGTCGAGTTCTCTGGTGAGTGGAGTGATTAAGCTGTAATGACAGCTCCACAGGGCACAATGTCAGGAACCAGTCCCGTTGCTTTTCTGTTGAAGGGGGCAGTAGGGTGGAGGTGGTCTTCCATTTTCAAGTTCCTTCAATATGCTGGTCCTCAAGCCAGTGCATATGTATCTGGGGCAGCTGAAAAGAAGAAGGATGAAGAAGGGCATTGAAACCCTTTAAAATTGTACTCAAAGAACAAGTGACACTTACTTTTATATGTGACTGACTACAATTTAGTCACTAAATCCAGCTACAAGTCATGCTGGGAAATGTTCCCAGATAAGTACAAGTATCATTTCTACCCAGGAAAGGAGCAGTGGACATTGAATGATAGATAACTGGCAGTCTGGCCCACATCTCCTTTAATAAAGAATCAGTGTAAATCCTCTTATAAACCTGTAGTTTTATGACTCTCAAACCTTGTCTCACAGAAAAGAAAAGTGAGTTTCAGAATCAAGAGTAGGCATTTGTGTCCTGCCTTCCTCTGCTCTAATGTCACTTGCTCTCAGTAAGTCAGCTGCTCATTCAGAGGAGAAAATATTTCTCAGATGCCAAAAGCAAAATTGATCTATTGTGAAAGAGTTGAAGTGTGTTCTAAAGAAACTTAAGACACTGCTCAGTCCTCGACACTGAAGGCCTTCAGGATGTTATGTGATTGTTATAATTATTTTTGGTTCCTTTAAGTTTGTGCTTAGAGCATGGGACAGGTAGCTGTATTTCATTTTAAATATATTTGGATGATGCTATTCATTGAGTAAATGTTGGTCGGACTTAATGCATATCAAGATCTGTGTTAGTCCTGATAATTCCTTTAGAAGAGAACAAAATATAGATAAAATTGTGATGTGTTACAGACCCCCAGACACTCATAGTACAATGAGAAGATGACAAGTATTTCAACAACCAGCATGAACAACTTTACCACACATACACATGCCACATATAGAATATGTTATGTTATAAATGCTACAATATATATGCTACATATTATATTATACTATAGTGTATTATAATATACACTTTACTGTAGAGGTGAGTAATACATTCTTCCCATTTTCCAGGAGATAAATCCTTAGTAATTTGCATTCAAAGGGAAAGTAGAAGAAGAAATGTTTCCACTTGTTTTGGGAAAGAGACAAGGTGTAAATATACTCAATCAATAGGACAAATTATTTGAGGGTACTTCCTTTTTTTATGTGTTCCTCATTACATGTACTTTCTTGCAGAAGTGTACTTGAGCATTTTGATCACTAACATATACATATCATGAAGATGCTGGGTGAAGATAAGTGTTTCAATAGGAAACTCCGTAGCATACTCAACTGGAGAATTCTGCCACTGGCTAGAATGACAGATTCAGTGTAAATGTCTAAGCACAGCACTAAGACGATTTAAGTTTCCCTTTTGTATGTGAAACACTGAGGTCATGCTTCTTACATGCAGCATGCTTGCGGGGTAATTGGAGTAGGTGATCAGGGCAATCACCCTACCTGTGGATGGCTGGAGGGGATGGTGGGCACAGAATGCTCTGGAATATGACACGATAGATTACTACTCCTCTTACAATGTGTACCCCCCAAAATAAGCTACTTTTTAGTATTATATATATAATAGTATTATAGATATATATAATATATCTCCTTAGATATTTAGTTTAATTCAATTAAACTTTTGGACAAATTATGCAGTGTTATAGTCTGTCAGAAAACCTGATGTTACAGGTAAATAGAATACAAATTTAACACATTTTAATTCCCTGTGTAGAAAAAATAGAACACTTTAACATGAGAAAATTCACAATTTCAAAATTTTCATATCAATCTTTAAAGGCCACTATCTGCTTTTAGCTTGGGGAAGCAAACAATGAGGGCTTTTGTGATTGAAACAACGTGGTTTCCCATTTTCTCTATGACATATTTTCATTACTCAAATCTAATTTAATCAATCCATCTTATTAGTGTTTTCTGATATTAAAAAGTATATAAAATTACATTTTATTGAATTATAAGTGTGAGTAAAATAGCTATTAATATTTCCTGTGGATTGATGTCCATGCACCAGAATGCAATTGTACTATTTTATTATATTCAAAAATGTTTCTGTTTTTGCTGCCATTTGGTTTGCACATTCTGTGTCTTGAGTGATGTTCATAAAGTTTTCTTAAGATTTGTTTCTGCCATTGCCACAATACAACACATTTTTATAGTAATACATTCCTTTCGTATTTTAAGACAAAAAGATGTAGTATTTTGGAAATATGGTTATGTTTCTAACAATCCTTCCTATGCTCTGGCAATCAGAGGAAGTCAAATTCTGCATTTTCTAAATGTTTATAAAAGCTTTATAGCTACCACAAATAATTTTAATATGAGGGAACATAAGACAGAATAAAATGATGCTGACAATATAAAAAATATTATACACATATAATATTTTGATAAAAAGTGCATTTAGACAACATAATAATATTTAATTTTCATAACATTCTGGTGCAGAAATGTTATTATCTACAATTGAAGAGAAGTGAGTCCGAGAGGTCAGTAAACATGTTCAAAGTTGCACATTTTAGATTTCAGATTCAGAACCACACAGTGAATCTTGTGACTCCAAATCTCTTACTCGTTCTGCTAGACCATGTTACTTCCAGAAATAGATCCAGGCAGCCCAGATCTATCTCCACAGTTTACTTTCTCAAAAGAAATTTCAGGTAGGCCAAATTAAATAAAAAATTGAACATCTATTTTTTTTTTCTCATATTTAATTCAAGATCAAACTCCCTCTTCTAAATGTGTCTTTATATTTGACCTTCACTTCAAATCCAAGTGCCTTTTTAAATGAGTTTAAATTTATTGTCTCTAGTTTATCTTTTAAACTAAGTAAATAATTTTCAACATCAGCCTCTACTACCAATTGAAACTGGTTAGTAAAAATGACTTTCCTTGTGGTCATATTTTTTAAATTTTGTTTTGATGGGGAGGTATTTATCTATCTATCTATCTATCTATCTATCTATCTATCTATCTATCTATCTATTATTTGTTTGTTTGTTTATTTAAATGAAGATATTGGGGATTGAACCCAGGATCCTGTGTACACTAAGCATGCACTCTACCACTGAGCTAGAATTTTGTTATAGAATGAACTGTGTCCCTGTATAATTTGTATGCTGAAGTCTAAAACTTGGCTGCCTCAGAATGTGACCTTATATGGAATAGAGCTGTTGAAGGTGTGATTAGTGAAGATGAAATCATGGTGGGCTAGTGTGGGTCTGTAACCTAATATGAACGGAGTCCCTGTGAAAAGGGAATATTAGAGCATGGATACACATGGACACAGGGAGAATGCCTCGTGGAAATGAAGGTAGAGATCAGGGCAATGCTTCTTCACACCAAGGAACGCTAAGGACTGCCAGAAAAGCACCAGAAACTAGGGGAGAAACCCTAGAAGGAATCAGCCCCACTAACACCTAGATCTCAGACTTTTAGCATCCTAATCAATAAATCGCTGCTTAAGCCATCTAGTTTGTGGTATTATACAGGCCTCATCGGTTAATACATAGCCTTTTCTTTTCTTTATCAAATCCAGTATTCTTGTTAGGCTCTTTCATCTTTATTATGTCTCTAAAAAAGTTGGATTTACCATCCCCTATAATGCCTAAAACGCTGGTCTTCTTAAGGATCGTCCGTTATATACAGTTTTGGAATAATATCAAAAGCTGTGGTTTAAACTAGTACTCATTTATATACCAAAATTGCATATGTCTTCTAAAATCAGGCACAGACTACCCAACATATCTAAAACTGAATTCAGTACACTTGGTGCATTTCCCTATCTTCTTATCTCTTCCCCACTCTCTATTGCTGTAAGTCACTCCTTTGACTCAGTTACTCCAGCAAGAATCTTGAATGAAGGTCAATCTATATTTGCCAACTTCATGTCCTACTTTTAAATAGTACATAAGCCCATCAATTCTATCTCCTTAATAATTCTTGAATAAATCCACCTTTTTATAACCGTTTACATTCTCTCCTGGTCAACTTCAGTACTTTCCTAACTAGCCTTTCTGACTTCTGCCTTGTGTACTTCCCCCAACTCATTGCTGTTCTGTTTAAAGACCCATTCTGTTCTGTAAGATATAATACAGTGTATTGTGACTTTTTAATTTTATTTTTCATTTAACTCAGGAATAATTGACAAATAAATTGAAATTGTGATTCTTTTATTTATTTATTTATTTTTTATTTTTACCAGTGTTCAGCACAATTTTTCAGTTATTCATGGACATATACACACTCATTGTCACATTTTTTTCTCTGTGAGTTATCATAACATTTTGTGTATATTACTCTGTGCTATACAGTGTTGTCTATTCTACAATTTTGAAATCCCAGTCTATCCCTTCCCACCCTCCACCCCCCTGGTAACCACAAGTCTGTATTCTCTGTCTGTGAGTCTATTTCTGTCCTTTACTTATGCTTTGTTTTTGTTTGTTTGTTTGTTTTTGTTTAAAGCATTACTGAAGAGAAAGAAAGAGGCTGGAGGAATAACTCTCCCAGACTTCAGACAATACTATAGAGCTACAGTCATCAAGACAGCATGGTATTGGTAACAAAACAGACATATAGACCAATGGAACACAATAGAGAGCCCAGAAATGAACCCACAAACTTTTGGTCAACTCACCTTTGAGAAAGGAGGCAAGAATATACATTGGAATAAAGACAGTCTCTTCAGCAAATGGTGTTGGGAAAACTGGACAGCAGCATGTAAAACAATGAAGCTAGAACACTCCCTTACACCATATACAAAAATCAACTCAAAATGGATTAAAGACTTAAACATAAGACAAGATACAATAAACCTCCTAGAGGAAAACATAGGCAAAACATTATCTGACATACATTTAAAAAATTTTCTCCTAGAAGAAATAAAAGCAAGAATAAACAAATGGGACCTAATGAAACTTACAAGCTTCTGCACAGCAAAGGAAACCAAAAATAAAACAAGAAGAAAACCTATGGAATGGGAGAAAATTTTTGCAAGTGAAACCGACAAAGGCTTGATCTCCAGGATATATAAGCAGCTCATATGACTCAATAAGAAAAAAATAAGCAACCCAATCCAAAAATGGGCAGAATACCTAGACAAGCAATTCTCGAAGGAAGACATACAAATGATCAATATGCACATGAAAAAATGCTCAATATCACTAATTATCAGAGAAATGCAAATCAAAACTACAATGACGTATCACCTCACACCAGTCAGAATGGCCGTCATTCAGAAATTGTGATTCTTAATACACATTAATGAGAATAACAGTTTTTAGATGCAGTTCATTTATGCAACACATCTTTCTATTTTTAGCCTCTAGGTTTCTTTAACCTTAATGCATTTTGATTTCCATTCTTTGTAATGATGAAACATTGCAGATTTAAATAAATTTACATCAGTGTTTTTATTATCTGTTAAGTTTAAAACACCATAAACAAAGCCTCTTTTTTCCCTGTCTACTTCACCTTCAAACCTCCTGCCCCTCCCCCAAAACATGCGTACACATACACACACACACACACACACACACACACACACACACAGAGTCATCACTCTCTCTTTTTTTCTCAATTGTGTCTGCAGCATGCCATGGATATAGCAAACATATTTCTTGGTTGGTCTTTTTGTGAGTCTGAATGAGGTTCTTATGCATTTGTAAGTGATTGATTAAAAAGAAATTTTTGATTTCATAGAAAAAGTGGTAAAATGCTTTGGAAAGTCTTTCAAAATAGCATTTCTAAACTTGAAGTGGAATTTTGACATTTTGGCATTTAACATTTTAAGTTTTACCCATTTATTAAGCAATTTAATGTGTTTTTGTCACCTGGCCTTTTCTGTCTTATTCATATATTTCCAGATGGTACAAATTTCTTCCCCAAAGAAAGTTCATAATGGCAAGAATCTTAGTTATATTCTTGATTTTGTGTTCTGTAAGGTTTTATTGAACCATACAATTCTAATAGCACCTTTTTTCTTTTTTGGTGGAAATGGGAGAATAAAAAATCATTTGTATCATTATAAGTCCAATACTACTTTCTTTCAATAATTAAATATTTTAAGTAAACTGGCCTATTAACAGTTTAAATTTTAATTTTTTCTTGTTCATTTCCCGCCATGAAAATCCCTAATTTTTAGCACAGTAAGCAAAATTTCCTTGGGTGACTAGATCTTAGAAATTGGAAAATGCATTTGCTCAGGCAATAAGGGCTTTACTATATCAACATATTTCTGCCATGCTTATAAAATCATTAAGCTGACACCTTTGGGAAGATTTTAATTAATTACAAAATGTCAATTAATTGATGGAGTAAAATGAACAAAGGTAACATGGAACAGATTTAGCAGTATACGAAAGAGTTGGATATCTTCAGTCTATGCTTGATAGAAAGTTCTAATTTCCCTATCTTGAAAACAAAGGACACTGGACTTAGACATCTGTTCCCAATTTTGCTGTTAAGGAGATTTGGGCCCAGGTAGGTCACTTAACTGATGGACATCTCTTTTCTCATAAATGAAAGGACAGGATCAGAGTAGGTAATTTCTAAAATTCTTTCCAGCTCTAATATTTTATTTTCTTTGTCAAAATCTATCAGCCTCAGTGGTACATGTTGTCAAAGACTAGAGATATAGAGAATGATGATGATGATAATGATGATTTTGATAATGTCTAATATTATTGAGTGTTATATGCCTGCATTTGATTCCCTAATTGTTCTAATAGGGGAATATTACTGCCTTCCATTTTATTAATGAGAAAATTGAGGAAAAGATAATTTAACTAATATGACCAATATCATAAAGCCCTATGCCAAAGTCAATTATTTCAAATATTAAGCTTTATGGAAAGAATATTATCAGTGTTCATCAGTATCCTTTCTGTGCACCAGCAAGACTACATTATTTATCCACTTGAAGATCATTAAGGTCATGTGATTAGCTTTGTCCAATGGCCATGAGTCAAATTTACATGTATAAGTTTTGGCACAAAACATGGAAAAACCAGCAATGGCTCTGCAGGTGCCTCTTTTTCTGAGATGACCATCAGGAGGCAGTAAGCTCCATATGATGTTGCTTCAAGATGGTGGTACTTTCCTTGTATTCTGAATCACTGAGTTGCTGGTTGTGGGACAGTTCATCTTGCTTCTTATCTGGATACAGACTTTGCTAGAGTAAATTCTAAATCTTTGTTGTTTAATCCACTGAAATTTGGATTAAATCCACACACATACATATATGAGGACATTTAGCCTACATACAAAATCAGGACATTTTCATCTTCAATGAAAGTTAAGGGCATGAAGCTTTGAAAGTTTTCCATGTTATCAATTATACCAGTATTTCCTGATATAATCAGCCACCTGGTAGTTAGCATTGGCTACCATGAAAACATTCTTAAGCATGAATCATTCTCTCCTGCTAGATTATCTCCTTTTTTCTCACTTCTATCTCTCTTGAAACCTCTTATTCCTTGCTCCCAACTTCTTTTTTTAGTAAATACATACGTTAACAACTCCTCTTTTTTTTTTTTGGAAATACTCTTTCTTTCAAGGTTGAGAAATAGTATGAAATATTTGATTTTCAATACTGACGTTTAATAGCAGTGTGACCTCATCGAAGTTATGTCTCAGTCAGATTCAATCTGAAAATGAAAACAAATATGAGTATTATGTGAAAAGGGGTTAGATATGTGATAGCACTTCCCCAAATTGTGTGTATTGCTGGGGTCATAAATTTCTAAAAGGGAGAATTGGAGGCTCATGGAAAAGACAATAACAAACCCTTTGAAGTAAAGCAGTTTGGGCTGCCCAAGTGGGTCTGCAAAGGAGACCTGGTGCAAAAGATTATGGAAAGCTGCTGTCTCCACATATCTGTTGGGTCTCAGTGGCTCTTGGTCAGCAAGATTTTCATTTGGGAAGATGATGTGGGTGTGGAGCCAAAGACAGCAAGAACTAGCTACAATCCGCATGTATCTCTTTGTTACTCGTACCTCTAAATTAACAGATTTCAGATGAGCTTCTTTATTTTCCCCTTCCAAAATTTGTAAAAAGAATTTCTTATTTGGGCCAGTTAACAAACTATCATACAGGATAGGGGATTCTTGTAAACTATTCTAGCTTAGCCAAAATGACAGTATAAAAAAATTGCTGCAAGTCAATTAATTTTCCTGTCCTTTAATTTCTTTATTTCTAAAATGTTTGATTTTACTTCAGCAACTCAGTGTCATAGTTGTTGGAATCACATGTGAATATACACTGAAAATTACAATAATGATAAAAATTATTGTTGTTTCAAAGTAATTGTGACAACATATTTTAAAATGATTTGCCTAAACACATCAATCTGTGAAAATAAATATTTAATATATTTTAAAAATAGAAGCCTCTTGAAACAGTGTGGGCTTAACTTGTCTTGTGTATATCTGCTTGTTCTATAGTCTATGATTGTAGATTTCAAATTTTTACAGTGCAGTATGCACAATTTACATAAAAACTTCAATAATCATCTGTTAACTAAATCCTTACTTGTGGCTTATAAGATAATACATTAATAATTTAATGTTCACGACACATACAGACAAAGAGGTGGATAGCTTACAAATTCTATTACATGGAATTCTGAAGTTCTTGTACTACCAAGAAAATTATAAATATAGATTTGAATTTTATGTAACTGCTGCTCTGATAAAATTAGTTGGAAGGAAATTCAGTGCTTTGAGTTTTTAATAGTTATGATATTTAATACTTATTTACTTCAATTTTAGCTAATGAACAGTGGAGACCAACACACATTTAAGCTGGTAATTTCTACTTCTGGCCAGAAACACATAGGAACTGTGTATAAATAAATGCAAATGCCATTAATGTATAGATTTTTAAAGTTCTACTATATTTTTCTTGGAAATGAAGAGAACTTTCAAAATTATCTTTCTTAATCCTATCAGTTGATAGATAAAAAAAGAAAATTACCCAGATAAAGTAAGAAAAATTATATAGATCATAAATAAACTTTTTGTATAAGTTACTGAACTTTTCATGTGCCTGCTTTATTTTATTATTGCTTTTTGTAATACAACTGACTACTTACACCAACCACCAATTGGTATATATTTTACCAATTGTGCACATATTTCTATGATTCAGTCATACAAATGTTGATTATGGTTTGTTCCAAATTCATTTGGATTTGCAAACCTAATCATAACTAAAACAACTGAGGAATTAGAAACTCATTTTAAACAAAAATCAAAGGAGACCTTGCAAGATACTATCCCAATCAAACCTATGGCCCTATTGCAGAAAACAGATTTTAACAAATCTGGGCTAGGCCTTGTTATGTACATGGTATATAGACTGAGGTTCAAACCACAGTGCCTGATGTTGGGAGTATGTGGTCTTATTAAGATAGTGAAAGACATGTAGTCAGTAGTTACAGAGCAGTGCAAGTATTTGACAATGACTGTTTCATAGGAGAGGCAGTGAAGAATTCATTTCTGTGTTTTCATCAGAGACATAGAGTTCAAAACAATGACTTTGGTCCTAAACTTAGGAGATTTTATACTACAATAAATAGTAGTAAGGAGGATGTGTGGATACATTGTGTTGTGCATGTGGGGGCACACACACACATGCCTGTTGTGGGCAAAGGTATGTGTTATTGGCAGGGTTAGCTCGTTTAGCCAATACTAAAAACAAGGTGTGGGACATAGATCCCAAGTGACTTTGTGATTTTTACTATTAATAATTCTAAAGAAAAACACTGGCAAAATAAGTAAAAATTACAGAGTTTTTCTAGTTTTTAAATCCAAAATCTGTTTATTTTTTCAAGCTACTGTTATTCCTAGTGAAGGGGAATAACAGTTCCTGCCTTTTACAGTGAAGGAATAAAGAGTATTCATGATGTGACTTTTCATTAAAATATAAAATTTTCCATCCTAAGTTCCTCAAAAATGAGTTATTCTACCCTGATCAGAAATGGTCCTCTGGGCATTGGCTCATATGGGATAATTTAATGGAATTTCACATTCTGTAATTGAGACTATATGTTCATCTAATGATGCCAAGCATATTTTAAAAACCCTTCAATGCTGAAGTTTCAGTCTCCTGCCATGATTGTTCATAACTCTCAGTTGATTAGTAATTCTAAATGACAATGCAAATCAAAGTGAATTTTCATATTGTGTTTACACCATTAGTGAAAATCTAATTAAATATCTAATAATTAATGCAACTCCTTCCAGGAGAGTTAATACATTAGAGAATGTCAATGGGGAATATCCAGTGGGAATATTACCTTCATTGTTGTGTTTCATATTGTGAATTGAGTGAATTATAGTGTATATTATATTTTATATGCATATTTTTTAAAAACTGTGTGGGCAAGACAATCCAGTTCTTGGTACAGTAATGTAACTTTCTTTTAGTTGGACATTATTATATTGATATCTTACACCAGGTCACCCAGTCAGCTAGCCAGTAAACATTTAGGGAGTGCCTAATACGTGACCAGCACTGTGTTAAATGTTAGTGATATAGAAAGTGTTAATATAGAGACCTTTTTCCCAAAAGGGTCTTTTCTTAAATTACTAACCATTATAATTAACTTAAGCTTCTAATTTTCAGTGGGGAACTTTTGAGTGGAATTCAGAGAAGTTTATGGTGTGTATTAGAATATCCTTTGGCATTCTATTTCCACATGAGGAGTATTTATCTTCTCCTACTTTTGGGCTTGAACTTGTAACTTGCTTTGGCCCGTAGGCTATCAGCAGATATGATGTGATGCAAGCCAAGGCTTGAAATGTGCTTATGCAATGGGCTTTCTGTCTTGTACTCTACCTCTACCATGAGGACATGCTGAGTAGACTGATTGGCCTCAAACAATTCAAAGGCACTTAAGATTAGACCTGAACTGAACCCATGTCCTGGAACTAAACCTAAGTGAGGGCATCAGAGTTCTCAGCAGAGCTGGCCCAGTGGGTCAGCAGTTTGAGTTAGAACCCCAGATGAACAATTAGTCAGTGCATAAGAATACTTAGCTTTATAAGCCTCTAAGCTTTGGGATGTTTTGTTGCAGACCCATAGCTGACAGACACAAATGAATCTGTGGTTTATAGTGATTGCAATAACAGATCTGTTTTTCTTTTTAGATCTTGTATTTAAAAATATTTACAAGAGTATAAATATGTGTTCTCTGTTTTAAGGAAACAGAGGCTTCATCATTATTTAACTATAATTTAAGAACCAAGCAACAAAGGCAGAAACAATGAAAACATCAATGGTGTAAATATAATAATATGAATGATTCTATTCTGCCAAATGTATCCATGACAATTTCTTAAGTGATCATCAAAGTATAGGCAAATTATTCTCCTCGGAAGGCCCTGTAAGCTCCCTGTGTAGTTAACCAGTTTACATAAACATGGAAGACAGTGATGGAGTTGATTCTTGATTTAAAAAAAAAGTTGTGTCAGCGTGTTTAGGTAATTTTTTAGAGTTGTGTTTGTGTTTCTTCTGAGTTGGCTCAAAAAATGACAAATAGGCAACATAAATATAAAAATTCAAGGCCACTAAGAGAAAGAAATATGTGCTAGACTTAAAGCCATTAATATGCAATTGTTAACTCCTTAAAATAAAGCACACTCTTATTTTATATTATACACCTCTAGTCCTTAGAGCTATGTCTTTCATGATGTTGGTATATCATGTATGAGCAATAAATAGTATTATGTGACTCAAACAATGATCACACATAAATATATTACTAATGAAAAGTTAAATGTTTAGGGACCTTTGTATTGTTAGTCCTTGTATAAGTTACTAAATTTACTAAAACAACCTTTTCATGTACATATGTACATTAATAATAGAAAGTCATCTGGCATAAATTAACTGTATTTTCAGTGATTATAGTCACACCTCAAATCTCTGGAAGCAGTTATTTGGTACACTTTGACATGGACCTTTTAAAAACTAGATTAAATTATTAGTAACTGTAAAATCTCTGACAAGAAAATGCTTCTTTCAGGACGTTATATATAAATATAAAATTGAAAGAAGGATGTACCCTCCTGTGAGAAAAGCAAATGTAAATATCCAATTGTGTGGATTAGGTGAAGCAAGGCCCTAGCGTTCACTCTACATACTTTTATAGTGGGCGTTTTTTCACCGTGATTCTTTCACCTCAGGTTGACTAAATGTGACTTGTTCACAACTCAAAATTTAAATAGTTTGAGCTCATGTACGCCTTATGAAAAAAAGTGACATTCAACATTGCATATTTAACTCTTAAAGTGTAAACTGTCTCATATTTACTATCACACAAAATAACAGAACAAAAATAGGTAAATACAGTAGAAAAATATAAATCTGTAGGCAAAATTGACCTGTAAAAATAAATGGGATTATTCCAACAATGCAAATTAATTTGCCTGTATACAATAAATTAATGTAATATGGCACATTAATAGATTACAAAACTACAAGGGGAAAAGCAATTGATCATTTCAGAAGATGCAGAGAAAATACGTGATTAAAGTCCAATACTGGTCCTAATAAAAAGCTCTTAGAAAACAAGAAATGAAAGAACTTCTTTATTCTGACAAAGAATACCTAAAAAAAAAAAAACAACAAAGTAAACTATTGTGATGAATACAAAAAAGGTAAAAACATTAACTTCAAAATTAGAAACAAGTTAACAATAACCTCTATGACCTCTTCAATTCATCATTTTAAGGGAGGTACTTAAGACCTTAGTAAGAAACAGAATCAAGTGTATTATTTACTAGAATCTGAATGAAATAATCTAAACTGTTTATGTTAAAAAAACCAAAAAGATAGGTATAAAAAGAGTAGTTTTCAGAGACTAAGTATCAGGTGTATTTCTATGCCTAGAAACAAAATGTTAGAAATGCAATAAACAGATACAATTTTAACCACAGAAAAATATGAAGAAAAGAAATTCACCAAATAAAAGTCTTGCATGCCATCCGAAAAAAAAAAATTATGACTGTGTGGAAATGCATTAAAGATACAAAAGTAACTGGATAAATATAGCTTCTTCATGAATATGGAAAGCCAATATCTTAACCATATAAAATCTTACCAAAGTGATTCAGATTTAATCTCTATGATTAAATTCTGGCAGAGGTTTGAATGGTACTCAACAAACTTACTCTAAAATTTATATGGAAAAAGACACAGCCAATAATAGTCAAGTTATTCTTGAAGAAAATTAGGTGAGTGTAAATTCCAGCCATAAATATTAGCCAGTAACACTTAGCAGAAAAGATAGAAAAACACACAAATGTGAAACTTTAAGTTTAAACTTTAAACTTTAAGTACAAGAGATGTGGTGTTGGGGCAAGGAATAGCGACTTTATTTGGAAAGCTGGCAGACCGAGAGGATGGCCGACTAATGTCTTGGAGAACCATCCAGATCCAGTCACAATACAGGCTTCTTTTATACAAAACAAAAACAAAAACAAAAAACAAAAAACAAACAACAAAAACAAGGGAGGGTGTATGGTTGGTTGTTGCAAACTTCTTGCTGTAGAAATTCTTTGTTCTTGCAGCTGTCCATGTGGGTCAGTTCATGGTGTCCCTGTAAACCTCCAACAAACAAGTGTTATTCTCTATTCTGCAGCTTCTTATATTTATGTGAGTGCAGAGCTAGCAAGACTAAGCCTAGGAAACAGGACACAGTGGTCAAAACTAAAGGAACAGATCTAATATAGAGTCAGATTTGTTCTCCTCTATTACATTAACTTCAGAAAATTATAATATCCTTATAAATTAAAGGTGTACACACACGAACTCCAGCAATTTTTTTCCTAAGTTACCTTCAAACTTCTGCATGTGTTCTGTGTTCACCAAGATAAATATACAAGTATGTTCATAACATCATTGCTTATAGTAATCAAACATTGTAAATAACTCAAATATCCACTTTTTGGAAAATGGATTAATGGAGTAATTTCTAAGTTGCATTCTAAAAATTTCAGTTTTATAAAAACTAATAATTCTAAATATAAAAATTGTAGTAAAGTGAATGTTTCAGGGGAAATTGCACAAAAATATAACATTTAATAAATATAAATGGCAACTTAAACTAAATGATATCATTTTATTGATATATATGTGTGTTCAAGAAATTATAAAGAAAAGCAGGAGAATGCATTTTAAAATCTCAGGATACCTCCATAGTGAAGAAAGAGAGGTAAATAGGATAAAAATAAAAGCACATTAGGGGCTTTAATAATAAAGTACATGCTTTAGTTAATTTCAAAAAGAAGGTTCATAAATTTCAGTTAGCCAGACAATTATCCACTTTTGTTGTTTAAATTTTATCTTAGTTATTTTTGTGAAAATAGTACAACTTTAGCCTTATGAAATTTGTGGACACTTCCTTTCTGACTTACTACATAGTTACTTTTTGTCAATTTTATATGTACCTTTAAAAATATATATTCTGTGAGGTGTACAAATTGTTAGACAAAAGTTGGAAACTCTATAAGAAAATCCTCTCTATAACTTTTTTGTCTAATTAATCTACAAAGTTTCAAGGGATTTGTTTGTTTTTATTACTGTAAATCCTCTCACTTTAATTTTGAGTTTCTCAATATCCCGACATTCTTTTTTATCAGTCTACCCTATATCAACATATATGAGAGGACCAAGACCCTGATGCCACAATCATTCTTCCCAGAGGAAGCCCATGTCCTGGGATCTATAAGACCCAGCAGCATATATAAATATATATTTATCTACACTGGCACATTATAATCACTCATAATTACCTTTGGACTCACTCTTGGTGTTGAATACTCTATATGTCTGGACAAGTGTACAATGGTATTTATCCACTATTACAGTACCACACACAATTGTTTCACTGCCCTAAAAATCCTCTGTGCTTTACCTAATCAATCTTCCCTTTCTCATAACACTTAGCAATTTTTCATCTTTTTATTATCTCCATAGTATTGTTTTTTCCAGAATATCATGAGGTTGGAACCTTATAATACATAGCCTTTTTAGATTGGCTTCTTTCACTTATCATTATACATTTAAGGATCTATATTATCTTTCTATGGCTTAATAGCTCATTTCTTTTCAGCACTGAATAATAATCCATTGTCTGATTGTACTATGGTTTATCCATTCTCCTACTGAAGGATATTTTTGTTGCTTCCATGTTTTGATAATTACAAACAAACCTGATGTAAATATCCTTGTGTAGGTTTTCATGTGGACATAGTTTTCAGCTCCTTTATGTAAACTGCAAAGAGTTGACTTGAAGGATTTTATGGTAAGAGCACATTTAGTTTTGTAAGAAACTGCCAAACTATCTTCCAAACTGTTTTAATCATTTTGTATTTCCATCAGCAATAAATAAGAGTTCCTGTTGTTCTACATCTTGGCAGGATGTTTGGTGTTGTCAGTGTTCTAGATTTGGTTAGTCTAATAGGTATGTAGTAGTAACTTCTTGTTTTAATTTGTAGTTTCCTAATGACATATAATGCTGAACATATTTTCATATGTTTGCTTACTATCTGTTATCTTCTTTGGTGAGGTGTCTGCTCAGGTAAATTGCTCATTTTTTAAATCAGGTTGTTTAATGTTCTATTGTTGAGCTTTTTAGAATTCTTTGTATATTTTGGCTAATAGTCTTTTATCAGATATATTTTTTTGCAAATACATCCTCCCAATCTGTGGCATGTCTTATCATCCTTTTGACAATGTCTTTTGCAAAGAAAACAAATTGTAATTTTTTAAAAAGTTCAGCTTTGAAATTATTCCTTTCGTTGATCATGCCTTTGGTGCTTTATCAAAAAGAAAAGTGAACAAAGTCAAAATATGGACTAGATAATCCTTTAAATAACAGAACCAAATTTCCAAAGATGGAGCAAAATACCATAATGTACCTATAATATAAAAACCAGTTAAAATGACTAGTTTCTTGATATAAAGTAGAAAATACATAAAAATATATAATTAGAAAAAATTTAACTACAGAATAATAACTATCAGGAAAAAACAACAAACAGGTTGTTTTTAATATAATATTGGCAAAACTGGATTAAAGAAGACAGCTTCTTGAAATTTATTTTTTGTAGAAAAGTCATCCTGAATTTTATATTCTAGAAATAGCCAAAATATTATACAAGTATGAAATAAATGAATTTATCTTCAGTGATATAAAGAATGAGGTGTTTAATGCCTGAAAAACACATCTGAAGGAAAAACAAAAGAAAGTCACACAAAAAAATGAAAATAAATGAACAAAGTTTTATGTGGAAAACAAAATAGACAGTCATAAATAAATTAGTCAATAATACATATGGATAAGCCTAAATTGAGTCAATTTTCCTATTAAAAGACATTAAAATGCATAGATTCTCAGATATTTGGGGGGAATCTCTATGATATTTGCAAGAGGAACACTTAAACATGCTACAAAAATTATTGAAAATAAAATATGGAAAAAGAAACACCAGAAAGAAATACCTATTACTATAAAAAGTAGTTATATCAGTTTTAGATTTAAGCAACATAAAAGAGCAAGGGTAAATATATTGGAAATGTCATGTTTTATTTCTCAGTTTGGGTGGTAGAGTAATGGATATATATTTTATAATCATAACCTGTATGTATCAAATGTTTCATAATTTAGAAATGCAAATAAAATAATATAATCAAATCTTACTGTAATGTAACAAATAATTAAACTTTTTTTGCATGTAATTCCTGGGTATTAGTTATGTGTGTGTATGTTATATATATGAATGTTTTTGTCCTAGAATCAAATTATGCACACAATTTTGCTCTATGAACATTAGACATTCTATATTGAGAATCCCTTATGGTTTTAAAAGACTTTAAATATAATTAATAACAAAGTAAATTTTTATTTGTGAAAACCATAAGAAATATAATTACTCAGCTTTACTGATGCTGTTACATTGTTTTTAATGCTTCACACTGGCATTTTTCTTTTAAAATAACCATTCTAATATCTATTTATGCATTTGAAACGACTTTAACTTTGTAATTAAATTCTCAAAAATCTTTAGTGAATAATATAGGTTATGAAATTTAGAGACAGAAAAAATATTACTCACAAGCCCATAATTAACTAAATTTAATCTTTGATATAGAGACTTCCAGAACGGAATCATTAAAAATATACTCAACATTGTAATCATAAACTTTGCACAGAAATTTTAAAATGTTTTACATATCCAAGAAGTCATTAACTCTGTTTTCCTTTTCTTCTTTTTCCCCACTACTTATACCTGATATGGATCAGTCTTGAAGGGATCATCAAGAGGACATGACTGCTGGAATGTGTTTCACTTGCCTTCTCTGAAGAAGCCCTACCAAGTACTTAGCCTTGTGACAGTAATGTGCTTGTTGCCAAGACTATCCGGACAGTATTTTAAGGCTTCTATATAAACTTTTAAGATTCTGGTGGGGTTGCGAGGAGACTCTTGTGGCTGCTCAAGACAAGTCTCATAAGTAAGTTATCTTGCTGATAAGACCTGCCACCCACTAAAATGCAGTGCTCTGCTTCTTTCTATGGCCTCTCCTTCCCCTCTGTGTTGGACCAGTTCGTGGATCATCAAGCAGACTGGGCTGAAGTACATCCTCCAGCAATTCTCTCTGTGAAGATGTCTGGGTGTAAATTTTTTGGCATCCTTTTTATTTCTAGAAGTGTATTTGGTTATTATTCTCACAACTGCTAATTTGTCCAGATGCATAGTTTTAAGCTTAGAGTGATTTATCTTCCATTCATCATGATGAAAATGTCTCTCCTTACACAGATTCATTATCACGGTGGCCCAGTTTTTTTTTTTTATTTCAATTCGAAATTATATAGGCAGAGGTATCTTTTCATCAATTGTGACATCAATGTTTTGAACAATTTTAATATACATGCTGTTTACTGAAATAAAATTGTATAACATAAGAGTTGTGGGTTAAGTTTTATTTGGGGCTAAATGAGGACTATAATCTAGGAGACAGCACCTCAGGTGGCTCTGAGGAACTTTTCTGAAGAGGCAGGGGGAAACTCAGTATTATATATGTAATTTTAGTGAAGGGGAGTATGTGCAGTCAAACACACATTGAGTTCTTTTGCCAGTTATGAGGAGCAGACATCACTTTTAATGAATTTAGTGCTCTTCTAGATATAAGGAGATGCAAGAATTGGGGCTCATAAAATTTTCTCCTGAAAACATCTATCTGAATCTCTATTTTGTCAGTTTTCCCGCAGCACAAAGTGCCCCATTCCTAATCTCCACCTTGAACTTTCAGGGAGTGTTGGAGGTCAGCTGCTACAGTGGCTCGTGATTGGTTACAGTACCAAGAAGAAGTAGATGGCAAATGGTATAAATGATTATTCTCCTTAACATTTTTATTTGAATTATTTTTGATCACTTTTTTCTCCATTATAATTTTATATTTTACTTGAAAATATAAAGACTTATGATTGATAAAAATTCACTGTTAAATCATTTATTTGTAAATATTAGAAAAGAAAGTTATTTTTGCTATCTCAACTTTTTATACATTTTCTTTTAATTGTATCTGTGTTATTAACCATATAATAATCAATAATGCAAATTGATATAAAGTAACATGCATTTACAAAATCAAACAAGTTAGACTGAAATATCATTTTAAGAATTATTTTTATTTATTGGCATTTATTTTGAAATATTTTCAAAATAGACGTGATCCTCACTTTGTCTACCTGTAGATTCAATACCCTTTAACATAGCATTTATATAATCTTGTCTTACTTCTTACATTTTAAAAAATGTATCCTTTTCTTAGTACTTACTACTATTTTTTTAGGATAAATATATAGTTACCATTCCTTCTGATTCTTTGAATGTCTTAGTATTACTTTGGCTTAACTACAAACATAACAACCTTAGTGGTAACACAATTATAGAATTATAATATTTTCCTCAAAGCTGTATAGCTATTTCCATAATATATTGTGGCTAGTCAGTCTTTAATAGAAGAAGACAAGGCTATTCTTTGTTTTCTCTAGAGAAGTAATTTTGTTTATATTTTTTTCTGGTCCACTTTTAAATTTAACATTTTGAAATAGATATAGATAAATATCTATTTTGCATTATAATTAAGCTTTAAACATGGTATATTCTTTTACTTATGTTGCTATGCCTATTCCCTGCCCTGGGAACAGATCTGGGTATCCAACAGTTTGGCACATTTTCTTGGTTGTTCTCTGATTGCTAAGAGTCAGGTCATACCCATACTTTAGCAACTGCACTGGATGACTGAATTTCTAATGTTATTTCCTTCTTTTGAGCTGCAGTTTCATTAAATTTATGTATTATTTATTGTAGAAGCAAATAAAAGCTTATATTTATAGGTAAATGGCATAAGTTTTAGTGGAATGTGGAGGTCACAATACACATGTTTAGTTGATATAGATCTTTACTCTAAATAATGATGAAATTTTTTGATGTTAAGTTGCCTTCCTGCTTTCCTTCCCTCTTCTTTTCTTTCTTTTTGATTGGTATTTTTTGCTCTAAAGTTTATTTTTTTGGCAAAATCTTATTTGAATTGATACAGAGATGAAGGATACACACACACACATAAATGTCTATATAAACTCTACTAAATAAATAATCATAAAATCCCTGTTTCTCAAATCAATTCAAAATATTTTAAGAATGCTGCTTTCCTTGAATTAAACTTAATTCTTCTCCTCACTTATTTATTAAGCAGCATTCCTTTGTCATGCAGTGACTATAGCCTTGTTCTTCCTGTAAGTAATTGTGTTTTATAAATTTGTAAGCAACCAGAGTGATTTCAGAATTTGTTAAAGATTTACAAAAAATTGACATGATCTTAACCACATGCTGCTATTGCCAATATGCCCTTTAGAGTGATGTTTTTACTAAAAGCAATGTCTGACTCCTTCACATTCCTACAATAATGGCCTTATTATTATACTACAAAAGATGACATCTTCAAACAAAAAATGTCTAACTCTATAACAATATTCCATGAATTCACTTATTACACAATATTAAAAAAACTGCTTAAAGAATGAATCAAAACCATATAAGATATTACTTCTCATGTATTGGAAAAAAATTATACGATGAAATAAATTAAATCTAGTAGTGTGAAAACATTCTAAGCCTTTCTAATGATAAAAACTTTAAACATAAAATATTCTACTTCAAAAATGCTTTCAGAAATGTTATAAAAGGTGAGAGGATGTATATATCATATATAGTTTTCTGTTTATGAATTTGATTATATTATAGCAATGGAACAGTGTAATATTAAATTTTAAAAAATGCATATCAATTGAAGATATAAATTAACCTCAAATTTGGGTTGTACATAATTTTATATTTAGCTTTCAGTTTTCTTTATGTGTTTTTATATAATTTCAGGAAAATAATTATCATATATAAATGTACACATCTGAGTCTTAATCTAATATGTCTCAATCTCAAGAGTTCTAAAACCCCTCAATTTCCTTCTTTCCTTCCTTCCTCTTTCCTTCTTTCCTTTCTTCTTTTCTCCCTTCTTTCCTATTCCTTTATTGGTAATTTGGGGTATAAAAGTTAATTGTTGGCAATATTTTATCAGAACTTTTAATGTGAATGAAGGATGAGAGATATATACATATATACACACACACATATAGTGATGATCCAACTTGGAATAAATATTCCCATATTTCTAAGAAAAATTATGAATGCATTTAACTATAGTATGTTATTCCATAACATTTTTCATAATATACAGTATATGTACTTACAACTTTATACTGTGAACTTAATTGTTTAATAACTACCTTCATGCATGGAATAGTTTTTATCTTATTATAACGTATACTTTAATAATGTGATAAAGGAGAATGACATGGTGTTAAAAAATTATGTTAATGTAATGGGCTTTATGAATTCACAAATTAGCTGAGCACTGAGAGTGATTGGAATTAGATAGGCAAATCTCTTGAGGGGAGTAGGGCATTGATGTGTAAAAGATTATTTCTGAGAGTGAGAATACCATGTGTATGGCCCTGTAGCATGAGGGAACATAGTAAGTACGAGGATTGTAAGACGTATATCTATGGTAATGATCATGAAGGTGAACAAGGAGTGATTTGAGGCAACTAACAAGGGTAAGGCCAAATATATAACAGTCAGCATATTACAGCAGGCTGTCCGGCGAGCCGGCCCTCCGCCCGCGCCGCGGGGTGGGCAAGCGCCCCGCTGGGGTCTCGGGCTCCCAGCCCACTGCCCCGCCTCCGCGCCACCCGCTAGGCGTCGTCCGAGGACGCCCCTCGCCGAGAGAGACCCTCAATCTCAAGTCACCCCGCCCTCCCCACCCTCCTCGCCGTGCCACGCAACCCCGCCCCCGAACCGCCCTCCCGATCTCCCTGCAGTACCCCTCGCCCCTCGCCGTGAAGAAGTGACTCCAGCAGCCGTGGCGGCTCTTTGGGCCCAAGGGGCGGGCGCGGCAGCCATTGGCGGAGGCCGCTGCCTCCGGCTGTCAATCCCGCGGCCCGGCCCCGCCCCACCGGCGGAGCGTGGCAGGACGCAGGGCCGCGGGGGCTGTCGGGAGGGCTTCAAGATGGCCGCGCGCTTGGGGTCCGCACCTGCTGGCGGCCTCGAGCCCCGTTAACTGCCAACGCTGCTGACCGGAGCCGCCAGTAGGCCTGGCGACTCCGTGGGCTGTCCCCGCGGGGCGGGAGGCCGCCATGGCGACCCTGGAAAAGCTGGCGAAGGCCTTCGAGTCCCTCAAGTCCTTCCAGCGGCCGCCGCCTCAGTCCCCTCAGCCGGCACCGCAGCCGCCGTCGCCTCAGCCGGCACCGCAGCCGCCGCCGCTTCAGCCGGTACCGCCGCGGCTTCAGCCTCCTCATCCGGCACCGCAGCCGCCGCCTCAGCCGATACCGCCGCCGCTTCAGCCCCCTCAGCCGGCACCGCAGCCTCAACCCCCGCCGCCGCCGCCTCAGCCGGTACCGCCGCCGCCTCAGCCCCCTCAGCCAGCACCGCAGCCGCCGCCGCCTCAGCCCCCTCAAGCGGCACCGCAACCGCCGCCGCCTCAGCCGGTACCGCCGCCGCCTCAGCCGGCACCGCAGCCTCAACCCCCGCCGCCGCCGCCTCAGCCGGTACCGCCGCCGCTTCAGCCAGCACCGCAGCCGCCGCCGCCTCAGCCGGTACCGCCGCCGCCGCCGCCGCCTCAGCCCCCTCAGCCGGCACCGCAACCGCCGCCGCCTCAGCCCCCTCAGCCGGCACCGCAACCGCCGCCGCCTCAGCCCCCTCAGCCGGTACCGCCGCCGCCGCCGCCGCCTCAGCCGGCACCGCAGCCTCAACCGCCACCGCCGCCCGTCCACCGTGGGTCAGGAGCCGCTGCACAGACGGTGAGTCCCTGCGGGTCCCTCCCCAACCCTGCGCGGGTCGCCGTCCCTCCCTCGGCCTCCCCCGAAGGCCCCGAGGCGGTCCGGGCCCCAGGCCTCTGCTTTCCCGGCTGCGAAACTCGGGAAGGAACGGGGCTGTGTTGTGATCCGAGGCCGCGCGTCCCGTTCGGCTTCCTCTGGGCCACTCCCCAGCCCTCTCCTTCTCTGGGCCAGGTGTAACATTTTGTCTTCCCTTTTCAACTGAGGGTTTAAAACAGTGTTTCAGATAACTGTCAAAACGCTATGCATGCAAAACCCTAGGTTAACTTAAGGGAAGGAGTAGGAGAGAAGAGGGGAAGGAGCGAAGTTCACTGGTCACTTCTGTGGGGGTGGGTTAGATGGTCACAGTGGTGAACGCTTAACTGCTACATGGCCCCATGCGCTTACCAGCATAGTCGTTACTGTTACTAACCCCGGACAGCACTGGTGTTAAGGAGGCATGACCACAGACCGTGTGCTCATTGAGCTTAATTTTACACAAACTAAGATTTCCACAGAATCAAGACAGGCAGTAAACGCCAGCTGCAGAGGACAGCTTGTGCAGGGTTGGGGAACAGCATGGCATGATCAGAACTTTAGTTTGACTGGCTTGAAATGTAGAGGGAAAGGGAAACTTCACACTGATGAATCAGAGAGGAGATAGCTGTTTTTATTAAACTAAAATGGTTAAATGAGCCTTGTTGGTTAATGATTTGCCTTAGCAATGTGAATTTGGATTCTGCAAGTGTTGTATAAGTTCTGTAAGAAGCTTGTTTTAAAATTTCAAAACTCTTAAGATATTAGAAGTTCAGTTTTTTTTATAAGAATTTTTTAAAAAGTGTTTATTTAACTCAATTAGAACTGAGTTCCTTTAACATAGACTTTATTATCTCATGTATTAATACCCTCTAGAGGTACACAATGAAAAATGTGATTTATAAACAGACACATACAGACACAAGGAAAACAGAGTATGTAGCTTCAGTAACAGTTTAAGAGAAAAGTCAGAAACAGAAATTTTCCCTGGTCAAAATATCAAAAAAAGCATCTGGGGCTTATATCCTTTAATTGATTTGAGCTCTAAATGGACAAATACACAATTTTTTTTTTAAATTGCTAAGAACAAGATTCTTTTTCACGTTGAATAATGATTTTGAAGTTTAAATAAATACCAACAATAGAGCTATGAGGGAGGAAAAATATAAAATACTGATTTTTTTTTTAATCTCACCGTAAGTTGCATTCTTAAATACATAGGAGAGAACTGTCATGATTTGCGCAACTCGCTTGCAAATAGTTCAACAGTATTAACAATGATTGAATTTAGATGGTGGGCATATGGGAATTTATCATCCTATTAAACAGTTTTCTGTACTTCTGAGACTTAGAATAAAACATTGGAAGGAACCTGTTAGACATAATGCTCTATGTGAAGTAATTTGTTCCCTTTGTGAAATTCTAGGAAGGTTAAAATGCATGTTCATAACATCAAGAAAATCACAAGCATTTACGATGTAATCAGAACTACCTGAGGATCTGTGAAACTTGTTGAGTTGGTGAATTTTTTAAAATGTATTAAAACATTTTGTTTTTACAAAGATTACAGGAGTAAGAGAAGATAAATTTTAATCTACTCTTAATATTTTTTCCTGGTTGATGTGATATAATTAAATGTGGGGACAAAAGGTAAATTCTAAAAGGAGACACTACCTTGATGGTTTTCTATGGAGGAAACTCAAGCAGGAGGAAGTTTAATTTAAAAACATAAATTACTGCTCTTTATAATACATTCTAAGTTGTCATTCTTTTGAATGCCTTCCTTTCCAAACAGGTGTGTTATTCTGGGAGATCATCAGGACTTCTGGGTATTTGGAGGTACTGACCTAACCAGTGGAACTGCTGATTTATAAGAAGTTGTCCAGAATTTTGGAAAACTGATTAGTAGAGGTAAATAATGTTTCCTTGGCAAGTGATGACAGAAAGTGACTTGAGTGAATTTTCCTTTGTTTTTAGGCAGATGTACCTAACCATGTATGTTAACAATGATTAAAGGCTGGAGACCGAGAAGAACTACCATTTTTGCCAGCTGGGATGCAGAAAAATTTGGACTTCTGGGTTCCACAAATGGGCTGAGGTAACTAAGACAGAAAACGTATCTTCTTGGTCAACATGTATCTCAGGGTAATCACAGATGTGTTCCATTACCTGATATTGTTTTAATTTGGATAAATACTCAAGAAAATTTAAGAAATAGAGTTTGCTTTTGCTTTTACATCAGTTTGGTAAAACAGAACAACCTCTTAATTACTAAGTACAAACCAAGTTTTTCATTATTTTTAAAATATTTTAGTTTCTATTTGTATTTGTTTTGTGATAAGTAAGTAAAATCTGTAAGCTCAGAAAATAGTCAAACCTAGGAAGCTGCTTCTGACAAGTGAATTAGCTTATTGAAAATCTGATATAGATCCTTGGCATTAATTTTCAAGTTTTTACAGTTTCCTTGGATTTCTTCTATCTAGGAAAACAACATGCTCTTTTAAGATGAGTATACTCTGATTATAGTCTCTCCTTTATGGATTCCGTACTAAATTGTAACCATAGGTATATTTTACCATTTACAAAAGTGCCTGATTGGGAAGTATAATACAATGATTTTGTAAATTGAATTACTCTAAAATTTCAAGGATTTATTTTTAATTCAATTATGATTAATTTTCATTTGTCACTGGCTCTTAATGCTTTATTTTAAAGTGTCTTTCATAGGCCCCCTTCTTTCATCTTCTTCCCTTAGGCTCTCTGTCCAGTAACTCTAAGTTCTTACATGTTCATGGTAGGCTTGTGTGTTTTTTTTAAAGGCAGGTGCACCAAAAAGCACTTTCCTGTGACTATCCTCTGTTTTGTTCATCATTTATGAGTCCAAATTGTATAGAATTGATTTGAAGAATGCCATATCTTTCTTATCACTGTATCTGGTTTTTAAAATGCTTTCCTTCTGACTCATTTCTGCATACTTTAAAATAATAATATGAATCAAATAAGTATGGGAATAAAATCACAGTTACTTGTATCACATTTGATTCCATGTATATTGCAAAGTCTTATTATTATGTTGGTGTTATGAACATGCATTTCATAATACACTTATTTACATGAATCAGATCTTATTCATTAAGGTCATTTACTTTTAGAAATATATAATTTCTTGTGAATACATGTATATAGAAATACATGTGTCTTTCTATAATTTAAGCAGCTTAGAATACAGATAAAATAAATCCAAGATACAAGATAATATGCCTTACATTAATTTAAATTCATGTGAGTTAAAAGACAATTTGAATATTGTTTCCCATTTTCTACTAGCTTCTTGATCATATTCAGCAGCACATTTACCTTTACATATATTTAAGGAATCTTTTTTATTTCTACTGTAGCTCTGTCATAATGGAAACTCTGCAGCAGAATCAGCTGTCATCTATCCCGTGTGGCCAAGTGCACAGGTGAGAATTCTCATTTGTGGGATGACCACTCACAGCTTTAAATATTTTTACTGTAACTGCTCTTATAAGGTAGCAAGCTAGAGAGAGAGAGAGAGAGAAACAGAGAGAAGAAGAGAGTTCTCTCTGCATATTCCCATGTGTGTGATGGCATTAGTCTTCTTCTGCTGTATTTTTCTAGAATGTGTGTGCGTGTGTGCATGTATGTGTGAGAGAGAAATGTCTTGTCTTTGTCCTAATAGCCACTCTTCTCTCCCTCTAGTTTTTTCTCTATCCTCCCCTCCTTTCTTTTTCTTTTTCATCAATATCTTCTCTTTCAAAAAATTCTTGATAAATCAAATTTCCAACTTCCTCACTTTTAATATGGTAAAGTTACTTGGATCCCCAACGTCAAGGGATCTCATACTTTAATGTCTGTAAGGATTGCCAGGGACACCTTTTAAAAGTACACATTTCCAGGCCTTACTTTGAGCAGTTCTCTTCCAGTAGATCCAGGGTGAGGCTGAGCATCTCCGAGCCTTCCCCCTTCATATTATGGTGCAGGGGATCAGGGGCAGTTTTCCTCTGGGTCTCCGTGCTGTTGCTATGAAAAGTGGCTACAGCATCACTAATATTTTTCTTTCTTGTTTTAATTGCATTAATATTATCAAGCAGTTAATAGCATTTTCTTAAAATTATGGTCAAAGGCATAGGCGTTTGATTTATAATGGTACCTGCAAACCACTCTTTTACTGAATTAATTTGTTTGTTTTGCTTGTATTTCCACAATTGTAAATGCTGTGAGTTAAGTGACTGCTTTGCTTCAACTACAGGAGAATGTGAAAACACTCCAGGAGAGAGAGGTTGCATATATCAATGCAGACTCATACACAGAAGGCAAATTTTATTTCAGATTGTCATTAAATAGTATACCAGTATTTAAGTCTATCAACTCCAACTCATAAACTAGGATTATCCTCTTTCTATGAGATGCCTCAATAATACCTCCATTTCTCCATTTTACCAGAGAGAACATTATTATGATTCAAATGAATCAATATGATTCATAACTAAGCTATTGATCCTAATTTCTTTAGAATATTTACCATTTGCCTATCTTGGATTACTACTTAAACCTTTAGTACTTTTGACATTCTTCCTGTGGAGCTATTTTTAAAAGTTGGGGTAAAATATTTCATACAGAAATAGTTCCTGTATGTATTGGACCAACTCTGAAATAAGCACCCACTACAGACTTCCTTTTGACCCTGACATGTGGCATGTGCATCTGTAGGCTTTCATCATATTATGGTTATTTCTAGGTAAGTGTCACAGGACACATGTTAGTTACTGACATGCTCTAGTCTAAAGTCTTGATATTGAATTGAATGAATGAATAAAAACATGAACATTATGGCCTTACCACTTCCTTTGCCAAAGACCCCTAGGTACTGCTGCCGTAATGAGCAATGGCCCTTACTGTTACTGCAGGAGCTGCGGCCTTAGCAGCAGAGTCCGCCTCTGCAGTCTCCTATCCCGAGTGTGTGCTGCAGCCTCTCTGGCTCCTGAAGAGTTATTTCCACCTTGTGTTTTAGTTTTAGCCAGACTGTTTGTCTGTCTGTCTATTTATCTACCTACCTATCTATCTATTCTAAAATCTTATTTATTTGTTTTTACTGAAGTACATTTGATTTATAATATTAGTTTCAGGTGTACAGCAAAGTTACACAGTTATATACATATACATATACATATACATATACATACACATATACATTTTTAGATTCTTTTCCATTATAGGTTATAATAAGATACTGAATATAATTCCCTGTGCTATACAGTAGGTCCTTGTTGTTTATCTGTTTCATATATAATAGTGTATATCTGTTAATCCTGAACTCCTAACATCTCTCTTCCCTTCCCCCTTTCTCCTTGGGTAACCATAGTTTCTTTTCTATGTCGTGAATCTATTTCTGGTTTGTAAATAAGTTCATTTGTATCATTTTTTTGTTTGTTTACATTCCACATATAAGTGATATAATTTGATATTTGCCTTTCTCTGTCTGACATACTTCACTGAATATGATAATCTGTAGGGTCCACCCTATTTTTAATTCTTCAGGAATGATGCCTTCAATTTGAAATCTGTTATATCTTGTTTATAATTAGAAAATAAAGTTAGAATTAAATACAGGTTTGAAGTCCATTTGGAGGTGTTAAAATACTCTCTTATTTATTTTGCAGGCAATTATACCCTCAGAGTTGACTGTACACCTCTTCTTTTCCAGTTGGTATATAAACTGACAAAAGAGGTATGTAAATAGATCTGTCATAATGTTTTCTGATGAGTAGATAAGTCAATAACTTTTGTTTTCTAAATTACTAATATTTAAACTGGTGACAGACATAGCTGATTTGTATAAATAACAAATCAGAACGAGCTTTAATACACTTCTTACGTGACATAACTATGAGAACAGTAGTGCTAGTCTCTGTTCTAATAATAGTTCCTAATAATTGTATACATTTGTTAAAATGTGCAGGGTCTGTTGTTTCATGGGGCAGAGTCTCTTTGATGTAACAGAAAGAATACTGAGCTGGGATGGGGAAGCCTTGGCTGTGAAGATTGCCTTGGCTATTCATTCATTCATTCATTCAGCAAGTATTTACTGTGTGGTTACTATGTATCAGGTCCTATGAAATGAATTCTAGCAGCAACAGTGATAAAAGGACAAGGTTACTGAATCCAAATACTTTGTAATCTAGAGAGGCCACAGACCTGTAAATGAGGACTCATACTTCACTTAAATATTGGATACTATATACAGTGGAGGAGAGTTGCGGAAGAGAGAAGCTAAGACCCTGGGGTAGCTGGTGAGGTTGGAAAGCATTAGAAGGTGTTCACAGAAGGATTAGTGGTTAGGCTGTAAAATGGAAGGATGTGAAAGTGGGGAGAAGGTTTCTCCTCAGAGGACACAAGACCTAATAAAGACATGGATGTGTGAAAGAACATTTCCTGACCTCTGGGTAATGCAATATAACCTAAATGTAAGGTGTTGGTGAAAAAGCTGGTAAGAAACGGGGCCTGACACATAGGTCTAAATGTTCATAAATCTGGTGATGGAGAAATTAAAGAATCTTTAACAAGTTTGTACATTATCATTTTTATTCATTAGAAAAATTACTCTGTGTCAGTGCAGTGAATAGGTTAAGCTGTAGTAAGTCTAAAAGCAAAATGGAAATAATTCCACATACTTATTTAGCACACAGGAATAAATACTAGTTATTGATGTAAAAAGTACTCTGAAAATGCTAATGCACTCTAAATCTCTAAAAATTAGGTGATCTACTCATTGAGAATATGTGTGCTTCATTTAAATAACCCCCTATTATAGAATTTAACTGTAGAAATGTTTCTTTCAAGTAGGTATCACTTAGATGACAGTGGGAAGTAGATGTCACATCTCTGTGGTCCTGTTTCCCAATCGCCCTTCATCTTGCCCTGTCCTTTTCACTGTTAGTGTCTTTAACATCTCATCCTCCCAAGTGAGCATCCTCCCATGCCCATCACAACTCCCACCATACTGGGAAGCTTAGGTCCTTGATCCTTTTATTGAAATGTCCCATAAAAACATCTTATCTAAAAGCACGCTCTAAAGACAGCCCTTGTTGGGGAATCCTTCTCAGGAGATACATTTACACTCTGTCCTACAGAGAAGGCTCCTGCCTTTATAGGAGGGGTAGTAAGAATTTTAGGACCAAGAAGGAGAAGCTTAGGTCTATCCCCTTTGTACATTTATTTAATAAGTATTAAATGTGTAAGTGGTTACCATAATGACAGGATAAATCAAACATAGATTCTGCTATTAGTGTGTTACCTGTGTAGCCAGGAGAGACTATGATGAAGAATTTTCAAATCCAAAATAGAGATTAAAATCACCAAAGTGAATACAGATAAAAGTGTGGGAAGCAAAAAATAAATATCTTAGTTTATTATTTTACATGTTGGAATTAAACAGCGTGCTTAATGGGAAATTGCAAATTTTTTTCCAATTTTAAAGCCTCTTTTATGTTAATTTGAATTTAATTTGCATGCCACTTGTATTAGATACAATATATTTGTCTTTCAGAGTTTTTGTTTTAGGTAGTTTTTTAACAGTTTAACTGGGAAATTAAAATGTATCTTTAGAAGTTACATTATCAGGATGAACTAATTAATTGTCCAGAAGAGAAGAGTGAGATTTTATAATCTTTTTTGATTTGATTGTCAGTGGAGGAATCAGACATCATTTATCTGGAGAAATGCTGTTGGTTGCTGAGGGCTCAATCCCGAACTGGATGATTTGATTTAGAGACATTTGGCCCATTGGCTTCACCACCAATTTGTCCATCTCTGAGTGAAGGTGGGAATCCTTCTATTTTCTACAAATGTTCTTTGGTAAACACGTGAGCCTTTTTCCACCTTTGGAGCCTTGTGTAAGTCGGTTTACCTTTCTGCACCTGAATATTCTCATATATAAAATCAGTTTGACCAAGACAATAATTATGAAACTGTGCTCCAGTGTGGTGCCTCAGCATCTGGTGCAAGGTCAGGGTGGTGGACACTAAATAGGCAAAGCTCTAGCTTCCACACGTGACCTCACCTCTTCCTCAGCTGAGTAGTGTCTATTGTATTTCTTTTATATAGAAGAAGGTTCCACTGCTGTATCCTTCCCCCACCCTTAAAAAATTAAGAAACCACTGGACTAGACCATCTCTAAGGTCCCCACTTAGCTCTAAACTTTTCACTACTATATATATATATATATATATATATATATATATATATTAAATGAGGTTTACAAGGAGTAGTTGTGGCTGATAATCACAAAAACTGTATTTGAAATCTGAAAGCTTGGGTTCTGCTTCTGATTCAGACCTTTTTAAAAAAATTTCTTACTTTTAGCAAGTCATTTAACTACTTCTTAGCTTCAATTTTCTGCTCTTTGAGGGCACAGAATTAGATTCTTGAAATAGACAGTCTGTATTCTTCAGGTTTCTAGTGTGTTTTAGTAATATTTGTTAGGGGAGCTAGAACAGACAGGGCTTCCACTTCAGCAGTGCAGTTATGTTTTTACCTTTTTAGAATTAGAGATTGAAAAATCATTTCATTTGAAAACAAAATGATTCCATTTATTTTTTATGAAAAGTTTAAAAACCACAAGATTAGATTATAAATTGCCCTTTATTTCTGAAATTTAACATATTTATTTATACAGATTAAGTGGTACAATGAAGACGGCAGTACAGAATTTCTTTCTCTTATAATATAGTGTGTTAGTTTTCTTTGCTTCATGAAGGAGTTGTATGAAGCTTGTTAATAACAACACAGTATATCTTTGATAGAGTTCAACTTTTCTTCTTCTTTTTTCTTTTTTCTTCTTAGTCTTTCCGAATTAGGATAATTGTGGTCTCTGACTTTTTTCCAGTTACATTTTTAAAATATATTTTTATTTTTTACATTCTACAATCACTTTTGACTTTTGGAATTAATATAAGATAGAGACAGGTAGGCAGACAAAACCAAACACTAAATGATAGTATTTTCTTCTAGGAAGTTAAATTTTGGTTATAATTATTCCAGGGGGAAAAAAAAAAACTTCCTAAGACAGTGGAAACTACTGATAACTTTTAAAAACTAAGTCAGTTTATGCGAGTCATGCCTCCTTTCATAAGCATGTCATTATAAACAGGAAGTTTGTTGGCTGTGATTTATTCTGTGTTCCTATTTTACAGGTTTATTTAATGCTTTTGGTGAAAATCATGACAGCCACATAGATTTTAAGGAGATATCCTGTGGGTTATCAGCTTGTTGCAGAGGACCTCTGGCTGAAACACAGAAATGTAAGTGTGTTAAACATCACAAAATTTGGAAGCTATACAGAGAAAAAAATTAGCATCCATTCATGTAAAAAATCATCTGATTAAGGCTTGAATTTTCATCCCTTTGGCAAATAGCAATCTCTTCCTGAGGTTTTACTGAGGTCAGTGTAAAGGTTCAATCATCTATTCTTTTTTACTGTGGAGTAATTTAAGATCTTTGTTATTAATAATGGTTGATTTTCCAGATGAATGTACAATTCATGATAAATGAACTACATCATTCATGATGTATTTGAAAATGTTAAGCATATAGAATATATTTTCTGGTAGTCTATATAGAAAATTTGTCTTGCTTAACTTGAATTCCAACTTATTTTCTAGCACTGTTTATATTGATATTAGCAAAATTAAATTTATGATAAAACAATTTTATTAAATACTAAATTTATCTTTTAAACCTAGCTAAAATATTATAGTGTAATTTATAAGCATATTACATTAATAAATTTTAACCATATTTGGTTAGGAAAATGCAGCAGTTTACATTTAATTGGAACCTAATTCTTATATATTCACTAGGGTTATTATCTCTGCATATTTCTAAAATACAGCTTAACAAATACTGCGTATTTTGGGTATGATACTTATTAGTTCAATATTCTTATTAATGTTGTACAGTGATGTACTCAGTTAATTTAATAGCATAATTAATACATAATTATTACACACACGGGTGTGTGAAGTAGATAATTATTTAATCTTAAAAATTTAGATTTCTTTTATCTTCCCTGATAGTATACCATTACTCTAACCTGGCTTTGTGATAGATTATTTGTTCACATTAAAGTTCTGGTATTAAAGAGGCTGAAGTCTTTGTTTCTCAATTGAGGTTAATTATTGTCTTAAATTTTTTTTTAATTTATTTTTTGCCAGTGGACTAGTGGAAGTTAACCAACTAGACTAACTAGCAATTTTGCTTATATTGATGTTAATTAGCAAAGTGCTGATATTTCGGATTTTTAGCTTGTTGTATATAAACTTCATTGAAGATTTGAGATTGTTCTTAGGCAAAAATATTGGGTGCACATTAATTACACTGGAGAGGCAAAAACTTTATACAGTCATCTGTCATTATATGCTGAGGATTGGTTCTGAGACCCCCTCAGATACCAAATCCATGGATGCTCAAGTCCTTATGTAAAATGGCATAGTATTTGCATATAACCTATGCACATCCTCCTGTATACTTTCAATCATCTCTAGGTTACTTGTAATACCTAATACAATGTAATTATTTGTAAATACAATGTAAATGATATGTAAATAGTTGTCAGTGAATAGCAAATTCAAGTTTTGCTTTTGAGAACTTTCTGGGAAAATTTATATATATATATATATATAATTTTTGATCTATTATTTATACCTGTGAATGCAGAACCAATGGATACAGGGGGCTGACTGTACCAGCTTTTTGTTGATTCTTAATGTAGATGGAATATTTTCAACATTGTAAGAATCAACTCTGAAGTGATCAGTTTTAAATATTAGAAATTAATTTAAAAGCTTGAATTACCTTCTCAAAATCTGTGAGATATTGTATAGTAACTTGGCCCTTCTTTTTCAGTTTGCAAGAAATTTAACTTCAGATTTAGGTGAAGGATAGAGTTCTCTTAGCTGGCTAATGATATAAGGAGACAGACTTGTGAAGTGTACAGGAATTCCTACAAGTTCAAAGGACTTTAATGACACAATCTCCTCCAAATAAGAACTTAATCCAGAATGTATTTGTTTGAGGAACTAAGTAATTTTACTAGGGCAGCTTGTAATAAAATGTATTATACTTCAGAATATGAAAGTAATTTCCCTCCATAAGAGTTTCTTTTCTTTAGTTTGCTTCAAGGTATTTGATGTTGACGGTGATGGAGTTCTCTCTAGGGTTGAACTGAGAGACACGTGGTTGCACATTTAGAGGTCTGGAAGGACAACTGCACCGATGATACCCTGGTAAAGTCTGATTGTATACATCTTCTTGAATGTAAACTTCCAACAGGAATATAGAGTGAAGAATTTTTTAAAACAGGTTGAGAAAAAGATTTCTTACTACTTCTAGGTTCTATATTATGCTACTCAAAATATTCATAGCCAAAGATGCAAAATTGGGAAGAGAATTTGCCTTAGAAAATTTAATAAGCTGATTGTATTATATTAAAAAAATGAAACCACTGGAAAATTGTCATAAATTTTTAAGGCAAACAAGCAATCTATTTCTGTAATTAAAAAAAGAAAAAAAAAGTTGACCGAAAATACTTTATACTTCAGCTACTGGCTAATAAAAATGATACCCTCTCTATCCTAACTACTGATTTGGGTTTCTGTTTTTAAAGGAATTACATGTGGATGTATCCAACATTGTAGAAGATACATAGAATGCACATGACACCACAAAGGTGAGTCTAGCAGAGACTAATTTATTCTTTTCTAAAAATACATTATATTCTGAATTGTTACACATACCTTACATATACATACTTGAATCTCTTCTACATCATCCCTGCTAAATGCTTATTTGGACCTGTGGTTACAATTCCTCCAAGTTGTCCCTAAGGAAAGCCCATTCCACCTTTAAACAACCCCATTAAGTGTTATTTACATAAAAACATTATATTTTATAAGCTAGGCATTTTATAAAAATTAAGTAGAGACAGCCCTTGCCATCTGTAGTTTATAATCTTTACTTCTCCCATTTTAATACATTATGGTAAGACAAAGCTTATATTGAGCAAAAGAAGCCACAGAATAAAAGAACACATTGTACAATTCAATTTATATGAAGTTCTAGAACAGAGACAACTCATGTTAATAAGTGTTACAATAGTGATTTTGGAGATGGGTGATTTAACTGGGAAGGACCATAGGATATCTGGGATGATGGAAATTATTTTTTATCTCAATCTGGGTGGTGTATATAGTTTTAAAATTTTTTTTTCAATAATATTGGTGACGGTCTGTTCTAAGTTTTTTAATAGCAGCCAGAATAAGTGCATAATAGCAGAAACAAGCATGTACTTTACAAAGAACAAAGCCTTGAATTTTTTTTAGTTTCACAACATTTATTAAAGATATTATAATAGGTTTGCCTTAATGTCTATGTATCCCTGTGAAACTGAAGATAATCCATATATGTGAGACACATATGAGTTAATTTGACCCTTTCTATTCAAATGTTGACATGTACCAAGTAGCAGATGGTAGGATGTAGACCATAGTGGTCTTATACAGGCTTAGAAAAATAAGTAACTTTTTTTTTCAATCATAAATCCAGAAGAAATCATCATAGTCTTATTAACTGACACTCAACAGAAATAAATAATAGAAATGAATTTTTCAGGGCTTGATCTTTGTTTGGCAATTCAGATAAATGTCTTCATTTACTTTTCTGCCCAAAACTAAGGTAGCCATTTCTATTTGGTATATATGAAAACAGAAACATAGGAAAGTTTCTGTTAGGAAATACCTTATGTAGAGATACAATTTCCATTGCCTTTTTTCTGGGTGTTTGATAAGTATGGAGGTTATCATCGCTGTCTATTTTTATGTAAGACCGTGTTTCTTCTTATGGCTGTACTTTTGAACATTAAAAAAAAGATCATTTAGCTGCTCCATCTCCGTGTAATTATAATAATGAAATGGTAAAAATTTAGAATAGAATTTGGACCTTTCAACCAAACCTATTACCCATATTCACTGGTGACTAGACTGTGACAATATTACCCATTATTTTGTACCATTACATTGGTATTAATATGCTTTTATGGAAGTTGCATCATGAAAGCCAATAATTACCATCATAGTGCTTTAAAATCTTTTCTTATAATAAATGGCATTATATATTGAATGAATACATGAATATCATTAATAATAAATATTAAATATCATTAAATAATAAATCATTAGATAATAAAAATATAATTAAATAATAAAAGCTAAGAACATTATTATTCATCTAGGATTGTTAAGGTGATTGTTCAAAACATGAAGTAAGAAGCATTTGGTTATATTTTTGCCTGCCAAGAAATATTGTCTACTGTATATAAATGTAATTTTTGGTACACTTTGAGACCAAAAAAAAAAAAATACTGCTTTATTCAACTTGTGAAAGTAATGTTAAATTTTATTTTGAGGAAATGTTAATATAGATACTCATTTATTATATATATTTAGTTTTTTAAAATCTCTTAAGAAGTCTAATAATATTGCCAGATGTTTTAAAGAAGATCTTAGAAAATTGTTAGGGTCAAAGGGCGTAATCCAGAGAGTTTGGAAAGATGCTTTCAAAGTTAGTAAATAGTCCTTTTTCTCTAACCAGAACCTTTTGTGGGTTCTGTTAGTAAACTTCACCTTGAACCAGAAGATACTGTGAGTTATTTCCCAGGTCTTACTGGAGGAAGAAGATTTTTGGTGATAAATTGCCCACGTTGTGACTACTTCAGAGTTTGTTTACTTTGAACTTATTCTTGCTGGCCTACTTTCAGATGAACACATAGCATCTACGTTAAATCATTAGTTTTCTTTCAGACAAATGACCATTGCAAGTTTAATAAAACAGATTTTATTCAAATAATATAAGATGAAGATTTAAGATATTCTTAAATATTGTTTCTCTTTCAGAATGGCCATCTTAACTCTAGAGGAATATCATATCTGGAGTGTGAAAAATGTTCTTGCCAATGAGTTTTTGAATCTACTTTTCCAGGTATGTTTAAGGTAAATGACAGAGACCGAGGGCAGTGGTACCAGTAGTTCTACATCTTTTCCATTATGTAGTAGTTAGACAACTAGACTACAAAACCATATATTGTCAAAAGAACTGCATTAACCTGTACACCACCTGCAGATGGTAAGTTAGATTGTGCGTGCTTCTCAGAGTCACAATGTGCATGATAGGAAAGTAGAGTATAGCTGATAATGTTTATCTTAATAACTCATGATAGAGCAGATTGTAGACAGATAGAAAAGAATTTAAAATGTAAAAGCCATTATAATTTGCTATTTTTCTTTACTTTTTTTTTTTTTTAAGACCCTTCCTAACAAGTAAGGCAGTGTGGACAGAGACATAGATCATAAGTCGGCAGCTGTAAATTTTTCACAAAGTATACAATCTTTCCAGTTAGGAGGTTATTTTAGATGCAAATCTGTTTCTTAATTTTCTTTTATTCTTTCTTTCTTTCTTTTTTTTCTTTTTTTTTAATTTAATTCTTTAGAAGGTCCAAAAAAGATTGAAGGAGAAAGGAAGAAAAAAAGCTGTCAGGGGTGAACATGAAATCATAAAACTTGCCAGATTTTAACTATTTTCCAGTTAAAGTAGTTCTCTTTCCTCCAATTTAAAGAAACAACTTATAGTTTCCCATTTTTCATAGTTCTTCATAAATATATGTTGATTTAATAGTATTTTACAGGGTGTGAGTAGGGACAGACTTGAAGTTCAAGATTTGTAAATACTGACAGGTATATATAGAATAGATAAACAAGTTTATGCTGTATAGCACAGGGAAATATATTCAAAATTTTGTAGTAGCTCATGGGGAAAAATATGAAAACAAATATACATATATTCGTAAAGTACTGAAAAATTGTGCTGTACACCAGAAATTGACACAACATTGTAAACGGACTATAACTCAGTAAAAAAATAAAAATAAGATAAAACTGTTAGAACACTATAAAAAAAGTAGTATTTTAGATTTTTCTTATTTTATTCTCCTTTTCTTATAAAAGCACCCCTATGAAGATCAATAAGGCTTGATATCTTTATATCTATCATGATTCTCCATTGTAAATACAGAGTAACCTGCCTGTGACACATCTATGTTAGAATAAATGAAAATTGAACTCTTCCTGACAGCTAATAATTAATGTATATTTAAAGCATATGAAATCTGATAAGTCTATGATACCCATTTAAATCAATCAGTTGCTCCACTGTCAGTTATCAGCCAGGATCTAAGTTGATGTCTTTATAAAATATAAATACATATAAAAATAATATAAACCTACTATAAACAGAAATGACTTGCTTAGTAATATGAAAATTGAGCAGCTATTTTTATCTCATTTAAAATGATGTCCTCAATTACTTTAAGTTATCATTAATTATATAAACATTTTGAGCACTTAAGTTTGTGTCTGAGTCACCTTGCAGCTCTTACATAGCAAAGCATTTTGAACTTTTATATTGCCTTTCCTATTTTCTCATGTTTATCAGGGACTTGCATAGGCACTATTTTTTCTAGGACTCTATAAACAGATGTATGCCTGAGATTTTCTTTTGTGTCTGTGTTTCTAGCATTATATTACTGACAGATTTTTTTGTTGGTTATCAATCTAATTTTTTTTCTTGGTATATATAGTCCTTTCAGCCCTTTCAAATATATATATATGTAGTCAGTTTACAATGTGTCAATTTCTGGTGTACAGCACAATGCTTCAGCCATACATGAACATACATAAATTAATTTTCATACTCTTTTTCACCATAAGTTACTACAAAACAGTATTGGATATAGTTCCTTGTGCTATACAGTATGAACTTGTTTATAAATTGGGAGTTTGAGATTTGCAGGTACTAAATATTAACATTACATTTTATGATGCTTACTTTATCCCATATTCAGACATGCTTTTAAAACTTAATTTTCACTTAATATATAAGTAATCAGACTTACTCTAAATTGTTTTATTTTCTGTCTGTTTCTAAAACAGAATTAGCTAGTAAATTCAGTGATAAAAGCTTGAATTATACTTTTATTTTATTTGCCAAGATCCCACACCTGGCTGACCATTTTGGGTATTTAAGTATAAAGTAAGTAAATGTCAGTAGAATTAGGAAACCATTCCTGTGGTATTATTTTCAGTCCTTTCAAATAAACTCAGTGCCCAATACTTTGCAGAGGAAGCATTCTAAACATGATCAGGATCTTCTATCTTGTACGTTTGTCAGAAAGCGTCAAATGTTAAACAGTTTGATAAACAGAATAGTGCACCACACTGACCCCTACCTATATCCATGCTCTAATCCTGAAATCTGTGAATATGTTATTTTACATGGCAAAGGGGATTTTGCAGATGTATCAGGTTAAGGACTCTGAGACAGGGAGATTAGCCTGGATTATCTACATGGGCCTAGTCTAACAACAGGAGTCCTTAAAAATTGAAAATCTTTCCCAGCTGTGGTCAGAAAGATATGACTTTGGAAGAAGGATTAGAAAGCTGTAAAGCTGTTAGCTTTGAAGATAGAGGAAGGGCCATGGGTAAAGAAATGTGGGTGAACTCTAGAAGCTGGAAAAGACAAGGAAATATATTCTTCCTTTGACCTACAGAAGGGCATACAGCCCTGCTGACATCTTGATTTTTAGCCAAATGATACCTGTTCCTGACTTGACCTACAGAACCATAAAATAATAAGTTTGTGTTGCTTTAAGCTGCAAAATTTGTGATAATTTGTTACAGCAGTGATAAAAATAAATATAGGGGAGGTAATCCAACTTTATGGATTGGAGGGCTCAGCATTTTAAAGATGTCAGTTCCCCTTCAACTGATTCAAAGATTTATATGTGCACATCAAAATCCCCAACAGTTAATTGTTGTTACTGTTTTTTTGTAGAACTTGACAAGCTGATTCTAAATACATAGAGAAGCGTGAAGGGCCAACAATAGCCAAGATGATATTAAAGAACAATGTTAAAGGACTTATAAAACAATATTAAGTCTATGTGATAACTACCTAAAGTTAGACATATAGACCAATGGAACAGCATTGAATTAAACCCTGTACCATACATGAACAGTAACTTTAGATAGATTATAAATCTAATATATTTGAAACATAAAGCAAAGCATCTGGGGGAGGGTAAAGCTTAGGTGGAATGTGTGCTTAGCATGCATAAGGTCTTGGGTTCAACTCCCAGTACCTCCATTAAAATAAATAACCTAATCCCCCACCAAAATAAAGCATCTAGAAAATAGTGTAGGAGATATTTTAATGACTTTGAAGTGGCAAAGAGTTCTTAAACCAGACAAAGCATGAAACATAAGAGTTTTAAGTTGGACTTCAGAAAAATTAAGAATTATTTTTATCAACAGATACCATTAAGAAAGTGAAAAGCTAAGCCACACGGTGGGAAAATATATTTGCTATACCTATATCCAACAAAAGACTTGTATCTAGGGCATATAAAGAACAAAAACCAGTGGAGAAAAAGGCAGAACCTCAATATTAAAATATGCAAAATAACTGAACAGGTGCTTCACACACACACACAAAAATCCACATAAGCTATGAAAAGGGGCTGACCTCTTTAGTAATAATGGAAATACGTACTAAAACCACACTTGGAACACCATTAGACATCCACTAGAATAGTTAGTTGTTAAGTGATATGAAGCATTGGTGAGGTCAACAAGCAATGGGGACTCTTACACATGGCCAGTGGGAATATAAATTCTTACAAATACTTTGGAAATAGGCTTTTTGAATGAAAGTTATATATGTGTGTGTGTGTGTGTGTATATATGTACACACACACATACACATACACACACACCCACACCCTATTACCAAGGGTAAGCCATATGTGTACCCTTCAGAAACTTCTACATCTGAGCACCAAAGGACATCCAGAAAATTCTCATGATCACTATTTGTTATACCCCCAAATAGAAAATGACCCAAACACTTGTCAACAATAAATACATAACCATAAGTGGTGGCACATGCATACAAGTTGTATACTTTAAAGCAATAAAAAATATACTAGTTTACAGAAAACACTAGTGGATGAATCTTACATAATGTTGAGTGGAAAGTACGGGACCAAAAATTTCAAAAGCAAAAAAACCAATCCATGGTGGCTGAATTTAGGATGGTGAGTCCATCAAAGGGGTGCCGTAGTAACTGGGAAGAAACCCAAAGTGGAACAGCAATGTCCTGTTTCTTGACTGGATGAAGGTTACATAGATGTGTTTACTTTGTGAAAAATCACTGAGCTGTATACTTAAGATGTGTTCACATTTAAGCATGTATACTATATTTGCATTTTTTAAAAAAAAGTTTGCTTGCAAAAAAAGATATCCAAACCCCAAGTATTTATCAGTAGGAGAATGGATAAAACAAATGATAGTATATTCAAACAATGGAATACTACTCAACAATAAAAAAGAACCAACTACTGATACAAGGATGAACCTCAAAAGACTAATTTATACATTTCATTGTCAGGTAAATTTTAACTCAGAAGGTAAACAAAACTGTAAACAGGCATGTGCCCTGGGGGGAGGGGTGCTGTAGCCTTTGTCTCCTCAGACCTGTGCCATTACTGGCACATCTCGCAAGAAGAGAGGCAGGGCTCAGCCACAGCTACCATCTCCTCCTGTGCATAGTGCCTGGGTGGGGGCGGGGCTGAGGCCTGAATCTGCACGTGGGGGCTCCACAACCTCCTAGGCAGGACTGAGACTTGTTTATAGCCCGAGGCAGAGAGGATCTTTCTACCCTGACACCTCAGAGAACTTGTGCTGCCAAGAGAAACAAGGAGCTCAGATTTGGCACAGAGCATAGGTGGGGCTGTTCCGCAGTCTTCCCCGAGCCCACCTACAGACCGCCTATCCGAGGCAGAGCAGGCAGCTGCACAGAGCAGCAGAGTGACCAGCACGAGGAGAGAGCAGGTGGGCAGCCACCCACCTTCTTAGCAGGAACACAGCACCTGACCACGGTGCTGGGACGGGGTGTGATCTGCCCACCTGCCTCCCCCTGATCACAGCATCTGACTGTGGCATCAGGAGGGGGAGTGACCTGCCCGCCCACCGGGTAAGAGCTCAGCTCCTGACCTAGTGTTAGGAGGGGACACAATCTGCTAGCTAACAGCCACTGAGAGCAGCACAGATGAGGGCGCCAACAGAAGGCCTATGAAACAGCAAGCTGAGTTCGCGAAGCAGGGTGAAGATACAAAGACCTCTTGATCAAATCATTAAGGGCACACCATCTCCAGGTTAAGTAGGTAACTGATACTCCTTAAGCCACGGTGCCAGAGAGATAGGAGCACTGTGAAGAAGCAGAGAAACCACTCCCAATTAAAAGATCAAGAGAAATCCCCTGAAAGCATGATCAAAGAAAAAGACATTGATGGCCTACTAGATCAAGGTTTCAAAAAAAGAGTGATCAAAGAACTGAAGGAACTAAAAAAAATAGTGTTTAGGGATATAAAATATGTCAAAAATGAAATAGAAACTATAAAGAAGAACCAAGTAGAATTAGTAAACTCATTGTCTGAGATGAGAGCTGACCTAAAGGCTGTGCAAAGCAGACTAGAAAATACAGAAGAACAAATATGTGATCTAGAAGACAGGACAACAGGAAGCACCCAATCAGAACAGCTGAGAGAAAAACAAATAAAAAACAATGAAAACAATATATGGGACCTATGGTGTAATATAAAGTGTGCCAATCTATGCATAATAGGAGTTCCAGAAGGGGAAAAAGAACAAAGGGGATTGAAAAGGTATGGGAAGGACTCATGACTGAAAACTTCCCAGACCTAAAGAAGGAATCATATCCAAGCACAGGAGGCTCAGAGGGTCCCAAACAGGAAGAACCCAAACATACCCACACCAAGGCATATCCTAATCAAGATAGCCAGAGTCAAGGATAAAGAAATGATCCTAAAGGAAGTGAGAGAAAAACAAAGAGTGAGTTACAAGGGAACCCCCATAAGGTTTTCAGCTGATTTCTCTACACTATTTACAACAGCTAAGACATGGAAACAGCCTAAAATGTCCATCAACAGATGACTGGATAAAGATGTGGGGTATTTATATGATGGGATAATATTAGCCACAAAAACTGACAACATAACGCCATTTGCAGAGACATGGATGCTCCTGGAGAATATTATTCTAGGTGGAGCAGAACATAAGAAAGAGGAATACCATATGAGATCACTCATGTGTGGAATCTTAAATATATGCAAGATCTTGTGGTAACTCACAGCAAAAAAAAAAAGTGACAATGAATGTATGTACGTTCATGTATAACTGAAAAATTGTGCTCTACACTGGAATTTGTCATAACATTGTAAAATGACTATTACTCAATAAAAAATGTTTAAAAATAAGTAAAATAAAATATAACCTTTAAAATACTGTATAATGAGAGGTGTGATGTTCTAGTATCTGTTCTAAGAAGTACGTTAGACACACATAAGAATAACCAATGGTCAGAAAGATCACATGTTACCAGCTACCACCCCATGCAAATTAATGGCATTTAGGAGATATTCATATATGTGTGTACATATGTAAAATATGTGTTAGTATATATGTAAATCAAATAAAATATTATAATCTAATGTAAAATCATATAAGCAAAAGCACTGTGCTGACATAAGTATCTTGGTGTAAATAGATTACAATTTTTTATTGAGTTGTCATAATGGGAATATTGTGAACCAAGTGGAAGTTGTAAAAAAAAAGTCATCCAAAAAAAAAAAAAAATCCTGACTACATGAAAAGATGCACAGTTACTATAAGGCCTCTCCCCTTATTTACTATCAGTGTCAGAAAGTCTCTTGGAATAAGTTAGGAGAATTAAAAACTCTTAACAAGACACAAAAATGCACTCTCTGTTAAAGAAAATAAACCAAAAGAAAAAAAACAAATGAATGGACAATTAAGATCCTACAGATAAAAATACCAATTTTTATGGGAAATATAGCCTTAAAATAAAAAATGAGATTATATTCTAATTTCACCTTTTGAATAAAGATATACAAAATTTAGCTGAATACCTTCGTATTTTGCACTTACGAAGAAAAAATGTATTTGCAAATTATCCTGCCTTTTGAGTATTCTAAAGTTTTAGGTTTGAATATATTTCATCTTAAATGGTCTTAAGCACTATGCAGTGGTTGGTGTTTTAAAAATACCACTGTGTGTGGAACTTCTAAAAGTGATTCAAAAAATTTATATTTTTGTAATAATTTAGTAATGGCCTGGATATTATTTTTAACAAGACTACTCACCATGGAATGGTGCAAGATTTTTTCGATGAGTTTATATTCACACATGTTGAAGATGGTCACTATATTATGAGAAAATGTCAACCATGGCAGTATTTTGACTTGAAAACGAGATAAGCTGAGAAGCATATTTTAAGTATAAAATAAATGATTGCATGCCTTTAAAGACAAGAAAGTAAAAGCACGATAAACTCTGACTTTGACACATTTAAATATAAAAATTAACATAATGTGATTTACACACTTCTCTTTAACTCTTTCAGTACTTTCTCAGCCCCTTTCCCATTACACCTGCGTCCCCGCTCCTGACCCGCGGTGTACACACCCCCGATCACACGGGGGAGCGGGGACCCGGGCAGTGAGGACCAGGGACGCGGACACTCACCCGGTCCCTGCGGGCGAGGAGAATAGTCGAAGCGGGCCCGGCAGCGCACCCGTCCCCTCCTGCCCAGCCGGCCGGGGCCCCAGCTCGGTCAGGTCCACACACACCCCGGCAGGAAGCGGGCGCAGGCAGTGGGAAACCGGCGTAACTTCAGACAGCGGGCGGGGAGCGTCCTCCTCCCGCGGACACGCAGGCAGCCCTGTCCTGGAGCCTCCATGGCGCCGCCCGCTCAGTCCTGAGGAAAACAAGCTCCGCCCCCAGGGAAGATGCTGGCTGCTGACGCGGGCTGCGCATGCGCACCGCCACTTAAGACACGCTGGCTTCGCGCGCCCCCTTCAGGTCCTCGAGGGCGGTGCAGTATACTCAGAACTCACTGTAGAACACATGACCCCTCCCAGCCAGGATGCTAAATCACTGGAAATCTCAGTGCCCTGGCCTCTTTGTTGATGGCACTGGCGATGCGCTCATCCAGCCATGCCTGCTCTCTTGCCTGGCACATGCCTCAGTCATTGGAATCCCGCCTGAATCAGATTCTGTTCTGGAGGAAGGACAGGTGCAGAAGAATCTCAAAATTCTAGACTTAGAAGATGATCAGGAACCCAAACTCAACTCTGTCAATTCCCTGGGGTCCCCTGAGGAGTGTGGTTTTCTCAGAACCATCTGCCCTGTGTCAGGAGCAGACCAAGCCTCAGGTAGCTTAGAGAGGCTATCATGCAGCACATGCTTTGGACGGTTCTCAGTTCTGACCTGCATGATCTTGAGACCCTTTTGTAACTCCTAACACTGTTTTCTCATACGTACAGTGACGGTTATTGACGACTGAGTTAATCCTCTTACAATGCTGAGGTGCTATTGTTCCTTGGAAAACAATATTTTGAAGGGATCAACTGTTTATCACTTCCCCCTAATTAAGTATGTTTTTAAAATTAGAAATGTTTCAGGGGGCACTCAGGTCCTCCTCTTGCACCAGTTCCTGGTGTTGGCAGTTTCTGCTCTGAGCTCCAGATCCTGATCCAGCCGGTGGTCTATGGTGATGCCAGTGTGTGCATGCTCTTCCTTGTGCACCGGTGTGGAAAGGAGACAGCCCTTCCCCTACATGAGGCTGCAACATTCTGACACTCAAAGCAGGCACAATGAAGAATCAGCTAGAGCCCCCGGTACCAGCTGTCCCAAGTAGAAACATCACCTACACCACAGTGTTCCTGTGCTCCTATCAGGCCTTCACTACTCCCAGCAGGCCATGCATGAGCAGTGTGACAGGTGACTGCCTGTCCCAGCACAGCATGGTGGTGATGATCCCACCTTATCTGTTTGTCTTTGGAGTGTCCCCACACCTCTCTGAGCTTCACTTTGCTCTTCTCACAGGCAGGGTTGTACAGGCATGAACCTCACAGTGTTATGATAGGTAGTCATGGTAGCTGCTCACCCAGTGGCAAGCTCTGCCGAGAAGGCTCCTGGGAGTGCTGTGTGTCTTCACACTTGTCCTTCACTCTCCCCAATGAAAACACTCTTTGCCTTATCCTTCCCTGGCCTGTGGCCTTTCTGTGTTTGCAAAAGAACATGGAAACAATCTGTTTGCAAAGAGGTTTTGAGGTTCTGTCCATCTGGTCCAGGAAATGCTGACTCTGCTAGATGTGCTGTTGGGTGGGCTCTCATGGGAGAGGCTTGAGCAGGACTTCCCTTGGCAATAAGCTGCCCCACCCAGGCCTTTCCATGATCCAGACTCCTGGGACCAGGGTGCAAATCCCCAGCTCCCCACTTGTCAACAATGTGACCTGGGCAACTTTCTCAAACCCAAGCTTTGTCCACCCAAATTCATCAGAGATGGGGGATAACAGGATGTCCTGCACAGAATGTCTGTGCAGATTAAGTGAGGTAGAACAGACAGAACAGTGGTGGGGCCTGGCCCATTGGTTGGCAGAAGGGAGCTCACCATGTGCAGCAATTTCCGCCGGTCACCCAGCAATCTGCCCAGAGGCTTAGCCACTCCATCACTATCATGTGTCTGAAGTCCACTTAACCACATGGGAGAGAAACAAACACATATTCTGAGTGTAGCTGCCACAGGGAAAAGTGTACCTGAGCGGGGAGTAATACCAGAGGGTGATCAGGATGGTGGAAGATGCCCCCTGAGGTTGAGCAGAGTGGAGCTGCCCTCCAGAGCCTGGGGTTAGTGAGGATGTGCTTGTAGAAATGCCTCTCTCCTTTAACCATCAATGCTAGGTCCTGCCGGTACTGAGTCCCACAATCGGTGTGCTGCTAGTGCCCTCAGCACAGAGAAAAACCCAGGGGTTCCCACAAGGCTTCTGCCATGTCCTCTGCTTCCTGAACTCCCATTCTGGTGACCCCACCTGGGATGCAGAGATGAGGTGAGGCAGGGGCTTGCGCTGTCAACACCACTGCTCTACCCTGGGAATCTGACACACAGTAGGTGCTCGGTAAGTCATTGTTGAATGAACAGCAATACTGGGCCAAGTTTCTGTGGGTGTCTGTGCCCCCAGATCAGGGACCCCTCAGGGCCCACCTCACAAGTGACATGAAAATAATAATGCCACCAGGAGCAATAACAGTTCCTCAGAATAAGTGGGCTTTTCCAAGCACTCTCCACCTGTTGCAAAGGCCTCCCAGCAGGGAAGTGGACTGTCAGGGGCAACACTGCACTCTCCACTGTAACAAGGAGAAAGCCAAGGGCCACAGAGAGGAGTGCCTTTCCAGTGTCACTGCTCACTTTCCCACCTTTTGGGATACTGGGAGGCTTTTCTACTACATTCTGGCTCTGAAGCACCAATACTGTTTGGACATGCCTCCCTCCCTGGAGCAGGGAACCACTAAGTGACCTGTCACTTGTCACCAAGCAGACAGGCTCATTTCAGCTCATTGTGCCACCTGCAGGTTGTACTAGTAGCAGGATCCTCTGGGAGACATCACACTCTCCCAACCTGAAAACAGGTGAACAGCTCACAGGTTTCCTGGAGAGGATGGTCACATGGCCTTGATCTGGCCAATCAGCATTTTCCATCCTCCCTGGCCACTGTGATTGGCTCAGGGCTGGGCACCAGCCCAATCAGGCTCCACGGAGGTCAGGCCTAGTTACTGGAATCCTGGGAGCAGAGAAGTTCTATTTCAGTTGGGAGTTGAGGGGTGATGATGTCAGCCTGTGGCAGTTGGTGACTATCTTGCTCTCATAAAGGCAGAGCCATGTGAAGATGACACCAGTGGCAGAGCCCAGAGGTGGGGAAGGATGACTTCTGCTGATGTCACTGAGCACCAGGTACAGCCCTGCCTGAAGCTATCTCCCTGTGGATGTCTCAGTTAGGTAAGTCATTCTCTCCTGCCCTGTTTGCTTCTTTAAGCCACTTTGGTTTTCTGTCACTGGTTTTAAGAAAAAGTTTGTCTATTCCTTCAAGCTGGCTAAATGGAGACCCTGGAACTGCAACAGTGTGGTGACAGGCAACAATGTGGCTAATAGACTCCAGAGGCCTCTGTTCAAAGAGGGAATTGTAAATGACAAGGGAGAGTACACATGGCCTCAGTGAACAGATTTGCTAGTGGTAGCTCGCAGTTCCTGGATATTAGAGTGCATGCACTCAGCCAAGTCTCAGCTCTGCTCTCACACCTGCTAACTCATACATCTCCTCTCCCACCTGCCCGGCCTAGGGGGGCTGGACACCCCCGGGCACCTGAAACAGCCCAGGGCTTTGTGTTGTAATTTACACAGGCTGCCCCCACTTCTGAGGGTGAGGTTGACTGGGTTCCAGTTTACAGAGAAAACAGACTAGACGGTCTCACTGGTGAGCTGTGGGGGTGGGACCCCAATCTACCATCTGACCTATGACTTCAGAGTGGACAGCCTCCCCACCCTCAGCCAGGATGCTTGCAAAGCCTAGGGGCTCAGGAGTCCTGCTCCCTCCAGCACCCCTCCTGGAGGTGAGAGTGGGGGGTGGCTCTTCCCTATACAACATTCACCACTGCAGGGGCACACGTGTGACCTCACAGTCTGTCATCCCTTCCTTATGACCTGGACCTCCTTGGCAGGGCATGAGAGGTGCCTTTATGTGTGAGAACTGCAGTTCATGGGTGCATACGTGGGCAGGTGCACCATGACTGAGAGGACAGCACCCCAATTTAAGCCCCCTCCATGCTCAGATGATTACATCCTGGAATTGAGGGGTTCCCAGGGGTCAGGTGGCCAATTCTGGCCTTAGGGGCAAATTCTTATCACCCAGGGGGCTAATTTTTAAATTAAATTACACATTTACAATTCAATAGTCAAGCCCCTTTCTCAGCAGCCTTGTAGCCTCTCAGCTTTTACCCCTCGCTGTGACCATGTTCTTAGCTTCAAATTGAGTGCCATTGTGGACATGAACATGTCCCTGTCATGTGTCACCTTCAGATTAAGGGGCCACCCAAAACTCCCCTCCCTTCCCCTTGTTGATACCTCCACACAGGGAGTAGGGCCCTTTCGATGCAATTGTGCAAATGTGTGAGCTAAGGGTTTAGAATGACCAGGCTAGGAGGGGTCTGCCCCACATGGCAGGGCAGGTGGGCTGGCAGGGGGTGATTGTTCACTTGTAAAACTCAGCTGGTGTCAGGCAGCGACAACAGACTGGCAGCCAAGGGCTCAGCTGGTGCAGAGTAAGCGGATTAAATGTGTTCACCCAGACGCCTCGGGGATGGCAGCCCCGGAGTAAGACTACAAGTGGGGAAGGTGGAGGGTCCCCAGTGCCTGGACCTCCACCTTCTAAAAATCAGGACTGAGATGTGGATTTGAAATCAGAACACTGGAGTTCAAAGCTTCCCCCACCACTCGGTCAATAATTCAAAGCAAATAAGCCTCAGTTTTCTCATGTGTAAAATCGGAACATTGAAGCCTCTCCCTCTGAGGGTGTGGAGGGAAGTAAATGCGGTGACAGCAGAGCACAGGAGCTGTCTGGGCTGAGCCTGCACACAGCCAGGCCGTTGTTGCTGCCATGACCACCGTCTTCCAGGGCAGGGTCTGCACACTCTCCCTGTGAAGGTCCAGACAGTAAACATTCTAGGCTTTGAGGGACCTACAGTCCCTGTCACAACTACCACTCTCTGCTGTTGGAGGGCAAAGGCAGCTCCTGCAGTAAGTAATCCAGGCTCGCACCCCCGCTTCCTGGGATAAATATTCCTGAGATACAATTGTCACATAACTTTGTTGGCTTTAGGTGTGCAGCATAATGACTTGTTACATGTGCATATTGTGAAATGATCACTGCATTAAGTTTACTTGACGTCTGTCATCACCCATAGTCACACACTATTTTCCTTGTGATCAGAAATTTTAAGAGGTTCTCTCTTAACAACTATCAAATGCACAGCGCAGTGTTGTTAACTACAGTCACCTTGCAGTACATTATGTCCCCAGGACTTGTTTATCTTCTAACTGGAAATTTGTACATTTTGATTATCTTCCCGAATTTCAATCACCCCCTGACTCACCTCTGGCAACCACCAACCTGATCTCTGTTTCTATGGGTTTCGGTTTATTTTGTAGATTCCACATATAAATGAGATCATAGGTATTTGTCTTTCTCTGTCTTATTTATTTCACTTAGCATAATACCCTGAAGGTCCATCCAAGTTGTCACAAATGGCAGGATTTCATTTTTTTAATGTCTGAATAAGATTCCATTATATATACATATATATGCATCACGTTTTCTGTATCCATTCATCTGTTGATGGACACAGGTTGTTTACATATCTTGGTTATTGTAAATAATGATACAGTGAACGTGAGGGTGCAGTTGTCTCATTGACATAGTGATTTCATTTCCTTTGGATATATTCCCAGCAGTGGACTTGCTGGATCATACGGAAGTTCTAATTTTAAATTTTGGGGGAGTCTTCTTACTCTTTTCCAGAGTGATGGCACCAATTTACATTCCCACCAACATTGCAGAAGTTTCCCTTTTCTTCACACCACCACCATCACTTGTTATCTCTTGTATTTTGATGACACCCACCCTGACAGGTGTGAGGGGATATCTCATTGTGGTTTTGATTTGCATTTCCCTGATGGTGAGTGATGTTGAGCACCTTTTCATGTACCTGTTAGACATCTGTGTGCCTTCTTTGGAAAAATGTCTATTCAGTTCCTCTGCCCACTTTTTAAATCAGATTGCTTGTTTTTTTGCTGTTGAATTGTAAGAGTTATTTATATGTTTTGGGTGTTAACCCCTTATCAGATACATAGTATGAAAGTACTTTCTCCCCTTCTGTCTGTTACCCTAACCTCTGCTTTCTGGATGACAGGGGTCCAGGCACTTGGGAATCTCTGCTTCTCACATGTTTCCAATGGTGGGTGGGTGATGGCTGTGTTCTGATAAAACTGTGCACAACCGTGGGTCACTACCCCTTCTTTTAGAAGGTGGGCTCTGAAGAGTGCAGTGTGGGCAGGGATGTTTCCCTGAAGTCATCATTTGGATGGTCATGTGCCCTGGAACTCACATCTTCTAGCCCGGATGTGATGGGGGAATTTGCAAAGGGAGGACCTTGCAGCTAAGAGACTGACCAGGTGTTTTTGTGTCTTGTTGGAAGCACCTGGAAAAAAAGTTGTGTGGAACAGGGACTCCTCCAGGTCACAAGGCTCAGTTCAGGCTTCTGGGATGCAGAGGCCTGCTCTGAGCCACTCACTGAGGAGGGAAGGGCCTCAGGCAGGAGGGAGGGGTTGCTAGATTTCACTTGCCCTGTTTGTCAAGTATCAGCTCTGGTGATGTGTGGCACATGGGCTTAGCTTTGGGCATGTAAGAGGAGAGGTTCCTGGGGAAGGGCTGGCTTTTTCCTCTGATTGAGGTCCTACTGTGTGCCAAGCACAGCAGTCCTCTGAGTCAGAGCTGGAAAGCCAGGCACAGAGAGGTCAGGGAGTTTCCATGTCACACAACATTAGGGGCATCATTAGGGTCTGATGCAGACCTGACGCCCAGCCTACATTCTCTCTCCTTTCCCAGGACCATCATGATCCCACATGTCAGCATCACCCAGAGAGGCCCAGGTATGGGCACTGGGACCTTTCCTGCCTAACATGCCAGGAGCCTTAAGAGGGAGGACAAGACACTTCCTGAGTCCATGATGCCCAGAGGCTGCTCTCAGCGAGAGGCCCAGCACACACTCTTGGATGAATCCTAGCTCTGTCCTGAGTCACTCTGTCCTCCCTGCCTCAGTCCTTCTGCCCACATGGGGCTGGAAACAGCAGCCACTTCACAAAGGTCTAAGGAATCTCCAGGATCCTGGAAGCAGCGCCCTCACACAGGGAGCATGGTGGGGTCAGCCTCCATTGTCTCCTTAACTTTTCCTCACCTCTTTGCTGGATGAGGAGTCCTAGCGGGGCCCTAGCTTGTCCCAATTCTCACCCCAGATCAGGGTCCAGCAGGGGGTGGTGTCCAGGCTGGACTCTGTCCTCTGCCCCTTCTGGGCACCCTCATTCCCTACACCTTGGCTGCCTGGACACTGTCTTCCAGGGGCCACTCTGCCTCCCACACCTACCTAGCATCCGCCCACCCTGGGTTACTCCATCGCCCTCTGGCCCGTGGACACACACCTACTCCGTGTTGAGTGGAAATGAGGTGACAGCCATGCTGGGCCTCCTGGACAGTCTGGGGGAGCCCGATATCCCCATCCTGCCCACCGCCCCAAGAGCCCAAGTTGGGGAGAGGGTGTGCCTCCATTCATACTCTGATTTGCTCAGATTCTTAGCACCTACTTTGCTGGGTGGATATGGGGGCAGAGGGATGATGTAAAAGCAGGAGACCTGGACAGCAGAGCATGAGAAGGGGGCTAGCCCAGGCTGGTCTCATAACCCCCTTAGCCTTGGCTTTCTCATCTTTAAAGTGGGACAGACTATTGTGAGGTGAGCAGGATCCTGACCCATAGCCAGGCACTGTCCTACACGCATAAGAGATCACTGACTCCTCATGAAAATCTGTGGGGCAGGGACAGGCGTAATCAACCATTTCTGCAGAAGAAGTAACTGAGGCACAGAGAGAACAGGGGAGGTGACCACCCCAGATTACAGAGCCCAGGCCATCTGGTTCCAGTGTCCAGGCTCATGGTCAGTGCCCACTCTGGGTTTCCTTCCTCCCTTCACCCTCCACTAGGACCCATGGCTGCAGCCTCATCTCAGTGTGATTGTTCATGGGGAGCAGGATGGGGGCTCTGAGGGCCCGTTTCTCTGAGCACTGCTTTCCCAGAAGGCTCAAGGGGTTGACTGTATTCACTATTGGACACCCAGGCCTGGGCCCAGGCCAGCCACACTGCAAGGCCTGAATCAATGATTGTTGAGTGAATACCTGGACCTCTGCATATACCTGCATGTTGCTCCCATTTCCTCATCTCCACAGCTGGCTACCCGGCCAACACCTTATGTCATCAGGCCTCTGCCAGGACAGTCAAGGGGACCAGAGCTGCTCATCTGGGGACAGGGAGCCTCAGGGGCCCTGTGTCTGTCCCAAGCATCTCCTGGGCCAATTCACAGGGAAGCCCAGCCAGCTTCCAGGAACAGCAATCAGGTCCCAATCCCAGGGGTGTATAGTAGGTCTTGAGGGGTGTTTCCTGAGACTGACTTTGTGTATGAAGGGGTCCTGGGGGTCAGGCTGCTTTCAACCTCCATTCCAGGCCCATACCCCTGCTGGCAGCATGGAGCTAGTCATAAAGTACACAGGCTGTGGGTTCAAGACTATAGCAGGGCTCTGCTCCCTCTCTGTGGCTCAGTGTCCTCATTTGTAACAGAGAACTAGTAACAGGGCAATGGGAGGGCTCACTGAGACCCTCCTCTGTGGCTTTGGTTGGACACTGCCCTCTCTCTGCTCAGTGCCCTTCTCTGTAATAGAGAACTAGTAACATTTTTCTTAGCCCCTTTTGGCCCCATTTTTCTGAGTCTCTTTCCACATTGAGCCCAGGGCTTTCACAGAGATCACAGACTTGGGAAGTAATCAGAGTGTGGTCTCAGCCCTAGTGGTCCCAACTGAGGCCAGAGGAACTTCAGGAGGGGTGGGAATCCAGAAGTGCTTCATGGAGGAGGTGAGATCTGAGCTGTGTCCCCAAGGATGAGCTGTCATCCAGCTGAGGCCTGGCACTGAGCAGGACCCATGTACATGGTGAATGAGGGTGTGAATGAATGAATGGGCACCCCTCTAACAGAGAGTGAGGGGGGAAGTCCCCCAGGCCAAAGCAGGAAACACAGGGCACCCTGGGGGAACAGAGGGCGGGGCTGCAGTGTGATGCCTGCCTCACCCTTTATGGGTGTCTTGCCCCCACTTTAGCCTGTGTTCTGGTGGATTGGGAGCCCTTGCCTCTCCTCTGCTCCAGGATCCTGCTCTTCATTCCCAGCAACACCCACCTGTGTCACCTCAGTGTCCCCAAGTGGACCTGGACCTGTCTTGTGGGAGATTGTGAAGAGGGATTTGGTGTGCAGCCCGACTGAAGTGGGAGGGAGAGGATAATAGGGACCTCCAGAGGGGATCATGGGCTGGGGGAAATCAGAGGGGTGGGGAAGGCAGAGACTCAGGGCTGAAGGATCCTGCTAGTGGTGGCTCCTTCTCAAGGGGCTTCACAGGGAGGAAGCATTCATGGGGTAAAGGCAGAGCTCAGTTTGGGGCTCGCTGACATGGAACATCTCATCACAGAGACGTCCAGAGGAGCTGGATATAGGGAACAAAGGTGCCACTGATGTCAGTGTCAGAGACTGAGACCCAGATGAAGTGGGGCGGTGGTGCAGGGTAAGGGGCTTGAGGATGTCAAGATGTTAATTCATTGGGGTCCTCAGGGTGGGGACATTCATGTTCATTTCACATGGTGCCTGACAGAGCTAGACTTAGGGAGCTCACTGAGTAGACACGTGCTGCCAACCTAGAGTCTCCTGTTTCCACATAAAGTCACTGGTGTGAAACCAGCTGGCACTCTTTAGAGTCATACACCCTCACACCTGGGCTCTCTGTGTGCCTAGAGCCCAGTGACACCTTACCTCCCACTCCCCACTGCAGGACCCTTTGCACACCTGCATTTCCACAAGCTATAAAACATCTTCTCTTGCTGTGTGTTTACCCTATGAAAACTCATTGCCCTAGGAAGAGAGGCCTCACATCCTGCCCTTATTAAAGTGGTAAAGACTGTTGTTCAGAGAAGCCCCTGTCAGATCTCACAACCAACCAGGTACCTGTGCAAGAATTGATCATGCAGCCCCCTCCTCCTTGTGTGCACAGCACCCTCCCAATAACAGACCCCACAAACTCAACCTTGGCCCTCGTGTAGGCACCTCTTGCCTGTGTGGCCTGATGTTGCCTATAGCAGTGTCCCTATTAAACTTTCCTAAACCCTTCTCAGATGCTGGTAATTCTTTACCAACCCAAGTAACTAGCCCGCCATTGTGCCCACAACACCTGAAACAGAATTGGCTAAATTATGCAGATTGATGATGCAGGTTAATTTGCTGTAAATGTGAAATCAATTGTTTACAAATAAAAGCAACATACATACTCACGGCAGGACTAAGAACTCACACAGATAACTAAGACCCTCCAAGCGCATCCCACTGTGGCCTCAGGGCCTTTGCGCTGGCTGCTCTTTCAGCCAGGATCTCTCTCTGCCTGCTTCTTAAACACCTCCAGGAATCTGCTCAATTTTCCTCCCTGACCTTATTTTTCTCCATGGAACATATCACCTCCGGACACTGTGCATATTTTACTTAATTTTCTCTGTGTCCCCCACCAGGCTGTCTGCTGCATGAGAATGGAGACCTGCCTGCTTCACTACCTGCTGTGCCCGGTATCTGGAACCCGCCCAACACACAGTAGGACGTCAGCGAATGTGTGAAGGGTGTGTGATCACTGTAGGCCACAGACAAAAGTCTTCCCAGCAGTGATGGTAAGAGTCATTCATTCTCTACTTACTGAGCCCTACTGTGCACTGGATACTGACCTGGGTGGGAGGCATGCAGTGGATGAGACACAGTGAGCACACACAGCATGTTAGGAGGGACACGTGCTCTGGAGAGCACACAGGGCTGGGGGAAGTCAGGAGTGCAGGAGTGGAGGAGAAGAGGGCGAGGTGGAGACAGTGGTGGCAGAAGAGACAGAGAGGTGGGGCCCAGGTCTTGCAGGGCTTGATGGCTCCTGTGAGGGCTTTTCCTCAGGGCAGCGGAACCATGGCTGGGCGTGGAGCAGGGGCCCGTGTCCTGAATGCTATGCAGGAAATGGAGAAGGTGTCTGCTGGGGAGATGTGCGTGGAGGAGGCTGTCCCTGTAGACTGTGCAGGCAGGGAAGGCTCCTCTGAGGGGCTGACATCTGAGCTGAGCCCTTGTATGGACCGTGTTTCCACCTTCTGTAGACTGGATGCTTTCGTCTGCCCTGCAGGCCTATGCAGGACACACCCTGTTCTCAGTCACCTGGACTTGGCCTCCTGCCTCCCTTGTGGGCCCTCCCACCCCAGAAGGAGTCCTTCTAGATCTAACGCACTACCTCCTCCACTGGACTTGGACTCACACTGAGCCACTGTCCACCTGCCCAACTCACTCAGAGTCAAGTCCAGACACTTGGGGGAGCCCCTACACCCTAGAGCCCATGAACTTACTCAAATGGCCAGTCCTCAGCCTGCTCACATGCCTCACCCTCCCCTCCTGCAGAAACCCTGTGACAGATCCTGTCCACAGCACCCTGCTTCTCCGATCCTGACCCCAGGCTTTCCCATGGTGTGTGACCCCGCATGGGGTGCAGTCCCGTCCTCCAGTCTGGTGAGTAGAAACTACCTTTTCTTTTTTCTTTTGTTAATATATTTATTTTTTAATTTTTATTTTATTGAGTTATAGTCAGTTTGCATTGTTGTGTCAATTTCCAGCATAGAGCATAATTTTGTCAATTGTGTTTACTCTTTCAAGAAACCATCTCTTGGCTTGATTTTTTCAAATGTTTCTAATATCTCTATTTTATTTATTTCCTCCCTGATCTTTATTATTTCCTTCCTTCTGCTTCCTTTTGTTATTTTTTGCTCTTCTTTTTCTAATTCTTTTAGGTGGTAAGTTTGATTGTTTATTGCAGTTTTTCCTCTTTTTTGAGGTAGACCTGATACTCTCGCTATAAACTTCCCTCTAAGCACTGCCTTTTCTGGATCCCATAGGTTCTGTGTGGTTGTGTTTTCATCATCATTTGTCTCACTGTGTTTTTTTATTTCTTCTTTGATTTCATCATCCACCCATTTTTTTTTAAAGCAGTATGTTGTTTAATCTCCATGCTGTCATTTATTTCTCCTTTATTTTTCTGTAGTTAATTTCTACTTTTATGGTATTGTGTTCAGAAAAAGTTGCTTCAAATATTTTCTATCTTCTTCAAATTGTTAATGCTTCTTTTGTGCCAAAGTATATGATCTATCCTAGAAAATGTGGTACGTGCGCTTGGGAAGAATGTATATTCTATTTTAGGGAAATATAATGTTCTGAAAATATTAACTAAGACAAATTGTTCTATTTTATCATTTAATTTCTATGTTGTCTTATTAAATTTATGTATGGAAGATCTGTCCAGTGATGTTAATGGATAGTTAAAGTCTTCTACCATGACTGTATTCCGATCAAATTTTCCCTTTTTATCTGTTATGTATTTAGGTGCTCCTATGTTGGGTTCATATATGTTAATGAGTGTAATATCTTCATCTATGACTCCTTTAATCATTATAAAATGTCCTTCTTAATCTTTCTTTATAATTTTTGTTTTAAAGTCTATTTTATTTGAAATCACTGTTGATATTCCTGCTTTCTTGTCATTTCCATTTTTGTGGAATATCTTTTTCAATCCTCTCACTTTCAATCTATGTGTGTCCTTCTCCCTAACGTGGGTCTCTTGTATACAGTGTATTGTAGATACTTGCTTTATTATCCACTCTGCACTCTATATCCTTTGATTAAAGCATTTAGTCCATTGACATTTATAATAATTATTGATAGATATGTGTTTATTATATTTTGAACTTTGTTTTGCAGTTGATTTTGTATTTCCTCTTTGTTCCTTTCATTTTCTTTTTGTGGTTTGATAATTTTCCTTTTTATTATCTTGGTGTCTTCTTAGTTTTGTGACTCTATTGTAACTTTTTGGCTTGTGGTTACCCTACTTTGTACATATATTAACCCATTACTATATCTGTTTATTTTAAACAGATAGTAATATAATCTCAAACTCATCCTACCAAGAACAAGAGAGAGAGAGAGAGAGAGAGAGAGAGAGAGAGAGAGAGAGAGAGAGAGAAACCTGTACATTTTCTTGTTCGCCTCCCCCACCCTTAATGATTTAGATGTCCTCTTTTATGATTTCATGTTTATTCTATTGTAATTCATTTTAGCAATCACCTTTCCAATCATGGTTTTCTCCTTTTTGTAGCATCCTGCTTCTTTTCTGTTTAGAGTAGGTCTTTCAATATTTCCTTTAGCATAGGTTTAGTGTTGCTAAATTCTTTTAGTTTTTGCTTGTCTGTGAAGTTCTTTATCTCTCCTTCTATTCTAAAGGATAGCTTTGCTGGATAAAGTATCGTAGGCTGCATCATTTTTTCATTCAGGACTTTGAATATTCCTTGCCCCTCCCTTCTGGCCTGTACTGTTTGTGTAGAGAAATCAGCTGAAAATCTTATGGGGGTTCCCTTGTATCTCATTCTTTGTTTTTCTCTTTCTGCCTTTAGAATCATTTCCTATTCTCAACCCTGGTCATCCTAATTGTAATATGTCTTGGTGTGGGTCTGTTTGGGACCTCCTTGTTTGGGACGCTCTGTGCTTCCTGTACTTGGATATCTGATTCCTTCTTTAGGTTTGGGAAGTTTTCAGTCATGATTTCTTCAAATACCTTTTCAATCCCCTTTGTTCTTTCTTCTCCTTCTGGGACCCCCATTATGAGTAGGTTGGCATGCTTTATGTTATTCCATAGGTCCCTTATATTGCTTTCATTGGTTTTTATTTGTTTTCTCTCAGCTGTTCTGTTGTCCTGTCTTCTAAGTCACATATTCATTCCTCTCAATTATCTAGCCTACATTTTACAGCCTTTAGCTCAACTCTCATCTCAGCAAATGAGTTTTCCAATTTTCACTGGCTCCTCTTTAGAGTTTCAATTTCGTTTTTTGACATATTCTCTGTCTCTATAGACAATCTCTTTTAGTTTCTTCAGTACTTTGATCACTCCTTTCTTGAAATCATCTAGTAGACTATCAATGTCTATTTCATTGATTGTTCTTTCAGGGGATTTATCTTGTTCTTTTAATTGAGAGAGGTGGCTCTGCTTCTTCATCTTGCTTATATCTCTCTGGCACTATGGCTTATGGAGTATCAGTTATCTACTGTCGTCCTTTAGGAGTTTATTTATTTATATAAAGTGGATGCAGAAATAAAACTAAGCACAAAGAAATTAGTTTTAAAGCAGTATAATCAATAACAGAAGAACATATTGAAACAAGATAACAATTGAGTTGGGATGAATTTTTAAAACATTAAAGGAAGAAAAATATTTGAGAACAGAGTATCATCATAACAGAAGAACAAAACAAAGATAAAAATGAAATTGGACAAATTGAAAGATAATAATATTAGTATTTTAAAAGAAAATTTTAAAAGGGATTAAAAATAGAAATATAAAAATTATTTAAGAAGTAACATTTAAAAAGTAAAAGAAAATGGAACAGAAAAAGAAGAGAGGATGTTCCCGTGGAGATTGTGTGCCCTTAATAATTTTATCAAGATGTCTTTCTTAAATAAGTGTGGTTGCCAAGTCTTACTTCTGTGCCTTTTGTCTGTTATCCCTTTGGTTACGGATGTGGCCGTTAACCTGTTTACCAGAGCCTACCCTGGCTATTGAATGGGGACTCCTATTTGTTTTGTGGTTGTCACTGCTCCTGCCCCTGCCTTGTTTCATGAACTCAGCTCATTGGTTCCAGAGACCCTCTGGTCACACCCTTGGTCTGTGCTGCTCCCAGTGCCTGTAGGTAGACATGTCACATCTCCTCCCAATGCTGCATCTTGGTGCTGCTCTCCTGCATGGTAGGTGGGCAGGGTGTGCCCCTTCCCAATGCCGTGTCCAGGTGCAGCAGTCCTGCACAGTAGTTGGGTTGGTTGCTCCCCTGTTCAGTGCTACTCCCCACACCACATCTGTTCCACACGCTGTAGGTGGGCTTGAGGCAAATGGCCACTCCAGCCCTAGTCCCTGCTCTTTGCCAGAACTCTGCTTCTTGTTCATTTGTCTTAGAGGTGCGAGTTCATAGACGCACCAGGACAGAACCTTCCTATATGTCTGGGGATGTAAACAAGTCTCAGTCCCACCTATGAGGCTGCAGAACTGCCAGGTACATATTCAGGTTTCAACCCTGCCTCTGCCTGGGTGGGTATGATGGCTGTGGCTGAGCCTCATCTCTCTTCTTCTGAGAAATCACCAGTTATGTTGCTGTGGGTCAGCAGAGACAAAGGACAAAACTCCCCTTTCCTCAGGCAAGCCAGCAGTGTTGCTTTGCTTTATTTTTTTTTCTTATTTTATGGGGGGCCCAGGCTGTTCTGATCTGTATACAATCCAAGCAGTTGTCCACAGCACACTGTAGTCCCCCAGGGTTACCTCTGTACAGTCAACCAGAGTCTGCCTGGATCCAGCAGCCTGTCCCTTCCCATCCCTGATTCACTTCTAGGTTTGGGGGTTGTTGACAAACTTTGTGCCCATGTAACTTGATTCTGTCAGTCAAGGGCGGTTCTGTACACATCTGAGCCTCAGAGGTTCCCTGTCCATCCTGCTGACCTCTCCGTTGGAAAGGGGGAGACCCAGTCAACCAGCACTATCCCTCCTTTGCTGCTCCCTCTTCAAAGGACCAACCCCAAGCCATTTTGCATTTCTTCCTTCTTTTTTCCGTTTCTCCTACCAGATTGGTGGCACATTTTGTCTTTTGATGATAGCAATGTTTTATCAAAGTTCAGCAGAAGTTCTGAGTGGATGGGTGTGTCTGTGAATGTCAGTCTTGGTGTATTTATTGGAGAGGATAAGATACAAGTATCCTTCTACTCCACTATCTTGGACTTTCTCCAAGAATATGCACTCTTAATAATTTTGTCATAAGGTTGTTTTTAATTATGGGTGGTTGCCAAGTCTTCCTTCCATGCCTTTTGCCTGTTATCCCTTTTGTTGGTGGTGTGGCTGGTGTTCTGGTGGCCTGAGTCTGCCCTGGCTATTGAGCAGGAGCTCCTTTATTTCCTGTGGTTGTCACACTCCTGCCCATATCCTGCTGTGAAAACTCCACTTGCTGGTTCCAGAGGCCCTCCAGTCATGCTCCTGGTCTGTGTTCCAGCATCAGTTTGTGGGTGGTCTGCACCCCCACCAGATGCCTGGTCCCAGCACCACACTTGTGCAAGATAGTTGGCAGGTAGCTCCCCTGCCGCATTAGGTCCATGCTTCATAGGTGGACTCAGAGAAAACAGCTGCACTAGCCCTCACCCCTGCTCTGTTCCAGAACACTGCTTCTTGTCCATTTGTCTTAGAAAAGCCAATTCAGAGAGGCATCGGTGTGTAATGGTCCCCTCTGCTTGGGACTGTAAACAAATCTCAGTCCTACCTATGAGGTTGCGGAGCCCCTAGGTAGGGATTTGGCTTTTGACCCCTCCTTCACCTGGGAACCATGAACCAGAAAATATGGTGGCTATGGCTGAGCCTTGACACTCTTCTCCCAAGAAGTCTCCAATAATGGCACTGTGGGTCTGTGGACACAAAGGCTACGGATCCCCTTCCCCCCAGGGCAGACCAGCAGTGTTGCTTTGCCTTTTTTTTTTTTTTTCTGGATTTTATGGGGGACCCAGGCTGTTCTAATCTGTATACTCTCCCAGCCATGGCACACAGAACATTGCAGTCCCCCAAGGTTTCCTCTTTACAGTCAGCCCGAGTCCTCTGCTTGAATCAGACAGCCTGTCCCATCCCACCTCTGCTGGTTCACTTCTAGGGCTGGGGATCATTGGGACTCTTTGTGCCCAATTAACTTAGTTCTGTCAGTCAAAGGCTGTTCTGTACAGATCCGAGCCGCAGATGTTCCCTCTCCATCTTGCTGAACTCGCCATTGGAGTTGGGTAGACCCAGTGTATTAATGCTATTACTCCTTTGCAGCTCCCTCCTCATTGGAATGGTCCTGAACTATTTTCCTTTTTCTTCTTTTCTCCTACCAGATTTGTGGAAAATTTTATCTTTTGAAGAAGGCAATATTCTGTCAAAGTTCAGCAGGTGTTCTGAGTGGTGGGTGTGTCTGTGGATGTCACTCTTGGTGAATTTGTGGGAGAGGGTGAGCTCTGAGCATCTGTTTTACTCCACCATCTTTCCTCCTCCTTCACTTTTTCTTTTGATTGGAACACTTAGTCCATGGACATTTATAGTAGTTATTTTATAGATGTGGTTTTATTGCCATTTTGAAATTTGTTTTCCAGTTGATTTGGTATTTCTTATTTGTTACTTTCTTTTAATTTTTTTTTTCATTTTTGTCATATGATAAATTTCTTTTCTATAAGCTTGGTTTCTTTTTGGGTTTTATGACTCTTTATATACTTCTGATTTGTGGTTATCTTGTCTTTCAAGTATGGTAACCCCTTACTTCATCTGTTTGGTTTTAGTTGATAGTCATGTAGGCTCAAGTGCATCCTAAAAAGAAAGAAGACAAAAAGAAAGAAGAAAAAAAAAGGGAAAAAATCTATATTCTCTTGTTCTCCTCTTTCACCTTTTATGATTTTGCTATTCTTTCTTGCTTTCTTGCTTTCTTTATTGACTTACTGACTTATTTATATCTTCATGTTTTCCCTTGCAATTCACTGTATTTATTGCATTTCCAATTATGGTTTCCTAATTTCTATAGCTTCCTGTTTATGTTTTATTTAGATTAGAACTTTCAATTTTTTTTTAGCATAGATTTAGTACTGCTGAATTCTTTTAGTTTTGCTTGTCTGTGAAATTCTTTCTCTCTCTTTCTGTTCTAAAGGAGAGTCTTTCTAGATAGAATATCCTAGTTTGCAGCCTTTTCTCATTCAGGACTTTGAATATATCTTGCCACTCCCTTCTGGCCAGAAGTTTTTATGTAGAGAAATCTGCTGAATGCTTATGGGGCTCCCTTGTAACTAATATTTTGTTTCTCTCTCACTGCCTTTAGAATATTTTCTTTATCTTTAACTTTAACCATTTTAATTATAATATGTCTTGGTGTAGGTCTGTTTGGTTTCTTCTTGTTTGGGACCCTCTGTGCCTCTTGTACTTGGATAATTCTTTCCTTCTTAAGATTTGGAAAGTTTTCAGTCATGATTTCTTTAACTATCTTTTCAATCCCCTTTTCTCTTTCTTCTCCTTCTGGGACCCACTATTATACATAGGCTGGCGCACTTTATATTATCTTGCTTTAATTGCTTTTTATTGGTTTTTATGTCTGCTGTATTGGGTTATTTCTTTTATCTTGTCTCCTATGTCATTTATTCATTCCTCTGCATTATCTAGTCTGTTTTTGATTGCCTGTAGTTGAATTTTCTATTTTTAACTAGCTCTTCTTTATAGTTTAAATTTTCTTTTCAAAGTTTTCTGTCTCTATTGATAGTCTCTTTTAGTTCTTTCAGTGTGTTGATCATTCCCTTTTTGAAGTCTAGTAGACTATCAGTCTATTTTACTGTTTGTTCTTTCAGGGGATTTCTCTTGTTCTTTTAATTGAAAGTGGTTCCTCAGCTTCTTTATTTACTTATATTTCTCTGGCTCTATGTATTTCTTCTAGACCCGTTTCTGAGCTGTGGTGTGTAGTAGGCAGGGTGGGAGCACTTCAGTTGTGAAGAAAAATAGGCAGGAGATTTCCACTGGGGAGTTCCCTCTGTGGTGTTGTCTGTCACTTGTTATGCAGACTTACAAAGTACAATTTGTTGATGTTGGCTTTATCCCTGCTTTAGCTATGGGAATGTCAGCCACCTACTCAGGTGCCCCTCAGGTTCTGAGCCCCAGGAAACATCAGTGCAGATCCAGCAGTGTCAGTCCCTTGGACCTGCCTTAGCAAGTGTGTATTCACACACATGAATTTTTGGTCCACTACAGGTTCAGCTCAAACCCCAATCCCGCATCCACATATGGAACCATACACCACCCTGTTGTAAATACCCTCACTGGCCACCCTTCTTGAGTCAGAACTCCACTCACTGCCTGTAAGTCCCAGAGTTGTGGATCCACAAAGTGACCAGAGAGAGCAAATCCACCCTCTCTGCCTGGGGCTGTAAACAAATCTCAGTCCCGCCTGTGAAGTTGCAATGGCACAGGATATGGATTCAACATTCAGCTCTGCCTTTGTGCAGCAGTGTTGGCTATGACCAAGCCCCATTTCTCTTCTCATGAGAACACACCAACAATGGAGCCAAGTGGAGAAAGTGACTTTGGCACAGCCATGCGTCATTCCTCCCCAATTATACCAATATTGGTGCATTTTTATGAGAGTTTCAGTCTGTTCTGTTCCACACATACACACACACACACAGCCAGAGCTCACACTGCCCTCTAGTTTCCTGATGCTGCCTCTCTGCAGTGTGACCCAGCCCTCTGCCTGGGCTCTTCACTGACTCCAGTAGCCAGTCCTGGCTCATCCCTGCTAGTTCATGTCTAGGGCTGGTCATCACAGGGACCCTCTGTGTCAGTATTCCCCAGTTCTGCCTGTCATGCAGTTTCCACTGTCTCCTCCAAATCTTGGAAGCTCTGCTTCTTTCCTAGCTGATCTCCCAGCTAGAGAGGTTGTGTCTCAGTGTGAGGGTGCCTTTCTTCCTATGCTACTTTTTCCCTGCAGGATCAGTCCTGCACTGAATTTGTCTTTTTTCTTTTTATTCTTTACCATATTTTGTGAGAATCTTCCTGTATTTCAAAATGAGAGACACTCTGCCAGAGTTCAGGAGGTTTCTGTGCAATTCAATGTTTTTGTAGATGTAATTCTTTGTGTATTTGTGGGAGAGGTCAAGCTGTGAGTCTGTCTACTCTGTCACTTTGGCTCCTTCAAATTTTAAAATAGGGCTAGGTCTTTCTTAATTACTCTCAACAAGCTGTTGTAGTTTCCAGCGTACATGTCTTGTAATTTTTCCTTGCCTCTATTGGATGCTGATTCAGAACATACACAACCTTCTAGAGAAGCCTGTCCCACCCTGCCATTTGCTGCCAACTAGCTGGCCTGTGTCTGAGTCACCAAAAGGTTTTGTTCTTTATCTCATTCTTAATTCTTTAGAATTTATCATTTTACTCTCATAAATGCTGATTGTACTTGTAACAAATACTTTAAAATAAAAATAATAAACTTTATGCTGTGGATTCAATATGAATGAATCTCAAGTAACATATGCTTTAAATACCTTAGTATTAGAAAAGCAATATAGATACCTTATGAACACTTGAAATGTTGCCTAAAGGAAAAGTGCAGAGATTTGCAAATCCCACCCCCAGAAGTGACAGTCATGAATGGCTTGGTGAACATCTCTCAGTCTCTATCTCTCTTATTCTCTCTGCCTCTGTCTCTCACACACCACAAGATTCATTTACATCTATGATGATTTGACACATATGTGGTCATAGATGGCATCTGGGATGTAGATGATGGATTAACAAGCATCCAAACTGAGGGCTTCCTTGACATCAGGTAAAGACCTAGCACTCATTTTTCCAGCTAAACAACAATCATTCCTCCATGTGAACCAGAACTGATGATTCCCACCCCCTCTCCATGAACATTAGTGTTGCTTCCAATCTCCTACTAGTTAAACCAGAACTGTGATGAAAATCCTTGAAAAGACGTCTTTGAAAAATTGTGCAAGAATTTTAGTATGATCAGCACTAAGCATCAGCACTACTCGGAAAGGGGTGAACTTGTGGAACTGTAATTCATCCTGCATAATGTTCTCCCAGAGAGGAGTGTCTGCTCACTCTTCCCTCCAGGGGATCTACTGTGGCCTCTGCCTCCTCATGTTGTCACTAGAGCTGGTTGTCACCAGGCTAAAGTCCTGCCAGTGTGATGGTGACCAATGCTGTCTCCAAAGTGTGTACATCTGTGTGCATCCTCACTTGAGAAGTCAAGCACCTCTAATATACACTGGCCACCTGCATTGCCTCCTGTTGGAATTGCATGTGTTTGTTCTGTTTCTGTTTAGAACACAGTGTTTCAAGAAGTTTTTGGACCACAGGGATGTGAAACCTTTCTCTGACTTTAGGTTATGAAAAATGATTTTTCCAGGTTGTGGTTTGTCTTTCATGGATTTGAATATTATTATTTTTTATTTTGTAGGTTATGTTTTGCCACAGGAAGAGCTAAGCATCTCCCTTCTGGCTCTGGTTTCACACATAGAATAGCAGTGCCTATCTCGAGATTATGCACATAGTTACTAAAAATTTTCATTTTGTACATCTCATGTTTAATCCACCTGGGTTTCCCTTTCAAATAACCAAAATGCTACTTCAAGTAAAAAAAAAAAAAAAAAACCAGTCCCTTGTTAAAATATGAGAGCAGACACAAACAGCCATCTTTTGTATGATTTCATTGATAGGGAACATCCAGGGTAGGGAAAGACACACAGAAAGAAATAGGATTAGGGCTTGTCAGGGGCTGGGGGAGGGAGAAAAGAGAATGTGTGCTTTGGATACAGGGTTTTATTATGAGGAAAGAAACAGTCTGAAACTAGACAGTGATGATGGTTACACAGCATTTTGAATGCACTTAATGCTCCTGAATTGCACAATTTAAAATGGAAAAACATCTAAATTTTATTATTGTAAACTTAAAACATAAAAATAGATGATACTCTAAATGACATGAAAGAAAACAAGGAAATTACAGAAAAAACAAACAAAAATGATGCCAGGAGAAGGGAAGTAAAGTTTGGGTCTGGGAGTGGGTTGATTCTGAGAATTAGATGACAGTGTTGTTGTTTGCAGAGGCATCTCAGCCCGTAGGGGTGGTGATGCCTGAATTGGCTCTGGGTCTCATAGAAGTGTGTGTGTAGGTGCAGGAGGAGCTACAATATCAGGCTCAGGGTCTCCCTGCAGGACTGGTAAAGTAACCTGTCTCTAGGTCTCCTGTAGGGCTAGTCTTACAGTCTCCCTGCAGAGCTGGTGGGATGTGACACGGTTCTGTGTTTTTTGCAGGTGCAGGTTCGGGTTCCCCTGCAGGGTTGGTAGAATGGGACCCAGTCCTGTGTCTCATGCAGGATCCAGCTCAGGATCTCATGCAAGACCAGGCTCAGGGTCTCCTTGTAAGGCTTGTGGAATGAGACCCCATCCTTTTTCTCCTGCAGCAGCAGATTCATGGTGTCCCTGCATGGTTTTGCAATTTCACCTTACTCTGTATCACCTGCAGGAGCAGGCTCAGACTGTCCCTGCTGGGTTGATGGAATATGACCCATCTCTGATTCTCTTGCAGAAGCAGGCTCAGGGTCCCTCTACAGGGCTAGTCAATTTTGTTCCAGTCCCTGGTCCCTTGCAGGTGCAGGATTGGAGTCTTCTTTCAGGGCTGGTGAAATGTGACTCAGCTGTTGGTCTCCTGCAGAAACAGGCAGAGTTTCTCCCTGCAAGCCTTGTGGAATGAGACCCAGTGCTGGGTCTCCTACAGGAGCATGCTCGGGGTCTCTATGCAGGGCTAGTGGAATTGGACCTGGCTAATGGTCTCCCTGCAGTGCTGTTGGAATTGGTCCAATTCTTGGGTGTCTTGAAGGTGCAGGCTCTAAATCTCCCTGCATTGCTTGTGAAATGTGAGCCAGTTGTGGTTCTCCTGAAGGAACAGTCTCAGGGTTTCCCTGCAGGGCTGGTGGATGGGACATAGTCCTGGGTCTCCTGGAGGAGCAGGCTCTGTGTCATTTTAGAACTGTTGCAATATGACCAATCTCAGGTTCTCCTGCAGGAGTAGGCTCGGGGCCTTCCTGCAGGGCTAGTGGAATTGGACACGGCTCATGGTCTCCCTGCAGTGCCATTGGAATTGGTCCAATTCTTGGGTCTTTTGAAGGTGTAGGTCCTAAGACTCCCTGCATTGCTCATGGAATGTGACCTGGCTCTGGGTCTTCTGCAGGAGCAGGCTGATAAATTACCTGTAGGGCTGGTGGAATGTGACATGGCTCTTAGTCTCCTGCCAGAGCTGATTCAGGGTCTTTCCACGGGGCTGGTAGAATTGGCCCCAGGCCTGGGTCTCCTGCATGTGCAGGCTCAGGTATCCCTGCAGGGCTTGTGGAATGTGACTGGGTTTGTGTTTCCTTCAGGGGCAGGCTCAGACTCTCCTTGCAGTGTTGCTGGAATGGCACATGGCTCTGAGTTTCCTGTAACAGCAGTCTTATGTTCTTCCTACAGGGCTAGTGGAATATGACTCAGACCTTGGTCACTTGCAGGAGCAGGCTAGTTTTCTCCCTGCAGGGATGGTGGAATCAGACCCTATCCTGGGTCTTCTGCAGAAGCAGGCTCCAGGTCTTCCTGCAGGGCTGTTTGAACATGACCCCATCACTTGTTCTGCTTCAGGAATAGGCACAGGGTCTCCTTGCAAGGATAGTGTAATTGGACCCAGCTCAGGGGTCACTACAGGGCTGATGGAATGTGACCTGGCTCTGTGGTTCCTGCAAGTGTAGGTTCTGTGTCTCCCTTCAGGGTTGGTTTAATGGGACCCATTCCTGGGTCTCCTGTAGAAGTAGGCTCAGAGTCTCCCTGCAGGGCTGATGGAATGGGACCCATCTCTGGGTCACCTGCCAAAACAGATTTGGACTCTACCTTCAGGCTGGAGGAATTGGGCCTGTTCTTGCATTTCCTACAGGAACAGGCCTTGGGTCTTCCTGGAAGAATACTGTAATATGACCCACCTCTGGTTCTCTTGCAGGAGAGGCTCATGGTCTCCCTAGAAGGTTAGCAGAATTTGCCCCATTCCTTGGTCCAAGGCTCAGGGTATCCCTGCAAGGTTGGTGGAATGGGACCTAGTCCTGTGTCTCCTGCAGCAGCAGGTTCTGTTCTCTTTGCAGGGCTGGTGGAATGTGACTCCACTCTGTAGTATTTTTTGCAGATGCAGTCTTAGGGACCCCACCAGAACTGATGGCTCTTAGTCTTCTATGGGAGCAGGTGAGGGATTCCCTGCAGAGCTGGTGGAATTCGTCCCAGTCCTCGGTCTCTTGCAATTGCAGACTCAGTGTCTCCCTGCAGGATTTGTGGAATATGACTTGGCTGTGGGTATCCTGCAGGAGCAAGCTCAGTGTTTCCGTGCAGGGTTGGTGGAATGAGATCTAGTTTTGGCTCTTCTACAGGAGGAAGCTGGGGTTCTCCCTGGAAAGGCTGATGGAATTGGACTGGGATGTCTGTCTCCTGCAGGAGCAAGCCTAGGGATTACCTGCAGAGCTGGTAGAATGTCACACAACTCTTGTTCTTCTGCAGGAGCTGGCTCATGTTCTCTGTGAAGGTCTTGGTCTCCCCCAGGAGCAGGTTTGTAGTCTCACTACAGGGCTGGTGTTATGTGACCCGCTCTGTGTTTTCTGCAGATGCAGTCTCAGTGTTTGACTGCAGGTTTGGTGGAATGGGACGAAGTCCTGGGTTTCCTGGAGTAGTAGGCTCAAAGTCTCCCTTCTGGGGAATTGGAATGTGACCCAGTCATGTGTTTCCTGCTGAAGTGGCCTCAGGATATCCCTGCAGGGCTGTTGGAATTGTACCTTGCTCTGTATCACCTGCAGAATCAGGTTTGTGCTCTCCCAGCAAGGCTGGTGGATTTGGACCTATTCCTGGGTCTCCTGCAGGAGCAGGTTTTCAGTCTTCCTGCAGGGCTTCTGGAATATGACATATCTCTAATTTTCCTGCAGGATCAGGCTTGTGGGTCACCCAGCAAGGCTAGTGGAATTGGACCCACTTCAAGGTCTTAGTGCATGGTTGATGGAATTGGACCCAGTCCTGGGTCTCCTGCAGGAATTGGCTCAGAGTCTCCCTGCAGGACTGGTGAAATTGGACCCATTCCTGAGTCTCCTGCAGGAGGAGGCCCTGCATCTTCCTGGAGGGATGGTGGAATATGACAGAGATCTGGTTCTCCTGCAGGAATAGGCTCAAGGTCTCCCTACAAGGCTAGTGGAATTGGACACATTCCTGGATCCATTGCAAGTGAAGGCTTGGGGGTCTTCCTACACAGCTGGTGGAATGTGATTTGGCTCTGAGTCTCCTGCAGGAATAGGCTCAGGGTCTCCTTGAAAGATTGGTGAAATGGGACACAGTGCTGTGTCTCCTGCAGTAGCAGGCTCAGGTTCTCCCTACAGTGTTGGTAAAATTGGACCTGGCTCTAATTCAACTGCAGTAGCAGACTGAGGGTATACCTGCATGGCTGGTTTAGTGTGAAGGAACAGCAAGTCTTAATACATTGGCCCACTACTGGGAAAAGTATAAACAGGGCTTGGTGCATGGTCTCTTGTATTGTCTGAAAAAGCCCCTTGAGATGTGTTGATTCTGATGACCTCTTCCAAGAACTTGAACACTTTTAGAATCTCTGCCAACTCATCTTGTTTAGACTGAAGGAATCTGCCTTTCATCAGTTCTTGGAATAGAGATCAACACAAAATGAAAGAGGGAAGAAAAAATTACCAATCTATCTATTAAGAAATCAGCTGAAGACATAAGAAAGTTCTCTTGCAATGCACTTGTTTCTATTTTGGTGCATTTAGAATCATTTCTTATTATCAACTTTGGCCATTTAAATTAGAATATATATTGTTGTAGGCCTACTGGGGTTCATTATGCTTGGACCCTCTGTGCTTCCTGTGTTGAGATAGCTGGTTCTATCTTTGGTTTAAGAAAATTTCAGTCTGATTTCTTCAAATATCTTTTCAAACCATTTGTCTTTCTTCTTTTCCATGTGGGATCCCTATGAGTCATAGACTGGTATGTTTTCTCTTATCCCAGGTTTCAGTTGCATTGCTTACATTGGTTTTCACTTGCTTTTCTAAGTCATGTTCTGACTGAGTGATTGTGGTTATCCTGCTTTCGAAGTCACTTATTTGTTCCTCTGCATTATCTAGTCTGATTTGGACTGTCTTTAGCTTAGCTATTCTCACCATTGAGTTTTCTGATTCTATTTGGCTCATCTAAAGTGTTTCTCTTTCCATTTATACTAGCCTGCATTTGTATTCATAGATTCAAGATTTCCTTCAGTGTTTTTATGTCCTCCCTTTTCAAGTCATGTTCTAGTAAATTTTGGTGCTCTAATACATTGGATGTTCTTTCAGGAGACTCCTGTCTTTTGAAAATTTGGAATGGTTCTTTTAACTTTATTATATCTCTCTATCGTTATGGGTTAAGGATTATCAGTTATCTATTATAGACTTGAACAGCTATTGTAAGTGAAATCATTTCTGTGCACATTTAGTATTAATGCTGTGAGGATTGTTTTTGGTATGTAATGATGCCATGCATTCCTTCTGTGTCTGTTGCCTGTTATATCTATGATTGCTAGTGTGGTTTTTGTTGTGGTGAATACAACCTATTTTAGTAAAGTTAGCAGAGTGTCATTTTGGTTAAATGCTTATCATAGCTCTGACAGTGCTGGGACTAGTAATTTTTGCTGGAATAGAGGCTTCCAAATGGTTTCTGGGCTGCCGGCTGGATATGTGTATAGGGAATGTTTCCAATACACACTCATGAAAGTGCATTCATCCTTACTATTGCCACGGAAAAGTCAAAATTTTATAATGGGTTCCCTCAGGTTCTCTGCAAACAAAAACATAAGTGGAAACAAATCTAATGATGTCACACATTAGAACCTGTTGAAGCATGCAGTGCCACAGTTGGGTCCTTAGTGTAGTACTGGGTCAGCACCACAACTATTGTTGCATTAGCATGTGGTAGTCAGGGCTGATGGAAAGGCTTCAAATTCACCTATTGTTCAGCAGATCTCTGCTCCAAGAACTCTTGCAATAAGGCATTGGAACTCAAAGGCAAGCATGAGGCATTTCAAAAACCTCTGCTTTGGACAATAAGAAATTTCAATCCTGCCTATGAAAGTTGCAGATCCTTGGGCTATAGAATCTGATTTCAACAAAAAATTGCCCTGAATTCTAGAAACTAGATGAAGATGGCTCTGAATGAGAACGATTTCTCCTTTATGGAGAAAATGAACAATTATACCGTGAATGTGGAAAGACTGTGACTAAGGCCCTGGGTTACTAATCTAATCCACAACACATATGCCAGCAGATTTAATATTAAGAGAGGACCCAGGCAGATCTGTTCTCTAGATAGTACCAACCACAGCCCAAAACAATCTCCAAACCCCTGGGAATAAATTTGTGACATCAGCCACAGCACTAACACACAGATTCCACAGGCAATACTAGCTCAAAATTAACAGGTTGAGTATTGGTCTGGAAATGAATTGCAGAGAAATTTTGTGATTATTGCTTTCAGATATGTCAACCAAACGTCCACTATGCACTCTTTTAACCCTCAGCACATTGTCTTCAATCTCAAATGACCTGTCCACTTTACAGTGTGCATTCCAGGAAAACACAGTTTCCCCTTTACTTTAGCAGATCCTAAAGTTTTAATACTGATTTCAAACCCGAGGGCCACTGAATCCCTCAGACCAGATGCACGGCTTCTCTAGTTGAGACCCACACGTGCTCTATTGGCAAAATGCCAAATTGATCCTGGGCCTGCAAAATGCAGTGGATGTGGCCATGGAACATATCGAAAAACTCAACCACACACGCCAATGTTGTTGCTTTCTTACTGGGGTAACAGGTCGTTTTGCTCTCTTGATAGAACCCACCACAACCCACAACGCACTCCAGATCCCTGAGACTAAGCGTGTGCCATTATCTGTAGCACTATACCTAATTTTCCGCTGCCTCTGCTATCTCAAGTTTGGCAGATCAGATCTTGGTCTCAGAATCAATTGTGGGGATATTTTGTGCTGATTTCTATGAGTTATGTCAGCCAAGCATCTGCTGTGCACTCTTCTAACACTCAGCGCATTACCTACATTCCCATGTGTGCTGTCCGCTTAAGAGTGTGCGTCCACTTAAAACAGAGTTTCACCTTTGCTGCTCCAACAGCAGAGGTCAGATCCTGCACAGATTTTGATTCTCTACTTTGCCTTCTACTGCTTCCAGGTTTTCTGAGGCCTCAGCCTGTCTTTGGAAGTAACAGACCACTCTTCGGAAAGTGTCCTGTGCCAAGGGCTGGGTGACTGGAAGTTTACATTGCTGTGTAAATGGGAGGGAGTGAGTGCAGGGTGCACTGGTTCTCTGCCAACTGGGCATCGATAAATCAACACTTTCCAGATGTAATTCACATAAATGTGATGTTTGATTAGCTCTGCTTTCTATAAAGCCATGGTTGGAGGGATTGTCCGAAGACTCCAATTTTGAAATTGTGTTGATAACACAGTTGCAGTTTTTAAGAAGGTCAATAGGATTGATTTACCTGTTTTGGGATTTATATGAAAATGAATTTAGTGTTTGAAACGTACTAAATTTACCTAGAAGACAGACTTGTCAATTTTTTACATTATGTCAGCTCTAAGAAAAATGTAGACAGATAGAAAGTAAAATCGCAGTCCAAAATGTTGAAGGGAACATGTCAACTCCTTACCTTTGAAGCCTCCAACAACAACAGGAACCATGAAGTACCTATTGAAACCATGAAATTACCGAGAACCTGGGTTTCCGTTGTGTATGTGGTGCCCTATATTCCCAAAGACACATACTGGCCAATGTTGGCATTTCAAGGGGTAACATTCTTCTCTAGGAAAGTACAAGAATAACCAAACAAAATATATACATTTAGGCTTGGTTCCAAAAGCACATACAGGCATTTTAGCTATGAGAAACCTGCTGCAGCTATGCTAGGCTACTGAAAAGCAGGTGTCCTTCTATCAGTAATGAGAACCCTTAATCATCCGATCATGTTGGGTAAAGCAATTTAACACAACCAAGTCTGCACCCCCAATATATCATGCACCCGGTGCTTGGCTGAAGAGAAAGACGGTCCAACATATCTGTGTCTTTAAAGGCTTTCACAACTTTTACAGTTCAGGTCACTATCTGACAAAATGTTTACCTATACTGTCTTGAAAAACTGAGGCCTAGTACATATTCAAGTTCAAAGATTCCTCTCAATTACCACACTCCCCTCACCCCACAAACGACATAAACCCAGCATTTGCTGAATCTAGGGGAAGGTCATCATTTCTTTGTGTGAGATAAGTATTCAATACCCAACTATATTAGGCGAGAGTATTTGAACTTTCAGGAGTTCACTGTTGTTCACAGAGTGTGAAGATGGAGGAAATCTGTTTCTAGGAGGGGCTTGCTCTTCTCCTACTGGCTTCATTGCAACTCAGGTTCTGATCCTTTAAAATGGATGCCTGAGTCGAGGAGAGGGAACAGCATGTACTTGATAGCAAGGCCCAAACCTGGGAAAAGGCTTACATGGGCTTGGTGCATTTTGGTATGTATGGTTTGTAAATGCCCTTTGGGACCTGTGGATTCTCATGACCCCTTCCAAGAACATGAGCGCTTTTATCATCTCTGCCAACTCTTCTCTTTTAGACGTCAGGAATCTTGGAGCCGTTCTTGGATCAGAGAATTGAGTGAATTCCTCAAGTGCACGTTGACACTCCGAATGATTCTGCCAGTATCACAGAGTTCAGTAGGTCTCATGAATGCCTTTCGAGCCTGGTATTCTCTAGAGATGTCTCTATGCTGGTATTCTCCATTGTAGCGGAACAACTCTCATCAATTTGTTCGCATCTCCCCTCAATCCCTGCAGCCAGCTTTTCTGAGAGCTTCTCTTCGTGTCTCCCATAAAGTCGGCTTCAAAAGGACTGGGCAAGTCTGAAAGAACCTCGGAGCCTCACCAGTAAGTTGATGACAGGCAGATCTTCCACTGTCTGCCCTTTCAGGTTCTAGAAACTTACCCGTGAACTTAGGTCTTTGGGCAGCAGCATTGTCTCGAACTTACACAGCGTCCCGAACAAAAGACCTAAACCAATCTCCACAAAGGGCGGCAGCCCCTCCATCACACTGATCCACCCACAGAATTCTGCCCAGTTACCTTGGATCCACCAGCCAAAACAAGCCTCGCGGTACACACCAAGATTCCACCTAGAATCCAACCGGTACCTGCCATCCCAAATGGTTGCTGAATATTATCAGTGTTGGGGGAGGGGCTGCATCAAACGAGAGGTTCCTAAGCTAAATGTGATTCTATCCACTAGCGTGCCACTGTCCTTTTATCTTCCCTCTTTCCTTTGGTTCAGATTTGTATATACAGTACAAACGGAGTGAAATGTGTCCATTTTTAGTTTATGGTTTCACACGTCTTGAATCTTTCTAACAGCTCACAGTACACAGAGACCCCACTAAAGGAAACTCATGTTTGTGTAATATCCATTCACCCAGAATACATATCCGTCTGTTGCTTTCTGCTGAAACACCCACGCTCTCAGAAAACGGATAAAATTGCTTCATGGGGGCTGAAATTCCGAGAAATGAAACCAATCCCAATGTGCACTTTACTGTCTGTCTCGTTTGCTCTTAGTACAGTTTTGCAGAGCTACTTGTCTTTGTTATAGGCTTATGCCGTTTCTTCTCTACTTAGGGTAGAATATGGCATTCATTCTTGCTGTTGGAAAAATTGTAATTCTATATCATGGACTATGACCAAATCTTATTCAAAATCGGCATTTGGTTTCGGTCACGATATGCTCTTTTGAATCAAAATTTATGAATATTAACGCAAGCGTCTGTGTTCTGAATACAAGTGTGTTGGGTACATTTAAGCTGGGATACTGGGTCGGTGCGTGCTGAATGATTCTTGACATCACTTTGCGTATTTTGTTTTGAATACTCATGGTTTCTTTGGTATATGTCAGCCAACCGTAACTTTTTGGTGTCTGTTTGTTTGTTTGATTGTTTGTTTGTTTGCTTGTTGTTGGTTTTCCAAACAAATTAGGCCATGCATCACTCCGTTTGCTTCAATCAGAGAGTCATATATGTGAATCACTTCAGATAGTGCTTAAATTCACACATGATTTCCTGCTACCCTCTCCCATTTATGGCTTTGATGTCCTCCTTGCCTTCTTCTTGTTTCTTGTTTGTAAATCACGCTCGTCTTGCATTTCCAATAATGGTTTTTCTTATTTCCATTTCATCTTGCTACTTTTCTATTCAGGGTAGAATTCTCAATCTTTCTTTTAGGATAAGTTTTGAACTGCTGAATTCTTTTAAGCTTTGCTGGTATGTGAATTTCCCTAGCTCTGCCGTTATTAGAAATGGCAGTCATGTGGCATAGGCTACCCATGATTACAGCTTGTTCTCATTCAGGTTATGTCCTATGTCTTTGCACTCCTCCCTGTTCTGCAATTTTTCTGCCGAGATATGAGCTGAAACCCCTCTGGAGTTTCTGTTGTGACTAAATTGCTTTCCTCTAGATGCATTTTAAATCACTGGGGTGGTCATGAACTTTGTTGATTTGAATTATACAGGTGCAAGTAGGTCTATTGGGATTCCAACTCCTTTGGATGCTGTGTAGTTCCTGAATCCGTATAGATGATTCTTTCTTGTCTTTCAGTAAGTTTCGGTTTGACTTTTCTACAAATATCTTTTCAGGCTTTTTTTTATTAATCTTGGTTTTCCATCTGGGACTCTTACGAATCATACTTTTTCATGCTTTGTCTTACCACAGGCTTCAACAGCAATGTTTGCATTGCTTTGCACTTCTTTTTCTATGTCTTCTTCTGATCGAGGGATTTCTGTTCCCCTGTCTTCACAGTATTTCACGAGTCCGTCTGCATTAACAAGTCTGCTTTGAAATGGCTTTAGCCCTGGTATTGTCTCATCCTTGGGTTTTCTGATATTATTTGGCTCGTTTTTATTGTATCTATTCTCCTTACCCGGTATACTGCCTTTTGTGATTCTGAGACACTGTTGTACTTCATGTTTTCCTCACCTCAGTTTTCAATACATGCTCTGGTAGCGTTTTGCAGTCTAGGTGTTTGAAAACTTATTTTTTGGGCCTTCAAACTCTTTGGAACTGAAAATGGTACTTCCTGTTTCTTTTACTATACTTCTTTATCTCTACTGGTCCAGTAATATCAGGTATCTAATATAGATTTATAGGGCTTTGTTAAGTGAAAATTTTAGACAATTGGGTGTACAAAGTTCCATGATATTTCTGTGAGGACAATTTTCCTTAGGCATTGATGCCATGTTCTGTTCCTGTGTGTGTTGTCCGGTACATATATATTTGCTGGTGTTGCCTTGTTGTGATGAGCACACCTTAATATTTCTATCAGTTGAACTTCGTTTTATTGCACATACCTCACAATTCTGAAAGAGCAGAGTACATTTCGTCTTCTGGAAATGAAGCTTAAAGCTTTTCAGCTCGATATTCTGCTTTACGTCATCTTGGAATCTTTCCAAAAGAGCAAATTGAGAGTGCGCTTGAGCTTTCTATTGCCATGGGAATGTCCCAATGATACCAGTTCTTCCCAGAGCTTCTCTGTCTACAGAAACACCAGTGGAAACATATGTATGGATGTCATACATCAGGGCCTGCTGGAGTGATCCCACAGACCGATCTTTGTGTCCTCTGGGCAGTAGCATGTCAGTGCCATCCAAAATGTAGCATTTGCATTTGGGAGATAATGCTGAAGAAAATGCTTTAACTTCTCACGTTGCGGACTTTGACCACTCTCCCTTGATCCCTCATACTTGGGTCATGGGTGCACGAATGTAACTACAGAGTTGTACCGAATTCTCTTCCTCAAACCAATCCTTAATCCCTGTCCAGGTTATGACTGTAGCAGATCCTAAACTTTGAATACTGATTTCCAACCAATGGGCCACTGAATCCCTCAGACCAGATGCACGGCTTCTCTATTTGAGCCCCACAAGTGCTCTATTAGCAAAACGCCAAATTGATCCTGGGCCTACAAGATGCAGTGGATGTGGCCATGGCACATATCGAAAACCTCAACCACACACACCAATGTGGTTGCTTTCTTACTGGGGTAACAGGTCGTTTTGCTCTCTTGATAGAACCCACCACAACCCACAACACAGTCCAGATCCCTGAGACTCAGCGTGTGCCATTATCTGTAGCTCTATACCTCGTTTTCCGCTGCCTCTACTAGCTCAAATTTGGCAGATCAGATCTTGGTCTCAGAATCAATTGTGGGGATATTTTGTGCTGAGTTCTATGAGTTATGTCAGCCAAGCATCTGCTGTGCACTCTTCTAACACTCAGCGCATTACTTTCAGTCCCATGAGTGCTGTCCGCTTGAGAGTGTGCGTCCAAGTAAAACAGAGTTTCACCTTTGCTGCTCCATCAGCAGAGGTCAGATCCTGCACAGATTTCCATTCTCTACTTTACCTTCTCCTGCTTCCAGGTTTTCTGAGGCCTCAGCCTGTCTTTGGAAGTAACAGACCACTCTTCGGAAAGTGTCCTGTGCCAAGGGCTGGGTGAGTGGAAGTTTACATTGCTGTGTACATGGGAAGGAGTGAGCGCAGGTTGCACTGGTTCTCTGCCAACTGGGCATCGATAAATCAACACTTTCCAGATGTAATTCACAGAAATGTGATGTTTGTTTAGCTCTGTTTTCTATAAAGCCATGGTTGGAGGGATTGTCCGAAGACCCAATTTTGACATTGGGTGATAACAGAGTTGCAGTTTTTATGAAGGTTAATAGAATTGATTTACATGTTTTGGGATTTATATGAAAATGAAGTTAGTGTTTGGAACGTACTAAATTTACCTAGAAGTCAGACTTGTCAATTTTTGTAACATTATGTCAGCTCTAAAAAAAATTTAGACAGATAGAAAGTAAAATCGCAGTCCAAAATGTTGAAGGGGACAAATCAACTCTTTACTGTTGAAGCCTCCAACACCAACAGGAACCATGAAGTACCTATTGAAACCATGAAATTACCGAGAACCTGGGATTCAATTGTGCATGTGGTGCCCTATATTGCCAATGACACATACTGGCCAATGTTGGCATTTCAAGGGGTAACATTCCTCTCTAGGAAAGTACAAGAAAAACCAAACAAAATATATACATTTAGGCTTGATTCCAAAAGCACATACAGGCATTTAAGCTATGAGAACCCTGCTGCAGCTATGCAAGGCTACTGAAAAGCAGGTATTCTTCTATCAGTGATGAGAACACTTAATCATCCGATCATGTTGGGTAAAGCAATTTAACACAACCAAGTCTGCACCCCCAATATATCGTGCACCCGGTGCTTGGCTGAAGAGAAAGACGGTCCACCAAAACTGTGTCTTTAAATTCTTTCACGACTTTTACAGTTCAGGTCACTATCTGACATAATATTTACCTATACTATCTTGAAAAACTGAGGCCTAGTACATATTCAAGTTCAGTCAAAGATTCCTCTCACTTACCACACTCCCTTCACCCCAGACAAGACATAAACCCAGGATTTGCTGAATCTAGGGGAAGGTCATCATTTCTTTGTGTGAGCTAAGTATTGAATTCCCAAATATTTTAGGCGAGAGTATTTGACCTTTCAAGAATTCACTGTTGTTCACAGAATGTGAAGATGGAGGAACTCTGATTCTAGGAGGGACTTGCTCTTCTCCTACTGGCTTCATTGCAGCTCAGGTTCTGATCCTTTAAAATGGATGACTGAGTGGAGGAGAGGGAACAGCATGTGCTTGATAGCAAGGCCCAAACCTGGGAAAAGGCTTACCTGGGCTTGGTGCATTTTGGTCTGAATGGTTTGTAAATGCCCCTTGGGACGTGTGGTTTCTCATGACCTCTTCCAAGAACATGAGCGCTTTTATCATCTCTGCCATCTCTTCTCTTTTAGACGTCAGGAATCTTGGAGCCGTTCTTGGATCAGAGAATTGAGTGACATTCTCAAGTGCACGTTGACACTCCAAATGTTTCTGCCAGAATCACAGAGGTTCAGTAGGTCTCATGAATGATTTTCGAGCCTGGTATTCTATAGAGAAGTCTCCATGCTGGTATTCTCCATTGTAGCGGAACAACTCTCATCAATTTGTTCGCATCTCTCCTCAATCCGTGCAGCCAGCTTTTCTGACAGCTTCTCTTCGTGTCTCCCATAACGTCGACTTCAACAGGACTGGGCAAATCTGAAAGAACCTCGGAGCCTCACCAGTAAGCTGATGACAGGCAGATCTTCCACTGTCTGCCCTTTCAGGTTCTAGAAACTTACCCGTGAACTTAGGTCTTTGGGCAGCAGCATTATCTCGAACTTACACAGCGTCCCGAACAAAAGACCTAAGCCAATCTCCACATGGCGGCAGCCCCTCCATCACACTGATCCACCCACAGAATTCTGCCCAGTTACCTTGGATCCACCAGCCACAACATGCCTCGCGGTACACACCAAGATTCCACCTAGAATCCAACAGGTACCTGCCATCCCCAATGGTTGCTGAATATTATCAGTGTTGGGGGAGGGGCTGCATCAAACGAGAGGTTCCTAAGCTAAATGTGATTCTATCCACTAGCGTGCCACTGTCCTTTTATCTTCCCTCTTTGGTTCAGATCTGTATATACAGTACAAACGGAGGGAAGTGTGTCCATTTTTAGTTTATGGTTTCACACGTCTTGAAACTTTCTAACAGCTCACAGTACACAGAGACCCCACTAAAGGAAACTCATGTTTGTGTAATATCCATTCACCCAGAATACATATCGGTCTGTTGCTTTCTGCTGAAACACCCACGCTCTCAGTAAACGGATCCAATTTTTCATGGGGGCTGAAATTCCGAGAAATTAAACCAATCCCAATGTGCACTTTACTGTCTGTCCCGTTTGCTCTTAGTACAGTTTTGCAGAGCTACTTGTCTTTGTTATAGGCTTATGCCATTTCTTCTCTACTTAGGGTAGAATATGGCATTCATTCTTGCTGATGGAAGAATTGTAAGTCTATATCACGGACTATGACCCAATCTTTTTCAAAATCGGCATTTGGGTTAGGTCACGATATGCTCTTTTGAATCAATATTTATGAATATTAAGGCACGCATCTGTGTTCTGAATACAAGTTTGTTGAGTACATTTAAGCTGCGATACACTGTCGGTGCGTGCTGAATGATCCTTCACATCACTTTGAGTATTTTGTTTTGAATACTCATGGTTTCTTTTGTATATGTCAACCAACCGTAGCCTTTTGGTGTGTGTTTGTTTGATTGTTTGTTTGTTTGCTTGTTGTTGGTTTTGCAAACACATTAGGCCATGCATCACTCCGTTTGCTTCAATCAGAGAGTCATATATGTGAATCACTTCAGATAGTGCTTAAAATCACCTATGATTTCCTGCTACCCTCTCCCATCTTATGGCTTTGATGTCCTCCTTGCCTTCTTCTTGTTTCTTGTTTGTAACTCACACTCTTCTTGCATTTCCAATAATGGTTTTTCTTTTATCTATTTCATGTTGCTACTTTTCTACTCAGGGTAGAATTCTCAATCTTTCTTTTAGGATAAGTTTTGAACTGCTGAATTCTTTTAAGCTTTGCTGGTATGTGAATTTCCCTAGCTCTGCCGTTATTAGAAATGGCAGTCATGTGGCATAGGCTACCCATGATTACAGCTTGTTCTCATTCAGGATATGGCCTATGTCCTTGCACTCCTCCCTGTTCTGCAATTTTTCTGCCGAGATATGAGCTGAAACCCCTCTGGAGTTTCTGTTGTGACTAAATTGCTTTCCTCTAGATGCATTTTAAATCACTGTGGTTATCATGAACTTTGTTGATTTGAATTATACAGCTGCAAGTAGGTCTATTTGGATTCCACCTCCTTTGGACGCTGTGTCGTTCCTGAATCCGTATAGATGATTCTTTCTTGTCTTTCAGCAAGTTTCAGTCTGTCTTTTCTACAAATATCTTTTCAGGCTTTCTTTTTTAATCTTGCTTTTCCATCTGGGACTCTTACGAATCATAGTCTTTCATGCTTTGTCTTACCCCAGGCTTCAACAGCAATGTTTGCATTGCTTTGCACTTCTTTTTCTATGTCTTCTTCTGATCGAGGGATTTCTGTTCCCCTGCCTTCACAGTCTTTCACGAGTCCGTCTGCATTATCAAGTCTGCTTTGGACTGACTTTAGCCCTTGTATTGTCTCATCCTTGGGTTTTCTGATATTATTTGTCTCGTTTTTAGAGTTTCTCTTCCCCTTTCACGGTATAATGCCTTTTGTGATTCTGAGACACTGTTGTACTACCAGTATTCCTCACCTCAGATTTCAAAACTTGCTCTGGTAGCGTTTTGCAGTCTAGGTGTTTGAAAACTTATTTTTTGGGCCTTCAAACTCTTTGGAACTGAAAATTGTACTTCCTGTTTGTTTTACTATAATTCTTTATCTCTACTGGTCAAATAATATCAGGTATCTAATATAGATTTATACGGGTTTTTAAGTGAAAGTTTTAGACCATTTGGTGTACAAAGTTCCATGATATTTCTGTGAGGACAATTTTCCCTAGGCATTGATGCCATGTCCTCTTCCTGTGTGTGTTGTCTGGTACATCTCAATTTGCTGGTGTTGCCTTTGTTGTGATGAGCACACCATATTATTTCAATTAATAAAACTTCATTTTATTGCACTTGCCTCACAATTCTGAAAATGCAGAGTTCACTTCCTCTTCTGGAAATGAAGCTTAAAGCATTTCAGCTCAGCATTCTGCTGTACGTCTTAATCGAGTCTTTCCAACACAGCAAACTGAGAGTGCGCTTGTGCTTTCTATTGCCATGGGAATGTCCCAATGATACCAGTTTTTCCCAGAGCTTCTCTGTCTACAGAAACACCAATGGAAACATATGTATGGATGTCATACATCAGGGCCTGCTGGAATGATCCCGCAGACCGAACTTTGTGTCCTCTGGGCAGTAGCATGTCAGTGCCATCCAAAATGTAGCATCTGCATTTGGGAGATAATGCTGAAGGAAATGCTTCAACTTCTCACGTTGTGGACTTTGACCACTCTCCCTTGATCCTTCATCCTGGGGGCATGGGTTCACGAATGTAACCACAGAGCTGTACCGAATTCTCTTCCTCAAACCAATCCTTAATCCCTGTCCAGGTTATGACTGTAGCAGATCCTAAAGTTTGAATACTGATTTCAAACTAAAGGGCCACTGAATCCCTCAGACCAGATGCACGGCTTCTCTAGTTGAGACCCACACGTGCTCTATTGGCAAAATGCCAAATTGATCCTGGGCCTGCAAGATACAGTGGATGTGGCCATGTCACATATCGAAAACCTCAACCACACACGCCAATGTGGTTGATTTCTTACTGGGGTAACAGGTCGTTTTGCTCTCTTGATAGAACCCACCACAACCCACAACACAGTCCAGATCCCTGAGACTCAGCGTGTGCCATTATCTGTAGCTCTATACCTCGTTTTCCGCTGCCTCTACTAGCTCAAATTTGGCAGATCAGATCTTGGTCTCAGAATCAATTGTGGGGATATTTTGTGCTGAGTTCTATGAGTTATGTCAGCCAAGCATCTGCTGTGCACTCTTCTAACACTCAGCGCATTACTTTCAGTCCCATGAGTGCTGTCCGCTTGAGAGTGTGCGTCCAAGTAAAACAGAGTTTCACCTTTGCTGCTCCATCAGCAGAGGTCAGATCCTGCACAGATTTCCATTCTCTACTTTACCTTCTCCTGCTTCCAGGTTTTCTGAGGCCTCAGCCTGTCTTTGGAAGTAACAGACCACTCTTCGGAAAGTGTCCTGTGCCAAGGGCTGGGTGAGTGGAAGTTTACATTGCTGTGTACATGGGAAGGAGTGAGCGCAGGTTGCACTGGTTCTCTGCCAACTGGGCATCGATAAATCAACACTTTCCAGATGTAATTCACAGAAATGTGATGTTTGTTTAGCTCTGTTTTCTATAAAGCCATGGTTGGAGGGATTGTCCGAAGACCCAATTTTGACATTGGGTGATAACAGAGTTGCAGTTTTTATGAAGGTTAATAGAATTGATTTACATGTTTTGGGATTTATATGAAAATGAAGTTAGTGTTTGGAACGTACTAAATTTACCTAGAAGTCAGACTTGTCAATTTTTGTAACATTATGTCAGCTCTAAAAAAAATTTAGACAGATAGAAAGTAAAATCGCAGTCCAAAATGTTGAAGGGGACAAATCAACTCTTTACTGTTGAAGCCTCCAACACCAACAGGAACCATGAAGTACCTATTGAAACCATGAAATTACCGAGAACCTGGGATTCAATTGTGCATGTGGTGCCCTATATTGCCAATGACACATACTGGCCAATGTTGGCATTTCAAGGGGTAACATTCCTCTCTAGGAAAGTACAAGAAAAACCAAACAAAATATATACATTTAGGCTTGATTCCAAAAGCACATACAGGCATTTAAGCTATGAGAACCCTGCTGCAGCTATGCAAGGCTACTGAAAAGCAGGTATTCTTCTATCAGTGATGAGAACACTTAATCATCCGATCATGTTGGGTAAAGCAATTTAACACAACCAAGTCTGCACCCCCAATATATCGTGCACCCGGTGCTTGGCTGAAGAGAAAGACGGTCCACCAAAACTGTGTCTTTAAATTCTTTCACGACTTTTACAGTTCAGGTCACTATCTGACATAATATTTACCTATACTATCTTGAAAAACTGAGGCCTAGTACATATTCAAGTTCAGTCAAAGATTCCTCTCACTTACCACACTCCCTTCACCCCAGACAAGACATAAACCCAGGATTTGCTGAATCTAGGGGAAGGTCATCATTTCTTTGTGTGAGCTAAGTATTGAATTCCCAAATATTTTAGGCGAGAGTATTTGACCTTTCAAGAATTCACTGTTGTTCACAGAATGTGAAGATGGAGGAACTCTGATTCTAGGAGGGACTTGCTCTTCTCCTACTGGCTTCATTGCAGCTCAGGTTCTGATCCTTTAAAATGGATGACTGAGTGGAGGAGAGGGAACAGCATGTGCTTGATAGCAAGGCCCAAACCTGGGAAAAGGCTTACCTGGGCTTGGTGCATTTTGGTCTGAATGGTTTGTAAATGCCCCTTGGGACGTGTGGTTTCTCATGACCTCTTCCAAGAACATGAGCGCTTTTATCATCTCTGCCATCTCTTCTCTTTTAGACGTCAGGAATCTTGGAGCCGTTCTTGGATCAGAGAATTGAGTGACATTCTCAAGTGCACGTTGACACTCCAAATGTTTCTGCCAGAATCACAGAGGTTCAGTAGGTCTCATGAATGATTTTCGAGCCTGGTATTCTATAGAGAAGTCTCCATGCTGGTATTCTCCATTGTAGCGGAACAACTCTCATCAATTTGTTCGCATCTCTCCTCAATCCGTGCAGCCAGCTTTTCTGACAGCTTCTCTTCGTGTCTCCCATAACGTCGACTTCAACAGGACTGGGCAAATCTGAAAGAACCTCGGAGCCTCACCAGTAAGCTGATGACAGGCAGATCTTCCACTGTCTGCCCTTTCAGGTTCTAGAAACTTACCCGTGAACTTAGGTCTTTGGGCAGCAGCATTATCTCGAACTTACACAGCGTCCCGAACAAAAGACCTAAGCCAATCTCCACATGGCGGCAGCCCCTCCATCACACTGATCCACCCACAGAATTCTGCCCAGTTACCTTGGATCCACCAGCCACAACATGCCTCGCGGTACACACCAAGATTCCACCTAGAATCCAACAGGTACCTGCCATCCCCAATGGTTGCTGAATATTATCAGTGTTGGGGGAGGGGCTGCATCAAACGAGAGGTTCCTAAGCTAAATGTGATTCTATCCACTAGCGTGCCACTGTCCTTTTATCTTCCCTCTTTGGTTCAGATCTGTATATACAGTACAAACGGAGGGAAGTGTGTCCATTTTTAGTTTATGGTTTCACACGTCTTGAAACTTTCTAACAGCTCACAGTACACAGAGACCCCACTAAAGGAAACTCATGTTTGTGTAATATCCATTCACCCAGAATACATATCGGTCTGTTGCTTTCTGCTGAAACACCCACGCTCTCAGTAAACGGATCCAATTTTTCATGGGGGCTGAAATTCCGAGAAATTAAACCAATCCCAATGTGCACTTTACTGTCTGTCCCGTTTGCTCTTAGTACAGTTTTGCAGAGCTACTTGTCTTTGTTATAGGCTTATGCCATTTCTTCTCTACTTAGGGTAGAATATGGCATTCATTCTTGCTGATGGAAGAATTGTAAGTCTATATCACGGACTATGACCCAATCTTTTTCAAAATCGGCATTTGGGTTAGGTCACGATATGCTCTTTTGAATCAATATTTATGAATATTAAGGCACGCATCTGTGTTCTGAATACAAGTTTGTTGAGTACATTTAAGCTGCGATACACTGTCGGTGCGTGCTGAATGATCCTTCACATCACTTTGAGTATTTTGTTTTGAATACTCATGGTTTCTTTTGTATATGTCAACCAACCGTAGCCTTTTGGTGTGTGTTTGTTTGATTGTTTGTTTGTTTGCTTGTTGTTGGTTTTGCAAACACATTAGGCCATGCATCACTCCGTTTGCTTCAATCAGAGAGTCATATATGTGAATCACTTCAGATAGTGCTTAAAATCACCTATGATTTCCTGCTACCCTCTCCCATCTTATGGCTTTGATGTCCTCCTTGCCTTCTTCTTGTTTCTTGTTTGTAACTCACACTCTTCTTGCATTTCCAATAATGGTTTTTCTTTTATCTATTTCATGTTGCTACTTTTCTACTCAGGGTAGAATTCTCAATCTTTCTTTTAGGATAAGTTTTGAACTGCTGAATTCTTTTAAGCTTTGCTGGTATGTGAATTTCCCTAGCTCTGCCGTTATTAGAAATGGCAGTCATGTGGCATAGGCTACCCATGATTACAGCTTGTTCTCATTCAGGATATGGCCTATGTCCTTGCACTCCTCCCTGTTCTGCAATTTTTCTGCCGAGATATGAGCTGAAACCCCTCTGGAGTTTCTGTTGTGACTAAATTGCTTTCCTCTAGATGCATTTTAAATCACTGTGGTTATCATGAACTTTGTTGATTTGAATTATACAGCTGCAAGTAGGTCTATTTGGATTCCACCTCCTTTGGACGCTGTGTCGTTCCTGAATCCGTATAGATGATTCTTTCTTGTCTTTCAGCAAGTTTCAGTCTGTCTTTTCTACAAATATCTTTTCAGGCTTTCTTTTTTAATCTTGCTTTTCCATCTGGGACTCTTACGAATCATAGTCTTTCATGCTTTGTCTTACCCCAGGCTTCAACAGCAATGTTTGCATTGCTTTGCACTTCTTTTTCTATGTCTTCTTCTGATCGAGGGATTTCTGTTCCCCTGCCTTCACAGTCTTTCACGAGTCCGTCTGCATTATCAAGTCTGCTTTGGACTGACTTTAGCCCTTGTATTGTCTCATCCTTGGGTTTTCTGATATTATTTGTCTCGTTTTTAGAGTTTCTCTTCCCCTTTCACGGTATAATGCCTTTTGTGATTCTGAGACACTGTTGTACTACCAGTATTCCTCACCTCAGATTTCAAAACTTGCTCTGGTAGCGTTTTGCAGTCTAGGTGTTTGAAAACTTATTTTTTGGGCCTTCAAACTCTTTGGAACTGAAAATTGTACTTCCTGTTTGTTTTACTATAATTCTTTATCTCTACTGGTCAAATAATATCAGGTATCTAATATAGATTTATACGGGTTTTTAAGTGAAAGTTTTAGACCATTTGGTGTACAAAGTTCCATGATATTTCTGTGAGGACAATTTTCCCTAGGCATTGATGCCATGTCCTCTTCCTGTGTGTGTTGTCTGGTACATCTCAATTTGCTGGTGTTGCCTTTGTTGTGATGAGCACACCATATTATTTCAATTAATAAAACTTCATTTTATTGCACTTGCCTCACAATTCTGAAAATGCAGAGTTCACTTCCTCTTCTGGAAATGAAGCTTAAAGCATTTCAGCTCAGCATTCTGCTGTACGTCTTAATCGAGTCTTTCCAACACAGCAAACTGAGAGTGCGCTTGTGCTTTCTATTGCCATGGGAATGTCCCAATGATACCAGTTTTTCCCAGAGCTTCTCTGTCTACAGAAACACCAATGGAAACATATGTATGGATGTCATACATCAGGGCCTGCTGGAATGATCCCGCAGACCGAACTTTGTGTCCTCTGGGCAGTAGCATGTCAGTGCCATCCAAAATGTAGCATCTGCATTTGGGAGATAATGCTGAAGGAAATGCTTCAACTTCTCACGTTGTGGACTTTGACCACTCTCCCTTGATCCTTCATCCTGGGGGCATGGGTTCACGAATGTAACCACAGAGCTGTACCGAATTCTCTTCCTCAAACCAATCCTTAATCCCTGTCCAGGTTATGACTGTAGCAGATCCTAAAGTTTGAATACTGATTTCAAACTAAAGGGCCACTGAATCCCTCAGACCAGATGCACGGCTTCTCTAGTTGAGACCCACACGTGCTCTATTGGCAAAATGCCAAATTGATCCTGGGCCTGCAAGATACAGTGGATGTGGCCATGTCACATATCGAAAACCTCAACCACACACGCCAATGTGGTTGATTTCTTACTGGGGTAACAGGTCGTTTTGCTCTCTTGATAGAACCCACCACAACCCACAACGCACTCCAGATCCCTGAGACTCAGCGTGTGCCATTATCTGTAGCACTATACCTAATTTTCCGCTGCCTCATCTAGCTCAAGTTTGGCAGATCGGATCTTGGTCTCAGAATCAATTGTGGGGATATTTTGTGCTGATTTCTATGAGTTATGTCAGCCAAGCATCTGCTGTGCACTCTTCTAACACTCAGCGCATTACCTAAAGTCCCATGTGTGCTGTCCGCTTGAGAGTGTGCGTCCAAGTAAAACAGAGTTTCACCTTTGCTGCTCCATCAGCAGAGGTTAGATCCTGCACAGATTTCCATTCTCTACTTTACCTTCTCCTGCTTCCAGGTTTTCTGAGGCCTCAGCTTGTCTTTGGAAGTAACAGACCACTCTTCGGAAAGTGTCCTGTGCCAAGGGCTGGGTGAGTGGAAGTTTACATTGCTGTGTACATGGGAAGGAGTGAGCGCAGGTTGCACTGGTTCTCTGCCAACTGGGCATCGATAAATCAACACTTTCCAGATGTAATTCACAGAAATGTGATGTTTGTTTAGCTCTGTTTTCTATAAAGCCATGGTTGGAGGGATTGTCCGAAGACTCCAATTTTGACATTGTGTTGATAACACAGTTGCAGTTTTTAAGAAGGTCAATAGGATTGATTTACCTGTTTTGGGATTTATATGAAAATGAAGTTAGTGTTTGAAACGCACTAAATTTACCTAGAAGTCAGACTTGTCAATTTTTGTAACATTATGTCAGCTGTAAGAAAAATGTAGACAGATAGAAAGTAAAATCGCAGTCCAAAATGTTGAAGGTTACATGTCATCTCTTTACTGTAGAAGCCTCCAACACCAACATTAACCATGAAGTACCTATTGAAACCATGAAATAACCGTGAAACTGGGTTTCCGTTGTTCATGTGGTGCCCTATATTTCCAATGACACATACTGGCCAATGTTGGCATTTCAAGGGGTAACATTCCTCTCTAGGAAAGTACAAGAAAAACCAAACAAAATATATACATTTAGGCTTGATTCCAAAAGCACATACAGGCATTTTAGCTATGAGAACCCTGCTGCAGCTATGCTAGGCTACTGAAAACAGGTGTACTTCTATCAGTGATGAGAAGCCTTAATCATCCGATCATGTTGGGTAAAGCAATTTAACACAACCAAGTCTGCACCCCCAATATATCATGCACCCGGTGCTTGGCTGAAGAGAAAGACGGTCCACAAACCTGTGTCTTTAAAGGCTTTCACGACTTTTAGAGATCAGGTCAGTATCTGACATAATATTTACTTATAATTTCTTGAAAAACTGAGGCTTAGTACATATTCAAGTTCAGTCAAAGATTCCTCTCACTTACCACACTCCCTTCACCCCAGACAAGACATAATCCCATCATTTGCTGAATCTAGGGGAAGGCCATCATTTCTTTGTGTGAGCTAATTATTCAATTCCCAACTATTTTTGGCGAGAGTATTTGACCTTTCAGGAGTTCACTGTTGTTCACAGAAAATGAAAATGGAGGAATTCTGATTCTAGGAGGGGCTTGCTCTTCTCCTACTGTCTTCGTTGCAGCTCAGGTTCTGATCCTTTAAAATGGATGCCTGAGTGGAGGGAAGGGAAGATCATGTGCTTGATAGCAAGGCCCAAACCTGGGAAAAGGCTTACCTGGGCTTGGTGCATTTTGGTCTGAATGGTTTGTAAATGCCCCTTGGGACGTGTGGATTCTCATGACCTCTTCCAAGAACATGAGCGCTTTTATCATCCCTGCCATCTCTTCTCTTTTAGACGTCAGATATCTTGGAGCCGTACTTGGAGCAGGGAATTGAGTGACTTTCTCAAGTTCACGTTGACACTCTGAATGTTTCTGCCAGTATCACAGAGGTTCAGTAGGTCTCATGAATGATTTTCGAGCCTGGTATTCTCTAGAGATGTCTCTATGCCAGTATTCTCCATTGTAGCGGAACAACTCTCATCAATATGTTTGCATCTCTCCTCAATCCGTGCAGCCAACTTTTCTGACAGCTTCTCTTCATGTCTCCCATAAAGTCGACTTCAACAGGACTGGGCAAGTCTGAAAGTACCTCGGAGCCTCACCAGTAAGCTGATGACAGGCAGATCTTCCACTGTCTGCCCTTTCAGGTTCTGGAAACTTACCTTTGAACTTAGGTATTTGGGCAGCAGCTTTATCTCGAACTTACACAGTGTCCCGAACAAAAGACTAAGCCAATCTCCACAAAGGGCGACAGCCCCTCCATCACACTGATCCACCCACAGAATTCTGCCCAGTTACCTTGGATCCACCAGCCAAAACAAGCCTCGTGGTACACAACAAGATTCCACCTAGAATCCAAACGGTACCTGCCATCCCCAAATGTTGCTGAATATTGTCAGTGTTGGGGGAGGGGCTGCATCAAACGAGAGGTTCCTAAGTTAAATGTGATTCTATCCACTAGCGTGCCACTGTCCTTTTATCTTCCCTCGTTCCTTTGGTTCACATCGGTATATACAGTACAAACGGAGGGAAATGTGTCCATTTTTAGTTTATGGTTTCACACGTCTTGAATCTTTCTAACAGCTCACAGTACACAGAGACCCCACTAAAGGAAACTCATGTTTGTGTAATATCCATTCACCCAGAATACATATCCGTCTGTTGCTTTCTGCTGAAACACCCACGCTCTCAGTAAACGGATCCAATTGCTTCATGGGGGCTGAAATTCCGAGAAATGAAACCAATCCCAATGTGCACTTTACTATCTGGCTCGTTTGCTCTTAGTACACTTTTGCAGAGCTACTTGTCTTTGTTATAGGCTTATGCTGTTTCTTCTCTACTTAGGGTAGAATATGGCATTCATTCTTGCTGTTGGAAAAATTGTAAATCTATATCACGGACTATGACCAAATCTTATTCAAAATCGGCATTTGGGTTAGGTCACGATATGCTCTTTTGAATCAATATTTATGAATATTAAGGCACGCGTCTGTGTTATGAATACAAGTGTGTTGAGTACATTTAAGCTGCGATAATGGTTCAGTGCGTGCTGAATGATCCTTGACATCACTTTGAGTATGTTGTTTTGAATACTCATGGTCTCTTTGGTATATGTCAGCCAACCGTACCCTTTTGGTGTCTGTATTTTTGTTTGATTGTTTGTTTGTTTGCTTGTTGTTGGTTTTGCAAACACATTAGGCCATGCATCACTCCGTTTGCTTCAATCAGAGAGTCATATATGTGAATCACTTCAGATAGTGCTTAAAATCACCTATGATTTCCTGCTACCCTCTCCCATCTTATGGCTTTGATGTCCTCCTTGCCTTCTTCTTGTTTCTTGTTTGTAACTCACGCTCTTCTTGCATTTCCAATAATGGTTTTTCTTATTTCCATTTCATCTTGCTACTTTTCTATTCAGGGTAGAATTCTCAATCTTTTTTTTAGGATAAGTTTTGAACTGCTGAATTCTTTTAAGCTTTGCTGGTCTGTGAATTTCCCTAGCTCTGCCGTTATTAGAAATGGCAGTCATGTGGCATAGGCTACTCATGATTACAGCTTGTTCTCTTTCAGGTTATGGCCTATGTCCTTGCACTCCTCCCTGTTCTGCAATATTTCTTCCGAGATATGAGCTGAAACCCCTCTGGAGGTTCTGTTGTGATTAAATTGCTTTCCTCCAGATGCATTTTAAATCACTGTGGTGATCATGAACTTTGTTGATTTGAATTAAACAGCTGCAAGTATGTCTATTGGGATTCCACCTCCTTTGGATGCTGTGTAGTTCTTGAAATCGTATAGATGATTGTTTCTTGTATTTCAGCAATTTTCACTCTGACTTTTCTACAATTATCATTTCAGGCTTTTTTGTGTTAATCTTGCTTTTCCATCTGGGACTCTTACGAATCATACTCTTTCATGCTTTGTCTTACCCCAGGCTTCAACAGCAATGTTTGCATTGCTTTGCACTTCTTTTTCTATGTCTTCTTCTGTTCGAAGTATTTCTGTTCCCCTGTCTTCACAGGCTTTCAAGAGTCCATCTGCATTATCAAGTCTGCTTTGGACTGACTTTAGCCCTGGTATTGTCTCATCCTTGAGTTTTCTGATATTATTTGGCTCGTTTTTAGAGTTTCTCTTCCCCTTTCCCGGTATACTGCCTTTTGTGATTCTGAGACACTGTTGTACTTCATGTTTTCCTCACCTCAGTTTTCAATACTTGCTCTGGTAGCGTTTTGCTGTCTAGATGTTTGAAAGCTTATTTTTTGGGCCTTCAAGCTCTTTGGAACTGAAAATGGTACTTCCTGTTTCTTTTACTATACTTCTTTATCTCTACTTTTCAAGTAATATCAGGTATCAAATATAGATTTATAGGGCTTTGTTAAGTGAAAATTTTAGACCATTGGGTGTACAAAGTTCCATGATATTTCTGTGAGGACAATTTTCCCTAGGCATTAATGCCATGTCCTGTTCCTTTGTGTGTTGTCTGGTATTTCTCTAATTGCTGGTGTTGCCTTTTTTGTGATGAGCACACCATATTATTTCAATCAGAAAATCTTCGTTTTATTGCACTTACCTCACAATTCTGAAAGTGCAGAGTACACTTCCTCTTCTGGAAATGAAGCTTAAATCTTTTCAGCTCGGCATTCTTCTGTACGTAATCTTGGAATCTTTACAAAACAGCAAGCTGAGAGTGTGCTTGTGCTTTCTATTGCCATGGAAATTTCCCAATGTTACCAGTTCTTCCCAGAGCTTCTCTGTCTACCGAAACACCAGTGGAAACATATGTATGGATGTCATACATCAGGGACTGCAGGAATGATCCCACAGACCGATCTTTGTGTCCACTGGGCAGTACCATGTCAGTACCATCTAAAATATAGCATCTGTTTTGGGAGATAATGCTGAAGGAAATGCTTCAACTTCTCACGTTGTGGACTTTGACCACTCTCCCTTGATCCCTCATCCTTGGGTCATGGGTGACCGAATGCAACCACAGAGCTGTACCAAATTCTCTTCCTCAAACCAATCCTTAATCCCTGTCCTGGTTATGACTGTAGCAGATCCTAAAGCTTTTGATACTGATTTCAAACCCAAGGGCCACTGAATCCCTCAGACCAGAATCACGGCTTCTCTAGTTGAGCCCCACACATGCTCTATTGGCAAAATGCCAAATTGATCCTGGGCCTGCAAATGCAGTGGTTGTGGCCATGGCACATATCAAAAACCTCAACCTCACACGCCAATGTGGTTGCTTTCTTACTGGGGTAACAGGTCGGTTTGCTCTCTTGATAGAACCCACCACAACCCACAACGCACTCCAGATCCCTGAGACTCAGCGTGTGCCATTATCTGTAGCTCTATAACTCATTTCCCGCTGCCTCTACTAGCTCAAATTTGGCAGATCGGATCTTGGTCTCAGAATCAATTGTGGGGATATTTTGTGCTGATTTCTATGAGTTATGTCAGCCAAGCATCTGCTGTGCACTCTTCTAACACTCAGCGCATTACCTACAGTCGCATGTGTGCTGTCCGCTTGAGAGTGTGCGTCCAAGTAAAACAGAGATTCACCTTTGCTGCTCCATCAGCAGAGGTCAGATCCTGCACAGATTTCCATTCTTTACTTTGCCTTCTCCTGCTTCCAGATTTTCTGAGGCCTCAGCCTGACTTTGGAAGTAACAGACCACTCTTCGGAATGTGTCCTGTGCCAAGGGCTGGGTGAGTGGAAGTTTACATTGCTGTGTACATGGGAGGGAGTGAGCGCAGGTTGCACTGGTTCTCTGCCAACTGGGCATCGATAAATCAACACTTTCCAGATGTAATTCACAGAAATGTGATGTTTGTTTAGCTCTGTTTTCTATAAAGCCATGGTTGGAGTGATTGTCCGAAGACTCCAATTTTGACATTGTGTTGATAACACATTTGCAGTTTTTAAGAATGTTAATAGAATTGATTTACCTGTTTTGGGATTTATATGAAAATGAAGTTAGTGTTTGAAACGTACTAAATTTACCTAGAAGTCAGACTTGTCAATTTTTGTAGCATTATGTCAGCTCTAAAAAAAATGTAGACAGATAGAAAGTAAAATCGCAGTCCAAAATGTTGAAGGGGACATGTCAACCCTTTACTGTTGAAGCCTCCAATACCAACAGGAACCATGAAATACCTATTGAAACCATGAAATAACCGAGAACCTGGGATTCCGTTGTGCATGTGGTGCCCTATATTGCCAATGACACATACTGGCCAATGTTGGCATTTCAAGGGGTAACATTCCTCTCTAGGAAAGTACAAGAAAAACCAAACAAAATATATACATTTAGGCTTGATTCCAAAGGCACATACAGGCATTTTAGCTATGAGAACCCTGCTGCAGCTATGCTAGGCTACTGAAAACAGGTGTAATTCTATCAGTGATGAGAAGCCTTAATCATCCGATCATGTTGGGTAAAGCAATTTAACACAACCAAGTCTGCACCCCCAATATATCATGCACCCGGTGCTTGGCTGAAGAGAAAGACGGTCCACAAACCTGTGTCTTTAAAGGCTTTCACGACTTTTAGAGATCAGGTCAGTATCTGACATAATATTTACTTATAATTTCTTGAAAAACTGAGGCTTAGTACATATTCAAGTTCAGTCAAAGATTCCTCTCACTTACCACACTAGCTTCACCCCAGACAAGACATAATCCCATCATTTGCTGAATCTAGGGGAAGGTCATCATTTCTTTGTGTGAGCTAAGTATTCAATACCCAAATATTTTAGGCGATATTATTTGACCGTTCAGGATTTCACTGTTCTTCACAGAGTGTGAAGATGGAGGAATTCTGATTCTAGGAGGGGCTTGCTCTTCTCCTACTGGCTTCATTGCAGCTCAGGTTCTGATCCTTTAAAATGGATGCCTGAGTGGAGGGGAGGGAAGAGCATGTGCTTGATAGCAAGGCCCAAACCTGGGAAAAGGCTTACCTGGGCTTGGTGCATTTTGGTCTGAATGGTTTGTAAATGCCCCTTGGGACGTGTGGATTCTCATGACCTCTTCCAAGAACATGAGCGCTTTTATCATCTCTGCCATCTCTTCTCTTTTAGACGTCAGGAATCTTGGAGCCGTTCTTGGAGCAGAGAATGGAGTGACTTTGTCAAGTGCACGTTGACACTCCGAATATTTCTGCCAGTATCACAGAGGTTCAGTAGGTCTCATGAATGATTTTCGAGCCTGGTATTCTCTAGAGATGTCTCCATGCCGGTATTCTCCATTGTAGCGGAACAACTCTCATCAATATGTTCGCATCTCTCTTCAATCCGTGCAGCCAGCTTTTCTGACAGCTTATCTTCGTGTCTCCCATAAAGTCGACTTCAACAGGACTGGGCAAGTCTGAAAGTACCTCGGAGCCTCACCAGTAAGCTGATGACAGGCAGATCTTCCACTGTCTGCCCTTTCAGGTTCTGGAAACTTGCCCGTGAACTTAGGTCTTTGGGCAGCAGCATTATCTCGAAATTACACATCGTCCCGAAAAAAAGATATAAGCCCATCTCCACAAAGGCGGCAGCCCTTCCATCACACTGATCCACCCACAGAATTCTGCCCAGTTACCTTGGATCCACCAGCCAAAACAAGCCTCGCTGTACACACCAAGATACCACCTAGAATCCAACCGGTATCTGCCATCCCCAATGGTTGCTGAATATTGTCAGTGTTGGGGGAGGGGCTGCATCAAACGAGAGGTTCCTAAGTTAAATGTGATTCTATCCACTAGCGTGCCACTGTCCTTTTATCTTCCCTCTTTCCTTTGGTTCAGATCTGTATATACAGTACAAACGGAGGGAAGTGTGTCCATTTTTAGTTTATGGTTTCACACGTCTTGAAACTTTCTAACAGCTCACAGTACACAGAGACCCCACTAAAGGAAACTCATGTTTGTGTAATATCCATTCACCCAGAATACATATCCTTTTGTTGATTTCTGCTGAAACACCCACGCTCTCAGAGAACGGATCCATTAGTTTCATGGGGGCTGAAATTCCGAGAAATAAAACCAATCCCAATGTGCACTTTACTATCTGGCTCGTTTGCTCTTAGTACACTTTTGCAGAGCTACTTGTCTTTGTTAATGGCTTATGCCGTTTCTTCTCTACTTAGGGTAGAATATGGCATTCATTCTTGCTGTTGGAAGAATTGTAAATCTATATCACGGACTATGACCAAATCTTATTCAAAATCGACTTTTGGGTTAGGTCACGATATGCTCTTTTGAATCAATATTTATGTATATTAAGGCACGCATCTGTGTTCTGAATACAAGTGTGTTGAGTACATTTAAGCTGCGATACTGAATCGGTGCGTGCTGAATTATCCTTGACATCACTTTGAGTATTTTATTTTGAATACTCATGGTTTCTTAGGTATATGTCATCCAACAGTACCCTTTTGGTGTCTGTTTGTTTGATTGTTTGTTTGTTTGCTTGTTGTTGGTTTTGCAAACACATTAGGCCATGCATCACTCCGTTTGCTTCAATCAGAGATTCATATGTTTGAATCACTTCAGATAGTGCTTAAAATCACCTATGATTTCCTGCTACCCTCTCCCATCTTATGGCTTTGATGTCTTCCTTGCCTTCTTATTGTTTCTTGTTTGTAACTCACGCTCTTCTTGCATTTCCAATAATGGTTTTTCTTATTTCCATTTCATCTTGCTACTTTTCTATTCAGGGTAGAATTCTCAATCTTTCTTTTAGGATAAGTTTTGAACTGCTGAATTCTTTTAAGGTTTGCTGGTCTGTGAATTTCCCTAGCTCTGCCGTTATTAGAAATGGCAGTCATCTGGCATAGGCTACCCATGATTACAGCTTGTTCTCATTCAGGATATGGCCTATGTCCTTGCACTCCTCCCTGTTCTGCAATTTTTCTGCCGAGATATGTGCTGAAACCCCTCTGGAGGTTCTGTTTTGACTAAATTACTTTCCTCTAGATGCATTTTAAATCACTGTGGTTATCATGAACTTTGTTGATTTGAATTATACAGCTGCAAGTAGGTCTATTGGGATTCCACCTCCTTTGGACGCTGTTTAGTTCCTGAATTCATATAGATGATTCTTTCTTGTCTTTCAACAAGTTTCAGTCTGACTTTTCTGCAATTATCTTTTCAGGCTTTTTTGTGTTAATCTTGCTTTTCCATCTGGGACTCTTACGAATCATACTCTTTCATTCTTTGTCTTACCCCAGGCTTCAACAGCAATGTTTGCATTGGTTTGCACTTGTTTTTCTATGTCTTCTTCTGATCGAGGAATTTCTGTTCACCTGTCTTCACAGTCTTTCACGAGTCCGTCTGCATTATCAAGTCTGCTTTGTACTGACTTTAGCCCTGGTATTGTCTCATCCTTGGGTTTTCTGATATTATTTGGCTCGTTTTGAGAGTTTCTCTTCCCCTTTCCAGGTATACTGCCTTTTGTGATTCTGAGACAATGTTGTACTTCATGTTTTCCTCACCTCTTCTTTCAATACTTGCTCTCATAGCGTTTTGCATTCTAGTTGTTTGGAAGCTTATTTTTTGGGCCTTCAATCACTTTGGATCAGAAAATTGTACTTCCTATTTCTTTTCCTATGCTTCTTTATCTCTACTGTTCTACTACTATCAGGTATTATTTGTAGACTTATACGGCTTTTTTAATTGAATATTATAGACTCTTGGGTGTACGCAATTCCATATTTCTGTGAGGACAATTTTTCCTAGTCTTTGATGCCAAGTCATGTTCCTGTGTGTGTTGTCTGTTATATCTGTAATTGCTGGTGTTGCTTTGTTGTGGTGAACACACTATAATATTTCGAGTATTATATCCTCATTTTTATTATGCTTATCTCAGAATTCTGGTAGTGCACAGGATACTTCCTCTTGTGGAAATGAAGCTTCTAAACATTTTCAGCTCTGCATTTTGCTGTATGTCATTTTGGAGTGTTTCCAAAACAGGAAACTGACAGTGAGTTTGTGCTTTCTATTGCCATGGGAATGTCCCAATATTACCAGATCTTCCCAGAGCTTCTCTGTCTACAGAAACACCAGTGGAAACTTATCTATGGATGTCATACAACAGGGCCTGCTGGAATGATCCTGCAGACCGATGTATGTGTTCTCGGTTCAGTAAAATTTCAGTGCCATCGAAAATGTACCATCTGCATTTGGGAAAATGCTCAATGAAATTCTTCATCTTCTCACACTGCGGAGTTTGACCACTCTTCCTTGTTCTCTCATCCTTTTGTCATGTGTGCACGAAGGGAAGAACAGCTGTTCTGCATCCTCTGCCTCAAACCAAAATGTAATCCCACTCCAGACATTGAATGTAGCAGATCCTAATGCTTTTAATACTGATTTCAAACCCAAGGCCTCTGGTTCCCCCAGACCTGATGCACAGTACCTCTGATTGAGCCCAACATGTGCTCTCTTGGCAAAATGCCAAATTGGTCCCTGGTCCTGCAGATGCAGTGGATGTGGCCATGGGACTTATTGATAAACTCAAACTCGCAAGCTAGTGTGGTTGCTTTCTCATTGGGGTCACAAGTCAGTTTGCTCTCTTGATAGGACCCACCACAACCCACAACGCAATCCAGATCCCTGAGAGTAAGCGTGTGCCGTCATCCGTAGCCCTATCCCTCATTTACTGCTGCCTCTGCCAGCACAAATTTGGCAGCTCGGGTCTTGGTCTCAGATTAAATTCTGGGGATATTTGGTGCTGATTTCTTTGAGTCCTGTCAGCCAAGCATCTGCTGTGCACTCTTCTAACACTCCACTCATCACCCTCAATCCCATGTGTGCTGTCTGCTAGAGAGTGTGCATCCAAGTAAAGCAGAGTTTCACCTTTGCTGCTCCATTACCAGATGTCAGATCCTGTAGTGGTTTCCATTCTCTACATTGTCTTCTCCTCCTTCCAGGTTTCTGAGGCCTCATCCTGTCTTTGGAATTAACAGACCACTCTTCAGCAATGTCCTTTTCCAAGGGCTGGTTGAGTGGATGTTTACATTGCTGTGTACATAGGAGCGAGTGAGCACATGATGCACTTGTTCCCTGCCAACTGGGCAGTGATAAATCAACACTTTCCACATATAATTCACAGAAATATGATGTTTACTTAGCTCTGTTTTCTATAAAGCCATGGTGGAAGTGTTTGTCCGAACACATTAGTTTTGACATTGTGTTGATAACTCAGTTGCAGTCTTTAAAAATGTTAGAATAATTGATTTACATGTTTGAAATTTATATGAATATGAAGTTAGTTTTCAAAACATACTAAATCTGCCTAGAGGAAAGACTTGTCAATTTTTGTTACTTTTGTCAGCTCTAAGGAAAAAATAGACAGATAGAATATAAAATAGCAGTCCAATATTTTGACGGGGCATGTCAACCCTTTAATGTTGAATCCTCCAACACTGACAGAAAGGATGAACTAACTATTGGAAACAAGAAATAACCCCCAACCTGGGATTCCATTGTGAATGTGTTGCCTTTTCTTCCCAATGGCACATATTGGCCAATGTTTTCATTTCAAGGGGTATCATTCTTCTAGAGGAAAACACAAGAAAAACCAAATAAAATATGTACATTTTGGCTTCATTTCAAAAGCACCTAGAGGCATTATATCTATGAGAATCCTGCTGTAGCTATGCGAGGCTATCGAGAATCAGGTGTTCTTTTATCAGTGATGACAAAGATTAATCGTCTGATCATGTTGGTAAAGCAATTTAACATAACATTGTCTGCATCCCATGATATAGTGCACCCGGTGCTTGAATGAAGGGAAAAGACGGTACACATAAATTATGTCCTTTAATGTCCTTGGTGACTTTTACAGTTCAGTTCAATAACTGACATAATATTTACCTATACTGTCTTGAAATACTGAGGCATAATACCTATTCAAGTTCAGTCAAAGATTCTCCTCACTTACCACACTCCCTTCACCCCAAAAAGACATAACCAGAGCATTTGCTGAATCTTGGGGAAGGTCATCATTTCTTTGTGTTAGCTAAATATTCAAATCCTAGCTATTTTAGTTGAGAGTATTTGACCTTTGAAGATTTCACAGTTGTTCACAGAGTGTGAAGTTGTAGGAACTCTGATTCTAGGAGGGGCTTGCTCTTCTCCTACTGGCTTCATTGCAGCTCAGGTTCTGATCCTTTAAAATGGATGCCTGAGTGGAGGGGAGGGAAGAGCAAGTGCTTGATAGCAAGGCCCAAGCCTGTGAAAAGGCTTACCTGGGCTTGGTGCATTTTGGTCTGAATGGTTTGTAAATGCCCCTTGGGACATGGGGATTCTCACAAATTATTCCACCAACATGAGCGATTTTATCATCTCTGCCATCTCTTCTCTTTAGACGTCAAGAATCTTGGATCCATTCTTGGAGCAGAGAACTGAGTAACTTCCTCAAGTGCATGTTGATACTCCATAATTTCTGCCAGTATCAACGAGGCTCAATATGTCTCATGAATGTCTTTTGAGCCTGGTATTCTCTACAGAAGTATCCATGCCTGTGTCCTCAGTTGTAGCAGGACAACTCTCATCAATGTGTTCTCATATCTCCTCAATCCATGTAGCCAGGTTTTCTTCCAGCTTCTCTTTAAATCTCCCATAAATTAGACTTCTACATGACTGGGCAAGTCTGAAAGATCCTCGGAACGTAACCAGTATGCTGATGACTGGCAGATGTTCCACTGTCAGCCCTTTCAGTTTCTGGAACCTGACCAGTGAACTCAGGTATTTGGGCAGAAGCAGTATCTCGAACTTACCCAGCTTCCCGAACTAAAGACCTAAGACAAGCTCCACAGAGGGTGGCAGCCCTTCCATCACACCGATCCACCCACGGAACTCTGCCCAGTTACCTTGGGCCCACCAGCCACAACAAGCTGCACTGTACACACCAAAATCCCACCTGGAATCCAAACAGTACCTGCCATCCCGAATGGTTGCTACATCTTGTCAGTGTTTGGGAGGGGCTGCATCAGATGAGAGGTTCCTAAGGTAAATGTGAATCTCTCCGGTAGCATCCCATGGTCCTTTTTTTCTTCCTTCTTTCCTTTTGTTCTCATCCCTATACACAGTACAAACGGAGGGAAGTGTGTCCATTTTTAGTTTATGGTTTCATACGTCTTTAAACTTTCTAACTGTTAACAGTACAAAAAGACCCACTAAAGGAATCTTATGTTTGTGTAATATCCATTCACCCAGAATACATATCTGTTTGTTGCTTTTCTGCTGAAACACCCACACTCTAAGAACATGTATCCATTTGTTCCATCGGGGCTGAAATTCCTAGAAATGAAACCAATCCCATTGTGCACTTTACTGACTGACTCTTTTGCTCTTAGTACAGTTCTGCAGAGCTACTTTCCTTTGTTTTAGGCTTATGCCATTTCTTCTGTATGTAGGGTAGAATATGCCATTCATTCATCATGTTGAAAGACTTCTAAATCTATACCACGGACTAGGAATCCATTTTAATCAAAATAGAGATTTGGGTTAGGAGACAATGTGCTATTATGAATCAAAATTTATGAATATTAATGCACGCATCTGTTTTCTGAATACAAGTCTTTTGAGTACTTGCATGCCTCGAAACTTTGTCAATGCGTACTGAATGATCCTTGACATTACTTTGAGTATTTTTATTTAATTTATCATGGTTCCTTTGGATAGATGTCTGCCAAGCGTACTCTTTTGATGTTTGTTTCTTTGTTCAATTGTTTGTTTGCTTATTCTTTGTTTTGCAAACTCATTTGGCCATGCATCTCTCCGTTTGATTCAGAGAGTCATATATGATGATTAACTTAGTATAGTGCTGAAAATCACCTATGTTTTCCTGCTTCCCTCTCCCATCTTTAGGATTTTGATGTCCTCCTTGCCTTCTTCTTGTTTATTCTTTGAAACTCATTGCTCTAATTGCATTTCCAATAATGGTATTCTTATATCCATTTCGTCTTGCTACTTTTCTATTCTGTTTAGAATTCTCAATCCTTTTTTTAATATTAGTTTCGAACTGCTGTAATCTTTTAAGTATTGTCGGTCTGTGAAATTCTCTAGTTCTGCCATTATTAGAAATGGTAGTCTTGTGGCATAGGCTACCCTAGATTGCAGCTTTTACTCATTCAAGGTTTGGTATATGTCCTGGCACTATTACATCTCCTGTACTATTTGTGTCGAGATATCAGCTGAAAACCCTCTGGAGATTCTGTTGTGACTAAGTTGCTTTCCTCTACGTGCATTAAGAATCACTTGGTTGACCATGAACTTTGTTGCTTTGAATAATACAGCTTCTTGTAGGTCTATTTTAATTCCACCTCCTTTGGACACTTGTACTTCCTGAATTCGTATAGATGACTGCTTCTTGGCTTTAAGGAAGTTTCTGTCTGATTTTTCTGCAAATATATTTCAGACTTTTCTTCTTTATCTCTTGCTAATTCATCTGGGACACTTATGAATCATAATCTTTCATGCTTTGTATTACCCTGTGATTCAACAGCGATGATTGCATTGATTTTCACTTGCTTTTCTATGTCATCTTGTAATCGAGGGATTTCTATTCCTCTGTCATCACAGTCATTCAAGAGTCCCTCTGCATTATCTATTCTGCTTGGGAATGACTTTAGCCCTGGTATTATCTCATCCATTGAGTTTTCTGATATTCTTTCGCTCATCTTTAGAGGTTCTCTTCCCCTTTTCTGGTATTCTGTCTTTTGTGATTCTGAGACACTGTTGTTCTACAGTGTTTTCCTCACCTCAGTTTTCAATACATTCTCTGGTAGCGTTTTGCCATCTAGTTGTTTGAAAGCTTATATTTTGGGCCTTCAAACTCTTTTGTACTTAAAATAGTACTTCCTGTTTCTTTTACTATACTTCTTTATCTTTACTGGTCAAGTACTTTCAGGTATCTAATGCAGACTTATAGGGTTTTGTTAAGTGAAAATTTTATACCATTGGATGTACGCAATTCCATGATATTTGTGTGAGGACAATTTTTCCTACACATTGATGCCATGTCGTTTTCCTGTGTGTGTTGTCATGTATATCTCTAATTGCTGGTGATGCCTTTGTTGTGATGAACACAACATACTCTTGTCGTTTAGTATAATGTCATTTTTACTACTCTTATATCACTGTTCTGAAAGTGCACAGGACCCTTCCTCCTGTGGAAATGAAGCATGTAAAGGTTTTGAGCTTTGCAGGCTCTTTAATGTCATTTTTTGTGTGTGTGTTTCAAAAGCAGCATCATGACAGTGAGCTTGTCCTTTCTATTTCCATGGGAATTTCCCAATGTAACGAGTTCTTTCCAGAGCTTCTCTGTCTACAGAAAAAACTGTGGAAACATATATAAAGATGTCATGCATCAGGGCCTGCTGCCATTTTTGGGCAGCCCCAGCTAGGTGTCCTCGGTGCCGTAAACTTTCAGTGCCATTCAAAATGTAGCATCTGCATTTGGGAGATAATGATGAAGGAAATGCTTCATCTACTCATGCTGTGTACCTAGACCACTGTTCTTTGTTCTCTCATCCTTGTGGCTTGGGACCACGAATGCAACCACAGAACTGTCCCTCATAATCTGCCTCATACCAAACGTAATCTCAGTCCACGCTATGTATGTAGCAGATCCTAAGCCTTTGGAAAATGATTTCAACCACAAGGCCCCCTGGATCACTCAGACCATATGCATGATATCTCTGATTGAGCCCCACATGTGCTGTATTGGCAAAATACCAAATTGGTCCCTGGGCTTACAGATGCAGTGTATGTGGCCATGGGACATTTCAAGAAACTCAACCTCATGCACCAGGTTTATAGCTTTCTCATTGGTGTCCCAAGTCAGCTTCCATTCTGGATAGGGAGAACCACAATCCACAACACACTCCAGATCCCTGAGGTTCAGCATGTGTCATCATCCATTGCCCTATCCCTCATTGTTCGCAGGCACTGTGAGCCCAAATATGGCAGCACCAATCTTGGTCTCAGAATCAATTGTAGTGATGTTTTGTGCTGATTTCTTTGAGTTCTGTCAGCCAAGCATCTGCTGTGCACTCTTCTAACACTCAGCACATCGCTTTCAATCCCATGCATTCTGTCCGCTTGAGAGTGTGCTTCAAAGTAAAACAGGGATTCACCTTTGCTTCTGCATTAACAGAGATCAGGTCCTGCACTGATTTCCATTCTCTAATTTGACTTCTCCCCCTTCCATGTATTCTGAGGCCTCATTCTGTCCTTGGAAATAAGAGATCACTGTTTGGCAAGTGTCGTGGACCACGCACTGGGTGAGTGGATGTTTATCTTGCTGTGTAGATGGGAGTGAGTGAGTGTAGGTTGCACTGCTACCCTGAAAACTGGACATCAATAAATCAACACTTTCCATGTATAACTCACAGAAATGTGATTCTTGTTTATCTCCATTTTCTATACAGCCATGGTGGGAGGGTTTTTCTGAAGACTACAGTTTTGAAATTGTGTTGATACCTCAGTTGCTGTCTTTCAAAAATTTAGTAGAATTGATTTATGTTTTTGGGGATTTATATGAATATGAAGATAGATTTTGAAACATACTAAATCTGCCTACAAGCCAGACTTGTCACATTGAGGTACCATTTTGTCAGCTCTAAGGGAAAAGAAGACAGAATGTAAAAAAGCAGTCCAAAATGATGAAGGGGACAGGTCAAATGTTAAATGTTGATGCCTCCAACACAAACAGGAACCATGAAATAAATATTGGTCCCATGAAATTACCTTCACAAAATGTTTCCCATTTGCATGTATTGCCCTTTTCACCCAGTGAATTGTACTGGCCAATGTTGTCATTTCTATGGGTAACATTTCACTGTAGGAAGACACAAGGTAACCCAAACTACTTATTTATATATACGCTTGGATCCAAAAGCAACTACAGGCATTAAAACTATGAGAAAACTGCTGCAGCTTTGATAGGCTATTGAGAACCAGGTGCCCTTTTATCAAAGATGAGAATGCTTAATCTTCCAATTATGTTGTGTAAAGTAATTAAACACAACCATGTCTGCACCCATATGATATACTGCAACAGGGGCTTCAGTGAAGGAAAAGACTATCAACATATCATGTGTCCTTACATGTCTATGGCGACTTTTACAATTCAGTTCACTAACTGACTTATACTAGTTACCTGGACTGTATTGAAAAACTGAGGACATATACATATACAAGTTCAGTCAAAGATTCCCCTCACTTACCACACTCACTTCACCCCAAAGAAGATGTAACCACAGTATTTGCTGAATCTAGGGGAAGGTCATCATTTCTTTGTGTGAGTTAATATTCAATTCCTACCTATTTTTGTCGGGAGTATTTGACCATTGAGGAGTATAGTGTTGTGCATGGAGAGTAAAGTTGGAAGAACACTGATTCTAGGAGGGGCTTGCTATACTCCTACTGGCTTCAATGCATCTCAGGTGCTGATCCTCTGAAATGGATGGCTGAGTGTAGGGGAGGGAAGAGCAAGTGCTTGATAGCTAGGACCAACCCTGGGAAAAGGCTTACCAGGGATTCGTGCCCTGAGGTCTGAGTGATTTATAAATGCCCCTTGGGACGTGTGGATTCTCATGACCTCTTAAAAGAACAAGAGGCATTTTATCAACTCTGCCTTCTCTTCTCTATTAGACGTCAGGATTCTTGGACCAGTTCTTGTAGCAGAGAATTGAGTACCTTCCACAAGTGCACGTTGACCCTCCACAGGTTTCTGTCAGTATCAGCAAGGCTCAATATTTCTCATGAATGTCTTTTGAGCCTGGTATTCTCTACAGAAGTCTGCATGCCAGTATTCTCCATTGTAGCAGAAGAACACTCATCAATGTGTTCACATCTCTCCTCAATCCGTGCACTCATCCTTCTGACAGCTTCTCTTGGTGTCTCCCATGTAGTCGACTTCTACAGGACTGGGCAAGTCTGAAAGTCCCTCGGAGCGTCACCAGTAAGCTGATGACAGGCAGATCTTCCACTGTCTGCTGTTTCAATTTCTAGAAACTGACCCGTGATCTCAAGTCTTTGGGCAGCATCAGTATCTCGAAATTACACAGCTTCCTGAAAAATAGACCTAAGCCATGTTCCACATAGGGTGGCAGCCCCTCCATGACCCTGATCCACTCACAGAGCTCTGCCCAGTTACCTTGGATCCACCAGCTACACCAAGACTCACAGAACACACTGACATTCCACCTGGAATCAAACCGGTACCTGCAATCCACAATATTTGCTACATCTTGTCAGTGTTGGGGGAGGGGCTGCATCAGACGAGAGTTTCCTAAGGTAAATATGATTCTCTCCATTAGCATCCCATGGTCCTTTTTTCCCTACCCTCTTTGCTTTAGTTCAGATCTCTATACACAGTACAAACCGAGGGAAGTGTGTCCATGTTAAGTTTATGGTTCCACACGTCTTTAACCTTTCTAAAAGTTAACAGTTCACAAAGACCCCACTATAGGAATCTTAAGTTTGTGTAATAGCCATTCACCCAGAATACATATCTGTCTCTTGCTTTTTGGCTGAAACTCTCACACTCTCAGATCATGGATTCATTTGATTCATGGGGGCTGAAATTCCTAGAAATGAAGCCCATCCTAATGTACACTTTAATGTTTGTCTCTTTTGCTCTTAGTACAGTTTTGTATAGCTACTTTTCTTTGTTATAGGCATATGCCATTTATTCTTAAGTAGGGTTGAATAGGAGATTCATTCATCCTGTAGGATGTCTAGTAAATCTATATAATGAAATACGAATCAATGTTATTCAAAATAGGCATTTGGTTTAGGTCACGATATGCTCTAATGAATCAACTTTTTGAATATTAATGCACGCATCTGTTTTCTGAATACAAGTGTTTTGAGTACATGCCAGCAGCGATAATGTATCGATGCGTGCTGAATGATTCTTGACACCCGTTTGAGTATTTTCTTTTGAATTATCATGGTTTCTTTGGGTATATGTCAGCCAACCATAGTATTTGGTGTTTGTTTGTTTGTTTGATTTTTTGTTTGCTTGTTCTTTGTTTGGCAAACACATTAGGCCACGCATCTCTCCGTTTGAAGCAGAGAGTCATATAAGCTGATTAACTTTGTATAGTGCTGAAAATCACCTATGTTTACCTGCATCCCTCTCCCATCTTTAGGGTTTTAATGTCCTCCTTCCCTTCTTCTTGTTTATTCTCTGCAACTCTTTGCTCTTCTTGCATTTCCAATGATGGTTTTCTTATTTCAATTTCATTTTGCTACTTTTCTATTAAGGGTAGAATTCTCAATCTTTGTTTAATGATAAGGTTCGAGCTGCTGAATTCTTTTACGTTTTGCCGGTCTATGAAATTTTTAGATCTGCCGTTATCAGAAATGGCAGTCTTGTGGCATAGGCTACCCTAGAATGCAGATTTTTCTCATTCAGGTTTTGGTCTATGTCCTGGCACTCCTTCCTGTCCTGCAATATTTCTGTCGAGGTATAAGCTGAAACCCCTATGGTCTTTCTGTTGTAACTACGTTGCTTTCCTCTAGGTGCATTTAAAATCACTGGGTTGATCATGAAATTTGATGATTTGAATAATACAGCTGCTTGTAGGTTTATAGGGATTCCACATAATTTGGATGCTGTTTGCTCCTGGTTTCGTATAGATGATTGTTTCTTGGCTTTCAGCAAATTTCAGTCAGATTTTTCTCCAAATATCTTTTCAGAGGTTTTTTTTTTTTGTTTTGTATACCCAGCTTTTCCTTCTGAGACTCTTAAGAATCCTAGTCTTTCATGCTTTGTCTTACCCCAGGATTCAACAGCAATATTTGCATTGGTTTACACTAGCTTTTCTGTGTCATCTTCTGATAGAGGGATTTCTGTTCCCCTTTGTTCACAGACATTCACGAGTCGCTCTGCATTATCTAGACTGCTCAGGACTGTCTTTTAACCTGCTATTATCTTATACATTGAGTTTACTTATTTTATTTGGCTCATCTTAGAGGTTCTCTTCCCCTTTTCTGATATTCTGCCTTTTGTGATTCTGAGACATTGTTGTTCTTTATTGTTTCTCTCACCTCCATTTTCAATAATTTCTCTAGTAATGTTTCAAAATCTAGTTGTTTCAAAGCTTTTTTTTTGGCCTTCAATCTCTTTGGAACTGAAATTGTTACTTCCTGTTTCTTTTACCATATCTTTATCTCTATTGGTCAAGTACTATCAGGTATCTAATGCAGACTTGTAAGGCTTGGTTAAGTGAAACTTTTAGTCTATTTGGTGTACCCAATCCCATGATATTTCCCTGAAGACAAATTTTCCTTGACATTGAAGCCATTTCGTCTTCCTGTGTGTGTTGTCTGGTATACCTCTATTTACTGGTGATACCTTTCTTGTGATGAACACACCATACACGCATCATTTAGAATAATCTCCTTTTATTATGCTTATGTCACTTTTCTGAAAGTGCACAGGACCCTTCCTCTTGTGGAAATGGAGCATCTAAATGTTTTCAGCTCTGTAGGCTTTTGTATGTCATTTTGGAGTGTTTTCAAAACAGAATATTGTTAGTGCACTTGTCCTTTCTAGTTCTATGGGAATGTCCCAATTTTACCAGTTCTTCCCAGAGCTTCTCTGTCTACAGAAAAACCTGTGGAAACATATCTAAGGATGTCATGCATCAGGGCCTGCTGCCATTATCCCACAGCCCCACCAAGTTGTCCTCGGTGCCGTACAATTTCAGTACTATCCAAAATGTAGCATCTGCATTTGGGAGGTAATGGTGAATGAAATGCTTCATCTTCTCATGCTGTGGACCTAGACAACTAACCTTTGTTCTCTCATACTTGTGGCTTGGGACCACAAAGGCAAACACAGCGATGTCCTGCATCCTCTGCCTCATACCAAAACTTAATCCCAGTCCAGGCTAGGAAACTAGCTGATCCTAACACTTTGCAATCTGATTTCAACCCCAAGGACCCCTGGATCCCTCAGACCAGATGCATGATTTCTCTAATTGAGCCCCACTCGTGCTCTATTGGCAAATGTCAAATTGTTCCCTTGGCCTGCAGATGCAGTGAATGTGGCCATAGGACATTTCGATAAACTCAACTTTGCGCACAGGTTGGTTGCTTTCACATTGGGGTCTAAGGTCAGTTTCCTCTCTTGGTAGGGCAAACCACAATCCACAACACACTCCGGATCCCTGAGACACAGCGTGTGACATCATACATAGCCTTATACCTCATTTTCCACAGCCAATGCTAGCTCAAACTTGGCAGCTCGGATCTTGGTCTCAGAATCAATTGTGGGGATATTTTGTGCTGATTTCCTTGAGTTCTGTCAGCCAAGTATTTTCTGTGCATGCTTCTAAAACTCAGCGCATCGCTTTCAATCCCATGTGTCCTTTCCGCTTGAGATTGTGTGTCCAAGTAAAACAGAGTTTCACCTTTGCTGTTCCATCACCAGACGTCAGGTACTGCACTGATTTCCATTCTCTACTTTGCCTTCTCCTCCTCCCAGGTTTTCTGAGGCCTCATTCTCTTTTGGAACTAAGGGACCACTCTTCAGCATGTGTCCTGAACCAAGGGCTTCGTGAGTGGATGTTTATCTTGCTGTGTACATGGGAACGAGTGAGCATAGTTGGCACTAATACCCTGCCAACTGGGCATCGAGAAATCAACACATTCTATATATAACTCACAGAAATGTGATTCTTGCTTATCTCTGTTTTCTATACAGCCATGGTGGGAGGGTTTGTCCGAAGACTACAGTTTTGACATTGTGTTAATACCTCAGTTGCAGTCTTTCAAAAGGTTAATAGAATTTATTTACATATTTTGGGATTCATATGAAAATGAAGTTAGATTTTGAAACATACTAAATCTAATTACAAGCCAGACTTGTGAAGTTCTTTTACAATTTTGTCAGGTCTAAGGGAAAAATAGACAGATAGAATGTACAGTAGCAGTCCAAAATGATGAAGGGGACAGGTCAAATCTTTACTGTTGATAACTACAACATCAACAGGAACCATGAAATAACTATTGGAACCATGAAATAACCCCCATCCTGGGTTTCCCTTCTGCATGTGCTGCACTTTCCTCCCAATGACACATACAGGCCAATGTTGTCATTTCAAGGGGGAACATTTCTCTCTAGGGAAACCCAATTAAACTAAAACACCATATTTATGTGTATTCTTGGTTCCAAAACTCCTAGAGGAGTTATAGCTATGAGAAAACTGCTGCAGTTTTGCTCTGCTATTGAGAACAAGGTGCTCTTCTATCAACCATGAGAACAAACGGTTGATCATGTTGGGTAAAGCAGTTTAACCCAACAAATTATGCACCAACATGATATACTGCACCTGGGGCTTCAATGAAGTGAAAAGATGGTCCACATATCATGTGTCCTTACATGTCTATGGTGACTTTTACAGTTCACTTCACTAACTGACATAACTGTTACCTATACTGTCTAGAAAAACTGAGGCCTAATATATATCAAATTCAGTCAAAGATTCCCCTCACTTACCACACTCCCTTCACCCCAAGGTAGACGTAACCCCAGCATTTGCTGAAACTAGGCTAAGTTCATCATTTCTTTTTATGAGCTGTGTATTCTATTCCTATCTATTATAGCCTACAGTATTTGATCTTTGAGGAATTAAGTGTTGTGCACAAAGTGTGAAGTTGGAGGAACACTGTACGTAGGAGTGGCTTGCTTTTCTCCTACTGGCTTCATTGCAACTCAAGTGCTGATCCTTTGAAATGGATGCCTGAGTGGAGGGGAGGAAAGAGCAATTTCTTGATATCTAGGCCCAACCCCGGGGAAAGCTTACCAGGGCCTCATGCTCTGTGGTCTGTGTGATTTTTAAATGCCCCTTGGGATATGTGGATTCTCACAAACCCTTCCAAGAACATGAGCGGTTTTATCATCCCTGCCATTTCTTCTCTTTTAGACGTCAGGAATCTTGGACCACTTCTTGGAGCAGAGAATTGAGTACCTTCCTCAAGTAAACGTTGACCCTCCACAGGTTTCTGCTAGTATCAGTGAGGCTCAACATGACTCATGAAAGTCTTTCAAGCCTGGTATTCTCTAAAGAAGTCTTCATGCCAATATTCTCCATTGTAGCAGAACAACTCTCATCAATGTGTTTGCACGTCTCCTCAATCTGTGCAGCCAGGTTTTCTGCAAGCTTCTCTTCGTGTCTCCATTAAAGTCGACTTCTACAGCACTGGGCAAGTCTGAAAGTACCTCACAGCCTCACCGGTATGCTGATGATGGGCAGATCTTCCACAGTCTGTCTTTTCAGTTTCTTGAAACTGACCCGTGATCTCAGGCCATTGGGAAGCAGCAGTATCTCGAACTTACAAATCTTTCCAAAATTAGACCTAAGCCAAGCTCCACAGAGGGTGGCAGTCCCTTCATGACACTGATCCACCCACAGAGCTCTGTCCAGTTATCTTGGATCCAACAGCCACAACAAGCCTGGTTGAACACACCAATATTCCATCTGGAAATCAACCGGTAACTGCCATCTCCAATATTTGCTGCATCTTTCCAGTGTTGGGGGAGGGGCTGCATCAGACGAGAGATTCCTAAGATAAAAGTGATTCTCTCCAATAGCGTCCCATGGTCCTTTTTTTCCTACCCTCTTTCCTTTAGTTCAGAACTCTATACACAGTACAAAATAGGGAAGTGTGTTCATGTTAATTTTATGGTTCCACACATCTTTAACTTTTCTCACAGTTAAAAGTACAAAAAGACCCCACTAAAGGAATCTTATGTTTGTGTAATAGCCTTTCACCCAGAATACACATCCGTCTGTTGCTTTTCGGCTGAAACACCCACAGTCCCAGAAAATGGATCCATTTGATTCATGGCGGCTGAAATTCCTAGAAATTAATCCAATCATAATGTACACTTTACTGTCTGTCTCTTTTGCTCTTAGTGCAGTTTTGTAGAGCTACTTGTCTTTGTTAAAGGCATATGCCATTTATTCTCTATGTAGGGTCGAATAGGGCATTCATTCTTCCTATTGGAAGACTAGTAAATCTATATCATGGAATACGAATCGATTTTATTCAAAATAGGCATTTGGTTTAGGTCACGATGTCCTCTTATGAATCAGTATTTTTGAATATTATTGCACGCATCTGTTTTCTGAATACAAGTCTGTTGAGTACATGCAAGCAGCAATACTGCGTTGATGCGTGCTGAAAGCTCTTTGACATCCCTTTGAGTATTTTCTTTTGAATTATCATGGTTCTTTGGATATATATCATCCAACCGTACTGTTTTGGTGTTTGTTTGTTTGATTGTCTGTTTGCTTGTTCTTTGTTTTGCAAACACATTAGGCCATGCATCTCTCCGTTTGCTTCAAACAGAGGGTCATATAAGCTGATTCACTTAGTATAGTGCTGAATCTCACCAATGTTTTCCTGCTACCCTATCCCATCTTTAGGGTTTTGATGTCCTCCTTGCCTTCTTTTTGTTTATTCTCTGCAAGTCATAGCTCTTCTTGCATTTCCAATGACGGTTTTCTTATTTCCATTTCGTCTTGCTTCTTTTCTATTCAGGGTAGAAATCTCAATCTTTCTTTTAGGATAAGGTTAGAACTGCTGAATTGTTTTAAGTTTTGCTGGTCTGTGAATTTCTCTACTTCTGCCATTATTTTAAAGCGTGGTCTTGTGGCATAGGCTACGCTAGTTTGCAGCTTTTTCTCATTCAGGATTTGGTCTATTTCTTGGCACTCCTTCCTGTCCTTCAATATTTCTGTCGGGATATCAGCTAAAACCCCTCTGGAGGTTCTGTTGTGACTAAGTTGCTTTACTCTAGGTGTATTTAAAATCATTGGGTTGATCATGAACTTTGATGATTTCAATGATAATACAGCTGCTTGTAAGTCTATTGGGATTCCGCCTGCTTTGGAAGCTGTTTGCTTCCTGATTTCGTATAGATGATTGTTTCTTGGCTTTCAGCAAATTTCAGTCTGATATTTTTCTAATACATTTTCAGCCCTTTTTTTTTGTTTTTTTTTTTTCTTATTCTTTTATAATCTTTCTTTTTCATCTGGGAATCCTATATGTCCTAACCTTGCATTCTTTGTCTTTTCCCATGTTTCAACAGCAATGTTTGCATTGGTTTACGCTTGAATTTATATGTCATCTTTTTACTGACAGTTTTGTGTCCTCATGTCTTCTCAAACACTTTTAAGTCCTTCTTCATTATCTAGTCTGCCAATTCCTGTCTTTAGCCATGCTATTATCTCATCCACTAAATTTTCTTTTTGTTTTTAACTGTTTATTGATTCATAATCATTTTACAATTTTGTTTCAAATTCCAGTGTAGAGCACCATTTTTCTCTTATGCATGTGCATATATACATTCATTGACATTTCTCTTCTGTTTTAACCAACACAAAATCTTGTATATATTTCCCTGTGCTACACAGTACAGTCTTGTGTATATTTTCTACATTTTGATATCCCAGTCCTTTCCCACCCCCATTCCCCTTTGATCAGAAGTTTTTATTCTATGTCAATGAGTCTGTCTCTGTTATATATATATATACATATATTTCCACATATAAGTGATCTCATATGGTATTTTTCTTTTTCTTTCTGGCTTAATCCGCTCAGAATAGTATTCTCCAGTAACATCCATGTTGCTTCAATTGGTATTATTTTGTCAGATTTTATGTCTGAATAGTTTTCCATTTTATAAATATATCACATCTGCTTTATCCAGTCATCTGTTGATGGACGTTTAGGCTCTTCCTGTGTCTTGGCTATTGTAAATAGTTCTGCTATGAACATTGGGGTGCAAGTGTCATTTTGAAGTAGGGTTCCTTCTGTATATATGCCCAAGTGTGGTACCCTGGGTCATATGTTGTCTAATCCTAATCTTTTTAGGAATCTCCATACTGTTTTCCACAGTGGCTGCACCAAACTGCATTCTCTCCAGCAGTGTAGGAGGGTTCCCTTTTATCCACAGCCTTTCCAGCATTTGTCATTTGTGAACTTTTGAATGATGGCCATTCCGACTTGTTTGGGGTGATACCTCATTTTAGTTTTGATTTGCATTTCTCTGATAATTTGTGATATTGAGCTTTTTTTCATGTGCCTATTGATCATTTGCATGCCTTCCTTAGAGAATTGCTTATTTTGGGTCTCCTATCCATTTTGGATTGGGTTGTTTGTTTTTATTCTTATTAAATTGTGTGAGATGCTTATATATTCTGGAGATCAAGCATTTGTCAATTTCATTTGCAAAATTTTTTTCCCATTCACTAGGTTGTCATTTTGTTTTACTTATGGTTTTTTTTGCTGTGCAGAAGCTTGTAAATTTTATTAGGTCCCATTTGTTTATTCTTTCATTTATGCCTATTGCTTGGGTTGACTGTTCTAGGAGAATATTTTTGAGCTGTATGTCAGATAATGTTTTGCCTATATTTTCCTCTAGGAGGTTTATTGTATCATGTTATATGTTTAAGTCTTTGATTCATTTTGAGTTTATTTTTTTGTATGATGTAAGGGAGTGTTCTAGCTTCATTGCTTTACATGCTGCTGTCCAGTTTTAACAACCCCATTTGCTGAAGAGACTCTCTTGACTCCACTGAATATTCTTGCTTCCTTTGTTGAAGATTAGTAGACCAAAATTTTGTGGGTTCATTTCAGGGCTCTCTATTCTGTTCCAGTATTCCATATGTCTGTTTTTGTACCAATACCATAATATCTTGATTAGTGTAGCTCTGTAGTATTGTCTGAAGTCTCGGAGAGTTATTCCTCCAGCCTCTTTTCTTTTCCTTCAGCAATTCTTTGGCAATTCTAGGTCTTTATGATTCCATATAATTTCTTATTTGAATTTAATAGATGCAGAAAAAGCATTTGATAAAATTCAATGCCAATTTATGATAAAAATTCTCACCAAAGTGGGCTTATAGGGAGCATATTTCAACATGATAAAAGCTATTTATGACAAACCTACAGCCAGCCTAGAACTCAATTGTGAAATGCTGAAAACCTTCCTACTAAAATCTGGGAAAAGGCAAAGTTGTCCACTCTCCCCATTTCTATTCAACTTAATCTTGGAAGGCCTAGCCACTGCACTCAGGCAAGAAAAAGAAATAAAAGAGATCCAAATTGGAAAAGAAGCAGAAGGAGATAAAGATCCCTGTGCTATATGGAAGAAATTTGTTTTTTTCAATCCAGTTTTTATATATTGTGGCCCACATTTGCAAATCACAAACTCCCAAATTTATCCCTTCCCACTCGCTTTCCCCCAGTAACCATAAGAATATTTACTTTGCTTGCAAGTCTGTTTCTACTTTGTAGATGAGTTCATTACTGTGTTCCTTTTCTTTCATTTCTTAGATTTCACATATAAGTGATACCATATATATTCTTTCTCTTTCTGGCTTCCTTCACTTAAGAATGATGATCTCTATATCCATCCATGTTATTATATTATTCTTTTTTATGGCTGAATAGTATTCCGTTGTATAAATATAACACTGCTTCTTTATAGTGTCATATGTCAATGGACATTTAGGATGTTTCCACATCTTGGCTATTGTATATTGTGCTGCTATGGACATTGGGGTGCATATATCTTTTCAATTTAGAGTTCCCTCTTGATATATACCCAGGAGTGGGATTGCTAGATCATATGCTTGGTACAGCCACTATGGAAAACATTATGGATATGTCTCAAAAAACTAAAAATAGACTTTCCGCATGATCCACTCCTGGGCATATCTATTTCTGAATGATCTGAGTATAATTTATAGAAATCGTGTCTCAAATTCAGTGACTATTTTTTAAGATATAGATTTCTCTTATGCAATCACAATATATTTATCAAAATCAGGATACTTAATACTGATTCAGTATTATTATGTATGCCACAGTTCATATTCAAATTGTACCAGCTGTTCTAATCATGTTCTTCTTAATAATTTTTTTTTTTTGGTCCAACTGCAATCCAGATATTTGTGGGAGAGTTTTCAGTTTTTTACCATTGAGTATTGTGCTGGCTGTAGGTTTGTCAAAAATAGCTTTTATTAAACAACGTTATGTAAATTTTATTATGATTTGTTCTACTTCTGTGAAATATGTCCTGGGTAAATTGATAAGGATCACCTTAAATCTGTAGATTGCCTTGGGCATATGACCATTTCAACAATATTGATTCTTCCAATCCAGGAGCATGGGATATCTTTCCATTTTTTTTGTCTTATTTAATTTCCTCCATCAGTATTTTATAGTTTTCTGGGTAGAAGTCTTTCACTGCCTTGGTTAGATTTACTCCTAGGTATTTTATTACTTTGGGGGCTATTTTAAAGGGGATTGATTCTTTACATTCTTTTTCTGTTGATTCATCATTAGTGTAAAGAAATGAAATTTATTTTTGAATGCTAATCTTGTAACCTGCTACCTTGCTGAATTCTGCGATAATATCTAGTAGTTTTTGGGTTTTCTATATATAATATCATGTCATCTGCATATAGTGACAATTTTACCTCTTCTTTTGCAATTTGGATCCCTTTTATTTCTCTCTCTTGCCTGATTGCTGTGGCTAGGACTTTCAAGACTATGTTGAATAGGAGTGGTGATAGTGGGTAACCATGTCTTGTTCCAGATTTTAGTGGGAAGATTTTGAGTTTTTCACCATTGAGTACTATGCTGGCTGTAGGATGTGTAGACGTATTTTTGATTTAGCATTCCCTTTGTACAATTGCCCAGGAGTGGGATTGTTGCATCATAAGTTATTTGCATTTTTAGTCTTTTTAGGAATCTCCATACTGTTTTCCACAGTGGCTGCACCAAACTGCATTGACACCGACAGTGTATTAGGGTGCCCTTTCTCCACACCACCTCCAGCATTTTTCATTTGTAGACTTTAGAATGATGGCCATTCTGACTAGTGTGAGATAATATCTCATTGTAGTTTTGATTTACATTTCTCTGATAATTAGTTATTTTAAGCATTTTTTCATGAGCCTATTGGGCATTTATATGTCTTCATTGGAGAATTGCTTGTTTAGGTCTTCTGCTCATTTTGGGATTGAGTTGTTTGTTTTTCTTATTAAGTCATATGAGCTGTTTATATATTCTGGAGACCAAGCCATTCAGTTTCATCTTTTGCAAATATTTTCTCCCATTCCATAGGTTGCCGATTTGTTTTGTTTATGGCTTTCTTTGCTGTGCAAAAGCTTGTAAGTTTAATTATATCCCACTTGCTTAGTTTTGCTTTTATTTCTATTGTTTGGGTAGATTGCCCTAGTAGAACATTGTTGAGATGCATGTGAGATAATGTTTTGCCTATGATTACTTCTAGGAAATTTACTGTGTCTTGTCTTATGTTTTAGTCTTTAATCCATTTTGCATTTATTATTGTGTATGGTGTAAGGGAGTATTCTAACTTCATTGATTTACATGCTGCTCTCCAGTTTCTCCAACACCATTTGCTGAAAAGACTCTGTTTATTCCATTGTATGTTCTTGCCACCTTTGTTGAAGATTAATTGACCAAAATTTTCTGGGTTTATTTCTGGGCTTTCTATCCTGTTCCATTGATCCATTTTTCTGTTTTTGTACTAATACTATGCTGTTTTGATTACTGTAGCTTGTAGTATTTTCTGAAATCTGGGAGGGTTATTTCTCCAGCCTTATTCTTTTCCTTCAGCTATGCTTTGGCAATTTTGTGTCTTTTGTGATTCCATATAAAATTTAATATGATTTGTTCTATTTCTGTGCAGTATGTCCTAGTTAATTTAATACAGGTTGCATTAAATCTGTAAATTGCCTTGGGCAGTATGAGCATTTTAACAATATTTTTCTTCCAATCCAGGTGCATGGGATATCTTTCCATTTTTTCAGGTTTTCTTTAATCTCCTTAATCAAAGTTTCATTGTCCTTCATTTATAAAACTTTCATCTACTTGATTAAATTTATTATTAGATATTTTATTACTTTGGGTGCTATTTTAAAAGGGAATGTTTCTTTAAATTCTTTGCCTGATGATTCATTATTAGGATAAAAAATGCAACCAATTCTTGTCCATTAAGATTGTATCTGTTACCTTGCCAAATTCTTTTATTAGTTTTAGAAGTTTTGTGTGAAACTTTCAAATTTTTCTGTATACAGTATCATGTCATCTGCATATAGTCACAATTTTACCTCTTCCTTTTCCTATTTGGATCCCTTTTATTTCTTTCTTCTTACCTGATTGCTGTGGCTAGGGCTTCCAAGACTATGTTGAATACAAGTGGTGAGAGTGACAACCTTGTCCTTTATGAAGATTACACTATAAAGCACAGGAAAATATATACAAGATCTTGTGGAAGCTCACAGCAAAAAACAATGTGACAATGAATATATGTATGTTCATGTACAACTGAAAAATTGTGCTCTAAACTGGAATGTGACACAACATTGTAAAATGACTATAACAATTTTAAAAAGTTTAAAAAAAACTTTTATTATGTTGAGATATGTTCCCTCTATAACCACTTTGGTAATGTGTTTTATCATAAATTAGTGTTGAATTTTATCAAATGATTTTTCTGCATCTATTGAGATGATTGTGTGTGTGTGTTTTTTTCTTTCTCTTGTTGAGATGCATTACATTGATTGATTCATGTATGTTGCAGCATCCTTGTGTTCCTGGGATGAATCCAAATTGATCATGGTGTATGATCTCTTTTATGTGCTGTTGAACTCTGCTAATATTTTGTTGAGGAGTTTTGCATCTATGATCACCAGTGATATTAGTACATAATGTTGTTTTTTGGTAGTACCTTTGTTTTTGGTATCAGGCTAATAGTGGCTTCATAGAATGAGTTTGGGGGTACTCTCTCTTTTTCAGTCTACTGGAAGTGTTCAAGAAGGACTGTTATGAGTTCTCTGTATGTTTGGTCGAATTCCTCAGTGAAGCCTTCTGGTCCTGGACTTTTGTTTCTAGGTAAGCCTTTTATTTCTAATACAATTTGATTTCTCCTGATTGGTTTGTTCAAGTGGTCAATTTCTTCTTCATTCAGTCTTGGTAGACTCTATGGTTCCAGAAACTTGTCCATTTCTTCTAGATTATCCATTTTATTTCCTCATAGTTGTTCATAGTATTCTCATATGACATTTTGTATTTTGTGGTATTGTTTGTAATTTCTCCATTTTCCTCTCTTATTTTGTTTATTTCTGCTCCCTCTTTTCTCTTCTTCATGAGCTTGGCCAGAGATGTGTCAATTTTGTTTACTCTTTCAGAAAACCAGCTCTTGGTATATTGATTTTTTCCATTGTTTTTTAATCTTTATTTATTTCCTCCGTGATCTTTCTTATTTTCTTTCTTCTGCTGACTTGCTTTTGTTTGCTCTTGGTTTTTCTGATTCTTTTAGCTAGTAGGTTAGAATGTTTATTTGAGATTGTTCTTCTTTTTTGAGGAAGTCCTGTATTAGTATGAGCTTCCCTCCTAGGACTCCTTTTCCTGTAAAGCATATATTCTCTGTGGTTATGACTAGTAAAACTTTAAATAGATGTTTTCCAAGAGCAGTTTTACACTCACATCAAAACTGAGAGGAAGGTACAGAGATTGCCCATATGCCCTGTCCCCATACTTGCACAACCTTCCCTATTAGGCCACTCTGATGGGGGACGTTTCTATCTGTTACTGTTGATGAACCAATAATGACACATCTTTATCACCTGAAGCTCATGGTTTTTATTAAGTTTCACTCTTGGTGTGCATTCTGTGGATTTGGACAAATGTGTAATGACATACATGCATTATTATAGTATCAAATGGTTTATTTTCACCAGCTTCAAAATCTTCATTGCTTGCCGATTCAGCTCTCCCATCCAAAATCCCTGGCAACCATCAGTCTTTTTACTGTCCATATGGTTTTGCCTTTTCTAAGATATCACATAGTTGAAATCATACAATATGTAGCCTTTTCCAATTGGCTTCTTTCACTTAGTAAGAGCCATTCAAAAAAAAAAAAAAAAAAAAAAACAAAGGCATTCAAATTTCTTCCATGTCTTTTCATACCTTGATGGCTCATTTGTTTTTAGCATAGAATATTGTTCTGTTTTCCAGCTGTACCACAGTTTGTTTATGCATTACCTAATGAAGAGCATCTTGGTTGCTTCCAAGATTTGGATATGATGGATAAAGTTGCTCTAAACATCTATATATTGTTTTTTGTGTGGACATAAGTTTTCAACTCCTTCTGGTAAATACCAAGGAGTGCAACTGCTGGATTATATTGTGCATGAGTGTTTAGCTTTTTAAGAAGATGCCAAACTGTCTTCCACAGATTCCCTACCATCTTGCATTCCCATCAGCAGTGAATAAGAAGTGCTATAGATCCACATCCTCACCAGGATTTGGTGTTGTCAGTGTCCTGAATTTCGGGTGTTCTAATAGGTTTGTTTCCTTTTTCCTACTGACATATGATGCGGAACATTTTTTGATATGTTTATTTGCCCTCTGTGTATTTTCTTTGTTGAGATGTCTGTTAATGACTTTTGGCTACATTTAATCAGGTATTTTTGTTTCACTGTTGAGTTTTAAGTGTTTTGTGTATATTGAAGATAACAGTCCTTTATCAGATGTGCCTTTTGAAAAGATTTTCTCCAAATGTCTTCTCTGTCATTCTCTTAACATTATCATTTCTCTGGCAAATTTTTAAATTCAGTTATACTTTTCAACTTCAGGTTTTCCATTCCTTTTTTTTTAAAGTAAGTTCTTTCTTATTATTTTCTATTGGATGAGACATTTGCATATCTTCCTTTAAAATTTTAATCATGACTTTTTATTCTTATAGGAGTTATAATGTCTAATATTATATCTATAATATCTAATATCTGTGCTCAGATATTGAAAAATAGTATTCATTTGATTTGTACTTTTATTATCCTTTAGTATGGAACAATTTTCAGCATTTCCTTTCTTTCATGATCTTATGATTTTTGAAGAACACATGTCATTAATTTTATAGTGTCCATTTTATAGTTTTCTGATATTACCTCATGACTAGTTCCATGTCATGTATTGTTAGCAGGAGCACAACAGGCATCAGTGATGCTATGTTCTTCCCAAAGTGTTACTTTAGATGGCACAAGATGTCAGTTTTTCCACTTATGGGTGATGCTAAGTTCATCACTGCATTAGGTGGTGTCTATTAGGTTTCTTCCCTATAAAGTTCTTTTTTCCTTTCTGACTAACCAGTAACTTGAGATTATGTAAATATTCTGTTCTTCATCAAAATTTCACCCACTATTTTTAAGCATCTATTAATTTGAGATTATGTAAATATTCTGAGTTTATGTAAATATTCTGTTCTTTTTTTAATACTTATTCAATTTCATTTCTATTGATCGGTTTGTTCTAGTGGTCAATTTCTTCTTGATTCAGTCATGTGGACTGTGTGTTTCCAGAAACTTGTCCATTTCTTCAAGGTTATTCATTTATTTTCCATAAAGTTGTTCACAGTATTCTCATATGATATTTTGAATTTCTGTGGTATTGGTTGTAATTTCTCCATTTTCCTTTCTTATTTTGATAATTTGTGCTCTGTCTTTTCTCTTCTTTGTGAGCTAAGCCTGAGGTTTGTCAATTTTATTTACTCTTTCAAAAAACCATCTCTTTGTTTGATTGACTTTTTCTATTTTTTTAAATCTCTATTTTATTTCCTCCTTGATCTTTATTGTTTTCTTCCTTCTGCTGACTTTAGGTTTTGTTTGCTCTTCTTTTTCTAATTCTTTTAGTTGGTTGGTTAGGTTGCTTATTTCAGATTGTTTATCTTTTTTGAAGAATGCCTTTATTGCAATGAACTTTCTTCTTAGGACTGCTTTTGCTGCATCCCATAGATTTTGTGTGGTTGTGATTTTTGTCATTTGTCTCAAAGTATTTTTTAATTTCTTCTTTGATTTTATCATTGACCCATTGGTTTCTTAGTATCATGTTGTTTAATCATCATGCTGTTGTTTTTTTCTCCTTTGTTTTGCTGTAGTTGATTTCTAGTTTCATGGCATTGTGTTCAGAAAAAAATGCTTAAAATAATTACTATCTTCTTAAAATTGTTGAGTCTTCTTTTGTGCCCAAGTGCATGGTCCATCCTAGAAAGTGTTCCATGTGCACTGGAAAGAATGTATATTGTAATTTCGGGGGATGTGATATTCTGAAAATATCAACCAAGTCTAATTGTTCCATTGTATCATTTAGTTGCTGTGTTACTTTTATCTTTCTGTCAGAAGAACCTGTCAAGTGATGTGAATGGGGTGTTATAATCTCCTACCATGATTGTATTCCCATAGATTTCTCTCTTTATATTTGTTAGTATTCACTTTATGTATTTAGGTTCTCTTATGTTTTGTTCTTCTATGTTAACATGTATATTATCCTCATCTTGCATTTTGCCTTCAATCATTATATAGTGCCCTGTTTATCTTTATGGCTTTAGTTTTTAAGTTATTTTTTCTGTAATCAGTATTGCTACTCCTACTTTGTTTTTTTTTTTCCATTTGCATGGAATATCATTTTCAATCCTCTCATTCTCACTCTATGTCTCTTCTTCTCCCTAAAGTGTGTCTCTTGTATACAGCATATGGTATGTTGTTGTTTTATTTTCCAATATACCACTCTGTCTTTTTATTGGATCATTTAGTCCATTGACATTTACAGTAATCATTGATAGACTTGTATTTATTGCCATTTTGAACTTGGTTTTGCAGTTGATCTGGTATTTCCTCTTTGTTTCTTTCTTTTTCTTTTTGTGGTTTGATAATTTTCCTTGTATTATCTCTGTTTTATTTTGTGTGTGTCTCCGTTGTAAGTGTTTGTCATGTGGTTACTCTGGTTTTTACATATACTAACCCATTACTATGTCTGTTTGTTTTAAACAGATAGTGATATAAGTTCAAACCATCCTGCCAAAAGAAATAGAAAAAGAAAAAAAGAAAAATACTCTTAATTTTCTTGCTTCCCTCTCCCATTCTTAATGATTTAGACGTCTCTCTTACAATTTCATGTTTATCCTGTTGTTATTCATTGTAGTTATCACCTTTCCAATTACTTTGTTTTCCTTTCAGTAGAAAACTGGTCATCCTGATTATAATATGTCTTGGTGTGGTTATGTTTGGTTTCTTCTTGTTTTGGACCCTCTGTGCTTCCTGTACTTGGATATCTGATTGCTTCTTTAGGTTTGGGGAGTTTTCAGTTATTTTTTCTTTAAATGCCTTTTCAATCCCTTTTGCTCTTTCTTCTCCTTCTGAGACCCCAATTATGCATAGATTGACACACTTTATATTATACCATAGGTCACTTATATCGTTTACATTGTTTTTTTCTCTCTCTCTGCTGTTCTGATTAGGTGATTTTGTTTTCCTGTCTTCTAAGTCACTTATTTGTTCCTCTGCATTATCTAGCCCACTAGCTCTCATTTCAATAAATGGGTTTTCCAATTTTATGTGGCTCTTTTTTATAGTGTTAATTTCTTTTTTTTGACATATTCTCTGTCTCTATGCACAATTTGTTTTAGTTCCTTCAGTACTGTGATCAGTCATTTTTTGAAATAATGATGTAGCAGACTATCAAATTCTGTTTTATTGATTATTCTTTCAGGGAATTTCTCTTGTTCTTTTAATTGGGAGTGATTCTTTGCTTCTTTATCTTGCTTATCTTTCTTTGGCACTATGGATTATGAAGTATCAGTTATCTACTCTGGTCCTGAAAGGTTTTATTTATTCATTTATTTATCTGAAGTGGATGCAGAAATAAAACTATGAAAAAGAAATGCAAAATGAAACATTGAAAACAGTGTATAATCAATAACAGAAGAACAAAACAAATAAAAATGAAATTGAAATCAATTTTAAAAATTAATAAAAATATTTTAAAGAAAAATTTTGTTAATGAATAAAATATAAATAAATTAAAGTAAAAATTTAAAAAATATTGATATATTTCTCTATAGACTGTGTGCCCTTATAATTTTGTTGAGAGTTCTTTCTTACTTATGGGTAGTTGCCAAGTCTTCCTTCATTCCCTTTTGCCTGTTATCACTTTGGTTGGGGTTGTGGCCAGCGTTCTGGTGGCAAGAGCATGCCCTGGCTATTTACTGGGCCCTACTTTTTGTTCTGTTGTTGTCACCGACCCTATCCTCACCCTGCTGCCTGAATTCGACTCACTGGTTCTAGAGGCCCAACAGTCATGTCCCTGGATCAGGGAAAATGGCCTCACTAGCCCTTGCCCCTGCTCTGTGCCAAATTTCTGCTTCTTATTCATTTATCTTAGAAGCATGAGTCCACCGAGGCACCTTTGCAGAAAGTTTCCCTCTGTCTGGGGCTGTAAACAAATCTCACTCTCACCTATGAGGTTGCCAAACCCTAGGTATAACTTCAGGTTTCAACCTCACTTTCACTTGGGAGCTGCACACTGGAGAATATGGTGGTTGTCATTAAGCCCTGCCTCTCTTCTCCCAAGGATACACCAATAATGGTTCCATGGGTCTGCAGAGACAAATGCTACAGTGCCCCTCTCCCTAGGGCACACCTGCAGTGTTGCTGTGTGTGTGTGTGTGTGTGTGTGTGTGTGTGTGTGTGTGTGTGTGTGTGTGTATTTTATGAGGGACCCAGGCTTTTCTGATCTGTATATCCCCCTAGCTATGGCACATAGCTCACTGAAGTCCCCCAAGCTTGCCTCTGTAGAGTTGGCCCATGTCCTTTTCCTGGCTCGGGCAGCCTGTCCTGTCCCAACCCTGCTGGTTGATGTCTATGCCTGGGGATTACAGGGATCCTTTGTGCCCACTTAACTTAGTTCTGTCAGTCAAAGGCCATTCCATCCAGATCCAAACCTTGGAAGCTTCCCCTCCATCCCACTGACCTCTCCTTTGGAGTGAAGGAGACCTAGCAAATGAATGCTATTTCTCTTTTGTCACTCTCTCCCTGCAGGACCAGTTCCCCAATATTTTCCTTTCTCTTCTTTTTTTTTTTTCTTTTCTCGTACTCAATTTGCAATGTATTTTGTCTTTTGAAGAAGGCAATGTTCTGTCAAAGTTCAGCAATTGTTCTGATTGGATGGGTGGGTTCATGGATATCAGTCTTGGTGTATTTGTGGGAGAGGGTGAGCTACAAGTGTCCTTCTACTCCACCATCTTTGCCCTTGTCCTCTGCTTATTTTCTATTTAGAGTAAACCTTTCATTATTTCCTTTAGCATAGGTTTAGTATTGCTGAATTCTTTTAGTTTTTGCTTGTCTGTGAAATTCTTTCTCTTTCTAGTCTAAAGTACAGCCTTACTGCATAAATTATCCTAGGTTGCAGCTTTCTCTCATTCAGAATTTTTAATATATATTGCCACTCCCTTCTGGCTGGCAGTGTTGGTGAAGAGAAACCAACAGATTGCCTTATGGGGTTTTCCTTATAACTAACAATTCATTTTTCTCTTGCTGCCTTTAGTATAATTTCTTTATCTTTAAATTTCACCATCTTAATTTTAATATGTCTTGGTGTAGGTCTATTTGGGTTCTTCTTCTTGAGTACTCTCTGTGCTTCCTGTACTTGGATATTTGATTGCTTCTTTAGGTTTGGGATATTTTCAGTCATGATTTCTTCAAATACTTTTTCAATCCCTTTTGTTTTTCTTCTCCTTCTGTGACCCCTATTATGCATAGGTTGGAATGTAATATATTATCCCATAGATCCCTTATATTGCTTTCATTTTTTTTTTTTCCTTTTTTTCTCTTGCTTTTCTGTCTGCTGTTCTGATTGGGTGAATTCTCTTATCATGTCTTCTAAGTCACTTATTCATTCTTCTGCATTGTCTAGTCTGTTTTGACTCTCTATCTCTTGGCTCTTTTCATAGCCATTGAGTATTATGTTTTTAATTCTCTCCTCTTTATAGTTTCAATTTCCTTTTCATAATGTTCTCTCTCTCTATTTATAGTCTCTTTTATTTCTTTCAGTGCTTTCATCACTCCAGTTTTGAAGTCATGATCTGGTAGACTATTCAGATGTATTTCATTGACTGTTCTTTCTGGGGATTTCTATTGTTCTTTTAATTGAGAATCATTCCCCTCCTTCTTCATTTTACTTATATCTCTCTGGCACTATGGATTATGAAGTATCAGTTATCTACTCTGACCTTCAAGGGATTTTTTTTTGAAGAGGATGTGTTCCTGTGTAGACTGTGCACACCTAATAATTTTTTCGCTATGTCTGTTTTTAGTATGGATGGTAGCCACTTCTTTCTTCTATGTGTGTTGTCTGTTATCCTTTTGATTAGGGATGTGGCTGGTGTTGTGGTGACCAGAGCCTTCTCTGTTTTTTTAGTGTGGTCTCCTTTTTGTTCTGTGGTTGTCACAGCTCTGTCAGGGACTGGGTCTGTTTCCTTTTTGTTGGGAGTGAGGCTTCCAGACCTGATTCTGAGCTCTGGTGCATAGTAGGTGGGGTTGGAGCAGTTTAAGTACTTTTTCTTGACTCTGCCCTTGTCCTAGCTTTAGTTACAGGAATGTCAGTGTCACACACTTGGTTGGTGATGCACTATCAGGTCAGTGACATCACCAGCAGCAAACACTGCACCTGCACTTGCCCTGATACACAAACTCTGCTCACCTGTCTTAGATGCCTACACCAGTAGGGCTTCCAGCACTCAGTGACTGAATTCATGCTACCAGATCAGCACCATGCCAAGTGCCAAATGCTGCCCCTTCAATCACCCCACTTTGCAAATTCTGCTCACTCTTCCCAGAGGCCCACAGGCCATGCTACTTGGTCAGAACTACTCTCAGTGCTGCATCCACTCAGGGTAGGTGGGCTCACAGAAAATGGCCACACCAGCACTCACCCTCACTCTGTGCTAGAACTCTAGTCCTTGCCCATTTGTCTTAGAGGTGTGAGTCCACAAAGACACCTGCATAGCAAAATGGTCCCCTTTGCTTGGTGTTGTAAACAAATTTCAGTCCTTCCTGTGAAGTTGTGGACCCTCTGGGTATGAATTCGTGTTTCAAATCCACCTCTGCCTGGGAGCTGAACACTAAGGGATATGGCGGTTGTGCTGGAGCCCTGCCTCTCTTCTAAGAACACATCAGCAATGGTGCCACAGGCTTGTGTAGACAAAGGCTATGGCCCAGCTGCATTGTGCTCCTCCCTACAATGCACAACAGCAGTATTGTTTTCTTTTTTTAAATTTTATGGAGAACTTAGGCTGTTCTGTTCTTTATATCCTCCCAGACATAGTTCATAGCATACTCCAGCCCCCTGAGATTGCCTCTGTGCAGTTGGCCCCAGTCCACCACGTGGCTCTGGCAGCCATCCCCAGCCCACCCCCTGCTGGTTTGTGTCTAGGGCTGAGGTCACAGGGAAATTTAGTGTTCATTTTACTTATTGTTTTATGGGTCAAGGGCTACTTTGCACAGATACAAGACTTGGAGTCCTCCGTCCCCCCCAGTTTAAGAGTGTGAATCCTTATTTGTCACTCCCACACTGTGGGATCCATCCCACGCTATTTTCCTTTTACTTTTTTCCTACCAGATTTGTGGTGAATTTTGTCTTTTGAAGAAGGTGATATTCTGTCAATGTTCAGTAGGTGTTCTGAGTGAATGGGTGGGTCCTGGGGTGTTTCTCTTGGCGTATTTGTGGGAAAGGGTGAGCTACTAGTGTCTTTCTACTCCACCATCTTGGCTGCTCCTGACTCCTGTTTCTTAGATTTGATACTGAAATTACTAATAATTGGCCAGAATTCTCAAACAATGTTTCCATGATCTATTCAGACAGATATTGTATACCTGTCTGAAAATTAACATGACATTTCTTATTTTTAAAAATATTGACAGCACATTCTGCAGGGAAGAAGTAAATATAATTGTAATCCTATGAATCTTCAATAAAAGGATGAACTAATGGAAAGTCTGGTAGCCATGTACAGTCAATATCAGTTATCTTTGTTCTACCTTCCTTGATAATGCCTTTTTCTGTGGTACTAATTTCTTCTCTTCCCTCTACTGATCAAAACTTCTCCATTCGAAGGCATTGGTGGTATAATGGTGAGCATAGCTGCCTTTCAAAACTTCTCCACTCTCCACTGTGAACAAAAATTAAAACTAAAATGTCTTAGGCAGACATCCAAAGTCAAACATAGTTTTATCTTAATTCCATTCCCCCACAATCCGTATAATTCTAGGAAATAAAGGTGAACATGTCAGTCTAATACTGGAAGACACTGCACTTCTTTTGAATGTCTATTGGTGGATGTCTAATATCAGTTTTAGATTTTTTTCCTCTTGGGCAAAATCTAATTTCCCAAAAGTAAATATTTAAGTATTTTCTCTGCTGGGTTTAAGTCTTACAAGTTATTTATTAATTATAGACTAGAATCATCCTTATATTATGAGATAATGAAATACAAAATACATTTCAAATTGCTTCTCCACTCACTCTCCTATTTCTTTTAGAGAATAAAAGTTTATTGTTGAATTTTAATGCATAATTAAAATATATCTATATATTTATTTATATTTATTTATTGAAGTTTAGTCAATTTACAATGTTATGTCAATTTCTGGTGTACAGGATAATGCTTCAGTCATACATTAACATACATATATTCTTTTTTATATTCCTTTTCACCATAAGTTAGCATAAGATATTGAATATAGTACTCTGTGCTATACAATTTGGAACTGTTTTTTATATATTATATATATATTGTTATCTGCAAATCTCAAGCTCTCAATTTAGCCCTTCCCACTCTCTTCTCCCTCTGGAAACCATAAGTTTGTTTTCTATGTCTGTGAGTCTTTTTTTAATAATTTCATCTACTTTTTAGATACTAGATATAAGTGATATCATATGGCATTTTTCTTTCTCTTTCTGAGTTCACTTAGAATGATATTTCCCAGGTCCATTCATGTTGCTTTAAATGGCATTATTTTATTATTTTTTATGGATGTACATTATTCCATTGTATAAATATACAACTTCTTTATCCAGTCATCTGTCCTCTTCTTAATCTTACTGTAGAGGCCAAATCTTACTGGAGAGACCAATGCTCACTGCCTAGGTCACAAGTGGAATAGTCAATTTGTTTTGGCTTGCTTTGAACTGAAAATTGTTGTGTTAGAGGATTTCATTTCCTATGATGATGCCTTTTTCCACACAGTAATATTCCCACTGTTTAGTCATACCTTTCCTGAATCTCCCCACATGGACAGAAATGTCAAGCTTCACCATGAGAGACACAAGCTCGTAGACTTTATACTTACAGAATGATAAAAGAGTTGGATGTAAGACTCAGGTTAGAATCAGTGCATTAAGTTGTTCAACAAATAAATTACACAGACTTAGTATATGCCAAACTCAGACACTGGCTGCAAGTGGATTCAGGGTATTCACAAACCAGAAAGCATCACTGAGTTTGAAGTCCAGAGGTTTTACTTGGGCTTTATAATTTATTAAATCATTGGACACATGACTAATCTCCATCTCCAGCACCATCTACTCCCATCTTCCCAGAGTCCAGTGTGTCCCTAATTTTCAACCCTCTAATTATGTGGCTGGTCTTTCTGGGATTAGTGCTCATGCTGAAGTTAACTTGGGGCCCACTACCATGAGTCACCTCATTAGCATAATAGACGGTCTTCTCACTCAAGAAATTCCAAGAGTTTTGAAGTTCTGTGTCTGGTACCAGAAATAAAGGACAGATAATTTATTTATTATACCACTGATAATAACTCTAAAAATTTGGTATGCATGAGAACTACAAAGGAGATTGTTTAAAATTTTACCCTTTGTAGAACTGAATTGAGGCTCAGAACTTCCTAACTTTCAGGAGCACATAAAGAATGCTACATTGCTGATGAGCATGTAAATTAGTACAATCACCTGAGAAGCAAATACCTGTCAGTATCCACTTTAACCTGAACATACAGATAAACCTATTCCAGCAAATCTGTTTCTAGGTAAATACCTAATAAAAGTGGCCACTGTCAGGAAAAACTGAAACATTTTGAAACACACATTCAACCACACAAAAGATTACTTGGTGTCTGTCTAGCTCACCCTTTGAATATTTCAAATTCAATGTTACTGAGCTATTTTCTAACTCTGTAGGTAGTAGGAAACATACAGTACTATAAATTATTATTTTTCTTTAGAAATGCTAATGTACTTAATCTTGTGGAATGCAACTGCTGGGTATCATTGCCTCAGTGTGCTGTTGTTTGCCTAGATGTCTTCTTTAAAGGAACCCTTCATCTCCTCTCTAATTCACCATTTCTAAGAGGGTCAACACATAATTGGTGTGAAAGACAAGACTTATAAAATATGATAGCATATCTTAATTTGACCTTCAAGGCCTTTTACATTCTGGCCTCAAACATCATTTCCAAATTCAACTTTTTATTTCCCTTTCTCAACCCATATTCCAAAGACTGTTACTGACACTTCAACCATCTTGCATGATGTCTTCATCCATTACCCAATTCCTTTCCCAGCATGCATACTCACACAGACAAACACACACAAACAGGATCACTTCCACCTGCCTTCCTTTCCTCTTTGAACTTTTTGAGCACTACTGTGAGCCACTCATTTAAATTTCAATTATTCATCATCTTACATATTTACCTTTGTGCATACCAATCTCTCCTTTTGCTTGGCAAGTTCTGAAGGCTTATCCTTCCTGTTATTAACTGATATGTTATCTGGTCCTGGGGTGAAGTCTTTTATGCATATGAGTTGAAAGAGAAGCAGTCAAGGGAATGGTTGATGAAGAAGTATAAAAATTGCCATGTTGGAAAATCTAGGACAGCAAAAAGAAACAAACAAACAAAAATAATTGGTCATGCAGAGAAACTGTGAAACCAATGATCTTTATGCTTTAAGTCCAGGATTACCTCCCTGCCTAGTTCATTGGAATTCAAACCTAGGAATTTGCCCATGTGGTCCCACACCATCTCCACTTTCTGCTTCTGCTATTCATTCTTGTGGAATTGTCTGTATGACATCTGCCTTCAGCTTGTCTTTGTCTTCTGGTATCTGCTCATGTCCCTTCATCCCAGTTCTTAGTGACTTATCAGATGTCACTGAGATCACAGCCACGAAGTTCCTTATACCATGTCTGGTGCAGGGTAGGTGCTCAGTGAGGATTTCCCTTCTTCTTAAAGTAGCTCAGATTTGTTATTATGCTTCCCGTGGAAGTGAACAAAAGGCTTTTATTAAATTAGGAAATAAAAGCAACCTGTGTTGTTTCTTGATCAAAGATGTCAGCCTGAGGCAGAATTCCAAGTTAGATGCTTGGAGAGTCAGTGGGAGCACCACAGGACCATCTCCCTCCTTGTCTCTCTAGAAGGACTCACTTGCTCATTGTCCTTTAGGGGCTTAAGGAGCAAGTCTGAACTCACAGCTCCTTGTTCACATCAGAGGCTTCCATCCAACCACCATTGCCCTGACTCCACCCTCTCCTCCAGCAGCACCTGCTCAACTCCAGAGTAGAAACTGAGAGCAGTGTCTGTAGATCAGAGTCCAGACAGCTAGCTCTTCCTGCATAAAGTAGGGTGCCCCTGCACTGAGCTGTGTTGAAAGGCAGCAAGCATCCACTTTTTAGCAGGTAGGACTTCCCCCTTCTCCACTCTCTCACCCTTTGTGTCTCTTCCCCCTCTCCCTTTCCTCCCCTCCATCCTTCTCTAACACACCCTTGAATGGATGATGCTGGCTTGCAGCTGTTAACTTAGTTCTTTTTTATAAACCCAGTAGTTTATTTCAAAGTAGAGATTTTAGGCTTACTGAACAAAATCCCACTACAATTGACACTTATACAGACACTAGACTACTGTACACTTAAAAAAAGAAAAAATCAAGAAGGGCCAAGGTGGTAGGGTAGAACTACACTCTTAGCTCACCCTCTTCCACAAATGCACCAAGACTGACATCCACTGACCCACCTATCCAATCAGAAAGTCTGATGAACTTTGACAGAACTTCACCTTGATCAAAAGACAAAACACGCCATTAATCTGGTAGGAGAAAAGGAAAATAAAAGGAAGAAAAAGGAAAATAGTGCAGTCTAGTCCCATGGGAGGGAGCAGCAAAGGTGGTATAGTGCTCATTTGTTGGGTCTCTCCCACTCCAATGAAGAGGTCAGCTGGATGGAGGGGGAACCTCTGAGGCTTGAAATTGTGTAGAATAGCCCTTGACTGACAGAACAAAGTTAATTGGGCAAAAAGGGTCCTCATGATCCCCAAGCTTAGACACGAACCAGCAGGTGTGGGATGAAACAGACTGCCTGAGCCTGATGGAGGACTTGGGCCAATTGTACAGAGGCAACCTCAGGAGATTTCAATGTGCTGTGTGCCATCGCTGGGAAGGTATACAAAGCAGAACAACATGAGTCCCACATAAAATATGAAAAAAAAAAGGCAAATCAACACTGCTGGTGTGCCCTGGGGGGAGGGGTGCCATAGCTTTTGTCTTTGAAGACTTGTGGCATCATTTCTGGTGCCTTTTCTGGAGAAGAGAGGTGGGACTCAAACACACCCACCATATACTCTAATGTGCACCCAGGTGGAGGCAGGGTTGAAATCTCAATCCCTACCTAGGGGCTCTGCAACCTCATAGGGGGGACTCAGATTTGTTTACAGCCTATTACAGGAAAATAGGAAAGTTCTGCTTCAGTACCTCTGTGAACTAATGCTTCTAATACAAATGAACAAGGAGCAGAGTTCTGGCACAGAACAGGGGTGATGGCTGGTATGACCATTTTATCCAAGTCCACCTAGAGAGCATGGAACTGAAGTGAAGTTGGGATGGGCACTGAAAGACAGAGTGACCCAACCACCTATCATGCACAAGTGCACCACCACAATGCAGCATTTGGAGGAGACATGACACATGGCACTAGGAGAAGCACACATCAGGGGCACAACTGGAGGGCCTCTGGAACCAGTGACTGGAGTTCATGTAGCAGGGTGAGAACAGGAGCAGCAACAACCACAAAATAAAAAGGAGATCTCATTTAATAGCCAGGGAAGACTCTTACTACCAGGTCACAGGCCAAATCCCCAACAAAAAGGATAACAGGCAAAAGACAGGAAGACATAGTAACCACCCATACTTCAGACAGAGCTATCGACAAAATTATTAAGAGCACATAGTGCCCACAAGAACACATCCACATATTTTCACTTTTTTCTTTTACTTTTTAAATTTTTACTTTTAAAAGATTTTTATTTTTCTATGTTTAACCCCTTTTAAAATTGGACATTAAAATATTTTAAATTGTTTTTAGTTTGTCTCAATTTCATTTTTATTTCTCTTTGCTTTAATCTTCTATTATTGATTAGACTCTGTTCTCAAATTTTTTTTCTTTTTTAAGATTTTTAATTTCTCACAATTTGCTTTTTATCTCTTTGTTTTGTTCTCTTATTTATTATAATCAGTTTTCAGATATTATTTTCTAATTTTAAGGCTTTTAAAATTTGTCTCAACTCAATTTTTATTTCTCTTTGACTTGTTCTTTTATTGTTCATAATCTGTTTTCAAATCTTATTCTCTTCTTTTAAATTTATTTTTGAGCTTTATTTCTGCATCTGTTTTACGTAAATAAGTAAAAAGAAAACCTTTAGAAACAGAAAAGATAACTGATGCTTCATAATCAATAGTGCAGGAGAGATATAAGTAAAATAAAGAAGTAGAGGAACAACTCCCATTTAAAAGAGCAGGTAAAATCCCCTGAAAGAGAGATCAATGAAATAGACCTTGATAATCTATTAAATCATGATTTCAAAGAAGGAGAGATAAAAGTACTAAAGACACAAAAGGTGATTGTGTATAGAGGCAAAGACTATGTCAAATAGGAAATTGAAACTTTATAAAGAAGTGTGAATTAAAATAGGAAAACACATTTGCTGAGATAAGACCTGAGTTAAAAGTTGTAAAAAAAAAAAAGTAGGCTACTTAATGCAGAGGAATTAAGTGGTTTAGAATACAGGACAACAGAAATCAACTAATCAGAACAGAAGAGAGGAAAACAAATAAAAACAAATGAAAAAACAAAATTCAATGAAAATAATTATCCTATGGGATAATATAAAACTTGCCAAAACCTATGCATAACAGGGGTCTCAGAAGGAGAAGAAACAGCAAAAGGGAATGGAAAGGTATTTGAAGAAATCTTAATTAAGAACTTCTGAAACATAAAGAAGCAATCAGATATACCAATATAGGAAGTAGGAAGGGACCAAAACAAGAAGAAACCAAACAGACACACACTGAGCTATAGTATAATCAGCATGGCCTGGGTTGAAGATAAAGAAATGATTCTAAAGGCATAAGGAGAAAAACAGAGTTAGTTACAAAGGTAACCTCATAAGGCTTTCAGCTGATTTCTCTACAGAAACACTACAAGCCAGAAGGTAGTGGCAAGATATATTCAAAGTCCTGAATGAGAAACAAACAAACAAAAAAGATTCAGCCTAGGATAATTTATCCAGCAAGTCTATTCTTTAGAATAGAAGGAGAAATAAATATCTTCACAGACAAGCAAAAATAAAAGAATTTAGCAACACTAAATCTATACTAAAAGAAATATTGAATGGTATACTCTAAATCAAAAAGAAGTAGGTTGCTTTTGAAAGGAGAAAACCATAATTGGAAAGGTGATAAATACCATGAATTACAACAGAATAAACATGGACTAGTAAAAGAAGACATCTAAATCATTCTCGGTAGGATGGGTTTGAGCTTATATTTCTATATGTTTAAAACAAACAGATACAGTAATGGGTTAATATATGTACAAAATTGGGTAACCATAAGACAAAAACTTACAAGAGAGTCACAAAAACTAAAAATTAACCAAGATAATAGGAAGGAAAACGTAAAAAAAAAAACACAATAAGAAAAAGAAAGGAACAGGGAAAAAATGCCAAATCACCTGCAAAATTAAGTTCAAAATCGCAATAAACTAAATTTTATCAGAAATTACTTTAAATTTCAATAGGTTAAATTCTCCAATGAAAAGACCTAGAATGACAGACTGGATAATAAAACAAGAACCTACAATATGCCACATACAAGAGACCCACCTTTGGGAAAAGGACACAAATAGACTGTGAGTGAGAAAATTGAACAAGGTATTACACACAAACAGAAATGAAAAGAAAGCAGGGGTAGCAATACTGATTTCACGCAACATGAACTTTAAAACAAAGACCATAAAGAAAGATGAAGAACGTTTTATGATTTAAGGAGCAATACAAAATGAAGATACTACATCCATTAACATAATTACACCCAATGTAGGAGCAATTAAATACATAAAGCAAATTCTAACAGATATAAAAGGAGAAATTGCTGGGAATAAAATAATGGTAGGAAATTAAAACATCCCATTATCCTCACTGGAAGATCTTCCAGATGCAAATTTAATAATGCAACAGAAATTAAATGATACAATATACAAATTAGACATGGTTGGTATTTCAGAATATTACATCCTAAAAAAAAATACAATATACATTCTTCATAAGTGCACATGGAACATTTTCTAGGGTGGATCATGTACTTGGGCACAAAAGAAGACTCAACAAGTTTAAGACGATAGTAATTATTTTAAGCATTTTTTTCTGAACACAATGCATGAAACTAGAAATCAACTACAGAAAAACAAAGGAGAAAAAAACAACAGCATGATGATTAAACAACATGATACTAAGAAACCAATGGGTCAATGATAAAATCAAAGAAGAAATTAAAAACTACTTTGAGACAAATGACAAAAATCAAAACCACACAAAATCTATAGGATGCAGCGAAAGCATTCCTAAGAAGAAAGTTCATTGCAATAAAGGTCTTCCTCAAAAAAGATGAACACTCTGAAATAAACAACTAACCAACTAAAAGAATTAGAGAAAGAAGAGCAAACAAAACCTAAAGTCAGCAGAAGGAAGAAAACAATAAAGATCAAGGAGGAAATAAATAAAATAGAGATTTAAAAACAATAGAAAAAGTCAATCAAACAAAGAGCTGTTGTTTTTTTTTTTTTTGAAACAGTAAATAAAATTGACAAACCTCGATCCTAGCTTACAAAGAAGAGAAAAGTCAGAGCACAATCAAAATAAGAAAGGAAAAGAGGAATTACAACCAATACCACAGAAATTCAAAATATCATATGAGAATACTGTGAACAACTTTATGGAAATTAAATGAATAACCTTGAAGAAAAAGACAAGTTTCTGGAAACATACAGTCCACATGACTGAATCAAGAAGAAATTGACCACCAGAACAAACCAATCACTAGAAATGAAATTGAATAAGCATAAAAAAAAAAACTCCCAATGAACAAATGTCCAGGACTGCATGGCTTCCCCAGGGAATTCTATCATACATACAAAGAAGAACTCATACCGGCCTTTCTCAAAATCTTCCAGAAGATTGAAGAGGAGGGGGTACTCGCAAACTCATTCTATGAAGTCACCATCACCCTGATACCAAAACCAGATAAAGACACTACTAAAAAAGAAACTCACAGATCAATATCACTGAGGAAACATAGATACAAATATTCTCAACATAATATTAGCAAACAGAATCCAACAGCACATAGAAAAGATCATAAACCATGATCAAGTCGGGTTTATCCCAGGACCACAAGGATGGTTCAACATATGCAAATCAATCAATAATATACCCCAACAAGAGAAAGGACAAAACCCACATGATCATCTTAATAGATGCAGAAAAAGCATTTGATAAGTTTCAATGCCCATTATGATAAAAATCCTCACCAAATTAGGTATAGAGGGGACATATCTCAACATAAGTAAAGTTGTTCATGACAAACCTACAGCCAGCATAGAACTCAATGGTGAAAAGCTAAAAACCTTCCTACTAAAATCTGGCAAAAGGCAAGGTTCTCCACTCTTACCATTTTAATTCAAAATAATCTTGGAAGTCCTAGCCACTGCAATCAGGAAAGAAAAAGAAATACAAGAGATCCAAATTGGAAAAGAAGCTAAAAAATCGTCACTATATGCAGATGACATGATACTATATATAGAAAACCCTAAAAGGCCCAGGCAAAAACTACATGAACTAATTAAAGAATTTGGCAAAGTACAAGGATACAAGATCACAAGATTAATGTACAAAAGGATACAAGATTAATGTACAAAAATCAGTTGTATTTCTTTACACTAATGATGAATCAACAGGAAAAAGAAATAAAGAAACAATCCCTTTTAAAATTACATCTAAAGTAATAAAATATCTAGGAGTAAATCTAACCAAGGAAGCAGAAGACTTATACATGGAGAACTACAAGGAAATTAAAGGAGACATTAAAAAATGGAAAGATATCCCATGCTCCTGGATTGGAAGAATTAGTATTGTTAAAATGGTCACATTTCCCAAGGCAATCTACAGATTTAATGCAATCCCTATCAAATTACTAAAGGCATATTTCACAGAAGTGGAACAAATTATTATAAAATGTATATGGAATCACAAAAGACCCAGTATTGCCAAAACATAACTGAAGGAAAAGAATGAGGCTGGAGGAACAACCCTCCCAGTCTTCAGACCATACTACAGAGCTACATTAATTAAAACAGCATGGTATTGATACAAAACAGACATATGGATCAATGGAACAAAATTGCCCAGCAATGAACCCACAATGTTTTGATCAATTAATCTTCAACAAAAGAGGCAAGAACATACAATGGAAAAAAGACAGTCTCTTCAGCAAATGGTGTTGGGAAAATTGGACAGCAGCATGTAAATCAATGAAGTTAAAATACTCCCTCTCACCATACACAAAAATAAACTCAAAATGGATTAAAGACTTAAACATAAGACAAGTCACAATAAACCTCTTAGAAGAAAACACAAGCAGAACATAATCTCACATACATCTCAGCAATGTTCCCCAGGGCAGTCTACCAAAGAAATAGATATAAAAGTAGAAATAAACAAATGGACCTAATTAAACTTAAAAGCTTTTGCACAACAAAGGAAACCATCGGCAAAACAAAATGGCAACCTATGGATTAGGAGAAAATATGTGCAAAAGATGAAACTGACAATGCTTAATCTCCAGAATATATAAACATCTCATACGACTTAATAAGAAAAAGAAAAACAACCCAATCCAAAAAATGGGCAAAACACCTAAACAAGCACTTCTCCCATGAAGACATACAAATGGCCAAAGGCATATGAGAAAATGCTCAATACCTCTAATTATCAGAGAAATGCAAATTAAAACTACAATGAGGCTTCACTTCACACCAGTTGGAATGACCATCATTCAAAAGTCTATAAATGACAAATGCTGGAAAGGGTTTTGTTGAAAAGGGACCCCCCTACACTGTTGGTGGGAATGTTGTTTGGTGTAGCCATTGTGGAAAACAGTATGGAGATTCCTCAAAAGACCAAAAGTAGACAACATATGATGCAGTGTTCCCACTCCTGGGCATATATACAGAAGAATCCCTAATTCCGAAAGACACCTGCACCCTAATGTTCATAGCAGCACTATTTACAATAGCCAAGACATGGAAGCAACCTAAATGTTCATTGACAGATGACTGGATAAAGAATTTGTGGTATATTTATACAATGGAATACTACTCAGCCATGAAAATTGAGAATATATTGCCATTTGTAGCCACGTGGATGTCCCTGGAGAATGTCATTCTAAGTGAATTAACCCAGAAAAAGAAATATACCACATAACACTTATATGTGGGCTCTAAAAAATAAGACAAATGAACTTATATGTAAAACAAAAACAGACTCACAGACATATAATACAAACTTATGGTTGCTAGGGTAGAGGGGATTTTGAAAGTATAAACTGGGAATTTGAGATTTGCAGATACTGAGTGACATATACAAAATAGATAAACAAGTTTTACTGTATAGCACAGGGAATTATATTCAATATCTTGTGGTAGCCAATTTTTTAAAAAGAATATGAAAATTAATATATGTATATTTATGTATCACTGAAGAATTGTGCTGTGCACCAGAAATTGAGGCATTGTAAACTAACTATAACTCAATTTTAAAAAGTAAAAAAAAAAAAGTTGTCATTAAACTAGCAAAAATGCTCAGAGAGCACATACAGATGAACCCACTGTCACTGTCCAAATGAAATCACAGTGGGTTAGGAGGAAACTTGCACTGATTTTGAGAAAAACAGGCAATGAGCCCAAACCAAATTTAATATTTTCCACTATTGGTTTTTCCCTTTGGACTTCATTCTCATGGAAATCCGACATGGAAGGGAAGTGTTAGGGACTTCAGGCTAGCTGATGCTCACTCCATGTTCTCTGATCAGCCATCTTAGCTGTGACAGGGGAGCGAGTGTCTCACTCCAGGTGGAAGAACACAGCACCAAGGCAGTGGGGGACCTCAAATACATCCACAGCACAAAGAAATAGTTTCTCAAAACGTTTTGAGATATATGTCTACCAATCAGCATCATCAAAATATTCACTTGTATGTACTGCTTATGAAGCCATCAATATGGTCCCTGAGGGTACTAGAATTACAAGAGTTTACAAGATCTGACAAATAACATAATGAGTTTTGCTTCTGTCTTTAAAATTTAAAGAAATCGAAAACATTATTTTGGTGGGCTAGCTGCCTCCATTGAGAAAAATTTAAAGAAGCACAGCTACAAATATAAATATCAAACCAAGCTCAGTCTCTGTACTGATCACTGGTCCCTGGCAGATGCAAGATGGAAATGTGTAGCTCAAGTTCTTGGCATGAATTTCTTGCTATTAATTTGTCATTAACAGTAGATTCTGTCAAACTTAAATTTAATCATATTGATTTGTTTTCTAAAATAAAGACCTTTCACTTAAAAAATAAAAAAAAAACCATAAAAATCTTCAAAACCTAATAAAAATGGGCAACTTGCTATAGCCTGGTTTATATTAGACATTAGGAAGGTCTTCCATTGTCTTCTTATTTACAATTTCACGTGCAATAAAGAAAAATCAGGATGCAGTTTAATCTAGTTGTTTTAAAAGATCTCTGAAGCCACCATAGCAAGATAGATAGGTTGATTCACACACTAGCTTCTCCAAAGTTCAGATGATTGTTACATGTGTCATTAATTCCAAATTTGGAAACACCCTGGAGGAAGGTAGGGATGAATGTTGGTAGGAGACACACTGTAACTATAGGAAGGACCTTACCTCTTCCCTGAATGTGTAGAAGAGCAGAGTGAGTCATGCTTGTGGGGAGTGGAGAGGAACCGAGTGCAGATTCCACTGTGGACCTGCTGAGGTTAGGGTTGGCGGGGTGCTGTTGATGAGCATGTGCTCCAAGGAAAGGTGGGGTCAGGGAGTCCAGAATCACTGGAAATGGTTTCCTGGGACATGTGTCTAGAACTGGATGGCCTGGAATGGAACTAGCATGAACAGAATTCCACAGTCCCACAAAGGTAGATTCCCAGGTCCATGAACAACCGGGACCACAGGTGTGAGGGAGATGAAGGTCACTGTCTGAGAAAGTGGCAACAGGCCATTAACAGCAGTGAGGGTGTATGTGTCAGGGCTGGGAGGTGGGGTTATTCTTAAATATTAGTTCACATGTAGACTACAAGAGACTGGGTGTGGAGAAGCCAAAGTCAGGGTGAGGAAAAGTAGTGGGGTATTTTTGTAGAAGGACACACTGAGGCTTGGTGATGTGTTAAAAATGGGGGAGTACCACTGGTTTTCTCTTTGGGGAGGCTAAAACCGACAGCAGTGGAATGAGAGGTGGATTCGAGGAAAGAAAGGACATGGTGATGATGTGAAGACACTTTTCTGGGGAGGTGAAGAGACTGGAACAGAAGTAAAATGTCTCTTTTCTCCAAAGTGATCCTCAAAGGCACAGAGAGTTCAGAAGTCTCCCATTCTGCTCCCATTACCAGTTGCTTTCAGGGACTCCATGAGGGATAGGGAAGCCATCTGCTTGATTATCACAGTAGAGAGCATCCTTGGTGAAGTGGAAAAACTTAAAAATTATATTTGAAATTATATTTTCTGAAGGCATCCATTTAAGAGGTTGCCATTGGGATTCTTTTTTGAGAAGACTTGGACTTACAAATAAGTGCAAAGTATCCACTGAGATCTGCCCTGTCCAAAGTGGCAGCTGCTAGGGGGGAGGGTACAGCTATGTGATAGAACATGTGCTCAGCATGCACGAAGTCCTGGGTTCACTCCCCAGTACCTCCATTAAATATAAATCAATAAAAACCTAATTACCCTCCCAAACAAACAAAACAAAACAAACAAACAAACAAACAAACAAAAAAACCAAAACAAAGCACAGAAAAACAAAGTGGCAGCCGCTAGCCACATGTAACTATTGCTTGCTTGATACATAGCCAGCTGAAGTTGAGATGCACGGTACATGTAAAATACACTCAGATTTTGAAGGTCTAGTATGAATAAAAGCATGTGAAATATCTCATATATTTTTCTGTTGATTATATGCAGCAATGATAATATTTTGGCTCTATTGGATTAAATATAAATATATTGCTAAAATCAATTCCTTTTTTTTTTTTTTACTTATTTAAAAAAGTTGGGGAGGCTTCTGGAAAATTTAAAACTGCATGAGTTGTTTGCATTATATTTGGACATCCCCTGAGTTGAATTACCAGAAACATACTTTTGCCAGTCCTGTTCATTTTATGAAGTTTTGTTTAATTATTAGAATTACGTTTTCATGCTGTAACCTATACCAGCCTTCTGTTTGAAATCAAGCAGTAAGGAGCTAGCATTTTTGGTTTTGCTTTCTGAATTTGATGAATGACTGCATTACTGTTTTGTGTTTTCTTTTCCAAAATTTAATTGTGTGCTGGTTAATTCCAGGATGGTGATGTCTGAGTTTTTTGTATTTTGTTTTTTTTTTTCTTTCCCTTTTTAAAGGTAAAATTGCACCATCCTGGAAATAGTTATCTCAGGGTATTAGGAATTATTTTTTAAAACTTTCACCTCTCAAAATTCCTTCACTGTGCCTGGCAGCTCACATCATGACTGTATTGCTCTTTAGAGCTGCATTTTCAAAACAATTTATTGATGTATATTTGATTTACAATGTTGTGTTAGTTTCAGTTGTACAGCAGGGTGATTCAGTATATATATATATTTTTTTCTTTTTCAGATTCTTTTCCACTGTAGGTTATTACAAGAAATTGAATATAGTTCCTTGTGATATACAGTAGGTCCTTGTGCTTATCTATTTTATATATAATGGTGTGTATCTGTTAATATGGCCTCTTTTTGGATGCAAACAACATAGGTTGGGGCTCAGAGCCTTGAAAAACGAACACTAATAAGGCCATCCGCCCAGGCTTTTGGGGCTTTCTGAGTTTGTCTGCCCCCCCAGGGGAAGGGAATGGCTCCTGTCATGGGATGTGATGGTGCTTGGGCATCAGGGCTCTTTCCTGTAGCCACGGCTGTTTGTCCTCATTGAGCAGGGCAGAAAAATTGATGCCTATGCTGAAGTGGACAGGGGGTTCTGTGGACAGTGTGTTCTCACAGTATTATCTTTTTCTGAGTGGCAGGGGATAATTATTTGACAACTTCTGTGTGACTGACAAGAAATGTGTGTGGTAGAATAGCCTTTCACATCTTACATCTTAAAGCAGTCATTTTCCCTCCCTTTTTGTTACAAAAGAATTTATGTTGTTGGGAAAACTACTCGTTAGGTGGATTTACCATAGTCACAGCCTTATGCCACTTTACCATATTTTCTTCTTGTGCTTTCCAGAACATTATAAAGCTGATAGAAAGAAAAAAAAGCATGAGGGAATACTCCTAAACTCATTCTATGAAGCCACCATCAGTCTGATACCAAAAACAGGCAAAGACACCACCAAGAAAGAGAATTAAAGACCAATATCACAGAAGAACATAGATGCAAAACATCCTCAAGGAAATACTACGAAATAGAATGCAACAGCACATAAAAAAAGATCATACATTATGATCAAGTTGGGTTCATCCCAGGGACACAAGTGTGGTTCAACACATACAAATCAATGTAATAATTCACAACAACAAGAGAAAGGACTAAAACCACATGATAATCTCAATAGATGCAGAAAACACACTTAATAAAATTCAACAGAGAACTATAAAACACTGATGAAGGAAATTAAAGAAGTTTCTAAAAAATGGAAAGATACCCCATGCTCCTGGATTGGAAGAATCAATATTGTTGAAATGGTCATACTGCCCAAAGCAATCTACAGATTTAATGTGATCTCTATCAGATTACACAGGACTTTTTTTTTTATAGAATTTGAACAAATAATCTTAAATTTATATGGAACCACAAAAGACCCAGAATTGCCAAAGCAATAATGAAGAAAAAGAATGAAGCTGGAGAAATAACCCTCCCAGACTTCAGACAATACTATAGAACTACAGTCATCAGAACAGAATGTTATTGACATAAACACAGGCATATGGATCAATGGAACAGACTAGAAAGCCCAAAAATAAACCCACAGACCTACAGTCAATTAGTCTTTGACAAAGATAGGCAAGAAAATACAGTGATTAAAGACAGTCTCTTCAGCAAATGGTGTTGGGAACACCGGACAGCAGCATGTAAATCAATGAAGTTAGAACAACTCCCACACACCATACACAAAAATAAACTCAAAATGGCTTAAAGAATTAAATATAAGGGAAGACACTGTAAATCTCCTAGAAGAAAACATAGGCAAAACATTCTCTGACATAAATCTTAGCAATGTCCTCGTAGGGCAGTCTATCCAAGCAGTAGAACACCTAGACACCTCTTCATTCCACCATTCCACAGTGTTCAAAACAGTAATTCACTTGTGCAGCTGGGTAATAAGCCACAGCTGCCAGACCACTGGGCTTTTCTAGATTTCTTGTAATGTCAAAGAAATCCAGAAAAGTCATTTGCTATTTGAAGAAATCTTTGGTATCTCATTTTACAGTTAAAATTTTTTATTCCATTTTTCTAAAATTCAAAACTTCAGATTATATTAATGCATAATCATACAGACACACTTGTCAGGTGTACACACTACCCTTTTTTCTTATCATTATAAACAAAGCTCAATTAATCAAGAAGTTACAATGAATTACAAATTATGTCCTAGGACATGAAGCAGATACAAAACATGTGAAAAAGAGCAATCTTTATGATAGTTTGGAATCTAGCTGGAGACATAAGTACTATGTTGTGCCATCAAACAATTACTTGGTTTTGTGTTATATTCCAGATATATAAAGGAAGTACCAAGAGAAGAAATCTTGTGTGACTTGAAACATGACATAGCTTTGCACCTGAAGGACACTCAGTAAATACTAAATGAGGGAACAAATGAATGAACAAGAAAAACCAGCATAGCTGTGCAGATACATAGGCTTGAGCAGGGTTTTCAACAACCAGCAACACAAAATTTGCTCCTCGCCAAAGAAAAGCCCTCAAGTCTAAATACACACCTGAAATATTTCATTTAGTCTAAAGGCACATATCTGTTTTCATGTCTCAGCTTCTCAGAAATTGATGAGATGCCATAATTTAAAGAGTAGCATTTTTTCTTTCTAATAGTTAAAATAAATGTGTATCTCAAGCATCTTAAATTTGATGAAGCATATTGATTGACTCTAAACAAATGTTATTGTATGTAACATGATTTCAAAATTAATCCTTTATACATGTAAATTTATATACCTTATTATAAATTTTATTATACATAACAGCTCAAAAACTTAATGAAAGCCAATGAAAAATTGTGATGTCAAATCCTGTGAGATCTAATTCTTAAAGTTTCAAAACATAAAACAACAAAATTACAACCACTACAAACTCATACAGCACATCTTAAAATCTAGAGCATGCAGAATCTGCAATGTTACTGCAAACGGTGCTGTGAGGTAAATAACTGCAGATACTGTAAACAAACCTGTTATAGAAATATGGAAGATATTCTTCCCATTTTACACTAAAAGGTGGAAAGTTGGGGAAAAGAAAATAATTTTTGTTGCTATAATTTTATCTATAAATAAAAGAATAAAATACTGACCATCTTAACATGTAGAAGTTTTACTGAAAAAGAAATAGAAAGGTGTTAACTTCATATTAATGAATTTCATATTCATTTATAAATTACTCTAAAGGAAAACTCACACAATCAACATAATGCAGTAACATAAAACAAGCAACCTGCTATATTTTATTTTGACTGGGGGAGATGCCATTTTTTTTAAAAAAAGGAAGCAATGAATTTGCCAATGTCTGACTATTATCAGGCAGCTAGGGAAACATTTTATAGTCTACTGGAAAAGTGCAAACGCACGAATTAAACTGCTGACACAACCTTAGTACAGCATCCTAGTCTAATTAGTATAGGAAGTTACGTCAAGGAAAGAGATTCCCTACCAATTTTTTTAATCATTATCAGCCTCAATATCTGAATAGAAAAGGATATGAACTAGTGAAACATTAATCAATTAAGGGAAGAATAATCCTTAAATCTGTAGGAGAATCTGCATTTATCTATGCACCTACAGGTATGTATGTCTGTATAGGAATTTCTCATAAGAATTACATAGTGAATCTGACTTTTGCTATGTACAGGGGTAACTAGTCACTTAGTATTTTTAGCCTTAAGATTCATCACTAGAAAATGAAATAGCACTTGTTGAGTTTCTGCAATATGCCAATCACTGTGCTAGATGTTTTATGTAAATTATCTCAATCTCCAAAAGAATCCTACCAGATAATGAGAATTTACTTCACATAACCAAAACTCAGTCACCTAAATTTGATTCCATTGGCCAAGTCAGCCAAACTCCAAAGCCCTTTTCCTTTACTACATGGTACTATGTATATATAAACATGAATGTGCACAAATACATTCCACTACATGAATCATGACATAGCAATGGGACAGCTAGAGACTACTGTCTAAATTTTTCTTCATAACACACTTCTGCAGGGAGAATTAGTTCACTCATTCATCATTAAGTGATGAGGTCAGTATAATGTGAAAGTCACATTGGTCCAGAAAGAAATATTTCCAGCAGAGTAATGTTTTAAACCCGTGAGGGATGAGCTTTCTCACAGAGTCTTAGCAATATTTGATGACCTTAAGGAAAACAGATGACCATCCTGTGGAAGAGGGTGAACAGAGGCCAGCTAATGGCTTCAAGAACTGCTAGGATTTCTACAATGTTAGACTATCTGGCTGAGCTGTGAATACAAATAAGGTATGAAAATATTTCCACAAGTTTACTTAAAAGAAAAATAAGAGGGGAGTATCTAAAGAAGAAAGTCTACATCCTGGATCAGAATTTTTAATTTTGACAATTTATCTTTAACAGAATTGAATGCCCTCATGGAACTACAATTCAAAGAAGACTAACTGATATTGGGTGCATATGTTCAGCTATACTAGCATTTTATGAGAACTGTTACCAGATTTGCTAGTACAGAGATTACAAGGCTGCATAGTTCTGAGTTGCTTGTCCATATTTTTAGGGTATAATTTTGCAGAACTTTAATTTTTTTTCCAGAGACACATATATTGCTTTACAAGAGAACTGCCTGTATTATGGTATTGAAGAAAACCTAGTTTCACCACCAGCTTTATTCAGACCTAGTCTAAGTTCTTCAGTATTTGCTGTTACAGAGTAAAACCAATCTACACTGAGAGGTTAAATAAACTTTATTGCTGCTAAACAATTAAGAATTACTTTGTCAAACCAAATCATTGCCCATTTTTATTTTTACATTAAGAAATAAAAAGAGTTGGAGTGAAATATTTGAAATAAACAAAAATAGAAGATAACGTTTTAAAATACAGATTATATTAACAGAAGTAGAATATATGATCTCAAAATTCTCACAATTATGCTAAATTAAATGTAAATTCTAATATATACTATGTATTAAAAATATTTTGAGTCAGTTAAAAAAATTTTTAATTCCACAAGGAAGATGACATTCATTACAATAATAATATAGGTTTTTTCCTTAGAATTAGTCTACAGACAGCATACTTGAGATTATTTTCCTTATGAAAATGTCAATTATTAAGGAGAAAACAATATTTCACAATACTGGTCACAGAAAATACACATTACTAAGTTGGCTTCTTCATTTAAATCTCTCTCTGTAACGTGTCTAAGACATCACTAATACTTTAAGAATGTCAAACCCTAATCAAATTTTAACTCTGGTAAATTAAGTTACTAAAATTTATCAATATTGAAAGTTATTAAATTTCCACTGTGATAAAACAAAATATGAATCAAAATTGAACAGTCCTACATAAAATAAAATGTTTATTTAACAACTAGAGCTTACACTGCTCAGTGTTTTACTCTCCTCATCGAGATAATTGAAGATTTCAGAGCTAGGCTTCTGTCAATTTGCTACCTCTCAATCTAGAAGGCTTTTGTTTCTTGATTCCTCTTTCCTTCCTTCCTGTCTGTGAAGAAAAGGGTGATCCCTATCATTCCCAAGACTGATATCAATCCTTTTGATTTTGTCTACCCCATATCTCCTCCAGAAACTTGTTCTTTTAATCATCTCCCTCCTGCTTAAAAGTTCAATTGCTTTAATCTCATTTGTCTCTCTTTCCATGAACATTATTCTTCCTAAGTTTAAGAGATAATGTTGTTCCATGAAACTTGCCTGTGTTTTGTGTATTCAGATACCCTGCTGTAAAATGTACCTCTTACTATGACTCACAGTTAAAAAAAAAAAAGGTTGAAATTTACTAAACTAATCTTGTGCCTTCATTTCATAGATGTGAACATTGAACCCACAGATCTGATCTATCAAAATTCACTCACTCAGTAATAGAATCCTTGGCCTTTCAATTCTCTGTATGGACAGAGCTTTTCTTTACTTTTCAAACTATGTCATGACATGGTGTCATTTAGTGACGACCACTTGTCATTTTCTTAAGGTTATCTGTCAATAGATGCTTTATGTTAATATTAACTGAAAACTCAAGTTACTGGTTCCAAGCAAGGTCAGAATTCTGGACCAAAACTATTAACATCTCCATTTTTTTCATGTGCATCTCTTTTATTGTAAGTCCATGAAGTGCCTTTTTTGTTTCAGTCACTTTTTCCCTTTCTAGGTCATACCTCAGATAATGCTGTCTGCCTTGGAGATCAGACTCCATCCTATCTTGGGTGTCTGACTGTATAGGAGAAGGCAAATATGTGTATTTTCCCAGTTTTCTAGGATGCTCTTTGTCCTGTGAGGTGACATATTGGAGATACTTTACAAAAATATGCGCTGTTGGGAAAGTAACAGGACTTGCCTTACCCTGTGTGCAGGCTGGAAATGAAGGTCAGTGGTGGGCGTGGCGGTGGCAGCCGCATAGGCTTACTGAGCCATCCTCCACCAGGGGGCAGCACTTCCTTTACTGCTAGTGGAAGGGAGGGAGAGAGTGTGTGTCTCTGTGGCCTTCCAGTACCTTTGCAATAACTGTAGTATGTGCTTTACTATGTTAAAGAGCTCCTCCCTTCACTCTTGAAATAATTTGATTTCTTTGAAGTTGATTTTTGAATAAAGATTTACAGAATTAAATTAGTTGCATTCAAAGAAGTTTAAAAACCCTATCTTTAGTAACAACTTTACCATGATTTGTCTTCATGTTTGTTTAAGGACCATTTAACATTGTGTTTGTAATAGAAGAAAAAACATTTTAACTTTCAAAAATAAATTTATTATTTTCTAATTATGCATTTATTACATTTATTTTGAAGTAAAACCTGTAATCTTTAATCACTTTGAATAATCACTGTTAACATATTTGTATGTGCAATTTTTAATGTATAAATAAATTTTTAAATATACAGCTAGACTGAAGCAATAAGCTGTATACCAGAAATTGTCAGAACATTGCAAACTAACTTTATTTCAATTAAAAAAAATCTCCTAGAAGAAAATATAGGCAAAACATTCTCTGAAATAAATCTTAACAATGTTCTCCTAGGGCGATAAACCCAGGCAATAGAAATAAAAGCAAAAATAAACAAATGAGACCTAATTGAACTTATAATCTTTGCACAGAAAAGAAAACAATACACAAAACAAAATGACAACCTATAGTGTGGGAGAAAATATTTGCAAATGATGAAACTGACAACTGCTTAATTCACAGAATATTAAAAAAATCAGCTGATACATTATAACAACAACAACAACAAAAAACAGTCCTATCCAAAAATGGGCAGAAGACTTAAACAAGTAATTCTCCCATGAAGACAAACAAATGGCCAATAGGCACATGAAAAAATACTCAGTATCGCTAATTATCAGAGAAATGCAAATTAAAACTACAATGAGATATCACCTCACCAGTCAGAATGGTCATCACCCAAAAGTCCACAAATGATAAATGCTGGAGAGAGTGTGGAAAAAAGAGAACCCTCCTACAGTGCTGGTGGGAATGTAGTTTGTTGCAGCTATTATGAAAAGAAGTATGGAGATTCCTTAAAAAACTAAAAACAGACCTAACATATGATCCAGCAATCCCACTCTGGGACATACATCTGGAGAGAACTCTAATTCAAAAAGTCACATGAACCCCAATGTTCATAGCAGCATTATTTACTATAACCAAACTAAAATGTCCATCAAAAGAAAACTGGATAAACAAGCTGTGGTATATTTATATAATGAAATACTACTCAGCCCTATAAAAGAATAAAATAATATCATTTGCAGCAACATGGATGGACTTGGAGATCATCAGTCTAAGTAAAGGCAGTCAGACTGAGAAAGAAAAATACCATATAATATCACTCATATGTGGAATCTAAAAAAAGAAAAAAGACATTGATGAACTCATCTACAAGACAGAAAGAGACTTGCAGACATAGTAAACAATCTTATGGATACTGGGGGAAAGGGGATGGGGAGGGATAAATTGATAGTTTGAGATATGCAAACATTAACTACTATATATAAAAATAGATTAAAAAACACATTTCTTCTGTATAGCACAGGGAAATATACTCAATATCTTGTAGTAATCTATAATAAAAAATGTGAAAATGAATATATTTGTGTATATGTATGACTGAAACATTATGCTGATCACTAGAAATTGACAAATTTTAACTGTATAATTTTAGAAAAGCTTAATTGACCAAAAACAAAAAACTCAAGGAGAAGAAAAAAAAATATATATATATATGTATATTCAACTAGATTCTTACTCGTATCACTTAACGTGTAATGGGAATGATTTTTTCCCTCTGCACCTTCTTACAGGTTGATGCGTTGGGAGTCTCCCTGGGCCTCTCCATCACCTCTCAGTGTGGAGACTGTCCACAGTTCCTGCAAGAACTTTGGTGTTCTTGTGGCTTTAGTTACTGTCTCTATGTTGGGATCCAAATCTGCATCTCTAGTCCCTAAGGCTTTTTTATATTCTTCTAACTACCTGTCAGAAATTTTCAACTGGATGTTTTATAGGCACCTCTTCATGTAAATCTTTACTCTCCCCTGGGGCTCTTAGCATGACCTACAAACTTTTGCAATCACTTTGGTGTATTTCTCTCCTGTCGCCTTACTGTTCTACTTAGTTCTCTCCCACCCCTTCTGGGCTGGTTTGCTAGCTTCTTAGCATCTCCTTCCTTCAACTTGACCTGGCTACTCAGACATCAGGTTTCAGAGCCTGATCTCTGGGAAATGTTTTTGAACTCCTCTTTGACCTCCTTAAGACTGGGTCAAGTGCTTCAATGTACCCTCTGATACCTTTTTCCACCATAGCATTTGTCACTTCATATAGTATTATTGTTGCCTGTTTACTAGACATAAACTTCTTATTCACAATTCCCTAACACCTAGTCTGGGGCCTGGCACTTAGTAGGGACATAATAAAAATTGTTTGGATAAGCGAACAGTATTATGAAGTGTCCCCAGTCTAATTAGCTGTAATTATTCTTCTACATTATTTTTAATGTCTTTGATGGTATTGGCATTTAATAGCACTAAGGTTCACCCAGTGTTTGGGCATTTTCCTTTCTTTTTTTTCTTTTGAGTACAGCACGAATGGGTTTTCATAGTTCAGTGTTCAGAAGAAGCCTCCCCTTTACTTTCTCATGGGAGACTCAGCTGAGCTTAACACGCCTGGGTGGTGCACCTGATTAGGATAACAGAACCAGAGCTATTACCCAGCTCTGCTGTGTCCGGCTTTATTGCCCTATTCAGCTGCTTATACGGCTCTTACGAGAACTTCATAGAGGCTTCTGATTATTTTTTAACTTACCTTCCCTCAGACTCAGTGTAGGTTAATTTAACAGTCTCATCCTCTCCCTACAGGGTGCTGTTAGCTAATAATATGTTTGAAAAAAATTCTCTAACATAACAACCTCCCCATATCTGTTTAAACTTTGTTGTTGAGACATTTGTGGAGCTGGCTCTTATTTATGATTTCCTCTTAGTATTTTGCTAATACCATGGTAAGGAATTGGCCCTTGTGTACAGAATGAGGTACTTTTCTTTTGGTGGTTTCTGACCGGCTGGCAGTATCTGGCCCATAAAAAGCGGCCCTTACCCCCACTCCACACTTCTCTAGCCATTCATTTCCCGGTTCTCTTGTTTCCTGAATATGTATTTCCCAGCTGCTCTTTTGGGCCTTGTCTTCTCTTCATCTTCATCTTAAAACAATTGCAAAGATTATTGACAAATTTTACTTCTTGGTTATCATCTCAGATTGCAGTTGCTTCTTGCACATCCCATAAACCTGAGAGTGAGGCTTAGATAACTCAGGTACCTTATACGTCAACTGATTAAGCGGGGCTCTTTCCCCTTCCTTCACTGAAGTTCTGAGTTGCTCCTGTATTTGTAGTTTTTGAAGACTGTCACTATCACTGCTGTCATCTGGGCTCTGAACCTGACCAGATCATGCCAGTTCTAGTTCCCGTAACACCTCCTGAATCTCTATGATGCACACCCTACCACGGTCAGCTCAGGAATGAATTTTCTCTGACCTGCACACCACTCTTACATCTGGCCTCATCCTCCAATGCCTTGTGAAGGTGCACATTCACAGGGAGCCTCGGGTGCTTGTCTTTCCTAGCTCTGCAATTCTAACCACCTGTTGCAAATTGCATAGCCCTTAAAATTCCTATCAGTTCTGCCCCTCTTTATCAGGACCTGGCAGTGCCTTTTCATGTGAATTCTCTGATTGTAAAACTTAAGCACCAGATGAAGATTTTTTGTAACTTTCTTTCAAAATTGTTCCAAGTTTAAATAGACGCTTGGCTTTCAGCTTTTATCTGCTGTTTAAAAGCAGTGCAGTGTTTTTTGACAGGGGACCATGGTCTATTAAATACTGGTGCCCCTCTAGAAAGATCCAAGAATCATTTGGAATTGTGACCTTTTCGACAGTCTTAAGTGAGTAGGCCATGGGACCAAGGTCAAAGTTCACAATAACTTGTATGTGTGTGAGGTGGGAAGTAAATGTATGCATGTGCCAATAGCATGAGAAAGTATTATGAACAATACGCATGCACGGGCATAATAAAAGGACAAGTTCATATGCCCGAGGATGCGCTTCACCCGCTTGTAATGCAATAAGCTGCTGTTTTGCTCCATGTCAGCTCCTCACGCATTATGTCAGCTCCTTGTGCATTTTTTCCAGTTAGGAAGCTCACCTCCTCGCATCCCCTCTCCAGCCTCCCATGGCTGACAGACCTAAACCAATATTTCTCATTATTTCTAAGGCTGTAGTTTTGCTCATGCTACTTCCCTGTACCTCAAAACTATTTGGATTCCCGCTGCTTTCAGAATGTTTACATAAGTTCCAGATAGCCTGGCATTCTGAGTGTATTACATATTGACTTAGAACTACATTTCCAACCTTCATAACCTGCTATTTTACACCATATTCCTGGTATACCTCCTGTCACAGCCAGATAGGTGTATCTGAGGACCGCTGGTCTGGGGTGCCCTGTTCATTCCCTCCCCCACACCCTTCATCCTCTACGTCATAAACTCTTCAATTCCAGCTCCATCATAGGCCTTCTCTGGCATGCCAAGATGAAAATAATACCACACTTATCACCTCTAACACCTAAAACTTTGTACAAGGGAATGATAGTTTTTTCTATGCACTGCTCCTATTCACTGGATGTTCTCACAGCAGGACTTTATATCCCTACAGCATCCAGCACATAATAAGCACTTGCTATTGTTTTGATGAAAAAATTGTCACTTAATCAGTTGCCACCTGTGATCCACCTGTTTGTAAGTTGAGAGTACTGTGGATTCATTGGTTTAGCTTCACACTATGAAAGTCTTCTTTGTGGAAAAACTTGTTCATAAAGGTGAAATTTCCCTTAGCACACCATGATTCTGTTCCACTAAACTTCTAACTCATTTTGAAGTTTACAGGTAGGGCATAAGAGTCAAAGTGAGCCTGTGGGCATATATATTTTTACTTGATAAGTTTAAAAATTTACTGGCATATTGAGAAGATGATCAGACTAGGACTCAGAATACAGACCTAAATTTGAGTTCCACATTTCCACCTAAGCTTAGATAAGTCATTTAAAATCTCTTGGTCTTAATTTCCTCTATAAGGGAAAAGTTGCATAAGACAGATTCAGGTATCAGTTTGGAATGAAAAAGCCTATAAGAGCTTTTGAACAGGAGGCTGCAAACTTTTTCTTTAAAGGACCAGATAGTATTTTAGTCTTTGCTAGCCATAGACTGTTGCAGCTCCTCGACTCTGCTATTAGTAGCTTGAAAGTGGCCATAAAAATTATGTAAACTAGCATTTCAGTATTTTATTTATGAGAACATTACTATATAATTTCATTTTTATGAAATTATAAAACAAGCAATACTTATCTGTGCTTGAAAAAAGCTCAAAATTATGTCTGCCTCTAGGATGGTGGGTGTGGGGATTGACTGGGTAGGGACATGAGAGACATTTACAGGGTGATGGTAATGTTCTCTATCTTGACAGTGGCTTGGATCATATAGGTTGAACTCAAGTAATGGTACATTGGAGGTTTGTGCATTTCACTGAATATAATTTGCTTTCTCAATTTTATTAATATGCATGGAGTTTTTAAGGGTAAAGTGTATGGACATCTGCAACATGGAATGCATTAAAAACAGACGGTGAATAGATATAAGATAAATATAGTAGACTACTGTAGAATCTAGGTGGGTTTATGGATGTTCACTTACATTTCTTCTAACCTTTCTATGTATTTGCAAATATTCCTAATTAAATGTTGCAGAAAAAATAATAAATGAATATATTGATTTTTTCCTTGACTGCCTTCTACAAGTCACAGATTCTTTCCTGCAGACAATGATTGCTTGTCAGTTTTTCTACCAGTGCTTTTCCAACACGATTATGTACGTCTGTCTGTATGTGTCTGTATGTGTGTGTGTATATATGGGTCTATGTGGAATAAGTAGGAATCATTTTCTTTTCCAATTTTACATGAGTAATAGGAAGAATATATGTTCTTGAACTTATTTTTTCCCACTTAATGTCTTGATTGTGTTTCCTTGTCTCTCTCTATATATATTATGCATGTATATCTCCTTTGAATCATTGCAAAATATTCCACAGTGTAGGGATATATATCCAAGTTTATATATGTGTATATATATATATGTATTTCTTGGTGATATATATTTAGATTTTTCAATTTTTCTCTTACAAATTGCTGCAGTGCAATTTGTAAAAGATAAAACCTATTTCTCTAGGGTAGACACTGAGAAATGGAATCACCAGTTTGTAGTATATGTTAATTTTTATATTAATAGATTGTCCTCCTGTTAAGCTGTACCAGTATTCCCTCCAGCAGAGATTAAATTACCTGTTTATTTTCAACTTTCTGAGCATTGATTATCACTTTAAATTTTTTTCTTTGTTAATTTGATAGGATGCTGGTATCTGGTTGGGTTAATTTGCAGTGTCTCTGGTGACTGCAACTGAGCATATTTTTATGCTTACACTATTTCCATTTCTTTACAGTCATGTGTTCATCATCTTGCTCTCTTTTGTCTTGTAATTCCTTTATTTTAGGAATTGTACTTGTTTTAAATTAATATTTTTATTTTTATGGGATTTACCTAATCATTTATCCCAAAATATGTTGCATAATCTGCCATTCCTCGCCATTTCAATTGCCAACTGTGTTACATGCAAAACTGCATTTTATATGGATCCTTTCCTAGACAATGTCTGTTTTGTCAATTTCTACCTCTGTTCTGTGCTATTATAACACTGTGGTATGTAACCTCTATGTGTTTGTAAAATAAAATAAATGTGTGAAGATTGTGTGAGTACCGTCTCTCCAATTTTGGCATCTGTGTAGTATTAGCCTTATAAAAACCATTTAGGTGAAATTGCAGAAAAGGAAAATATGTGTAGAAAAATAATGTATTTCTCGAAAATTAGGAGAATCATCTAAAGGCATGTGGACATGAGAGATAGAGCTCTATTTATTTTTTCTAAGAATTTCTGATTTGAAAACATTAACCAGCTCTTACTTAGACATTACCAGTAGGTCTTACTGGTTTCTCTTCTCACTGTTGCTTTATATGTTTTTCTTGTCTCAGATTTTTTAAAATAAAACTTTAAAAAATGAAAAATATACAATTACATTAAATTTATGGAATTTAGTCCATGAGATTTGTCCTTTTTCTCATGTTAGACATATAATATATAAGAAAATTTTCTCCCTCAACCAAAAAAAAACCAAAAAAATTATGCCTCTAGAGGGCAGCATTCCTCATACAAGTATGACAAATATAAAATATTTCCACTGTCCAAGAAGTTTAAGAGACAAAAATAAATAAGCTTTTACAAGTTTCTTTCTTGTAAGATGTCTCAGAATCTTTAACATACCATTGTGCTTTATGAATCATCAATAGGCCACTATTATGGTACACAGTGTTTCTTCAAACTTAATCACAGTAACCTTTCTTCAAGGGCCATCTCTAGTGACTATGACAGAATGCATTTTGAAACAATCTAGTAGACAAATTCTCTAGTTGACAAGTTTCAATTCCTTTTTTTATTCATAGACATGCTCCTCTGATTTTTAAAATAGGTCTTTAGACATCCCCTTCTATTCACAGATCATGGCTGAGAATGGAATAAGTATTTACACTCGTTTATTTTGGGGAAATCAGAAACATGGAGAACTTACTGCTTGGCTTGCTCAAAGGACAACAGTGAAAGAAAGAAAATAAGGCAAAAGAAAAAGCAAGAAATAAAGAGAGAGTGAGAGAAAGGCTGGTACTATAACTAGTTGAGAGAGCCCTAGCTTTAAAAACCACAAAGCAGTTGAGGTGTGCATAAAAAAACATTTTCATAATTACCCAAACTCAGAATATTAAATACTTGAACTCCATTAACCTCTTTCCACAGTCCATGTCAGCTGAAATTAAACTTCCTAATTTAAACATCTGTTGTATGCCTGATGAGATATCTATAGATCTCTATAGATGAGATGTTCTTAAATTTTAACTTGTGAGAGAGTGCTTAAACAAAATTACTCCCCTCTTTTGTTGTCATTTGGTCTTTCACTGAAATGATGAAAGCAGTTTTAGAATATAGACCTGCCCCCACTCCCCAAGTACTCCTGCAGAATACTTGGAGAATAATGGGGGATGAACCATGACTTCAAATATAATACATGTGTCCAAATGTTTGATTCCTAAATAGCCTTTATCCATAAACAGTGTTTGAAATGTTTTTTCTTTTTAATTTGGCATGACTATGAGGCATGCCACAAAGACAATGCAAGTACAGGCATACCTTGGAAACACTGCATGCTCAATTCCAGGCTACCACAATGAAGTCAATGTGCAACAAAGCAAGTCACAGGAGTTTTGGGGTTTCCTAGTACATATAAAGTTATAGTTACAATATACTATAGCCTATTAAGTGCACAATAACATTATGTCTAAAAATTATACATACCTTGATCAAAAAGTACTTTATTGTTAAAAAATGCTAATTATCCACTGAGCTGACAGTGAGCTGTAATCTTTCTGCTGGTGGAGGATCTTGCCTCCATGTTGGTGGCGGCTGACTGACCAGGGCGGTGGTTGCTGGAAGCTGGGGTGGCTGTGGTAATTTCTAAAAATTAAGCAGTGAAGCTTGCTGCATCAATTGGCTCTTCCTTTTACAAGTGATTTCCCTCTAATGTGTAATGCTGTTTGATAGCACTCTATCCACAGTAAAACTTCTTTCAATTCTGGACTCAATTCTCTCAAACCCTACTGCCACTTTATCAAGTTTATGTAATATTCTAAATCCTTTTTGGTCATTTCAACAATCTTCATAACATCTTCACCAAGAGTAGATTTCATCTCAAGAATAACTGTCTTTGTTCATCCATAAGGAGCATCTCTTCACTCATTCACATTTTATCCTGAGATTGCAGCTAATTCAGTCACATCTCCATGCTCCAATTCTGATTCTCATTCTCTTGCTATTTCCACCACATCTGTAGTTCATTCCTCCACTGAAGGTTTGAACGCCTCAAAAAGTCATCCAGGAGGATTGGAATCAATGTCTTTCAAACTCCTGTTATTGTTGATACTTTGACCTCTTCCCGCAAGTCACAAATGTTCTTAATGGCATCTAGAATGGGGAACCATTTCCAGAAGGTTTTCACTTTACTTGGCACAGATTCATCAGAGGAAATTCTACCTATGGCAGCTGTAGCCTTGCAAAATATATCTTAAATAATAAGACGAGAGTTGTAGTCACTCTATCCATGGGCTGCAGAACATATGTTTTGTTAGCAGGCACATAACATTAATCTCCATCAGAGCTTTTGGGTAATCATTTGCATTGCCAATGAGCAAAAATATTTTGAAAGGAATCTTTTTGTTTTTTTCTGAGGTCTCAACTGTGAGCTTAAAATATTCAATAAGCCATGTTCTCAATAGATGTGTTCTCATCTAGGCTTTGTTGTTCCATTCATAGAACATAGGAGAGCAGACTGAACATAATTCTTCAGGGCCTGATGGTTTTCAGAATGCTGGATAAGTACTGGCTTCAACTTAAAGTCACCAGCAATGTTAGACCCGAATGTATGTCCTAGATGGCATCTTCCAATATAAGGCTGTTCCATCAACACTGAAAATCTGTCATTTAGTGTGAACACCAAAATGAATTCTCTTATTGAGATCTTGAGGCTGACTTGCTGCACTTTCTCCATCAGCCTTTATTGTTTCTCCTTGTACTATTTTGTTAAGGAGATTGTGTCTTTCCTTAAACCTCATCAGCCAACCTCTGCTAGCTTCAGACTTTTCTTCTGCAGCTTTCTCACCTCTCTCAGCGTTCAAGGAATTAGGGTCTTGCTCTAGATTAGGTTTTGGATTAAGGGAATGCTGTGGCTTAGATTTTTTATCTAGAACAATACAGCCTTCTCCATATCAGCAATTAGCCTGTTTCACTTTCTTATTATTAGTGTATTCACTGGAGTAGCACTGTAAATTTCCTTCAAGAAATTTCCTTTGCTCACAATTTGGCTCATTTGCACAAGAGGCCTAGTTTTCAGTTTATCTCAGCTTCAGCATGTCTTCCTCACTTCACTTAATTGTTTCTAGCTTTTGATTTAAAGTGAGAAACATGCAACTCTTACTTTCACTTGAACACTGGGACCACTGTAGGGTTATTAATTACCCTGATTACAATATTGTTCTGTATTAAGGAATAGGGAGGTCTGAAGAGAGGGAGACAGATGGGGGAATGAACAATTGGTGGAGCAGCCAGAACACACAGCATTTACCGATTATGTTTGCCATCTTAAATGGGTGTGGTTTTTGGCACCCCAAAACAATTGCCATAGTAACATCAAGGATTACTGATCACAGATTACCACAACAAGTATAATAATAATGAAAAATTTTGAAATATTGCAAGAATTGCTAAAATGTAACACAAAGACATAAAGTGAGCAGATGCTGTGATAGCGCTGCCACCGGCACAGTGAAGTGAGACTAGAAGAAAACAATGAACCAATTTTAACATGAATAATAATCACAATTATCTCTGGTAAAGCAAAATTTAGAAACTATTACTTATATAAAAATATTTTAAACAAAAAAAGTAGACAGTATTAAGAGACATTTTCAGGAAATACATAGTAAATTTTCATAAGAAGTTTCCTAAGTCAAAAGAGAAGCAACAAACTTATTCACCTGAGATCAGAATTAAATGTCCAACAAACATTTTTAAAAGATTTATAAAGGATCTGGGCTTTTTAATCTAGTGAGCTATAAAATGGTGTGGATTCTTGCAAAAAGAAAGAGAGGGAGGGAGAGAGATATGAAAGAAAGAAAGGAAGGATGGAAGGAAGGAAAGAGGGAAGAAACCACATTTAAGTAGAGAGATGGTAAATAAATTATTTCAATTATAGATATTTTATTAGAAAATTATGAGGAATATTAAAACAGATATTATAGAAAAAGTAGAAGGCCTTCAATTATGCCACCAAACAACTCTCCATCATATGGAAGACATGTCTAACAGTATCAAAAATCAGTAGATTCAAAATATGAGAAATTACTTTTCTTTTAGCTTTAGATAAGCCATGCGATACAAGAGACACTACCAAAGTACAACTTTAGACACATTTTGTTTGAAAGAACTTCCAAACTTAAGAATAAATGTCAATATATACCTTAAAAAAATCAAAATTGTAGCATGGATAATTTTTCATCTTTTACACGGCCAAAGAATTTCAGCTATATATTAAAATATTAGTCTCTGTCTCAATAGACAGCTCCAGCCATGTTAGGTTAAAAAGCTACACTTATTGGATTTTTTAAAAAAGAAACTGATATTCCTCTTATGGCTCTGCTCCAATATATGATATACATAGCGTAGATTTGTGAGGCGGCGAGTATAGCTCAGCGATAAAGTGTGTGTCTAGCATGCACAAGGTCCTGGATTCAATCCCCAGTGCCATCATCAAAAACAAACAAACATATAAATAAACCTAATTACCTCCCCCTCAAAAAATAGAATGAAAAAATGTTTGTGCTCAGCATTCTAAAGCTATGAAAAGTAGCATGTATTAAGTTGTTAAAACTGATAAGTATGTACATGAAAATAATAAGAATCCTAATCAGCTTGCAAAACTATTGGAAAAATAGAAAACAATACATTTAAGAATCTTGTGTATCTTGCTCAGTTGAGAAGAGGAAGAAGTTCACAAAGATTTACTGTATTATTAACACTGATCAAGAAAGTATTTTTTTCAATATTCAATAATCAAAGACAAAAATGGTAGTGCTTATGTTTTTTCACTGGTATCTCAGTACAGGTAAACAAGCATGGCTTGAAGTACCAAAGAAAAAAAAATTGTACCTACGACCTAGTTACACAGGTACAGATATTTATGTTGAAATTGAAAGTTCTCATAATTGTGGGAGCCCATGATGGGTTAACAAATTGTAACACATCCCAGCCGCTTATCTCCTTAAAGGAGATGTGCTTAGTAACTGCCTTGAGGTTTTAGCAATGAAAAAGGCCCCTGGCTATAAACGCTGGGCGTGCCTGCTGTTAGTCTTCTATCCCCAAAACAGCCTTGGGCTGGAATGGTAAAAAGCTGTAGACTCAGAGGTGAGAAGGCTGGTTAGCCAATGACCGGAAAGGTACCCTGAGGGGGGCAACCTAAGACAGGCACGGCCGCCTGAGTCCAAATTGTTAAACAGCTGATTCTCATACGTTCCGCCCAGATAAGCTGAAAGGCTCAACACAAACATGATTCACCAAAAAGACTCTTCTGACCTTGAGCCAAACACCAACTATAAACAAAGCCTTTGTGCTCATTGTGATCCGAACCTATCCTTTCCTAAATTCCTGCATTCCTCCTTTGACTGTACTCAACAAATATGGGAGATTTGAGAGGCTCCAGGTTCCCAACTCCCTCTCGCTCACTTGACTTTTCCACAGTCTTGAGTAATTAATTCCGTCTCGGTTGGGCTTCTGCTGGCCAGAACCCACGACTGGTGACGAACCCACAATAATATGAATTGATAATAAAGATTTTACATTTTTCTCTAACATGAAACAATATACAGAATATTTTATTTACAATGCAGAGTGTTGTAAAAATTGGCTGCAAAAATAATCAGAAATAGTTGAACAGTTTGTTGTTTTGACCGAATTTAAAGTTGGTATTCAATTTATGCAATATCCTTAGGAAATGATGTTAATAACGCTAAGTTGACACAAGAATTAGTGAATTTGCTTAATTTAAGTAGCACAGATTTGAAACTGTTAAACTTTTGCTTTAAATTCTAAAAAAACATGAAAGAGTTTTATCAAATTAGATAAAAACACTAAAAGAAAAAACTTTGGCACTTAATTCAGATATTGAAAAGTATGTTTCTTTGGCAAACTTAGTCCTGTGAATCTGCATTTTCAACCATAAATTGTTTGAAGTCTAAACTAAGATCAAGCATTTTGATGCAAGTTTGGTGATCCAATCAGGATGCAAAAGATCTACTAGTGTGAAGGAAAAGCCGGGCTGGTCTAAAAAGATAAGTCACAAATCTATGTATCAGTATACTGATCTGAGTTCTGCTGGACTAACTTGTAAATCTAAGTTAATTAGTGTTGGTTTGTTGTTCATGTTTTTTGTTTTGCTAGCCAGCTGGGTTTTCGAAGATACATATCTGGCTTTGGAATGGTGGTTTGCTGCCTCCCCGCCTCCACTTTTGTGATGATAATGCTGCTAAAGCTATTCCATGCCTATTGGCCGAATACCCCAAGCTTGCACTTTACCCTATAAGACCTCATGCGCACGTCTTGGAGGTGCTCAGAGCTTCGGAGCAGAAACCCCTCTGAGCCTGCTGGCGTAATACATCTGAGTGCTCCAACCCTTCGAGTGGTGCTTGTTTCTTGACTGGCCGGTCGTTTCCATAACACTCTGGGAAGAGAGAACTTGAAACTGGTCTTGAGGGCAGAGCTGTGCTCCCCTGGCCTTCCATGCTTCATGTTTTACACAGGGCTTTGGGGAAGTGAAATGGCCCCGGCCAAGTAAGACCTGCTGTTCACCCACCTCAGTCCTGTCTCTGAGGCAGACAGACTGGCTCCCAGCCTCAAGGCCAAGTTTGGGCACCTGAATGGTCCCTTGGAGGCATCCCATCAGTTCTCAGGAAGAAGTCTGGCTGCTTCCACCCCATGGCCCTCCCTCCCATGGTGCTGGCCTCAGGAAGTATATTTGTGGAAGGGGGCAGCCTACCCCCTACCCCAGCCCTCACCTTGCTCTCACCCAGGCTGGTGCTTTCTCTGCCAGTCAGAGTCTGGAAAGCCATCCCTTTTCAGTTAGGTCTCTTCTGAGATGGATTTGCTTCCACTCAATTCTAGGCGGGGATGCACCATGGAATGCACTGGGTAAGAGAACCAAAATTTATAGTTTCTTCTGTGAGGTTTTCTGTTAATCTACTGGGGCTGGGCTGTGTGTAGTTTGCTGCAGCTATTGGTGTGAGAGGCTAAAGCCACCTGTGTGTCCTTGTTTTCATCTCCCCACAGTCTTTGGGTTTTCCCTAGCACTACTGAGATATTTACTTTTAGTTTTATTCCTGTTATCACACAGGGGCCCTAATGACATGGAGGTAAGGTTTTGGGGTAGCAGGACAGAGCAGGGCATCTATACTCCTGTGATTAGTTCTCATTGAGCCTGTGCCCTGAGCTGTGACCTCCACAAGTGTGTCTCTTTCCCCCCACCCCAATTTGGGTGACACAGAAGATATTTCCCTTCCCCCAGGTTGGTTAGGCTCTGGTAAAATAATTTCTCATTAAAAAAAAACACAACCCCCCACAATGGAACAGAATGTTCTGGGTGTATTTCAATAGAGATATTTTCTCCTTTACTGGCAGGAAGCATGAGGGGTTCTTCTCTGATCTTCACTCTGAGAGCAGTGCATGGTCCTGGAGGTAAAATGCATGTAAAAGAGCAGAGGGCCCCTCTGACTGGCCTCCTGGAGTTGTCACACTCAGACTTGCCCATGCTGAGCCTCCTGATGGTCACAGGGAGCTTTGAAATCTGCCTGCCCCAGCGGGTCTTACAGCAGTGTGTTCTGCCCTGGGAGATGTGACTCTCCAAGCCTGCCTGGCTGCCTTTCTGGGTTAGGAGTAGCTTTTCCCCTCAGTTTTCTGGTGGATCTAAGAAGAGCTGTGGGTTTGCAGCTCCCTCAGCTCTGGTGTTGTTTTCAGGAAAGAAGGAGCAATTTCTGAGCTCCTCACAAGCTGGACCAGAAGCTGGAGGCCTCCCCTCCTCTCCCTCCATGCAGACAATCAGTGGCTGTGGTTTTAGCCGAGTTTCTGAAGCTGTGGATTTAAACACACACATCCCAGCCCCCACAGGAGCACACAGTCCCATAAATCCCTACAATATCCACTGGTAACTACGGAGCTGATGGGGACATGGGTTTCGGGGCTGCAGAGGCCTGACTGCATGATTTGCTCCATGGCTTATTTACGTGGTTGTTCTGGGCCTTGTCTGAAGTGGCTCGCTTACCATACCTGGTACATGGGAAATATAAAATAAGTACTAGAACCTCCAGTTTTGCTCCCTCCAGGGCCTTCGAACATAAAAAGCAATAAGTGAACTCAGACGGCCTAGTCACCACAATGAGTTCCAACCAGCCTGGCTCTCCTGAGTGACGGGCACTGACTTGCACATTAACTCGGAACAGTAGGAGAACCGCCTTCCTCTAACTGGGCATCTCCCCACACCAGGCACGCCCTCAGCTGAGACGGGGCCAACTCCCCCATTGAGGTGTGTGCTGGTGGATTCAGTGTGACCTGGCCCTGCTGGGACATGAACCTGCAGTGAGTGAGGTGGAGGGTCAGGAGGAGGGGAGTCCCTGCTCGGGCAGCAGGGGACCCAGCAGTACCCTGCCTGGCCTGGTGCCTGGGGCTCCCCAAAACCTCCCACGGCCCCCGGGTCGGCTCTGGTCCAGGCCACTCCATGTACTCTCCCAGTATCTTTTCATTAAGTCCCTGTTTTGCTTTTATCAGCCAGAGGTGGCTTCTGTTGCTTGTTCAGTGAAACAGTGCATCGGGAAACCAGACTATTTCTAAGATCAGTAAAATACCAACCTCGGTCAGCTCGTGGGGCAGACCGAGCAGCAAAAATTCCCGCACAGGGCTGTGTGAACGGCTTACGTGAAGGGTCCACATCATCTGTCTTCAGAGATACAGAAGCTGGTGGTTCAGGTAAAATCTCAGGGAGGGATTGAGGAATCCAAAGCTGGTTGGTTTCAAAGACTAACCGGTCGGACCAGACCACTGAGCTGTGGTCAGAAGCCTGGCTCAATGTCACGCAGACTCAGCACCCTAAGTGCCGGTTGGGGCCAGTGCTGTTCCCTTTGCAGGCTCTCGTTTGGGAGTCACTGTAGCCCCTAAAATGCAGCAGGGAATCCAGCCTCCTGAGCCCCCATCCTGAGTGTTCCATGACACAAATCCTGGGAGTGTTTTTCATCTTTGTTTAGGAGGATGAAGGTGAGGCAAGAGGAGACATAAATTCACACTTAGTGACACCAAGTCACAGCCAGTACCTCCTCCTCGGAGACCTATGTGCTCCCACAGTGGTGGCTGGGTGCTGGGCAGAGCCCTTCTGCTGGTCCCAGAGGGAATCGCTCCTCTAGCTGTAACTGATGGGTTGGACAACAGATCCAGAGGGAGACAGAGCATGTTTCCTGGGAATTTGGAACTGACACACAGAAATCAAGTTCACTCATCTGGGAATTGGGAGGAGGGTGGAAATCAAATGAAACAGAGCAGGAGAGGAAGTTACAAGTGAATGAGAGAGAGAGGCAGAGAGACTGAGAGCAAATAGTGAGAAGGAAGGAAAACAATCAGGGGATAAAGGAATTCCACCTCCTGACTGTCTAGTGTGTCCCAGCCCATCAACGACCCTGCGGGATGGTTAACATCATTCCAGTTTTGCAGATTAGGAAACAGGCTGAAAGAGATGGGGGTTGGCTTCAGATGCACAGTTAATTTAAGTGCCACTCGACCCCTCAATTCCCATTGCCTGAAGGCACCATGATCCTCAAAGGGACCCTGCTGTGCTGACAGCCCAGCACCCTGATCAAAGGGCCTCTGTGGGAGTGGGAACCCCTCTGAGTGTGGAGAGTTCCCTGCACCGAGATGCCATGCATCAGCTGGCTCCCGCTCACCCCAGGTTAACGTATCCCCAGCTGTGCAGACTCCCGACCTGCTTCCCTCCCTTCCAGGCACCCCCATCCTTACCACCGAGTGTACTGCAGGAATTCAGGCACAGGAATGCCCAAAGCAACATGAGCCCACCGGCTGTACAAACAGCAGGCTCACAGCCCCAACTGGGCTTCATGGGGATAGTAGGTGTCCTCAAATTTCATGTATCTAAGGCAATCTGCTTCTTCAGCTGGAGGCTATAGAGAAAAATAAAAGGTCCAAAACATCATTCAGTGAGGAATTCCTCCAAGGACCTGACTCCAGAGTCTACAACCATGTGTGCTAGACGCTCCTACCCCCGGACTTGGGGTGAAGTGATCAGCACAACCCCCGGTGGCCCAGCTCCTCGGCTTGGCTGCCCAGAGGGGGCTGGGGGAATGGGTAAGGCCAGGGCACTTAGGAAGAGCACAGAGGCCCTGTCTTCACCCCTCTGCACTTGTAAGCCCTTCACCAAATATCAAGGCATCGGGCAGACAGCAACCACCACAATAAGGAGATGCTCCCATCTCTTCACTCACTCCTCTCTGTTCATTTACGTGCTGAGCATCCACTGGGTCACAGGACATGACACACAGGATGGCCGATGGAACAGGCTTGGTCCTCCCCCCTGGACCCTGTTCAATCTGATTGAAGAATGATCACTCATAAACCGTTTCTCAAAAGGATACATAGACCAAAGACAAACTGCAAAGTGAATCAAATTTTAAAATATATATGAAGATTCCCCAGTCCCCCGCCTAATGTTAACAGCATAAAGCTAAAAGATCTTGCCTTTGATCAGCAAGGAAGTGGTCACCCCATCTCAGGAGGAAAGGAGAGTTATTCTTTGAGCAGGACACAGAAGTGCTCCATCGGATTGGACCCGGGCCTCTGCATTCATTCAGCAAATCTGTATAAGCTCCTACTATGTATGGGAATCTAGTAACTAAACCCGTTCCCAAGGCTCTTGGGCTTTATTAGTCAACAAAATAGACAAGACTCCCCATCACTGGGGGCTCAGAGTTTTAGTAGAGGAAACAGGCAGCATGTTGGAGGTAACAAGAGCTTGGGAAAAAAAGAGTGATATGTGCAAACTCAGGTGATGTTGGTGGGATGGGAGGCAGGCAGGAGGGAATAAGGCAGTCCTGGCAGATCTCACGGAGTAATGAACTTGAAGCAGAATAGTTCCGGAAGAAGAAGGAAGAGCAGGGACAAGAGGCCCCCAAATTGAGGGAGAGAGTGTGGGCAGAGGGGCACAGCACTCCAGGTCCTGGAAGCCTTTGTGACAACTTTGGCTCTTAATGAAATGGTGAACCTTTTAGTGAGTTTTGATGGGATGGGTGATATCCAATTTATGCTTTGGTTTTGTTTTTTTTTGGGGGGGATGGTAATTTATTTATTTTAATGAAGGTGCTGGGGATTGAACCCTAGATCTCATGCATGCTAAGCATGCGCTATACCACTGAGCTACACTCACCTCCTCAATGTATGCTTTTAAAGGCTCCCTCTGACTCTGTATGGATGAGAGATTGTATAAAAGCAAAGATGGAAGAAAGAGGCTATTTGGTGTCCAAGAAGGGGCTGAAGGTGGCTCTTATGAGGGCAGGGAGCAGGGAGCAGATGGTTAATTAAGACAGAGTAGCCAGAATTTTCTAACAAGCTGGATTTGCTGTGTGTGTGTGTAAGAGAAAGAGAGAGAAAGAACATGGTTTGAACATCTGGACCTGGACAATGGGAGGGATGTCCTCTCCATCCACAGGGGATGGGACAAGGTGAGTCTGAGCAGGTGGAAAGAGGCTGGAATCAGCTCAGTTCTTCAATGTCATGGTTAAGGGGTCTATTAGATATTGCCACAGAAATGCCTAATAGGTAGAGGAGTCTGGTTTTTTTTTTCTTTTTAACATTTAAAAACTATAATTTATATATATTAATTGTATTATGTGAATGATTTTGGAATTTTATGTCATGCCAAGGTATATGTTATACATAGCCAAATGGAAAATATATCAGAAAAGGGGAGAAATGAGGGCTTTCACATAAACTGACTGTCCATAACGTGGGTAAAATTTCAATAAAACCAGTCTTCAGTGCAAAAACCTCATCTTGGTGTTACATAAAAATAAATGAAAAAAGACTATCTTGATGTATCATTATTTCATGTTACATAAGAGCCCCAAACAAACACACTGTTTAACTATGAGGCTTGTAGAAATACTATTTGCTTTATTCACATAAATACAGAAATGCAGAAATATTTTAAGGTAGAATAAGCATCTTAGTGGAAATAATAGAGATTTGAGCATTTTACATGATATATATGGACTGGTTCAAAATTTGGAAAAGTAACTTACATAGTAGAACATATGTATGAATGTGAAAGCAAGATGAATGAAAGATAAAGAGTATGTGTCTTAGGGAGAGGGGTCCAAATGGAAAGGACAAATCAGGGAGTTTTTGACAAATCGACAAATTGATGGCATGTCAATTTTCAAGGCTGGTTTCTTCCACCTAAGGTATAGCAGAGAGAGAGAGGAGAGACCCAGGACCCAACTCTGGGGTACACCCACAGTAAATGTTTGGAAGAAAGAGGAGACATTGGCAAAGGACCAGCCAGTGGACCAAAAGCAGAAAGCAGACAGAGCGATGGGCTGGAGGCCAAGTAAAGCAGGAACATGGGGGAGGTGTGATGGAAGAGCTGGGACAAATGCTGCCGAGGGGCCACGCATGATGAGGACTGAAAACTGACCACTATATTTAGCAACGTGGGGTCACTGATGGCCTTGACAGAGCAGTTTCCATAGAGCGAGGGATCAGGGGAAAAGCCACAGTGGGTGTAAAAAGGGATGGCTCAAGAGAAGATGCAGACAGTGAATTTAAACAACTCCTTAAAGATTTTCTGCAAAGACATGGGGTGGCAATTAGTGGGGGTGAATTAGGGTCAAGGAGTGCTGTTTTTTTTATTTTAAGAGGATGGACGTTTATATACTGATAGGAGCCAACAAGCAGAAGAACAAAATAGATGAGGTAGTGAGAGAGAGGATAGTTTTGGGAGTGATAGCCTGGAGAAGATAGGAGGAACAGGGCCCCGGGGACTTTTGGAGAAGCTGGCTTTTGATGTCACCTGTAATAAGAGGTGGGGCAGTGAGAGTGAGGTCACAGATATCTGAAAGCGAGCAGATGTGCTGGGAGTTGCTGGTGAAAGTTCTCTTCTGTTGGCTTCAGAAGAGAAGTAAAAAAGTAAACTCACCAGCTGAGGAACGAGGAGGAAGAAAGAGTTACTGGAGTCATGAGCAGAAGATACGAAAGAGCCTTCAGGGAGAATGGGACAGTGAAAAGAGCAGGGGGAGATGGGGTGAGTGTGCTCCCAGAAAGTCACATTTTATCTTTGAGGTCCACAAATGTGTGATGTGTGATTGCCCTTCCTGCTGTCTACGAAATAAAAATTAAGTATGGCTCAGGGAAAATGCTACTTCATTCTAACAGGATGCCTGTTAGAATGGTTTCTCAGGAATGGTCATCTTAAACTGAAAACATTACAAAAAATGTTGAAAAGATGAACTTGTATACCTAAAGACCCACTGTTTTCTATAAATTTGGTTACTATTTATTTCCCATAGCAATAACACATAACCGATACTGCCTAGGATGGAGGTACACCGATGCTTAAAAGGAAATGAGATCTGTATCCTTTTCCTAAACTCCATGGCTTCCTTAATATCCAGTTCCCCTTGGAATTTAGGGATGTCCGGTATAAGAAGTGAGAAACAGTGTGAGAAAATCCCAGCTCAGATTTACACAGCAAAACCTCAGCTCAGAAGTATACAGCCGTCAAAAAAATTTTAGAAGCAAAACCCCGTAACTACTCTTAAAGACATGTGCAAACCTGGGCCTGCCCAGATGTTTCCATACTGGAAAGGTACTCCAGTCACTTGCCCGGTATGGGAACCAGAGACTGGCCAGCCATTTCCATAAAAGCCAGAGAGTAAATATTTTCAGTTTGGCAGATCATTTTGTTATAACCATGCAGGTCTGCAATAAGAAAGCTAAGAGCACTGGGAGACAGGAAGCAAATGGGCATGCTCACACCCTCCCTTCCACTCAGGGCAGCTTCTCTGTGGTGGGGAGCTCTGCCACAATGACTTGTTTCTTTGTTTCCATTGGTTTCTTTGTTTCCACCTTACTGCTCAAGCTCAGAACTTCAGGTGGGCCTGGTCCTTCAGCATCCATGCAGAGAGAAGGCTGAGCGGGGGTGGGGACCCCACCTGACAGAGAAGAGATTGCCGTGACATGAGACAATCACACCTTCCGGGGTGAAAAGGAACACAGACAAGGGAGGGACACAGCAGTGGGACCCCCAGGTCTCCTTCCAGGCTTGCTCTCCCTCCACGGCCACCCTGGGGGCCTGAGGGGTGTTGGGCCTCAGCTACAGTGATTAGGCTGAGGAGACTCAGGATAAAGGACCCTCCAACTCCTCACCGGGTTCCAAACGCAGCCCCTCTAAGCCCACCCTCTGAGCTTCTGGAACTCAGCTGGAAGAATACAAGATCAGACCAGACCCAGAGCCCAAGCCAAACACGACAGGGGTCACGTGGATGGTAACCCTGTGCTCAGTGGGCAGGGACTCCTTGCAAATGTGCAGAAATCCCAGTTCTGCCTCATTCCTGGGAGAAACCCCAGATCTCCTCCTGCTCTGTCTGTTCTTCTCTTGAGGCTATTTTCCTGGAGGGATGCAGTCCTTGATCCTGGCCCTCCAAACGTACATAAGCAGCCTGTTCAATAAAACAAATTATGCAGTTTTTCACCTTTGCCAGTTTTTTGATTCCAGAAAGGCTACGGGACTCATTCTCACTGTCTCCTGTGCCCCCACCACTTGGTGGCCCTCTGCTCATGGAAACAAGATTTCCCACAACTGCAACCTGCCTCCCAGCTGGTCAGAGGGGAGTGTCCCACAAAGACACAGGTGTTTGTGAGGATCCTGTCTCCCAGAAGAAAGCCTACTCCTGGAGCCACGGACGGGGATCTGGCCTCCTGAGCCACTCAGCTCTAATTCAAAGCCTAAACTGGGGACTGAATGACTTTCTGAGTCACCTGGGATGGAGGGGCCTGATTTTTCTTTCCAGGAATGGATGTAGTGCAGCCTCCATTTTCAGGGCTGACATTCATGATGGATCTAGTTCCCCCCACTGCACCACAGGAAGGAGAGACCCTTCCATCCCACAGCTTGGAAACCCAGCCCAGGGGAGTTCTGAAGCACCACATCGCTGCCAGGTCCAGCATCCCTGCAGAGTGGACCCTGACCCTGAATGAGCCCCTTCCCTGGGCCTTCCCTGCCCCAACACAACCACACCCCAGGCTGTGCCAGAGCTCTGGGGCTCTGCGTGTCCAGGGCAAACAGGTGGGACCTGAGCCAGGTGTCCCCTGGGCCTCAAGGGGGAGACGTGTGCCTCTGCATCAGGGGAAGGTGACCCCACGTGGCAGGCAGGCCACTCTCACTATGGACCTCCAGGAGACCTGGGAGCAGTTTCCCTGCAGGTGTTAGGAGCCATCATCAGAAGGGCAGGCCCCTCTTTGGGCAGACCGTCTTGCTGTCCTGGGCCCACGTGCTGACCAGAGGAATCTACACGCTCCCAGGAAACCCCAGGCAGCCTTACAAATTGGTCACTTGGTGGCCTGGTACCATGGGCTCCTTGACCATCCCATGAGGGTGGTCCTGGCAGGCATGGTCTCCAGCTGCTCCCGTTAAGAAATCCCCCTGGGTTTCTGTGGTCACAGAGCCCACACCAGAAGCTTCCAGTCCTGCAGTGACCCCCACAACAGTCAGCTCCCCTGTGCATGTCCAGGGAAAAATGACAGCAATTTATTGCCAGGAACCGTGATGAACAAGGGGATGGGATTCCATACTAAGTTCAGGATTCTGGTAACTCACTCTGCACCCCAAAAAGCATCCATGATAAATGTGTGTATTGGAATGTCTTTGCCCTTAGGAGAGCTGCTCCTCAGGGCTCCTGTGGCCCTCCAGCCCCACTCAAGTTTCTCAGAGCCTGGGTCTAAATTTCTATCTCCCTGCTTTGGAGGAAGGCCGCCTGTGTCTTGTGGTCACGGGTCACTTTATTGCATGACTTGGCATGTTCTTAGTGCCCGTCCTCCTCTCCTGCGTCTGATTCCCAAGATGTTCCCACTGGCCCTTGGCTCCCTGTGTGGGTCAGGGGTCCTAAGGCTGCCCCCTTCACTCTCCTCCTCTGCCCCCACCCATGGGTCCACCCCTAGATGGACTGGGAGGTGTTTGTAAGTGAGTCTCACACGAGGACATGACTGAACAAAGCAGGGCCCCTCACTGGGAATCACAAATGCTCCCTTCTCTGAAGAGGACCCCACAGCTCCACAGTGCCTCCCAGGGGTCTACTCAGCACACAGTCCCCCGTTCTGGGCAAGGTATCTCCCTGGAATCCTTGTTTCCAGAAGGGTCTCTCTGTCCTTCTTCAGAGTTTAGAGTTGTTCCAGTGTCCCTGACCACCAGAATGTCCAGCATGGACCCATCAGAGACCTGGGGAGACAAGGAAGATATGTGGCCATGGATCTCACAGGACACATCTGCTGGGACCCCAGGCCAAAGGGCCGTCCTCCTCCCTTCTCAGGTGTGGATCCCGTGGTAACTTTTTGCAGGGAGGCCGACTGGGGAGTGGGGCCCAGGGCAGTTCATGGGGCTCTCTGGGCAGGAAAGACTTGGGTCAGGCGGCCTTGCCTGGTTTCCCTGCTGGGCCAGCTCTGAAAACCTCCAGTTCCTCTGGCTGTGGCTGGAGATCCCCCAAGCCTCAGGGCGGGGCCCTTTCTCTCGGCCTCCACTGCCTCCAAAGCCACGCTGTCACTGGCATGGGGAAAGAGCTTTACTGCGTTCTTGTGGCTAAGTTGCCACAGACGGATGCTGCTGGCGGCTGGAGGGAGAGTTAACACTTGCTCAGATGTGACTGGTCAGGCCACTTGACACCCTGTCAACTAGCCTTAAACATTGGAAAGAAGACTTTCCTGGGAAAGACGGAAGTTGCTTTCAGTAATACGTCTATAGATTTCTTGTTTTTTTTCCTTAAGGACTCATAAAACTTCTCCCAGGTCATTCCTGGTAAGGACAATTATCCAGGGATCAATCAAGAAATGAAGGAGAAGAGGGGTGAGGATATGGGGAGAGAAGAGGAGAGATCAGAGCCCAAGGATAGGAGATGCCCCTCCCTCGGGCCACAAACTGGGCAGTGGCTGCTGGCATCCAGCTCTCCTGTTCTCAGACCCATTTCATCCGGAGGCTGTTTCCAAAAGAAACAATGGTGGAAGGGCCGTGGAGGACACCTAGACCTCCCAGAATGGACAGCAGGAGCAGAGTCACCATACTGGCTCTGGGCTCTGGAGCCGGACCTGCAATGGAGACCACAGGTCTTGTGAGAAGCGAATCCCAGTGTGTTCAGAGCTGTTTTTGGCTCTGTCCCAGCTGGAGGGTGCAATCCGCAACCTCCAGAAAGAGAGGCCAGGCCCCCCACCTGCCAGGTGGTGTTGCCTTTGTTGGGGAACAGTGATCTTTGGTTGTGAGATGTTTTGCCGCTCTCTCTAAAAACTGCTTTGACTTACATTTGTATCCCAGTCACCAGTTCCAGGGCAACAGAAAAAGCCTACCCTACATCCCTTTGCACTCAAATCTTCCCCAAAGAGCAAGTATTTGCCCATGAAAATGCCAGCTGCTCTTCTAAGGCCCCCTAAATACCCAGCAGTGTGGGCGGTGCACTCTTGATCAGGGACAGGAGGAGAGGGACCAGCGGTTCTCTGGCAGGCTTGGCCCGGTGTGGCAGCTGCGCTGTGGGTGCGTGGTGGTGAGGGCCATGCAGGGAATCCTGTTAGAGGGCCCTCTATGCATGCCTGAATCATGGTCTGAGGTTTCATGTAAAGGATTCAGGCGTCCTAACTGGTCAGATACAGCCCCTCACCCTCGGGCTGGAGCCATCAGGAGCTCAGTACCTCTAACAGAGACATACCCGGTGTGGGGAAAGGTCATGGGACACTCTGGGGGCAGGGGCAGTGGTGCTGGGGAAGGCAGGGAGTGCAGTGAAGGGTGCGGGGAGCAGAGCCCCTTGCTCTGGAGTGAGGGTTCTTGGGGAGACCACAGAGCATGGCACACACCATCCCCACCCTATACCCCAAAATCCTAGCCCCGCCAACACAGGGGCCACTCTGCACCCTCTCACCATGGCTCTCCTGAGAGACCGCACCCAACCCGGCATCTGGCACCCCTGCCCTACCTCCCCTCTTGGGACAGACCCTGTCTTCTTCGAAACTGCCCAGCAGCGTGAATTCAAGGCCGGCAGCGGGCCTGGCAGATCTGCACTTCAGGTGCCCTAACCTGGCCAGCCCTGCGTGCCTGGGCTCAGTCCTCTATCTTGCCCACCCGCAGCCCGGGTACACGTCCAGTGCAAGTGGAGGCCACGGAGCCCAGGCTGAGCCCCGCACACGGACAGGTGAGGGTGCCCCCACCCCGCTGACACGACCACTGTTGGCAGCAATGCCCCAGACTTCGGCCGGCGCCACATGCAAGTGAGAACTTCCGTGCGGCCCCACCCATCACAGTCTCGCTCAGCTGCCCCATAAGCCTCCCACCGACCCCAGTCCTGGCCGTGCCCCGGCTCCCATTGGCTCCTCAAGTTCTGCCCTCGCACATCTAGCCTTGGGAGGATGCACGACTCAAGAGCTAAGGGAGGGCCCAGCGGCGTTGCCATGGCTACAGGCGCCATGCTCCGAGGGGGGCCGGCGTGAGCTTCTGGGGCAGGGAGCGGGCTCTGGAAGTGTGTAGCTGCCAGGGACCATGGCGGTGCTTGCTGCTGGGGATGGCGGCTTGCTTGGCCGGGAGACTAGTTTTGGCCTGGTCAGTCGGCGGCTGACATCCTGTCTGGGGCGGCATCCCACAGATGGTAAACGTATGGCTGTGCCGTCGGCGGGGCGGGTGGACATGAACCACGGTGGGATCGGGGTTGTGGTGGTGGCCGGTGAGGGGCTGTGGTGCCGGGGAGCGGGTTGGTGTGTGGGGGACAGGGCTGGGGCACAGCCTCAGGCTTTCCTCCCCCTCAGGCCCTGGGTCTGGGGCCGCGAGTCTGGATCACACTGGGTGGCCACGGCCTCCCGAACCCCCCGGGAAGGGCAGGCAGAGGACCCCTCTTAGATGAAGAGGGGCCTTACCCAGGTTTTGAAGAGCCCCAGAATCAGAGGTTGGAATGGGGTGGTTTATCAGCCTTGTTTATCTGCAGGGAAATTTGAGCTCCATCCAGATGTTGATTCCTTCAGTAAAACTCAGGAATAAGTCACAAGGGTCAGTGCTGATTAGCAGTTATCTAGGGCTTGACTCAAAATAGACTGTGCGGGGTGTAGGGTTGGTAGATGGGACCCTCCCTCTCGAAGTTAGCAGTCTTCTAGGACTAGAGGCCCCAGATGAGGATTACATCCTCATCTGCAGTAATGGAGGTTGTGGGAAACACACTGAGAAGGGAGGGATGTGGTGGCTGTAACTCATTACAGAAGCTAGGACCCTTGCCTGGCTCTTGTGTAGAAGAGTTTCGCCTAGGGTAGGGCAGCAGTTATCAAAGTGTGTCCGAGGCCCCTGAGGTGCAAGACTATTTTCGTAGAAACGCCGGGATGTCAAATGCCTTTTGCACACTCTTGCTCTTCTGAGTTCCTGTGGGGTTTTCCAGGGAAAACCTGGCCTGTGATATCACAAAACAGGAATGCAGAGGCAGATAGGAGAATTCAGCCCTCAACAGTCCAAAAGAGATTTGCAGAAATTAAAATCACTGCTATTCTTCCCACTAATGATTTTTGTTTTGAAAAATAGACTTATTTTTTGTTTAGGAGTATTAATCGTAACATGTAGTAGTTGTTAATATTTTTAAGTGAATTCATACACTTTTTTAAGTTCTTATTTAACTTCTAACACACAATATTTTGATAGATTTAGCTCACATAAATAGCAGCCTTTTGGAGTTCTCAGTAATTGTTAAGAGTGTATATGGTTCTGTAGACCAAGAAGTTTGAAAGCCCCTGGAGAACGGGTGCTCAGGTGCTAGTCAGGTGCTTAGCAGTGTTAGAAGGATGCCAAGATGTCTTCCTCAGCTGCTCCTGGACTCGAAGTAATTGGCCACATGGAGATGGGTGGGCAGTGCCTCCACTTTAAAAACCAGAAGCTGCTGAACGTGTCTGGAGTCTAGGCCATGTGCTGTGCAGGGATTCCTGTTCTATCTGTTATATCTAAGCTGGGATTCCTGTGCAGAGGCCTGGCCCTGAAGACCCACTCTCCTTTGCTCCCTGCCAGGTACCTTCTGTGTGATATCAACCCTCCAGAGGGCTTTAGCCACCATAGGAACGTCTGCATCCACATTGCCTTCCTTCTGAAAACCCTGCTGAAGATGGAGGAGTCGGTACTGGTGCTCTCCCTTGGGGCCACCTCCACCAATGGAGGAGCCCCAACATCAACCAGGTCCAAATTCTCTGGTCCGAATTCTTTGATCTCCCAAGTCTCAACAGAAACATCCCTGATATTGAGTATGAGTAGTTCATTGCAGGTGAGGTGGTGGTCATTTAACTGGAGACAGGTGGTCATTGTTCTGGTTCCGATCTGAACATCGGGCCATCTTGCTTTGGGCTTGTTGGTCTGCTTAGGGGCCCTGCTCATGTTTCCCACACTGCAGGTAAATTTGCTGTTCCCATAGTTTTTCTCGGGATATCGATTTGAATTGTATGAGCTCTATGTCCCCTCCCCTCTGAAAATCCTGGCCTCCTGGTGAGATGGAGCGTGACAAAGAGGCCACTGCCACAGAGGCCTTGTCCCAGCAGGACTCGCTCCCTGGGCAGCCAGGGCCATTCTTACCTGTAGGAAAACACGATGTGTGTGTAGCATGGGCCACATGCTGCAGAAGACATGTAACTGCCCATCCAGTATAATTTGGTCCTGCTCAATGTTCCCATTTTAATTTTTGTAAGAGGGAAGAGTGGAAGATTTTCTTTGAATAAAGGTATTTAGAACTTATCATTCTTTTTTAATTTTTAATTGAAATGTGGTTGATTTACAATGTTTTGTGAGTTTCAGATATACAGCTGTTTTGTTAGTTTCAGGTATAAAGCATAGTGATTCAGTTGTACATATACATACTCTATTCTTTTTCAGGTTCTTTTCCATTATAGGTTTCAAGATACTGAATATTGTTCCCTGTGTTCTACAGTGAATCCTTGTTGTTTGTCTGTTTTACATATAGTAATTTGTATCTGTTAATCCCAAACTCCTGTTTGTTTTCTAAGTCTGTGAGTCTGTTTTTGTTTGATAAATAATTTCATTTGTATCATTTTTGAAAATTCCACATATAAGTGATATCATATGATACTTGTCTTTGTCTGACTTATTTAACTTAGTGTGATAATCTCCAGGTCCATCCATGTTGCTGTAAGTGGCATTATTTCCTTCTTTGTTACGACTGAGAAATATTCTGTTATATCTAAATACCACATCTTTATCCAGTCATCTGTCAGTGGATGTTTATGTTGCTTCTATGTCTTGGCCATTGCAAACAGTGCTGCATTGAACATTGTGGTGCAGGTATCTTTTGGAATTAAGGTTCCCTCTGGATATATGACCAGGAGTGGGATTGCTGGATCAAGTGATAAGTCTTTTTTATTTATTTATTTATTTTTTTGTCTTTTGAGGAATCTCCATACTGTTTTCCAGAGTGGCTGCACCAAACTACATTCCCATCAACAATGTAGGAGGGTTCCCTTTTTTCCACAGCCTCTCCGGCATTTATGGTTTGTGGATTTTTGAATACTGGACATTCTGACTGGTGTTAGATGATAACTTACTCTAGTTTTGCTTTGCATTTCTCTCATAATAGAGCAACATTGAGCATTTTTTTAATATGCCTATTGGCCATTTGTGTGTCTTCATTGGAGAATTGCTTGTTTAGTTGTTCTGCCCATTTTTGGATTTGGTTGTTTATTTTTTTCTTATTAAGTTGTATGAAATATTTATATAGTCTAGAAATTAAGCCATGGTCATTCTCATTTTGGCGAATATTTCCTCCCATTCCATAGGTTGTCTTTTAGTTTTGCTTATGGTTTCTATTGCTGTGCAAAAGCTTATACGTTTAATTAGGTCTCATTTGTTTATTTTGGCTTTCAATTCTGTCTCTAGGGTAGATTACCCTAGGAAAACATTGCTGTGATATATGTCAAATAATGTTTTGCCTATGTTTTCTTGTAAGAAGTTTATAGTGTCCTGTCTAATGTTTAAGTCTTTAAGCCATTTTGAGTTTGTTTCTTTTGGGTTTTTTTTTTTTTTTTTGTGACTCTATCGTACGCTTTTGATTTCTGGTTACCTTATTTTTCAACTCTATCAACCCATTACTATATCTATTTCCTTTAGACTGATAATCACGTAGGCTCCAACACATCCTAAGAATAATTTAGAAAAAAAAGAAAGAAAAAAATTATATTTTCTTGCTCCCCTCTACCATTCCCACCTTTTTTTATTTTGATGTCCTTTTTCTTTTTCACATCTTCATGTTTATTCTCTTGTAACACGTTATTGCATTTCCAGCTATGGTTTTCCTGTTTCTATAGCATCCTACTTCCTTTCTGTTTAGAATAGAACCTTTTAATGTCTCTGTTAGGTTCAATATTGCTGAGTTATCTCCCCTCCCACCCCCAAGCCTCTGAATCCTCAGTTCAGGAAAGACAAACCATTTTAGCCTTCATCAGTTCTGGGAAAGCAATCTTCAGATTGGGAAAAAAAATTGAAAAATAATATTCTGTGTGTTGTTTTCTACCCTTGCCCATAGATGAGAAACTTCTGAAGTTGGAGAAAAAAAGTTGGAGGCGGGGAACACAAAGTCTTTTCTCCTTTTGCTCCTGAAGAAATGATTGATTTTGTAATTAATGATAATGCCCTTTATATTGGTGAGATCGAGATTCCACAGCTTCAGCACCTGTGAATAACGAGCTGGGAGAAAGCTCTCCAGGGCCCCTGTAGTGGAAAAGGCAGCCCCTCTGAGCACCTGTTCTGTATTCTTCCTGCCTCCACACGGGTTCCTGAGGCACCGTGCAGGACGATGCAGTTACCCGAGGTGGAGGACGGGAGACCCCTGCTGGGTGGCGAGCCACAGGAGCCCTCTCTTGAAGGACAAAGTGAAGAGTAGTGGGGCGGGCGTAGGAATAGAGGATGGTTGAGACCCAGGATGGTGTCTTGGAGTCCAGCAGGCGAGGCTGGCGGGGCAGATGGGGCCATGGGGCATGGGCAGCCCTTGAGGGATCTGAAGCAAAGATAGGAACAAAGAGACTGGATTCGTGTGGGGGTACAGCGCCCCCTGGAGGCCGCGGGGCAGCGCAGTGAGCCCTGAGGGAGCGGGCACTTCCCCAAAGCTGGGTTGACAGGTCACAACCAACTCACTGGGGACCAAGAGGCACTGAGTTATTTTTAACTTTTTGTCCCTCTTACTGGAAAAGAAACTGCTGCCTGTTTAATAGCCTCTGTCGTTAGTGAGAATTAAAGACATGAAGCAAGATTGCCTCAAAAGTCATCCATTGTGTAGTTGTTAATAAGGGTCAAATGCAGACTTGAATAGATGAAATGAAACATTCATCAGAGGATTTTAAAATCCTTTAAAATAAAAATTCTTGCTGCCTTTGTTCTTCATTTCAGGGTTCACTTGGTGATAATAATAGTAACCAAAGTAATAGCAAACCCTTACAGAACTCTGTCCTGCTGTTCCAGGAACGCTGTGTTCATGACAATCCAGAGTTGGCACCACTGTGAGTTCCACTTTAAAGGTAAGGACATTCACTAATCACACGGCTAATAAATGGCAGAGCTGGGACTTGAACCCAAGCTGTCTGGCCCCAGAGCCCCCTTTCAGCCCCTTCACTGCAGCTCATCACTTGGCATGCCCGACACAGGGCAGCATTTAAGAGCAGTGTGTCCTTGGCCAAGTTTGCTTCACCGCTTGGTCTCTATTTCCTAATCTGTAGAATGGGGGTGTGGGCAGTGAACTCTGTGAGCTCAGTTGTCATTTCCTCCAGCTCTGATATTCTACTGCTTTGGGTTAATTTAGTAAGTATTCAAGCCCCTTTATGGCCCACTCATGGGCTGGCGCTTTGCTAGGCCCTGGGTTACGGAGCAAACTAAGATCAGCCTGCTTCTCCCAGGAGCCTGTGTCCCTCCATGGGAAACAGCTGCGAGGCCCAGGCTCCCTCACTGGCAGTTGGGGTCTGGGCAGGAAAGCCTGATAGGAGATGATGGAGGCAGAGTTCCTCCGGGAACAGTGGTGGCCACACAGCTCTCAGGAGCGGGAGCCTCTGTCCAGACTTCAGAAAGGGGGATCCTCATGAGGCCAGTAGTCCCCCAACCTAAGCCCTCAGGACAAAGATCCAGCCATCCCGCCAGTGTCACCATAGAGCCAGTCCATCCTCATCACTGTGCCCCTGTGCTCCTTTGTCCTGGGGCCTCTCTTCCCCCTATACCCAGAAGACTCTTCTCCCTCTCTTCTCTGAGTGTCCCGTCATTTCACCCTTGGTCCCTGCTTCCTGGGCAACCATCTCTGGAGTTGAAGCTTTGCCCCCTCACAACCCCCGTTTGATCAGGAGCCTGGGTTGACCTCCTTGTGCTCACTTTCCACCTTCAGATCATTGCTCCTCCTCTCTTGGGAGCACCTGGAAAACCCAGATCCTTTCCTAGCAGTGCCTGCCACCCTGTCCTCCGTGCTCATCTGCCTCAGTCAGGAGCACCTTGACCACCACCTCTGTATTGCCTTGCCTCCTACCATCAAGACGTCAAAGCTGATTCTCCCTCCACCACCCAGTATGGTCATTTTAGGGTCTTCTCCATCAGCCTGAGCCAGCCACCCCCCATTCACCCTACCCATGGGCTCATACCCGGGCCTGACTCCACCCCAGGTCCATGCTCTCTCCTTTAAGTGCCCACATCTAGCCATCCAGCTACTTCACCACTGGCCTCCCTGGCCCTCCTTCACCCTCACTGGGGCATCATGGGCTGACTCCTCTGCTTTCCTGCCTGTCCACGTTCCTCTTACTTCCATTTCCCCACCTTCTAGCTCTGCATCCACAGTCAGCACTCTCTTTATGACAAACAAAACTCCCTTGACCCTTGATCTTTTCAGTTCCTCACCAGGCCGACTTCCATCTCGGTTCACCCAGCTCTATTTGTTCTGAGCCTGCAAGCAGAAGGCTCTCCCAGCACAGATTTCTAAGACTACAAATCAATGCCCACCATGTTGCCACTGCCAGGTAATCCTCCAGGGTTTCTCTAGTGAGCACATTTCCCCACTTATCACTCAGTGGTGTCAACATTCTCTGCTCTCTGCACACCTCTAACCTTCCCTCTGTCTCTTCCCTGACTCCCAGCAGATGGCCTTGCCTCCTGCTTCAGAGAGAATGGCATGTTACTGGAAAGGAACTCGCTCACCTGCAGCAGATCTGCTCACCTCACCTTTTCTCTGTCCCTCACCCACCTGGACTCTAGCTGTAGTTGTTCATAATTTGGTGAGTTTAGTTGACATATATATATACACATTTAAAAGCATAGCACACTATAGGCTACCTTCTAGGGCTTACTTTATTCATTTAAAATTGAGTGTATGATTCATCCACTTCGCTGCATGTACCTGCAGCTCATTTGTTTTAACTGATCTTAAATGTTGTGTGTGTGAAAGTAACACAAGACAAGGGTAAACCAGGATTCAGGATGCTGGTTACTTCCTGTGAGAAGAGGCCAAGAGCAGGATAGGGAAAGAGGACACAGTATGTCATTGTCAATAGTCCTGTTCTGATGCTGGGTGATACGTTCACAACTGTTTCTTCTAATATTAATTTTAGTACATAAATACCTCTGATAGGCACCTAAGGTGAGAATGTGTCATGAACCAAGACATACAATGGGTAATATTACATCATTATTGTTATGTAATCTTCTTATAAAATATATTAATCATAATCTTACATTATGTGTTATGTGTTATATATTATATAGATGCATGAATTATATACTATGTATATAAACACCTACATATATATTATATAATATCTGCTAATAAATAAACAGAACAGAATATGCTAGTATATCTAATATTCTGTATTATTTAATAAATAATAACATACTATATCCTGTTATATGACATGGCACATAATCTTTAATAAAATAAGAAATCTGTCACTATATATAATGGTAATTAATAAAATTAAATAAAAACGCCCGCAGCTTTTAACGCCAACACCACTCCAGCTGTCACTGTCTTTTCTCTTCCCTTTCATGGTCGAGGTCCTCACAGTGCTATCCGTTCCCCCTTTCATCTCCTTATCCTGAAGCTTCCTCCTCCTCCTCCCATCCCATGCTGCCTTCTGCCCCGTGGTCCCTCTAGTCACCAGCGGCCTCTGGGGCACTGATTTCCGGGCATGGTCTCTGGCCCCAGCTCACCTGCCTGTCGGCCACCACTGCCACCGCTGGTGGGGGTGGGGTGGGGGCAGAGTGCACCTCTTGTCCTGGAAGAGAACACAGCACAGACTCAGTGACCAGCAGCAGGTGTGGCGGGGACCTGCAGGACTGAGGGGAGAGCCAGGCTGTCTGAATCCAGACCTGGGGCACTTGGGGTGTGAAGAAGCCCGTTCCTCACTACCCCTGAAGTGAGGAAAACACCCTCAGGTGAGTTAAAGTGCTTATGACCCCGGTCTGTTGGCTGGAATTGACAAACGGGCCCCTAAGGGGAGGGTACTTGATGTTCCTGTCCCCACCAAGGCCCTAAGGGCTGGCGGGGAACCAGGCTGGGCACTCCACTGGACCCAGTGCCCCTCCGGGGTGGGGCCTTCTGGAACAAGCAAAAAGCCCTCGGTCTGTGAGGTGAATGGGGCAGTGAGGGAGCATCTCTGCAGCGAGTCAATTGACGTCAGGGCCTGTGGGATCCATTTTTATGGCCACATCGAGCCTCAGCAGAAACCACAGCAGGAGTGGACTCCTGTCTCTCCAGCTCTCATCCTCGTGTCTGATTGCCAGGATTCAGAACCGATCCCCTGGGGTGCTAGGACAGTTATAGGCAGAGGCAGCTTGGGGAGGCCTCAAGAGGGTGGTACTGGCCTTCCTGCCAACACGATTACACGAAGATCAAACAATCAATCGATGGGAAGAAAATAAGAACCATGGTCACATCTGGACACCAAGCTTAGACGTGGTGCATGGGTGACATTTATCGACAACCCAGTGAGGTTCTGTCCAGAGCTAGAGGCCAGGACAGCAAGCAGGGAGTGGCACTAAGGAGCATCATGGTGCAGAGTCTGGACTGGGGGCCTGCAGGTTCCTCCCAGGAGGAGCCTCAGTGTTTGGGAGGTGGCTCACATGCCTCCTTCGTGTCACCAGCAAGTGATGCCACCTGCGGAAAATCAGCTGTAATCCTGAGCCGGGTCATCCCTGGGTGATATGATAAAGGCTCCTACAAGAAGGGGCACCAGATGGACAGTGAACCAACCAACAGGCAGATGAGTTTCCCGCCTGTGTTTATCCTGTTTTCATAGCCAAGAATGAGGAGAGAGTTGCATGGCTCACCATGAATATTTTAACAACTTGAGAGGGTTCCATGTCTCACTGCAATTCAGTGTCACCTGGAGGAATTCAGGCGGTGTTTAGACCCAGGGGAGGTTAACGGCCTCTCAGTTCCTCATCAACCTGGCAAACCCACCAGCCCTCTATGGCCAGAAATTGGCAAGTGCCCTCCCTTGTTATAACAAAACCCTTCCCACTCACATCTGTGGTGAGCTTTTGTTTTTTTAATTAATGGGAATGAAGATACCTTACAGTCTCCTCAGGCCTTTCCTTAGGGATTCTGCCCTTAGTCCCCGGCAAGGGGGCCCGCTGCCCTGGGTCCTGCACTACAGAAGGTCCCCCTGGCCCTGACACTTCCTCTGGCCACGCCCTCCATGGGGTGGAGTCAGCAGGGCCAAGGGGACACGGTCATTGGCTCCATCCCGTTCTCTGGAAACCCTGGACCCCGAATGCCTTGCCTCTGCAGCCCCTGACCCATTTCTAGGTCATGCACCGGCTCTCCCCAGATTTCAGATTCCCAGGACTCATAGAGAGGCCAAAGGGCAGCTGTTTGCATGGAGGGTATAGGCCGAGCACAGACGTGAATTCTGAGTGTCCCCCTTTGCACATCCAAGGCCCCTTGTGACAAGGGATGGACCCAGCATTTGGAAGAAAAGGGTCAGGCTAGTGATCAGAGACTTGGAATCAGCTCTCCCCACACACTCACTTTCTTTGCAGGACTCTCCTGAGTCTGGGAATTCTAAATTTGAACCTGGCCTTCCCCCTTATAATGAATGTATATTTGTAAAGGTAGGACTTTAGAACCTACTGCACTTAAAATGTTTAGATATATAGGATGTGAGCTCCCAGGTATGTTCTGGCCCTGCACTTCCAAAGGTCCAGAGCAGTTATGTTGGCTATGCTGAGACTGTAAGTGGCAAAGACCATCTCTAGAGAGGAGGGGCTCCTGCTTCACTCTCCGAAGTCAGGATCTTCTGAGCGGATAAAACAATGGACACTGAGACCCTCAATTGTAAATTGATTTAGAATAATGCCAAAGGTGTGTATGATGTGTGTGTGTGCACGCGCGCACCTGGGGATGTGTGTGGTACATGACTGTGACTGTGTGTGTGTGTGTGCGCTCACGCCTGGGGATGTATGTGGTTGTGTGTATGTTATGTGTGTGTTTGAGCCTGAGGACATGTGTGGTTGTTTGTATGGTATGTGCGTGTGTGGTACATGAGTCCATGTGTGTGTGCGCGTGGGGATGTATGTGAAGCAGAGCCAGTGTATCTGCACATGTGTTTGTGTGTACGTGCATGCATTAGTTTTGTAGAAGCTGTCCTTTAGAATTCTGAAGTAGTAAAAATTGTGTGATGTCCTTTGCTGTATAATTCAAAATTAAAATAATATTCAATCACCAGAAATTTATTCCCCAACAGATTCTGATTTTTTTTTCCATATTGATTATGTCTTCATTTTACTGATGAGGAAACTGTAGCTTAGAGATGTTAAATGACTCAACCAAGGGCATGGAGCTACGAGCCCAGGGCCAATACGCAGTCCAAGCCATGCTGTTCCAGAGTCCTGGAGCCCTGCTCACGATCACGCATGGCCTCTTGGCGGGGGAACAGATTCTGATGGGCTGTGGCCAGCGTGCAGACTGTCCAAGCCGGGGACTCGGGAAGCCGGGTGGGGAGTAACAGACAGCAGACATGAGTGAAGGGCTGCTCAGAAATCAGATAGTTTCCTAGGTCTTCAATGAGTAAGGAGGCTTACTACTCATCCTTTATCCCTTTGCTGGTGGCTAAAAGGGACCAAGGCCCAGAAGAGCACTTCTGGGAGCTGCCTGCCAAAACCTGGAAAAGGAATGCGCAGGACTGGCTCTGCAGTAGGAGCAGAGGAAGGAAATGTCGCCTCCTGGTGGACATTCTTGGTGATGTCAGTAGGAGGCCTAGCAGCCTTATTATGGAGGTGTCAGGACAGGGTCCTTGTGGAGGATATTTTTCACGTGGTTTAAAAATCATTGCTTCATATATTGCATCCAATTTGTGGTTTATTTTAGGATGGTATATATTGTCTCTGTTACTCCTTATTAGCTGGATTGATTACTTTTTTATTGTTAATTTTCTCTTCAATGATTTGGAAGCTATATTGCCTTTTAATGAAAATTCTCTCTAAATTTTTATAAATCATCTCTAATTTCATAACTTTATATGTAATTGGACCAGTATTTCTATAACAGTCTCAAAAATGAAATAATCTATTAGATCCTGTTCCTCAATAATGATAAATTAAGCATATTTTACCTCTCTGCTGTTCCAGATTTTGTGTGTGTGTGTGTGTGTGTGTGTGTTTGTCCTCCAGTTACTCTTTCTTAGACAGTTACTTTCAGTTTGTTACATTAACAATGAAATTATAGGTATAAACTTCTTGGATTTCATTGCTCACTACCACTATTTAATCCCATGTCTTTCCCACTTTTGAGTTATTTACTTATAGGGATTTTCAAATCACTGGACACATGATTAGCTAAGTTTTTTTGAGCAGTGGACTTGGAACTCTTACATGTCTATATGCAGCTTTATGTTCTCCTCCTCAACAACTCTCAGCGTGTTATTGATGGCCCAAGCCATGTTTTAAAACATGGCATTGTTTTTCATCAACAAAAAAATGTTTTATTGATTTAAAGTGCTGTCTTTTTATGACTGCCTAGTCATGTCTGGTGAATAAAGATTTCCTTAACCTTCCTCCATCTTTTCGCCATAACTCGGATTCAATGACATGCATGTTTTCACCATTTCTCAGTTGGGCTTCCGCTTTGACTTCCACTTTAAACCATCACCCCACTCTTTTTATCTATGCTTATTCCTGAATAAGTGAGGTCTCTATCGGATTAAAGGTGGTTCCCGTCAGAGATATGTGGCTCCCTGTCCAAAGGTCCAAAGGAAGAGAAAAGGAAAGATTCCTGTTTCTGATGGTTACATTTTGTCAGCTTAGAGATCTAGTTATCCGTGTGGCTGCGGTGGAATTTGCAATATCTTGGCTCAGAGTTTCCTTTTTCTGGCTTACTAAGGGAGCCGCATTAGCTGGGGTCACGGCGCTGTGGCCATTGTCAGGATCCCGGGGCTGAGGCAGGTCCTCTCATCCCTTGTTATTTTGATCTTGCAAACTGGGTCCCAGCTATGTGAACCCTGCACCTGGCGGCCAGGATCGCCCCCCAAGTGGCTTGTCCCCAGTTCCTCGGCGTCCCTCACTGCTATCAACTAGCTCCAGTCAGGGTACAAGCTGGCTTCCACTGCGGTCCTTCCTCCTTCCTCTCCAGGCAGGCCCTCCTTTCCCACTAGTTGGCCCTAAACCTTCTCTCCTGTTCTACATACGCTGAAGGAGTTCTTCAGCGTTTATAGCAGGTAGATGGCGCTCTTCTATATTTGGAACCCTTCAGTGCTTGCAGTGGAAATTTAGGTGGAAAGGAAGAGCTTGGGGGTTCTCCATATCTAGAGGCTCCCTATCCAGCAGATTCAACTAACTGTGGATTGAAAATGTTCGGGAAAAAAAAAGAAAGTTTCAAAAAGCAACACTTGAATTTGCCATACACTGGCAACTACTTACATAGCATTCATGTTGTATTAGATACAATGAATAATCTAGAGATGACTTAAAGTACACAGGAGGACACAGCAAAAGAGAATATGACAACGAATGTACGTGAATATTCATTTATAACTGAAAAACTGTGCTCTACACTGGAATTTGATGCAACATTGTAAAATGACTATAACTCCATAAAACAAAAGTTTGTATATATATATAGAAAATGTACATGGGAGGGTGCACATAAGTTCCATGCAAGTCCTATGCCATTTTATACAAGAGGTGTCAGCATCCATGGATGTTGACGTCTGGGGGAGTCCTGGAACCAGTGCCCCATGGTTACCAAGGGATGACTGGAAGTCCAGGCTCCTTGTCCCAGCCTATCATGTCCCCACGTGGTCTGAATGCTGCCTGTACCACACTCTCCCTGTCACTCTCCTCCAGCCCTGCCAGACTGCCCTCTGATTCTTCAACAGGCCACACTCACTGCACTTCATGTCTGGCCCCTAGAAATACACGTTACTTTCTGAGCATGGCTCTGCTTTAATAAAACGGGCTGCATTGTCACTAGAGAGGACAGTGTGGAGGTTGCTTTAAAAACTGAAAATGGACTTAACTCATGATCCAGCCCTCCCACTCCCAGGCATATATCAAGAGAAAACTCTAATTCAAAAAGTCACATGCACCTCAATGCTCACAGCAGCACTATTTATAATAGACAGGACATGGCAACAACCCAAGTGTCCATCGACAGCTGACTGGATAAAGAAGTAGTAGTATATTTATACAAAGGAATACTACTCAGCTATTAAAAAGAACAAAATAATGCCATTTGCAGCAACATGGATGGACGTAAAGATAGTCATTCTAAGTGAAGTAAGCCAGAAAAAGTGAAAAATGCCATATAATATCACTTATACGTGGAATCTAAAAAAAGACATAAATGAACTTAACTACAAAAGAGAAACAGACCCACAGACATAGAGAAACAATCTTACGGTTACCAGGGAGAGAAGGGGATGGGAAGGGATAAATACGGGAATTCAAAAAGTGTCCCTCTTGGGGAGTGATGGGAATGATAGATATCTTGATTGTGGTGATGGTTTTCTGGGTGTAGACATCTATCAAATTCATCAAATAGTACATGTGTAATATGTGTAATTTACTTTAAAGGAATCATACCACAATAAATGTGCCTGTAAAAAAAAAAAAAGAAAAGAAAAGAAAAGATTGGCGGCATTGTGTCCTACGTTTTTATGTGTCTTCAGTGAGTGGGTCTTCAAGTTTCTGGTCTACCATATTTTCTGAACCAGAAGTGCCCTCCTTCCCTTCTCTTTGATAAACTGTCAGTGGGTGGCATTTATTCCTGTGGCTTCAACTGCTCTCTGTCCACTGATTAACCGTCAAATGTTTTCAGTCCCAGAAATATACTTGTAATTGAAAAGTAGACATTCCCACTTGATTAGCCCATAAAAATCTCAAGCTCTGTATGTTTGAATTTACACTTGCTCAGAACTAGGTTTACATCTTCAAACAATGGCATCACTATCCCATCTGTTTTCCGTGCCATATATCTGGGAGTTTTCCTTTACTTTTCCACTCCCTCACTCCCGTCAGTATTACAATTCTATTCCTTAATGTCCCCCAGCTAAGTCCCTGCCCCTCGCTCCCCACTGCATTAACTCACACCCCTTGCTAGTATCCCCAGTGCTGTTCTTTAGAGTGAACAATCCACTTTGCTCACTTTTAATGACAAATTTGTGTCACTCTCCTCCTTAAAACCCCAAAGAATTCCCCGCTGCATATGTGAGGAAGTCCACGCTCCCTGATTTAAATTTATACCTTCTCATCAGCTAGTTGCTGCTTTTTTTCAGCCTCAGCTTCCATTAGTTCCTCACAGCCTTTAACCTCACTGACCTTCCTTCCCTAAGTGCAAAGTGCTCTTAGACACGACCAGACCTCTGCACTAGACACGCAAGCTGGCGAGAATCCCGTGCCCAGCACGCACTCTCCTGGTCTAGAGATTTGCTGGAATCCTTCAGATGTCAATGCAGAAAGTATTTCCTCTCTGACACCTTCCCTACCTTCTAGAACCCTTCCCCAGGCAGTGCAAGAGCCCCTCTGAACATACAATATACATGATGCCAAGTGACTCTTACCACATTGTTCTGAAAATCTATTTAAATTTGTCTCTTCCACGATACACTGTGATCTCCTTGAGGAATAGGGGGCTGTGTGGTATTTTCTAGACAGCTAATGTCTGGCGCAGACCTTGGGCCATCGGAAACAGTCTGCTGACTCATCAAGGATTGTTGTCTTTGCGATGCAAGAAAGACTACATGATTTCTGATCTTACACCATCCGGCAAGGGTCAAAATAATTTCACATAGAACTACACAGGCAAAATATGTGTATTCCTTTCCTCTTTGTGAGCCTGAGATCATAGGCATCTTGGAACGAAGGTGTCACCCTAAGCTGTGTGTCCCCAAGGCTGTCACGTCCAGCTTCAACATATTTTTTAGAAGTTGTAGGGATACGCGTACATCACCCCATCTTAGAGCAAACGGCGCTTCAGCCTGACGTAGTTTAATGTTCATATAAATATCATAAGTCTTCCAAACTGAAGCCTGAGGAAACATTTCCCTTCTCTCCTTCCAGTCTGTCTGCCATCTGCACCCCACATCCCCACTGCTCAACTGTGTCAGACCACCTTCCATCTAGAAACATTTTCAGTGGGACAGTTGGATGAGAACTTATTACAGCAGTCATGAAAATGGTCCCATGAACGTAGGCTCTGCACAAGGATGCTTTGACCAGAGGCCTCAGCCGTGGCCTGCAGGATCTCTTCACGTGTTCTGCCTGGCTTCCCTGAAGACGTTCTGCAGACAATCAAGCCTGCAGTTAAAGTCATAGAAGGCCCAAAAAATCCAGAAAAATAGATTGAGATTCATCTCCTTGGGAATATTTTTGAAAACCATCCACTAATAGGAAAAAGAGTTTTAAGATGTTCATTTCAGAGCAGATTATGTCCAACTGCAGGTGGGTCAGTTTTGTCATTGCTGCTCACTAGTTGGCTTTCTGCTGCTTCTAACACGCCTCTGTTTAGAGAAGTGGCCTGAGTCGGCCCTCAGAGCAGAAAGGTGAGCTGGGCCTGGTGACAGCCAAGCTCCTCTGCTGTGTAGTAACCTGCTGAGAAGGAAGGGATGGCCCAGGGCTTCCTCTGACTCTCTCCCTCAGTTATAAACTCTATGAAGGGAAAATGGAACAAAAAATCTTAATTCAATATGGTATTGTCAAAGTATAAAAATAACTGTCTTTGGAGGGGATGGTATAGTTCAAGGGGTAGAGTACGTGCTGAGTTCAATTCTCTGTACCTCAATGTAAAAAAAAAATAAGAAAAAATCTTTAAAAAAAAGAAAAAGAACAAAGAAGAAAAGAGATCTCAAACAACCCAAGTTTAAAAAGAAAAAAATAAAGTCTTTTAATAATAGTAATCAGCTCGGTCTTTTGCTAGATTAGGAGTTTGGGATTCACAGATACAAACTACTATGTATTAAATAAATAACCAACTCCCAGGTCCTTAATTACCTAGTTCAACCTGAATCCTTTCTCTTTTTTCCCCTAAGCAACCCGTGGAAGCCACTGAAATTCTCATTTTATGAAAGAATTCATTTAAAGGCAGTATGAAAGTTACTGGTTAAAACAGTTATTTGTGCTTCCATGAATATAGGTATAGTAAGAAAAATAGACAATAAACAAGTAAGCAAATAAATATATGATGTACTGCCAGGTACTAATAATTGCCACAAAGAAAGATAAAGCATATTAGGAGAGAAAATGATTGAATAGGAAATATGTGCGTGCCATTTTAAATAATGTGGTCAGATAAGTCCTCTCTGAGGGTAAAATAATTTGAACAATGTCCTGAATGAAGCAAAAGAATAAGCCACGTAGGTAACAGACAAGAAAATCCTCCCAGGCCAGCAGAAGTGTAAGTACAAGACTTGGAGTTACAAACACAGCTGTCCTGGTGGGGATCATCTGGGCAGTGAAGATGGGCTGGAGCAGAACGGTGAGAACAGAGGCTTCAGAGACGGGTGAGGGACCAGATCACACAGGGCCTTGGTAGGGACTCTGGATATCCTTCTGAATACAATGGAAGTTCACGAGAGTATTTTGCAAAGCGGAACAACTTGATCTGATTCATACTTTAATAAGACCGTTGTGGGTAACATATAGGGAATAAACAATGGAAGCAGGGCAAGGTAAGCTGATGGGAAGCCAATGGGAAGAGTGCTGCTGACCTGGAGAGAGACACCGACGTTGGGCTGGGATGATGGCGGGAGGCAGGCTGAAAGGGGGATACGATTTGACAGTAACGGTCACAGGCATTAATGCTCAAGTTGCACACAGACACAGAGTGGTTCAGGGTGATGGGTATGTGATATTTGGGGCTGAGTCACAGTTTTTGTGCAGAGACCTGACAGGAGAATAAAGTGGGGACGTTAACGTTGGTAAGAAGAGTTGGTGGGTGTTGAATTCCCCCTAGAGCCGCATCTCTGTTTCTCGGTAGATGAAGTCAGCAGAGCAGGAATGGGTGTTCCTATTTCTGCAGAGAATTGCGTGTCTTCCTCATCGACAATTTCGAGAGGCCGACGTGCCCATCCAATTGCAACATCTTCAATCTGCCTCTTTCTATCCAGGAGGAGATTTCAAAATAAGATGCCAATCAAAAATCCCCGTGTCCAGAGTTAGAGCTGTGTGCCTTTGGGATGATCTCAGAGATGCCTCCACAGATGCTCAGTGTGCTCTCTCTCCCTCAGAGCACACAGTTCCCTTCAGTCCGGTGGGTCTCAGCAGAGATTTCACAAATAGACCCTCTCAGGCCCTGGGGACCAACTTCCCGCTTGGCCGAGCTCTGAAAATGAGCACGAGTTCCGGGCAAAGGGCCTTCTTCAGGACGCCATCTGGCAGATTACATGAGGAAAGTGTCCAAAGAATGGAAGGGTTGATGGTATAAATGGATTTTAATTTTTGCTCTGAATCTGATTCTGTCCTTCTGTTTTGTTAAGGAAGTTTTCTTAGGCCAGACATGATTCTCATTTCTTCTATTTGATCATCCAAGAGGTTGAGATAGGGTTTTTGTTTTAGGGTAAAAATCTTTAAAAAAAAAAATCCTTGCAAATAGCATCTTGTTAGGCATTTGGGCAAGACAACCAGTAAATTCTCCCAGCAGTATTGAACCCCCTTGTTCCTCCAGGGGGTCTCCAAATTTATATATGTTCCAAATCTGACCCAAAACCAATGAGTCTTTTGTTTTTTAAGCACTACACCATGGACAAAAGATGTCACTAAAGAAGGTGAGAAAAGAGCAGGTCACCATCATTCAGAATCCCTTCCAAAGGGCCCACAGAAGTAAAGAGGAGACGAACGAGAGAAAAGGTTTATTTATACACATGCAGGAGCCAACCAGAAAAGTAACTACCATGTTAAATGGTGAAAGTTAAAGGCTTTTTATCAACCTAACTTAATAGGGCAAAGGGAGAGAAGAGAATTGGCTTCCATGACAGGTTTTCTTCTACATCTATTGAATCTCAGGTATCTTCAGCTTAAAGTGCTTTTGTATTAACCGTGGGTTCCATCTGACTTTCCATTCCTCGAACTTTGTTCTTTTTCAAGATTCACTCATGTATTCTGAGCCCCTGGATTTTCCACGTGAATTTTAGATTGATTGTCAGTTCCTGCAAAACAGAACCTGGGATTTGGGTAGGCATTCTTTGAATCCTTAGATCTATTTGTGGACTATTGTCATCTTAGTAGAATGAAGCCTTCTGCTCCATGAATATGGGATTATTTTCTGTGAATGTAGGTCTTAATTTCTCTCAACAGAATCTCTCAACTATTGTAGTCTTCAGTGCCCAAGTTTGATACTTCTTCCTCACCTCTATTGGACGCTGATTCAGAAAAGACACGACCTCCTGGAGAACCTCTGCTGCCACGGAGCTGACATGGAGCTGAGTCCTGAAAAGGCTTTAAATTCTTTTAAAAACAGGATTAGTGTACTTTAATTACTCCATAGATGAATAATGAATGGGTCACATTAACATAGGATTTTAATCCTTTTAGAATTAGTAGAGTAATACAGACACATTACAAAAAATTGAAATATTGCCTAAAAGAGAAGAGATTTGAAATTCCCACCCACAGAGGTGACTGTCATGAATGATTTGTTGCTTAGGTCTCAGTCTCTGTGTCTCTCAGTATGTCTCTTTCCATCTCTGCCTCTCACACACTCACAATCAGATCAATTTACAACTATATTGATTTCACACATATGTGGTAGTGCAGATGGGACCCTGGATGCAGACAGTGGGTCTGCATACTTCCACCCTGAGGCCTCCCTTGACATTGGATTGAGACCAGGCACCCACTTTTCCAACTGCACAGCATTCATTAATTCACATCAACCAGAACGAATGGACCCCATCCCCTCTCCATCAACATTAGTGTTGCCTTAATTCCGACTGTTTCAACCAGTGCTGTGATGAACACCCTTGAAAAGGCATCTTTGAATAGGTGTGTAAGGATTTTAGTGGGATGAAATGTAAGGATCAGAAGTTCTGGGGAAGAGATGCATCTGTGGCCCTTTGATGCGTCCTGCACCCTGTTCTCCTGAAGAGGAGCGTCCCTTCACTCTTCCCTCCAGGGGATCTGCTGGAACCTCTGCCTGCTTACATTGTCGCCAGGGCTGGTTGTCACCTGACTAAAGACCCACCAGTGTGATGGTGACCGGTGCTGTCTCTGCAGTGTTTCTGTCTGCCTGAGTTCTCACCTGAGTGTTCAAGCCTCTCTAACACACACTGGCCACCTGCATTGCCTCTCATTGGAACTGCCCATTTGTGTTCTATTTCTGTTTAGAACACTGGGTTTTGAAAAATTTTTGGACTACAGTGGTGGGAAACCCTTCGCCAACCTTGGGTTATGAAGAATGATTTTTCCAGGTTGTGGTTTGTCTTTCCAGCTGTTTTTCTGGGCTTTTGCTAATTTTTTTTATTTATTTGGTTTTGTTTTTGCCACAGGAAGAGCTAAGCATCTCCCTTATGTCTTCTGGCTGTGGTGTCTCAGGGGGAACAGCAGTGTCTACCCTGAGATTATGCACAGAGTTACTAAAAGGGCTTCATTTTGTACATCACATCTTTAATGTGATATCCCTGGATATCCCCTTAAAATAATAAAAATGCCGTTTCAAGTGAAAACAAAAAAAATCACCAGCCCCAGCTTAAAACATGTGGGCAGGGACAAAAAAAAAACAACTTTTTTAAAGTTTCATTGACAGGGAACACCCAGGAGAGGTAAAGACACGCAGAGAGAAAGAGGACTTGGGGTTGTCAGGGGCTGGGTGAGGAGGGAGGGGAGTGCACGCTCTGGATCCATGGTTTCACTTTGAGGAAAGAAATAGTGTGAAGCTAGATGGTAGTGATGGTCACACAACATTATGAATGCCCCTAATGCTCCTGAATTGCACAATTTAAAAGAGGAAATGTCTATATTTTATTACATGAAACTCTAAAAAGAAAAATAAAGGATGCCATAAATGATGAGAAAGAAACAAAGGAAACTAAAGAAAACCAAACAAAAACATCTCCAGCGGAAGGGAAGTCAAGTTTGGGAGGGGGAGGGGACTGACGGTGGGATTTTGGAGAACATTTTGGGGAAGAAGGTGTGGGTGGGTGCAGAGGGGGCTCTGCCCCAGGGGGTGGTGATGCCTTAATTGGTTCTCCATTGCCCAGCAGTCCAGCTACAGATGCAGGTTCAGGAGGAGCTGCAGGAGATGCAGGAGGGAGCTCGGGGTCTACTGCTGGATCCAGATCATCCTTTTTTGGTCTCTGACATCTTCCTCTGCCCCTGCCTCCTGTGTAACTATTGGATGTGGAGAGAGTTTTAAGTCTTGTGGAAGTGCTCATGCTGTGAGAGAGGAAAAATTGACCCACCTGCCTCCCTTTCCATGTGCCTCTTCAAGGACAGAAACCTTCCCAGAGCTTTCCAGACAGCTCCCACCCAGAAAGTGCCCACAGGATGTGTTCTGTGACAGAATTTTTCCAGACAGGTGGTCTGAGGCCATTCTTTGCTCTGGTCCCAACAGTAGCCTCTGGGGACACCTCCCTGTGTGGCCCAGCCCTTGCCCCTCCCTCACCTACACACATGCAACACACCTGCCTTTCTGACCTTTGGGCTCTGCTTCGACGGCCCCTGGTCCTCCACCTGACTTGCAACGAGGTGGGCACGGTGCTCCAGGTCAGAGCCGGGTGTGCTGAGCTACCCATCAGCCCTGGACAGGTCCCTGGGGAGAGCCCTGGGTGATGTATGGGTCGGAGGCCTGCCCCACTGATTTCTGGGCCATGGTGGTTGGTACCCCTCCATATCCAGACCCACCTGGAGCCTGTGCTGGCCCTCAGAATAGTGGCACACCAGCCCTTCACTTGGGGAGGGAGCGTTGGTGTTCTTATTCATCAGCTTCTGTTCAGTATGTGGTATCTGGCTCTGCAATGACAGTGACCAGCGGCTGACTCGGCCTGGAAGTCTCAGAGCCCTGCCCGGCCAGGAACACTCCTGATTCTGTCCACTCGACCCTCTGCTGCCAGGTCAGACTGGGACTTTGTTCAGCTCAGACACCCAGGAGGGAAAAGACATACCCAGAGAGCGTGGGCTCCACCTCGGGCAGCAGGACCGTTCCCCGGCTCTCCACATCCCAGCCAGCCAGCTTTGACCTGGGCTGGGGATGTGACCGGCCCCCTAGGCCTCTGACCTGCTCTTGCTTGAGGCAGAAACCCATCCCCAACATGACTGCTCCACCTCCACCAGCCAGGAAAGGGCCATGGTTCTACCTGCGTGGGATCTGAGTGGTGGCCCGGCCTGGACGGGTCTGCCCTGGGCCTCCCTGTTTTACCTTTGGGTGTCTCTCGCCAAAAGGCCAGAGGAGCCTTGAGTGAGACCTGACCCAGCGCCGGTAGCGTTGGTACAGCCCCTCGCTGAGGGTTTTCCGGGAGCTGCGGCCTCGAGATAATGGGATGCAGCAGAACATGCCTCTGTCTCCAACCAGGTGAGCTGAGTAGGGACTTCTGTACAGAGTGGGTGCCTGGTGACTTCAGTTCCAAGTTCTGTTGGGCTCTATTGCCAGGGAAGTGAGGTCACTTACTGGGGTCCACTTATCCAAGCTTCCTCCTGACACAAAGCTCCCCAAGGGCCTTTCTGGGCTGCCGATCTCTCATTTCTCACTTCTTGCCATGTTCACACACAGTGATACCAACTCAGCCTCCCCCATAGCCCTGGGGAGGCCTGGATGCAGCCAGTGCCGCAGCTCTGAAGACACCTGGGGTCAGACCTGGCTCCCCCCACTCAGCAGTGCTGTCACCCTGGACAAGCCACGTGCCTCTCAGGGTCTCCCCAAACCCCCATCGGCACAGTGGGGATCATTCTGGCCCCTGATTCCTAGAGAAGCCATCCTGTCTCTAGACCTAGAAACACCTACTGCATCTGTCATCCCCATGGGCTGGCATCACAGGGAGCTCGTGCACAGACTCAGCAAAGGAAGGACCCCACAGAGGGCTGGCGGAGCGCAGAGAACATGCCACACCGGCCGGGGTCTGCCCTGGGGTCTGGAGAAAGTCACTTTCCTTGCTACATGCTTCCCAGCTCCCAGTCGTGAGACTGAAATTAAATACAACTCTGGCATCGTCCGCTCTGGCATACAGCCACCTAGGTCATTATGTCATGTTGACATACAGGTCCAGTGTCTCATCTCGGCCTCTGTGGTGGGCTGCCCCACAATGGTTTCCTATTTTTTGCCTTCTGTTCCCACGCCATTGTGTGATCCCCACACCCTCCCCTGGAAGGTGGATGGACTTTGGGACCAGGTTCTGACATGTAGACTGACTTGTGAAAATGTGCGTGAGTTCCACTCATTACCAGCTCCAGTGTTCCTTCTCTCTGTCTCTGCCTCTCAGTGCCTCTCTCTCTGTCTTGTCTTGCTCTCTGTTTCTCTGTCTTCCCCTGCATTTCTGTGTTTCAGTCTGTCTCTTTTCCTGTATGTATGTGTACATATATTTATGTGCATATGTGTGTATTTATGTATGTATTTTTCTGGCCCACGGCAGGTCACTTCTGAAAATCCTTTGATGACATATTGATTATTTTGAATTCATGTTACTGAAGAAAAATTATCTTTGAAAATTGTGCAAGAACTTTGGTGGGTTCTCCTCTAAGGCCCAGCACTGCTGGGGAAGGGATGCACATTTGGCGCCTTGATGTATCCTGCACCTTGTTCTGCCAGAGAGGAGCGTCCATTTGCTTTTCCCTCCAGGGGACCTCCTGGGGCCTCTGCCTGCTCACGTTGTCACCAGGGTTGATTGTCACCGGGCTAAAGTCCTACCAGTATGATGGTGGCCAAAGCTGTCTCTGCAGTCTGTCCGTCTGCCTGTGTCCTCACCTGAGAGGTCGAACATCTCTAGCAGACACTGGCCACCTGCACTGCCTCTCGTTGGAAATGCCTGTGTGTGTTTTGTTTCTTTTCAGAACACTGGGCTTCAAGATGTTTTTGGACCACAGGGATGTGAAGCTTTTCTCCGACCTTGGGTCACGAGGAAAGGTTTTTCCAGGTTGTGGTTTGCCTTTCAATCTGTCTTTCTTGGCCTTTGTTTTCTGTTTTTGTATGCTTTTATTTTGCCACAAGAAGAGCTAAGCATCTCCCTTCTGGCTCTGGTTTCACAGTTAGAAGAGCAGTGCCTACCCCGAGATTATGCCAGTTACTAAAAGGGATTCACTTGGTACGTCTCATCTTTAATCCAGCTGGTTTTCCTCTCCAAATACAAAAATGCTAATTCACGTGAAAACAAACAAACAAAAATTCACCCTTCCCTACTTAAGATATGTGGGCAGACAAAAAAATATTAAAAAAGCCACCTTTTATATGATTTCATTGACAGGGAACCTCCAGGATAGGTAAAGACATAGAGAGAGAAAGGGGATTAGGGCTTGTCAAGGGCTGGGGGAGGTAGGATGTGGGGTTCACTTTGTATACAAGCTTTCACTTTGAGGAAGGAAATAGTCTGAAACCAGTGGTGTTGGTCTCACAGCATTGTGAATGCACTTCATGCTCCTGAAAACTGCACAATTTAAAATGGGAAAAGGCTAAACTTTATTCTTATAAACTTAAAACAAAAATAGAATATAGTATAATAGAAAAGAAAAAAATCTGACTCCATAGACGATCTGTTCTTTTGGCTTTAACCCTGTGCCCTCTTTTCTAGGCTTAATCTTACTAGCTCTGCACATTTTGTAAAACAATGTTGCCTTTAGCCGGAAATATACAGGAGAGCTTATTTTCAAGGCTCTGATCTTTAATGATATTAACACTTTTGCACTTATATAAAGACAACAAGTTGCAGAAAAGAAAATAACTTTTGTTTTGTTAGAGGATTTACAGAGGCACTATGACCTGGTCTATGTAGACAGCTACAGACCAAGATAATGGCAGACTTGGAACACCATCTTCCCCAAGTCAGACTTCAGGCTCCTTTTCTACTAAAAAGGGGAGGGGCTGTGGTTGGTTGTTGCAAACTTGTTGGTGTAGGATTTCTTTGTTCTTGGAATCCTTTGCAGCTGTCCACGTGGGTCAGATCATGGTGTTCCTGTAAAACCTGCAACAAAACAAACTTTTTCTATTCTGCAAATTGTTATCTTTATAGGAGTGCAAAAGTGTTAATATCCTTAAAGTTCAGAGCCCTGAAAATAGGCTCTCCTCTTTATTTTAGGCTAAAGGCAACATTGTTTTACAAAAGGAGCAGAGCTAGCTAGACTAAGCCTAGAGAACACGGCAGAGGGTTAAAGGAAAATGAACAGATCCAATATGGAGTCAGATTTGTTCTTCTCTATTACAGTGACTTTTGGTGAGAGCTAACATGATGATTCCTGGGTGGGTCCTCCACTGTCCCAGGCTGGAGTTCAGGCAGGATCACTGCCAGATTCCCCATGACTTTGGAACTGATCTCCCACAGAGAAAGTGACAATTATTGGATTAAAATTACCTGTCAAAATCCCTTCAATTGCCTGTAAACTATACCACAGCAGGGGATGTCTCATTGGCCAGTCAAATGCCAGTCTCCTCTGATGCAAGGGACCAGCGTCGAGGGGGGCCCCAAGGTGGCTTGGCCAATGCACCTGCCTACATTGCTCTCCAGCCTTGGCTTCCTAACTTTGATGCTTTAAAAGCTCCCATCCCTCTTCCCTCTGGCTTGGTGTGAATGAACAAGATCCCTGCACCCACCTGGGCTGAGGCCAGGCCACGCACACAGCCCCATGCACACAGCCCACCATCTGCTGTCTACCCCTGGGCTCAAGTGCACCCTCTGAACTCCCCCACCCCAAAGGTCCACGTGCCCAGTGCCTCTGCCCTAGGGGTCCAGATCACCATCAGGACCATCAACCACCCAAGGCCCACAGGCCAGTGGCTGGCAGCCTGGGATCACCCTGATCCATCGGGTCAGATGAGACACAGGGTGCGGGGATCAGGGTGTCAGGGCAGGAATTGGAACCGCTTTCAGCCCAGCCTGCCTCGCCCTGTAGCCTCAGACATTAACTATGAACGTGCACACTAGGCTGGATCCCCCACTGGTGGCAGTAGTCATCATTACTGGAGCCCAGATTTCCTCACCCCAACCGCAGGGTGAGGGGTGAGGGAGTCAGCTCAGGGTAGGGTTGCAGTCAGAGTGAAAGGGATCCCATGGTTAGGGAGTATAGGTTGAGGAGCGTGGGGCCCGCTCAGAGTGGAACTGACCTGGCTGAGAGGTGAGGGGGATTGTTTCAGGATGTTGGGGGTCCTGTGGTGAGGCATGAGGGTGTAGGGGCCTTAGGTTAGGAACTAGCAGGATGGAGTGTCAGGGCACGGACCTCAGTGTGAGGAGAAGAAGCCCTGTCTTCAAGGTCTTGTGGGAGACTAGGCCTGGCCAGGGGTGGGAGGGTAGTAACAGGGAGGGGAAGGTGAGCAGGGGAAGTGGGGCTGGCGGGGTGTGGCCTGGCCCAGGACAGTCATGGTTCTAGTTCAGTGCCAGGACCCAGTCAGTGGCGGGGTGAAGGCTCTGGGGATGGAGACCCGGCGGGAAGAGCAGGAGGGGCCCCACCTGGCCCCTCCCGGCCCCAGTGGACAGGTCCGGTAAAGCAGGAGACCCACCCGGGCGGTTTGCGCTGCAGGCGGGAGGAGGAGGGGCGCACACGCGCCGACGGACAGACGCGCAGACGCCGGAAGCCGCCCAGAACACGTGGAAGCTGGCGGGAGCCGGGTGCTCCTGGACCAGCTCCTGGAAGAGGAACACGGCCTGGGGTCTGGGCCGCTGCTTGCCCGCGGCTCGGCTGCCGCTGCCGGGCAGTTAAGGGGGCGCTGGTGGGGGCGCGCTGCTCGGGGAGCCGGTGGGTGAGGCGTGCACTGTGCAGCTGAGGAGGCGCCCAGGGAGGGGTGCGGAGGTGAGGTCCCGGCCGCGCGTCCCATTAGGACTCTTAGGCGGGTCCCAGCCGCCGCTGTGGTTTGTGGTAACCCCGCTATTAGTAGTTCCTGAACCCCGCGTTTTTGCCGCCGCTTATACCCGGGTTTAGGAGAGCAGGTACAGCCCCAGGAGGTGGGAGGGCGCCGGACGGCTCCGGAGCATCTCTGACTGGTCCTCAGACCATGGCCTGCTCCTGGGAGGTGGGTGCGGTGCGGTCGCGGGGCCTCGGATGGAATGGAGGCTGCCCCATGAGAGCCCCTGGATTTGCTCCCATCTTTCCCACGGCCTGACCTTGGGGGCGGCCTGTAAAGCCCCAGGTTTGTGGGACTCATATTACAAGTCAGTCTGCTCCTGGGAGGTGGGCTCGGTGCGATCAGTGTGCTGGGATGGCTGCAGAAGCAGCGGGAAATGGTCGCAACCCCCGCGCTCCAACAGGGCAGCCCCAATCCCGCCATCGCAGCCGCCGCCTTTCCCTGACAGCACAGCACCTACCTTCCAGGAGCAGGCTGACCTGTAACCTGAGTTCCACAAAACTGGGGCAGCAGAGGCCAAGCTCAGGCCATGTGCTGGGGAGTTTGTAGCAAATCCACAGGCTCCCAATGGCAGACCCCAAACCTCGCCAATACCTTCGACCACACCGTGCCCTCCTACCAGAAGCAGGCTGACCTGCGGACCGTGCCTGGAGTAGCTGAGGACGAGCCCTGGACAGGCCGTGGGGGAGATGGGGACAAGTCGACCAGCTTGCCAGGTCTCTGCCCATCTCCCTGCTGCTGCCCCAGGTTCGTGGATCACTTGTTTTCAAGTCAGTGGGTTCCTGAGAGGCAGGCGTGGTGCAGTCAGGTGGCGGGGGCTGTGGGTAGGGGTGCTGCCTCAAGGGGAGCAGGTGGACTTGCTCCCATCTATCCCAGGGCCAGACCTGGGGATGGCCTCTGCTGCCCCAGGTTTGCAGGACACATGTCATGTCAGCCTGTCCCTGGGAGGAGGGCTCAGTGTACTCGAGGCAGCCTTAGTGGCTGACAAGGATTTTAGAAGTGGGCTCTAGCCCAGCATAACTAAATCCTTTCTTCTCTTGCTTCCTCAGTTGGTGGCTGTATCGGCTTTTCCATTATAGGTTATTGCTGGATAATGAACATAGGTTTCTGTGTTATACAGAAGAAACTTTATTTAAAATATACTTTTCTACATAGTGGCTAACATTTGTAAATCTCAAACTCCCAAATTTATCCCTTCCCATCACCTTTCCCTGGTAACCTTAAGATTGTTTACTAAGTCTGCAAGTCTGTTTCTGTTTTGTAGATGAGTTCACTGTCTTTTTCTTTCTTTTTTTAGATTGCACATATGAGTGGTAGCACTTGGTATTTTTCTGTTTCTGGCTGCTTTCACTTAGAATGACGATCTTTAGCTCCATCCTTGTTGCTGCAAATGGTTTTATTTTGTCCTATTCATGGTACAGTAGTATTCCACTGTATAAATATGCCACAACTTCTTTATCCAGTCATCTGTTGCTACATATAGCTTGCCTCCATGTCTCGGCTATTGTATACAGTGGTGCTATGAATACTGGGGTGCAGGTATATTTTCACATTGGAGTTCTTTCCAATTATATACACAGATGTGATATTGCTGGGTCATAGGGTAAGTCTACTTTTAGTTTTTTGAGGGATTTCCATGCTTTCCATAATGACTACACCAAATTGGATTCCCACCGGCAGTATAAGAGGGTTTCCCTTCCCTCTACAGCCTCTCTAGCATTTATAATTCATGAACTTCTGAGCGATGGCCATTCTGACTGCTGTGAGCTGATACCTCATTGTAGTTTTGATTTGAATTTCTCTGTTTATTAGTGATATTGAGCATTTTTTCATGTGCCTATTGGCCATTTGTGTCTTCATTGGAGAAATGCTTGTTTAGGTCTTCTACCTATTTTTGGATTGAGTTGTTTGTTTTTTTTTTGTTATTAAGTTGTATGAGCTGTTTATATATTCTGAAAATTAAGGCTTTTTTAGTCGTATCATTTGCAAATATTTTCTCCCATTCGTAGGTGGTTGTTTCCTTTTGTTTTACTTATGGTTGCCTTTGCTGTGATGAAATTTATGAGTTTAATTACGTCTCATTTGTTTATTTTTTTCTCTTATTTCCATTGCCTGGGTAGATTGCCCTAGGAGAACGTTGCTAAGTTTTATGTCAGATAATGTTTTGCCTATGTTTTCTTTTAGGAGATTTATCATGTCTTGTCCATCTGCATCTTAAGCCTGTACTCTAGATCTGTGCTTCAATTTTGAATTTGAGCTTCTTAGAGAACACCTACTCTTAGCTTATATGTCAGATTCAACATGTCTAAAGCTGATTTCATAATCTTTTTTCTTGCAGCGTCTCCACTTATTCAGTGGGATAATCATTCTTCCGGTCTTGAATAGCCAAAGGCTTGGAATGATCTTTGATTTATATTTCTCCCACCACCCTCCACATATTTTCGGCTTCTGGAACTATATGATTTTGGTTTCAAGTGTCTATTCTGATTGCTGATACTCTGATGAAGAGCTTTCATCCCTGATACATGAATTTTTCCTTCTGCTGAATTCTTGGATATTCTCTCCCCTCCTTTCAGTCAACCTACAGTTTTGACACTCCAACATCTAGAGTCAAGTCAAAGACTTACCACAATCAGATCTCAGCCAGGTAGTCTCGACCCTCCATCATTTTAGACTTACCTTATGTGTTCCAATCATTATGTGACTTAGCCTCCTAGGGTAACCTGTGTCTTATTAAAAACCAGGAATCACCAGCATTTTCCTATCCAGTCCTCAGTTAAAACAGCTTAGAATTGCCCTGAGAACTAGTTGGAGCCCCACCCACTTCATAGAGTCTTCCCTATTTACTCCAAATACTTCTAGCTCCTCTCTGTATTCCTGCAGTGTTTATGATCGGTAGCCTGTAATCTTGGCTTTGAGTACTGACTTGGTACCATTCCCGGGTGGTTTCCAATGTATCTCCTCACTTAGCTGGTAACTGGAGAATACTCCCTTGTTCAGCCTCCTTTATACCCCTCACCCTGCTTAGCATCGGGCAATAGCAGGCATCCAGGCAGTGCTTACCAACTTTACTTATTTGCAGGGGTGGTGGTGTGGATTATAGCTAATAACTATTAATTCAGTGTTGCAATTAAAAAAGAAAGCCAAGAAAATCCATAAAACTTTATCTCCATGTTAAGTTTAGTGCTTTACCTCAACAGTTTCCTTAACTCTGTGTTTACATTCACATAGTGTTCAGTGCTTGTACCATTCCCTGAGGCAAGCAGGTGAGATATCATTATGTTTGACTTTCACGTTACATTTCATATTGGATATATTTGTGCAATGACAAAACCTTCTTTTATAAGTAAACAGCCGGAAGCCCAGAGAGACTAACAGCCTAACCCATGGTCACCTGGTTAGTGTTTGGCACAGACCAGGACCACGGTTCACATCTTCCAGCTGCTCCTCTTCCAGTGCCTTTTCATTCCAGTGCTGGGAAATGTAGCCCCATCAGCCAAACGGTCAAGTCACATTGCTGCCCCTTTACCTGCCAGTGATGGCAGTGCTACAAAAAGTGGTAAAGGAAAGGTCAGAAATAGGAGTGATAAAAGACATGGAAGTGCTGGAAATGGATCCTCAACCTCCTCCTCCCTATTTGAGCGCCTCACAAGTGTCCTACTCTGACAGTGCTGTTCATTGTTTATGACATAGTCTTTAAAATCAGACTGATTTGTTATAGGACATGCTTTTATCCTGGTCCCTTTCCTGCTAGTAGTCACTGTCATGGGTAGAAAGTGCCTGACTGTGCTGTTTGTCACGTAGGTGGGAGGGAAAGTGGGAGAGGGATTGGGTTGAACTGAAGCCGAGCTTTTTACAGCTCTGTTGTTCTAGGACCAGAGCAGTTCCACTATTCCTTTCATCACCTTTCCACCTCCGAGTCCCAGCCACCCACTCCTGCCTGCTTCCCCACATGCCACATCCTGGGGGAGGACAGGGTGGTGGGCAATGCCCTCTCTGCCCTCCGTTTTGGGAAGTGAAGGAGTCTGCTTTAACTTTTGAGCTGTTTTGGTAATTGGGCTTTTCCACCTTTTCTAGACATCTCCTATCTAGCTCTGAGAAATTGGAGATGTAACTTAACCATACATGGACTCTACTAATGTATTCAGTGGCATTAATGTGATGTTGTCTGTAAGGTGTTCTGTGACTGGATAGAAGGTTTTTTATCTCACAGGATGCTTCACATCCAATTCTAAAGACCTACAGGCTGCAGGTGTAATTCAAGTTCTTACATGTCTGTAAGGCAGACATGAACATTATTTGGTAATATGACCATATGTTCATTGATTACGGTTAGTCCGCCGACTCTGTATCTAATAAAAGTTTAAATTCCAAACACTTGAAGAAAATTTGCGGAACATGTCTTTTTGCCTGTAAGTAGTTGCAAAAACTGAAATCACATCTCTACCACAGACCACAGTGTTTTCCAGTAGAGAAAGCCCTCTACTTTTACAATCTGTAAGTAATGCGGTGGTTCTTTGGGTGAGCTGAGGGATACCAGAGTATTTTGTTGGAAAACTAGAGTGGCATGACAAGTATTCTGGGACAGGTTACAGTTGAACCTCTACTTCCTATATCCTGGACTGGTTACAGAGGCAATGTTAGTGCAGTAACCAGCTCCTGAATGCAAGTGTAGCTAGGAAGACAACAGAGAAAATAGAAGGGATATAAAGTAATGGAGGGACTTCATAGCAGTACAAATGGTGACTTTGACACCACCAGCTGCTGATGTGGACTTGGCAGGAATTTGTGAGAAGTGGTGAGTGTCTTTGCAAGTAGGATTGTCCTGCAGCTTTTGGGGTGAACAGGCAAAGGGGAGAGAAGATATGGTGGCCACCCTGGGGCTATTTGTGTCTTGAATGTGAAAATATCTGTTCCCCTGTTCAATTTTGCAGCCACAACTTCACATGACTCAGGGAATTATTTCCACCAGAAAACCATAAAAACATAAAGAACCTCTGTTTCCCAAAGTGTTTGTCCTCGATCTGAGATGATTGTCCTGTGGTGGGAGGTAAGTGGGCGGTGGGGCCTGTTACATCACCCCCTTTCACTAAAAGTCTACCTCACTGTTTTTCACCCCACTCCTAGAGTTGCTGTCATTTTATTACACCTAGACCTGTGAGACGGTCTTGCTTGAATCCTCACGTGAAGAGGGACGGTTATGTGCAGTTTTAAAAAATTGCTTGGGTCATGGGGTCCTATGTTCCCTCCATTGGAAATCACTCTTCCAGAGCAAATAGTATGCATCTATAGAAACTACATTTTTTGTAAGGTGTCTTCAGAAGTTTTGCAGTAGGTTTAAATATTTGCTTGGTGATGGCGTCTTGATTGTTTGAAGGTGCAACCCTCACTAGGGGCTTTGTTTGCTTCCTGTCTGAGATTTCCTTTACTGACAGTAGAGTGTTCGTAGGCAGAGTTAGAAAGTTACCTGGTCTGAGAAGCCGAATTTGCCCGCAGCTGGGAATTGGCAGAAGAGTCAGTTATGGAAGGAAGGCTTTAGGATTATCTGGTAGCAGAGTTCTGGGATCCAAACCCTGGGAAACCTCAGCTTTTGTAGAGTATGTTCTGTAACAAAAGGCTATTGGATAATTTTAACACTTGTTATGGGATGTAGAGTTGGGGAAAGACTTAAAAGTGAAATAACCTTAAAAAAGAATCTCCAAATATTTTAAAGAAGACAGTTCTCAGAATGAGAGCTTTTCTGGAAAAGACTAGTTCTTCACTTCACAGGGGAAGCAGGGAGCAGGTGTAACTGCATTTACAGTAACTTAGAAGGTAAACTTCACCCTCCCACTTAGCTGTGTCCTGGTGTCCGTTCATCTTCCACATCTGTAGTTTTAGACATGACGTGACATTTTCTGGTACTGCATTCTGCTTCTGAGTGAGAGACTGACACAAAGTCACATAGCAACTGAAAAATTGCGCTAAGGGCTTTATTGTTAAAAATGTGGAGCTGTGGCAGGGTGCTGAATTTGCAGGTGACTTTCGGTACATAGAACACTTAAAAGAATGCAGTGTTATTTCTTTTTTTATTCCTTTAAGCCTTTGAATAGAAGGTTTTCTTTGCAGAATTTCTGGAGTACATCAGAACAAGCAGGAACTAAAAATAGTTTTAAGAATGTACCAGTATAGACGTTGCTTATAGTATGGCATCTGTCTTAAAGTTAATTCTTTAAAGCAGGAAGTTGTAACTCTGAATTTCTTAAGCAAATATAAACATTCTTGACTCTTAATGACATTCTTTGTGCGGTGAAGCTGCTTTTGCTTCCATTCTGAACATTGAAAGGCCTTCTATGATACTTCTACCAGTCCTCAATATTTTATTTTCCCTCTGTTGTGAACTTGTTATTAAACTTGAAGCAGATATAAATATCATTAACTTGCTACATATGTAGATATTCAGTGTTACATAGTCAGAAAGTTTGTGTACATCACACGTATCTACATAATTCCCCCCTTTCCAACTGTGTTCCTTATGAAAGGATGGTGGGAAATGGCATTATGGGGATATGTCTTACACTACACAGTGTTTCCCCTGTTCCCTCTACCAGACCTGGATGTTCTTTCATCTTTCAGTTTCTAGACTTACCAGCTCTTTTTCTTAAGCCAGGTGTAACTCATCCCCCTGCGCACACACACATGCGTACACACACACACACACACACACACACACATTCTGCCGTAGGGAGTAGCGTGCAACATCCCATTCTCCCACTCCAGCTCTGATCCCACCCACTTGAGGCAGTGTCTTGCACGAACTCGTTTGTAAGTTCCATTTTAAAACTCGAGTGGTCGGGAAATAGGACTGATATCCACACCTAGTAGGCAGGCCCTCAAGGATAACTTCTATGGTTAATGCCAGGTTATCTTAATGTTTGAGTACCTGGGTTTCATGTCTTTCTGTACCACCTGTTGACCCATGATTCCCACATTTCTGTCTCCCACTAGACTTTTTCTCTCCAACTCTGGACTCTTACAATCTTCTGCTGATTTGACATCTTCACTTGGAACTCTAATATCTTAAGACCAACATGTGTTAAAACAGCTCTTGGTCCTCCTACCACCCCAAACTGGTTCTTTCTGCAGCCTCCCCTATTCAGTTAGTGGGAACTTAATCCTTCCAGATGCTTGGGTCAAAAATCTTGGAGTTATTCTGACTTTCACTGACATACCACTAGAATTCTGTCTATAGATCTGGTTTAACACTGCCTTTAAAACATATCCAGAACCCAGCCACTTCTCACCATGGCTCCTGCCTCCACTGCTGCTTCCCTGCCCTGAGCCACTGTCCTCTTCTCCTGCACAGCCCTTCTCAATGGCTTCCCTCTTTTAATCTCTGAACCATTTTGACTATTCTCACCTGGCACTCAAGTGAGCCTTGAATACCTAAGTTAGATTGTGTCGTCCTTCTGCAGTACCTCCCCATTTCACTCCAGGTAAAAGCCACAGTCCTTACAACATCCTCCAAGGCCGTACAGGATCTGCACTGACCCTTCTCCACAGCTCCAGCTGTGCCCCCATTCTGGAACATGCAAGGTGCGTGCTGGCCTTGGTGATGGTTATTAAGTCCACCTGGGACTTCTCACCTCCTTGTCCTAGTCCTAACCTCAGTCCTCTGTGTGGCCTGCTCTGGTATTTAATACAGCATCACCCTTATCCCATACTCTCAACCCTATTTACCTTGCCCTTTTTTCTTTTTTACATGGTTCCTCTTTCCTAACATGCCACCTCCTCTGCTGCTCTGTTGTGTGAATTGTCATCTCCAACCCCCACCCCAGCTAAACCCCAACCAAGCTCTGAGAGGACAGGACTTTTGTTTTGTTTATTGATCTATTCCAAGTGCCTAGACTAGTCCTGGGTACATAGTAGGCAGTCAAAAATTATTTGCTGAATAAATTAAAAGACTATTTTAAAACTGAATCATCCTTTCAGGAAAGGGTGAGGAAAGGAAGCTGCATGAAGGAAAATGGCACAGCAAATAATATTTGCCTCTTGTTCTTTGTGTGATATATATGTGTTTTAGTCTTAATTTGGTATCCCAGTTTCTTAATTTAATAGCTGTATTAAGGTTCAATTTACAGGCCATAAAATTCACACATTATAATTGTTCAAGTCAGCCATTTTAGCTATTTCTAGAGTTGTGCAACTGTGTCCCCAAAATGTCCCCTTGTGTCCATCCATATGCAGTTCGCCCTCCCCTCAGTGGTACCCTGATATTATATCTTTTTGTTTTTTTGGCAATCACATCTCAAAAGAATAATTTACACAGGAGTACTAATATAGCTTTGCACTTTTAGAAATGACACACTTAAATATGAAATCAGCAGTCATTGCTGAATGTAGGTAGCAGTATCAGACATTGGTGAGAAGAATGGACTTGAGTGTCACACTGGCTGCAGTCTTACCGAGCTCCACCATTTACCAAGTTACCCAAATTATTTTCTGCCCCAAGCTTTTTATCTGTTATATGGGGGTAATAATAGCAGCTTACAGAGTTGTGAGGATTAAGAAAACAGGGAAACAAAATTTAGTATAGTGCCCAGCTTATGTTAGTACTTAAAAAATAGCCTTGCAGGTAGACAGCAAAATTCAAATCAGTTTCTAAAGTATGTGTAAAATATGATCTAGTTCCTGCCTGGATTGTAAACACGTATGCTTACTGCAGAATGTAAAAGCAGGCTAATATCCAACAGAAAAGATCATTTCTCAGCATTTCTTTCAAAGGTAGTTGCAAAATCATTTTTACTAAATTTTCTGTGCCCATCTCTGACAGAGCTTTGACAGCAGGGAGGTAATTATCTACTTTTCTGTTAAAATCATGCTGACCATCAGAAAGTGTTCTGAATTATATTTTAGCCTTTATGTAGGGAAATACTCTGAGACTTCTTCAAAATTAATGGGGGGACGGGCATTCATTGTAGCTCTTGTAGCCTGATAAGCCTGCACTAAATTATCATTTTTAAACTTTTAATTAAAATTAGTTAATTAATTTTTTGCAGGGGGGTGGTAATTAGAATTTTATTTATTCATTTTATTTTTAGAAGAAGTACTGGGGATTGAACCCAGGCCCTTGTGCATGCTAAGAATATGATCTTTCACTTGCGCTATACCCTCCCCCCTAAATTATCTTTAATAAGGTCTTTTTCTCTGTTTTGTTATTTTCTTTTATGTACAGATGCACAAAGCAGGGTCATCAGAATCCTCTCAATTCCAAAGATGATAATAGTGAAAAATATTGCACAGTCACAGTGAATCCTTGGCATATGAAGAAAGATTGTAAAGTCCTGAATGAATTAAGAAGTTATTGTTAAATTAACATACATGTAACCATGGCTCTCTTACCTTTATTTTTCACCTTATAATGAAGATACTCCACACCCGTCAAGGTTGCTTTGTTTGATATAGGGAATATCTAAAGCCTTTTCTGCAAGTTTTTTAAATAAGTAAGAGCAGGTAATTTATCAGAAGTGGAAATGGTGTAATCTGCTCTGTCTCGTATGGTAGCCACCGACCACATGTGGCTATTGTGAATTGAGATGTTTTATAAGTGCAAAATACGTAATAGATTTTCAAGACTTCATACAACAAAAATAATGTAAAATATTTTTTAATAAGTTTTAAAAGTGTTTATCACACTTTTTAAATGATAGTATATTGGATATTTTGAGATAAATATAATTATTACAGGAATTAATTTCACTTGTTCCTTTTTATTTTCCAAATGGGATTATTGGAAATTGTGATTTGCACTATGTTTCTATTGACAGTGCTGGCTTGTAAATTATTGCAAATAATATGAAAAGAAAACTTTGATTAAAAATTTTGTAATTGAGTAGTTGATTTACATCCTAGTATTTTCAGGTGTACAACACAGAGGCTCAACATTTTTATAGATTATATTCCATTTAAAGTCACCATAAAATAATGGCTATATTTCCCTGTGCTGTATGATGCAGCCCTGTAACCTATCCATTATATACGTAGTAATTTTTACCTCTCAATCCCCTACTCCCTTCCTGCCTCCCCTCTCCTCCTTCTCCTCATTGGTAACCACCAGTCTGTTCTGTGTACCTGTGAGTATATTTCTGTTTTATTATAGTCATTAATTTGTTTTATTTTTTAGATATACATATAAGTTAATACATAGAATAATTGTTTTTCTTTCTCTGACTTATTTCACTTAGCATAATACCCTGTAGGTCCATCCATGTTATTGCAAATGGCATTATTTTATCTTTTATGGGTGAGCAGTATTCCATTGTGTGTGTGTGTGCGTGGGTATATATGTGTGTTTATATATATGTATATATACATATTTATATAATATACCACACCTTCATTATCCAGTCATCTCTCAGTGAACATTTGGGTTGTTTCAGTGTCTTGGCTATTGTAAATACTGCTGCTGTGAACATTGGGGTGCATGTGTCTTTTTGAATTATATTCTTCTCCAGACATATACCCATGAATGGGATTGCTGGATGACATGGAAATCTATTTTTAGTTTCTTAAGGAACCTCTATACTGTCCTCCATAGTGGCTGCACCAATTTACATTCCCACCAACTGAGTAGGAGGGTTCCTTTTTCTCTTAAAAGGTCAAAAATTCTCTACATTTATATACTTTCCTTACAGTTTAGGACACAATTTGGCAAAAGCCAGATAGAATTTAATAGCAGTTAATACAGTATTTTTTTTAAATGGCCATGCATTATGGATAGATATGTTACTGATGAGTTGGTTCTCTATTTTTGTAGATGCAGAAGTTTTTATAGCTTCACAGACATTTCAGACTTGCAGAGAGAAAAATTTCTTTACATTTTGCTGAACTTGTCCGGGTGGCTTTATCGAATTTGGTCCAGGCCTGCAGAGGTAAATACATCCAAACCTGAACCATTTGAATGTCTGCAAGATTTTAAGAGTCTAGAATGTCAGATCTGGACTATAACTCTGGTGAATGACATCAGTGAGTGGACTCAAGAAAACTCCATTTGAGTCCAAAACTTTTCAAAAGCCAAAAAAGGCTTTGAAATTGTGGCAAAGCCAGAGAGTTTTGTGCTCCACATATGGCCACAAACACATGGGGACAACCACAGGCCTTCTGGAGTGCCAAGGGAATTCCATGTGGGAGTCCAGCACTCACAGGAATCCAACAAATCTCTGCCTGCCAGAGCACCTTCATTGCTACTGTGCTGTTTTGAGCAAATGTCTTTTCATCAGGTTCAAATTGGTTTGTTGTTATTTTTGCATAAAAAAATCAAACAACTACTTGTTCCCTTGGTGAAAGTAAAAGCCTAACATTTTCTGGTTTCTTTTGACAGAGAAAACATGAGCCTATGAATCCAACATCATCTATGATGGTCTGCAGCTGGGAGCAACCAGATCAGTGTCAGTCCCTTTGCAGCCATTGGTTGGGAGCATGCATATTACCTGGAATGGTATTTGAAACATGTCACACTAGCCGTGCCTTTGCTGTGGGCTGGGAGGCGAGTAAGTCAGAATCTGCATTATGGAATGTATGTTTCAGATCCAAAGCTAGGAGATCTTTTCTAATAGCCAGAGAATGTAGTCATAAATATATCTATTAATTATGCAAGAACCTTTTTAAAGATTTCTTTATTATAAAAATTTACCCCCAGAAATTGAAAATGAAAGAACAGTGGAATTAAAAATCATCTGTACCTTAATTATACATTAAGAATCTTAAAATCCTTCTAAACTTTTTTTATTCAAATGTAGATATTTTTCCCTTCCAAGAAGGAAAATTATTATTTCATATTTTTTTGCTTTTTCCTTTTATTATATATTCCATATCAATAAATATAATTCTTTTAAATCCCTTTTAATGGCCGTTTAACACTATATTGAACAGATATGTAATTAGTCCTAGGTTTCAGAAATTTAAAAAATTGTCATTACAATACCACTGCAAAGAATATTTTGGTGTTTCTATTTTTAGTTACTAATTTGGACTAAAAATTAAGAAGTTTGCTTTTCTTCATCTAAAACATTGGTTATTTTATGAATGAACTGCAAGGATTTTAAATAACTTTTCAGTAATTTCAACAAAGAAATTATCTTTAAGGCAAATATGTATGATGGTTTGCAAATCTACTTTTATTATATCTTCACTTTTACCAGTGTCATATGTGTGTGTGTTTGCACAAGTGCTTTAACTACCAGCAACGTAAGAAAAACCTGTGTACTAAAAATGTGAAAATAGTTAGTTTCCTGGTTTGTGTTTTCATTCTCCCAATATAGGTTTTGGATGAAAAGCTTGTATTTGCAAAAGTACACACCCTGTGGGAGGTGCTCTGTACATACGTTGAGATACTGCACATAAAATTGCCTCTGAAGCCCAATGATCTGAAAACCCGGTCCTCAGCCTTTGATAATTTCAGCTGTTATCTGAAAGTCCCCCAAGTGGATGAAAGTATCATCAAGCTGGAGCAAGAGTTTTTCATTTCCCTATTTGAGAAGAGCTGCGTGAATGACTTTTATATTCAGGACAGAGATACATTCAATCCAGCCACCAGAAGCTGCATTGTAAGTCTAAACCGAGTTTAGCAGCTGTCTTGGGGGTGATTTAGAGCCTGCTGTTGAATTATCAGTGATTTGGTTTGGTTGGTTTGGTTTGGTTTTTAAAAGCTGCCCATAAAAAGAAAAAAAGAGAAAGAAAATAAATATGCCTAGAGATTCCTGTTAGGATAATAAACAGTGGCTGGTTAGTTACCCTGTATAAACCACACACTCTCTTAGAATCTTTTTAGGTTTACTTCATCCTTTCTCAGATCAAGTATCAACTAAGGGATAGTGTTAAAAAAAATTCGGGATTAACAGGCTTGTGAGCTCTGGGATCTGTAAGGCAGCTTTCCCTCCCCATGTTGTAAGTCAAATGGCAGAAATGAAATAAAGCACGTCATGTATCCTCCGGTGTTAACAGGAAAAGGCTAATATTCTTGACCTTGTTTCTTCCTGGGTAAAATGAAGACAATATGTCAGGAGGCGAGACGCTCACTTAGGGCAAGAACCATGTTGTTTTGTTCACTGCTAAGTCCCAGGCACCGGGAAGGCTGAGTTTAACAAGTGAATGGATGAAGTGTAGTTCCCCCAGAGTTACCATGTGGGGCAGTGCGCATTAGCAGCTAAGAGCATAGACTCGAGAGGGGAGGGTACAGCTCAAGTGATGGTGTGCATGCTTAGCACGCATAAGGTCCTGGGTTCAGCCCCCAACACCTCCTCTAAAATAAACCAATAACCCTAATTACCTCCCCACCCCCCACCATAATTACCTTATTATCTCCCAGCCACAAAAAAAAAAAAAAAAAAAGAGAAGTGGCCAAGAGCGCAGAGTCAGGCTGGAACACCTGTGCTGGTTTCTCGCTGTCGACCTTGTAAAAGTCATTTAGCCACTGTGTTTATCAAGTTCCTCATCAATAAAATGGGGATAATAATAGTACCCACCTCGTAGAGTTGCTATGGGGATTAATGAATCTGTGTCAATGTTAGAACAGCCCTGGCTAATAGTAAATACTATGCATCTGTCAGCTCTTTTCATAATTATTGACAGATGTTATTATCAACCAAATAAGTATTAGTTCTTTGTAAGGGAAATGCATTTTAGACCACTTCATTTATCATTTTCTGTAATTCAGGCTTTTCCCTCTGAAATACCATTTTCTGTCTGTGCACTAGGAAGCCACAGGGCTTTCCAAATTTCATCTGTCTGGGTTCTTGTCATGATGGCAATACTGCAGAGTGTTGACATTTTTTAGGGACTCCGTCTGAGATGACAGCAACCCCTCAAATTCAGGAGCACTTCTCTATCGGATAACATCTCTCATGAAATGAAGTTTTTATAATGTAACAGCTTCAGACGCTTAATGATGCCATAAATGCAAGGATGTTATATCTAAGCTCTTTAAATAAATCCTGTCATTGAAATAATGGAAATACTGTATTATAGTGCTCTATGACTTTGTTATATTTCCTATCCATTTATCTGACTCTCTAAGACCAAAGAAAGCAAAGACTGAGATTGATCGTTACTACTGTGTGGTACACGTATTTGTAGATGAAGACAATACTGAAATGCACTGTTTAAGATATTAAAATGGACACTAAACAGCTGCTTGATGGACATGCATGAACAGAACAGGGAGCTGGGTACAGGGAGCAGACACTGAGCTTCCTGGATCAGAGACCCAGCATAGCAGTCCAGCCCAGCCGTCCACATGTTTTATATTTATGTCCCAGCAAAATTAGCAGTGAGAGTCTTAAATGAACTTTGGGGACACTTGCATACAGCTGTCATGATTAATAATGTGGGACACCAGGATCCTACAGTGTTTAGTTGGCGTCTGCGCACATCCAGTTCTTTTCCACTAAAGCCTCTTGTACTTGCTGGTCCCACATCCAGGCTGAGGAATCATCTCATGTGGTGTTTGGGAGGGAGGTAAGTGGAGTCAGGACCCATGCTAAGGCTGGATGGGTAATAATCTGGTTCTAGTACAGGAGAAAGGAACGTAGGTCAGGTGGGAAGGAGAATGACTGGATTTAAATTTTGTTTCTTGAGTAAGCTAAATATATAACATCATGTCAAGTTTCTTTGTTGTTTATATTCCATGTGCTGTCACCGAATATCTACTGAATTGTGGGGACAAAAAAGCCTGGGTTTTAGAATTGACCCTGCCCCTAACCAGTCAGAGTCCAGGTTCCTCTGGGGGTCCAAGGAGGGGGCTGCACCATCAGGTGTCCCTCCACTGTAGCAGTTTGGGCACTTGGGTGGCCTAGTTTTTTGGCTTTTGAAGACTGGCCCGCTTGTAGGACATTAAGCATCTGCAAGGCTCTCACCAGGTACCCACGGTGGTCCCAGGACTGTAACATCCAAGCGTTCCTTTCCACCCACCATTGCAAATGACCCTCAAGGGGTTAGTATTAATACTGGGTGAGAATTATGAAAAAGTATATGGTGCCTCCATCCCTCCTGGCAAGTGAGGGCCCCTTATTTACAAATGACCACGAAGTGTTAGCACCACATTTTAACAACAGAACATGTGAAAACGTGGTGACAGTGATGCTCACCTGTTTGCTTCTGCTTCCCAGTGCAACTTCAGCCTCCATCAGAGGACCTCAGCTGCCCCAGCAAACCGGGCCTTCTGTACAGGGAATGGGCTCCTCCTCAAAGCATAGACAAGAAGCCGCCCTTAGATCTCATCAGGTGAGCTGTTGTAGAGAGCACTCCAGTGGGAAGGGCTCAGGTTTGCCCTCATGGCATCTGAGTGTGACAGTCCTCCAAGAGTGTTACCAACCAGGAAGCTCACAGGAGCTCTGAGCTTTATTGCCCCAAGTCTTTTCTGGAGGCTTTATTACAAAGACATGATTTATTGGGTCACTACCGACATGGCTAACCCAAACCCTAACTGTAACTCAAACCTTTCCTTAGCCCTAACCATTGAGCCCATTCCTCTCCTGGTGGTCACTCATTTGTCACAAAGCTCAAAGCACCACTCCTCTAATTACATGGTTGGTGTCTCTGGCTGGCCAATCCCAATCCTGAGTCATCTCATGAACACAAGCCATCCAAGGGTCCACCATGAATAGAAAATAAACTCCTATCTTGGGAAATTTCAAGGCTTTAGGGGTTGCCATCCAGGAACTGGGACCAAAGACCTACCAAATTCTTCATTAAACAGGAGTAAATGTTAGATTTCACTTAAATTATAAAATAAGAGATGGAGGACGGAGAAGATGGCGGAGTACAGGGACGCTCGTGGCTCACCCTCTCCCACACATACAACAAGACCTACATCTATGGGCCCACTCAGCCAACCAGAGAACCTGCGGAACTCCGACAGAACATTGCCCTCTTCAAAAGATAAAGACGCCAAAAATCTGGTAGGAGAAAAGGAAAAAAAGAAAGAACAAAAGGCAAAGCAGCGTGGGACGGGTCCTGTGGGGAGGGAGAGGCAAAGGAGGACTGGCACTCGCTCGCTGGGTCTCCCCTCTCCAACTGAGAGGCCAGCTGGACGGAGGGGGAGCCTCCGAGGCTCTGATCTGTACAGAGCAGCCCTTGACTGACAGAACTAAGTTAAACGGGCACAGAGCGTCCCCTCGACACCCAGCCAGAGACGGGCCGGCAGCGGCGGGCAGGGCCAGGCTGCACAAGCCGGGCGGAGGACGGGGGCGGCTGCACGGAGGCAGCCCCAGTGGAACGCAAGGGGCTGCGTGCCATGGCTGTGGGTGCACAGGGCAGAACAACCTGGGCCCTCCATAAAACAGCAAGGTTGATGTGCTCTCGGGGGAAGGGTGCATACCCCCATCTCTGAAAACCTTTGGAAAGTTTTCGGGGGAAGAGAGGCGGGGCTCAGGCACAGCCGCCATATTGCCATATCCTCTGGCGCTTAGCACCCAAGCGGGGGCGGGGGGGGAATCTGCATCCGCACCGAAGGGCTTAGCAGCCTCAAAGGCCAGACTGAGACTGGCCTACATAAAGCCCGGGGCAGATAGGATCCTTTCATCCTGGTCCCTCAGAGAACTTGCTCCACAAAGAAAAACAAGGAGCTGGGTTCTGGCTCGGAACAGGGACAGGGCTGTTCCTCGGTCCTCCCCGAGCCCACCTGCGAAGCGCCGACCAGGGCAGAGCGCGCAGCTGCACAGAGCAGCGGAGCTACCAGCGGAGGCGCAGGTAGAGTGAGAGCGGCCACATGCCTTTCGGGCAGGAACACAGCCCCTGACTGAGGTCCTGGGAGTGGGCACGACCCACCCTCCTACCCGGCCAGTCTGCAACATCTGACTGCGGCATCCAGAGGGGCAGCGACCCGCCCGCCCACAGCAGAGAGCTGCACCTGACCCAGTGTTAGGAGGAGGCGTGATCTGCTTGCCGACAGGTGCTGGGAGCAGCACAGAAGAGGGCGCCAATGGAGGGCCTCTGAAAACAGCAAGCTGAGCTTCCAAAACAGGACGAAGACAGAAAGACTTCATATTAAAAGCACACAGACTCCAGGAGAACACTGACAACCCCCCTTTTTTTCTTCTTTTTTTAAATCTGTTTTTACCTGTTCTATTTTCTATTACTCTCTTAATTTTTACCTCTTAATACATTTCTATTTCTCTTGGGTTTTGATGTCCTGTTATTGATTAGACGGAGGTTTCAAATACATCTATTCATCTCCCCCCCTTTTTTTTAAGGTTTTAAAAGGACGTCTCCACCCGATTAATACTCTGCTTAAACTCGCTCTTCTATTATTCATTATACAATGTTTTCAAACCCTCTTTCTCCCTTCTTTTAAAATTCTTTCTCTCTCTCTTATTTTTTTTCTTTTTTTCCTAAGATCTATTCCTAAATAGGCATTAGATAGATTAAACCTTAAGGACCATAATAGACAACTGATACTCCATAAACCACAGTGCCAGAGAGGTATGAGCAAGATGAATCAGAGAAACGTTTCCCAATTAAAAGAACAAGAGAAATCCCCTGAAAGAAAGATCAATGAAGTAGACATCGATAGCCTACTAGATCAAAATTTCAAAAAAGGAGTGATCAAATTGCTGAAGGAATTAAAAGAGATAGTGTTTAGAGATATAAAATGTGTCAAAAATGAAATTGAAGCTATAAAGAAGAGCCAAGTAGAATGGGTAAACTCATTGACAGAGATGAGGAATGATCTAATAGCTGTGCAAAGTCAACTAGATAATGCAGAGGAATGAATTAGTGGTCTAGAAGACAGGGTGATAGAAAGCACCCATTCAGAAGAACTACAAGATAAGCAAATAAAAAATACTGAAAATAGCATAAGGGACCTATGGGATAATATAAAGCATCCCAATCTTTGCATAATAGGGGTCCCAGAAGGGGAAGAAAGATCAAAGGGGATTGAAAAGGTTTTTGAAGGAATCATGACTGAAAACTTCCCAAACTTAAAGAAGGAATCAGATATCCAAGTACAGAAAGCTCAGAGGGTCCCAAACAGGAAGAACCCAAATAGACCCACACCAAGACATATCATAATCAAGATGGCCAGAGTCAAGGATAAAGAAAGGATTCTAAAGGCAGCAAGAGGAAAGCAAAGAGTAAGTTACATGGGAACCCCCATTAGGCTCTCAGCTGATTTCTCTACACAAACACTACAGGCCAGAAGGAAGTGGCAAGATATATTCAAAGCCCTGAATGAAAATAAAAAAAAAAGATGCAGCCTAGGATATTTTATCCAGCAAGGCTATCCTTTAGGATAGAAGGAGAAATAAATAGTTTCACAGACAAAAAAACTGCAGGAGTTTAGCAACATTAAACCCATGCTAAAAGAAATATTGAAAGGGCTATTCTAAATAGAAAAGCAGCAGGATGCTGCAGAAAAGAGAAACTCACAACTGGAAAGGTGATAACTCATGAATTACAAATAAAGTAAACACGAAATTATAAAAGAAGACATACAAATCACTGAGAGTGGGAGAGGGAGGCAGGGAAATATAGAATATTTTTTTCTTTCTTTTTTAACTTTTTTTAACAGTAGGATGGGTTTGAGATCATGTTACTATCAGTTTAATAAATACAGTTATAGTAATGGGTTAATAGATTTACAAAAAAGGGTAACCACACGCCAAAAATTTACAAGGGAGTCACAAAAATTAAATAAAATCCATGATAATACAAAGGAAAATTACCAAACCACAAAAGGAAGAAGAAAGGAACAAAGAGGATATACCAATTCAACTGCAAAGTTAAGTTCGAAATGGCAATAAACACACATCTATCAATAATTACTATAAATGTTAATGGACTAAATGCTCCAGTCAAAAGACATAAAGTGGCAGACTGGATAATAAAGCCAGAAAATTCAATATGCTGCATACAAGAGACCCACTTTAGGGAGAAGGACACATATAGATTGAGAGTGAAAGGAAGGAAAAGATATTCCATGCAAATGGAAAAGCCAGAAAAGCAGGTGTTGCAGTACTGATTTCAGAGAAAATAGACTTTAAAACAAAGGCCATAAAGATAAAGAAGGACATTTTATAATGATTAAAGGAATGATACAAGATGAGGATATTACACTTGTTAATATATATGCACCCAATATAGGAGCACCTAAGTACATACAAGAACTACTAACAGAGATAAAGGGGGATATTGATGGGAATACAATCATAGTTGGAGATTTTAACACTGCATTAACATCACTAGACAGATCTTCCAGAAAGAAAATAAACAAGGCAACAGAGAAATTAAATACTACAATAGAAAAACTAGATTTGGTGGATATTTTCAGAGCATTAGACCCCCCCAAAATAGGATATACATTCTTTTCAAGTGCACATGGAACATTTTCCAGGATTCATCATGTACTTGGGCACAAAAGAAACATCAACAATTTTAAGAAGATAGAAATTATCTCAAGCATCTTTTCTGACGACAATGCCATGAAACTGGAAATCAACAACAGAGAAACAAAGGAGAAATAAAGGAAAGCATGGAGATTAAACAATATGTTATTGAAAAAACAATGGATCAATGAGGAAATCAAAGCTGAAATTAAAAAATACCTTGAGACAAATGATAATGAAAGCACAACCACTCAAAACCTATGGGACACAGCAAAGGCAGTGCTAAGAGGGAAGTTTATAGCGATACAGGCCTTCCTCAAAAAAGAAGAACAGTCTCAAATAAACAATTTAACCCACCACCTGAATGAATTAGAAAAAGAAGAACAAAAAGCCCCAAAAAGCAGCAGAAGGAAGGAAATAATATAGATCAGAGGGGAATTAAATACAATAGAGATTAACAAGACCATAGAAAAAATCAACCAAACCAAAAGCTGGTTTTTTGAAAAAGTAAATAAAATCAACAAACCTCTGGCCAAACTCACAAAGAAGAAAAAAGAGAGAGCACAAATTAGCAAAATAAGAAAGGAAAATGGAGAAATTACAACAAACAAAATAGAAATACAGAATATCAAACAAGAATATTATGAAAAACTATATGGAACCAAACTGGATAACCTAGAGGAGATGGACAAGTTTCTGGAAACATACTGTCCATCAAAACTGAATCAAGAAGAATCTGAACACTTGAACAATCCGATCACTAGAAAGGAAATAGAAATAGCAATTAAAAACCTCCCTACAAATAAAAGTCCAGGACCGGACGGCTTCACCGGGGAATTCTACCAAACATACAAAGAAGAACTCATACCAGTCCTTCTCAAATTCTTCCAGACGATTGAAAAGGAGGGAATACTCCCAAACTCATTCTATGAAGCCACCATCACACTGATACCAAAACCAGGCAAAGACACTACAAAATAAAGAGAATTATAGGCCAATGTCACTGATGATGATGAACATAGACGCCAAAATCCTTACCAAAATTCTAGCAAATAGAATCCAACAACACATAAAAAAGATTATACATCATGACCAAGTGGGGTTCATCTCAGGGACACAAGGCTGGTTCAACATATGCAAATCAATCAGTGTAATACATCACATCAACAAGAGAAAGGACAAAAACCACATGATCATCGCAATCGATGCAGAAAAAGCATTTGATAAAATTCAACACCCATTTATGATAAAAACTCTCGCCAAAGTGGGTATAGAGGGAACATATCTCAACATAATAAAAGCTATATATGACAAACCTACAGCCAGCATAGTACTCAACGGTGAAAAACTCAAATGCTTCCCACTAAAATCTGGGACAAGGATGCCCACTATCACCACTCCTATACAACATAGTCCTGGAAGTCCTAGCCACAGCAGTCAGGCAAGAGAAAGAAATAAAAGGGATCCAAATTGGAAAAGAAGAGGTAAAAGTGTCATTATATGCTGATGACATGTTACTATATATAGAAAACCCTAAAAGGTCCACACAAAAGCTACTAGAGCTGATTGAAGAATTCAGCAAGGTAGCAGCTTACAAAATTAACGTTCAAAAATCAGTTGCATTTCTTTACACTAACAATAAATCAACAGAAGAAGAAAGTAAAGAAACAATCCCCTTTAAAATATCACCCAAAGTAATAAAATATCTGGGAATAAATCTATCCAAGGAGGTGAAAGAATTATACACAGAAAACTATAAAGCATTGATGAAGGAAATTAAAGAAGACTTTAAAAAATGGAAAGATATTTCATGCTCTTGGATTGGAAGTATCAATATTGTTAAAATGGTCAAACTGCCCAAGGTAATCTACAGATTTAATGAAATCCCTATCCAATAACCCAGGACATATTTCACAGAACTAGAACAAATCATAATAAAATTTATATGGAACCATCAAAGACCTAGAATTGCCAAAGCATTACTGAAGAGAAAGAAAGAGGCTGGAGGAATAACTCTCCCAGACTTCAGACAGTACTATAGAGCTACAGTCAAGACAGCATGGTATTGGTACCAAAACAGACATATAGCCCAGAAATGAACCTACAAACTTTTGGTCAACTCATCTTCAACAAAGGAGGCAAGAATATACAATGGAATAAAGACAGTCTCTTCAGCAAATGGTGTTGGGAAAACTGGACAGCAGCATGTAAAACAATGAAGCTAGAACACTCCCTTACACCATACACAAAAATAAACTCAAAATGGATTAAAGACTTAAACATAAGACAAGATACAATAAACCTCCTAGAGGAAAACATAGGCAAAACATTATCTGACATGCATTTCAAAAATTTTCTCCTAGAAGAAAGAAAAGCAAGAATAAACAAATGGGACCTAATGAAACTTACAAGCTTCTGCACAGCAAAGGAAACCAGAAGTAAAACAAGAAGAAAACCTACGGAATGGGAGAAAATTTTCGCAAGTGAAACCGACAAAGGCTTGATCTCCAGAATATATAAGCAGCTCATACGACTCAATAAGAAAAAAATAAACAACCCAATCCAAAAATGGGCAGAAGACCTAAACAAGCAATTCTCCAAGGAAGACATACACATGATCAAAAAGCACATGAAAAAATGCTCAATATCAGTAATTATCAGAGAAATGCAAATCAAAACTACAATGAGGTATCACCTCACACCAGTCAGAATGGCCGTCATTCAAAAATCCACAAATGACAAATGCTGGAGAGGCTGTGGAGAAAGGGGAACCCTCCTACACTGCTGGTGGGAATGCAGTTTGGTGCAGCCACTATGGAAAACAGTGTGGAGATTCATCAAAAGACTAGGAATAGACTTACCATATGACCCAGGAATCCCACTCCTGGGCTTGTATCCAGAAGGAAATCTACTTCAGGATGACACCTGCACCCCAATGTTCATAGCAGCAATATTTACAATAGCCAAAACATGGAAACAGCCTAAATGTCCATCAACAGGTGACTGGATAAAGAAGAGGTGGTATATTTATACAATGGAATACTACTCAGCCATAAAAACTGACAACATAATGCCATTTGCAGCAACATGGATGCTCCTGGAGAATGTCATTCTAAGTGAAGTAAGCCAGAAAGGGAAAGAAAAATACCATATGAGATCGCTCATATGTGGAATCTAAAAAACAAAAACAAAAACAAACAAACAAAAACAAAGAGTAAATAAAGGACAGAAATAGACTCAGAGACAGAGAATACAGACTTGTGGTTAACGGGGGGTGGAGGGTGGGAAGGGATAGCCTGGGATTTCAAAATTGTAGAATAGATAAACAAGATTACACTGTATAGCACAGGGAAATATACACAAAATGTTATGATAACTCACAGAGAAAAAAATGTGACAATGAGTGTGTATATGTCGATGAATGACCAAAAAATTGTGCTGAACACTGGAATTTGACACATTGTAAAATGATTATAAATCAATAAAAAAAGCTAAAAAAAAAAAAAAAGAAAAAGATAAATGCCATGAGTGTTGACAGGGGTTACATTGGATCTGTAGATTCCTTTGGGTTGATGGCCATTTTGATAATGTTGTTGCTTCCAACCCAAGAGCATAAGATATATTTCCATTTCTTTGTATCATCCTCAATTTCCTTCATCAGTGTTTTACAGTTTTCAGAATACACGTAACCTCCTTGGTTAAGTTTATTTCTAGGTATTTTGTTGGTTTTGATGCAATGGAAATGTTTATGCCAGTTCTAAAATTCTGGGTTTTGAAGTTAAAAATGAATGAAGGCCAAAAAAGGAAAAATACACTTCTCTCTTATGGGTGAATTGTATTCCATTACCTACATATGGTGAATCTCCTTTATCAATTCATCTGTTGATATGTACTTGGGATGCTTTCATGTCTTGGCAATTGTAAATAGTGTTGCTGTTAATAGTGGGATGCGTGTATCTTTTTGAATTTTTATTGTGTTTGGTTTTATTCCTTTAATAACTACATAAGTTTAAAAAGCTAAAGCTCTAAACAGTCTTAGAGACAATGAACAGTACATACATGTAAGTTTAAAAAATATGTGCAGTAAAGACAGCTGAAAGACTCATGAGGGATTTCCTTTTCTGTGACACTTTCCTTTTTCCTTGCTGCCTTTAGAATTCTATCATTGTCTTTAAATTTTCCTTTTTGAATGATGGTATGTCTTGATGTGAGTCTGTCTCAGCTGATCCTGTTTGAGACTCTCTGATTCCTATGCCTTGATACTCGTTTCTTTCTTCAGATTAGGGAAGTTTTCAGCCTTAATTTTATCCAATGTTTTCTCAGCCTTTTTCTCTCTCCCTGCAGGGACTCCTGTAATGTGAGTGTTACTATGCATGCTGCTGTCTCGGAAGTGCTTTAAACTCATGTAGCAGGCCTTTTCTTCTTGCTTTTTTGATTGGGTGTTTTTCATTCTGTCTTCCGGATTGCTAATGGATCATCTGCATTGCCTAATCTTCTGTACAACTTGCAGTTCTGCTCTGATTGGTATTTTTTATATTTTCTAGTTCTTTTGACAGTTCTCCCGGTGCTCATCTCTTCTTTTTCCCAGTTCAGTTATCATTCTTGTTGCTATTGCTTTGACCTCTTTGTCAGGTAAAGTATTTGTTTCTTTTCATTATGGTTATTTTGTTATTCTTTCATTTAAAATGTGTTCTTGTGTCTTCTCATTTTAACTTTCTGTATTTCTGTGAAATTAGGTGAAACAGTTGCCTGCCCCAGAATGAAAGGTGTCCTTGTGTGAGAGCATTCCTGTGCAGTCTTCTGTGCCCAGTGGGTTTGTTGGGAACAGCTGGACCTGAAGTGATCCTGGGCTGCCCTCTTCCCCCGGGACGTGCTGGCAGCCGCTGCAATGGGGGCGGCAGGGCTGGAGTCAGAGTGGCTGGAGCCAGTTCCAGGTTGAAGCAGAGGCTTCACCTCTGCTCAGTGACTGTTCCAGCCCTATCAGCGTTGGCACGGGGTCCTGTGGGGCTGGAGCAGGATCTCTGTGGAAGTGGGGTTCTCCTGGGTGTGGTGGCAGTCTCTGGTTTGGGATGTGGCTGAGGCCTGAGGGCTTGCAGCAGCACTTCTGTACTGGTTTTACTTTTTCCCCAGTGTGCACACCTTGGCTAGAGGGTGGATTGGGGCCAGAGAAATTGGGGCTGCACCACTGAGCTGGCCCCACCCCGTCAGGCGTGCACAGGAAAGTGAGTTCTGGTGATGGCAGGCCCTGCCCTGGTGCTGGTGCTGTTCCCTGCAGAGTGTGTGCGGGGACACTAGCTGGCCGTGACTGCCGGCCGTCTTTTCAGAGACAGGGCCACACCCACTCCAGCACCACTTTCTCCCACGCTTTGCACTCTCACTGGCATTGGAGGCCTCCACCTGAGTGGGGAGCAGCACCAGAAAACGGAGGGAGGGAGCAGGAGCCTGGGGGAGTCCGGGGGTCCCCCTGAGCCACCCCTGCCAGCCGGCCGGAGCCCCAGGCAGTGTTCAGCCTGCTGTGTCCCTGCCGTGATGGGGAGTCAGCGGGCCTCTGCACAGGCTGTTCAAGAGCAGTGGCTCCGCATCTTACAGTGCCCCAGCAAGCTCGCTGGTTTTCACTCCAGCTGAGGGGACTGCTCGTCCTGGTTCTGAACCCCGTGCCTGGGTGCCTGACACGTGCTTCAGACCAGGACATAAGGCGTGGGTTGTTGTCAGGGCTGGAGCACCTCTGTGACATCATGCTGTCTGAGCATGGATGCCCACAGCTCCTACTGTCTGTGGCTGGTGGGGAGCCCTGCGGGAGTGGCTGTACATCTGTCTGGCACAGACAGATGGGGCTCGTTATGATCATTCTTTGTAAAGATAGTATAAGGACAGGATATGCCATCTGGTTTTCCAAGGGATTGAATATTATAATGTGTGATGTGCCCCAGCTGCCTCGTGTGAGCAGCATGACTGCAGGTGCTCTGGGTCCAGGAATGCAAACTCCAGTTAAGCCCTTGGGAACCAAAGGAGCAGGTCCTAAAGGAGTCTGCTTACTCTAAATGCTCTTACTCATGCCAGTCATAGGGAAACACCAGATTAAGAAATGGATGCTGCCTGAGTTTAGTGTTGAATTATTATAAAATGTAAGGAACCTACAAGATTCTGGGTAAAAATTAATGCAGTGACAAGTGAAAATGATCCAAGGAGTACATACAGTAAGAAACAGAGTCCTGAATTTAATCATCTTGTCTGATTTTCTCAGTGGGTAGTAAATAATTAGGGTTTTGACTAATTTTGTTTTGATTAAACTATAGAATGTGGTCAGTTGTGAAGTGTGAAAGTTTAAGGATGTTTGTAGTAAGGGTACTTGTGATGACACAGTTTTGGGGGTTAATGATTGCTGGGATGGATGAAATCGGCTGGCTGTGTATGCTGGTGGAAGAAGAGACATTGTTGATGCAAGTGGAGGCAGTAACAGAAAGGAGGCTAGTGAAAAGTGGAGGCTGTGTCAGTTGATTCAGGAGCAATAAGCTGATAAGGCTGGTTACTAGGCCATAAGGTTTAGTGTTAATTCAGAGGATATAATTTTGGTAATCTTGTTAATTGTATTACTGTAATGTTTGGAATAATGAGTTTTAGCCTTGAAGAAGGTTAAGATTTTGGACACAATCAGTACCGCAGTCGCTGGATCCCACAGCTGTTAGTGACGGTCCCGGTGCGGCCACACAGGCGGGGAGCACTGATGGCAGGAGTTATGCCAGCTCACGTAGAATGGGTGCTGAGCGTGGTGACAGCGGCTGTAATGAAAAATGATGATATTGTGCCATCTAAGCATAGTAATTGGGGATGTTAAGTGTGATTTATATATTAGTATCCATATAGGGTAATGTAAATGCAAAAAGGATAGTAAAATAGACTAATGCCATTTGATAATTATGAAGTTAATTACAGTTTTATTAGTCAAAATGTTTTTGTTTAAAGTAATTATCATACATTCATTCTAATCCTTTTAAATTCATTCATAGGCTAACTTTATGGCTACTAGTAATGTGATTACAGTTTGTGCCATGAAGAGTTTAGTTTTTAGGTTACTCTTCTGAAATGCTCAGGGTAGGGGTAGGAGGAGGGCAACTTCTAGGTCAAATATAGGAAAGTAGTGATGACTGAGAGTAAGTAAATGGAGAAGGTGGGCGTGCTGGCCCTATAGAGTCACATCCACACGTGTGTGGGCTTGATTTTTCTGGACACTGACTAGAGGAGGTCAGAGTGCAGTCAGGACAAGCTGTGAGTCTGGTAGTGTAGTGGTGAGTGATGTCGGTATAAGCTTTATTGTTTCTCCAGTTACAGGAAAAGCTGTAGACTGGAAGTCATTTGTTCTATTTAATACTAAAAGAATAAAATGCTCATCAATAGATAGAGATCTGTAGGAACAATCAAACTATCTACAAAATGCACTATCAGGCCACTGACTGAAATACAAAATAACGAGATGTATAGGGAAATTTTAGTTGGGACAGGAAGCACAGAACGAGAAAAGTAGAGCCAATCATTTTGTGTAGTCAGTGGAAACTTTTAACCATGAAAACTACTGAGCCAAAAACTCCATCTGAAATTGAATTTTATATTCTTCTGACACTTGCAATAATATAAGTTCTTAGAGGAACTGTAATGAATCAAACTTGAAGAATTGTTTATGACTTCTTTCTGTTAGATGATGGTGAGCGCAAGTGAGGGGAACTTCAGAGGCTCATAGAACTGAAGTATTAAGAAGTTATTATGGGAACTGTGTGTGTGGTCAGTGTGTTGTTAGGTGATGTGAGCACATATCTTTATCTTTTTTCTGATCAGAAGGTAGATGGTCATTTTAGGATCTATGTATATTTGCCTGTGTGTGTGTGTGTGTGTGTGTGTGTGTGTGGTGAGAGTTTGGTCGTGGGGAGAAGCACTGTGAACTTACCCACCCTGTACTGAGAGCTGTAGGACATCCTTCCCTGCTAAAAATGACCCTGCTCTTGTCACCACATCCCCACCCATGACAGCACTTCTTTGTAATGAATGTACATAATGTCCTGTTTGTCATGGACCAATGCAATGCATCCATTTATAGTTCATAAAGTTATTTATAATTTAAATTAAAAGTACTTATATGTATGATGGATTTTATGTTGTTACTCTTATTTACCTTGGTGCCCGAATTAATGGTAATAGAAGACCCATTTCCTGAGACAAAGTTGACTTGCCGTTAAGAGTCAGGATCCCTAATGAACACATCCTCACCGTTTGTCCTGACTGATGCATGACTTAAAGTCATTGCAAGAGGAATTTCCCAAGGAAAAGCCAACGGTCTTCCTCAGAACCTCAGGGAGCAGGTCACAGGATGGGCTCCAGGTGGAATCGCTTTCCAAGGTAGATCTTAGTTCAGGGTAAAGTTACAGCACTCACCGCCCCGAGACACTTAGGTGATTCACACCCCCTCTGTCTTCTCATCCATAAAATGGGTTATTGAGAATGTTGTGTAGTTGGAACACTGCACTTTGAATTTGGTCAGTTGGCACAGTTTATTGCTTAGTGTGAGACCTCAATACCTTTGACCTGATGCTAATTGGTGATTTACAGGGTGTCCCGATTCCTGAGGGTTGGAAGGAATTCTGATTGACAGTAGGAGGAGACCCAGGATCCCTGAAGCCTGCTCACCCTGGATGGGACTCAGTCCCTCCAGGCCAGGGGATCCTGGAGCCAGCACAGCGCCTGAAGCCCGGCTGTGGGAGCAGGAAGGCCCAGCATTGTGGTTGGAAACGCAGCCCCACTGGGCCTGTGAGCAGTCGGGGTCAACTCCCCACAGGGCAGGAGGGTCTCTCTGACTCCTGAGACTGGCAGGCCCCATGTGCTCAGTATTTCTTGATTGAGTGAACACAACCACCCCCCATATCTAGACACCAAGTCTTCCCACCACCCCAAAAGATTTTCTCAGGCCCCCTCACAGCCAGTACTGCCCCAAAGCACAACTTTGCTTCTGTCCCACCCAGGTAGTTCCTGCCTCCTTGAACCTGTGTGTAAGTGAATCACCCAAGGGCAGTGTAGGGGGTGTGACAATATATAATTATTTTTTATAATTTTATATATTTTTGGCAAAAACCATAGGGCTTATTTTTATGCATGTGACATTCATACTTAAAATTAATGTGTCACCTACAAGTGTACTACAGATAAGGACAGCCACATGGGTGTGGCGATGTGATTAAGATGGTGTGCTGTTAAGATCTCCATCTTGTGGACGTTCTCTCTGCATTTTGTTTGCAGTGCTGAGCGAAGGGGAGAGAGGACTTCCCACCTTGCCTGTATATTTGATTCCTCCTGGTTCTGTCATTGTCTACCTAATATGTTTTCAGCCACTGCCCAAGGGAAATCCTGGGAATTTGGAAAAGGAGGAGGGAGCACCCAAGAAGTAGGGGGCAGGGGACATCAGTTGGGCAGGACCAGAAAGCATAAGGTCAGAAAAGTTTGCAGAGAGGACCCAGGGTTAGATGGCAGTTGGTGGTGGGGGATCAGTTAGGCGGGGCACATTGCAAAAGTGACATCACCCAGAATGTCCACTGTGAGGTCACAGGGGCAAAGGCAGGTGATTGGTCGAGAGAGGACATAAAGCATGGGGCGTTGCTAAGGCAGCGTTCAGACAGGAGTAGTCTTGGAGGGAGGCGTCTGGTCCCCTCCAGCTGCTCCTGAGAGTCCGCTTGCCTGCTGTTTGTTTTCCTGACCTGCTGACCTCCTGACCTGACTGAACCCTCCTTCCACCCCTCAAGAGCTTGATTGGCCCTCATCCTTTCTGTGACCCCCTTCTCCTCCCAAGTGCCCAACCCCTCTTCCTGTCACACTCCCTCCCCACCCCATCACCCACCCCTCCCCTCCCCTCCCCTCCCCTGTCCCCTCCCCACCTGAGAGGACCAGGACATGTAGGTGATGGGGATGTTCTGGTCCCACGTGCTGGGGTGTACTGGATATGAATATACAACTGTGAGTAAACATCGGGCATCAGGTGTCCTCCTTTTTCCTGGGCTCTTTCACACTGTGGTTAAATAGATACTTTCTCATAGGGTCCTTGATGGGAATGCATCGTTGGTGAAGCCCGAGGCTCTCAGGACAGGTTTCTTGACCAGCATAGAGTGGCTCTGGCCACCGGCGTCCTCAAGATCTGAGTCCTATCAGGACCTCTTGGACCAAACAGCAGGTTGACAGGATGAAACCTGAATTAGTTACTTTATTGCATCAAAGAAGGAAGTGTGAACATCCTAAAAGCCATTGAGTTGTATGCCTAAAATGGGGGAGTGGGTGAATTATATCTCAGTAAAGCAGTTTTTTAAAAAGCGAGAAACTCCTATTTACTCGAAGTCATAGTGAGACTGGCTCCCGGAAAGCTTGTCAGGATCCTGCTTCAAGTTGTGCGTGTTCCGGTTCTGTCCCTGTGTGGTGTGCTCTCCTGTGTGTGCACCCTTCCTGGTGGTGACGTCTGGCAGTCCTGGGAGCAGTGGGGTCTCAGCACTGGGTTGCTGCTGGTCTGTTAAACAGGGAAATGTCATGTCTGCCCTGTGCTTTCTGGTTTGTTAACTTACAGCAACTTTGTTTTTTCTTTGAAGTGTATTCTTTTCAGAAATTTTAATGTAACAAAAATATTCAATAGCCCTATAAATTTTAAAATATTTTTATTGAAGTATAGTCAGTTTACCATTTTGTCCATTTCTCATGTACAACAGAATGCTTCAGTCATATAGGAAAATACATATATTCATTTTCATATTGTTTTTTAACATAAATTACTACAAGATATTAAATAGAGTTCCCTGTGCTGTACAGTGTAAACTAGTTGTTGTCTACTTTATAGAGATTAGTATTCATGAATCTCAAACTTCCAATTTTTCCCTTCCCACTCCCTTTCCCTCTGGTAACCATAAGTTTGTTTTCTATGCTCTAAGTCTGTTTCTGTTTTGTAAATAAATTTGTCTTTTTTTTTTTTTGATTCCAAATATAAGTGATATCATATGGTATTTTTCTTTTCCTTTATGACTACTTCACTTAGAATGACATTCTCCAGGTCCATCCATTCCCTGTTGCTGCAAATGGCATCATTTTATCATTTTTATGGCTGAGTAGTAGTCTATTGTGTAAAATATACCACAGCTTTTTTTTTTTACATTTTTATTGAGTTATAGTCATTTTACAATAGTGTGTCAAATTCTAGTGTAGAGCACAGTTTTTCAGTTATATATGAACATACATATTTTCATTGTCAGAATTTTTTTCTCTGTGAACTAGCATAAGATCTTGTATATATTTCCCTGTGATATAGAGTATAATCTTGATTATCTATTCTGCATATGCCTGTCAGTATCTACAAATTTCAAACTCCCAATCTGTCCCTTCCCACCCCTCAGCCCCTTGGCAACAGCAAGTTTGTATTCTATGTCTGTGAGTCTGTTTCTGTTTTGTATTTATGCTCTTTTTTATTTATTTTTTTTGGATTCCACATGTGAGCAAACTCATATGGTATTTTTCTTTCTCTTTTTGGCTTACTTCACTTAGAATGACATTCTCTAGGGACATCCATGTTGCTGCAAATGGCATATTGGTTTTTTATGGCCAAATAGTATTTCATTGTATAAATATACCACCTCTTCTTTATCCAGTCATCTGTTGATGGACATTTAGGCTGTTTCCATGTCTTGGCTATTGTAAATAGTGCTGCTATGAACATTGGGGTGCAGGTGTATTTTTGAAGTAGGGTTCCTTCTGGACATATGCCCAGGAGTGGGATTATTAGGTCATATGGTAAGTCTATTCTTAGTCTTTTGAGGAATCTACAAACTTTTGCACAGTGGCTGCACCAACCTGCATTCCCACCAGCGGTGTAGGACAGTTCCCTTTTCTCCACAGCCTCTCCAACATTTGTCATTTGTGGACTTTTGAATGATGGCCATTCTGACTTGTGTGAGGTGATACCTCATTGTAGTTTTGATTTGCAATTCTCTGATAATCAGTGATAATGAGCACTTTTTCATGTGCCTGTTAGCCATTTGTATGTCTTCACTGGACAATTGCTTGTTTAGGTCTTCTGCCCATTTTTGGATTGAGGTTTTTTTTTTTTCTTATTTAGTTGTATGATTTGTTTCTATATTCTGGCGATTAAGCCCTTGTCAGTTTCATGTTTTGCAAAAATTTTCTCCCATTCTGTAGGTTGTCTTTTTGTTTTGCTTATGGTTTCCATTGCTATGCAAAAGCTTCCAAGTTTAATTAGGTCCCATTTGTTTATTTTTGCTTTTATTTTTATTGGACTTCTAGCAAATTCTTAGTTATCCCTTTCCTTTTTATCTTGGAGACTGCCCCCAGGGACTCTGTGTCCAGCTAGGTTGATGGGGGAGCCCTGAGAGCCGAGCTGATGTGAAAATCAGTGGCTGCAACCTCCTGTGATGTTTACAATGAGGAAATGCTCAGGAGGGATGTGACCAGGAGGTGGACGAGTTGTCTTTTTTTTAGTGACGTGTCCTTGTGAAGAATGTTGATTTCCCCAAAGCAAAAAGTGCCCTTCATGTCTTTAGAATTGTCTAAATATAAAGAAAATTCAGATACATGCTGTGAAATTTTTACTGTGTCAGGATAAATCACCTCCACACCCTAAAAAAGAAAGACTGAGAACACCTCATGGATTTAAGTGGTTTGTTCTGATACGCTTCCACCAGATTCTTACGGACCTGGGAAAACTGAGTGTCAGGAACAATCTTTGCACTGAAGCAGAATCAATGCCACATGAACACTCCACCCAAAGAAGAGTCTGTTCTGTTTCTTTTGAGCCTACTAAGGAGGGCGTTTCTAGGTCATCTTTGTTGGGATTTTTTCCCTCAAAGGGAATGAGGCTGAGTTCTCACAGGTTAGTCAGCCCTCTTTCCCTACCACATCTTTGAGCATTTGGATAAACTAACTTGTCCTTCTCCACCGTTGCTCATGGCCACTGACAGAACCTGAGTCCATCGGCCCTGATGGATAGACTTTAGGTAGGAGGCAGCTGCTGACGTCAGCACTCAGACAGTGCCGTGTGTAACAAGCATGCCCATGGTGGAGGGGGTTTTACCAGTTAGCGACTAGATGGTGTTTGTTTTTGTGCCTTTTATCTGCATGTCTCTCCTTTGTGCTGAGATCCACTGCTCTCTCAGATGGCAGCTATGCAAAGACAGTGCATGTTTTCCACCAGCACACATTTTACTGACCCCAACTGTGAGAGCTGACAATGACAGTGTTACTGATTTCAGAGGCTGCTTTCTAGAGGGGTTTTATTTGCACAAGACTGAAACTTGGTGTCTAGATAAAGTACAAATTACATTGTGCATTTATTCCCTCCTATAATACTTATAAATCTAGTTTTTACAAAACTATGTGTTTGGCTTTTGTTTTGGTGACTGAACATTCCAGAAATACAAATTAATTTTCTTGGTGGATGTTAATGGACGTAGGTGCAGTACTGTGAAATATGCATGTAAATTATTTTTACTGATTATTTTGAGTTCTCTTTTTATGTAACTTCATTCTTTGTGTAATCTTGTATAATATGATTAAAACTCTATTATACAAATCCCTATTTATTTCAGAAGTCTGACATTACATGCTCTGGTTCAGAATCAAAGTGAATATTGAAGAAAACCTCCATGGTTTTTAGATAGTTGGGCTAAAATATATCATTAATTTTTGCTGGAATAGTAATTTTGACATTATTCTAAGAGCTGGTCTGCTTTCTCACTCATGTCCAGTCTATAAATGTAGAAATACATCTCTGTACATCTCTCTGTATTTTAACACATACCTTCATTGCTCTTTCCCCATACATGTTGGGTGTATTTTTGGAGACATTTCATAGGGGTTTGTCCAGGTACTTCATGAACATACAATAGAAGATGGAGGCGTCCCATGCCCTGTAGGTTTGTGTTTGCTTATTTTCAATTTCAAGTTGGCTTCTACATTCATAAGTTAAGTTCTGTTAACTATTTTAAAAATATTTGCAATGTGCCTGTCAGCAAAGTCAAATCTCTAACATTTTGTGTATCAGGTATTTGACGTATGTGTGCAGCAGTGAAACTATTACCAAATCAAGGCAGTAAACATGCCCACACTCCCAAGAGCTCCTTTGAACTCAAGTGTCCCTTCTCGCCTCTCTGTGGAGCTATCTGAGGATGTGGTTGAGGGTTTCTAAAGATGATTCTCTGTGACATATACTCTGGGAATGTCTTTGAGGTTCCTCATTATATCTAATATCTTTTCAGATCCTCGACACTCTGATTCTCCTTTTCCATCCTGCGTCTGATGTTTATGAACTTCTGTGGAAGCTTATTCTTCTTGCTGCCTCCTGGGGAGTTTCTATTTTTCTCTTGTTCGTCTGGAGGACCGTCCTTGCTGTAAGTATTACTAAAGTACCTGACAGTGTCCTTTTAATCACACCTAATAGGAATTTATATAGTCACTGGACATTTTATTTGCCTGCCTGGGCCAGAATCCAGGAGTCTTTTCTTTGTTTCCTTTTAGATTATTAACTTGAACACAAATTAGTTTTGAAATGGAAATTTGTTGCAAAATCTTTATAGTAAGAACTCATTGAGCAAGACAACAGTATATTCTCAATGAGACAATGGCAATTTATAAACTCTTCTCTTCAATAACAAAACAGGAAGGTTAAGTATTTGGCGAGTCCATCTATCTCTCCACCTGCCCCTGCCTGTGTGTTGGGTGACATTGGACAGGGAAGCTCAGTGTTCCTGAGCAAGTGTGAAGTTAAGGGAACATCTGTGGTTTTCTGTTTGCCCTCCATGGATGCATTCTTCTATTGCCACATTATTGCCACTGGATCTTCGACACTGTGATGATTCTCCAATATCTTGGCAAGGTTAGGGGCTGGCCTCAGTCTCTGATCATCACTTAAAGTTTTGAATGAAGAAATATGTGTTAAGGGTCAGGGAAATGTGTCTTTACATGGTATTACAGTGGAGTCCTGCCTGGGTTTTTCTGGACTATTACTCTTCATACAATGACTTGTATCTGAGTCAAGAAGCACGTTCGCTTCTTGAAAATGGTCGCTGTCCGTCCTGCTGCTGTGTGTGGTTTCACTACAGCCATTACTCACTTTCATTCTCGTCTGATGTCTCATCTGATGTCCGTTTGTTTTTAGTGGTCTTGACAAATCTTACGACCTCATATGTTACAATTGCTTATCAATTCAACAGTCAACTCTGTATAAGATTTCAGAAAACCTTTCATTGAATGAAAGGGGTGCATCTTAAACTTAGTATAAAGATTTTGCCTTTATTTTTCTTTTAGTTTTCTCCTCTCTGTCTCTCTCTCTCTTTTGAAGGTTACACAACTATCCAGGTTCTGGACTTAAGTGTGGATGTTTGGTTTGAAAAAAAAAATTAGATAAATGATGCATTACAACAACATATCATGAAAATAATATAGTTCAGTGTTGTTAAATGTGAATATGCGTTATGAAACTTGAATAGAGTGATGTTTATTTAATAGAATGTAAGCAGATCTTTTGTTCTAAAATAAGTTATTTACCATTGTGCTATCAGAAATGGTGAGTGAAAGATCATGCCTTAAGTAGGAAATTCTGATTTTTCCTGATTTTTAATCATATTAATTGTTATGCTGTACCAAAGTGATAATTGTGATTTCAATGGATTACTATTTTGATAGTATATTAGAAATTATAGATTTACTAATTGTATGTTTTGACTTCAAATTTAATGTTTCTTCCTCTCCTAGGTAAAGCCTCCAGTGTGTCAAGGTAAGGTATTAGGGTTTAGTTTCCTTTGTAATATTTTCTCAATACCAGGATTTGATGTGGATTTTAATTCAACTAAGAGTAAACACAATGACTTCTGATGTCTAACTGACTTCTCAACTCTTGAAAATTTTACTCCTGCAATGGTGTCTAAATGACATCGTAGAGGAAGTTGACATCTATTGAGCTAAGAGGCCAGGAGGGTCACAGGAGTAGGGAGACTAGGATGAGTTTAATTTTGCATAGCAAACTTGAGGAAGCAGGTGATGAGAAGAGTCTAATGTTTGGAGTGTGTCCCTAATATGACCTGGCTCTTGGTGAAAAGTAAAGATGCTGAAACACTACTTGAGCCTGTCAGGACTCTCCAGGCTGAGGGAGGGATGCAGATGTAGCCAGGCGGTGTGTGTCACAGCAGAGGGGCATCCATGGGCTGTGACTCATAAGTGAAAGGAGCCATTCATGGCAGTGGGGACTTAATGGAAGTGATTCAGCCTGAGGATGATGCTTTCTATGCAGGCTTCACACTCTGCTGACCGAGTGGGGCTGTGCGTGATGGGCAGGGTGGCTGCCCGGCACTCGGTAGGCCCTCAAGGGCTGCTGTTGTTGACAGTTGATGCAGAAGGGCTGGTGCTGAGAAGAGGGATCTCAGCATCAGAGCATCACCACTGGGCAGACAGAAGACACATGTGCACTGTGTGGTCAGATGAGGGACTTAGATGCCTGAGGGAGGAGTCTGGTTCTGAGGGCTGCGTTCTAGAGCTTCACACATGGAGTCGCCTGTGACTGGCTGTTTTACATGTGCTGCTTTCCTGAAGCAGTGATGGTAACATTCTCATCCTGGTGATAGAAAAGCTTGTCATTTAGGGCCTGTGTGTTATCCAGGTCCTCCAGTGACTAGGTGGGGAAGCCCACATGGTACCAAAGTGTTTAATTCCAGTGACCTTGTCCTTCAGGGCCCCCAACATGATTTTCATGAAAGATGATCTTCCAGGCAGCAGGAAGACACTGGAGGCCAGTGCAGGCCCAGTCAGGCAACGTTTTGAACTTGCCTTCTGTGGTGTTGCAGATAGGGCCTGGCTGTGGGGTGAACATGCGTGGAATAAGGGTTCTATTTTTTTAAGCAGGGGCATGTTTACTTACCTTAGTAACTGGAGGAGAGAATGTTAAGGGGACAGGATGCTTGGTTTTTCTTTTTCATCTCTGGTGATGTCAGAAGTATTTGAATGATTGAATTTTCTAAGAATGGTGCTTATAGCTGGTAGAGAATTTAGGGGAAGACTTTTTATTGTGTTTCTGCATCTTTGAAAAAAAATAAACTAGGAATCTCAATGATCTCACATTTAGAATGCCACTAAGATTTGCTTCCTTTAGGCACAGTAGAAAAGCTAAAAGGTTAATTATACTCATAGTGCCAGCCAGATATGTCTCTACTGCTAATAAATCATGATAATTCTATTCTACTGGGTTTTCTTGCCAATATGAGAAATTGCTTCATCTCCTTTTAGTTACTTTAAAGCAGATGACTGAGCAGAGCAAGAATTTGGAGAATGAAAACAGAGAACTTGCAGAAAATATATCTGCTTGGGTGCAGAAGGTATCCTTGTCCTTTTGCTTTTTTTTTTTTTTTGTGATTTTACCTTCAGTTCCTCCCCACTCTGGCAGTTCAGTTATTTGGCTCTCTTTTCCTTCATCCTACTGTCCTGTTCCATGTGTTCCATAAGAGGTCTAGGTTCAAAGCAAGTGTCCTAGATAAAAAAAAAAAAAAAAAAAAAAAAAAAAAAAACCAAAAATCAAATTTCTTCTGTAGAGCACAGGGAACTCTACTTGATATCTTGTAATCTATAATGAAAAAGAATGTGAAGACAAACATAGGTGTATATATATATGTAACTGAAACATGCTGTACACCAGAAAATTGACACATTGTAACTGACTATATATCAGTAAAAAAATAAACAAAGCAAGTGTTGTAGATGTAAAGCACCACTTTCTGTATTAGTGGAAGGGGTCACACACAAGATAGGTTCAGCTAGCAGTGTAATTAGTATTTGTAATTCTGTTTCCTTCATTACATTTTTGCATAGACCAACAACGCAAAGAAATGCTTAGAGGAGGCCATCAGGCAAAAGAAGCTGCCCTCTGAGAAAGCACTGGAGTTTAAGGTACGAACCTCCTGTTAGATTACATTCTGAAAATAGAAATGAAAGTAATGAGTAATTGTTACTAATTCAATGTTTCATTGAATGAGAGCTTGAAAGCCATTGAGAAGGTGAATGAAAATTTGAATGACATCATTCAGATTGTTCGAGCTAAGCTGCAGGCAGTGAGGGACCAGAACGCCAAGAACCCACACCTGGTAAGAGCTGCCACTTTGACCATAGCCGGGCTTCTGAGGCTTTTTGTGCCCTGGGCGAGCTGCGTGCACCTGCTCCTCCTGCTTTTGACCACAACAGAGTGTGAGAGCCCAGGAGCGGAAATTCCCTGTGAACAATGACCCAGAATTTCATGGACTAAAACCTCTGTGACTTTTTCCATTTCAGAGACTAGGAAATATGTCTTATTTTCACAACCTAGAGAGTTTTCTCACCACTCACACTGCCCTCCAAGATACACAGAAGATGCCAGGAAATACCTGAGAGGTTAAGGAAGTTACTAGACTAGGTGCACAGTTCCTTGCCCTGTTGATGTTAAACAGAGAATTTTCCATGTGAATTTGGGTAAACTTTGTTTATATTTCACCAGCAACACTCATTTGTGAGCTCTTTGACATGAGCAGTTTCCCACCCTTGCTTCCACTTGTCGTCCAGTCGTGCCCTCCATTGTCCAGGGAGGAGGAAGCCTGTGGAGGTGAGGAAAAATCTGTGCCTGGAGGTCTTTTTTCCACATTTCTTTATGGGCTTGACATTTGTCCTGGGCCAAGCCTGTATCAGCTGCCATCACAGGAAACTTAGGCGTAGTTGTGGGTACTGGCTGAGAAGGGACAGGATTCCAAAAGGGTTGAAGAGAAGCAACTGCCCATCAGAACAAACCAAGACTTTCTGGAAGAGATTGGCCAGCTGGCAGTGGAAGAGGACCAGCTGAAGAAGGAAATGCAAGATGCAAAGGGTCAGAATGAGCTGCTAGGATGCCCGTTGCTAGAACTTGAAGGAAGAGGCCCTGTCTGCTGTAAACTCTCAAATGGAGCACTGTCTTCAGCCCCAAACCGAAATTCAGGGAAAGTCTCAGATGCTTTCAAGCATATGTAAGGGAACATATAACACTTGCTTTCCTTTCTTTATAAAATTTGTATGTTCAGAATCATTTCACTGCCTTAATATCTTCTGGAGAGAATGCTCACCAAAGTCTTTGGACATGTACCAGGGCTAATACATTTATTTTCTATGGTTTGTTTTGCAGTTAACAAAATACTTTGTTTCTGGAAAAAAAAATTACACTTTTTAAACATATCACCCTGAGTTTTCATTGAAATCTTAGTACATACTTTATTTCTGTCCTGTGTGAAGATACTGGAAAAAGGAACATCTCCAGAGAACTTGAAAGGTGCTGTTTCAATGAACACTTCAGGAATTTGAGGTAAATGCCTCCAGTTGCAGCAGGATTTCCACTGTACACATTAGCTTTCACAAGGAACAACAATCTCATGTCTTAGAAGATTAAATGTTGATATCTACTCAAATTATTTTTCTTGGGAATTTAGTCACCAATGAGAATGTTTTAAGTTGAAATTGCTCTTAATAAATCTCATGTCTGTGAAGCCACAGTGAAATCTGAAGAAATGCATGTGCAGGAGGACGTTCAGCTCAGCATCAAGAAGAGAGTAAGGATTGTTACTCACCCCCAGAGATGCTTACCTCAGAGAACCGAGCATCACTGTGTCAGTGTTTAATTGTGCTGTAACGCACGGAAAGCAGATGGCCCATCTTAGCTGATTCCAAGCGTATGATTCCTCTCATGTTAAGTATGTGCACATTGCTGTGGATCAGTACTTCTTGAATGTCTTCTCATATCTATCTTACAGCCAGGTGTTTCGAAGACCAGATCTGAGGATTCGATGCAGCGAGCTGTGACAACAGGGGACTGCAGCCTGGAAGGTATGTTGCTTGTTGGGAAGAAAACCTTACATACAGGATTCCTGGGAGATGTTGTGGCTTCAGTTCTAGACCCCTAGAATAAAATAAATATAATAAAGAGAGTTAAATAACTTATTTTTAGGGTTTTTTTTTTTTGGTTTTCCAGTGCAAAGAACAGTTAAGTTTACACTATACTGTAGTCTATTAAGTGAGCAATACCACTGTGTCTAAAAACCCCAATGTTCATAACTTAATGAAAATACTCTTTATTACTAAAAACTGCTAGCCATCATTGGAGCCTTTAGTGAGGTTTAATCTTTTTGTTGGTGGATGGTTTTTTTTTAACTTTTTTTTATTGAGTTACAGTCATTTTGGTGGATGGCCTTGAATTAACATTGGTGGCTGCTGACTGGTCATTGTGGCAGTTGCTGAAGATCGGTGTGGCTTTTGCAATTTCTTAACATAAGACCACAATGAAGTTTGTGACAGGATTCTCTCTTCCTTTCAGGAACAAGTCCTCTGTCACAGGCAATTTGACACATTTTACACACAGTAGAAATTCTTTCCAAATTGGAGTCAGTCCTCTCAAACCCTGTGGTAAATTATCAGCTAAGTTCATACACTCTTCTAAGTCCTTTGTTATTTCAACCTTCTTCACAGCATCTTCACCAGTTGATTCCATCTCAAGAAACCAATTTCTTTGCTTGTCCATAAGAAGCAGCTCCACATTCATGCACATTTTATCATGAGGTTGCAGCCAATCAGTCTTATCTTCAGGCTCCACTTGTAACTCTAGTTCTCCTGCTATTTTCAGCACATCTGCAGCTCCTTCCTGCACTGAATTCTTGAGCCCTTCAAAGTCACACATCAGGATTGGAATCAATTCCTTCCAAACCCCAGTTCATGTTGATATTTTGACTTCTTCCCATGAATCACAAATGTTCTTAATGGCATGTAAAATGGTGAATCCTTTCCAGAAAATTTTCCATTCATTTGCCCAGACCCATCATTGGTGTCACTGTCTATGGCAGCTAAAGCCTTCCAAAATGTATTTCTTAAATAATAAGACTTGAAAGTCATAATTACTCCTGATTCATGGGCTGCAGAATAGATGTCGTGTTAAGCATGGAAACAGCATTCATCTCATGCATCTCCATCAGAGCTCCTGGATGACTTGTGCATTGTCCATGAGCAGTAATATTTTGAAAGAATTTTTTTTGTGTGTTTTGTTTTGTTTTCTGAGTAGTAGGTCTCAACAATGGGCTAAAATATTCATGTTGTAAATAGATGTGCTGTCATTCAGGCTTTGTTCTATTTATAGAGCACAGAGTAGATTTCACCTGATTCTCATGGGACATAGGATTTTCATAATGTTAAATGAATATTGGCTTCGTTAGCCACTAACGGGAAATTCAGCCTGTCCATTGAAGCCTTGATGCCAGGCGCTGACTTCTCTCCAGCTGTGATGGTGCTGGGTGGCCTCCCCTTGCAGTTCTCTGCATTGAAAACCTGTTTTTTAGTGCAGCCACCTTCATTAGCTGCCTTAGCTTCATCTCCTGGAGCACTTGCAGCAGCCTCTGGGTCAGCTCTTCCCGCCTTACCTTGCACAGGTATGCAGTGGAGATGGAATCTTGCCTTAAACTTCATGGGCCAACCCCTGCTGGCTTCACACTTTTATTCTGAAGCCTCTTCACCTCTCTCAGGGTTTATAGAATTGCTGAGAACTAGGGACTTCCGCTGGATTAGGCTTTGCCTTAAAGGAATGTCATGCCTGTTTTAATTAAAATGATAAAGAACCAAATATTTCAGAAACTACAAAAATGTGACACAGAGATAAGAAATGAGCAAATGCTGCCAGAAAAAAATGTCACCAATGGAATTGCTGTACTCAGGGTTGTTACAAATCTTCAATTGTTTAAAAATATGCATTAGCAGGGAGGGCAATAAAATGAAACATGCCTGTAATAGCAATGAATTTGCACTGGGAAGGTATAAAGGGGATTCCTGCCTTCAGAATTCTCTCCTTTCTCCACTCCCCAGCACAGCCAAGCTCTTGAGTGCACATGTGCACACACAAAGCCAGTTGTTTTATGTTTATAGAGGGTAAAAAGAAAATGCAAGACCACCATGCTGCATCAGGATCTCTGAAAGAACGTGAGGAAGATGGTTTCCAAAGGCAGGTGAAGAAAGTAAGTGTCCTTGATGAAATCAGTGGACAGAGATCTATGGACACTGAAGGGTAAGACATTCCCGTGTTAATTATGACAATGTGTGAATGAATGTGTGGAGTTATGTGGATATTGTAATACGTTTCAGAATACTTACCACCATATTTTCTTTACCATATTCAATCAGTACAGATGTGCATTTATTTTTCAACCTTGATTTCTGTAATCTGCTGCTTCTGTTCATTCTAACTGGTTACCAGAGTCTTGTTTGTATTTAGTTTGAGATTTTAGCGGGTTCTTGGACCAGATTTAGTCACTTCATTATCTGGATCCCCCTAGGTCCATTTTTATTGTCCTTAGGTTTCAACCACATCAAAGTGTCATGACCTGCCATGTGTCTATCATTTTTAAAAAACTCTAGACATTGGGTAGAAAATAGAGAAAATTTGAGGCCTCGTGTGAGGTTAACTTGCTGCAGAGAAGGTGGGCATTACAGCTGGCAGGTGGTCAGGGCGCCAGCAGCGCTACATCCTGTTAACCCGGTTAGCAGCTGAGATCAGTCAGTGCAGCCAGCTTTCGTGAGGCCCGTGTGTCTCCTGTCCACCTTTGTTTCTGGCATATAGCTCTCGTGGATCCCAGCTAAGTCCTGTGGGTCTCTCTAGGGATCACCTTCGCTGACGGACAGTGAGCTCCAGCTGCCTGAATGCAGTGCCTGTGCGTAGGGGGCACCGGCTGCCGGGCTGCTCTGCATCTCAGTGGTTTCCTCTGCAGTTACCGGGTGACCCCCGGGGAAGGTGGGCCCAGTCCTGGGCTTTCTTCTTCTCCATCTTGGCCTCATGTCCCTTTCTGGCTTGTTAGAAATTTGGTACATTTGATCATGGATTTCATAATTTGTCCAGAGTTTCCTGTCATTCTCAGGGAGAGGTCATGGACATCACACCCATTAACCCGCTTTCAAAAACAAACATTTCCTTATATTTCCTAAAGGATCAGGTTTTGCTCCAGGTTTTGACTGAAATCTGGGCTCTCTGTGGGAGAAATCAAACAAGTCATGAACGCTTGCTTTACCCTAATGTGTTTGGTTGTGATGACTTGGTCAGACACTGATTCCCACGTTGAAACACAGTGAGCTCGTGCTGTCCCAGGCACAGGAACCTGAGCCTGGTGGGGGGGGCTCAGAGCACACCTCACGTGGGCTTTTCCTGTGTGTTTACTTTATGCATAAATGATTAGGGGTGGGGACGCTGAAGGGAAGCCCAGATACCAAACACTTGCCAGAGGCCTGAGTGTAGCTTTTTCATATTTATTAGTGGGGGTACTTTAATTCTTTCCTGTGTATTTATCAGCCTGAGCATTTATGGGGAAGGGCGAAAGGAACATGGAATTCTTCCCTTCCAGTTTCTGGGAGGGAAACTGGCAGAATTTCAGAGTTTCTTTCCCCTCTCAGGAAGGTGGACATGAACGGATGTGAGCTGGTGGGAAAGCAGCAGCTGTTGGCAGCAAAGGAGGAGGCAAAATTGGCTGAAGAGGAGACAAGATGGTACAAGTGAGTTCAGCTCCTCTGCACCTGCGGCTCTGAAAACACCTGTTGGATTTTTTGAAAACTTTTCTAAAATGTTTAGACACAATATCATAAACTGACCCAAACAAAAGACATTTGTATACATGGCTTCACACAGGAGGAAAAGTGTTAAGTTTTACATATGTTAAGTTAAACGTTTAACTTTAAAAATATTAAGTTACTAAGAATTTCCTGGTCCCAGTGCTGGCCAGACTGAGAGGAGAGACGGTTCACAGAGATGTTTCTGAAGGTGCTATAAACCGTTCTCACCCTGAGGATAGCAGTTTAGTGTAGCGTCAGTCGGACCAATAAAAATTCCCGTGCTGCTGGGGAGACCCAGGTGTAAGAAGTAGGGTCAGGATGTAAGGAAAGGAAGAATCAAGCTTTGTGATGAAAGATGCTTAGCACAGGACACGTGAGGGAAATGCTGAGAACGGGAGGGGGAGTTGTGTCCGCGCAGAACCGGGCAGGCGTTCAGTAACAGTGACGGAAGGAGTGGCTGCAGCGACAGCTTTGCACCTGCTGTGCTTCTGCAGCCGTGTGCAGTGTGTCTTGAGCGGTGAGATGATGTGTGTGAGTGTGCAGTGCAGATAACATGGACTGGGGCAGATTATTTAACAGCATACCCAGCATTGTGTCTTCTCTGATGGAACAATTTGTAACTCATAGGATAAGACTTGAAGAATGTCACGGGCAAATGCGGGAAGCAGAGATCATTTGGAGACACCAGGTAACCTGCCTTCCTCCTGACACACCGAGTCCTCAGCACCTGATGCAGACAGTTATTGTGGCCCTGAGAACCCCTAGCCATGGGGTGTTTCTTGATGTGTTGACTTTTTCAGGTCACTCTTGCCGAGAAGAAGGACCAAGACAGCTCAGTAAGAATTTGTTTCCTTCCTTCCCTTTGTGCACAGTTGGCCACAACTGAACGTGGATGTGTTTTTCTCCCACAGCTCAGGGCTCAGGAGCTGGAGAGGGAAATCTCTGAATTGAGAAGGGAAAACTCTGACCTGAGAAGGGAAAACTCTGACCTGAGAAGGGAAGTTGCCCACCTGAAACAGAGGTACAGAATTTTGACACATTTTTACGGGTGTTTTGAGATTTTTAAGGACTGGTTGTTTTGTGCCTAGTAGAGGAATTGGTGGTGTAATTTGTATTGAAGCCATTCTTTATCTTTAAGATTGGATGCAATCTGCAGACGGAGGCAGGCAGAGGAATACATGAGGCAGGATCCCACTCCAGGAGGACCGTACAGGCTGCACCCTCCCCTGAGAGGTAAGGAGCACACTGTGAAGTGCGGCAGCTCCATTTCTGCAGCAGGAGCCGCCCAGTGGGCTGCTTGTCCCCATGGGTAGTTGTCGGGTTTCCTGGACACCACACCACACACTCACTGTGGGGAACAGGTTCACAGCTGAGTGACAAGATGCTGTTTTCTTTACATGCCACCAGCCAGCAGGGCTCTGTCCCCTGTGAGCGGTGGAGCTTACGCCCCTCCAGGGACTGCGGGCCGCCCCCAGTCTCTTGGTTGCCTGGCGTGGCTGGCATGGCTGGTTTCTGTGCACTAGAAGACATGAGTGTCAGCCCTCTCTTCCCGCCTGGACACGGTTTTGAAGGCTGAATTTTCTTCTCATTTCAGGAAAATAAAATGGATGACGTTTTAGAATGAAGGCAGTATGTCATAACGAGAAAAACATTTTTTTTCATTTGCCTTGGTGGATAAATATTCTATTCAAGATCTGCTTTAAGGCAGCAGGCATTTCTTCACTAATTTTGCAGGTCCCTTCGTTCTTATAATAAAGCTTGCACAGTGACCTAGAGTAGCCAGTTAGTAAGTGACATGACAACGTAGCCTCACTCCCCCAGAGTTAACATGTAATTCTAAAGTCTCCCATCAGCTACTCCATGTAACTCACCATTCTTTTGCCGATTATTACAACATGAGTCATTGAGGCTACTTCTTTCATAAATGATTACGTGACATCTGGTCACTTATACAAGACATGCGCTGTCAGAGAGAAGGCTTTTAACAGTTCACCAACAGGCTGAGGAGGAAGAGGTGGAGCTCACAGTCAGGGGTTGTTGATACTCTTCCTACAAAAGACCCTTCTTACTTTAATGTATAATCTGTATACAGACTGATTTGCCCTGAAGTGTGCTGTGAGTCCACTGTGTAAGTGTTGGTTGCCAGAGATCTGAGCCCTGAGACCCCATCCAGGGTGATTAGCTATGAAAACAACTAAATCTAGGCCCTGTGGTGTCCTCGTCATGGGACAGGGGTCCAGTCTCCCCTCGTCCTCGGGGTCAACTGAGTTGGAAGGGAGACCTGCGGCCTCTGTGAAGAGCCGGGGGTGTGGGCGGGAGTGAGAGTTCCTGTAGGAGGGCACGAAGGGCTCGGCTCGTGCTTTCCCCGCACAGCATCTGTCAGATAGAATCCACCTTCAGCGCTGCTCTCACTTCACAGCTTCAGGGCCGGGTGGCACCCCTGTTAGAAATGGCACCGCCTTTCCGGATAAGGAGGCAGAGGAAAACAAAGTAAGTAATTTTATTCACTTGTGTTCCAGTGGACATTTTGTATTGAATAATCTCTGGAACTAGCATTTTCCTTTTGAACAAACCATTCCTGCCTTTGCCTGTGGATTGGGAATTAGGGGATAAGTATGCCCAGTAATCACAGTGAAGTTTGGGGAAAGTATTTTATCGCCAAAGCCTCCTGAGCAGCCCAGGATGCAGACAGGCCCAGCGCTGAAGGAGTGCAGTCAGCGTAGCTGCCAACTGGGCACCAAGTGCAGGGGAGGGTGCACGGTGACGATGATTGCTGCGTTGTGTTACGGCTCTTGTAGGTGTTGGCGTTTTGTCTGTCATTCAACAAAGCCATTCCTTATGTATCGCAGGTCACCCCGTGGGAAGGAGAGCCCCAATATTTCGGAGGAGCAGCCCATGAGGAATGCCCCGTGAGCGGCCAGTCGTCGCCCAGCTGGGCACCTGCACCTGGTCCCCGTTGGTGCCCTGTGCAACCTCGCCCCCCACCGCCAGCTGCTCCGCTCGGTAAGAGGAAAGCATAGTCCTCTGTTTCTTCCTTGAGTCACTGCAGAAGAAGTGCAGATCGCTCTCCGGGGCTTCCCCGTGCACGGGCGGCCGTGACTGGGCTCACGGCCGTGTACCTCTGGTCCCTTAGCAGACGCACTTGATGGACCGCGTATTCCCCGTCCTGCCCTGGGGAGGGAGGTGTCTGTTGTAGAGGGAAAGACGGTCCTCTGACGGAGGGCAGACGTGTCGGTTCTGCACACGGGCCTTAAACAGACACCACGTTCCAGGCTCCCTGGAGGACAAGCCCGCCCCTGCCACTGTCTGCAGCGAGTGGAGCCCTGAACTTCCACAGACAATGATCGGTTATGGAAGACACACCCGAACCCGGGGCCTGTGGTCTCTTCAGTCGAGGGTCCTGAGACCTGTCTCCCACTCGGTCTGATGTGAGACTTAGTGTGATACGGGGAAGAAGGCCTCAAAGATCTTTTGCGCTTCAGCAAACTAACATGTTTTGTAAGACAGTGAACCGTGAAAGAGTGTTTTGTATTTTATTTTATCTATGCCGAGAAGCTAGTTGACTCGGGGAATTACATAGGTTAGTGGTAAATAGAATGCTTGCTTAGCATGCCGAATTCCGTGTGCTCATTCCCGGTACCTCCATTTAAAAACAGAAGAAAAGAAAAAACAAAAACAAGAGCAAACTTCAAATGTTAGAATTACATAGTGCGCAAACCCAACTTCCATATCCATCCTTTTTACGTGTTTTCCTCTTACTACTTGGTTTGAAATATATCCCAACCGTGACTTAAGCATTTTTTTCAGAAAATGCTCTAACTCTTTGAAAGTCTTTTCTGTCACTTTTGTTTTGACCAATCCACGAACGGAGATAGACGCACATGGTGGTTTTAATATACATTCGTGAATATTCTCATTAATGTACCTGTAACTACATTTTACAGATGGTGTGTCAGTGCGCCACTTTACAGAAGAGAGAGGAAGAGAATCTTCCTGGGATGAGGTACAGTCTCTTGTTGTTAATGTCCTTGTGTGACTATATAAGTTCCAGGGGATTCTGAGACATAAAACGGGGGTTGGAGTGAGTGTGCATCTTCACGTTTGCATCTGGTGATGAGAATTTTTGACTTATGCTTTTAACTTACAGTTTAGGATGTGATTCTTTGCTTAATGCCTTAGGACTGGATAATGCACGTGTGTTCATTTTCCAGACTCACCAAGTGAAGCCAGTGTCTGTATGGGCATTCTTGTTTTCAGGGTCTTTCCCTTACATTTCATTAGAGGAAATTGAAAAGAAATTCATCCCTGGGAAAGTTAGGTGCATCTTGGTGTTGGTTCTTGTTTTAGCCGTCCTCACTTGAAATTTATTAATTGATGTTTCATTTCCAAGGCAGCATATATTGTCTTCCTATTCCACCGCGAGTAATATTAGTCTAGTTTCCTTAATTCCTTACGCTGTTTCCCACCTGCTCCTTTTACTCAGGCTGCCCTTCCCCAAAGCCCCTCCACATCCCCCCTCTGTGCTGGATCTCTCTTTTACGAAACAGTGCGGTCTTCCCAGCATTCCCTGAGCTATCCACGTGCAGCGGACTCTCCAGTCCTTTGTGGCGTTACTGTACCCGTTCACCCCAGTTTTAGAGCTGTTGATAATTTTCGGTGCTGATTTGTTTTCATGGATACTGTGCCTCTGGCAGAACAGAGAGGAGAATCTGCCTTTTATTTGTACCGCCAGCTTCTCCCAGGATAGGACTTATGTTCTGATACCTTCGGTAAATAACTGTTGTCTACCTGACTGACTAAGCGTAGGCACATGATCTGAAGTTCGGTTCCTGATTTATCTTGTTTTGTGTTCCTAGGAAGTGGCAACTAAGCCCAAAATTACAAAACCGGAGTACTCTTCTGGGACTGTAGAAGTGGCTCCGCAGGAGCTGGCGGATCATAAAACACTGACCTCTGTTGTTGGAGCACACGGAGCTTATTATACACTGGGTAAGTTAGTGAACGTGGCTGGCATTCCTTGTTTTCTGTGCCTAGAAACTAGTGTGCTCTTGGGGGAAGGGTATATGTAGCTCAGCAGTAGAGAGAATGCGGGCTTAGCATGCAGGAGTTCCTGGGGTCAGTATCCAGTTCCTCCAAGGAACGAGTGTGATACGGGGAAGGTAGGAAAGAAGGAAGGCGCAAAGATTTTGTTTCGCTTCAGCAGTGTCTTCGCAGGAAAGCCTAATCCTGCATCCTTTTCTGTGGTTTTTAACCGATGCGGGACCTGGCGCGGCTCCGGTGTGGCCCGGCAGCTCCCGCCCACCTGCGGCGGACCCGGAGGCCCAGGGAAGTGTGGTGGTCATGCTCTGTTGGGCCTCGTCCTGGGAAAGGTGATCTTCCCATTCTCCCGGCAGCCGTTCCTGGCCTCGTCTGCAGACTGTGTGTCCTGTGACGGGTCTGGCGTGGCGTGTCGCTGCCTTTTTCAGACTCAAAACTCTTGCCCAGGAGCCAGTGGGCTGCTTCTCCTGGGAGCCCGTCGCCTCGGCTGGTGCCTGCAGGAGCCATGAGGGAGTGCTTAGGAGCCGGGGCCCGCAGACTTTGACTGTGGGTTTCTCGAAGCAGCGTGAGGAGGGTGAGCCCTCGCTCCACACTGACTTATCCTGGCTCGGCTGACTCCTTCCTGACCTCCTGCACCTAGGGTTGCTCCTGGGTCACTGAGACGGATTTCTGTGTCGTCGTTCTTTTGACTGGTTTCGCGGCTCAGGCCAGGTGATTCTCCTGTTTAGAATGTCCATTCAGATCCTGGTAACTGGAAAAGGGGCAAAGCCCTCCCTCCAGCTTTGTACGGTGTGCTTTGTGCAAATTGGAGTCTCCCTGGGTGTGGTAAACGTCACAGCCCGACACTGTCTTTTCTCGGGTGGTAAATGTGTCTTGGCCGCTGCCTCCAGTTGTACCCTTGGCAGAAAAGCCTGGCTCTCGGAGATGGTGCGTTTGTAGTAGGGAATAGAGGCTGGAAGGGAAAGAGCCCGCCGTGAAAATGCCTCCTTCCCTGCGGGGGAATTCAGATGCGCAGCAGAGTGCGTAAGTTGTGTTTCTCCCCCACTGTGGGCCGGGTCGGGCCTGCCCTGGAAGCTGTCAGAGCTGCTCGTCTGTCTCATGGCTCACCGTGGGATTTTGCGCACGAGCTGTTACAGTCCCTTTGGTGTCAGGTGTGGGGTTGAGACTCCCCCGTCTCTCTCCCGTAGCACGCATGTAGGGTGCGTTCCGTAGCGAACGTAAAATCCAGATGTCTTTGAGGATAGGAATGATTGTAGCGGAGCCTGAGTCCCTTCTGAGGACAGCCTTTCCCCTCGGGAGCCCTTGGCCAGCTCCGCCGCAGGACTCGGGGATGCCCAGCTCCCCAGGGCTTTTTGTGCCCAGGGGCAGCCCCTGCGTGGAGGAGGAGGGCCCTTTGTGAGGAGGGGGCAGAGAGGGCATGGCAGGGTCCTGCAGGCAGAGCCCTGCAGGCAGAGCCCTGCAGGCAGAACCCTGCAGGCAGAGCGGTGACCCTAGTGAGGCTCTGCTTTCTCCTGTGGAGAATGAGCTCTTCACGTCAGTCCCGTGTCCGTGTTCCTGGTCCGCACCGGGCAAGCTTGCTTGGAGCTGGGGAAGGTGGCGGGGAGGGCCGTCCCGACCAGAGCGGCTGGCTGTTGGGGAGGCGCTAGTTTGCCCGTGTGCTGGAAGCACTGTGTGCAGCCTATCGGGCTGGAGGACCCTTGGCTTCCTCCAATTGGAGACAGCGGCGGCGGCGACGTGTGGAGTCAGGGTCATATCCCCGTGTCCCCCTGTGTGGCCCAGGCTGCAGGCAGGCCCCAGGGGCCTGGGCTGGGCGCGTGGTGCCGTGCTACTATCTGGGCACCAGGTGTAGGGGAGGGTGCCCGGTGCCGACGGCTGCTGCGTTGGGTTTCGGCTCTTGTCGATATTGGCGCTTTTGTCTGTCATCCAACCCAGCCCTCCCTTCTGTCCTGCAGGTCACCCCGTGGGCCAGAAGCCCCCAAACTTTCCGAGGACCAGCCTGCGTGGCCTGCCCCGGGTGCGGCCCGTCGTCGCCCAGCTGGGCACCTGCATATGCTCCCCCTTGGTGCCCTGTGCAACCTCGTCCCCACCGCCAGCTGCTCCGCTCGGTAAGAGGAAAGCATAGTCCTCTGTTTCTTCCTTGAGTCACTGCAGAAGTAGGGCAGATTGCTCTCTGGGGCTTCCCCGTGCACGGGTGGCCGTGACTGGGCTCACGGCCGAGTCCCTCTGGTCCCTTAGCAGACGCACTTGATGGACCGCGTCTTCCCCGTCCTGCCCTGGGGAGGGAGGTGTCTGTTGTAGAGGGAAAGAGGGTCCTCTGACGGAGGGCAGACGTGTCGGTTCTGCACACGGGCCTTCAACAGACACCACGTTCCGGGCTCCCTGGAGGACAAGCCCGCCCCTGTCACTGTCTGCAGCGAGTGGAGCCCTGAAATTCCACCGCAGATGATCGGTTATGCAAGACACACCCGAACCCGGGGCCTGTGGTCTCTTCAGTCAAGGGTCCTGAGACCTGTCTCCCACTCGGTCTGATGTGAGACTTAGTGTGTTACGGGGAAGAAGGCCTCAAAGTTCTTTTGCGCTTCAGCAAACAACCATGTTTTGTAAGGCAGTGAACTGTAAAAGAGTGTTTTGTATTTTATTTTATCTATGCCGAGAAGCTAGTTGACTCGGGGATTTACATAGGTTGGTGATAAATAGAATGCTTGCTTAGCATGCCGAATTCGTGTGCTCATTCCCGGTACCTCCATTTAAAAACAGAAGAAAAGAAAAAACACAAACTAGAGCAAACTTCAAATGTTAGAAATACATAATGCGCAAACCCAAATTCCATATCCATTCTTTTAACGTGTTTTCTCTTACTACTTGGTTTGAAATATATCCCAACCGTGACTTAAGCATTCTTCTCAGAAAATGCTCTAACTCTTTGAAAGTCTTTTCTGCCCCTTTTGTTTTGACACATCCATAAACGGAGATAGACGCACATGGTGGTTTTAATATACATTCGTGAATATTCTCATTAATGTACCTGTAAATACATTTTACAAACGGTGTGTCAGTGCACCACTTTACAGAAGAGAGAGGAAGAGAATCTTCCTGGGATGAGGTACAGTCTGTTGTTGTTAATGTCCTTGTGTGACTATATAAGTACCAGGGGATTCTGAGACCTAAACCGGGGGTTGGTGTGAGTGTGCATCTTCACGTTTGCATCTGCTGATGAGAAATTTTGACTTATGCTTTTAACTTACAGTTTAGGGTATGATTCTGTGCTTAATGCCGTAGGACTGGATAATGCACTTGTGTTCATTTTCCAGACTCACCTAGTGAAGCCAGTGTCTGTATGGGCATTCTTGTTTTCAGGGTCTTTCCCTTACAGTTCATTAGAGGATATTGAAAAGAAACCCATCCCTGTTAAAGTTAGGTGCATCTTGATGTTGGTTCTTGTTTTAGCCGTCCTCACTTGAAATTAATTAAGTGATGTTTCATTTTCAAGGCAGCATGTTTTGTCTTCCCATTCCACCGCCAGTAACAGTGGTCTAGTTTCCTTAATGCCTTACGCTGTTTCCCACCTGCTCCTTTTACTCAGGCTGCCCTTCCCCAAAGCCCCTCCACATCCCCCCTCTGCGCTGGATCTCTCTTTTACGAAACAGTGCGGTCTTCCCAGCATTCCCTGAGCTATCCACGTGCAGCGGACTCTCATGTCCTTTGTGGCGTTAATGTACCCGTTCACCTCAGTTGTAGAGCTGTTGAAACTTTTCTGTGCTGATTTGTTTTCATGGATCCTGTGCCTCTGGCAGAACAGAGAGGAGAATATGCCTTTTATTTGTACCGCCAGCTTCTTCCAGGATAGGGCTTATGTTCTGATAGCTTCGGTAAATTACTTTTGTCTACCTGACTGACTAAGCGTAGGCACATGATTTGAAGTTCGGTTCCTGATTTATCTTGTTTTGTGTTCCTAGGAAAGGGCGACTAAGCCCGAAATTACAAAACCGGAGTACGCTACTGGGACTGTAGAAGTGGCTCCGCAGGAGCTGACGGATCATAAAACACTGACCTCTGTTGGTGGAGCACACGGAGCTTATTATACACTGGGTAAGTTAGTGAACGTGGCTGGCATTTCTTGTTCTCTGTGCCTAGAAACTAGTGTGCTCTGGGGGGAAGGGTATATGTAGCTCAGCAGTAGAGAGAATGCGGGCTTAGCATGCAGGAGTTCCTGGGGTCAGTATCCAGTTCCTCCAAGAAACGAGTGTGATACGGGGAAGGAAGGAAGGAAGGAAGGCGCCAAGGTTTTGTTTCGCTTCAGCAGTGTCTTCGCAGGAAAGCCTAATCCTCCATTCTTTTCTGTGGTTTTTAGCCGACGCTTGACCTGGCGCGGCTCCGATTTGGCCCGGCAGCGCCCGCCCACCTGCGGCGGCCCCGGAGGCCCAGGGAAGTGGGGTGGTCATGCTCTGTTGGGCCTCGTCCTGGAAATGGTGATATTCCCGTTCTCCCGGCAGCCGTTCCTGGCCTCGTCTTCAGACTGTGTGTCCTCTGACGGATCTGGCGTGGCGTGTCGCTGCCTTTTTCAGACTCAAAACTCTTGCCCAGGAGCCAGTGGGCTGCTTCTCCTGGGAGCCTGTCGCCTTGGCTGGTGCCTGCAGGAGCCATGAGGGAGTGCTTAGGAGCCGGGGCCCGCAGACTTTGACTGTGGGTTTCTCGAAGCAGCGTGAGGAGGGTGAGCCCTCACTCCACACTGACTTCTCCTGGCTCGGCTGACTCCTTCCTGACCTCCTGCACCTAGGGTTGCTCCTGGGTCACTGAGACGGATTTCTGTGTCGTCGTTCTTTTGACTGGTTTCCCGGCTCAGGCCAGGGGATTCTCCTGTTTAGAATGTCCATTCAGATCCTGGTAACTGGAAAAGGGGCAAAGCCCTCCCTCCAGCTTTGTACGGTGTGCTTTGTGCAATTTGGTGTCTTCCTGGGTGTGGTAAACGTCACAGCCCAACAGTGTCTTTTCTCGGGAGGTAAGTGTGTCTTGGCCGCTGCCTCCAGTTGTACCCTGGGCAGAAAAGCCTGGGTCTCGGAGATGGTGCGTTTGTAGTAGGGAATAGAGGCTGGAAGGGGAAGAGCCCACCGTGAAAATGCCTCCTTCCCTGCGGGGGAATTCCGATGCGCACCAGAGTGCGTAAATTGTGTTTGTCCCCCTCCGTGCACCGGGTCGGGCCTGCACTGGAAGCTGTCAGAGCTGCTCGTCTGTCTCATGTCTCACCGTGGGATTTTGCGCATGAGCTGGTACAGTCCCTTTGGTGTCAGGTGTGGGGTTGAGACTCTCCACGTCATTCTCCCGTAGCACTCATGAAGGGTGCGTTCCGTAGCGAACTTAAAATCCAGACGTCCCTGAGGATAGGGATGATGGTAGCGGTGCCTGAGTCCAATGTGAGGACAGCCTTGTCCCCTCGGAAGCCTTTGGCCAGCTCCGCCGTTGGACTCGTGGATGCCCAGCTCCCTAGGGCTCTTTGCGCCCAGGGGCAGCCCCTGCGTGGAGGAGGAGGGCATTTGTGAGGAGGCGGCAGAGAGAGCCTGGCAGGGTCCTGCAGGAAGAGCCCTGCAGGCAGAGCCCAGAAGGCAGTGCGGTGACCCTGGTGCGGCTCTGCTTGCTCGTGTGGAGAATGAGTTCTTCACGTCCGTCCCGTGTCCGTGTTCCTGGTCCGCGCCGGGCAACATTGCGTGCAGCTGCGGAAGGTGGCGGGGAGGGCCGTCCCGCCCAGAGCGGCTGGCTGTTGGGAAGGCGCTAGTTTGCCCGTGTGCTGGAATCTCTGTTTGCAGCCTCTCTGGCAGGAGGACCCTTGGCTTCCTCCACTTGGATACAGCGGAGGCGGCGACGTGTGGCATCAGGGTCGTATCCCCGTGTCCCCCTTTGCGTCTCAGGCTGCAGGCAGGCCCAAGAGGCCTGGGCGGAGCGTGTGGCCCCGTGCTGCTCCCTGGGGACCCAGTGGAGTGGAGGGTGCCCTGTGCCGACTTCTGCTACGTTGGGTTTCGGCTCTTGTCGTTGTTGGCGCTTTTGTCTGTCATCCAACCCAGCCCTCCCTTCTGTCCTGCAGGTCACCCCGTGGGTCGGAGGGCCCCAAAATTTCCGAGGACCAGCCTGCGTGGCCGGCCCCGGGTGCGGCCCGTCGTCGCCCAGCTGGGCACCTGCACCTGGTCCCCCTTGGTGCCCTGTGCAACCTCGCCCCTCACCGTCAGCTGCTCCGCTTGGTAAGAGGAAAGCATAGTCCTCTGTTTCTTCCTTTAGTCACTCAGAAGTAGGGCAGATTGCTCTCCGGGGCTTCCCCGTGCATGGGCGGCCGTGACTGGGCTCACGGCCGTGTCCCTCTGGTCCCATAGCAGACGCACTTGATGGACCGCGTCTTCCCCGTCCTGCCCTGGGGAGGGAGGTGTCTGTTGTAGAGGGAAATAGGGTCCTCTGACGGAGGGCAGACGTGTCGGTTCTGCACACGGGCCTTCAACAGACACCACGTTCCGGGCTCCCTGGAGGACAAGCCCGCCCCTGTCACTGCAGCGAGTGGAGCCCTGAACTTCCACAGCCGATGATCGGTTATGGAAGACATACCCGAAACCTGGGACTGTGGTCTCTACAGTAAAGGGTCCTGAGACCTGTCTCCCACTCGGTCTGATGTGAGACTTACTGTGATACGGGGAAGAAGGCCTCAAAGATCTTTTGCGCTTCAGCAAACTAACAAGTTTTGTAAGGCAGTGAACCGTGAAAGAGTGTTTTGTATTTTATTTTATCTATGCCGAGAAGCTAGTTGACTCGGGGAATTACATAGGTTAGTGGTAAATAGAATGCTTGCTTAGCATGCCGAATTCCGTGTGCTCATTCCCGGTACCTCCATTTAAAAACAGAAGAAAAGAAAAAACAAAAAGAAGAGCAAACTTCAAATGTTAGAAATACATAGTGCGCAAACCCAAATTCCATATCCATTCTTTTTACGTGTTTTCCTCTTACGACTTGGTTTGAAATATATCCCAACCGTGACTTAAGCATTTTTTTCAGAAAATGCTCTAACTCTTTGAAAGTCTTTTCTGCCACTTTTGTTTTGACACATCCACGAACGGAGATAGACGCACATGGTGGTTTTAATATACATTCGTGAATATTCTCATTAATGTACCTGTAAATACATTTTACAGATGGTGTGTCAGTGCGCCACTTTACAGAAGAGAGAGGAAGTGAATCTTCCTGGGAAGAGGTACAGTCTCTTGTTGTTAATGTCCTTGTGTGACTATATAAGTTCCAGGGGATTCTGAGACCTAAACCGTGGGTTGGTGTGAGTGTGCATCTTCACGTTGGCATCTGCTGATGAGAATTTTTGACTTATGATTTTAACTTACAGTTTAGGATGTGATTCTGTGCTTAATGCCGTAGGACTGGATAATGCACTTGTGTTCATTTTCCAGACTCACATAGTGAAGCCAGTGTCTGTATGGGCATTCTTGTTTTCAGGGTCTTTCCTTAGAGTTCATTAGAGGATATTGAAAAGAAATTCATCCCTGGGAAAGTTAGGTGCATCTTGGTGTTGGTTCTTGTTTTAGCCGTCCTCACTTGAAATTAATTAAGTGATGTTTCATTTTCAAGGCAGCATGTTTTGTCTTCCCATTCCACCGCCAGTAACAGTGGTCTAGTTTCCTTAATGCCTTACGCTGTTTCCCACCTGCTCCTTTTACTCAGGTTGCCCTTCCCCAAAGCCCCTCCACATCCCCCCTCTGCTTTGGATCTCTCTTTTACGAAACAGTGCGGTCTTCCCAGCATTCCCTGAGCTATCCACGTGGAGCGGACTCTCCTGTCCTTTGTGGCGTTACTGTACCCGTTCACCTCAGTTGTAGAGCTGTTGAAACTTTTCTGTGCTGATTTGTTTTCATGGATCCTGTGCCTCTGGCAGAACAGAGAGGAGAATCTGCCTTTTATTTGTACCGCCAGCTTCTCCCAGGATAGGGCTTATGTTCTGATAGCTTCGGTAAATAACTGTGGTCTACCTGACTGAATTAGCGTAGGCACATGATCTGAAGTTCGGTTCCTGATTTATCTTGTTTGTGTTCCTAGGAAGGGGCGACTAAGCCCGAAATTATAAAACCGGAGTACGCTACTGGGACTGTAGAAGTGGCTCCGCAGGAGCATAACGGATCATAAAACACTGACCTCTGTTGGTGGAGCACATGGAGCTTATTATACACTGAGTAAGTTAGTGAACGTGGCTGGCATTTCTTGTTCGCTCTACCTAGAAATTAGTGTGCTCTGCGCGGAAGGGTATATGTAGCTCAGCAGCAGAGAGAATGCGGGTTTAGCATGCAGGAGTTCCTGGGGTCAGTATCCAGTTCCTCCAAGAAACGAGTGTGATACGGGGAACTAAGGAAGGAAGGAAGGGGAAAAGGTTTTGTTTCGCTTCAGCAGTGTCTTCGCAGGAAAGCCTATTCCTCCATCCTTTTCTGTGGTTTTTAGCCGATGCGGGACCTGGCGCGGCTCCGGTGTGGCCCGGCAGCGCCCGCCCACCTGCGGCGGCCCCGGAGGCCCAGGGAAGTGGGGTGGTCATGCTCTGTTGGGCCTCGTCCTGGGAAAGGTGATCTTCTCGTTCTCCCGGCAGCCGTTCCTGGCCTCGTCTGCAGATTGTGTGTCCTGTGACGGGTCTGGCGTGGCGTGTCACTGCCTTTTTCAGACTCAAAACTCTTGCCCAGGAGCCAGTGGGCTGCTTCTCCCGGGAGCCCGTCGCCTTGGCTGGTGCATGCAGGAGCCATGAGGGAGTGCTTAGAAGCCGAGGCCCGCAGACTTTGACTGTGGGTTTCTCGAAGCAGCGTGAGGAGAGTGAGCCCTCGCTCCACACTGACTTCTCCTGGCTATGCTGACTCCTTCCTGACCTCCTGCACTTAGGGTTGCTCCTGGGTCACTGAGACGGATTTCTGTGTCGTCGTTCTTTTGACTGGTTTCCCGGCTCAGGCCAGGTGATTCTCCTGTTTAGAATGTCCATTCAGATCCTGGTAACTGGAAAAGGGGCAAAGCCCTCCCTCCAGCTTTTTAAGCTGTGCTTTGTGCAACTTGGAGTCTTCCTGGTTGTGGTAAACCTCACAGCCCGACACTGTCTTTTCTCGGGAAGTTAGTGTGTCTTGGCCGCTGCCTCCAGTTGTACTCTGGGCAGAAAAGCCTGGCTCTCGGAGATGGTGCGTTTGTAGTAGGGAATAGAGGCTGGAAGGGAAAGAGCCCGCCGTGAAAATGCCTCCTTCCCTGCGGGGGAATTCCGTTGCGCACCAGAGTGCGTACGTTGTGTTTGTCCCCCACCGTGCGCCGGGTCGGGCCTGCCATGGAAGCTGTCAGAGCTGCTCGTCTGTCTCATGTCTCACCGTGGGATTTTGCGCATGAGCTGGTACAGTCCCTTTGGTGTCAGGTGTGGGTTTGAGACTCCCCACGTCACTCTCCCGTAGCACGCATGTAGGGAGCGTTCCATAGCGAACGTAAAATCCAGACGTCCCTGAGGATATGGATGATGGTAGCGGAGCCTGAGTCCCTTCTGAGGACATCCTTGTCTCCTCGGGTGCCCTTGGCCAGCTCCGCCGCAGGACTCGCGGATGCCCAGTTCCCCAGGGCTCTTTGCGCACAGGGGCAGCCCCTGCGTGGAAGAGGAGGGCCCTTTGTGAAGAGGGGGCAGAGAGGGCCTGGCAGGGTCCTGCAGGCACAGCCCTGCAGGCAGAGCCCTGCAGGCAGAGCCCTGCAGGCAGTGCGGTGACCCTGGTGCGGCTCTGCTTGCTCGTGTGGAGAATGTGTTCTTCAGGTCCGTCCCGTGTCCGTGTTCCTGGTCCGCGCCGGGCAAGCTTGCGTGGAGCTGCGGAAGGTGGCGGGGAGGGCCGTCCCGCCCAGAGCGGCTGGCTGTTGGGAAGGCGCTAGTTTGCCCGTGTTCTGGAAGCTCTGTGTGCAGCCACTCGGGCAGGAGGACCCTTGGCTTCCTACACTTGGATACAGCGGAGGCGGCGACGTGTGGCATCAGGGTCGTATCCCCGTGTCCCCCTGTGCGTCTCAGGCTGCAGGCAGGCCCAATAGGCCTGGGCGGAGCGTGTGGCCCCGTGCTGCTCCCTGGGCACCCAGTGGAGGGGAGGGTGCTGTGTGCCGACTGCTGCTACGTTGGGTTTCGGCTCTTGTCGGTGTTGGCGCTTTTGTCTGTCATCCAACCCAGCCCTCCCTTCTGTCCTGCAGGTCACCCCGTGGGTCGCAGGGCCCCAACCTTTCCGAGGACCAGCCTGCGTGGCCGGCCCCGGGTGCGGCCCGTCGTTGCCCAGCTGGGCACCTGCACCTGGTCCCCCTTGGTGCCCTGTGCAACCTCGCCCCCCACCGTCAGCTGCTCCTCTCGGTAAGAGGAAAGCATAGTCCACTGTTTCTTCCTTTAGTCACTCAGAAGTAGGGCAGATTGCTCTCCGGGGCTTCCCCGTGCACGGGTGGCCGTGACTGGGCTCACGGCCGTGTCCCTCTGGTCCCATAGCAGACGCACTTGATGGACCGCGTCTTCCCCGTCCTGCCCTGGGGAGGGAGGTGTCTGTTGTAGAGGGAAAGAGGGTCCTCTGACGGAGGGCAGACGTGTCGGTTCTGCACACGGGCCTTCAACAGACACCACGTTCCGGGCTCCCTGGAGGACAAGCCCGCCCCTGTCACTGTCTGCAGCGAGTGGAGCCCTGATCTTCCACAGCCGATGATCGGTTATGGAAGACATACCCGAACCCTGGGACTGTGGTTTCTTCAGTAAAGGGTCCTGAGACCTGTCTCCCACTCGGTCTGATGTGAGACTTACTGTGATACGGGGAAGAAGGCCTCAAAGATCTTTTGCGCTTCAGCAAACTAACATGTTTTGTAAGGCAGTGAACCGTGAAAGAGTGTTTTGTATTTTATTTTATCTATGCCGAGAAGCTAGTTGACTCGGGGAATTACATAGTTTAGTGGTAAATAGAATGCTTGCTTAGCATGCCGAATTCCGTGTGCTCATTCCCGGTACCTCCAATTAAAAACAGAAGAAAAGAAAAAACAAAAAGAAGAGCAAACTTCAAATGTTAGAAATACATAGTGCGCAAACCCAACTTCCATATCCATTCTTTACGTGTTTTCCTCTTACGACTTGGTTTGAAATATATCCCAACCGTGACTTAAGCATTTTTTTCAGAAAATGCTCTAACTCTTTGAAAGTCTTTTCTGCCACTTTTGTTTTGACACATCCACGAACGGAGATAGACGCACATGGTGGTTTTAATATACATTCGTGAATATTCTCATTAATGTACCTGTAACTACATTTTACAGATGGTGTGTCAGTGCGCCACTTTACAGAAGAGAGAGGAAGAGACCTTCCTGGGAAGAGGTACAGTCTCTTGTTGTTAATGTCCTTGTGTGACTATATAAGTTCCAGGGGATTCTGAGACCTAAACCGTGAGTTGGTGTGAGTGTGCATCTTCACGTTGGAATCTGCTGATGAGAATTTTTGACTTATGCTTTTAACTTACAGTTTAGGATGTGATTCTGTGCTTAATGCCGTAGGACTGGATAATGCACTTGTGTTCATTTTCCAGACTCACCTAGTGAAGCCAGTGTCTGTATGGGCATTCTTGTTTTCAGGGTCTTTCCCTTACAGTTCATTAGAGGATATTGAAAAGAAATTCATCCCTGGGAAAGTTAGGTGCATCTTGGTGTTGGTTCTTGTTTTAGCCGTCCTCACTTGAAATTAATTAAGTGATGTTTCATTTTCAAGGCAGCATGTTTTGTCTTCCCATTCCACCGCCAGTAACAGTGGTCTAGTTTCCTTAATGCCTTACGCTGTTTCCCACCTGCTCCTTTTACTCAGGCTGCCCTTCCCCAAAGCCCCTCCACATCCCCCCTCTGCGCTGGATCTCTCTTTTATGAAACAGTGCGGTCTTCCCAGCATTCCCTGAGCTATCCACGTGCAGCGGACTCTCCTGTTCTTTGTGGCGTTACTGTACCCGTTCACCTCAGTTGTAGAGCTGTTGAAACTTTTCTGTGCTGATTTCTTTTCATGGATCCTGTGCCTCTGGCAGAACAGAGAGGAGAATCTGCCTTTTATTTGTACCACCAGCTTCTCCCAGGATAGGGCTTATGTCCTGATAGCTTCGGTAAATAACTGTTGTCTACCTGACTGTCTAAGCGTAGGCACATGATCTGAAGTTCGGTTCCTGAATTATCTTGTTTTGTGTTCCTAGGAAAGGGCGACTAAGCCCGAAATTACAAAACCGGAGTATGCTACTGGGACTGTAGAAGTGGCTCCGCAGGAGCTGACGGATCATAAAACACTGACCTCTGTTGGTGGAGCACACGGAGCTTATTATACACTGAGTAAGTTACTGAACGTGGCTGGCAATTCTTGTTCTCTGTGCCTAGAAACTAGTGTGCTCTGTGGGGAAGGGTATATGTAGCTCAGCAGCAGAGAGAATGCGGGTTTAGCATGCAGGAGTTCCTGGGGTCAGTATCCAGTTCCTCCAAGAAACGAGTGTGATACGGGGAAGGAAGGAAGGAAGGAAGGAGAAAAGGTTTTGTTTCGCTTCAGCAGTGTCTTCGCAGGAAAGCCTATTCCTCCATCCTTTTCTGTGGTTTTTAGCCGACGCGGGACCTGGCGCGGCTCCGGTGTGGCCCGGCAGCGCCCGCCCATCTGCGGCGGCCCCGGAGGCCCAGGGAAGTGGGGTGGTCATGCTCTGTTGGGCCTCGTCCTGGGAAAGGTGATCTTCCCGTTCTCCCGGCAGCCGTTCCTGGCCTCGTCTGCAGATTGTGTGTCCTGTGACGGGTCTGGCGTGGCGTGTCGCTGCCTTTTTCAGACTCAAAACTCTTGCCCAGGAGCCAGTGGGCTGCTTCTCCCGGGAGCCCTTCGCCTTGACTGGTGCCTGCAGGAGCCATGAGGGAGTGCTTAGAAGCCGGGGCCCGCAGACTTTGACTGTGGGTTTCTCGAAGCAGCGTGAGGAGAGTGAGCCCTCGCTGCACACTGACTTCTCCTGGCTATGCTGACTCCTTCCTGACCTCCTGCACTTAGAGTTGCTCCTGGGTCACTGAGACGGATTTCTGTGTCGTCGTTCTTTTGACTGGTTTCCCGGCTCAGGCCAGGTGATTCTCCTGTTTAGAATGTCCATTCAGATCCTGGTAACTGGAAAAGGGGCAAAGACCTCCCTCCAGCTTTGTACGGTGTGCTTTGTGCAACTTGGAGTCTTCCTGTTTGTGGTAAAACTCACAGCCCGACACTGTCTTTTCTCGGGAAGTTAGTGTGTCTTGGCCGCTGCCTCCAGTTGTACTCTGGGCAGAAAAGCCTGGCTCTCGGAGATGGTGCGTTTGTAGTAGGGAATAGAGGCTGGAAGGGAAAGAGCCCGCCGTGAAAATGCCTCCTTCCCTGCGGGGGAATTCCGATGCGCACCAGAGTGCGTACGTTGTGTTTGTCCCCCACCGTGCGCCGGGTCGGGCCTGCCCTGGAAGCTGTCAGAGCTGCTCGTCGGTCTCATGGCACACCGTGGGGTTTTGCGCACAAGCTGGTACAGTCCCTTTGGTGTCAGGTGAGGGGTAGAGACTCCCCACGTCACTCTCCCGTAGCACGCATGTAGGGTGCGTTCCGTAGCGAATGTAAAATCCAGACGTCCCTGAGGATAGGGATGATGGTAGCGGAGCCTGAGTCCCTTCAGAGGGCAGCTTTGTCCCCTTGGGAGCCCTTGGCCAGCTCCGCCGCAGGACTCGGGGATGCTCAGCTCCCCAGGTATCTTTGCGCCCAGGGGCAGTCCCTGCGTGGAGGAGGTGGGCCCTTTGTGAGGAGGGGGCAGAGAGGGCCTGGCAGTGTCCTGCAGGCAAAGCCCTGCAGGCAGAGCCCTGCAGGCAGAGCGGTGACCCTGTTGCGGCTCTGCTTGCTCGTGTGGAGAATGAGCTCTTCACTTCCGTCCAGTGTCCGTGTTCCTGGTCCGCGCCGGGCAAGCTTGCGTGGAGCTGGGGAAGTTGGTGGGGAGGGCCGTCCCACCCAGAGCGGCTGGCTGTTGGGAAGGCGCTAGTTTGCCCGTGTGCTGGAAGCTCTGTGTGCAGCCTCTCGGGCAGGAGGACCCTTGGCTTCCTCCACTTGGAGACAGCGGCGGCGGCGACGTGTGGCATCAAGGTCGTATCCCCGTGTCCCCCTTTGCGTCCCAGGCTGCAGACAGGCCCAAGAGGTATGGGCGGAGCGTGTGGTGCCGTGCTGATCCCTGGGAACCAAGTGGAGGTGAGGGTGCCCTGTGCCGACTGCTGCTACGTTGGGTTTCGGCTGTTGTCGGTGTTGGCGCTTTTGTCTGTCATTCAACCCAGCCCTCCCTTCTGTCCTGCAGGTCACCCCGTGGCCCGGAGGGCCCCAAACTTTCCGAGGACAAGCCTGGGTGGCCTGCCACGGGTGCGGCCCTTCGTCGCCCAGCTGGGCACCTGCACCTGTTCCCCCTTGGTGCCATGTGCAACTTCGCCCCCCACCGCCAGCTGCTCCGCTCGGTAAGAGGAAAGCATAGTCCTCTGTTTCTTCCTTGAGTCACTGCAGAAGAAGGGCAGATCGATCTCTGGGGCATCCCTGTGCACGGGCGGCCGTGACTGGGCTCACGGCCGTGTCCCTCTGGTCCCTTATCAGACGCACTTGATGGACCGCGTCTTCCCAGTCCTGCCCTGGGGATGGAGGTGTCTGTTGTAGAGGGAAAGAGGGTCCTCTGACGGAGGGCGGACGTGTCGGTTCTGCACACGGGCCTTCAACAGACACCACGTTCCGGGCTCCCTGGAGGACAAGCCCGCCCCTATCACTGTCTGCAGCGAGTGGAGCCCTGGACTTCCACAGCCGATGATCAGTTATGGAAGACACACCCGAACCCGGGTCCTGTGGTCTCTTCAGTCAAGGGTTCTGAGACCTGTCTCCCACTCGCTCTGATGTGAGACTTAGTGTGATACGGGGAACAAGGCCTCACAGATCTTTTGCGCTTCAGCAAACTAACATGTTTTGTAAGGCAGTGAACCGTGAAAGAGTGTTTTGTATTTTATTTTATCTATGCCGAGAAGCTAGTTGACTCGGGGAATTACATAGGTTAGTGGAAAATAGAATGCTTGCTTAGCATGCCGAATTCCGTGTGCTCATTCCCGGTACCTCCATTTAAAAACAGAAGAAAAGAAAAAACAAAAACAAGAGCAAGCTTCAAAGGTTAGAAATACATAGTGCGCAAACCCAACTTCCATATCCATTCTTTTTACGTGTTTTCCTCTTACGACTTGGTTTGAAATATATCCCAACCGTGACTTAAGCATTATTTTCAGAAAATGCTCTAACTCTTTGAAAGTCTTTTCTGCCACTTTTGTTTTGACACATCCACGAACGGAGATAGACGCACATGGTTATTTTAATATACATTCGTGAATATTCTCATTAATGTACCTGTAACTACATTTTACAGATGGTGTGTCATTGCGCCACTTTACAGAAGAGAGAGGAAGAGAATCTTCCTGGGATGAGGTACAGTCTCTTGTTGTTAATGTCCTTGTGTGACTATATAAGTACCAGGGGATTCTGAGACCTAAACCGGGGGTTGGTGTGAGTGTGCATCTTCACGTTTGCATCTGCTGATGAGTATTTTTGACTTATGCTTTTAACTTACAGTTTAGGATGTGATTCTGTGCTTAATGCCGTAGGACTGGATAATGCAATTGTGTTCATTTTCCAGACTCATCTATTGAAGCCAGTGTCTGTATGGGCATTCTTGTTTTCAGGGTCTTTCCCTTACAGTTCATTAGAGGATATTGAAAAGAAATTCATCCCTGGGAAAGTTAGGTGCATCTTGGTGTTGGTTCTTGTTTTAGCCGTCCTCACTTGAAATTAATTAAACGATGTTTAATTTTCAAGGCAGCATGTTTTGTCTTCCCATTCCACCGCCAGTAAAGGTGGTCTAGTTTCCTTAATGCCATACGCTGTTTCCCACCTGCTCCTTTTACTCAGGCTGCCTTTCCCCAAAGCCCCTCCACATCCCCCCTCTGTGATGGATCTCTATTTTACGAAACAGTGCGGTCTTCCCAGCATTACCCGAGCTACCCACGTGCAGCGGACTCTCCTGTCCTTTGTGGCGTTACTGTACCCGTTCACCTCAGATGTAGAGCGTTTGAAACTTTTCTGTGCTGATTTGTTTTCATGGATCCTGTGCCTCTGACAGAACAGAGAGGAGAATCTGCCTTTTATTTGTACCGCCAGCTTCTCCCAGGATAGGGCTTATGTTCTGATAGCTTCGGTAAATAACTGTTGTCTACCTGACTGACTAAGCGTAGGCACATTATCTGAAGTTCGGTTCCTGATTTATCTTGTTTTGTGTTCCTAGGAAGGGGCGACTAAGCCCGAAATTACAAACCGGAGTACGCTACTGGGACTGTAGAAGTGGCTCCGCAGGAGCTGACGGATCATAAAACACTGACCTCTGTTGGTGGAGCACACGGAGCTCAATATACACTGGGTAAGTTAGTGAATGTGGCTGGCAATCCTTGTTCGCTTTACCTAGAAAATAGTGTGCTCTTGGGGGAAGGGTATATGTAGCTCAGCAGTAGAGAGAATGCGGGCTTAGCATGCAGGAGTTCCTGGGGTCAGTATCCAGTTCCTCCAACAAACGAGTATGAAATGGGAAGGAAGGAAGGCGCAAAGGTTTTGTTTCGCTTCAGCAGTGTCCTCGCAGGAAAGCCTAATCCTCCATCATTTTCTGTGGTTTTTAGCCGACGCGGGACCTGGTGCGGCTCCGGTGTGGCCCGGCAGCGCCCGCCCATCTGCGGCGGCCCCGGAGGCCCAGGGAAGTGGGGTTGTCATGCTATCTTGGGCCTCGTCCTGGGAAAGGTGATCTTCCCGTTCTCCCGGCAGCCGTTCCTGGCCTCGTCTGCAGACTGTGTGTCCTGTGACGGGTCTGGCGTGGCGTGTCGCTGCCTTTTTCAGACTCAAAACTCTTGCCCAGGAGCCAGTGGGCTGCTTCTCCCGGGAGCGCATCACCTTGGCTGGTGCCTGCGGGAGCCATGAGGGAGTGCTTAGGAGCCGGGGCCCGCAGACTTTGACTGTGGGTTTCTCGAAGCAGCGTGAGGAGAGTGAGCCCTCGCTGCACACTGACTTCTCCTGGCTCGGCTGACTCCTTCCTGACCTCCTGCACTTAGAGTTGCTCCTGGGTCACTGAGACGGATTTCTGTGTCGTCGTTCTTTTGACTGGTTTCCCGGCTCAGGCCAGGTGATTCTCCAGTTTAGAATGTCCATTAAGATCCTGGTAACTGGAAAAGGGGCAAAGCCCTCCCTCCAGCTTTGTACAGTGTGCTTTGTGCAACTTGGAGTCTTCCTGGGTGTGGTAAACTTCACAGCCCGACACTATCATTTCTCGGGAGTTAAGTGTGTCTTGGCCGCTGCCTCCAGTTGTACTCTGGGCAGAAAAGCCTGGCTCTCGGAGATGGTGCGTTTGTAGTAGGGAATAGAGGCTGGAAGGGAAAGAGCCCGCCGTGAAAATGCCTCCTTCCCTGCGGGGGAATTCCGATGCGCACCAGAGTGCGTACGTTGTGTTTGTCCCCCACCCTGCGCCGGGTCGTGCCTGACCTGGAAGTTGTCAGAGCTGCTCGTCGGTCTCATGGCACACCGTGGGGTTTTGCGCATGACCTTGTACAGTCCCTTTGGTGTCAGGTGTGGAGTTGAGACTCCCCAGGTCACTCTCCCATAGCACGCATGTAGGGTGCGTTCCGTAGCGAACGAAAAATCCAGACGTCCCTGAGATTAGGGATGAATGTAGCGGAGCCTGAGTCCCTTCTGAGGACAGCCTTGTCCCCTCGGGGTCCCTTGGCCAGCTCCACCGCAGGACTCGGAGATGCCCAACTCCATAGGGCTTTTTGCACCCAGGGGCAGCCCCTGCGTGGAGGAGGAGGGCCCTTTGTGAGGAGGGGGCAGAAAGGGCCTGGCAGGGTCCTGCAGGCAGAGCCCTGCAGGCAGAGTGGTTACCCTGATGCAGCTCTGCTTGCTCGTGTGGGGAATGAGCTCTTCACGTCCATCCCATGTCCGTGTTCCTGGTCCGCGCCTGGCAAGCTTGCGTGGAGCTGGGGAAGGTGGCGTGGAGGGCCTTCCCACCCAGAGCGGCTGGCTGTTGGGAAGGCGCTAGTTTGCCCGTGTGCTGGAAGCTCTGTGTGCAGCCTCTCGGGCAGGAGGACCCTTGGCTTCCTCCACTTGGAGACAGCGGCGGCGGTGACGTGCGGCTTCAGGGTCGTATCGCCGTGTCCCCCTGAGCGGCCCAGGCTGCAGGCAGGCCCTAGAGGGCTGGGCGGAGCGTGTGGCACCGTGCTGCTCCCTGGGCACCCGGTGGATGGGAGGGTGCCCGGTGCCGACGGCTGCTTCGTTGGGTTTCGGCTCTTGTCGGTGTTGACGCTTTTTTCTGTCATCAAACCCAGCCCTCCCTTCTGTCCTGCAGGTCAACCCGTGGGCCGAAGGGCCCGAAACTTTCCGAGGACCAGACTGCGTGGCCTGCCTCGGGTGCGGCCCGTCGTCGCCCAGCTGGGATCCTGCACTTGGTCCCCCTTGGTGCCCTGTGCATACTCGCCCCCAACCGCCAGCTGCTCCGCTCGGTAAGAGGAAAGCATAGTCCTCTGTTTCTTCCTTGAGTCACTGCAGAAGAAGTGCAGATCGCTCTCCGGGGCTTCCCCGTGCACGGGCGGCCGTGACTGGGCTCACGGCCTTGTCCCTCTTTTCCCTTAGCAGACGCACTTGATGGACCGCATCTTCCCCGTCCTGCCCTGGGGAGGGAGGTGTCTGTTGTAGATGGAAAGAGGGTCCTCTGACGGAGGGCAGGCGTGTCGGTTCTGCACACGGGCCTTAAACAGACACCACGTTCCGGGCTCCCTGTAGGACAAGCCCGCCCCTATCACTGTCTGCAGCGAGTGGAGCCCTGACCTTCCACAGCTGATGATCGGTTATGGAAGACACACCCGAACCCGGGGCCTGTGGTCTCTTCAGTCAAGGGTCCTGAGACCTGTCTCCCACTCGGTCTGATGTGAGACTTAGTGTGATACGGGGAAGAAAGCCTCAAAGATCTTTTGCGCTTCAGCAAACTAACATGTTTTGTAAGGCAGTGAACCGTGAAAGAGTGTTTTGTATTTTATTTTATCTATGCCGAGAAGCTAGTTGACTCGGGGAATTACATAGGTTAGTGGTAAATAGAATGCTTGCTTAGCATGCCGAATTCCGTGTGCTCATTCCCGGTACCTCCATTTAAAAACAGAAGAAAAGAAAAAACAAAAACAAGAGCAAACTTCAAATGTTAGAAATACATAGTGCGCAAACCCAACTTCCATATCCATTTTTTACGTGTTTTCTTCTTACTACTTGGTTTGAAATATATCCCAACCGTGACTTAAGCATTTTTTTCAGAAAATGCTCTAACTCTTTGAAAGTCTTTTCTGCCACTTTTGTTTTCACACATCCACGAACGGAGATAGACGCACATGCTGCTTTTAATATACATTCGTGAATATTCTCATTAATGTACCTGTAAATACATTTTACAAATGGTGTGTCAGTTCGCCACTTTACAAAAGAGAGAGGAAGAGAATCTTCCTGGGATGAGGTACAGTCTCTTGTTGTTAATGTCCTTGTGTGACTATATAAGTACCAGGGGATTCTGAGACATAAACCGGGGGTTGGTGTGAGTGTGCATTTTCACGTTTGCATCTGCTGATGAGAAATTTTGACTTATGCTTTTAACTTACAGTTTAGGATGTGATTCTGTGCTTAATGCCGTAGGACTGGATAATGCACTTGTGTTCATTTTCCAGACTCACCAAGTGAAGCCACTGTCTGAATGGGCATTCTTGATTTCAGGGTATTTCCCTTACAGTTCATTAGAGGATATTGAAAAGAAATTCATCCCTGGGAAAGTTAGGTGCATCTTGGTGTTGGTTCTTGTTTTAGCCGTCCTCACTTGAAATTAATTAAGTGATGTTTCATTTTTAAGGCAGCATGTTTTGCCTTCCCATTCCACCGCCTGTAACAGTTGTCTAGTTTCCTTAATGCCTTACGCTGTTTCCCACCTGCTCCTTTTTCTCAGTTTGCCCTTCCCCAAAGCCCCTCCACATCTCCCCTCTGCGCTGGATCTCTCTTTTACGAAACAGTGCGGTCTTCCCAGCATTCCCTGAGATATCCACGTGCAGCGGACTCTCCTGTCCTTTCTGGCATTACTGTACCCGTTCACCTCAGTTATAGAGCTGTTGAAACTTTTCTGTTCTGATTTGTTTTCATGGATCCTGTGCCTCTGGCAGAACAGAGAGTAGAATCTGCCTTTTTTTTGTACCGCAAGCTTCTCCCAGGATAGGGCTTATGTTCTGATAGCTTCGGTAAATAACTGTTGTCTACCTGACTGACTATGCGTAGGCACATGATCTGAAGTTCGGTTCCTGATTTATCTTGTTTTGTGTTCCTAGGAATGGGCGACTAACCCCGAAATTACAAAACCGGAGTACGCTTCTGGGACTGTAGAAATTTCTCCGCAGGAGCATAACGGATCATAAAACACTGACCTCTGTTGGTGGATCTCACGGAGCTTATTATACACTGGGTAAGTTAGTGAACGTGGCTGGCATTTCTTGTTCTCTGTGCCTAGAAACTAGTGTGCTCTGGGGCGAAGGGTATATGTAGCTCAGCAGTAGAGAGAATGCGGGCTTAGCATGCAGGAGTTCCTGGGGTCAGTATCGAGTTCCTCCAAGAAACGAGTGTGATACGCGGAAGGAAGGAAGGAAGGAAGGCGCAAAGGTTTTGTTTCGCTTCAGCAGTGTCTTCGCAGGAAAGCCTAATCCTGCATCCTTTTCTGTGGTTTTTAGCCGACGCGGGACCTGGCGCGGCTCCGGTGTGGCCCGGGAGCGCCCGCCCACATGCGGCGGCCCCGGAGGCCCAGGGAAGTGGGGTGGTCATGCTCTGTTGGGCCTCGTCCTGGAAATGGTGATATTCCCGTTCTCCCGGAAGCCGTTCCTGGCCTCGTCTTCAGACTGTGTGTCCTCTGACGGATCTGGCGTGGCGTGTCGCTGCCTTTTTCAGACTCAAAACTCTTGCCCAGGAGCCAGTGGGCTGCTTATCCCGGGAGCCCTTCGCCTTGACTGGTGCATGCAGGAGCCATGAGGGAGTGCTTAGGAGCCGGGGCCCGCAGACTTTGACTGTGGATTTCTCGAAGCAGCGTCAGGAGAGTGAGCCCTCGCTCCACACTGACTTCTCCTGGCTCGGCTGACTCCTTCCTGACCTCCTGCACCTAGGGTTGCTCCTGAGTCACTGAGACGGATTTCTGTGTCGTCGTTCTTTTGACTGGTTTCCCGGCTCAGGCCAGGTGATTCTCCAGTTTAGAATGTCCATTAAGATCCTGGTAACTGGAAAAGGGGCAAAGCCCTCCCTCAAGCTTTGTACGGTGTGCTTTGTGCAACTTGGAGTCTTCCTGGGTGTGGTAAACTTCACAGCCCGACACTATCTTTTCTCGGGTGTTAAGTGTGTCTTGACCGCTGCCTCCAGTTGTACTCTTGGCAGAAAAGCCTGGCTCTCGGAGATGGTGCGTTTGTAGTAGGGAATAGAGGCTGGAAGGGAAAGAGCCCGCCGTGAAAATGCCTCCTTCCCTGCGGGGGAATTCCGATGCGCACCAGAGTGCGTACGTTGTGTTTGTCCCCCACCCTGCGCCGGGTCGTGCCTGACCTGGAAGTTGTCAGAGCTGCTCGTCGGTCTCATGGCACACCGTGGGGTTTTACGCACGACCTTGTACAGTCCCTTTGGTGTCAGGTGTGGAGTTGAGACTCCCCAGGTCACTCTCCCGTAGCACGCATGTAGGGTGCGTTCCGTAGCGAACGAAAAATCCAGACGTCCCTGAGAATAGGGATGAATGTAGCGGAGCCTGAGTCCCTTCTGAGGACAGCCTTGTCCCCTCGGGTTCCCTTGGCCAGCTCCACCGCAGGACTCGGAGATGCCCAACTCCATAGGGCTTTTTGCACCCAGGGGCAGCCCCTGCGTGGAGGAGGAGGGCCCTTTGTGAGGAGGGGGCAGAAAGGGCCTGGCAGGGTCCTGCAGGCAGAGCCCTGCAGGCAGAGCCCTGTAGGCAGAGTGGTTACCCTGGTGTGGCTCTGCTTGCTCGTGTGGGCAATGAGCTCTTCACGTCCATCCCATGTCCGTGTTCCTGGTCCGCGCCGGGCAAGCTTGCGTGGAGCTGGGGAAGGTGGCGGGGAGGGCCTTCCCACCCAGAGCGGCTGGCTGTTGGGAAGGCGCTAGTTTGCCCGTGTGCTGGAAGCTCTGTGTGCAGCCTCTCGGGCAGGAGGCCCCTTGGCTTCCTCCACTTGGAGACAGCGGCGGCGGTGATGTGCGGCTTCAGGGTCATATCGCCGTGTCCCTCTGAGCAGCCCAGGCTGCAGGCAGGCCCTAGAGGGCTGGGCGGAGCGTGTGGCACCGTGCTGCTCCCTGGGCACCCGGTGGATGGGAGGGTGCCCGGTGCCGACGGCTGCTTCGTTGGGTTTCGGCTCTTGTCGGTGTTGACGCTTTTTTCTGTCATCCAACCCAGCCCTCCCTTCTGTCCTGCAGGTCACCCCGTGGGCCGAAGGGCCCCAAACTTTCCGAGGACCAGACTGCGTGGCCTGCCTCGGGTGCGGCCCGTCGTCGCCCAGCTGGGATCCTGCACCTGGTCCCGCTTGGTGCCCTGTGCACACTCGCCCCCAACCGCCAGCTGCTCCGCTCGGTAAGAGGAAAGCATAGTCCTCTGTTTCTTCCTTGAGTCACTGCAGAAGAAGTGCAGATCGCTCTCCGGGACTTCCCCGTGCACGGGCGGCCGTGACTGGGCTCACGGCCTTGTCCCTCTGTTCCCTTAGCAGACGCACTTGATGGACCGCATTTTCCCCGTCCTGCCCTGGGGAGGGAGGTGTCTGTTGTAGAGGGAAAGAGGGTCCTCTGACGGAGGGCAGACGTGTCGGTTCTGCACACGGGCCTTAAACAGACACCACGTTCCGGGCTCCCTGTAGGACAAGCCCGCCCCTATCACTGTCTGCAGCGAGTGGAGCCCTGACCTTCCACAGCTGATGATCGGTTATGGAAGACACACCCGAACCCGGGGCCTGTGGTCTCTTCAGTCAAGGGTCCTGAGACCTGTCTCCCACTCGTTCTGATGTGAGACTTAGTGTGATACGGGGAAGAAAGCCTCAAAGATCTTTTGCGCTTCAGCAAACTAACATGTTTTGTAAGGCAGTGAACCGTGAAAGAGTGTTTTATATTTTATTTTATCTATGCCGAGAAGCTAGTTGACTCGGGGAATTACATAGGTTAGTGGTAAATAGAATGCTTGCTTAGCATGCCGAATTCCGTGTGCTCATTCCCGGTACCTCCATTTAAAAACAGAAGAAAAGAAAAAACAAAAACAAGAGCAAACTTCAAATGTTAGAAATACATAGTGCGCAAACCCAACTTCCATATCCATTTTTTACGTGTTTTCTTCTTACTACTTGGTTTGAAATATATCCCAACCGTGACTTAAGCATTTTTTTCAGAAAATGCTCTAACTCTTTGAAAGTCTTTTCTGCCACTTTTGTTTTCACACATCCACGAACGGAGATAGACGCACATGCTGCTTTTAATATACATTCGTGAATATTCTCATTAATGTACCTGTAAATACATTTTACAAATGGTGTGTCAGTGCGCCACTTTACAGAAGAGAGAGGAAGAGAATCTTCCTGGGATGAGGTACAGTCTCTTGTTGTTAATGTCCTTGTGTGACTATATAAGTACCAGGGGATTCTGAGACATAAACCGGGGGTTGATGTGAGTGTGCATTTTCACGTTTGCGTCTGCTGATGAGAAATTTTGACTTATGCTTTTAACTTACAGTTTAGGATGTGATTCTGTGCTTAATGCCGTAGGACTGGATAATGCACTTGTGTTCATTTTCCAGACTCACCAAGTGAAGCCACTGTCTGAATGGGCATTCTTGTGTTCAGGGTCTTTCCCTTACAGTTCATTAGAGGATATTGAAAAGAAATTCATCCCTGGGAAAGTTAGGTGCATCTTGGTGTTGGTTCTTGTTTTAGCCGTCCTCACTTGAAATTAATTAAGTGATGTTTCATTTTTAAGGCAGCATGTTTTGTCTTCCCATTCCACCGCCTGTAACAGTGGTCTAGTTTCCTTAATGCCTTACGCTGTTTCCCACCTGCTCCTTTTACTCAGGTTGCCCTTCCCCAAAGCCCCTCCACATCTCCCCTCTGCGCTGGATCTCTCTTTTACGAAACAGTGCGGTCTTCCCAGCATTCCCTGAGATATCCACGTGCAGCGGACTCTCCTGTCATTTTTGGCGTTACTGTACCCGTTCACCTCAGCTATAGAGCTGTTGAAACTTTTCTGTGCTGATTTGTTTTCATGGATCCTGTGCCTCTGGCAGAACAGAGAGGAGAATCTGCCTTTCATTTGAACCGCCAGCTTCTCCCAGGATAGGGCTTATGTTCTGATAGCTTCGGTAAATAACTGTTGTCTACCTGACTGACAAAGCGTAGGCACATGATCTGAAGTTCGGTTCCTGATTTATCTTGTTTTGTGTTCCTAGGAAAGGGCGACTAAGCCCGAAATTACAAAACCGGAGTACGCTTCTGGGACTGTAGAAATTTCTCCGCAGGAGCTGACGGATCATAAAACACTGACCTCTGTTGGTGGATCACACGGAGCTTATTATACACTGGGTAAGTTAGTGAACGTGGCTGGCATTTCTTATTCTGTGCCTAGAAACTAGTGTGCTCTGGGGGGAAGGTTATAAGTAGCTCAGCAGTAGAGAGAATGCGGGCTTAGCATGCAGGAGTTCCTGGGGTCAGTATCGAGTTCCTCCAAGAAACGAGTGTGATACGCGGAAGGAAGGAAGGAAGGAAGGCGCAAAGGTTTTGTTTCGCTTCAGCAGTGTCTTCGCAGGAAAGCCTAATCCTGCATCCTTTTCTGTGGTTTTTAGCCGACGCGGGACCTGGCGCGGCTCCGGTGTGGCCCGGCAGCGCCCGCCCACCTGCGGCGGCCCCGGAGGCCCAGGGAAGTGGGGTGGTCATGCTCTGTTGGGCCTCGTCCTGGGAAAGGTGATCTTCCCGTTCTCCCGGCAGCCGTTCCTGGCCTCGTCTGCAGATTGTGTGTCCTGTGACGGGTCTGTCGTGGCGTGTCGCTGCCTTTTTCAGACTCAAAACTCTTGCCCAGGAGCCAGTGGGCTGCTTCTCCCGGGAGCCCGTCGCCTTGACTGGTGGATGCAGGAGCCATGAGGGAGTGCTTAGGAGCCGGGGCCCGCAGACTTTGACTGTGGGTTTCTCGAAGCAGCGTGAGGAGAGTGAGCCCTCGCTCCACACTGACTTCTCCTGGCTCGGCTGACTCCTTCCTGACCTCCTGCACCTAGGGTTGCTCCTGGGTCACTGAGACAGATTTCTGTGTCGTCGTTCTTTTGACTGGTTTCCCGGCTCAGGCCAGGTGATTCTCCAGTTTAGAATGTCCATTAAGATCCTGGTAACTGGAAAAGGGGCAAAGCCCTCCCTCAAGCTTTGTACGGTGTGCTTTGTGCAACTTGGAGTCTTCCTGGGTGTGGTAAACTTCACAGCCCGACACTGTCTTTTCTCGGGAGTTAAGTGTGTCTTGGCCGCTGCCTCCAGTTGTACTCTTGGCAGAAAAGCCTGGCTCTCGGAGATGGTGCGTATGTAGTAGGGAATAGAGGCTGGAAGGGAAAGAGCCCGCCGTGAAAATGCCTCCTTCCCTGCGGGGGAATTCCGATGCGCACCAGAGTGCGTAAGTTGTGTTTGTCCCCCACCCTGCGCCGGGTCGTGCCTGACCTGGAAGTTGTCAGAGCTGGTCGTTGGTGTCATGGCACACCGTGGGGTTTTGCGCACGACCTTCTACAGTCCCTTTGGTGTCAGGTGTGGAGTTGAGACTCCCCAAGTCACTCTCCCGTAGCACGCATGTAGGGTGTGTTCCGTAGCGAACGAAAAATCCAGACGTCCCTGAGAATAGGGATGAATGTAGTGGAGCCTGAGTCCCTTCCGAGGACAGCCTTGTCCCCTCGGGGTCCCTTGGCCAGCTCCACCGCAGGACTCGGAGTTGCCCAACTCCATAGGGCTTTTTGCACCCAGGGGCAGCCCCTGCGTGGAGGAGGAGGGGCCTTTGTGAGGAGGGGGCAGAGAGGGCCTGGCAGGTTCCTGCAGGCAGAGCCCTGCAGGCAGAGTGGTTACCCTGGTGCGGCTCTGCTTGCTCGTGTGGGGAATGAGCTCTTCACGTCCATCCCATGTCCGTGTTCCTGGTCCCCCCCGGCAAGCATGCGTGGAGCTGGGGAAGGTGGCGGGGAGGGCCTTCCCACCCAGAGCGGCTGGCTGTTGGGAAGGCGCTAGTTTGCCCGTGTGCTGGAAGCTCTGTGTGCAGCCTCTCGGGCAGGAGGACCCTTGGCTTCCTCCACTTGGAGACAGCGGCGGCGGTTACGTGCGGCTTCAGGGTCGTATCGCCGTGTCCCCCTTTGCGTCCCAGGCTGCAGACAGGCCCAAGAGGTATGGGCGGAGCGTGTGGTGCCGTGCTGATCCCTGGGAACCAAGTGGAGGTGAGGGTGCCCTGTGCCGACTGCTGCTACGTTGGGTTTCGGCTGTTGTCGGTGTTGGCGTTTTGGCTGTCATTCAACCCAGCCCTCCCTTCTGTCCTGCAGGTCACCCCGTGGCCCGGAGGGCCCCAAACTTTCCGAGGACAAGCCTGGGTGGCCTGCCACGGGTGCGGCCCTTCGTCGCCCAGCTGGGCACCTGCACCTGTTCCCCCTTGGTGCCATGTGCAACTTCGCCCCCCACCGCCAGCTGCTCCGCTCGGGAAGAGGAAAGCATAGTCCTCTGTTTCTTCCTTGAGTCACTGCAGAAGAAGGGCAGATCGATCTCTGGGGCATCCCTGTGCACGGGCGGCCGTGACTGGGCTCACGGCCGTGTCCCTCTGGTCCCTTATCAGACGCACTTGATGGACCGCGTCTTCCCAGTCCTGCCCTGGGGATGGAGGTGTCTGTTGTAGAGGGAAAGAGGGTCCTCTGACGGAGGGCGGACGTGTCGGTTCTGCACACGGGCCTTCAACAGACACCACGTTCCGGGCTCCCTGGAGGACAAGCCCGCCCCTATCACTGTCTGCAGCGAGTGGAGCCCTGGACTTCCACAGCCGATGATCAGTTATGGAAGACACACCCGAACCCGGGTCCTGTGGTCTCTTCAGTCAAGGGTTCTGAGACCTGTCTCCCACTCGCTCTGATGTGAGACTTAGTGTGATACGGGGAACAAGGCCTCACAGATCTTTTGCGCTTCAGCAAACTAACATGTTTTGTAAGGCAGTGAACCGTGAAAGAGTGTTTTGTATTTTATTTTATCTATGCCGAGAAGCTAGTTGACTCGGGGAATTACATAGGTTAGTGGAAAATAGAATGCTTGCTTAGCATGCCGAATTCCGTGTGCTCATTCCCGGTACCTCCATTTAAAAACAGAAGAAAAGAAAAAACAAAAACAAGAGCAAGCTTCAAAGGTTAGAAATACATAGTGCGCAAACCCAACTTCCATATCCATTCTTTTTACGTGTTTTCCTCTTACGACTTGGTTTGAAATATATCCCAACCGTGACTTAAGCATTTTTTTCAGAAAATGCTCTAACTCTTTGAAAGTCTTTTCTGCCACTTTTGTTTTCACACATCCACGAACGGAGATAGACGCACATGGTTATTTTAATATACATTCGTGAATATTCTCATTAATGTACCTGTAACTACATTTTACAGATGGTGTGTCATTGCGCCACTTTACAGAAGAGAGAGGAAGAGAATCTTCCTGGGATGAGGTACAGTCTCTTGTTGTTAATGTCCTTGTGTGACTATATAAGTACCAGGGGATTCTGAGACCTAAACCGGGGGTTGGTGTGAGTGTGCATCTTCACGTTTGCATCTGCTGATGAGTATTTTTGACTTATGCTTTTAACTTACAGTTTAGGATGTGATTCTGTGCTTAATGCCGTAGGACTGGATAATGCAATTGTGTTCATTTTCCAGACTCATCTATTGAAGCCAGTGTCTGTATGGGCATTCTTGTTTTCAGGGTCTTTCCCTTACAGTTCATTAGAGGATATTGAAAAGAAATTCATCCCTGGGAAAGTTAGGTGCATCTTGGTGTTGGTTCTTGTTTTAGCCGTCCTCACTTGAAATTAATTAAACGATGTTTAATTTTCAAGGCAGCATGTTTTGTCTTCCCATTCCACCGCCAGTAAAGGTGGTCTAGTTTCCTTAATGCCATACGCTGTTTCCCACCTGCTCCTTTAACTCAGGCTGCCCTTCCCCAAAGCCCCTCCACATCCCCCCTCTGTGATGGATCTCTATTTTACGAAACAGTGCGGTCTTCCCAGCATTACCCGAGCTATCCACGTGCAGCGGACTCTCCTGTCCTTTGTGGCGTTACTGTACCCGTTCACCTCAGTTGTAGAGCGTTTGAAACTTTTCTGTGCTGATTTGTTTTCATGGATCCTGTGCCTCTGGCAGAACAGAGAGGAGAATCTGCCTTTTATTTGTACCGCCAGCTTCTCCCAGGATAGGGCTTATGTTCTGATAGCTTCGGTAAATAACTGTTGTCTACCTGACTGACTAAGCGTAGGCACATTATCTGAAGTTCGGTTCCTGATTTATCTTGTTTTGTGTTCCTAGGAAGGGGCGACTAAGCCCGAAATTACAAACCGGAGTACGCTACTGGGACTGTAGAAGTGGCTCCGCAGGAGCTGACGGATCATAAAACACTGACCTCTGTTGGTGGAGCACACGGAGCTCAATATACACTGGGTAAGTTAGTGAATGTGGCTGGCAATCCTTGTTCGCTTTACCTAGAAAATAGTGTGCTCTTGGGGGAAGGGTATATGTAGCTCAGCAGTAGAGAGAATGCGGGCTTAGCATGCAGGAGTTCCTGGGGTCAGTATCCAGTTCCTCCAACAAACGAGTGTGAAATGGGAAGGAAGGAAGGCGCAAAGGTTTTGTTTCGCTTCAGCAGTGTCCTCGCAGGAAAGCCTAATCCTCCATCATTTTCTGTGGTTTTTAGCCGACGCGGGACCTGGTGCGGCTCCGGTGTGGCCCGGCAGCGCCCGCCCATCTGCGGCGGCCCCGGAGGCCCAGGGAAGTGGGGTTGTCATGCTATCTTGGGCCTCGTCCTGGGAAAGGTGATCTTCCCGTTCTCCCGGCAGCCGTTCCTGGCCTCGTCTGCAGACTGTGTGTCCTGTGACGGGTCTGGCGTGGCGTGTCGCTGCCTTTTTCAGACTCAAAACTCTTGCCCAGGAGCCAGTGGGCTGCTTCTCCCGGGAGCGCATCACCTTGGCTGGTGCCTGCGGGAGCCATGAGGGAGTGATTAGGAGCCGGGGCCCGCAGACTTTGACTGTGGGTTTCTCGAAGCAGCGTGAGGAGAGTGAGCCCTCGCTGCACACTGACTTCTCCTGGCTATGCTGACTCCTTCCTGACCTCCTGCACTTAGAGTTGCTCCTGGGTCACTGAGACGGATTTCTGTGTCGTCGTTCTTTTGACTGGTTTCCCGGCTCAGGCCAGGTGATTCTCCAGTTTAGAATGTCCATTAAGATCCTGGTAACTGGAAAAGGGGCAAAGCCCTCCCTCAAGCTTTGTACGGTGTGCTTTGTGCAACTTGGAGTCTTCCTGTGTGTGGTAAATTTCACAGCCCGACACTATCATTTCTCGGGAGTTAAGTGTGTCTTGGACGCTGCCTCCAGTTGTACTCTGGGCAGAAAAGCCTGGCTCTCGGAGATGGTGCGTTTGTAGTAGGGAATAGAGGCTGGAAGGGAAAGAGCCCGCCGTGAAAATGCCTCCTTCCCTGCGGGGGAATTCCGATGCGCACCAGAGTGCGTACGTTGTGTTTGTCCCCCACCCTGCGCCGGGTCGTGCCTGACCTGGAAGTTGTCAGAGCTGCTCGTCGGTCTCATGGCACACCGTGGGGTTTTGCGCACGACCTTGTACAGTCCCTTTGGTGTCAGGTGTGGAGTTGAGACTCCCCAGGTCACTCTCCCGTAGCACGCATGTAGGGTGCGTTCCGTAGCGAACGAAAAATCCAGACGTCCCTGAGAATAGGGATGAATGTAGCGGAGCCTGAGTCCCTTCTGAGGACAGCCTTGTCCCCTCGGGTTCCCTTGGCCAGCTCCACCGCAGGACTCGGAGATGCCCAACTCCATAGGGCTTTTTGCACCCAGGGGCAGCCCCTGCGTGGAGGAGGAGGGCCCTTTGTGAGGAGGGGGCAGAAAGGGCCTGGCAGGGTCCTGCAGGCAGAGCCCTGCAGGCAGAGCCCTGTAGGCAGAGTGGTTACCCTGGTGTGGCTCTGCTTGCTCGTGTGGGCAATGAGCTCTTCACGTCCATCCCATGTCCGTGTTCCTGGTCCGCGCCGGGCAAGCTTGCGTGGAGCTGGGGAAGGTGGCGGGGAGGGCCTTCCCACCCAGAGCGGCTGGCTGTTGGGAAGGCGCTAGTTTGCCCGTGTGCTGGAAGCTCTGTGTGCAGCCTCTCGGGCAGGAGGACCCTTGGCTTCCTCCACTTGGAGACAGCGGCGGCGGTGATGTGCGGCTTCAGGGTCATATCGCCGTGTCCCTCTGAGCAGCCCAGGCTGCAGGCAGGCCCTAGAGGGCTGGGCGGAGCGTGTGGCACCGTGCTGCTCCCTGGGCACCCGGTGGATGGGAGGGTGCCCGGTGCCGACGGCTGCTTCGTTGGGTTTCGGCTCTTGTCGGTGTTGACGCTTTTTTCTGTCATCCAACCCAGCCCTCCCTTCTGTCCTGCAGGTCACCCCGTGGGCCGAAGGGCCCCAAACTTTCCGAGGACCAGACTGCGTGGCCTGCCTCGGGTGCGGCCCGTCGTCGCCCAGCTGGGATCCTGCACCTGGTCCCGCTTGGTGCCCTGTGCACACTCGCCCCCAACCGCCAGCTGCTCCGCTCGGTAAGAGGAAAGCATAGTCCTCTGTTTCTTCCTTGAGTCACTGCAGAAGAAGTGCAGATCGCTCTCCGGGGCTTCCCCGTGCACGGGCGGCCGTGACTGGGCTCACGGCCTTGTCCCTCTGTTCCCTTAGCAGACGCACTTGATGGACCGCATTTTCCCCGTCCTGCCCTGGGGAGGGAGGTGTCTGTTGTAGAGGGAAAGAGGGTCCTCTGACGGAGGGCAGACGTGTCGGTTCTGCACACGGGCCTTAAACAGACACCACGTTCCGGGCTCCCTGTAGGACAAGCCCGCCCCTATCACTGTCTGCAGCGAGTGGAGCCCTGACCTTCCACAGCTGATGATCGGTTATGGAAGACACACCCGAACCCGGGGCCTGTGGTCTCTTCAGTCAAGGGTCCTGAGACCTGTCTCCCACTCGTTCTGATGTGAGACTTAGTGTGATACGGGGAAGAAAGCCTCAAAGATCTTTTGCGCTTCAGCAAACTAACATGTTTTGTAAGGCAGTGAACCGTGAAAGAGTGTTTTATATTTTATTTTATCTATGCCGAGAAGCTAGTTGACTCGGGGAATTACATAGGTTAGTGGTAAATAGAATGCTTGCTTAGCATGCCGAATTCCGTGTGCTCATTCCCGGTACCTCCATTTAAAAACAGAAGAAAAGAAAAAACAAAAACAAGAGCAAACTTCAAATGTTAGAAATACATAGTGCGCAAACCCAACTTCCATATCCATTTTTTACGTGTTTTCTTCTTACTACTTGGTTTGAAATATATCCCAACCGTGACTTAAGCATTTTTTTCAGAAAATGCTCTAACTCTTTGAAAGTCTTTTCTGCCACTTTTGTTTTCACACATCCACGAACGGAGATAGACGCACATGCTGCTTTTAATATACATTCGTGAATATTCTCATTAATGTACCTGTAAATACATTTTACAAATGGTGTGTCAGTGCGCCACTTTACAGAAGAGAGAGGAAGAGAATCTTCCTGGGATGAGGTACAGTCTCTTGTTGTTAATGTCCTTGTGTGACTATATAAGTACCAGGGGATTCTGAGACATAAACCGGGGGTTGATGTGAGTGTGCATTTTCACGTTTGCGTCTGCTGATGAGAAATTTTGACTTATGCTTTTAACTTACAGTTTAGGATGTGATTCTGTGCTTAATGCCGTAGGACTGGATAATGCACTTGTGTTCATTTTCCAGACTCACCAAGTGAAGCCACTGTCTGAATGGGCATTCTTGTGTTCAGGGTCTTTCCCTTACAGTTCATTAGAGGATATTGAAAAGAAATTCATCCCTGGGAAAGTTAGGTGCATCTTGGTGTTGGTTCTTGTTTTAGCCGTCCTCACTTGAAATTAATTAAGTGATGTTTCATTTTTAAGGCAGCATGTTTTGTCTTCCCATTCCACCGCCTGTAACAGTGGTCTAGTTTCCTTAATGCCTTACGCTGTTTCCCACCTGCTCCTTTTACTCAGGTTGCCCTTCCCCAAAGCCCCTCCACATCTCCCCTCTGCGCTGGATCTCTCTTTTACGAAACAGTGCGGTCTTCCCAGCATTCCCTGAGATATCCACGTGCAGCGGACTCTCCTGTCATTTTTGGCGTTACTGTACCCGTTCACCTCAGCTATAGAGCTGTTGAAACTTTTCTGTGCTGATTTGTTTTCATGGATCCTGTGCCTCTGGCAGAACAGAGAGGAGAATCTGCCTTTCATTTGAACCGCCAGCTTCTCCCAGGATAGGGCTTATGTTCTGATAGCTTCGGTAAATAACTGTTGTCTACCTGACTGACAAAGCGTAGGCACATGATCTGAAGTTCGGTTCCTGATTTATCTTGTTTTGTGTTCCTAGGAAAGGGCGACTAAGCCCGAAATTACAAAACCGGAGTACGCTTCTGGGACTGTAGAAATTTCTCCGCAGGAGCTGACGGATCATAAAACACTGACCTCTGTTGGTGGATCACACGGAGCTTATTATACACTGGGTAAGTTAGTGAACGTGGCTGGCATTTCTTATTCTGTGCCTAGAAACTAGTGTGCTCTGGGGGGAAGGTTATAAGTAGCTCAGCAGTAGAGAGAATGCGGGCTTAGCATGCAGGAGTTCCTGGGGTCAGTATCGAGTTCCTCCAAGAAACGAGTGTGATACGCGGAAGGAAGGAAGGAAGGAAGGCGCAAAGGTTTTGTTTCGCTTCAGCAGTGTCTTCGCAGGAAAGCCTAATCCTGCATCCTTTTCTGTGGTTTTTAGCCGACGCGGGACCTGGCGCGGCTCCGGTGTGGCCCGGCAGCGCCCGCCCACCTGCGGCGGCCCCGGAGGCCCAGGGAAGTGGGGTGGTCATGCTCTGTTGGGCCTCGTCCTGGGAAAGGTGATCTTCCCGTTCTCCCGGCAGCCGTTCCTGGCCTCGTCTGCAGATTGTGTGTCCTGTGACGGGTCTGTCGTGGCGTGTCGCTGCCTTTTTCAGACTCAAAACTCTTGCCCAGGAGCCAGTGGGCTGCTTCTCCCGGGAGCCCGTCGCCTTGACTGGTGGATGCAGGAGCCATGAGGGAGTGCTTAGGAGCCGGGGCCCGCAGACTTTGACTGTGGGTTTCTCGAAGCAGCGTGAGGAGAGTGAGCCCTCGCTCCACACTGACTTCTCCTGGCTCGGCTGACTCCTTCCTGACCTCCTGCACCTAGGGTTGCTCCTGGGTCACTGAGACAGATTTCTGTGTCGTCGTTCTTTTGACTGGTTTCCCGGCTCAGGCCAGGTGATTCTCCAGTTTAGAATGTCCATTAAGATCCTGGTAACTGGAAAAGGGGCAAAGCCCTCCCTCAAGCTTTGTACGGTGTGCTTTGTGCAACTTGGAGTCTTCCTGGGTGTGGTAAACTTCACAGCCCGACACTGTCTTTTCTCGGGAGTTAAGTGTGTCTTGGCCGCTGCCTCCAGTTGTACTCTTGGCAGAAAAGCCTGGCTCTCGGAGATGGTGCGTATGTAGTAGGGAATAGAGGCTGGAAGGGAAAGAGCCCGCCGTGAAAATGCCTCCTTCCCTGCGGGGGAATTCCGATGCGCACCAGAGTGCGTAAGTTGTGTTTGTCCCCCACCCTGCGCCGGGTCGTGCCTGACCTGGAAGTTGTCAGAGCTGGTCGTCGGTGTCATGGCACACCGTGGGGTTTTGCGCACGACCTTCTACAGTCCCTTTGGTGTCAGGTGTGGAGTTGAGACTCCCCAAGTCACTCTCCCGTAGCACGCATGTAGGGTGTGTTCCGTAGCGAACGAAAAATCCAGACGTCCCTGAGAATAGGGATGAATGTAGTGGAGCCTGAGTCCCTTCCGAGGACAGCCTTGTCCCCTCGGGGTCCCTTGGCCAGCTCCACCGCAGGACTCGGAGTTGCCCAACTCCATAGGGCTTTTTGCACCCAGGGGCAGCCCCTGCGTGGAGGAGGAGGGGCCTTTGTGAGGAGGGGGCAGAGAGGGCCTGGCAGGTTCCTGCAGGCAGAGCCCTGCAGGCAGAGTGGTTACCCTGGTGCGGCTCTGCTTGCTCGTGTGGGGAATGAGCTCTTCACGTCCATCCCATGTCCGTGTTCCTGGTCCCCCCCGGCAAGCATGCGTGGAGCTGGGGAAGGTGGCGGGGAGGGCCTTCCCACCCAGAGCGGCTGGCTGTTGGGAAGGCGCTAGTTTGCCCGTTTGCTGGAAGCTCTGTGTGCAGCCTCTCGGGCAGGAGGACCCTTGGCTTCCTCCACTTGGAGACAGCGGCGGCGGTTACGTGCGGCTTCAGGGTCGTATCGCCGTGTCCCCCTTTGCGTCCCAGGCTGCAGACAGGCCCAAGAGGTATGGGCGGAGCGTGTGGTGCCGTGCTGATCCCTGGGAACCAAGTGGAGGTGAGGGTGCCCTGTGCCGACTGCTGCTACGTTGGGTTTCGGCTGTTGTCGGTGTTGGCGTTTTGGCTGTCATTCAACCCAGCCCTCCCTTCTGTCCTGCAGGTCACCCCGTGGCCCGGAGGGCCCCAAACTTTCCGAGGACAAGCCTGGGTGGCCTGCCACGGGTGCGGCCCTTCGTCGCCCAGCTGGGCACCTGCACCTGTTCCCCCTTGGTGCCATGTGCAACTTCGCCCCCCACCGCCAGCTGCTCCGCTCGGGAAGAGGAAAGCATAGTCCTCTGTTTCTTCCTTGAGTCACTGCAGAAGAAGGGCAGATCGATCTCTGGGGCATCCCTGTGCACGGGCGGCCGTGACTGGGCTCACGGCCGTGTCCCTCTGGTCCCTTATCAGACGCACTTGATGGACCGCGTCTTCCCAGTCCTGCCCTGGGGATGGAGGTGTCTGTTGTAGAGGGAAAGAGGGTCCTCTGACGGAGGGCGGACGTGTCGGTTCTGCACACGGGCCTTCAACAGACACCACGTTCCGGGCTCCCTGGAGGACAAGCCCGCCCCTATCACTGTCTGCAGCGAGTGGAGCCCTGGACTTCCACAGCCGATGATCAGTTATGGAAGACACACCCGAACCCGGGTCCTGTGGTCTCTTCAGTCAAGGGTTCTGAGACCTGTCTCCCACTCGCTCTGATGTGAGACTTAGTGTGATACGGGGAACAAGGCCTCACAGATCTTTTGCGCTTCAGCAAACTAACATGTTTTGTAAGGCAGTGAACCGTGAAAGAGTGTTTTGTATTTTATTTTATCTATGCCGAGAAGCTAGTTGACTCGGGGAATTACATAGGTTAGTGGAAAATAGAATGCTTGCTTAGCATGCCGAATTCCGTGTGCTCATTCCCGGTACCTCCATTTAAAAACAGAAGAAAAGAAAAAACAAAAACAAGAGCAAGCTTCAAAGGTTAGAAATACATAGTGCGCAAACCCAACTTCCATATCCATTCTTTTTACGTGTTTTCCTCTTACGACTTGGTTTGAAATATATCCCAACCGTGACTTAAGCATTTTTTTCAGAAAATGCTCTAACTCTTTGAAAGTCTTTTCTGCCACTTTTGTTTTCACACATCCACGAACGGAGATAGACGCACATGGTTATTTTAATATACATTCGTGAATATTCTCATTAATGTACCTGTAACTACATTTTACAGATGGTGTGTCATTGCGCCACTTTACAGAAGAGAGAGGAAGAGAATCTTCCTGGGATGAGGTACAGTCTCTTGTTGTTAATGTCCTTGTGTGACTATATAAGTACCAGGGGATTCTGAGACCTAAACCGGGGGTTGGTGTGAGTGTGCATCTTCACGTTTGCATCTGCTGATGAGTATTTTTGACTTATGCTTTTAACTTACAGTTTAGGATGTGATTCTGTGCTTAATGCCGTAGGACTGGATAATGCAATTGTGTTCATTTTCCAGACTCATCTATTGAAGCCAGTGTCTGTATGGGCATTCTTGTTTTCAGGGTCTTTCCCTTACAGTTCATTAGAGGATATTGAAAAGAAATTCATCCCTGGGAAAGTTAGGTGCATCTTGGTGTTGGTTCTTGTTTTAGCCGTCCTCACTTGAAATTAATTAAACGATGTTTAATTTTCAAGGCAGCATGTTTTGTCTTCCCATTCCACCGCCAGTAAAGGTGGTCTAGTTTCCTTAATGCCATACGCTGTTTCCCACCTGCTCCTTTAACTCAGGCTGCCCTTCCCCAAAGCCCCTCCACATCCCCCCTCTGTGATGGATCTCTATTTTACGAAACAGTGCGGTCTTCCCAGCATTACCCGAGCTATCCACGTGCAGCGGACTCTCCTGTCCTTTGTGGCGTTACTGTACCCGTTCACCTCAGTTGTAGAGCGTTTGAAACTTTTCTGTGCTGATTTGTTTTCATGGATCCTGTGCCTCTGGCAGAACAGAGAGGAGAATCTGCCTTTTATTTGTACCGCCAGCTTCTCCCAGGATAGGGCTTATGTTCTGATAGCTTCGGTAAATAACTGTTGTCTACCTGACTGACTAAGCGTAGGCACATTATCTGAAGTTCGGTTCCTGATTTATCTTGTTTTGTGTTCCTAGGAAGGGGCGACTAAGCCCGAAATTACAAACCGGAGTACGCTACTGGGACTGTAGAAGTGGCTCCGCAGGAGCTGACGGATCATAAAACACTGACCTCTGTTGGTGGAGCACACGGAGCTCAATATACACTGGGTAAGTTAGTGAATGTGGCTGGCAATCCTTGTTCGCTTTACCTAGAAAATAGTGTGCTCTTGGGGGAAGGGTATATGTAGCTCAGCAGTAGAGAGAATGCGGGCTTAGCATGCAGGAGTTCCTGGGGTCAGTATCCAGTTCCTCCAACAAACGAGTGTGAAATGGGAAGGAAGGAAGGCGCAAAGGTTTTGTTTCGCTTCAGCAGTGTCCTCGCAGGAAAGCCTAATCCTCCATCATTTTCTGTGGTTTTTAGCCGACGCGGGACCTGGTGCGGCTCCGGTGTGGCCCGGCAGCGCCCGCCCATCTGCGGCGGCCCCGGAGGCCCAGGGAAGTGGGGTTGTCATGCTATCTTGGGCCTCGTCCTGGGAAAGGTGATCTTCCCGTTCTCCCGGCAGCCGTTCCTGGCCTCGTCTGCAGACTGTGTGTCCTGTGACGGGTCTGGCGTGGCGTGTCGCTGCCTTTTTCAGACTCAAAACTCTTGCCCAGGAGCCAGTGGGCTGCTTCTCCCGGGAGCGCATCACCTTGGCTGGTGCCTGCGGGAGCCATGAGGGAGTGATTAGGAGCCGGGGCCCGCAGACTTTGACTGTGGGTTTCTCGAAGCAGCGTGAGGAGAGTGAGCCCTCGCTGCACACTGACTTCTCCTGGCTATGCTGACTCCTTCCTGACCTCCTGCACTTAGAGTTGCTCCTGGGTCACTGAGACGGATTTCTGTGTCGTCGTTCTTTTGACTGGTTTCCCGGCTCAGGCCAGGTGATTCTCCAGTTTAGAATGTCCATTAAGATCCTGGTAACTGGAAAAGGGGCAAAGCCCTCCCTCAAGCTTTGTACGGTGTGCTTTGTGCAACTTGGAGTCTTCCTGTGTGTGGTAAATTTCACAGCCCGACACTATCATTTCTCGGGAGTTAAGTGTGTCTTGGACGCTGCCTCCAGTTGTACTCTGGGCAGAAAAGCCTGGCTCTCGGAGATGGTGCGTTTGTAGTAGGGAATAGAGGCTGGAAGGGAAAGAGCCCGCCGTGAAAATGCCTCCTTCCCTGCGGGGGAATTCCGATGCGCACCAGAGTGCGTACGTTGTGTTTGTCCCCCACCCTGCGCCGGGTCGTGCCTGACCTGGAAGTTGTCAGAGCTGCTCGTCGGTCTCATGGCACACCGTGGGGTTTTGCGCACGACCTTGTACAGTCCCTTTGGTGTCAGGTGTGGAGTTGAGACTCCCCAGGTCACTCTCCCGTAGCACGCATGTAGGGTGCGTTCCGTAGCGAACGAAAAATCCAGACGTCCCTGAGATTAGGGTTGAATGTAGCGGAGCCTGAGTCCCTTCTGAGGACAGCCTTGTCCCCTCGGGGTCCCTTGGCCAGCTCCACCGCAGGACTCGGAGATGCCCAACTCCATAGGGCTTTTTGCACCCAGGGGCAGCCCCTGCGTGGAGGAGGAGGGCCCTTTGTGAGGAGGGGGCAGAAAGGGCCTGGCAGGGTCCTGCAGGCAGAGCCCTGCAGGCAGAGTGGTTACCCTGATGCAGCTCTGCTTGCTCGTGTGGGGAATGAGCTCTTCACGTCCATCCCATGTCCGTGTTCCTGGTCCGCGCCTGGCAAGCTTGCGTGGAGCTGGGGAAGGTGGCGTGGAGGGCCTTCCCACCCAGAGCGGCTGGCTGTTGGGAAGGCGCTAGTTTGCCCGTGTGCTGGAAGCTCTGTGTGCAGCCTCTCGGGCAGGAGGACCCTTGGCTTCCTCCAATTGGAGACAGCGGCGGCGGTGATGTGCGGCTTCAGGGTCGTATCGCCGTGTCCCCCTGAGCGGCCCAGGCTGCAGGCAGGCCCTAGAGGGCTGGGCGGAGCGTGTGGCACCGTGCTGCTCCCTGGGCACCCGGTGGATGGGAGGGTGCCCGGTGCCGACGGCTGCTTCGTTGGGTTTCGGCTCTTGTCGGTGTTGACGCTTTTTTCTGTCATCCAACCCAGCCCTCCCTTCTGTCCTGCAGGTCAACCCGTGGGCCGAAGGGCCCCAAACTTTCCGAGGACCAGACTGCGTGGCCTGCCTCGGGTGCGGCCCGTCGTCGCCCAGCTGGGATCCTGCACTTGGTCCCCCTTGGTGCCCTGTGCACACTCGCCCCCAACCGCCAGCTGCTCCGCTCGGTAAGAGGAAAGCATAGTCCTCTGTTTCTTCCTTGAGTCACTGCAGAAGAAGTGCAGATCGCTCTCCGGGGCTTCCCCGTGCACGGGCGGCCGTGACTGGGCTCACGGCCTTGTCCCTCTTTTCCCTTAGCAGACGCACTTGATGGACCGCATCTTCCCCGTCCTGCCCTGGGGAGGGAGGTGTCTGTTGTAGATGGAAAGAGGGTCCTCTGACGGAGGGCAGGCGTGTCGGTTCTGCACACGGGCCTTAAACAGACACCACGTTCCGGGCTCCCTGTAGGACAAGCCCGCCCCTATCACTGTCTGCAGCGAGTGGAGCCCTGACCTTCCACAGCTGATGATCGGTTATGGAAGACACACCCGAACCCGGGGCCTGTGGTCTCTTCAGTCAAGGGTCCTGAGACCTGTCTCCCACTCGGTCTGATGTGAGACTTAGTGTGATACGGGGAAGAAAGCCTCAAAGATCTTTTGCGCTTCAGCAAACTAACATGTTTTGTAAGGCAGTGAACCGTGAAAGAGTGTTTTGTATTTTATTTTATCTATGCCGAGAAGCTAGTTGACTCGGGGAATTACATAGGTTAGTGGTAAATAGAATGCTTGCTTAGCATGCCGAATTCCGTGTGCTCATTCCCGGTACCTCCATTTAAAAACAGAAGAAAAGAAAAAACAAAAACAAGAGCAAACTTCAAATGTTAGAAATACATAGTGCGCAAACCCAACTTCCATATCCATTTTTTACGTGTTTTCTTCTTACTACTTGGTTTGAAATATATCCCAACCGTGACTTAAGCATTTTTTTCAGAAAATGCTCTAACTCTTTGAAAGTCTTTTCTGCCACTTTTGTTTTCACACATCCACGAACGGAGATAGACGCACATGCTGCTTTTAATATACATTCGTGAATATTCTCATTAATGTACCTGTAAATACATTTTACAAATGGTGTGTCAGTTCGCCACTTTACAGAAGAGAGAGGAAGAGAATCTTCCTGGGATGAGGTACAGTCTCTTGTTGTTAATGTCCTTGTGTGACTATATAAGTACCAGGGGATTCTGAGACATAAACCGGGGGTTGATGTGAGTGTGCATTTTCACGTTTGCATCTGCTGATGAGAAATTTTGACTTATGCTTTTAACTTACAGTTTAGGATGTGATTCTGTGCTTAATGCCGTAGGACTGGATAATGCACTTGTGTTCATTTTCCAGACTCACCAAGTGAAGCCACTGTCTGAATGGGCATTCTTGATTTCAGGGTATTTCCCTTACAGTTCATTAGAGGATATTGAAAAGAAATTCATCCCTGGGAAAGTTAGGTGCATCTTGGTGTTGGTTCTTGTTTTAGCCGTCCTCACTTGAAATTAATTAAGTGATGTTTCATTTTCAAGGCAGCATGTTTTGTCTTCCCATTCCACCGCCAGTAACAGTGGTCTAGTTTCCTTAATGCCTTACGCTGTTTCCCACCTGCTCCTTTTACTCAGGCTGCCCTTCCCCAAAGCCCCTCCACATCCCCCCTCTGCGCTGGATCTCTCTTTTATGAAACAGTGCGGTCTTCCCAGCATTCCCTGAGCTATCCACGTGCAGCGGACTCTCCTGTCCTTTGTGGCATTACTGTACCCGTTCACCTCAGTTATAGAGCTGTTGAAACTTTTCTGTTCTGATTTGTTTTCATGGATCCTGTGCCTCTGGCAGAACAGAGAGTAGAATCTGCCTTTTTTTTGTACCGCAAGCTTCTCCCAGGATAGGGCTTATGTTCTGATAGCTTCGGTAAATAACTGTTGTCTACCTGACTGACTAAGCGTAGGCACATGATCTGAAGTTCGGTTCCTGATTTATCTTGTTTTGTGTTCCTAGGAAAGGGCGACTAAGCCCGAAATTACAAAACCGGAGTACGCTTCTGGGACTGTAGAAATTTCTCCGCAGGAGCTGACGGATCATAAAACACTGACCTCTGTTGGTGGATCTCACGGAGCTTATTATACACTGGGTAAGTTAGTGAACGTGGCTGGCATTTCTTGTTCTCTGTGCCTAGAAACTAGTGTGCTCTGGGGGGAAGGGTATATGTAGCTCAGCAGTAGAGAGAATGCGGGCTTAGCATGCAGGAGTTCCTGGGGTCAGTATCGAGTTCCTCCAAGAAACGAGTGTGATACACGGAAGGAAGGAAGGAAGGAAGGCGCAAAGATTTTGTATCGCTTCAGCAGTGTCTTCGCAGGAAAGCCTAATCCTGCATTCTTTTCTGTGGTTTTTAGCCGACGCGGGACCTGGCGCGGCTCCGGTGTGGCCCGGCAGCGCCCGCCCACCTGCGGCGGCCCCGGAGGCCCAGGGAAGTGGGGTGGTCATGCTCTGTTGGGCCTCGTCCTGGAAATGGTGATATTCCCGTTCTCCCGGAAGCCGTTCCTGGCCTCGTCTTCAGACTGTGTGTCCTCTGACGGATCTGGCGTGGCGTGTCGCTGCCTTTTTCAGACTCAAAACTCTTGCCCAGGAGCCAGTGGGCTGCTTATCCCGGGAGCCCGTCGCCTTGACTGGTGCATGCAGGAGCCATGAGGGAGTGCTTAGGAGCCGGGGCCCGCAGACTTTGACTGTGGATTTCTCGAAGCAGCGTGAGGAGAGTGAGCCCTCGCTCCACACTGACTTCTCCTGGCTCGGCTGACTCCTTCCTGACCTCCTGCACCTAGGGTTGCTCCTGAGTCACTGAGACGGATTTCTGTGTCGTCGTTCTTTTGACTGGTTTCCCGGCTCAGGCCAGGTGATTCTCCAGTTTAGAATGTCCATTAAGATCCTGGTAACTGGAAAAGGGGCAAAGCCCTCCCTCAAGCTTTGTACGGTGTGCTTTGTGCAACTTGGAGTCTTCCTGGGTGTGGTAAACTTCACAGCCCGACACTATCTTTTCTCGGGTGTTAAGTGTGTCTTGGCCGCTGCCTCCAGTTGTACTCTTGGCAGAAAAGCCTGGCTCTCGGAGATGGTGCGTTTGTAGTAGGGAATAGAGGCTGGAAGGGAAAGAGCCCGCCGTGAAAATGCCTCCTTCCCTGCGGGGGAATTCCGATGCGCACCAGAGTGCGTACGTTGTGTTTGTCCCCCACCCTGCGCCGGGTCGTGCCTGATCTGGAAGTTGTCAGAGCTGCTCGTCGGTCTCATGGCACACCGTGGGGTTTTACGCACGACCTTGTACAGTCCCTTTGGTGTCAGGTGTGGAGTTGAGACTCCCCAGGTCACTCTCCCGTAGCACGCATGTAGGGTGCGTTCCGTAGCGAACGAAAAATCCAGACGTCCCTGAGAATAGGGATGATTGTAGCGGAGCCTGAGTCCCTTCTGAGGACAGCCTTGTCCCCTCGGGGTCCCTTGGCCAGCTCCACCGCAGGACTCGGAGATGCCCAACTCCATAGGGCTTTTTGCACCCAGGGGCAGCCCCTGCGTGGAGGAGGAGGGCCCTTTGTGAGGAGGGGGCAGAAAGGGCCTGGCAGGGTCCTGCAGGCAGAGCCCTGCAGGCAGAGCCCTGCAGGCAGAGTGGTTACCCTGGTGTGGCTCTGCTTGCTCGTGTGGGCAATGAGCTCTTCACGTCCATCCCATGTCCGTGTTCCTGGTCCGCGCCTGGCAAGCTTGCGTGGAGCTGGGGAAGGTGGCGGGGAGGGCCTTCCCACCCAGAGCGGCTGGCTGTTGGGAAGGCGCTAGTTTGCCCGTGTGCTGGAAGCTCTGTGTGCAGCCTCTCGGGCAGGAGGACCCTTGGCTTCCTCCACTTGGAGACAGCGGCGGCGGTGATGTGCGGCTTCAGGGTCGTATCGCCGTGTCCCCCTGAGCGGCCCAGGCTGCAGGCAGGCCCTAGAGGGCTGGGCGGAGCGTGTGGCACCGTGCTGCTCCCTGGGCACCCGGTGGATGGGAGGGTGCCCGGTGCCGACGGCTGCTTCGTTGGGTTTCGGCTCTTGTCGGTGTTGACGCTTTTTTCTGTCATCCAACCCAGCCCTCCCTTCTGTCCTGCAGGTCACCCCGTGGGCCGAAGGGCCCCAAACTTTCCGAGGACCAGACTGCGTGGCCTGCCTCGGGTGCGGCCCGTCGTCGCCCAGCTGGGATCCTGCACCTGGTCCCGCTTGGTGCCCTGTGCACACTCGCCCCCAACCGCCAGCTGCTCCGCTCGGTAAGAGGAAAGCATAGTCCTCTGTTTCTTCCTTGAGTCACTGCAGAAGAAGTGCAGATCGCTCTCCGGGGCTTCCCCGTGCACGGGCGGCCGTGACTGGGCTCACGGCCTTGTCCCTCTGTTCCCTTAGCAGACGCACTTGATGGACCGCATTTTCCCCGTCCTGCCCTGGGGAGGGAGGTGTCTGTTGTAGAGGGAAAGAGGGTCCTCTGACGGAGGGCAGACGTGTCGGTTCTGCACATGGGCCTTAAACAGACACCACGTTCCGGGCTCCCTGTAGGACAAGCCCGCCCCTATCACTGTCTGCAGCGAGTGGAGCCCTGAACTTCCACAGCTGATGATCGGTTATGGAAGACACACCCGAACCCGGGGCCTGTTGTCTCTTCAGTCAAGGGTCCTGAGACCTGTCTCCCACTCGTTCTGATGTGAGACTTAGTGTGATACGGGGAAGAAAGCCTCAAAGATCTTTTGCGCTTCAGCAAACTAACATGTTTTGTAAGGCAGTGAACCGTGAAAGAGTGTTTTATATTTTATTTTATCTATGCCGAGAAGCTAGTTGACTCGGGGAATTACATAGGTTAGTGGTAAATAGAATGCTTGCTTAGCATGCCGAATTCCGTGTGCTCATTCCCGGTACCTCCATTTAAAAACAGAAGAAAAGAAAAAACAAAAACAAGAGCAAACTTCAAATGTTAGAAATACATAGTGCGCAAACCCAACTTCCATATCCATTTTTTACGTGTTTTCTTCTTACTACTTGGTTTGAAATATATCCCAACTGTGACTTAAGCATTTTTTTCAGAAAATGCTCTAACTCTTTGAAAGTCTTTTCTGCCACTTTTGTTTTCACACATCCACGAACGGAGATAGACGCACATGCTGCTTTTAATATACATTCGTGAATATTCTCATTAATGTACCTGTAAATACATTTTACAAATGGTGTGTCAGTGCGCCACTTTACAGAAGAGAGAGGAAGAGAATCTTCCTGGGATGAGGTACAGTCTCTTGTTGTTAATGTCCTTGTGTGACTATATAAGTACCAGGGGATTCTGAGACATAAACCGGGGGTTGATGTGAGTGTGCATTTTCACGTTTGCATCTGCTGATGAGAAATTTTGACTTATGCTTTTAACTTACAGTTTAGGATGTGATTCTGTGCTTAATGCCGTAGGACTGGATAATGCACTTGTGTTCATTTTCCAGACTCACCAAGTGAAGCCACTGTCTGAATGGGCATTCTTGTGTTCAGGGTCTTTCCCTTACAGTTCATTAGAGGATATTGAAAAGAAATTCATCCCTGGGAAAGTTAGGTGCATCTTGGTGTTGGTTCTTGTTTTAGCCGTCCTCACTTGAAATTAATTAAGTGATGTTTCATTTTTAAGGCAGCATGTTTTGCCTTCCCATTCCACCGCCTGTAACAGTGGTCTAGTTTCCTTAATGCCTTACGCTGTTTCCCACCTGCTCCTTTTACTCAGGTTGCCCTTCCCCAAAGCCCCTCCACATCTCCCCTCTGCGCTGGATCTCTCTTTTACGAAACAGTGCGGTCTTCCCAGCATTCCCTGAGATATCCACGTGCAGCGGACTCTCCTGTCATTTTTGGCGTTACTGTACCCGTTCACCTCAGTTATAGAGCTGTTGAAACTTTTCTGTGCTGATTTGTTTTCATGGATCCTGTGCCTCTGGCAGAACAGAGAGGAGAATCTGCCTTTTATTTGAACCGCCAGCTTCTCCCAGGATAGGGCTTATGTTCTGATAGCTTCGGTAAATAACTGTTGTCTACCTGACTGACAAAGCGTAGGCACATGATCTGAAGTTCGGTTCCTGATTTATCTTGTTTTGTGTTCCTAGGAAAGGGCGACTAAGCCCGAAATTACAAAACCGGAGTACGCTTCTGGGACTGTAGAAATTTCTCCGCAGGAGCTGACGGATCATAAAACACTGACCTCTGTTGGTGGATCACACGGAGCTTATTATACACTGGGTAAGTTAGTGAACGTGGCTGGCATTTCTTATTCTGTGCCTAGAAACTAGTGTGCTCTGGGGGGAAGGTTATAAGTAGCTCAGCAGTAGAGAGAATGCGGGCTTAGCATGCAGGAGTTCCTGGGGTCAGTATCGAGTTCCTCCAAGAAACGAGTGTGATACGCGGAAGGAAGGAAGGAAGGAAGGCGCAAAGGTTTTGTTTCGCTTCAGCAGTGTCTTCGCAGGAAAGCCTAATTCTGCATCCTTTTCTGTGGTTTTTAGCCGACGCGGGACCTGGCGCGGCTCCGGTGTGGCCCGGCAGCGCCCGCCCACCTGCGGCGGCCCCGGAGGCCCAGGGAAGTGGGGTGGTCATGCTCTGTTGGGCCTCGTCCTGGGAAAGGTGATCTTCCCGTTCTCCCGGCAGCCGTTCCTGGCCTCGTCTGCAGATTGTGTGTCCTGTGACGGGTCTGTCGTGGCGTGTCGCTGCCTTTTTCTGACTCAAAACTCTTGCCCAGGAGCCATTGGGCTGCTTCTCCCGGGAGCCCGTCGCCTTGACTGGTGCATGCAGGAGCCATGAGGGAGTGCTTAGGAGCCGGGGCCCGCAGACTTTGACTGTGGGTTTCTCGAAGCAGCGTGAGGAGAGTGAGCCCTCGCTCCACACTGACTTCTCCTGGCTCGGCTGACTCCTTCCTGACCTCCTGCACCTAGGGTTGCTCCTGGGTCACTGAGACGGATTTCTGTGTCGTCGTTCTTTTGACTGGTTTCCCGGCTCAGGCCAGGTGATTCTCCAGTTTAGAATGTCCATTAAGATCCTGGTAACTGGAAAAGGGGCATAGCCCTCCCTCCAGCTTTGTACGGTGTGCTTTGTGCAACTTGGAGTCTTCCTGGGTGTGGTAAACTTCACAGCCCGACACTATCTTTTCTCGGGAGTTAAGTGTGTCTTGGCCGCTGCCTCCAGTTGTACTCTTGGCAGAAAAGCCTGGCTCTCGGAGATGGTGCGTATGTAGTAGGGAATAGAGGCTGGAAGGGAAAGAGCCCGCCGTGAAAATGCCTCCTTCCCTGCGGGGGAATTCCGATGCGCACCAGAGTGCGTAAGTTGTGTTTGTCCCCCACCCTGCGCCGGGTCGTGCCTGACCTGGAAGTTGTCAGAGCTGGTCGTCGGTCTCATGGCACACCGTGGGGTTTTGCGCACGACCTTGTACAGTCCCTTTGGTGTCAGGTGTGGAGTTGAGACTCCCCAAGTCACTCTCCCGTAGCACGCATGTAGGGTGCGTTCCGTAGCGAACGAAAAATCCAGACGTCCCTGAGAATAGGGATGAATGTAGCGGAGCCTGAGTCCCTTCTGAGGACAGCCTTGTCCCCTCGGGGTCCCTTGGCCAGCTCCACCGCAGGACTCGGAGATGCCCAACTCCATAGGGCTTTTTGCACCCAGGGGCAGCCCCTGCGTGGAGGAGGAGGGGCCTTTGTGAGGAAGGGGCAGAGAGGGCCTGGCAGGTTCCTGCAGGCAGAGCTCTGCAGGCAGAGACCTGCAGGCAGAGCCCTGCAGGCAGAGTGGTTACCCTGGTGCGGCTCTGCTTGCTCGTGTGGGGAATGAGCTCTTCACGTCCATCCCATGTCCGTGTTCCTGGTCCCCCCCGGCAAGCTTGCGTGGAGCTGGGGAAGGTGGCGGGGAGGGCCTTCCCACCCAGAGCGGCTGGCTGTTGGGAAGGCGCTAGTTTGCCCGTGTGCTGGAAGCTCTGTGTGCAGCCTCTCGGGCAGGAGGACCCTTGGCTTCCTCCACTTGGAGACAGCGGCGGCGGTTACGTGCGGCTTCAGGGTCGTATCGCCGTGTCCCCCTGAGCGGCCCAGGCTGCAGGCAGGCCCTTGGAGGCTGGGCGGAGCGTGTGGCAACGTGCTGCTCTCTGGGCACCCGGTGGATGGGAGGGTGCCCGGTGCCGACGGCTGCTTCGTTGGGTTTCGTCTCTTGTCGGTGTTGACGATTTATTCTGTCATCCAACCCAGCAATCCCTTCTGTCCTGCAGGTCACCCCGTGGGCCGAAGGGCCCCAAACTTTCCGAGGACCAGACTGCGTGGCCTGCCTCGGGTGCGGCCCGTCGTCGCCCAGCTGGGATCCTGCACCTGGTCCCCCTTGGTGCCCAGTGCATCCTCGCCCCCAACCGCCAGCTGCTCCGCTCGGTAAGAGGAAAGCATAGTCCTCTGTTTCTTCCTTGAGTCACTGCAGAAGAAGTGCAGATCGCTCTCCGGGGCTTCCCCGTGCACGGGCGGCCGTGACTGTGCTCACGGCCTTGTCCCTCTGTTCCATTAGCAGACGCACTTGATGGACCGCATCTTCCCCGTCCTGCCCTGGGGAGGGAGGTGTCTGTTGTAGATGGAAAGAGGGTCCCCTGATGGAGGGCAGGCGTGTCGGTTCTGCACACGGGCCTTAAACAGACACCACGTTCCGGGCTCCCTGTAGGACAAGCCCGCCCCTGTCACTGTCTGCAGCGAGTGGAGCCCTGAACTTCCACAGACAATGATCGGTTATGGAAGACACACCGGAACCCGGGGCCTGTGGTCTCTTCAGTCAAGGGTCCTGAGACCTGTCTCCCACTCATTCTGATGTGAGACTTAGTGTGATACGGGGAAGAAAGCCTCAAAGATCTTTTGCGCTTCAGCAAACTAACATGTTTTGTAAGGCAGTGAACCGTGAAAGAGTGTTTTGTATTTTATTTTATCTATGCCGAGAAGCTAGTTGACTCGGGGAATTACATAGGTTAGTGGTAAATAGAATGCTTGCTTAGCATGCCGAATTCCGTGTGCTCATTCCCGGTACCTCCATTTAAAAACAGAAGAAAAGAAAAAAACAAAAACAAGAGCAAACTTCAAATGTTAGAAATACATAGTGCGCAAACCCAACTTCCATATCCATTTTTTACGTGTTTTCTTCTTACTACTTGGTTTGAAATACATCCCAACCGTGACTTAAGCATTTTTTTCAGAAAATGCTCTAACTCTTTGAAAGTCTTTTCTGCCACTTTTGTTTTCACACATCCACGAACGGAGATAGACGCACATGCTGCTTTTAATATACATTCGTGAATATTCTCATTAATGTACCTGTAAATACATTTTACAAATGGTGTGTCAGTTCGCCACTTTACAGAAGAGAGAGGAAGAGAATCTTCCTGGGATGAGGTACAGTCTCTTGTTGTTAATGTCCTTGTGTGACTATATAAGTACCAGGGGATTCTGAGACATAAACCGGGGGTTGGTGTGAGTGTGCATTTTCACGTTTGCATCTGCTGATGAGAAATTTTGACTTATGCTTTTAACTTACAGTTTAGGATGTGATTCTGTGCTTAATGCCGTAGGACTGGATAATGCACTTGTGTTCATTTTCCAGACTCACCAAGTGAAGCCACTGTCTGAATGGGCATTCTTGTTTTCAGGGTCTTTCCCTTACAGTTCATTAGAGGATATTGAAAAGAAATTCATCCCTGGGAAAGTTAGGTGCATCTTGGTGTTGGTTCTTGTTTTAGCCGTCCTCACTTGAAATTAATTAAGTGATGTTTCATTTTTAAGGCAGCATGTTTTGTCTTCCCATTCCACCGCCTGTAACAGTGGTCTAGTTTCCTTAATGCCTTACGCTGTTTCCCACCTGCTCCTTTTACTCAGGTTGCCCTTCCCCAAAGCCCCTCCACATCTCCCCTCTGCGCTGGATCTCTCTTTTACGAAACAGTGCGGTCTTCCCAGCATTCCCTGAGATATCCACGTGCAGCGGACTCTCCTGTCATTTTTGGCGTTACTGTACCCGTTCACCTCAGTTATAGAGCTGTTGAAACTTTTCTGTGCTGATTTGTTTTCATGGATCCTGTGCCTCTGGCAGAACAGAGAGGAGAATCTGCCTTTTATTTGTACCGCCAGCTTCTCCCAGGATAGGGCTTATGTTCTGATAGCTTCGGTAAATAACTGTTGTCTACCTGACAGACTAAGCGTAGGCACATGATCTGAAGTTCGGTTCCTGATTTATCTTGTTTTGTGTTCCTAGGAAGGGGCGACTAAACCCGAAATTACAAAACTGGAGTACGCTACTGGGACTGTAGAAGTGGCTCCGCAGGAGCTGACGGATCATAAAACACTGACCTCTGTTGTTGGAGCACACGGAGCTTATTATACACTGGGTAAGTTAGTGAACGTGGCTGGCATTTCTTGTTCTCTGTGCCTAGAAACTAGTGTGCTCTGGGGGGAAGGGTATATGTAGCTCAGCAGCAGAGAGAATGCGGGCTTAGCATGCAGGGGTTCCTGGGGTCAGTATCCAGTTCCTCCAAGAAACAATTGTGATACGGGGAAGGAAGGAAGGAAGGAAGGGGCAAAGGTTTTGTTTCGCTTCAGCAGTGTCTTCGCAGGAAACCCTAATCCTGCATCCTTTTCTGTGGTTTTTAGCCGACGCGGGACCTGGCGTGGCTCCGGTGTGGCCCGGCAGCGCCCGCCCACCTGCGGCGGCCCCGGAGGCCCAGGGAAGGTGGGTTGTCATGTTCTGTTGGGCCTCTTCCTGTGAAAGGTGATTTTCCCGTTCTCCCGGCAGCCGTTCCTGGCCTCGTCTGCAGACTGTGTGTCCTGTGACGGGTCTGGCGTGGCGTGTCGCTGCCTTTTTCAGACTCAAAACTCTTGCCCAGGAACCAGTGGGCTGCATCTCCCGCGAGCCCGTCGCCTTGGCTGGTGCCTGCAGGAGCCATGAAGGAGTGCTTAGGAGCCGGGGCCCGCAGACTTTGACTGTGGATTTCTCGAAGCAGCGTCAGGAGGGTGAGCCCTCGCTCCACACTGACTTCTCCTGGCTCGGCTGACTCCTTCCTGACCTCCTGCACCTAGGGTTGCTCCTGGGTCACTGAGACGGATTTCTGTGTCGTCGTTCCTTTGACGGGTTTCCCGGCTCAGGCCAGGTGATTCTCCTGTTTAGAATGTCCATTCAGATCCTGGTAACTGGAAAAGGGGCAAAGCCCTCCCTCCAGCTTTGTACGGTGTGCTTTGTGCAACTTGGAGTCTTCCTGGGTGTGGTAAACATCACAGCCCGACACTGTCTTTTCTCGGGAGGTAAGTGTGTCTTGGGGGCTGCCTCCAGTTGTACTCTGGGCAGAAAAGCCTGGCTCTCGGAGATGGTGCGTCTGTAGAAGGGAATAGAGGCTGGAAGGGAAAGAGCCCGCCGTGAAAATGCCTCCTTCCCTGCGGGGGAATTCCGATGCGCAGCAGAGTGCGTACGTTGTGTTTGTCCCCCACCGTGCGCCGGGTCGGGCCTGCCCTGGAAGCTGTCAGAGCTGCTCGTCGGTCTCATGGCACACCGTGGAATTTTGCGCACGAGCTGGTACAGTCCCTTTGGTGTCAGGTGTGGGGTTGAGACTCCCCACGTCACTCTCCCGTAGCACGCATGTAGGGTGCGTTCCGTAGCGAACGTAAAATCCAGACGTCCCTGAGAATAGGGATGATTGTAGCGGAGCCTGCGTCCCTTCTGAGGACAGCCTTGTCCCCTCGGGAGCCCTTGGCCAGCTCCGCCGCAGGACTCCGGGATGCCCAGCTCCCCAGGGCTCTTTGCACCCAGGGCAGCCCCTGCGTGGAGGAGGAGGTCCCTTTGTGAGGAGGGGGCAGAGATGGCCTGGCAGGGTCCTGCAGGCAGAGCCCTGCAGGCAGAGCCTTGCAGGCAGAGCTCTGCAGGCAGAGTGGTGACCCTGGTGCGGCTCTGCTTGCTCGTGTGGAGAATGAGCTCTTCACGTCCGTCCCATGTCCGTGTTCCTGGTCCCCCCCGGCAAGCTTGCGTGGAGCTGGGGAAGGTGGCGGGGAGGGCTGTCCCGCCCAGAGCGGCTGGCTGTTGGGAAGGCGCTAGTTTGCCCGTGTGCTGGAAGCTCTGTGTGCAGCCTCTCGGGCAGGAGGACCCTTGCCTTCCTCCACTTGGAGACAGCGGCGGCGGTTACGTGCGGCTTCAGGGTCGTATCGCCGTGTCCCCCTGAGCGGCCCAGGCTGCAGGCAGGCCCCAGAGGGCTGGGCGGAGCGTGTGGCACCGTGCTGCTCTCTGGGCACCCGGTGGAGGGGAGGGTGCCCGGTGCCGACGGCTGCTGCGTTGGGTTACGACTCTTGTCGGTATTAGCGCTTTTGTCTTTCATCCAACCCAGCCCTCCCTTCTGTCCTGCAGGTCACCCCGTGGGCCGGAGGGCCCCAACCTTTCCGAGGACCAGACTGCGTGGCCTGCCCCGGGTGCGGCCCGTCGTCTCCCATCTGGGAACCTGCACCAGGTCACCCTTGGTGCCCAGTGCATCCTCGCCCCCCACCGCCAGCTGCTCCGCTCGGTAAGAGGAAAGCATAGTCCTCTGTTTCTTCCTTGAGTCACTGCAGAAGAAGTGCAGATCGCTCTCCGGGGCTTCCTCGTGCACGGGCGGCCGTGACTGGGCTCACGGCCTTGTCCCTCTTTTCCCTTAGCCGACGCACTTGATGGACCGCATTTTCCCCGTCCTGCCCTGGGGAGGGAGGTGTCTGTTGTAGAGGGAAAGAGGGTACTCTGACGGAGGGCAGACGTGTCGGTTCTGCACACGGGCCTTAAACAGACACCACGTTCCGGGCTCCCTGTAGGACAAGCCCGCCCCTATCACTGTCTGCAGCGAGTGGAGCCCTGATCTTCCACAGCTGATGATCGGTTATGGAAGACACACCCGAACCCGGGGCCTGTGGTCTCTTCAGTCAAGGGTCCTGAGACCTGTCTCCCACTCGGTCTGATGTGAGACTTAGTGTGATACGGGGAAGAAAGCCTCAAAGATCTTTTGCGCTTCAGCAAACTAACATGTTTTGTAAGGCAGTGAACCGTGAAAGAGTGTTTTGTATTTTATTTTATCTATGCCGAGAAGCTAGTTGACTCGGGGAATTACATAGGTTAGTGGTAAATAGAATGCTTGCTTAGCATGCCGAATTCCGTGTGCTCATTCCCGGTACCTCCATTTAAAAACAGAAGAAAAGAAAAAACAAAAACAAGAGCAAACTTCAAATGTTAGAAATACATAGTGCGCAAACCCAACTTCCATATCCATTTTTTACGTGTTTTCTTCTTACTACTTGGTTTGAAATATATCCCAACCGTGGCTTAAGCATTTTTTTCAGAAAATGCTCTAACTCTTTGAAAGTCTTTTCTGCCACTTTTGTTTTCACACATCCACGAACGGAGATAGACGCACATGCTGCTTTTAATATACATTCGTGAATATTCTCATTAATGTACCTGTAAATACATTTTACAAATGGTGTGTCAGTTCGCCACTTTACAGAAGAGAGTGGAAGAGAATCTTCCTGGGATGAGGTACAGTCTCTTGTTGTTAATGTCCTTGTGTGACTATATAAGTACCAGGGGATTCTGAGACATAAACCGGGGGTTGGTGTGAGTGTGCATTTTCACGTTTGCATCTGCTGATGAGAAATTTTGACTTATGCTTTTAACTTACAGTTTAGGATGTGATTCTGTGCTTAATGCCGTAGGACTGGATAATGCACTTGTGTTCATTTTCCAGACTCACCAAGTGAAGCCACTGTCTGAATGGGCATTCTTGTTTTCAGGGTCTTTCCCTTACAGTTCATTAGAGGATATTGAAAAGAAATTCATCCCTGGGAAAGTTAGGTGCATCTTGGTGTTGGTTCTTGTTTTAGCCGTCCTCACTTGAAATTAATTAAGTGATGTTTCATTTTTAAGGCAGCATGTTTTGTCTTCCCATTCCACCGCCTGTAACAGTGGTCTAGTTTCCTTAATGCCTTACGCTGTTTCCCACCTGCTCCTTTTACTCAGGTTGCCCTTCCCCAAAGCCCCTCCACATCTCCCCTCTGCGCTGGATCTCTCTTTTACGAAACAGTGCGGTCTTCCCAGCATTCCCTGAGATATCCACGTGCAGCGGACTCTCCTGTCATTTTTGGCGTTACTGTACCCGTTCACCTCAGTTATAGAGCTGTTGAAACTTTTCTGTGCTGATTTGTTTTCATGGATCCTGTGCCTCTGGCAGAACAGAGAGGAGAATCTGCCTTTTATTTGTACCGCCAGCTTCTCCCAGGATAGGGCTTATGTTCTGATAGCTTCGGTAAATAACTGTTGTCTACCTGACAGACTAAGCGTAGGCACATGATCTGAAGTTCGGTTCCTGATTTATCTTGTTTTGTGTTCCTAGGAAGGGGCGACTAAACCCGAAATTACAAAACTGGAGTACGCTACTGGGACTGTAGAAGTGGCTCCGCAGGAGCTGACGGATCATAAAACACTGACCTCTGTTGTTGGAGCACACGGAGCTTATTATACACTGGGTAAGTTAGTGAACGTGGCTGGCATATCTTGTTCTCTGTGCCTAGAAACTAGTGTGCTCTGGGGGGAAGGGTATATGTAGCTCAGCAGCAGAGAGAATGCGGGCTTAGCATGCAGGGGTTCCTGGGGTCAGTATCCAGTTCCTCCAAGAAACAATTGTGATACGGGGAAGGAAGGAAGGAAGGAAGGGGCAAAGGTTTTGTTTCGCTTCAGCAGTGTCTTCGCAGGAAACCCTAATCCAGCATCCTTTTCTGTGGTTTTTAGCCGACGCGGGACCTGGCGTGGCTCCGGTGTGGCCCGGCAGCGCCCGCCCACCTGCGGCGGCCCCGGAGGCCCAGGGAAGGTGGGTTGTCATGTTCTGTTGGGCCTCTTCCTGTGAAAGGTGATTTTCCCGTTCTCCCGGCAGCCGTTCCTGGCCTCGTCTGCAGACTGTGTGTCCTGTGACGGGTCTGGCGTGGCGTGTCGCTGCCTTTTTCAGACTCAAAACTCTTGCCCAGGAACCAGTGGGCTGCTTCTCCCGCGAGCCCGTCGCCTTGGCTGGTGCCTGCAGGAGCAATGAAGGAGTGCTTAGGAGCCGGGGCCCGCAGACTTTGACTGTGGATTTCTCGAAGCAGCGTCAGGAGAGTGAGCCCTCGCTCCACACTGACTTCTCCTGGCTCGGCTGACTCCTTCCTGACCTCCTGCACCTAGGGTTGCTCCTGGGTCACTGAGACGGATTTCTGTGTCGTCGTTCCTTTGACGGGTTTCCCGGCTCAGGCCAGGTGATTCTCCTGTTTAGAATGTCCATTCAGATCCTGGTAACTGGAAAAGGGGCAAAGCCCTCCCTCCAGCTTTGTACGGTGTGCTTTGTGCAACTTGGAGTCTTCCTGGGTGTGGTAAATATCACAGCCCGACACTGTCTTTTCTCGGGAGGTAAGTGTGTCTTGGGGGCTGCCTCCAGTTGTACTCTGGGCAGAAAAGCCTGGCTCTCGGAGATGGTGCGTCTGTAGAAGGGAATAGAGGCTGGAAGGGAAAGAGCCCGCCGTGAAAATGCCTCCTTCCCTGCGGGGGAATTCCGATGCGCAGCAGAGTGCGTACGTTGTGCTTGTCCCCCACCGTGCGCCGGGTCGGGCCTGAACTGGAAGCTGTCAGAGCTGCTCGTCGGTCTCATGGCACACCGTGGAATTTTGCGCACGAGCTGGTACAGTCCCTTTGGTGTCAGGTGTGGGGTTGAGACTCCCCACGTCACTCTCCCGTAGCACGCATGTAGGGTGCGTTCCGTAGCGAACGTAAAATCCAGACGTCCCTGAGAATAGGGATGATTGTAGCGGAGCCTGCGTCCCTTCTGAGGACAGCCTTGTCCCCTCGGGAGCCCTTGGCCAGCTCCGCCGCAGGACTCCGGGATTCCCAGCTCCCCAGGGCTCTTTGCACCCAGGGCAGCCCCTGCGTGGAGGAGGAGGTCCCTTTGTGAGGAGGGGGCAGAGATGGCCTGGCAGGGTCCTGCAGGCAGAGCCCTGCAGGCAGAGCTCTGCAGGCAGAGTGGTGACCCTGGTGCGGCTCTGCTTGCTCGTGTGGAGAATGAGCTCTTCACGTCCGTCCCATGTCCGTGTTCCTGGTCCCCCCCGGCAAGCTTGCGTGGAGCTGGGGAAGGTGGCGGGGAGTGCCGTCCCGCCCAGAGCGGCTGGCTGTTGGGAAGGCGCTAGTTTGCCCGTGTGCTGGAAGCTCTGTGTGCAGCCTCTCGGGCAGGAGGACCCTTGGCTTCCTCCACTTGGAGACAGCGGCGGCGGCAACGTGCGGCATCAGGGTCGTATCCCCGTGTCCCCCTGAGCGGCCCAGGCTGCAGGCAGGCCCCAGAGGGCTGGGCGGAGCGTGTGGCACCGTGCTGCTCTCTGGGCACCCGGTGGAGGGGAGGGTGCCCGGTGCCGACGGCTGCTGCGTTGGGTTACGACTCTTGTCGGTATTAGCGCTTTTGTCTTTCATCCAACCCAGCCCTCCCTTCTGTCCTGCAGGTCACCCCGTGGGCCAGAGGGCCCCAACCTTTCCGAGGACCAGACTGCGTGGCCTGCCCCGGGTGCGGCCCGTCGTCTCCCATCTGGGAACCTGCACCAGGTCACCCTTGGTGCCCAGTGCAACCTCGCCCCCCACCGCCAGCTGCTCCGCTCGGTAAGAGGAAAGCATAGTCCTCTGTTTCTTCCTTGAGTCACTGCAGAAGAAGTGCAGATCGCTCTCCGGGGCTTCCCCGTGCACGGGCGGCCGTGACTGGGCTCACGGCCTTGTCCCTCTTTTCCCTTAGCCGACGCACTTGATGGACCGCATTTTCCCCGTCCTGCCCTGGGGAGGGAGGTGTCTGTTGTAGAGGGAAAGAGGGTCCTCTGACGGAGGGCAGACGTGTCGGTTCTGCACACGGGCCTTAAACAGACACCACGTTCCGGGCTCCCTGTAGGACAAGCCCGCCCCTATCACTGTCTGCAGCGAGTGGAGCCCTGATCTTCCACAGCTGATGATCGGTTATGGAAGACACACCCGAACCCGGGGCCTGTGGTCTCTTCAGTCAAGGGTCCTGAGACCTGTCTCCCACTCGGTCTGATGTGAGACTTAGTGTGATACGGGGAAGAAAGCCTCAAAGATCTTTTGCGCTTCAGCAAACTAACATGTTTTGTAAGGCAGTGAACCGTGAAAGAGTGTTTTGTATTTTATTTTATCTATGCCGAGAAGCTAGTTGACTCGGGGAATTACATAGGTTAGTGGTAAATAGAATGCTTGCTTAGCATGCCGAATTCCGTGTGCTCATTCCCGGTACCTCCATTTAAAAACAGAAGAAAAGAAAAAACAAAAACAAGAGCAAACTTCAAATGTTAGAAATACATAGTGCGCAAACCCAACTTCCATATCCATTTTTTACGTGTTTTCTTCTTACTACTTGGTTTGAAATATATCCCAACCGTGACTTAAGCATTTTTTTCAGAAAATGCTCTAACTCTTTGAAAGTCTTTTCTGCCACTTTTGTTTTCACACATCCACGAACGGAGATAGACGCACATGCTGCTTTTAATATACATTCGTGAATATTCTCATTAATGTACCTGTAAATACATTTTACAAATGGTGTGTCAGTTCGCCACTTTACAGAAGAGAGAGGAAGAGAATCTTCCTGGGATGAGGTACAGTCTCTTGTTGTTAATGTCCTTGTGTGACTATATAAGTACCAGGGGATTCTGAGACATAAACCGGGGGTTGGTGTGAGTGTGCATTTTCACGTTTGCATCTGCTGATGAGAAATTTTGACTTATGCTTTTAACTTACAGTTTAGGATGTGATTCTGTGCTTAATGCCGTAGGACTGGATAATGCACTTGTGTTCATTTTCCAGACTCACCAAGTGAAGCCACTGTCTGAATGGGCATTCTTGTTTTCAGGGTCTTTCCCTTACAGTTCATTAGAGGATATTGAAAAGAAATTCATCCCTGGGAAAGTTAGGTGCATCTTGGTGTTGGTTCTTGTTTTAGCCGTCCTCACTTGAAATTAATTAAGTGATGTTTCATTTTTAAGGCAGCATGTTTTGTCTTCCCATTCCACCGCCTGTAACAGTGGTCTAGTTTCCTTAATGCCTTACGCTGTTTCCCACCTGCTCCTTTTACTCAGGTTGCCCTTCCCCAAAGCCCCTCCACATCTCCCCTCTGCGCTGGATCTCTCTTTTACGAAACAGTGCGGTCTTCCCAGCATTCCCTGAGATATCCACGTGCAGCGGACTCTCCTGTCATTTTTGGCGTTACTGTACCCGTTCACCTCAGTTATAGAGCTGTTGAAACTTTTCTGTGCTGATTTGTTTTCATGGATCCTGTGCCTCTGGCAGAACAGAGAGGAGAATCTGCCTTTTATTTGTACCGCCAGCTTCTCCCAGGATAGGGCTTATGTTCTGATAGCTTCGGTAAATAACTGTTGTCTACCTGACAGACTAAGCGTAGGCACATGATCTGAAGTTCGGTTCCTGATTTATCTTGTTTTGTGTTCCTAGGAAGGGGCGACTAAACCCGAAATTACAAAACTGGAGTACGCTACTGGGACTGTAGAAGTGGCTCCGCAGGAGCTGACGGATCATAAAACACTGACCTCTGTTGTTGGAGCACACGGAGCTTATTATACACTGGGTAAGTTAGTGAACGTGGCTGGCATTTCTTGTTCTCTGTGCCTAGAAACTAGTGTGCTCTGGGGGGAAGGGTATATGTAGCTCAGCAGCAGAGAGAATGCGGGCTTAGCATGCAGGGGTTCCTGGGGTCAGTATCCAGTTCCTCCAAGAAACAATTGTGATACGGGGAAGGAAGGAAGGAAGGGGCAAAGGTTTTGTTTCGCTTCAGCAGTGTCTTCGCAGGAAACCCTAATCCAGCATCCTTTTCTGTGGTTTTTAGCCGACGCGGGACCTGGCGTGGCTCCGGTGTGGCCCGGCAGCGCCCGCCCACCTGCGGCGGCCCCGGAGGCCCAGGGAAGTGGGGTTGTCATGTTCTGTTGGGCCTCTTCCTGTGAAAGGTGATTTTCCCGTTCTCCCGGCAGCCGTTCCTGGCCTCGTCTGCAGACTGTGTGTCCTGTGACGGGTCTGGCGTGGCGTGTCGCTGCCTTTTTCAGACTCAAAACTCTTGCCCAGGAACCAGTGGGCTGCTTCTCCCGCGAGCCCGTCGCCTTGGCTGGTGCCTGCAGGAGCCATGAAGGAGTGCTTAGGAGCCGGGGCCCGCAGACTTTGACTGTGGATTTCTCGAAGCAGCGTGAGGAGAGTGAGCCCTCGCTCCACACTGACTTCTCCTGGCTCGGCTGACTCCTTCCTGACCTCCTGCACCTAGGGTTGCTCCTGGGTCACTGAGACGGATTTCTGTGTCGTCGTTCCTTTGACGGGTTTCCCGGCTCAGGCCAGGTGATTCTCCTGTTTAGAATGTCCATTCAGATCCTGGTAACTGGAAAAGGGGCAAAGCCCTCCCTCCAGCTTTGTACGGTGTGCTTTGTGCAACTTGGAGTCTTCCTGGGTGTGGTAAATATCACAGCCCGACACTGTCTTTTCTCGGGAGGTAAGTGTGTCTTGGGGGCTGCCTCCAGTTGTACTCTGGGCAGAAAAGCCTGGCTCTCGGAGATGGTGCGTCTGTAGAAGGGAATAGAGGCTGGAAGGGAAAGAGCCCGCCGTGAAAATGCCTCCTTCCCTGCGGGGGAATTCCGATGCGCAGCAGAGTGCGTACGTTGTGTTTGTCCCCCACCGTGCGCCGGGTCGGGCCTGAACTGGAAGCTGTCAGAGCTGCTCGTCGGTCTCATGGCACACCGTGGAATTTTGCGCACGAGCTGGTACAGTCCCTTTGGTGTCAGGTGTGGGGTTGAGACTCCCCACGTCACTCTCCCGTAGCACGCATGTAGGGTGTGTTCCGTAGCGAACGTAAAATCCAGACGTCCCTGAGAATAGGGATGATTGTAGCGGAGCCTGCGTCCCTTCTGAGGACAGCCTTGTCCCCTCGGGAGCCCTTGGCCAGCTCCGCCGCAGGACTCCGGGATGCCCAGCTCCCCAGGGCTCTTTGCACCCAGGGCAGCCCCTGCGTGGAGGAGGAGGTCCCTTTGTGAGGAGGGGGCAGAGAGGGCCTGGCAGGGTCCTGCAGGCAGAGCCCTCCAGGCAGAGCCCTGCAGGCAGAGCCCTGCAGGCAGAGCTCTGCAGGCAGAGTGGTGACCCTGGTGCGGAGAATGAGCTCTTCACGTCCGTCCCATGTCCGTGTTCCTGGTCCCCCCCGGCAAGCTTGCGTGGACCTGGGGAAGGTGGCGGTGAGGGCTGTCCTGCCCAGAGCGGCTGGCTGTTGGGAAGGCGCTAGTTTGCCCGTGTGCTGGAAGCTCTGTGTGCAGCCTCTCGGGCAGGAGGACCCTTGGCTTCCTCCACTTGGAGACAGAGGCGGCGGCGACGTGCGGCATCAGGGTCGTATCCCCGTGTCCCCCTGAGCGGCCCAGGCTGCAGGCAGGCCCCAGAGGGCTGGGCGGAGCGTGTGGCACCGTGCTGCTCTCTGGGCACCCGGTGGAGGGGAGGGTGCCCGGTGCCGACGGCTGCTGCGTTGGGTTACGACTCTTGTCGGTATTAGCGCTTTTGTCTTTCATCCAACCCAGCCCTCCCTTCTGTCCTGCAGGTCACCCCGTGGGCCGGAGGGCCCCAACCTTTCCGAGGACCAGACTGCGTGGCCTGCCCCGGGTGCGGCCCGTCGTCTCCCATCTGGGAACCTGCACCAGGTCACCCTTGGTGCCCAGTGCAACCTCGCCCCCCACCGCCAGCTGCTCCGCTCGGTAAGAGGAAAGCATAGTCCTCTGTTTCTTCCTTGAGTCACTGCAGAAGAAGTGCAGATCGCTCTCCGGGGCTTCCCCGTGCACGGGCGGCCGTGACTGGGCTCACGGCCTTGTCCCTCTTTTCCCTTAGCCGACGCACTTGATGGACCGCATTTTCCCCGTCCTGCCCTGGGGAGGGAGGTGTCTGTTGTAGAGGGAAAGAGGGTCCTCTGACGGAGGGCAGACGTGTCGGTTCTGCACACGGGCCTTAAACAGACACCACGTTCCGGGCTCCCTGGAGGACAAGCCCGCCCCTATCACTGTCTGCAGCGAGTGGAGCCCTGATCTTCCACAGCCGATGATCGGTTATGGAAAACACACCCGAACCCGGGGCCTGTGGTCTCTTCAGTCAAGGGTCCTGAGACCTGTCTCCCACTCGGTCTGATGTGAGACTTAGTGTTATACGGGGAAGAAAGCCTCAAAGATCTTTTGCGCTTCAGCAAACTAACATGTTTTGTAAGGCAGTGAACCGTGAAAGAGTGTTTTGTATTTTATTTTATCTATGCCGAGAAGCTAGTTGACTCGGGGAATTACATAGGTTAGTGGTAAATAGAATGCTTGCTTAGCATGCCGAATTCCGTGTGCTCATTCCCGGTACCTCCATTTAAAAACAGAAGAAAAGAAAAAACAAAAACAAGAGCAAACTTCAAATGTTAGAAATACATAGTGCGCAAACCCAACTTCCATATCCATTTTTTACGTGTTTTCTTCTTACTACTTGGTTTGAAATACATCCCAACCGTGACTTAAGCATTTTTTTCAGAAAATGCTCTAACTCTTTGAAAGTCTTTTCTGCCACTTTTGTTTTCACACATCCACGAACGGAGATAGACGCACATGCTGCTTTTAATATACATTCGTGAATATTCTCATTAATGTACCTGTAAATACATTTTACAAATGGTGTGTCAGTTCGCCACTTTACAGAAGAGAGAGGAAGAGAATCTTCCTGGGATGAGGTACAGTCTCTTGTTGTTAATGTCCTTGTGTGACTATATAAGTACCAGGGGATTCTGAGACATAAACCGGGGGTTGGTGTGAGTGTGCATTTTCACGTTTGCATCTGCTGATGAGAAATTTTGACTTATGCTTTTAACTTACAGTTTAGGATGTGATTCTGTGCTTAATGCCGTAGGACTGGATAATGCACTTGTGTTCATTTTCCAGACTCACCAAGTGAAGCCACTGTCTGAATGGGCATTCTTGTTTTCAGGGTCTTTCCCTTACAGTTCATTAGAGGATATTGAAAAGAAATTCATCCCTGGGAAAGTTAGGTGCATCTTGGTGTTGGTTCTTGTTTTAGCCGTCCTCACTTGAAATTAATTAAGTGATGTTTCATTTTTAAGGCAGCATGTTTTGTCTTCCCATTCCACCGCCTGTAACAGTGGTCTAGTTTCCTTAATGCCTTACGCTGTTTCCCACCTGCTCCTTTTACTCAGGTTGCCCTTCCCCAAAGCCCCTCCACATCTCCCCTCTGCGCTGGATCTCTCTTTTACGAAACAGTGCGGTCTTCCCAGCATTCCCTGAGATATCCACGTGCAGCGGACTCTCCTGTCATTTTTGGCGTTACTGTACCCGTTCACCTCAGTTATAGAGCTGTTGAAACTTTTCTGTGCTGATTTGTTTTCATGGATCCTGTGCCTCTGGCAGAACAGAGAGGAGAATCTGCCTTTTATTTGTACCGCCAGCTTCTCCCAGGATAGGGCTTATGTTCTGATAGCTTCGGTAAATAACTGTTGTCTACCTGACAGACTAAGCGTAGGCACATGATCTGAAGTTCGGTTCCTGATTTATCTTGTTTTGTGTTCCTAGGAAGGGGCGACTAAACCCGAAATTACAAAACTGGAGTACGCTACTGGGACTGTAGAAGTGGCTCCGCAGGAGCTGACGGATCATAAAACACTGACCTCTGTTGTTGGAGCACACGGAGCTTATTATACACTGGGTAAGTTAGTGAACGTGGCTGGCATTTCTTGTTCTCTGTGCCTAGAAACTAGTGTGCTCTGGGGGGAAGGGTATATGTAGCTCAGCAGCAGAGAGAATGCGGGCTTAGCATGCAGGGGTTCCTGGGGTCAGTATCCAGTTCCTCCAAGAAACAATTGTGATACGGGGAAGGAAGGAAGGAAGGAAGGGGCAAAGGTTTTGTTTCGCTTCAGCAGTGTCTTCGCAGGAAACCCTAATCCTGCATCCTTTTCTGTGGTTTTTAGCCGACGCGGGACCTGGCGTGGCTCCGGTGTGGCCCGGCAGCGCCCGCCCACCTGCGGCGGCCCCGGAGGCCCAGGGAAGGTGGGTTGTCATGTTCTGTTGGGCCTCTTCCTGTGAAAGGTGATTTTCCCGTTCTCCCGGCAGCCGTTCCTGGCCTCGTCTGCAGACTGTGTGTCCTGTGACGGGTCTGGCGTGGCGTGTCGCTGCCTTTTTCAGACTCAAAACTCTTGCCCAGGAACCAGTGGGCTGCTTCTCCCGCGAGCCCGTCGCCTTGGCTGGTGCCTGCAGGAGCCATGAAGGAGTGCTTAGGAGCCGGGGCCCGCAGACTTTGACTGTGGATTTCTCGAAGCAGCGTCAGGAGAGTGAGCCCTCGCTCCACACTGACTTCTCCTGGCTCGGCTGACTCCTTCCTGACCTCCTGCACCTAGGGTTGCTCCTGGGTCACTGAGACGGATTTCTGTGTCGTCGTTCCTTTGACGGGTTTCCCGGCTCAGGCCAGGTGATTCTCCTGTTTAGAATGTCCATTCAGATCCTGGTAACTGGAAAAGGGGCAAAGCCCTCCCTCCAGCTTTGTACAGTGTGCTTTGTGCAACTTGGAGTCTTCCTGGGTGTGGTAAACATCACAGCCCGACACTGTCTTTTCTCGGGAGGTAAGTGTGTCTTGGCCGCTGCCTCCAGTTGTACTCTGGGCAGAAAAGCCTGGCTCTCGGAGATGGTGCGTCTGTAGAAGGGAATAGAGGCTGGAAGGGAAAGAGCCCGCCGTGAAAATGCCTCCTTCCCTGCGGGGGAATTCCGATGCGCAGCAGAGTGCGTACGTTGTGTTTGTCCCCCACCGTGCGCCGGGTCGGGCCTGCCCTGGAAGCTGTCAGAGCTGCTCGTCGGTCTCATGGCACACCGTGGAATTTTGCGCACGAGCTGGTACAGTCCCTTTGGTGTCAGGTGTGGGGTTGAGACTCCCCACGTCACTCTCCCGTAGCACGCATGTAGGGTGTGTTCCGTAGCGAACGTAAAATCCAGACGTCCCTGAGAATAGGGATGATTGTAGCGGAGCCTGCGTCCCTTCTGAGGACAGCCTTGTCCCCTCGGAAGCCCTTGGCCAGCTCCGCCGCAGGACTCCGGGATGCCCAGCTCCCCAGGGCTCTTTGCACCCAGGGCAGCCCCTGCGTGGAGGAGGAGGTCCCTTTGTGAGGAGGGGGCAGAGAGGGCCTGGCAGGGTCCTGCAGGCAGAGCCCTGCAGGCAGAGCCCTGCAGGCAGAGCTCTGCAGGCAGAGTGGTGACCCTGGTGCGGCTCTGCTTGCTCGTGTGGAGAATGAGCTCTTCACGTCCGTCCCATGTCCGTGTTCCTGGTCCCCCCCGGCAAGCTTGCGTGGAGCTGGGGAAGGAGGCGGGGAGGGCTGTCCCGCCCAGAGCGGCTGGCTGTTGGGAAGGCGCTAGTTTGCCCGTGTGCTGGAAGCTCTGTGTGCAGCCTCTCGGGCAGGAGGACCCTTGGCTTCCTCCACTTGGAGACAGCGGCGGCGGCAACGTGCGGCATCAGGGTCGTATCCCCGTGTCCCCCTGAGCGGCCCAGGCTGCAGGCAGGCCCCAGAGGGCTGGGCGGAGCGTGTGGCACCGTGCTGCTCTCTGGGCACCCGGTGGAGGGGAGGGTGCCCGGTGCCGACGGCTTCTGCGTTGGGTTACGACTCTTGTCGGTATTAGCGCTTTTGTCTTTCATCCAACCCAGCCCTCCCTTCTGTCCTGCAGGTCACCCCGTGGGCCAGAGGGCCCCAACCTTTCCGAGGACCAGACTGCGTGGCCTGCCCCGGGTGCAGCCCGTCGTCTCCCATCTGGGAACCTGCACCAGGTCACCCTTGGTGCCCAGTGCATCCTCGCCCCCCACCGCCAGCTGCTCCGCTGGGTAAGAGGAAAGCATAGTCCTCTGTTTCTTCCTTGAGTCACTGCAGAAGAAGTGCAGATCGCTCTCCGGGGCTTCCCCGTGCACGGGCGGCCGTGACTGGGCTCACGGCCTTGTCCCTCTTTTCCCTTAGCCGACGCACTTGATGGACCGCATTTTCCCCGTCCTGCCCTGGGGAGGGAGGTGTCTGTTGTAGAGGGAAAGAGGGTCCTCTGACGGAGGGCAGACGTGTCGGTTCTGCACACGGGCCTTAAACAGACACCACGTTCCGGGCTCCCTGTAGGACAAGCCCACCCCTATCACTGTCTGCAGCGAGTGGAGCCCTGATCTTCCACAGCTGATGATCGGTTATGGAAGACACACCCGAACCCGGGGCCTGTGGTCTCTTCAGTCAAGGGTCCTGAGACCTGTCTCCCACTCATTCTGATGTGAGACTTAGTGTGATACGGGGAAGAAAGCTTCAAAGATCTTTTGCGCTTCAGCAAACTAACATGTTTTGTAAGGCAGTGAACCGTGAAAGAGTGTTTTGTATTTTATTTTATCTATGCCGAGAAGCTAGTTGACTCGGGGAATTACATAGGTTAGTGGTAAATAGAATGCTTGCTTAGCATGCCGAATTCCGTGTGCTCATTCCCGGTACCTCCATTTAAAAACAGAAGAAAAGAAAAAACAAAAACAAGAGCAAACTTCAAATGTTAGAAATACATAGTGCGCAAACCCAACTTCCATATCCATTTTTTACGTGTTTTCTTCTTACTACTTGGTTTGAAATATATCCCAACCGTGACTTAAGCATTTTTTTCAGAAAATGCTCTAACTCTTTGAAAGTCTTTTCTGCCACTTTTGTTTTCACACATCCACGAACGGAGATAGACGCACATGCTGCTTTTAATATACATTCGTGAATATTCTCATTAATGTACCTGTAAATACATTTTACAAATGGTGTGTCAGTTCGCCACTTTACAGAAGAGAGAGGAAGAGAATCTTCCTGGGATGAGGTACAGTCTCTTGTTGTTAATGTCCTTGTGTGACTATATAAGTACCAGGGGATTCTGAGACATAAACCGGGGGTTGGTGTGAGTGTGCATTTTCACGTTTGCATCTGCTGATGAGAAATTTTGACTTATGCTTTTAACTTACAGTTTAGGATGTGATTCTGTGCTTAATGCCGTAGGACTGGATAATGCACTTGTGTTCATTTTCCAGACTCACCAAGTGAAGCCACTGTCTGAATGGGCATTCTTGTTTTCAGGGTCTTTCCCTTACAGTTCATTAGAGGATATTGAAAAGAAATTCATCCCTGGGAAAGTTAGGTGCATCTTGGTGTTGGTTCTTGTTTTAGCCGTCCTCACTTGAAATTAATTAAGTGATGTTTCATTTTTAAGGCAGCATGTTTTGTCTTCCCATTCCACCGCCTGTAACAGTGGTCTAGTTTCCTTAATGCCTTACGCTGTTTCCCACCTGCTCCTTTTACTCAGGTTGCCCTTCCCCAAAGCCCCTCCACATCTCCCCTCTGCGCTGGATCTCTCTTTTACGAAACAGTGCGGTCTTCCCAGCATTCCCTGAGATATCCACGTGCAGCGGACTCTCCTGTCATTTTTGGCGTTACTGTACCCGTTCACCTCAGTTATAGAGCTGTTGAAACTTTTCTGTGCTGATTTGTTTTCATGGATCCTGTGCCTCTGGCAGAACAGAGAGGAGAATCTGCCTTTTATTTGTACCGCCAGCTTCTCCCAGGATAGGGCTTATGTTCTGATAGCTTCGGTAAATAACTGTTGTCTACCTGACAGACTAAGCGTAGGCACATGATCTGAAGTTCGGTTCCTGATTTATCTTGTTTTGTGTTCCTAGGAAGGGGCGACTAAACCCGAAATTACAAAACTGGAGTACGCTACTGGGACTGTAGAAGTGGCTCCGCAGGAGCTGACGGATCATAAAACACTGACCTCTGTTGTTGGAGCACACGGAGCTTATTATACACTGGGTAAGTTAGTGAACGTGGCTGGCATTTCTTGTTCTCTGTGCCTAGAAACTAGTGTGCTCTGGGGGGAAGGGTATATGTAGCTCAGCAGCAGAGAGAATGCGGGCTTAGCATGCAGGGGTTCCTGGGGTCAGTATCCAGTTCCTCCAAGAAACAATTGTGATACGGGGAAGGAAGGAAGGAAGGAAGGGGCAAAGGTTTTGTTTCGCTTCAGCAGTGTCTTCGCAGGAAACCCTAATCCTGCATCCTTTTCTGTGGTTTTTAGCCGACGCGGGACCTGGCGTGGCTCCGGTGTGGCCCGGCAGCGCCCGCCCACCTGCGGCGGCCCCGGAGGCCCAGGGAAGGTGGGTTGTCATGTTCTGTTGGGCCTCTTCCTGTGAAAGGTGATTTTCCCGTTCTCCCGGCAGCCGTTCCTGGCCTCGTCTGCAGACTGTGTGTCCTGTGACGGGTCTGGCGTGGCGTGTCGCTGCCTTTTTCAGACTCAAAACTCTTGCCCAGGAACCAGTGGGCTGCTTCTCCCGCGAGCCCGTCGCCTTGGCTGGTGCCTGCAGGAGCCATGAAGGAGTGCTTAGGAGCCGGGGCCCGCAGACTTTGACTGTGGATTTCTCGAAGCAGCGTCAGGAGAGTGAGCCCTCGCTCCACACTGACTTCTCCTGGCTCGGCTGACTCCTTCCTGACCTCCTGCACCTAGGGTTGCTCCTGGGTCACTGAGACGGATTTCTGTGTCGTCGTTCCTTTGACGGGTTTCCCGGCTCAGGCCAGGTGATTCTCCTGTTTAGAATGTCCATTCAGATCCTGGTAACTGGAAAAGGGGCAAAGCCCTCCCTCCAGCTTTGTACAGTGTGCTTTGTGCAACTTGGAGTCTTCCTGGGTGTGGTAAACATCACAGCCCGACACTGTCTTTTCTCGGGAGGTAAGTGTGTCTTGGCCGCTGCCTCCAGTTGTACTCTGGGCAGAAAAGCCTGGCTCTCGGAGATGGTGCGTCTGTAGAAGGGAATAGAGGCTGGAAGGGAAAGAGCCCGCCGTGAAAATGCCTCCTTCCCTGCGGGGGAATTCCGATGCGCAGCAGAGTGCGTACGTTGTGTTTGTCCCCCACCGTGCGCCGGGTCGGGCCTGCCCTGGAAGCTGTCAGAGCTGCTCGTCGGTTTCATGGCACACCGTGGAATTTTGCGCACGAGCTGGTACAGTCCCTTTGGTGTCAGGTGTGGGGTTGAGACTCCCCACGTCACTCTCCCGTAGCACGCATGTAGGGTGTGTTCCGTAGCGAACGTAAAATCCAGACGTCCCTGAGAATAGGGATGATTGTAGCGGAGCCTGCGTCCCTTCTGAGGACAGCCTTGTCCCCTCGGAAGCCCTTGGCCAGCTCCGCCGCAGGACTCCGGGATGCCCAGCTCCCCAGGGCTCTTTGCACCCAGGGCAGCCCCTGCGTGGAGGAGGAGGTCCCTTTGTGAGGAGGGGGCAGAGAGGGCCTGGCAGGGTCCTGCAGGCAGAGCCCTGCAGGCAGAGCCCTGCAGGCAGAGCTCTGCAGGCAGAGTGGTGACCCTGGTGCGGCTCTGCTTGCTCGTGTGGAGAATGAGCTCTTCACGTCCGTCCCATGTCCGTGTTCCTGGTCCCCCCCGGCAAGCTTGCGTGGAGCTGGGGAAGGTGGCGGGGAGGGCTGTCCCGCCCAGAGCGGCTGGCTGTTGGGAAGGCGCTAGTTTGCCCGTGTGCTGGAAGCTCTGTGTGCAGCCTCTCGGGCAGGAGGACCCTTGGCTTCCTCCACTTGGAGACAGCGGCGGCGGCGACGTGCGGCATCAGGGTCGTATCCCCGTGTCCCCCTGAGCGGCCCAGGCTGCAGGCAGGCCCCAGAGGGCTGGGCGGAGCGTGTGGCACCGTGCTGCTCTCTGGGCACCCGGTGGAGGGGAGGGTGCCCGGTGCCGACGGCTGCTGCGTTGGGTTACGACTCTTGTCGGTATTAGCGCTTTTGTCTTTCATCCAACCCAGCCCTCCCTTCTGTCCTGCAGGTAACCCCGTGGGCCGGAGGGCCCCAACCTTTCCGAGGACCAGACTGCGTGGCCTGCCCCGGGTGCGGCCCGTCGTCTCCCATCTGGGAACCTGCACCAGGTCACCCTTGGTGCCCAGTGCATCCTCGCCCCCCACCGCCAGCTGCTCCGCTCGGTAAGAGGAAAGCATAGTCCTCTGTTTCTTCCTTGAGTCACTGCAGAAGAAGTGCAGATCGCTCTCCGGGGCTTCCCCGTGCACGGGCGGCCGTGACTGGGCTCACGGCCTTGTCCCTCTTTTCCCTTAGCCGACGCACTTGATGGACCGCATTTTCCCCGTCCTGCCCTGGGGAGGGAGGTGTCTGTTGTAGAGGGAAAGAGGGTCCTCTGACGGAGGGCAGACGTGTCGGTTCTGCACACGGGCCTTAAACAGACACCACGTTCCGGGCTCCCTGTAGGACAAGCCCGCCCCTATCACTGTCTGCAGCGAGTGGAGCCCTGATCTTCCACAGCTGATGATCGGTTATGGAAGACACACCCGAACCCGGGGCCTGTGGTCTCTTCAGTCAAGGGTCCTGAGACCTGTCTCCCACTCGGTCTGATGTGAGACTTAGTGTGATACGGGGAAGAAAGCCTCAAAGATCTTTTGCGCTTCAGCAAACTAACATGTTTTGTAAGGCAGTGAACCGTGAAAGAGTGTTTTGTATTTTATTTTATCTATGCCGAGAAGCTAGTTGACTCGGGGAATTACATAGGTTAGTGGTAAATAGAATGCTTGCTTAGCATGCCGAATTCCGTGTGCTCATTCCCGGTACCTCCATTTAAAAACAGAAGAAAAGAAAAAACAAAAACAAGAGCAAACTTCAAATGTTAGAAATACATAGTGCGCAAACCCAACTTCCATATCCATTTTTTACGTGTTTTCTTCTTACTACTTGGTTTGAAATATATCCCAACCGTGACTTAAGCATTTTTTTCAGAAAATGCTCTAACTCTTTGAAAGTCTTTTCTGCCACTTTTGTTTTCACACATCCACGAACGGAGATAGACGCACATGCTGCTTTTAATATACATTCGTGAATATTCTCATTAATGTACCTGTAAATACATTTTACAAATGGTGTGTCAGTTCGCCACTTTACAGAAGAGAGAGGAAGAGAATCTTCCTGGGATGAGGTACAGTCTCTTGTTGTTAATGTCCTTGTGTGACTATATAAGTACCAGGGGATTCTGAGACATAAACCGGGGGTTGGTGTGAGTGTGCATTTTCACGTTTGCATCTGCTGATGAGAAATTTTGACTTATGCTTTTAACTTACAGTTTAGGATGTGATTCTGTGCTTAATGCCGTAGGACTGGATAATGCACTTGTGTTCATTTTCCAGACTCACCAAGTGAAGCCACTGTCTGAATGGGCATTCTTGTTTTCAGGGTCTTTCCCTTACAGTTCATTAGAGGATATTGAAAAGAAATTCATCCCTGGGAAAGTTAGGTGCATCTTGGTGTTGGTTCTTGTTTTAGCCGTCCTCACTTGAAATTAATTAAGTGATGTTTCATTTTTAAGGCAGCATGTTTTGTCTTCCCATTCCACCGCCTGTAACAGTGGTCTAGTTTCCTTAATGCCTTACGCTGTTTCCCACCTGCTCCTTTTACTCAGGTTGCCCTTCCCCAAAGCCCCTCCACATCTCCCCTCTGCGCTGGATCTCTCTTTTACGAAACAGTGCGGTCTTCCCAGCATTCCCTGAGATATCCACGTGCAGCGGACTCTCCTGTCATTTTTGGCGTTACTGTACCCGTTCACCTCAGTTATAGAGCTGTTGAAACTTTTCTGTGCTGATTTGTTTTCATGGATCCTGTGCCTCTGGCAGAACAGAGAGGAGAATCTGCCTTTTATTTGTACCGCCAGCTTCTCCCAGGATAGGGCTTATGTTCTGATAGCTTCGGTAAATAACTGTTGTCTACCTGACAGACTAAGCGTAGGCACATGATCTGAAGTTCGGTTCCTGATTTATCTTGTTTTGTGTTCCTAGGAAGGGGCGACTAAACCCGAAATTACAAAACTGGAGTACGCTACTGGGACTGTAGAAGTGGCTCCGCAGGAGCTGACGGATCATAAAACACTGACCTCTGTTGTTGGAGCACACGGAGCTTATTATACACTGGGTAAGTTAGTGAACGTGGCTGGCATTTCTTGTTCTCTGTGCCTAGAAACTAGTGTGCTCTGGGGGGAAGGGTATATGTAGCTCAGCAGCAGAGAGAATGCGGGCTTAGCATGCAGGGGTTCCTGGGGTCAGTATCCAGTTCCTCCAAGAAACAATTGTGATACGGGGAAGGAAGGAAGGAAGGAAGGGGCAAAGGTTTTGTTTCGCTTCAGCAGTGTCTTCGCAGGAAACCCTAATCCAGCATCCTTTTCTGTGGTTTTTAGCCGACGCGGGACCTGGCGTGGCTCCGGTGTGGCCCGGCAGCGCCCGCCCACCTGCGGCGGCCCCGGAGGCCCAGGGAAGGTGGGTTGTCATGTTCTGTTGGGCCTCTTCCTGTGAAAGGTGATTTTCCCGTTCTCCCGGCAGCCGTTCCTGGCCTCGTCTGCAGACTGTGTGTCCTGTGACGGGTCTGGCGTGGCGTGTCGCTGCCTTTTTCAGACTCAAAACTCTTGCCCAGGAACCAGTGGGCTGCTTCTCCCGCGAGCCCGTCGCCTTGGCTGGTGCCTGCAGGAGCCATGAAGGAGTGCTTAGGAGCCGGGGCCCGCAGACTTTGACTGTGGATTTCTCGAAGCAGCGTCAGGAGAGTGAGCCCTCGCTCCACACTGACTTCTCCTGGCTCGGCTGACTCCTTCCTGACCTCCTGCACCTAGGGTTGCTCCTGGGTCACTGAGACGGATTTCTGTGTCGTCGTTCCTTTGACGGGTTTCCCGGCTCAGGCCAGGTGATTCTCCTGTTTAGAATGTCCATTCAGATCCTGGTAACTGGAAAAGGGTCAAAGCCCTCCCTCCAGCTTTGTACAGTGTGCTTTGTGCAACTTGGAGTCTTCCTGGGTGTGGTAAACATCACAGCCCGACACTGTCTTTTCTCGGGAGGTAAGTGTGTCTTGGGGGCTGCCTCCAGTTGTACTCTGGGCAGAAAAGCCTGGCTCTCGGAGATGGTGCGTCTGTAGAAGGGAATAGAGGCTGGAAGGGAAAGAGCCCGCCGTGAAAATGCCTCCTTCCCTGCGGGGGAATTCCGATGCGCAGCAGAGTGCGTACGTTGTGTTTGTCCCCCACCGTGCGCCGGGTCGGGCCTGAACTGGAAGCTGTCAGAGCTGCTCGTCGGTCTCATGGCACACCGTGGAATTTTGCGCACGAGCTGGTACAGTCCCTTTGGTGTCAGGTGTGGGGTTGAGACTCCCCACGTCACTCTCCCGTAGCACGCATGTAGGGTGCGTTCCGTAGCGAACGTAAAATCCAGACGTCCCTGAGAATAGGGATGATTGTAGCGGAGCCTGCGTCCCTTCTGAGGACAGCCTTGTCCCCTCGGGAGCCCTTGGCCAGCTCCGCCGCAGGACTCCGGGATGCCCAGCTCCCCAGGGCTCTTTGCACCCAGGGCAGCCCCTGCGTGGAGGAGGAGGTCCCTTTGTGAGGAGGGGGCAGAGATGGCCTGGCAGGGTCCTGCAGGCAGAGCCCTGCAGGCAGAGCTCTGCAGGCAGAGTGTTGACCCTGGTGCGGCTCTGCTTGCTCGTGTGGAGAATGAGCTCTTCACGTCCGTCCCATGTCCGTGTTCCTGGTCCCCCCCGGCAAGCTTGCATGGAGCTGGGGAAGGTGGCGGGGAGGGCTGTCCCGCCCAGAGCGGCTGGCTGTTGGGAAGGCGCTAGTTTGCCCGTGTGCTGGAAGCTCTGTGTGCAGCCTCTCGGGCAGGAGGACCCTTGGCTTCCTCCACTTGGAGACAGCGGCGGCGGCAACGTGCGGCATCAGGGTCGTATCCCCGTGTCCCCCTGAGCGGCCCAGGCTGCAGGCAGGCCCCAGAGGGCTGGGCGGAGCGTGTGGCACCGTGCTGCTCTCTGGGCACCCGGTGGAGGGGAGGGTGCCCGGTGCCGACGGCTGCTGCGTTGGGTTACGACTCTTGTCGGTATTAGCGCTTTTGTCTTTCATCCAACCCAGCCCTCCCTTCTGTCCTGCAGGTCACCCCGTGGGCCAGAGGGCCCCAACCTTTCCGAGGACCAGACTGCGTGGCCTGCCCCGGGTGCAGCCCGTCGTCTCCCATCTGGGAACCTGCACCAGGTCACCCTTGGTGCCCAGTGCAACCTCGCCCCCCACCGCCAGCTGCTCCGCTGGGTAAGAGGAAAGCATAGTCCTCTGTTTCTTCCTTGAGTCACTGCAGAAGAAGTGCAGATCGCTCTCCGGGGCTTCCCCGTGCACGGGCGGCCGTGACTGGGCTCACGGCCTTGTCCCTCTTTTCCCTTAGCCGACGCACTTGATGGACCGCATTTTCCCCGTCCTGCCCTGGGGAGGGAGGTGTCTGTTGTAGAGGGAAAGAGGGTCCTCTGACGGAGGGCAGACGTGTCGGTTCTGCACACGGGCCTTAAACAGACACCACGTTCCGGGCTCCCTGTAGGACAAGCCCGCCCCTATCACTGTCTGCAGCGAGTGGAGCCCTGATCTTCCACAGCTGATGATCGGTTATGGAAGACACACCCGAACCCGGGGCCTGTGGTCTCTTCAGTCAAGGGTCCTGAGACCTGTCTCCCACTCGGTCTGATGTGAGACTTAGTGTGATACGGGGAAGAAAGCCTCAAAGATCTTTTGCGCTTCAGCAAACTAACATGTTTTGTAAGGCAGTGAACCGTGAAAGAGTGTTTTGTATTTTATTTTATCTATGCCGAGAAGCTAGTTGACTCGGGGAATTACATAGGTTAGTGGTAAATAGAATGCTTGCTTAGCATGCCGACTTCCGTGTGCTCATTCCCGGTACCTCCATTTAAAAACAGAAGAAAAGAAAAAACAAAAACAAGAGCAAACTTCAAATGTTAGAAATACATAGTGCGCAAACCCAACTTCCATATCCATTTTTTACGTGTTTTCTTCTTACTACTTGGTTTGAAATATATCCCAACCGTGGCTTAAGCATTTTTTTCAGAAAATGCTCTAACTCTTTGAAAGTCTTTTCTGCCACTTTTGTTTTCACACATCCACGAACGGAGATAGACGCACATGCTGCTTTTAATATACATTCGTGAATATTCTCATTAATGTACCTGTAAATACATTTTACAAATGGTGTGTCAGTTCGCCACTTTACAGAAGAGAGAGGAAGAGAATCTTCCTGGGATGAGGTACAGTCTCTTGTTGTTAATGTCCTTGTGTGACTATATAAGTACCAGGGGATTCTGAGACATAAACCGGGGGTTGGTGTGAGTGTGCATTTTCACGTTTGCATCTGCTGATGAGAAATTTTGACTTATGCTTTTAACTTACAGTTTAGGATGTGATTCTGTGCTTAATGCCGTAGGACTGGATAATGCACTTGTGTTCATTTTCCAGACTCACCAAGTGAAGCCACTGTCTGAATGGGCATTCTTGTTTTCAGGGTCTTTCCCTTACAGTTCATTAGAGGATATTGAAAAGAAATTCATCCCTGGGAAAGTTAGGTGCATCTTGGTGTTGGTTCTTGTTTTAGCCGTCCTCACTTGAAATTAATTAAGTGATGTTTCATTTTTAAGGCAGCATGTTTTGTCTTCCCATTCCACCGCCTGTAACAGTGGTCTAGTTTCCTTAATGCCTTACGCTGTTTCCCACCTGCTCCTTTTACTCAGGTTGCCCTTCCCCAAAGCCCCTCCACATCTCCCCTCTGCGCTGGATCTCTCTTTTACGAAACAGTGCGGTCTTCCCAGCATTCCCTGAGATATCCACGTGCAGCGGACTCTCCTGTCATTTTTGGCGTTACTGTACCCGTTCACCTCAGTTATAGAGCTGTTGAAACTTTTCTGTGCTGATTTGTTTTCATGGATCCTGTGCCTCTGGCAGAACAGAGAGGAGAATCTGCCTTTTATTTGTACCGCCAGCTTCTCCCAGGATAGGGCTTATGTTCTGATAGCTTCGGTAAATAACTGTTGTCTACCTGACAGACTAAGCGTAGGCACATGATCTGAAGTTCGGTTCCTGATTTATCTTGTTTTGTGTTCCTAGGAAGGGGCGACTAAACCCGAAATTACAAAACTGGAGTACGCTACTGGGACTGTAGAAGTGGCTCCGCAGGAGCTGACGGATCATAAAACACTGACCTCTGTTGTTGGAGCACACGGAGCTTATTATACACTGGGTAAGTTAGTGAACGTGGCTGGCATTTCTTGTTCTCTGTGCCTAGAAACTAGTGTGCTCTGGGGGGAAGGGTATATGTAGCTCAGCAGCAGAGAGAATGCGGGCTTAGCATGCAGGGGTTCCTGGGGTCAGTATCCAGTTCCTCCAAGAAACAATTGTGATACGGGGAAGGAAGGAAGGAAGGAAGGGGCAAAGGTTTTGTTTCGCTTCAGCAGTGTCTTCGCAGGAAACCCTAATCCAGCATCCTTTTCTGTGGTTTTTAGCCGACGCGGGACCTGGCGTGGCTCCGGTGTGGCCCGGCAGCGCCCGCCCACCTGCGGCGGCCCCGGAGGCCCAGGGAAGGTGGGTTGTCATGTTCTGTTGGGCCTCTTCCTGTGAAAGGTGATTTTCCCGTTCTCCCGGCAGCCGTTCCTGGCCTCGTCTGCAGACTGTGTGTCCTGTGACGGGTCTGGCGTGGCGTGTCGCTGCCTTTTTCAGACTCAAAACTCTTGCCCAGGAACCAGTGGGCTGCTTCTCCCGCGAGCCCGTCGCCTTGGCTGGTGCCTGCAGGAGCCATGAAGGAGTGCTTAGGAGCCGGGGCCCGCAGACTTTGACTGTGGATTTCTCGAAGCAGCGTCAGGAGAGTGAGCCCTCGCTCCACACTGACTTCTCCTGGCTCGGCTGACTCCTTCCTGACCTCCTGCACCTAGGGTTGCTCCTGGGTCACTGAGACGGATTTCTGTGTCGTCGTTCCTTTGACGGGTTTCCCGGCTCAGGCCAGGTGATTCTCCTGTTTAGAATGTCCATTCAGATCCTGGTAACTGGAAAAGGGTCAAAGCCCTCCCTCCAGCTTTGTACAGTGTGCTTTGTGCAACTTGGAGTCTTCCTGGGTGTGGTAAACATCACAGCCCGACACTGTCTTTTCTCGGGAGGTAAGTGTGTCTTGGGGGCTGCCTCCAGTTGTACTCTGGGCAGAAAAGCCTGGCTCTCGGAGATGGTGCGTCTGTAGAAGGGAATAGAGGCTGGAAGGGAAAGAGCCCGCCGTGAAAATGCCTCCTTCCCTGCGGGGGAATTCCGATGCGCAGCAGAGTGCGTACGTTGTGTTTGTCCCCCACCGTGCGCCGGGTCGGGCCTGAACTGGAAGCTGTCAGAGCTGCTCGTCGGTCTCATGGCACACCGTGGAATTTTGCGCACGAGCTGGTACAGTCCCTTTGGTGTCAGGTGTGGGGTTGAGACTCCCCACGTCACTCTCCCGTAGCACGCATGTAGGGTGCGTTCCGTAGCGAACGTAAAATCCAGACGTCCCTGAGAATAGGGATGATTGTAGCGGAGCCTGCGTCCCTTCTGAGGACAGCCTTGTCCCCTCGGGAGCCCTTGGCCAGCTCCGCCGCAGGACTCCGGGATGCCCAGCTCCCCAGGGCTCTTTGCACCCAGGGCAGCCCCTGCGTGGAGGAGGAGGTCCCTTTGTGAGGAGGGGGCAGAGATGGCCTGGCAGGGTCCTGCAGGCAGAGCCCTGCAGGCAGAGCCCTGCAGGCAGAGTGTTGACCCTGGTGCGGCTCTGCTTGCTCGTGTGGAGAATGAGCTCTTCACGTCCGTCCCATGTCCGTGTTCCTGGTCCCCCCCGGCAAGCTTGCGTGGAGCTGGGGAAGGTGGCGGGGAGGGCTGTCCCGCCCAGAGCGGCTGGCTGTTGGGAAGGCGCTAGTTTGCCCGTGTGCTGGAAGCTCTGTGTGCAGCCTCTCGGGCAGGAGGACCCTTGGCTTCCTCCACTTGGAGACAGCGGCGGCGGCAACGTGCGGCATCAGGGTCGTATCCCCGTGTCCCCCTGAGCGGCCCAGGCTGCAGGCAGGCCCCAGAGGGCTGGGCGGAGCGTGTGGCACCGTGCTGCTCTCTGGGCACCCGGTGGAGGGGAGGGTGCCCGGTGCCGACGGCTGCTGCGTTGGGTTACGACTCTTGTCGGTATTAGCGCTTTTGTCTTTCATCCAACCCAGCCCTCCCTTCTGTCCTGCAGGTCACCCCGTGGGCCAGAGGGCCCCAACCTTTCCGAGGACCAGACTGCGTGGCCTGCCCCGGGTGCAGCCCGTCGTCTCCCATCTGGGAACCTGCACCAGGTCACCCTTGGTGCCCAGTGCAACCTCGCCCCCCACCGCCAGCTGCTCCGCTCGGTAAGAGGAAAGCATAGTCCTCTGTTTCTTCCTTGAGTCACTGCAGAAGAAGTGCAGATCGCTCTCCGGGGCTTCCCCGTGCACGGGCGGCCGTGACTGGGCTCACGGCCTTGTCCCTCTTTTCCCTTAGCCGACGCACTTGATGGACCGCATTTTCCCCGTCCTGCCCTGGGGAGGGAGGTGTCTGTTGTAGAGGGAAAGAGGGTCCTCTGACGGAGGGCAGACGTGTCGGTTCTGCACACGGGCCTTAAACAGACACCACGTTCCGGGCTCCCTGTAGGACAAGCCCGCCCCTATCACTGTCTGCAGCGAGTGGAGCCCTGATCTTCCACAGCTGATGATCGGTTATGGAAGACACACCCGAACCCGGGGCCTGTGGTCTCTTCAGTCAAGGGTCCTGAGACCTGTCTCCCACTCGGTCTGATGTGAGACTTAGTGTGATACGGGGAAGAAAGCCTCAAAGATCTTTTGCGCTTCAGCAAACTAACATGTTTTGTAAGGCAGTGAACCGTGAAAGAGTGTTTTGTATTTTATTTTATCTATGCCGAGAAGCTAGTTGACTCGGGGAATTACATAGGTTAGTGGTAAATAGAATGCTTGCTTAGCATGCCGACTTCCGTGTGCTCATTCCCGGTACCTCCATTTAAAAACAGAAGAAAAGAAAAAACAAAAACAAGAGCAAACTTCAAATGTTAGAAATACATAGTGCGCAAACCCAACTTCCATATCCATTTTTTACGTGTTTTCTTCTTACTACTTGGTTTGAAATATATCCCAACCGTGGCTTAAGCATTTTTTTCAGAAAATGCTCTAACTCTTTGAAAGTCTTTTCTGCCACTTTTGTTTTCACACATCCACGAACGGAGATAGACGCACATGCTGCTTTTAATATACATTCGTGAATATTCTCATTAATGTACCTGTAAATACATTTTACAAATGGTGTGTCAGTTCGCCACTTTACAGAAGAGAGAGGAAGAGAATCTTCCTGGGATGAGGTACAGTCTCTTGTTGTTAATGTCCTTGTGTGACTATATAAGTACCAGGGGATTCTGAGACATAAACCGGGGGTTGGTGTGAGTGTGCATTTTCACGTTTGCATCTGCTGATGAGAAATTTTGACTTATGCTTTTAACTTACAGTTTAGGATGTGATTCTGTGCTTAATGCCGTAGGACTGGATAATGCACTTGTGTTCATTTTCCAGACTCACCAAGTGAAGCCACTGTCTGAATGGGCATTCTTGTTTTCAGGGTCTTTCCCTTACAGTTCATTAGAGGATATTGAAAAGAAATTCATCCCTGGGAAAGTTAGGTGCATCTTGGTGTTGGTTCTTGTTTTAGCCGTCCTCACTTGAAATTAATTAAGTGATGTTTCATTTTTAAGGCAGCATGTTTTGTCTTCCCATTCCACCGCCTGTAACAGTGGTCTAGTTTCCTTAATGCCTTACGCTGTTTCCCACCTGCTCCTTTTACTCAGGTTGCCCTTCCCCAAAGCCCCTCCACATCTCCCCTCTGCGCTGGATCTCTCTTTTACGAAACAGTGCGGTCTTCCCAGCATTCCCTGAGATATCCACGTGCAGCGGACTCTCCTGTCATTTTTGGCGTTACTGTACCCGTTCACCTCAGTTATAGAGCTGTTGAAACTTTTCTGTGCTGATTTGTTTTCATGGATCCTGTGCCTCTGGCAGAACAGAGAGGAGAATCTGCCTTTTATTTGTACCGCCAGCTTCTCCCAGGATAGGGCTTATGTTCTGATAGCTTCGGTAAATAACTGTTGTCTACCTGACAGACTAAGCGTAGGCACATGATCTGAAGTTCGGTTCCTGATTTATCTTGTTTTGTGTTCCTAGGAAGGGGCGACTAAACCCGAAATTACAAAACTGGAGTACGCTACTGGGACTGTAGAAGTGGCTCCGCAGGAGCTGACGGATCATAAAACACTGACCTCTGTTGTTGGAGCACACGGAGCTTATTATACACTGGGTAAGTTAGTGAACGTGGCTGGCATTTCTTGTTCTCTGTGCCTAGAAACTAGTGTGCTCTGGGGGGAAGGGTATATGTAGCTCAGCAGCAGAGAGAATGCGGGCTTAGCATGCAGGGGTTCCTGGGGTCAGTATCCAGTTCCTCCAAGAAACAATTGTGATACGGGGAAGGAAGGAAGGAAGGAAGGGGCAAAGGTTTTGTTTCGCTTCAGCAGTGTCTTCGCAGGAAACCCTAATCCAGCATCCTTTTCTGTGGTTTTTAGCCGACGCGGGACCTGGCGTGGCTCCGGTGTGGCCCGGCAGCGCCCGCCCACCTGCGGCGGCCCCGGAGGCCCAGGGAAGGTGGGTTGTCATGTTCTGTTGGGCCTCTTCCTGTGAAAGGTGATTTTCCCGTTCTCCCGGCAGCCGTTCCTGGCCTCGTCTGCAGACTGTGTGTCCTGTGACGGGTCTGGCGTGGCGTGTCGCTGCCTTTTTCAGACTCAAAACTCTTGCCCAGGAACCAGTGGGCTGCTTCTCCCGCGAGCCCGTCGCCTTGGCTGGTGCCTGCAGGAGCCATGAAGGAGTGCTTAGGAGCCGGGGCCCGCAGACTTTGACTGTGGATTTCTCGAAGCAGCGTCAGGAGAGTGAGCCCTCGCTCCACACTGACTTCTCCTGGCTCGGCTGACTCCTTCCTGACCTCCTGCACCTAGGGTTGCTCCTGGGTCACTGAGACGGATTTCTGTGTCGTCGTTCCTTTGACGGGTTTCCCGGCTCAGGCCAGGTGATTCTCCTGTTTAGAATGTCCATTCAGATCCTGGTAACTGGAAAAGGGGCAAAGCCCTCCCTCCAGCTTTGTACGGTGTGCTTTGTGCAACTTGGAGTCTTCCTGGGTGTGGTAAATATCACAGCCCGACACTGTCTTTTCTCGGGAGGTAAGTGTGTCTTGGCCGCTGCCTCCAGTTGTACTCTGGGCAGAAAAGCCTGGCTCTCGGAGATGGTGCGTCTGTAGAAGGGAATAGAGGCTGGAAGGGAAAGAGCCCGCCGTGAAAATGCCTCCTTCCCTGCGGGGGAATTCCGATGCGCAGCAGAGTGCGTACGTTGTGTTTGTCCCCCACCGTGCGCCGGGTCGGGCCTGAACTGGAAGCTGTCAGAGCTGCTCGTCGGTCTCATGGCACACCGTGGAATTTTGCGCACGAGCTGGTACAGTCCCTTTGGTGTCAGGTGTGGGGTTGAGACTCCCCACGTCACTCTCCCGTAGCACGCATGTAGGGTGTGTTCCGTAGCGAACGTAAAATCCAGACGTCCCTGAGAATAGGGATGATTGTAGCGGAGCCTGCGTCCCTTCTGAGGACAGCCTTGTCCCCTCGGGAGCCCTTGGCCAGCTCCGCCGCAGGACTCCGGGATGCCCAGCTCCCCAGGGCTCTTTGCACCCAGGGCAGCCCCTGCGTGGAGGAGGAGGTCCCTTTGTGAGGAGGGGGCAGAGAGGGCCTGGCAGGGTCCTGCAGGCAGAGCCCTGCAGGCAGAGCCCTGCAGGCAGAGCCCTGCAGGCAGAGCCCTGCAGGCAGAGCTCTGCAGGCAGAGTGGTGACCCTGGTGCGGCTCTGCTTGCTCGTGTGGAGAATGAGCTCTTCACGTCCGTCCCATGTCCGTGTTCCTGGTCCCCCCCGGCAAGCTTGCGTGGAGCTGGGGAAGGTGGCGGTGAGGGCTGTCCTGCCCAGAGCGGCTGGCTGTTGGGAAGGCGCTAGTTTGCCCGTGTGCTGGAAGCTCTGTGTGCAGCCTCTCGGGCAGGAGGACCCTTGGCTTCCTCCACTTGGAGACAGCGGCGGCGGCGACGTGCGGCATCAGGGTCGTATCCCCGTGTCCCCCTGAGCGGCCCAGGCTGCAGGCAGGCCCCAGAGGGCTGGGCGGAGCGTGTGGCACCGTGCTGCTCTCTGGGCACCCGGTGGAGGGGAGGGTGCCCGGTGCCGACGGCTGCTGCGTTGGGTTACGACTCTTGTCGGTATTAGCGCTTTTGTCTTTCATCCAACCCAGCCCTCCCTTCTGTCCTGCAGGTCACCCCGTGGGCCGGAGGGCCCCAACCTTTCCGAGGACCAGACTGCGTGGCCTGCCCCGGGTGCGGCCCGTCGTCTCCCATCTGGGAACCTGCACCAGGTCACCCTTGGTGCCCAGTGCAACCTCGCCCCCCACCGCCAGCTGCTCCGCTCGGTAAGAGGAAAGCATAGTCCTCTGTTTCTTCCTTGAGTCACTGCAGAAGAAGTGCAGATCGCTCTCCGGGGCTTCCCCGTGCACGGGCGGCCGTGACTGGGCTCACGGCCTTGTCCCTCTTTTCCCTTAGCCGACGCACTTGATGGACCGCATTTTCCCCGTCCTGCCCTGGGGAGGGAGGTGTCTGTTGTAGAGGGAAAGAGGGTCCTCTGACGGAGGGCAGACGTGTCGGTTCTGCACACGGGCCTTAAACAGACACCACGTTCCGGGCTCCCTGGAGGACAAGCCCGCCCCTATCACTGTCTGCAGCGAGTGGAGCCCTGACCTTCCACAGCCGATGATCGGTTATGGAAGACACACCCGAACCCGGGGCCTGTGGTCTCTTCAGTCAAGGGTCCTGAGACCTGTCTCCCACTCGGTCTGATGTGAGACTTAGTGTTATACGGGGAAGAAAGCCTCAAAGATCTTTTGCGCTTCAGCAAACTAACATGTTTTGTAAGGCAGTGAACCGTGAAAGAGTGTTTTGTATTTTATTTTATCTATGCCGAGAAGCTAGTTGACTCGGGGAATTACATAGGTTAGTGGTAAATAGAATGCTTGCTTAGCATGCCGAATTCCGTGTGCTCATTCCCGGTACCTCCATTTAAAAACAGAAGAAAAGAAAAAACAAAAACAAGAGCAAACTTCAAATGTTAGAAATACATAGTGCACAAACCCAACTTCCATATCCATTTTTTACGTGTTTTATTCTTACTACTTGGTTTGAAATACATCCCAACCGTGACTTAAGCATTTTTTTCAGAAAATGCTCTAACTCTTTGAAAGTCTTTTCTGCCAATTTTGTTTTCACACATCCACGAACGGAGATAGACGCACATGCTGCTTTTAATATACATTCGTGAATATTCTCATTAATGTACCTGTAAATACATTTTACAAATGGTGTGTCAGTTCGCCACTTTACAGAAGAGAGAGGAAGAGAATCTTCCTGGGATGAGGTACAGTCTCTTGTTGTTAATGTCCTTGTGTGACTATATAAGTACCAGGGGATTCTGAGACATAAACCGGGGGTTGGTGTGAGTGTGCATTTTCACGTTTGCATCTGCTGATGAGAAATTTTGACTTATGCTTTTAACTTACAGTTTAGGATGTGATTCTGTGCTTAATGCCGTAGGACTGGGTAATGCACTTGTGTTCATTTTCCAGACTCACCAAGTGAAGCCACTGTCTGAATGGGCATTCTTGTTTTCAGGGTCTTTCCCTTACAGTTCATTAGAGGATATTGAAAAGAAATTCATCCCTGGGAAAGTTAGGTGCATCTTGGTGTTGGTTCTTGTTTTAGCCGTCCTCACTTGAAATTAATTAAGTGATGTTTCATTTTTAAGGCAGCATGTTTTGTCTTCCCATTCCACCGCCTGTAACAGTGGTCTAGTTTCCTTAATGCCTTACGCTGTTTCCCACCTGCTCCTTTTACTCAGGTTGCCCTTCCCCAAAGCCCCTCCACATCTCCCCTCTGCGCTGGATCTCTCTTTTACGAAACAGTGCGGTCTTCCCAGCATTCCCTGAGATATCCACGTGCAGCGGACTCTCCTGTCATTTTTGGCGTTACTGTACCCGTTCACCTCAGTTATAGAGCTGTTGAAACTTTTCTGTGCTGATTTGTTTTCATGGATCCTGTGCCTCTGGCAGAACAGAGAGGAGAATCTGCCTTTTATTTGTACCGCCAGCTTCTCCCAGGATAGGGCTTATGTTCTGATAGCTTCGGTAAATAACTGTTGTCTACCTGACAGACTAAGCGTAGGCACATGATCTGAAGTTCGGTTCCTGATTTATCTTGTTTTGTGTTCCTAGGAAGGGGCGACTAAACCCGAAATTACAAAACTGGAGTACGCTACTGGGACTGTAGAAGTGGCTCCGCAGGAGCTGACGGATCATAAAACACTGACCTCTGTTGTTGGAGCACACGGAGCTTATTATACACTGGGTAAGTTAGTGAACGTGGCTGGCATTTCTTGTTCTCTGTGCCTAGAAACTAGTGTGCTCTGGGGGGAAGGGTATATGTAGCTCAGCAGCAGAGAGAATGCGGGCTTAGCATGCAGGGGTTCCTGGGGTCAGTATCCAGTTCCTCCAAGAAACAATTGTGATACGGGGAAGGAAGGAAGGAAGGAAGGGGCAAAGGTTTTGTTTCGCTTCAGCAGTGTCTTCGCAGGAAACCCTAATCCTGCATCCTTTTCTGTGGTTTTTAGCCGACGCGGGACCTGGCGCGGCTCCGGTGTGGCCCGGCAGCGCCCGCCCACCTGCGGCGGCCCCGGAGGCCCAGGGAAGTGGGGTTGTCATGTTCTGTTGGGCCTCTTCCTGTGAAAGGTGATTTTCCCGTTCTCCCGGCAGCCGTTCCTGGCCTTGTCTGCAGACTGTGTGTCCTGTGACGGGTCTGGCGTGGCGTGTCGCTGCCTTTTTCAGACTCAAAACTCTTGCCCAGGAACCAGTGGGCTGCTTCTCCCGCGAGCCCGTCGCCTTGGCTGGTGCCTGCAGGAGCCATGAAAGAGTGCTTAGGAGCCGGGGCCCGCAGACATTGACTGTGGATTCCTCGAAGCAGCGTCAGGAGAGTGAGCCCTCGCTCCACACTGACTTCTCCTGGCTCGGCTGACTCCTTCCTGACCTCCTGCACCTAGGGTTGCTCCTGGGTCACTGAGACGGATTTCTGTGTCGTCGTTCCTTTGACGGGTTTCCCGGCTCAGGCCAGGTGATTCTCCTGTTTAGAATGTCCATTCAGATCCTGGTAACTGGAAAAGAGGCAACGCCCTCCCTCCAGCTTTGTACGGTGTGCTTTGTGCAACTTGGAGTCTTCCTGGGTGTGGTAAACATCACAGCCCGACACTGTCTTTTCTCAGGAGGTAAGTGTGTCTTGGCCGCTGCCTCCAGTTGTACTCTGGGCAGAAAAGCCTGGCTCTCGGAGATGGTGCGTCTGTAGAAGGGAATAGAGGCTGGAAGGGAAAGAGCCCGCCGTGAAAATGCCTCCTTCCCTGCGGGGGAATTCCTATGCGCACCAGAGTGCGTAAATTGTGTTTGTCCCCCACCGTGCGCCGGGTCGGGCCTGCCCTGGAAGCTGTCAGAGCTGCTCGTCGGTCACATGGCACACCGTGGAATTTTGCGCACGAGCTTGTACAGTCCCTTTGGTGTCAGGTGTGGGGTTGAGACTCCCCACGTCACTCTCCCGTAGCACGCATGTAGGGTGCGTTCCGTAGCGAACGTAAAATCCAGACGTCCCTGAGAATAGGGATGATTGTAGCGGAGCCTGCGTCCCTTCTGAGGACAGCCTTGTCCCCTCGGGAGCCCTTGGCCAGCTCCGCCGCAGGACTCCGGGATGCCCAGCTCCCCAGGGCTCTTTGCACCCAGGGCAGCCCCTGCGTGGAGGAGGAGGTCCCTTTGTGAGGAGGGGGCAGAGAGGGCCTGGCAGGGTCCTGCAGGCAGAGCCCTGCAGGCAGAGCCCTGCAGGCAGAGCTCTGCAGGCAGAGTGGTGACCCTGGTGCGGCTCTGCTTGCTCGTGTGGAGAATGAGCTCTTCACGTCCGTCCCATGTCCGTGTTCCTGGTCCCCCCCGGCAAGCTTGCGTGGAGCTGGGGAAGGTGGCGGGGAGGGCTGTCCCGCCCAGAGCGGCTGGCTGTTGGGAAGGCGCTAGTTTGCCCGTGTGCTGGAAGCTCTGTGTGCAGCCTCTCGGGCAGGAGGACCCTTGGATTCCTCCACTTGGAGACAGCGGCGGCGGCGACGTGCGGCATCAGGGTCGTATCCCCGTGTCCCCCTGAGCGGCCCAGGCTGCAGGCAGGCCCCAGAGGGCTGGGTGGAGCGTGTGGCACCGTGCTGCTCTCTGGGCACCCGGTGGAGGGGAGGGTGCCCGGTGCCGACGGCTGCTGCGTTGGGTTACGACTCTTGTCGGTATTAGCGCTTTTGTCTTTCATCCAACCCAGCCCTCCCTTCTGTCCTGCAGGTCACCCCGTGGGCCGGAGGGCCCCAACCTTTCCGAGGACCAGACTGCGTGGCCTGCCCCGGGTGCGGCCCGTCGTCTCCCATCTGGGAACCTGCACCAGGTCACCCTTGGTGCCCAGTGCAACCTCGCCCCCCACCGCCAGCTGCTCCGCTCGGTAAGAGGAAAGCATAGTCCTCTGTTTCTTCCTTGAGTCGCTGCAGAAGAAGTGCAGATCGCTCTCCGGGGCTTCCCCGTGCACGGGCGGCCGTGACTGGGCTCACGGCCTTGTCCCACTGGTCCCTTAGCAGTCGCACTTGATGGACCGCATTTTCCCCGTCCTACCCTGGGGAGGGAGGTGTCTGTTTTAGAGGGAAAGAGGGTCCTCTGATGGAGGGCAGACGTGTCGGTTCTGCACACGGGCCTTAAACAGACACCACGTTCCGGGCTCCCTGGAGGACAAGCCCGTCACTGTCACTGTCTGCAGCGAGTGGATCCCTGAGCTTCCACAGCCGATGATCGGTTATGGTAGACACACCCGAACCCGGGGCCTGTGGTCTCTTCAGTCAAGGGTCCTGAGACCTGTCTCCCACTCGGTCTGATGTGAGACTTAGTGTGATACGGCAAAAAGGCCTCAAAATCTTTTGCGCTTCAGCAAACTTACATGTTTTGTAAGGCAGTGAACCGTGAAAGAGTGTTTTGTATTCTATTTTATCTATGCCGAGAAGCTAGTTGACTCGGGGAATTACATAGGTTAGTGGTAAGTAGAATGCTTGCTTAGCATGCCGAATTCCGTGTGCTCATTCCCGGTACCTCCATTTAAAAACAGAAGAAAAGAAAAAACAAAAACAAGAGCAAACTTCAAATGTTAGAAATATATAGTGCGCAAACCCAACTTCCATATCCATTCTTATTACGTGTTTTCTTCTTACTACGTGGTTTGAAATATATCCCAACCGTGACTTAAACATTTTTTTCAGAAAATGCTCTAACTCTTTGAAAGTCTTTTCTGCCACTTTTGTTTTGACACATCCATGAACGCAGATAGACGCACATGGTGATTTTAATATACATTAGTGAATATTCTCATTAATGTACCTGTAACTACATTTTACAGATGGTGTGTCAGTGCGACACTTTACAGAAGAGAGAGGAAGAGAATCTTCCTGGGATGAGGTACAGACTCTTGTTGTTAAAGTCCTTGTGTGACTATATATGTACCAGGGGATTCTGAGACATAAACCGTGGTTTGGTGTGAGTGTGCATCTTCAAGTTTGCATCTGCTGATGAGAATTTTTGACTTATGCTTTTAACTTACAGTTTAGGATGTGATTCTGTGCTTAATGCCGTAGAACTGGATAATGCACTTGTGTTCATTTTCCAGACTCACCTAGTGAAGCCAGTGTCTGAATGGGCATTCTTGTTTTCAGGGTCTTTCCCTTACAGTTCATTAGAGGATATTAAAAAGAAATTCATTCCTGGGAAAGTTAGGTGCATCTTGGTGTTGGTTCTTGTTTTAGCCGTCCTCACTTGAAATTAATTAATTGATGTTTCATTTTCAAGGCACCATGTTTTGTCTTCAAATTCCACCGCCAGTAACGGTTGTCTAGTTTCCTTAAAGCCTTACGCTGTTTCCCACCTGCTTTTTTACTCAGGCTGCCCTTCCCCAAAGCCCCTCCACATCCCCCCTCTGCACTGGATCTTTCTTTTACGAAACAGTGCGGTCTTCCCAGCATTCCCTGAGATATCCACGTGCAGCGGACTCTTCTGTCCTTTGTGGCGTTACTGTACCCGTTCACCATATTTGTAGAACTGTTGAAACTTTTCTGTGCTGATTCGTTTTCATGGATCCTGTGCCTCTGGCAGAACAGAGAGGAGAATCTGCCTTTTATTTGTACCGCCAGCTTCTCCCAGGATAGGGCTTATGTTCTGATAGCTTCGGTAAATAACTGTTGTCTACCTGACAGACTAAGCGTAGGCACATGATCTGAAGTTCGGTTCCTGATTTATCTTGTTTTGTGTTCCTAGGAAGGGGCGACTAAACCCGAAATTACAAAACTGGAGTACGCTACTGGGACTGTAGAAGTGGCTCCGCAGGAGCTGACGGATCATAAAACACTGACCTCTGTTGTTGGAGCACACGGAGCTTATTATACACTGGGTAAGTTAGTGAACGTGGCTGGCATTTCTTGTTCTCTGTGCCTAGAAACTAGTGTGCTCTGGGGGGAAGGGTATATGTAGCTCAGCAGCAGAGAGAATGCGGGCTTAGCATGCAGGGGTTCCTGGGGTCAGTATCCAGTTCCTCCAAGAAACAATTGTGATACGGGGAAGGAAGGAAGGAAGGAAGGGGCAAAGGTTTTGTTTCGCTTCAGCAGTGTCTTCGCAGGAAACCCTAATCCTGCATCCTTTTCTGTGGTTTTTAGCCGACGCGGGACCTGGCGTGGCTCCGGTGTGGCCCGGCAGCGCCCGCCCACCTGCGGCAGCCCCGGAGGCCCAGGGAAGTGGGGTTGTCATGTTCTGTTGGGCCTCTTCCTGTGAAAGGTGATTTTCCCATTCTCCCGGCAGCCGTTCCTGGCCTCGTCTGCAGACTGTGTGTCCTGTGACGGGTCTGGCGTGGCGTGTCGCTGCCTTTTTCAGACTCAAAACTCTTGCCCAGGAACCAGTGGGCTGCTTCTCCCGCGAGCCCGTCGCCTTGGCTGGTGCCTGCAGGAGCCATGAAGGAGTGCTTAGGAGCCGGGGCCCGCAGACTTTGACTGTGGATTTCTCGAAGCAGCGTCAGGAGAGTGAGCCCTCGCTCCACACTGACTTCTCCTGGCTCGGCTGACTCCTTCCTGACCTCCTGCACCTAGGGTTGCTCCTGGGTCACTGAGACGGATTTCTGTGTCGTCGTTCCTTTGACGGGTTTCCCGGCTCAGGCCAGGTGATTCTCCTGTTTAGAATGTCCATTCAGATCCTGGTAACTGGAAAAGGGGCAAAGCCTTCCCTCCAGCTTTGTACAGTGTGCTTTGTGCAACTTGGAGTCTTCCTGGGTTTGGTAAACATCACAGCCCGACACTGTCTTTTCTCGGGAGGTAAGTGTGTCTTGGCCGCTGCCTCCAGTTGTACTCTGGGCAGAAAAGCCTGGCTCTCGGAGATGGTGCGTCTGTAGAAGGGAATAGAGGCTGGAAGGGAAAGAGCCCGCCGTGAAAATGCCTCCTTCCCTGCGGGGGAATTCCGATGCGCAGCAGAGTGCGTACGTTGTGTTTGTCCCCCACCGTGCGCCGGGTCGGGCCTGCCCTGGAAGCTGTCAGAGCTGCTCGTCGGTCTCATGGCACACCGTGGAATTTTGCGCACGAGCTGGTACAGTCCCTTTGGTGTCAGGTGTGGGGTTGAGACTCCCCACGTCACTCTCCCGTAGCACGCATGTAGGGTGTGTTCCGTAGCGAACGTAAAATCCAGACGTCCCTGAGAATAGGGATGATTGTAGCGGAGCCTGCGTCCCTTCTGAGGACAGCCTTGTCCCCTCGGGAGCCCTTGGCCAGCTCCGCCGCAGGACTCCGGGATGCCCAGCTCCCCAGGGCTCTTTGCACCCAGGGCAGCCCCTGCGTGGAGGAGGAGGTCCCTTTGTGAGGAGGGGGCAGAGAGGGCCTGGCAGGGTCCTGCAGGCAGAGCCCTGCAGGCAGAGCCCTGCAGGCAGAGCTCTGCAGGCAGAGTGGTGACCCTGGTGCGGCTCTGCTTGCTCGTGTGGAGAATGAGCTCTTCACGTCGGTCCCGTGTCTGTGTTCCTGGTCCGCGCCGGGCAAGCTTGCATGGAGCTGGGGAAGGTGGCGTGGGGGGCCGTCCCGCCCAGAGCGGCTGGCTGTTGGGAAGGCGCTAGTTTGCCCGTGTGCTGGATGCTCTGTGTGCAGCCTCTCGGGCAGGAGGCCCTTTGGCTTCCTCCACTTGGAGACAGCGGTGGCGGTGACGTGCGGCTTCAGGGTCGTATCCCCGTGTCCCCCTGTGCGGCCCAGGCTGCAGGCAGGCCCCAGAGGGCTGGGCGGAGCGTGTGGCACCGTGCTGCTCTCTGGGCACCCGGTGGAGGGGAGGGTGCCCGGTGCCGACGGCTGCTGCGTTGGGTTTCGTCTCTTGTCGGTGTTGGCGCTTTTGTCTGTCATCCAACCCAGCCCTCCCTTCTGTCCTGCTTGTCACCCCGTGGGCCGGAGGGCCCCAACCTTTCCGAGGACCAGCCTGCGTGGCCTGCCCCTTGTTCGGGCCGTCGTCGCCCAGCTGGGCACCTGCACCTGGTCCCCCTTGTTGCCCTGTGCAACCTCGCCCCACACCGCCAGCTGCTCCGCTCGGTAAGAGGAAAGCATAGTCCTCTGTTTCTTCCTGGAGTCACTGCAGAAGAAGGGCAGATCGCTCTCCGGGGCTTCCCCGTGCACGGGCGGCCGTGATTGGGCTCACGGCCGTGTACCTCTGGTCCCTTAGCAGACGCACTTGATGGACCGCGTCTTCCACGTCCTGCCCTGGGGAGGGAGGTGTCTGTTGTAGAGGGAAAGAGGGTCCTCTGACAGAGGGCAGACGTGTCGGTTCTGAACACGGGCCTTCAACAGACATCATGTTCCAGGCTCCCTGGAGGACAAGCCCGCCCCTGTCACTGCCTGCAGCGAGTGGAGCCCTGGCTTCCACAGCCGATGATCGGTTATGGAAGACACACCCGAACCATGGGCCTGTGGTCTCTTCAGTCAAGGGTCCTGAGACCTGTCTCCCACTCGGTGTGATATGAGAGCGATTGTCATATGGGAAAGAAGGCTCAAATTTTTGTTTTCCTTTAATATTGTCTGCTCTGATTAGCCTAATCCTCCATCCTTTCTGTGTTTTTTTTCCGATTCAGAACCTCGTGTGTCTCCTGTGTTCAACGGTAACTCCCACCATCCTGAGGCGACCACGGAGTCCTAGATAAATTGGGAGGTCTTTTTCGGTGAATGTATTTCTGGGATATTTATTCTTTTTGTTTTTCCAGCAGCCTCTTGTGGCCTCGTCTTCAGACTGTTTGTTCTGTTATGAGTCTGTCATTTCTTTTTGTTTTCAAATTCAAACTCTTGCCCAGTTTCCATTGGCTTTTCCTCTCCCCCTATCACCTTGAGTGTTACTTGCAGAAGCCATCAGCGAGGGAGTGCATGAGGGCTGAAGACCTCAGGTTTTGACTGTGTTTTTCTTAAAATAGCATAAGAATGGTGAGCCCTTGCTCCATACTGACTTCTCCTGGCTTGGTTAACTCCTTTTTTCCTTCTTCTCTTGGAATTGCTCCTGTTTCACTGAGACCGGTTCCTGTTGTCATTCTTTGAATGGTTTCCTGGCTCAATCTGTGGGATTCTCCTTTGTATAATGCCCATTCTATTCCTTGCAACTGAAAACTGATCTAAGCCACCCCTCCAGCCTTACACCGTAGTGTTTGTGCAACTTTGATTCTTCCTGGGTGTGGTAATATCACAGGCCATCACTGTCTCTTCTGGGGTGGTAAAGGTGCCTTCCCCTCTGCCTCCAGTTGTACTCTTGGGCAGAAAAGCCTGACTCTCAGAGATGGTGCATTTGTAGTAGGGAATTGAGGCTAGAAGGGCAAGTGCCCGCCATGAAAATGCCTACTTCCCTGCAGGACCTATTTGCACCACAGTCCTGGCATCATGTTCTCCATCCCGCGGTGGGTCGGTTCTGCCCTGGAAGCTGTCACAGCTTCTTCTCTGTCTCATCACACACCGTGGGATTTTCCGCATGAGCTAAAATCCCGTTGGTGTTATTTGCAGGATTGAGACTTCCCCCTTCCCTTTCCCATATGACAAACGTAGTGTGCTTTTCCTAGCGAACTTAAAATCCAGACATCCCTGCGAATAAGGATGATTGTAGCGGAGACTGACTCCCTTCAGAGGACAGCCTTGTCCCCTCAGAAGCACTTTGCCAGCTCCCCCACAGGACTGCGGGATGCCCAGCTCCTCAGAGCTCATTGCACCCAGGGGAAGCTCCTGCTGGCAGAGGAGGGCCCTTTGTGATCAGGGAGTAGAGAGGGTCTGGCAGGGTCCTGCAGATAGAGCAAGTACCCAGGTGCGGCTCTGATTCTATGTGGAAAACCAGGCCTTCACTTCCTTTCTTTCTCTGTGTTTCTGGTTCATGCAGACCATGCTTCTGTGGAGCTGGGGAAGGTGTCAGGGTGGGTTGTCCTGCACAGAGAGGCTTCCTGTTTGGGAGGTCCTACTTTATCAATTTGCTGGAACCTCTGTACATCATCTCAGGCAGGACTCTCACCTTCCTCCACTTACAGACACCGGCGGTGTCATGTGGCAACAGTGTTTTATCCCCAAGGTCGAGTGTGTGGCCCTGTGCTGCTGTCTGGGCACCCGGTGGAGGGGAGGGTGCCCGGTGCTGACAGCTGCTGCATTGGGTTTCAGGTTCTGTAGGTGTTGTTCCTTTTGTCTGTCATCCAACACAGCTCTCTCTTCTGTTCTGCAGGTCACTGTGGATTCCCGATGTCCCGGTACTTGTGCAGGACCACTTGGTGTGCCTCACCCGATGGGACACCCAGCGTCACTTCTCAGAGGCTATTCATCACTGCCACCCCCACCTCTGTTGTGGCCTATGCAGTCTCACCCACCACCACCACCACCACCACCAGTTACAGCACTCGGTAAGATGAGAGCATGTGCTTCTGCTCCCTTGTCGAGTCTTTGCAGAAGGGGAGATGGCACTCCAGGGCCTTGCGATGCCTGAGGAAATCTGACTTGGGACATTGTGACGTCTGTCTAGCTTCCCAGCACACACATCTGATGGACTGTGTCATTTCCCCATCCTGACCTGGGAAGCAGATGTCTCTTGTATAGAACAGAAGAGACTTTTGACAGAATATCAAATGAATTTGAAGTCCCAGTTTGGCAGATGTGCCTCTTGCATGGACCATGTGATGTGCTCTGTGAGGGGTGAAGCACACCCCTAACTTCAGGGGCTCATGGGGTTGCCTCGAGGGGTAAGGGAGCGAGCGAAGGAGAGAGACATTCACAGCAGACAGCTTGTCACCATAGCAGATGTGCCCGTGCAGGGCCTCAGAGTGCAGAAGAGGGACACGTGAGCCACACAGGAGTGAATAAGAGGGTGTGGAGGGGAAGAAAGAAATTGAAGGGCTGCCCAGTGGGCGTTTGTTGGGTTCACTCAGATGGAGCTGGAAGGTCACTCCTGGCAGGGCGGGCAGCTCAGGCGGGCCGTGTGAATGCGGCGTGAGGTCCACTCAGAGCCACGTGTGTGTGCAGGGGACTCAGTGCAGCCATGCACGTATCCCCTTCAGAACCCAGTGCCTCCAGAAAGCCCTCAGTTCACAACCTCATATAAAGATGATTGTTCTCTAGGGTTTCTGAAAGTTCTGGGTCTGGATGAAATCTCTGGATATCAGAGAAACTGAAATTTAGCTTGTTTTTTTCAGGGTAATTTGTGTGGCTGAAGTTTTCTTTTGCCCCAGTGATTTGAAAAGTGCAGGCAGGATTTAGATCAGCTGAGCAGGTGCCTTGCCCTTCAGCATGAGGCAGGTTCTTTGGGGGAAGTCAGGGGTGATCAGGAGACACCCTGTAGGACCCCTGTCCCTACACCCCTGCTCCCTCCTGTCACCATGCCCACTGTCAGCTTGGCATTTCCACATTTATGTCACAAGATCCAATTTCTGATTCTTTGAGTTCTTGCAGTTCATCCCCTAACACCAAGACTCAGTGGGGCCCCCACAGGGCCTCAGCGTTGTTCTCTGTGAGCCGGGGGTAACGCTGGTCCCTGACGTCATTTTGAGGAAGGTTGGGTCAAGCACACACATTGTTTTGCAAAATGACTGGGACATATTTCTCACTCAGCATTCTCATAGTTTAAAAGAAAGTGTCTGCACACAGAATCATCAAAAGAGACCTTAGGAAGTACATTAAATTAAACTGAAGATATAAGAGCTCAGGCCCAGAGCTTACCATTCTCTGCTTTAAGCATAAGGCAAAAGGTCCCTTTCTTCTATTAAATATTAGGTCTTACTAGTTAAAGAAGGAAATAAAATAATGAGAATGTGCACATTTTGAGATCTGTGTCTGAGATGTGAAAATAATTATTTTCATTCTGTATAGACAGGGAGATGCACACACAGACTACAGTGACCGTCAGAGGCCATACATACATTAGAGAAGACAAAATCAGGAAAAAATAAGATCCTATTAAAATAAATAACTCTTTTTGCCTTACAGCACAGTCCATTTGCCACATGAAGGGGCCCCTCAGCTGTGGCAATGATGTGTTTAGAGAAGATGTCAGAGGTGCATTACAGCCCGAATGTTTCCCTGCTCCAACCTGCCCACTCTGCTATTCTCTCCTATTGTCACCCCTAATGAAATTGTCACAGTTCTCTCTGTGTCAGTGTCTGCTTCCTGGAGGACTAGTGGTCACACCCTCTTGAGGGCACGCAGTGATTCACGGGCACACAACTCACAAACCAGCAGGAACTAAGATGACAGGGCAGATGCAAGGTTACCCCTTCAGGGCAGCAGTGACCACAGGGGCCCCGGGGCTCCTCCTGGGTGGTGGGTACAGCCTGTGTCTAGATCTAGTGATGGCTGTGCTGCTTCAGTCGGTAAACACTCACTGGGCATGTGGGGCCTGTCAGTCACAGGGGTGTCCGATCATTAGCTAGATGACCAGAATGAAGTGGCCGTGTCTCATGGTGAGGAACGGATGAGGTGCAGGGAGGCCATGGGCGTCCAGCGAGAGGCCCTGCACTGACCAGGCCTGTGCCCCCGCCCCGCGTCAGCTGCCCGGCAGCCCCGGCTCCAGGCAGACCCTGAGGGGGGCTGAGGGCGGCAGTGCTCTCAGTGGGCCCCATGAGAGCTCTTCATCCTCCCACAGCCTCCTGACTCTGAGGTGGGCCGGGCAGGGTCAGTGGTTGGGGTGCCACCACTGCCAGGGAGAAGGTGTTGGGCATAAAAAGAGTCCACTCCACTCTGCACCAGCTGTCCCTGGAGCCCACGGGGCCCTCCCTCCTTCCAGGTGGGGGAGGCAGCCAGCCCTGCAGCAGCTCTGGGGTCAAGGCTGGGCCACAAACAGGTCAAGGTGAGACTGCTGCGCTGCCCAGGAAGTGGGGGGGATCAGCGATGCAGCAGCAAATGCCAGCAGGAGCAGCTCTGTAACCGGGCTCCTCCACTGTGAGCAGAGCTGGGGCTGGAACATCGCTGTGAGGGTGGGAGTGGGGGGAGTGATGTGGCCCTGTGGCTCTGTGGCCCTGGACAGGGCTAGACCTGAGCTCAGGGCCTGAGGGCCTGGGGGAGAGGCAGAGAAAGACACACGCAGGGAGAGACAGTGTGTGAGTGAGAGAGAGAAAGGTGGGGGTCAAGTCCTAGAGAGGGACAGGAGGTGACAAGAGAGGGACACCAGGTGGGGGGAAGCAGAGACAAGAGGAGGCAGGAAGGAAAGAGGGAGCCAGCCCAGGGTGCGTGGTGGGGGATGATGGGCCAGGGTGCCTGGGAAGGGGAGTTGGCCCATCCTTCACCAAGCCGTGTAGCTGCCACTGTCAGGGCCGCAGGGACCAGCAGCCCACCCAGCTAGACAGGCACCATCGGCCCTCAGGAAGGGCCCTCTGGCCACTTCCAAGGTAAGGAGGACCAGGAGGGCTCTCCCCAGCACCACAGCAGCACCATCTCTGGCTTCACAGAGACCCTGTGAGCAGGCGCCTTCCCGTCCCCTGTTCCACAGAGGGGAAACTGAGGCTCGGCCAGCCAGCCAACTTGGCCCTGTCTGCAGGGTTATTCACTTACCCGATGCTTCTTTCCCAGGCAGGCCTGTGCCCCTTTCCTAAGAAGGGGGCCTATGACAAGCCCGAAGTCCTGGGTTCCACCCGACTGCCCTCCAGTGCTGGGTGACCTGGGCAGGTCTCTTCCCCTCCTTGGGCCTCGACTGTATGACCAGCGGCCCTTCTCCCCATCTTCCTGGGTAGTGGGACCCCAGCAGGGCCATCACTCCAGGCCTCCCAGTCCCCTGGGTGGGTGTGGGGTGAGCTCTGGCTCTCGGGGGAATTCCTTTCTGGGCGAGGCGGTGGCTCACGTGCGCTCACCACTTTTTACGGGGTCACATCCTGCTATTTCCGTCTGGAATGGGACTTATCTACCATGGAGCCTGAAACTTGGTTTTCCACATTTTTCAAAATTGGCCCTTGTGCAGAAGAGCGGCTCCCTTGGCCAGGGTGACAAACTCAGTCCTGGTGAGGAGGCCCTTCTTACTCCCCTCACCTCACTGCTGATGGTCACCCCCAAACTCCAGAGCCATGCTCACCCCCTTGGATTCCCTGCTCCCCCCTCCCCATGCCAAGCCCATCCACCTCCTCCTGCCCCAGAGACCCCTCCTCCTGAGGGAAGTTGTGGGGCCCTTAGGGTCAGGACTCCAAGCCCTGTGTCACGGCAGGGGACACCCCAGCTGATTGGTGACAGGCCTGGAAGCAAGGGTGGGGCCCTGGGCCCCAAGATGGGCTGTGTGGCCTTGGTCAGGTCACAGCCTCTCAGCCCAGCATCACAGCCTCGCACACCCCTCCAGGCCCACATGCCTGAGATGTCAGTCACACACACAGGCTCCAGCCCCACTCCCCACCCCCATGCAGGCACATGGAGGGTACACATGTACACACAGGGACATGTACACACATACAGGAACATACACACATGCACAGGGACACACACACAGGCTCATCCCCCAGCCACCAGGATGCCACTTTTTCATTCTTACATGTTGCTGCTGCAATAAAATAATTAAAGCATGAATATTGAAATGGTAAATGCTAGAGTGGGTGTGGAAAACAGTGAACCATTGTACACTGTCGGTGGGAATGTAGTTTGGTACAGCAGTTATGGAAAATGGTATGGAGAGTCCTCAAAAAACTAAAAATACCCTTACTATATGATACAATAATCCCACTCCTGGGCATATATCCAAAGGAAGCATTAATACAGAAAGACACCAGCACCCCAATATTCATAGCACTATTTACAATAGCCAAGACATGGAGACAGCTTAAATGTCCAGCAACAGATGACTGGATACAGAAGCCGTGTCATGTATACAATGGAATATTACTCAGCCATAAAAAATAATATCATGCCATTTGGAGCAACATGGATGGCCCTGGAAAACATCATTCTAAGTGAAGTAAGCCAGAAAGAAAGAAAAAAACCATATGACAACACTCATGTGGAATCTAAAATTAAACAGACTTAGAAAACAAACTCATGGTTATCAGAAGGGAACAGGGTGGGAAAGGATAGACTGGGAGTTCGAGATTTGCAGATAGTGAGTGGTAAATATAAAATAAAGCAACAAGTTTATACCACACAGCACAGGGAACCATAGTCAAAATCTTGTAGTAGCTCATGGTGAGAAAGGACATGAAAATGAATATACGAATGTTATTGTATGACTGAAGCATTGAGCTGTACACCAGAAATTGACACAAAATTGTAAACTGAATATAATTCAATAAAATAAAAATTTAAAAATCTGCATATTTAAAACGACCCTTGAGAGAAATGGCCCCATCTCACCAAAGGCAGGAAAACGTTGAAACACTATGGGGAGGAAGAGGGGAGATGGCGCTGAGAGGCCGGGAGAGCGGGAGGGCAGATATAGAGGGGCACCAGGCAGGGGGCAAATGCGGAGAAGAGGGGATAGATGCTCTACCCCAAGGAACGCTTGCCAGCCAGATGTATGACAGGGCCATGTGGCATTTGGACAGGCCAGGGTGGAGCAGGGTGGAAAATGGGCTACGGGCTGACCTGGGCAACTTACAGGCTTCCAGCTGGGCTGGGGATGGAGGGAAACATGTGACCCAGCCTCCCCTAGCCTCAAAGCAGGAGTCTTCGGACAAAACTTCGGACCATGGCTGTATAGAAAACGGAGCTAAACAAACATCAAATTTCTGTGAATTATATGTGGAAAGTGTTGATTTATCGATGCCCAGTAGGCAGAGAAATAGTGCAAACTGCTCTAACTCGCTCCCATACACACAGCATTGTAAACATGCACTCACCCAGACCTTCGCACAGGACACTTGCATAAGAGTGGTCTGTTATTCCAAAGACAGGATGAGGCGTCAGAAATCCTGGTAGCAGGAAAAGGCAAAGTAGAGAATGGAAACCAGTGCAGGATCTGACCTCTGGTAATGGAGCATCAAAGGTGAAACACTGTTTACCTTGGAAGCACACTCTCAAGAAGGCAGCAAGCATGGGATTGAAGGTGATGCGCTGAGTGTTAGAAGAGTGCACCGCAGATGCTTGGCTGACAGAACTCAAAAAATTAGCACAAAATATCCCCACAATTGAATCTGAGACCAAGACCCGAGTTGCCAAATCTGAGCTAGCAGAGGCAGCGAAAAAGAGGGATAGGGGTACGGATGATGGCCCACGCAGAACTCAGGGATCTAGAGTGCATTGTGTGTTTTGGTGGGTACTTTCAAGAGAGCAAAGAGAACTGTGACTTCAGTGAGACAGCAATCACACTGGCGCGTGAGGTTCAGTTTATCGATATGTCCTATGGCCACATCCACTGCATCTGCAGGACCAGAGACCAATTTGATATTTTGCCAAAACAGCACGTGTGGGGATCAATCAGAGATATCATGCATATGGTCTGAGGGTTCCAGGGGGCGTTGGGTTTGAAATCAGTATTAAAAGTTTTAGGATCCGCTATATTCGTAACCTAGACTTGGATAACGGTCTGGTTTGAGGCAGAGGATAAGGAAAAGTTCTGTGTTTGCTTTCGTGAACCCATGACTCAAGGATGAGAGAACAAGGAAGAGTGGTCAAAGTCCACAGCATGAGAAGATGAAGCATTTCTCACAGCATTATCTCCCAAATGCAGATGCTACATTTTGGACGGCACTGACAGGGTACTGCACCAAGGACAGATAGGTCGGTCTGCGGGATCATCCCAGCAGGCCCTGAAGTATGACATCCATACATATGCTTCAACTGGTGTTTCTGCAAACAAAGAAGTTCTGGGAAGAACAGGTAACATTGGGACATTCCCATGGCAGTAGAAAGAACAAGCGCACTCTATGTTGGCTCCTTTGAAGACACTCCAAAATGACGTACAGAGGAATGAAGACTTGAAAACATATAGAAGCTTCATTTCAAGTAGAGGAAGTGCCTTGTGCCCTTTCAGAACTGTGAGATTAGCGTAATAAAAATGAGGTTCAACTAACTGAAATAGTGTGGTGTGTTCATCACAACAAAGGGAACACCAGCAATTAGAGATATACCAGACAACACACACAGGAACAGGGCATGGCATCAAGGTTTAGGGAAAATTGTCCTCTCAGAAATGCCATGAAATTGCTTACACCAAATATTCTAAAGTTTTCATAAATCCAAGCCCTATAAGTCTATACTATATACCTGATAGTACTTGAAGAGTAGAGAAAAAGAAGTATAGTAAAAAAAACAGGAAGTGCCATTTTCTGTTCCAAAGTGATTAAAGTCACAAAAAATAAGCTTTCAAACAAATAGACGGCAAAACGCTACCAGAGAAAGCACTGAAAATGGAAGTGAGGAAAACACTGATGAACAGCAGGGCCTCTGAAAAACAAAAGGCAGAATACCAGAAAAGGGGAAGAGAAAGTCTAAAGAAGAAACCAATAATGACAGAAAACTCAATGGGTGAGATAATAACTGGGCTAAAGTCAGTCCTATGCAGACTACATAATGCAGAGGGACTCGTGAATGACTGTGATGACAGGGGAACAGAAATCAATCGATCAGAAGAAGACACAGAAAAGCAAGTGCAAACCAACGCAAACATCGCTGTTGAACCATGGGTTAAGACAAAGCAGGAAAAATAGGACTCATAGAATTCCCAAATTTAAAAGCAAGAGAAAAAATAAAAATTCTGAAAAGGAATTTGTACAAAAATCAGTATGAAAATTGCTGAAAGCCAAGAAAGGATCATCTATACGAATTCAGGAAGTACACAGCGTCCAAATGAGGTGGAATCCCAATAGACAAACAAGGAGCTGTAGAATTCAAATAAACAAATTTCATGATCATCCCAGTGATGTAAAATGCACCTCGAGGAAAGCAACTTAGTCCCAACAGAACCTCCAGAGGGGTTTCAGCTGATATCTCGGCAGAAATTTTGCTGCACTGGTAGAAGTGCGAGGACATAGACCATATCCTGAATGAGAAAAAGCTGCAATCTAGGGTAGCCTATGCCAAATGACCGCCGTTTATAACAACGGCAGATCTAGGGAATTTCACTGACAGGCAAACCTTAAAAGAATTCAGCAGTTTGAGACTGATCCTAAAACAAAAACCGAGAATCCTACCCTGAGTAGAAAAGTAGCATGATGAAATGGAAATAACAAAACCATTATTGCAAATGCAAGAAGAGCCTGAGTTGCAAAGAAGTAAGAAGAAGAAGGCAAGGAGGACATCAAAATCCAAAAGATGGGAGAGGGTAGCAGGAAATCATAGGTGATTTTAAGCACTATCTTAAGTGATTCACATATATGACTCTGTGATTGAAGCAAAAGGAGAGTTGCATGGCCTAATGTGATTGCAAATATAACAATCAGACAAACAAGGAAACATCAAAAGTTTACAGTTGCCTGACATATATCAAACAACCATGATTTTTCAAGACAAAATACTCAAAGTGATGTCAAGGATCATTCAGCACGCATCGACCTATTATCGCTGTTAGAATATACTCAACACAGTTGTATTCAGAAAACAGACGCGTGCATTTCTATTCATAGATACTGCTCCAGAAATGCATATCGTGAGCCAACCCAAAGGACGGTTTTGAATAAGAGTGGGTCAGAGAACGGGATATAGACTTACAAGCCTTCAAACAGAAAGAATGAATGCCATATACTACGCTTCGTAGGGAAGAAATGGCATAAGACTATAACAAAGACAAGTAGCTCTGCGAAATAGTACTAAGTGCAAAAGAGACAGACAGGAAAGAGCACGATGGGATTGGTTTCATTTCTAGGAATTTCAGCCCCCATGAAACAAATGGATCCATGTTCTGAGAGTGTGGGTGTTTCAGCAGAAAGCAACAGACGGATATGTAATCTGGGTGAATGGATATGACACAAACATAAGTTTCCTTGAGTGGGTCTCTGTGTACTGTGAACTGTTAGAAAGTTTAAATAGGTGTGAATCCATAAACTGAAAATGGACACACTTCCCTCGCTTTGTACTGTGTATACAGATCTAAACAAAAGGAAAGAGGGAAGAGAAAAGGACCATGGGACCCTTGTGGATAGAATCACATTTCCCTTAGGAAACTCTCGTCTAATGCAGCATCACCCCCAACACTGACTTGATGCATCAACCACTGGGGATGGCAGTTACCGTTTGGATTCCAGGTGGAATGTTGGTGTGTACCACGAGGCTTGTTGCGGCTGGCGGATCCAAGGTAACTGGGCAGAATTCTGTGGGTGGATCAGTTTGATGGTGGGTCTGCTGCCCTATGTGGAGATTGGCTTAGGTCTTTTGTTCGGGAAGCTGAGTAAGTTCGAGATACTGCTGCTGCCCAAAGACCTGAGTTCACGGGTCAGTTTCCAGAATCTGAAAGGGCAGGCAGTGGAAGATCTGCCTGTCATCAGCTTACTGGTGAGGCTCCGAGGTATTTTCAGACTTGCCAAGTCCTGTTCACGTCGACTTTATGGGAGACACGAAGAGAAGCTGGCAGAAAAACTGGCTGCATGGATTGAGGAGATGTGTGAACACATTCATGAAAGTTGTTCTGCTACAGTGGAGAATATCGGCATGGAGACATCTCTAGAGCATACCAGGCTCGAAAGACATTCATGAGACCTACTGAACCTTGGTGATACTGGCAGAAACATACGGAGTGTCAACGAGCCCTTGAGAAATTTACTCGATTCTCAGCTCCAAGAACGGGTCCAAGATTACTGACGTCTAAAAGAGAAGAGATGGCAGAGATGATAAAAGCGCTCAAGTTCTTGGAAGAGGTCGTGAGAATCCACACATCCCAAGGGGCATTTAAGAATCATTCAGACCGAAATGCACCAAGCCCAGGTAAGCCTATTCCCAGGTTTGTGCCTAGCTATCAATCACATGCTCTTCCTTCAACTCCACTCAGGCATCCATTTCAAAGGATCAGAACCTGAGCTGCAATGAACCCAGTAGGAGGAGAGCAAGCCCCTACTAGAATCAGAGTTCCTCTTCCTTCACACTCGGTGAACAACAGTGAAATCCTTAAAGGTCAAATACTCTCAACTGAAATAAATAGGAATTGAACACTTAGCTCACACAAAGAAATGATGACCTTCCCCTAGATTCAGCAAATGCTGGGGTTATGTATTCTTTGGGCTGAAAGGAGTGTGGGAAGTGTGGGGAATCTTTGACTGAAATTGAATATATATTAGGCCTCAGTTTCTCAAGACAGTACAGGAAAATATTAGAAGTCAGATAGTGAACTGAACTGTAAAAGTCGCCAAACACATTAAAGACACCGGTTATGTGGACCGTCGTTCCCTTCCGTCAAGCCCCGGGTTCACTATATCTAGGAGGTGCAGACTTGGTTGTGTTAAATTGCTTTACCTAACATGATCGGATGATTAAGACTTCTCAGCACTGATAGAAGAACACCTGGTTCTCAATACCCTAGCATAGCTGCAGCAGGTTTCTCATAGTTAAATGCCTCTAGGTGCTTTTGGAATCAAGCCTAAATGTGTATATTCTATTTAGATAGTCTTGTATATTCCTACAGAGGAATGTTACCCCTTGAAATGGCAACATTGCCTAGTATGTGTCATTGGGAGCAAAGGGCACCACATGCACAAGGGAAACCCAGGTTGGGGGTTAATTCATGGTTCCAATAGGTATTTCATTGTTCCTTTTGTTGTTGGAGGCTTCAAGAGAAAAGAGTTGGCATGTCCCCTTCAAACACTTGGACTGCTATTTTACATTGAGTCTGTCTGTTTTTTCCTTAGAGATGACAAAATGTTAAAGAAATTGTCAAGTCTGGCTTCTAGGTTGATTTGGTAATTTTCAAATACTAACTTCAATTTCATATAAATACCAAAACACGTAAATCGATACTATAAACCTTCTTAAAGCCTGCAACTGCCTTATCAACATAATGTCAAAGCTGGAGTCTTCGGACAAACTTTCCGACCATGGCTGTAAAGAAAACGGAGCGAAACAAATATCAAATTTCTGTGAATTATTTGTGGAAAGTGTTGATTTATCAATGCCCAGTAGGCAGAGAACCACTGCAAACTGTTCTCACTAGCTACCATACACAAAACATTGTAAACATACAATCAACCAGCCCTTGGCACAGGACACTTGCCTAAGAGTGGTCTGTTACTTCCAAAGACAGGATGAGGCGTCAGAAATCCTGGTAGCAGGAAAAGGCAAAGTAGAGAATGGAAACCAGTGCAGGATCTGACCTCTGGTAATGGAGCATCAAAGGTGAAACTCTGTTTTCCTTGGAAGCACACTCTCAAGCGGGCAGCAGGATTGAAGGTGATGCGCTGAGAGTTAGAAGAGTGCACAGCAGATGCTTGGCTGACAGAACTCAAAGAAATCAGCTCAAAATATCCCCACAATTGAATCTGAGACCAAGATCCGAGCTGCCAAATCTGAGCTAGCAGAGGCAGCGGAAAAAGTGGGATAGGGCTACGGATGATGCCTCTCGCAGAACTCAGGGATCTAGAGTGCGTTGTGGGTTTTGGTGGGTACTTTCAAGAGAGCAAAGAGAACTGTGAACTCAGGGAGACAGCCACAGCACTGGCGCGTGAGGTTGAGTTTATCGATATGTCCAATGGCCACATCCACTGCATCTGAAGGACCAGGGTCCAATTTGACATTTTGCCAATAGAGCAAGTGTGGGGCTCAATCAGAGGTATCATGCATCTGGACTGAGGGTTCCAGTGGGCGTTGGGTTTGAAATCAGTACTAAAATATTTAGGATCTGCTACATTCATAACCTGGATTGGGATTACACTCTGGTTTTAGGCAGACGATGCAGAACAGCTCTGTGGTTGCCTTCGTGAACCCATAACTCAAGAATGAGAGAATTAGGAAGAGTGGTCAAAGTCCACATCATGAGAAGATGAAGCATTTCTTACAGCATTATCACCCAAATGCAGATGCTACATTTTGGACGGCACTGACAGGTTACTGCACCAAGGACAGATAGGTCGGTCTGCGGGATCATCCCAGCAGGCCCTGAAGTATGACATCCATACATATGCTTCCACTGGTGTTTCTGTAGACAGAGAAGCTCTGGGAAGAACTGGTAACATTGGGACATTCCCATGGCAGTAGAAACAACAAACGCACTCTAAGCAGGCTGATTTAGAGACACATCCAAATGACATACAGTAGAATGCAGAGCTGAAAACATATAGAAGCTTCATTTCCACTAGAGGAAGAGCCCTATGCCCTTTCAGAATTGTGAGATTAGTGTAATAATTATGAGGTTCTACTAACTGAAACAGTATGGTGTGTTCATCACAACAAAGGCAACACCAGGATTTAGAGATATACCAGACAACAAACACAGGAACAGGGCATGGCATCAAGGTCTAGGGAAAATTGTCCTCACAAAAATACCATGGAATTGCGTATACCAAAGTGTCTAAAGTTTGCACATAACCGAGCCCTAAAGGTCTATATTACATACATGAAAGTACCTGACCTGTAGAGTAAAAGAAGTATAGTAAAAGAAACAGGAAGTACCATTTTCAGTTCCAAAGAGATTGAAGGCCAAAAAAATAAGCTTTCAAACAACTAGACGGCAAAACGACACTAGAGCAAGCTCTGAAAATGGAGGTGAGGAAAACACTGATGAACCACAGTGCCTCAGAATCACAAAAGTCAGAATACCAGAAAAGTGGAAGAGAAACTCTAAACATGAACCCAATAGTATCAGAAAACTCAACGGATGAGATAAAAACTTGGCTAAAGTCAATCCAAAGCAGACTAATTAATGCAGAGGGACTCGTGAATAACTGTGAGGACAGGGGAACATAAATCCCTCCATCAAATAAGACACAGAAATGCAAGTGCAAACCAACGCTAACATAAATGTTGAATCCTGGGTTAAGACAAAGCATGTAAGAATAGGATATAGGATTCAGAAATGGAAAAGCAAGAGATAAAATAATAAATTCTGAAAAGGAATTTGTAGAAAAATCAGCATGAAACTTGCTGAAAGCCAAGAAAGTATCATCTATACGAATTCAGGATGTACACATCGTCCAAAAGAGGTGGAATACCAATAGACCAACAAGCAGCTGTAGAATTCAAATAAACAAATTTCATGATCATCCCAGTGATGTAAAATGCACCTCGAGGAAAGCAACTTAGTCCCAACAGAACCTCCAGAGGGGTTTCAGCTGATATCTCGGCAGAAATTTTGCAGCACGGGGAGGAGTGCCAGGACATAGACCATATCCTGAATGAGAAAAAGCTGCAATCTAGGGTAGCCTATGCCAAATGACCGCCGTTTATAACAACGGCAGAGCTAGGGAATTTCATTGACAGGCAAACCTTAAAAGAATTCAGCAGTTTGAGACTGATCCTAAAACAAAAATTGAGAATCCTACCCTGAGTAGAAAAGTAGCAAGATGAAATGGAAATAACAAAACCATTATTGCAAATGCAAGAAGAGCCTGAGTTGCAAAGAAGTAAGAAGAAGAAGGCAAGGAGGACATCAAAATCCAAAAGATGGGAGAGGGTAGCAGGAAATCATAGGTGATTTTAAGCACTATCTTAAGTGAATCAGCTTACATGACAGTCTGTATGAAGCAAAAGGAGAGTTGCATGGCCTAATGTGATTGCAAATATAACAATCAGACAAACAAGGAAACATCAAAAGTTTACAGTTGCCTGACATATATCAAACAACCATGATTTTTCAAGACAAAATACTCAAAGTGATGTCAAGGATCATTCAGCACGCATCGACCTATTATCGCTGTTAGAATATACTCAACACAGTTGTATTCAGAAAACAGACGCGTGCATTTCTATTCATAGATACTGCTCCAGAAATGCATATCGTGAGCCAACCCAAAGGACGGTTTTGAATAAGAGTGGGTCAGAGAACGGGATATAGACTTACAAGCCTTCAAACAGAAAGAATGAATGCCATATACTACGCTTCGTAGGGAAGAAATGGCATAAGACTATAACAAAGACAAGTAGCTCTGCGAAATAGTACTAAGTGCAAAAGAGACAGACAGGAAAGAGCACGATGGGATTGGTTTCATTTCTAGGAATTTCAGCCCCCATGAAACAAATGGATCCATGTTCTGAGAGTGTGGGTGTTTCAGCAGAAAGCAACAGACGGATATGTAATCTGGGTGAATGGATATGACACAAACATAAGTTTCCTTGAGTGGGTCTCTGTGTACTGTGAACTGTTAGAAAGTTTAAATAGGTGTGAATCCATAAACTGAAAATGGACACACTTCCCTCGCTTTGTACTGTGTATACAGATCTAAACAAAAGGAAAGAGGGAAGAGAAAAGGACCATGGGACCCTTGTGGATAGAATCACATTTCCCTTAGGAAACTCTCGTCTAATGCAGCATCACCCCCAACACTGACTTGATGCATCAACCACTGGGGATGGCAGTTACCGTTTGGATTCCAGGTGGAATGTTGGTGTGTACCACGAGGCTTGTTGCGGCTGGCGGATCCAAGGTAACTGGGCAGAATTCTGTGGGTGGATCAGTTTGATGGTGGGTCTGCTGCCCTATGTGGAGATTGGCTTAGGTCTTTTGTTCGGGAAGCTGAGTAAGTTCGAGATACTGCTGCTGCCCAAAGACCTGAGTTCACGGGTCAGTTTCCAGAATCTGAAAGGGCAGGCAGTGGAAGATCTGCCTGTCATCAGCTTACTGGTGAGGCTCCGAGGTATTTTCAGACTTGCCAAGTCCTGTTCACGTCGACTTTATGGGAGACACGAAGAGAAGCTGGCAGAAAAACTGGCTGCATGGATTGAGGAGATGTGTGAACACATTCATGAAAGTTGTTCTGCTACAGTGGAGAATATCGGCATGGAGACATCTCTAGAGCATACCAGGCTCGAAAGACATTCATGAGACCTACTGAACCTTGGTGATACTGGCAGAAACATACGGAGTGTCAACGAGCCCTTGAGAAATTTACTCGATTCTCAGCTCCAAGAACGGGTCCAAGATTACTGACGTCTAAAAGAGAAGAGATGGCAGAGATGATAAAAGCGCTCAAGTTCTTGGAAGAGGTCGTGAGAATCCACACATCCCAAGGGGCATTTAAGAATCATTCAGACCGAAATGCACCAAGCCCAGGTAAGCCTATTCCCAGGTTTGTGCCTAGCTATCAATCACATGCTCTTCCTTCAACTCCACTCAGGCATCCATTTCAAAGGATCAGAACCTGAGCTGCAATGAACCCAGTAGGAGGAGAGCAAGCCCCTACTAGAATCAGAGTTCCTCTTCCTTCACACTCGGTGAACAACAGTGAAATCCTTAAAGGTCAAATACTCTCAACTGAAATAAATAGGAATTGAACACTTAGCTCACACAAAGAAATGATGACCTTCCCCTAGATTCAGCAAATGCTGGGGTTATGTATTCTTTGGGCTGAAAGGAGTGTGGGAAGTGTGGGGAATCTTTGACTGAAATTGAATATATATTAGGCCTCAGTTTCTCAAGACAGTACAGGAAAATATTAGAAGTCAGATAGTGAACTGAACTGTAAAAGTCGCCAAACACATTAAAGACACCGGTTATGTGGACCGTCGTTCCCTTCCGTCAAGCCCCGGGTTCACTATATCTAGGAGGTGCAGACTTGGTTGTGTTAAATTGCTTTACCTAACATGATCGGATGATTAAGACTTCTCAGCACTGATAGAAGAACACCTGGTTCTCAATACCCTAGCATAGCTGCAGCAGGTTTCTCATAGTTAAATGCCTCTAGGTGCTTTTGGAATCAAGCCTAAATGTGTATATTCTATTTAGATAGTCTTGTATATTCCTACAGAGGAATGTTACCCCTTGAAATGGCAACATTGCCTAGTATGTGTCATTGGGAGCAAAGGGCACCACATGCACAAGGGAAACCCAGGTTGGGGGTTAATTCATGGTTCCAATAGGTATTTCATTGTTCCTTTTGTTGTTGGAGGCTTCAAGAGAAAAGAGTTGGCATGTCCCCTTCAAACACTTGGACTGCTATTTTACATTGAGTCTGTCTGTTTTTTCCTTAGAGATGACAAAATGTTAAAGAAATTGTCAAGTCTGGCTTCTAGGTTGATTTGGTAATTTTCAAATACTAACTTCAATTTCATATAAATACCAAAACACGTAAATCGATACTATAAACCTTCTTAAAGCCTGCAACTGCCTTATCAACATAATGTCAAAGCTGGAGTCTTCGGACAAACTTTCCGACCATGGCTGTAAAGAAAACGGAGCGAAACAAATATCAAATTTCTGTGAATTATTTGTGGAAAGTGTTGATTTATCAATGCCCAGTAGGCAGAGAACCACTGCAAACTGTTCTCACTAGCTACCATACACAAAACATTGTAAACATACAATCAACCAGCCCTTGGCACAGGACACTTGCCTAAGAGTGGTCTGTTACTTCCAAAGACAGGATGAGGCGTCAGAAATCCTGGTAGCAGGAAAAGGCAAAGTAGAGAATGGAAACCAGTGCAGGATCTGACCTCTGGTAATGGAGCATCAAAGGTGAAACTCTGTTTTCCTTGGAAGCACACTCTCAAGCGGGCAGCAGGATTGAAGGTGATGCGCTGAGAGTTAGAAGAGTGCACAGCAGATGCTTGGCTGACAGAACTCAAAGAAATCAGCTCAAAATATCCCCACAATTGAATCTGAGACCAAGATCCGAGCTGCCAAATCTGAGCTAGCAGAGGCAGCGGAAAAAGTGGGATAGGGCTACGGATGATGCCTCTCGCAGAACTCAGGGATCTAGAGTGCGTTGTGGGTTTTGGTGGGTACTTTCAAGAGAGCAAAGAGAACTGTGAACTCAGGGAGACAGCCACAGCACTGGCGCGTGAGGTTGAGTTTATCGATATGTCCAATGGCCACATCCACTGCATCTGAAGGACCAGGGTCCAATTTGACATTTTGCCAATAGAGCAAGTGTGGGGCTCAATCAGAGGTATCATGCATCTGGACTGAGGGTTCCAGTGGGCGTTGGGTTTGAAATCAGTACTAAAATATTTAGGATCTGCTACATTCATAACCTGGATTGGGATTACACTCTGGTTTTAGGCAGACGATGCAGAACAGCTCTGTGGTTGCCTTCGTGAACCCATAACTCAAGAATGAGAGAATTAGGAAGAGTGGTCAAAGTCCACATCATGAGAAGATGAAGCATTTCTTACAGCATTATCACCCAAATGCAGATGCTACATTTTGGACGGCACTGACAGGTTACTGCACCAAGGACAGATAGGTCGGTCTGCGGGATCATCCCAGCAGGCCCTGAAGTATGACATCCATACATATGCTTCCACTGGTGTTTCTGTAGACAGAGAAGCTCTGGGAAGAACTGGTAACATTGGGACATTCCCATGGCAGTAGAAACAACAAACGCACTCTAAGCAGGCTGATTTAGAGACACATCCAAATGACATACAGTAGAATGCAGAGCTGAAAACATATAGAAGCTTCATTTCCACTAGAGGAAGAGCCCTATGCCCTTTCAGAATTGTGAGATTAGTGTAATAATTATGAGGTTCTACTAACTGAAACAGTATGGTGTGTTCATCACAACAAAGGCAACACCAGGATTTAGAGATATACCAGACAACAAACACAGGAACAGGGCATGGCATCAAGGTCTAGGGAAAATTGTCCTCACAAAAATACCATGGAATTGCGTATACCAAAGTGTCTAAAGTTTGCACATAACCGAGCCCTAAAGGTCTATATTACATACATGAAAGTACCTGACCTGTAGAGTAAAAGAAGTATAGTAAAAGAAACAGGAAGTACCATTTTCAGTTCCAAAGAGATTGAAGGCCAAAAAAATAAGCTTTCAAACAACTAGACGGCAAAACGACACTAGAGCAAGCTCTGAAAATGGAGGTGAGGAAAACACTGATGAACCACAGTGCCTCAGAATCACAAAAGTCAGAATACCAGAAAAGTGGAAGAGAAACTCTAAACATGAACCCAATAGTATCAGAAAACTCAACGGATGAGATAAAAACTTGGCTAAAGTCAATCCAAAGCAGACTAATTAATGCAGAGGGACTCGTGAATAACTGTGAGGACAGGGGAACATAAATCCCTCCATCAAATAAGACACAGAAATGCAAGTGCAAACCAACGCTAACATAAATGTTGAATCCTGGGTTAAGACAAAGCATGTAAGAATAGGATATAGGATTCAGAAATGGAAAAGCAAGAGATAAAATAATAAATTCTGAAAAGGAATTTGTAGAAAAATCAGCATGAAACTTGCTGAAAGCCAAGAAAGTATCATCTATACGAATTCAGGATGTACACATCGTCCAAAAGAGGTGGAATACCAATAGACCAACAAGCAGCTGTAGAATTCAAATAAACAAATTTCATGATCATCCCAGTGATGTAAAATGCACCTCGAGGAAAGCAACTTAGTCCCAACAGAACCTCCAGAGGGGTTTCAGCTGATATCTCGGCAGAAATTTTGCAGCACGGGGAGGAGTGCCAGGACATAGACCATATCCTGAATGAGAAAAAGCTGCAATCTAGGGTAGCCTATGCCAAATGACCGCCGTTTATAACAACGGCAGAGCTAGGGAATTTCATTGACAGGCAAACCTTAAAAGAATTCAGCAGTTTGAGACTGATCCTAAAACAAAAATTGAGAATCCTACCCTGAGTAGAAAAGTAGCAAGATGAAATGGAAATAACAAAACCATTATTGCAAATGCAAGAAGAGCCTGAGTTGCAAAGAAGTAAGAAGAAGAAGGCAAGGAGGACATCAAAATCCAAAAGATGGGAGAGGGTAGCAGGAAATCATAGGTGATTTTAAGCACTATCTTAAGTGAATCAGCTTACATGACAGTCTGTATGAAGCAAAAGGAGAGTTGCATGGCCTAATGTGATTGCAAATATAACAATCAGACAAACAAGGAAACATCAAAAGTTTACAGTTGCCTGACATATATCAAACAACCATGATTTTTCAAGACAAAATACTCAAAGTGATGTCAAGGATCATTCAGCACGCATCGACCTATTATCGCTGTTAGAATATACTCAACACAGTTGTATTCAGAAAACAGACGCGTGCATTTCTATTCATAGATACTGCTCCAGAAATGCATATCGTGAGCCAACCCAAAGGACGGTTTTGAATAAGAGTGGGTCAGAGAACGGGATATAGACTTACAAGCCTTCAAACAGAAAGAATGAATGCCATATACTACGCTTCGTAGGGAAGAAATGGCATAAGACTATAACAAAGACAAGTAGCTCTGCGAAATAGTACTAAGTGCAAAAGAGACAGACAGGAAAGAGCACGATGGGATTGGTTTCATTTCTAGGAATTTCAGCCCCCATGAAACAAATGGATCCATGTTCTGAGAGTGTGGGTGTTTCAGCAGAAAGCAACAGACGGATATGTAATCTGGGTGAATGGATATGACACAAACATAAGTTTCCTTGAGTGGGTCTCTGTGTACTGTGAACTGTTAGAAAGTTTAAATAGGTGTGAATCCATAAACTGAAAATGGACACACTTCCCTCGCTTTGTACTGTGTATACAGATCTAAACAAAAGGAAAGAGGGAAGAGAAAAGGACCATGGGACCCTTGTGGATAGAATCACATTTCCCTTAGGAAACTCTCGTCTAATGCAGCATCACCCCCAACACTGACTTGATGCATCAACCACTGGGGATGGCAGTTACCGTTTGGATTCCAGGTGGAATGTTGGTGTGTACCACGAGGCTTGTTGCGGCTGGCGGATCCAAGGTAACTGGGCAGAATTCTGTGGGTGGATCAGTTTGATGGTGGGTCTGCTGCCCTATGTGGAGATTGGCTTAGGTCTTTTGTTCGGGAAGCTGAGTAAGTTCGAGATACTGCTGCTGCCCAAAGACCTGAGTTCACGGGTCAGTTTCCAGAATCTGAAAGGGCAGGCAGTGGAAGATCTGCCTGTCATCAGCTTACTGGTGAGGCTCCGAGGTATTTTCAGACTTGCCAAGTCCTGTTCACGTCGACTTTATGGGAGACACGAAGAGAAGCTGGCAGAAAAACTGGCTGCATGGATTGAGGAGATGTGTGAACACATTCATGAAAGTTGTTCTGCTACAGTGGAGAATATCGGCATGGAGACATCTCTAGAGCATACCAGGCTCGAAAGACATTCATGAGACCTACTGAACCTTGGTGATACTGGCAGAAACATACGGAGTGTCAACGAGCCCTTGAGAAATTTACTCGATTCTCAGCTCCAAGAACGGGTCCAAGATTACTGACGTCTAAAAGAGAAGAGATGGCAGAGATGATAAAAGCGCTCAAGTTCTTGGAAGAGGTCGTGAGAATCCACACATCCCAAGGGGCATTTAAGAATCATTCAGACCGAAATGCACCAAGCCCAGGTAAGCCTATTCCCAGGTTTGTGCCTAGCTATCAATCACATGCTCTTCCTTCAACTCCACTCAGGCATCCATTTCAAAGGATCAGAACCTGAGCTGCAATGAACCCAGTAGGAGGAGAGCAAGCCCCTACTAGAATCAGAGTTCCTCTTCCTTCACACTCGGTGAACAACAGTGAAATCCTTAAAGGTCAAATACTCTCAACTGAAATAAATAGGAATTGAACACTTAGCTCACACAAAGAAATGATGACCTTCCCCTAGATTCAGCAAATGCTGGGGTTATGTATTCTTTGGGCTGAAAGGAGTGTGGGAAGTGTGGGGAATCTTTGACTGAAATTGAATATATATTAGGCCTCAGTTTCTCAAGACAGTACAGGAAAATATTAGAAGTCAGATAGTGAACTGAACTGTAAAAGTCGCCAAACACATTAAAGACACCGGTTATGTGGACCGTCGTTCCCTTCCGTCAAGCCCCGGGTTCACTATATCTAGGAGGTGCAGACTTGGTTGTGTTAAATTGCTTTACCTAACATGATCGGATGATTAAGACTTCTCAGCACTGATAGAAGAACACCTGGTTCTCAATACCCTAGCATAGCTGCAGCAGGTTTCTCATAGTTAAATGCCTCTAGGTGCTTTTGGAATCAAGCCTAAATGTGTATATTCTATTTAGATAGTCTTGTATATTCCTACAGAGGAATGTTACCCCTTGAAATGGCAACATTGCCTAGTATGTGTCATTGGGAGCAAAGGGCACCACATGCACAAGGGAAACCCAGGTTGGGGGTTAATTCATGGTTCCAATAGGTATTTCATTGTTCCTTTTGTTGTTGGAGGCTTCAAGAGAAAAGAGTTGGCATGTCCCCTTCAAACACTTGGACTGCTATTTTACATTGAGTCTGTCTGTTTTTTCCTTAGAGATGACAAAATGTTAAAGAAATTGTCAAGTCTGGCTTCTAGGTTGATTTGGTAATTTTCAAATACTAACTTCAATTTCATATAAATACCAAAACACGTAAATCGATACTATAAACCTTCTTAAAGCCTGCAACTGCCTTATCAACATAATGTCAAAGCTGGAGTCTTCGGACAAACTTTCCGACCATGGCTGTAAAGAAAACGGAGCGAAACAAATATCAAATTTCTGTGAATTATTTGTGGAAAGTGTTGATTTATCAATGCCCAGTAGGCAGAGAACCACTGCAAACTGTTCTCACTAGCTACCATACACAAAACATTGTAAACATACAATCAACCAGCCCTTGGCACAGGACACTTGCCTAAGAGTGGTCTGTTACTTCCAAAGACAGGATGAGGCGTCAGAAATCCTGGTAGCAGGAAAAGGCAAAGTAGAGAATGGAAACCAGTGCAGGATCTGACCTCTGGTAATGGAGCATCAAAGGTGAAACTCTGTTTTCCTTGGAAGCACACTCTCAAGCGGGCAGCAGGATTGAAGGTGATGCGCTGAGAGTTAGAAGAGTGCACAGCAGATGCTTGGCTGACAGAACTCAAAGAAATCAGCTCAAAATATCCCCACAATTGAATCTGAGACCAAGATCCGAGCTGCCAAATCTGAGCTAGCAGAGGCAGCGGAAAAAGTGGGATAGGGCTACGGATGATGCCTCTCGCAGAACTCAGGGATCTAGAGTGCGTTGTGGGTTTTGGTGGGTACTTTCAAGAGAGCAAAGAGAACTGTGAACTCAGGGAGACAGCCACAGCACTGGCGCGTGAGGTTGAGTTTATCGATATGTCCAATGGCCACATCCACTGCATCTGAAGGACCAGGGTCCAATTTGACATTTTGCCAATAGAGCAAGTGTGGGGCTCAATCAGAGGTATCATGCATCTGGACTGAGGGTTCCAGTGGGCGTTGGGTTTGAAATCAGTACTAAAATATTTAGGATCTGCTACATTCATAACCTGGATTGGGATTACACTCTGGTTTTAGGCAGACGATGCAGAACAGCTCTGTGGTTGCCTTCGTGAACCCATAACTCAAGAATGAGAGAATTAGGAAGAGTGGTCAAAGTCCACATCATGAGAAGATGAAGCATTTCTTACAGCATTATCACCCAAATGCAGATGCTACATTTTGGACGGCACTGACAGGTTACTGCACCAAGGACAGATAGGTCGGTCTGCGGGATCATCCCAGCAGGCCCTGAAGTATGACATCCATACATATGCTTCCACTGGTGTTTCTGTAGACAGAGAAGCTCTGGGAAGAACTGGTAACATTGGGACATTCCCATGGCAGTAGAAACAACAAACGCACTCTAAGCAGGCTGATTTAGAGACACATCCAAATGACATACAGTAGAATGCAGAGCTGAAAACATATAGAAGCTTCATTTCCACTAGAGGAAGAGCCCTATGCCCTTTCAGAATTGTGAGATTAGTGTAATAATTATGAGGTTCTACTAACTGAAACAGTATGGTGTGTTCATCACAACAAAGGCAACACCAGGATTTAGAGATATACCAGACAACAAACACAGGAACAGGGCATGGCATCAAGGTCTAGGGAAAATTGTCCTCACAAAAATACCATGGAATTGCGTATACCAAAGTGTCTAAAGTTTGCACATAACCGAGCCCTAAAGGTCTATATTACATACATGAAAGTACCTGACCTGTAGAGTAAAAGAAGTATAGTAAAAGAAACAGGAAGTACCATTTTCAGTTCCAAAGAGATTGAAGGCCAAAAAAATAAGCTTTCAAACAACTAGACGGCAAAACGACACTAGAGCAAGCTCTGAAAATGGAGGTGAGGAAAACACTGATGAACCACAGTGCCTCAGAATCACAAAAGTCAGAATACCAGAAAAGTGGAAGAGAAACTCTAAACATGAACCCAATAGTATCAGAAAACTCAACGGATGAGATAAAAACTTGGCTAAAGTCAATCCAAAGCAGACTAATTAATGCAGAGGGACTCGTGAATAACTGTGAGGACAGGGGAACATAAATCCCTCCATCAAATAAGACACAGAAATGCAAGTGCAAACCAACGCTAACATAAATGTTGAATCCTGGGTTAAGACAAAGCATGTAAGAATAGGATATAGGATTCAGAAATGGAAAAGCAAGAGATAAAATAATAAATTCTGAAAAGGAATTTGTAGAAAAATCAGCATGAAACTTGCTGAAAGCCAAGAAAGTATCATCTATACGAATTCAGGATGTACACATCGTCCAAAAGAGGTGGAATACCAATAGACCAACAAGCAGCTGTAGAATTCAAATAAACAAATTTCATGATCATCCCAGTGATGTAAAATGCACCTCGAGGAAAGCAACTTAGTCCCAACAGAACCTCCAGAGGGGTTTCAGCTGATATCTCGGCAGAAATTTTGCAGCACGGGGAGGAGTGCCAGGACATAGACCATATCCTGAATGAGAAAAAGCTGCAATCTAGGGTAGCCTATGCCAAATGACCGCCGTTTATAACAACGGCAGAGCTAGGGAATTTCATTGACAGGCAAACCTTAAAAGAATTCAGCAGTTTGAGACTGATCCTAAAACAAAAATTGAGAATCCTACCCTGAGTAGAAAAGTAGCAAGATGAAATGGAAATAACAAAACCATTATTGCAAATGCAAGAAGAGCCTGAGTTGCAAAGAAGTAAGAAGAAGAAGGCAAGGAGGACATCAAAATCCAAAAGATGGGAGAGGGTAGCAGGAAATCATAGGTGATTTTAAGCACTATCTTAAGTGAATCAGCTTACATGACAGTCTGTATGAAGCAAAAGGAGAGTTGCATGGCCTAATGTGATTGCAAATATAACAATCAGACAAACAAGGAAACATCAAAAGTTTACAGTTGCCTGACATATATCAAACAACCATGATTTTTCAAGACAAAATACTCAAAGTGATGTCAAGGATCATTCAGCACGCATCGACCTATTATCGCTGTTAGAATATACTCAACACAGTTGTATTCAGAAAACAGACGCGTGCATTTCTATTCATAGATACTGCTCCAGAAATGCATATCGTGAGCCAACCCAAAGGACGGTTTTGAATAAGAGTGGGTCAGAGAACGGGATATAGACTTACAAGCCTTCAAACAGAAAGAATGAATGCCATATACTACGCTTCGTAGGGAAGAAATGGCATAAGACTATAACAAAGACAAGTAGCTCTGCGAAATAGTACTAAGTGCAAAAGAGACAGACAGGAAAGAGCACGATGGGATTGGTTTCATTTCTAGGAATTTCAGCCCCCATGAAACAAATGGATCCATGTTCTGAGAGTGTGGGTGTTTCAGCAGAAAGCAACAGACGGATATGTAATCTGGGTGAATGGATATGACACAAACATAAGTTTCCTTGAGTGGGTCTCTGTGTACTGTGAACTGTTAGAAAGTTTAAATAGGTGTGAATCCATAAACTGAAAATGGACACACTTCCCTCGCTTTGTACTGTGTATACAGATCTAAACAAAAGGAAAGAGGGAAGAGAAAAGGACCATGGGACCCTTGTGGATAGAATCACATTTCCCTTAGGAAACTCTCGTCTAATGCAGCATCACCCCCAACACTGACTTGATGCATCAACCACTGGGGATGGCAGTTACCGTTTGGATTCCAGGTGGAATGTTGGTGTGTACCACGAGGCTTGTTGCGGCTGGCGGATCCAAGGTAACTGGGCAGAATTCTGTGGGTGGATCAGTTTGATGGTGGGTCTGCTGCCCTATGTGGAGATTGGCTTAGGTCTTTTGTTCGGGAAGCTGAGTAAGTTCGAGATACTGCTGCTGCCCAAAGACCTGAGTTCACGGGTCAGTTTCCAGAATCTGAAAGGGCAGGCAGTGGAAGATCTGCCTGTCATCAGCTTACTGGTGAGGCTCCGAGGTATTTTCAGACTTGCCAAGTCCTGTTCACGTCGACTTTATGGGAGACACGAAGAGAAGCTGGCAGAAAAACTGGCTGCATGGATTGAGGAGATGTGTGAACACATTCATGAAAGTTGTTCTGCTACAGTGGAGAATATCGGCATGGAGACATCTCTAGAGCATACCAGGCTCGAAAGACATTCATGAGACCTACTGAACCTTGGTGATACTGGCAGAAACATACGGAGTGTCAACGAGCCCTTGAGAAATTTACTCGATTCTCAGCTCCAAGAACGGGTCCAAGATTACTGACGTCTAAAAGAGAAGAGATGGCAGAGATGATAAAAGCGCTCAAGTTCTTGGAAGAGGTCGTGAGAATCCACACATCCCAAGGGGCATTTAAGAATCATTCAGACCGAAATGCACCAAGCCCAGGTAAGCCTATTCCCAGGTTTGTGCCTAGCTATCAATCACATGCTCTTCCTTCAACTCCACTCAGGCATCCATTTCAAAGGATCAGAACCTGAGCTGCAATGAACCCAGTAGGAGGAGAGCAAGCCCCTACTAGAATCAGAGTTCCTCTTCCTTCACACTCGGTGAACAACAGTGAAATCCTTAAAGGTCAAATACTCTCAACTGAAATAAATAGGAATTGAACACTTAGCTCACACAAAGAAATGATGACCTTCCCCTAGATTCAGCAAATGCTGGGGTTATGTATTCTTTGGGCTGAAAGGAGTGTGGGAAGTGTGGGGAATCTTTGACTGAAATTGAATATATATTAGGCCTCAGTTTCTCAAGACAGTACAGGAAAATATTAGAAGTCAGATAGTGAACTGAACTGTAAAAGTCGCCAAACACATTAAAGACACCGGTTATGTGGACCGTCGTTCCCTTCCGTCAAGCCCCGGGTTCACTATATCTAGGAGGTGCAGACTTGGTTGTGTTAAATTGCTTTACCTAACATGATCGGATGATTAAGACTTCTCAGCACTGATAGAAGAACACCTGGTTCTCAATACCCTAGCATAGCTGCAGCAGGTTTCTCATAGTTAAATGCCTCTAGGTGCTTTTGGAATCAAGCCTAAATGTGTATATTCTATTTAGATAGTCTTGTATATTCCTACAGAGGAATGTTACCCCTTGAAATGGCAACATTGCCTAGTATGTGTCATTGGGAGCAAAGGGCACCACATGCACAAGGGAAACCCAGGTTGGGGGTTAATTCATGGTTCCAATAGGTATTTCATTGTTCCTTTTGTTGTTGGAGGCTTCAAGAGAAAAGAGTTGGCATGTCCCCTTCAAACACTTGGACTGCTATTTTACATTGAGTCTGTCTGTTTTTTCCTTAGAGATGACAAAATGTTAAAGAAATTGTCAAGTCTGGCTTCTAGGTTGATTTGGTAATTTTCAAATACTAACTTCAATTTCATATAAATACCAAAACACGTAAATCGATACTATAAACCTTCTTAAAGCCTGCAACTGCCTTATCAACATAATGTCAAAGCTGGAGTCTTCGGACAAACTTTCCGACCATGGCTGTAAAGAAAACGGAGCGAAACAAATATCAAATTTCTGTGAATTATTTGTGGAAAGTGTTGATTTATCAATGCCCAGTAGGCAGAGAACCACTGCAAACTGTTCTCACTAGCTACCATACACAAAACATTGTAAACATACAATCAACCAGCCCTTGGCACAGGACACTTGCCTAAGAGTGGTCTGTTACTTCCAAAGACAGGATGAGGCGTCAGAAATCCTGGTAGCAGGAAAAGGCAAAGTAGAGAATGGAAACCAGTGCAGGATCTGACCTCTGGTAATGGAGCATCAAAGGTGAAACTCTGTTTTCCTTGGAAGCACACTCTCAAGCGGGCAGCAGGATTGAAGGTGATGCGCTGAGAGTTAGAAGAGTGCACAGCAGATGCTTGGCTGACAGAACTCAAAGAAATCAGCTCAAAATATCCCCACAATTGAATCTGAGACCAAGATCCGAGCTGCCAAATCTGAGCTAGCAGAGGCAGCGGAAAAAGTGGGATAGGGCTACGGATGATGCCTCTCGCAGAACTCAGGGATCTAGAGTGCGTTGTGGGTTTTGGTGGGTACTTTCAAGAGAGCAAAGAGAACTGTGAACTCAGGGAGACAGCCACAGCACTGGCGCGTGAGGTTGAGTTTATCGATATGTCCAATGGCCACATCCACTGCATCTGAAGGACCAGGGTCCAATTTGACATTTTGCCAATAGAGCAAGTGTGGGGCTCAATCAGAGGTATCATGCATCTGGACTGAGGGTTCCAGTGGGCGTTGGGTTTGAAATCAGTACTAAAATATTTAGGATCTGCTACATTCATAACCTGGATTGGGATTACACTCTGGTTTTAGGCAGACGATGCAGAACAGCTCTGTGGTTGCCTTCGTGAACCCATAACTCAAGAATGAGAGAATTAGGAAGAGTGGTCAAAGTCCACATCATGAGAAGATGAAGCATTTCTTACAGCATTATCACCCAAATGCAGATGCTACATTTTGGACGGCACTGACAGGTTACTGCACCAAGGACAGATAGGTCGGTCTGCGGGATCATCCCAGCAGGCCCTGAAGTATGACATCCATACATATGCTTCCACTGGTGTTTCTGTAGACAGAGAAGCTCTGGGAAGAACTGGTAACATTGGGACATTCCCATGGCAGTAGAAACAACAAACGCACTCTAAGCAGGCTGATTTAGAGACACATCCAAATGACATACAGTAGAATGCAGAGCTGAAAACATATAGAAGCTTCATTTCCACTAGAGGAAGAGCCCTATGCCCTTTCAGAATTGTGAGATTAGTGTAATAATTATGAGGTTCTACTAACTGAAACAGTATGGTGTGTTCATCACAACAAAGGCAACACCAGGATTTAGAGATATACCAGACAACAAACACAGGAACAGGGCATGGCATCAAGGTCTAGGGAAAATTGTCCTCACAAAAATACCATGGAATTGCGTATACCAAAGTGTCTAAAGTTTGCACATAACCGAGCCCTAAAGGTCTATATTACATACATGAAAGTACCTGACCTGTAGAGTAAAAGAAGTATAGTAAAAGAAACAGGAAGTACCATTTTCAGTTCCAAAGAGATTGAAGGCCAAAAAAATAAGCTTTCAAACAACTAGACGGCAAAACGACACTAGAGCAAGCTCTGAAAATGGAGGTGAGGAAAACACTGATGAACCACAGTGCCTCAGAATCACAAAAGTCAGAATACCAGAAAAGTGGAAGAGAAACTCTAAACATGAACCCAATAGTATCAGAAAACTCAACGGATGAGATAAAAACTTGGCTAAAGTCAATCCAAAGCAGACTAATTAATGCAGAGGGACTCGTGAATAACTGTGAGGACAGGGGAACATAAATCCCTCCATCAAATAAGACACAGAAATGCAAGTGCAAACCAACGCTAACATAAATGTTGAATCCTGGGTTAAGACAAAGCATGTAAGAATAGGATATAGGATTCAGAAATGGAAAAGCAAGAGATAAAATAATAAATTCTGAAAAGGAATTTGTAGAAAAATCAGCATGAAACTTGCTGAAAGCCAAGAAAGTATCATCTATACGAATTCAGGATGTACACATCGTCCAAAAGAGGTGGAATACCAATAGACCAACAAGCAGCTGTAGAATTCAAATAAACAAATTTCATGATCATCCCAGTGATGTAAAATGCACCTCGAGGAAAGCAACTTAGTCCCAACAGAACCTCCAGAGGGGTTTCAGCTGATATCTCGGCAGAAATTTTGCAGCACGGGGAGGAGTGCCAGGACATAGACCATATCCTGAATGAGAAAAAGCTGCAATCTAGGGTAGCCTATGCCAAATGACCGCCGTTTATAACAACGGCAGAGCTAGGGAATTTCATTGACAGGCAAACCTTAAAAGAATTCAGCAGTTTGAGACTGATCCTAAAACAAAAATTGAGAATCCTACCCTGAGTAGAAAAGTAGCAAGATGAAATGGAAATAACAAAACCATTATTGCAAATGCAAGAAGAGCCTGAGTTGCAAAGAAGTAAGAAGAAGAAGGCAAGGAGGACATCAAAATCCAAAAGATGGGAGAGGGTAGCAGGAAATCATAGGTGATTTTAAGCACTATCTTAAGTGAATCAGCTTACATGACAGTCTGTATGAAGCAAAAGGAGAGTTGCATGGCCTAATGTGATTGCAAATATAACAATCAGACAAACAAGGAAACATCAAAAGTTTACAGTTGCCTGACATATATCAAACAACCATGATTTTTCAAGACAAAATACTCAAAGTGATGTCAAGGATCATTCAGCACGCATCGACCTATTATCGCTGTTAGAATATACTCAACACAGTTGTATTCAGAAAACAGACGCGTGCATTTCTATTCATAGATACTGCTCCAGAAATGCATATCGTGAGCCAACCCAAAGGACGGTTTTGAATAAGAGTGGGTCAGAGAACGGGATATAGACTTACAAGCCTTCAAACAGAAAGAATGAATGCCATATACTACGCTTCGTAGGGAAGAAATGGCATAAGACTATAACAAAGACAAGTAGCTCTGCGAAATAGTACTAAGTGCAAAAGAGACAGACAGGAAAGAGCACGATGGGATTGGTTTCATTTCTAGGAATTTCAGCCCCCATGAAACAAATGGATCCATGTTCTGAGAGTGTGGGTGTTTCAGCAGAAAGCAACAGACGGATATGTAATCTGGGTGAATGGATATGACACAAACATAAGTTTCCTTGAGTGGGTCTCTGTGTACTGTGAACTGTTAGAAAGTTTAAATAGGTGTGAATCCATAAACTGAAAATGGACACACTTCCCTCGCTTTGTACTGTGTATACAGATCTAAACAAAAGGAAAGAGGGAAGAGAAAAGGACCATGGGACCCTTGTGGATAGAATCACATTTCCCTTAGGAAACTCTCGTCTAATGCAGCATCACCCCCAACACTGACTTGATGCATCAACCACTGGGGATGGCAGTTACCGTTTGGATTCCAGGTGGAATGTTGGTGTGTACCACGAGGCTTGTTGCGGCTGGCGGATCCAAGGTAACTGGGCAGAATTCTGTGGGTGGATCAGTTTGATGGTGGGTCTGCTGCCCTATGTGGAGATTGGCTTAGGTCTTTTGTTCGGGAAGCTGAGTAAGTTCGAGATACTGCTGCTGCCCAAAGACCTGAGTTCACGGGTCAGTTTCCAGAATCTGAAAGGGCAGGCAGTGGAAGATCTGCCTGTCATCAGCTTACTGGTGAGGCTCCGAGGTATTTTCAGACTTGCCAAGTCCTGTTCACGTCGACTTTATGGGAGACACGAAGAGAAGCTGGCAGAAAAACTGGCTGCATGGATTGAGGAGATGTGTGAACACATTCATGAAAGTTGTTCTGCTACAGTGGAGAATATCGGCATGGAGACATCTCTAGAGCATACCAGGCTCGAAAGACATTCATGAGACCTACTGAACCTTGGTGATACTGGCAGAAACATACGGAGTGTCAACGAGCCCTTGAGAAATTTACTCGATTCTCAGCTCCAAGAACGGGTCCAAGATTACTGACGTCTAAAAGAGAAGAGATGGCAGAGATGATAAAAGCGCTCAAGTTCTTGGAAGAGGTCGTGAGAATCCACACATCCCAAGGGGCATTTAAGAATCATTCAGACCGAAATGCACCAAGCCCAGGTAAGCCTATTCCCAGGTTTGTGCCTAGCTATCAATCACATGCTCTTCCTTCAACTCCACTCAGGCATCCATTTCAAAGGATCAGAACCTGAGCTGCAATGAACCCAGTAGGAGGAGAGCAAGCCCCTACTAGAATCAGAGTTCCTCTTCCTTCACACTCGGTGAACAACAGTGAAATCCTTAAAGGTCAAATACTCTCAACTGAAATAAATAGGAATTGAACACTTAGCTCACACAAAGAAATGATGACCTTCCCCTAGATTCAGCAAATGCTGGGGTTATGTATTCTTTGGGCTGAAAGGAGTGTGGGAAGTGTGGGGAATCTTTGACTGAAATTGAATATATATTAGGCCTCAGTTTCTCAAGACAGTACAGGAAAATATTAGAAGTCAGATAGTGAACTGAACTGTAAAAGTCGCCAAACACATTAAAGACACCGGTTATGTGGACCGTCGTTCCCTTCCGTCAAGCCCCGGGTTCACTATATCTAGGAGGTGCAGACTTGGTTGTGTTAAATTGCTTTACCTAACATGATCGGATGATTAAGACTTCTCAGCACTGATAGAAGAACACCTGGTTCTCAATACCCTAGCATAGCTGCAGCAGGTTTCTCATAGTTAAATGCCTCTAGGTGCTTTTGGAATCAAGCCTAAATGTGTATATTCTATTTAGATAGTCTTGTATATTCCTACAGAGGAATGTTACCCCTTGAAATGGCAACATTGCCTAGTATGTGTCATTGGGAGCAAAGGGCACCACATGCACAAGGGAAACCCAGGTTGGGGGTTAATTCATGGTTCCAATAGGTATTTCATTGTTCCTTTTGTTGTTGGAGGCTTCAAGAGAAAAGAGTTGGCATGTCCCCTTCAAACACTTGGACTGCTATTTTACATTGAGTCTGTCTGTTTTTTCCTTAGAGATGACAAAATGTTAAAGAAATTGTCAAGTCTGGCTTCTAGGTTGATTTGGTAATTTTCAAATACTAACTTCAATTTCATATAAATACCAAAACACGTAAATCGATACTATAAACCTTCTTAAAGCCTGCAACTGCCTTATCAACATAATGTCAAAGCTGGAGTCTTCGGACAAACTTTCCGACCATGGCTGTAAAGAAAACGGAGCGAAACAAATATCAAATTTCTGTGAATTATTTGTGGAAAGTGTTGATTTATCAATGCCCAGTAGGCAGAGAACCACTGCAAACTGTTCTCACTAGCTACCATACACAAAACATTGTAAACATACAATCAACCAGCCCTTGGCACAGGACACTTGCCTAAGAGTGGTCTGTTACTTCCAAAGACAGGATGAGGCGTCAGAAATCCTGGTAGCAGGAAAAGGCAAAGTAGAGAATGGAAACCAGTGCAGGATCTGACCTCTGGTAATGGAGCATCAAAGGTGAAACTCTGTTTTCCTTGGAAGCACACTCTCAAGCGGGCAGCAGGATTGAAGGTGATGCGCTGAGAGTTAGAAGAGTGCACAGCAGATGCTTGGCTGACAGAACTCAAAGAAATCAGCTCAAAATATCCCCACAATTGAATCTGAGACCAAGATCCGAGCTGCCAAATCTGAGCTAGCAGAGGCAGCGGAAAAAGTGGGATAGGGCTACGGATGATGCCTCTCGCAGAACTCAGGGATCTAGAGTGCGTTGTGGGTTTTGGTGGGTACTTTCAAGAGAGCAAAGAGAACTGTGAACTCAGGGAGACAGCCACAGCACTGGCGCGTGAGGTTGAGTTTATCGATATGTCCAATGGCCACATCCACTGCATCTGAAGGACCAGGGTCCAATTTGACATTTTGCCAATAGAGCAAGTGTGGGGCTCAATCAGAGGTATCATGCATCTGGACTGAGGGTTCCAGTGGGCGTTGGGTTTGAAATCAGTACTAAAATATTTAGGATCTGCTACATTCATAACCTGGATTGGGATTACACTCTGGTTTTAGGCAGACGATGCAGAACAGCTCTGTGGTTGCCTTCGTGAACCCATAACTCAAGAATGAGAGAATTAGGAAGAGTGGTCAAAGTCCACATCATGAGAAGATGAAGCATTTCTTACAGCATTATCACCCAAATGCAGATGCTACATTTTGGACGGCACTGACAGGTTACTGCACCAAGGACAGATAGGTCGGTCTGCGGGATCATCCCAGCAGGCCCTGAAGTATGACATCCATACATATGCTTCCACTGGTGTTTCTGTAGACAGAGAAGCTCTGGGAAGAACTGGTAACATTGGGACATTCCCATGGCAGTAGAAACAACAAACGCACTCTAAGCAGGCTGATTTAGAGACACATCCAAATGACATACAGTAGAATGCAGAGCTGAAAACATATAGAAGCTTCATTTCCACTAGAGGAAGAGCCCTATGCCCTTTCAGAATTGTGAGATTAGTGTAATAATTATGAGGTTCTACTAACTGAAACAGTATGGTGTGTTCATCACAACAAAGGCAACACCAGGATTTAGAGATATACCAGACAACAAACACAGGAACAGGGCATGGCATCAAGGTCTAGGGAAAATTGTCCTCACAAAAATACCATGGAATTGCGTATACCAAAGTGTCTAAAGTTTGCACATAACCGAGCCCTAAAGGTCTATATTACATACATGAAAGTACCTGACCTGTAGAGTAAAAGAAGTATAGTAAAAGAAACAGGAAGTACCATTTTCAGTTCCAAAGAGATTGAAGGCCAAAAAAATAAGCTTTCAAACAACTAGACGGCAAAACGACACTAGAGCAAGCTCTGAAAATGGAGGTGAGGAAAACACTGATGAACCACAGTGCCTCAGAATCACAAAAGTCAGAATACCAGAAAAGTGGAAGAGAAACTCTAAACATGAACCCAATAGTATCAGAAAACTCAACGGATGAGATAAAAACTTGGCTAAAGTCAATCCAAAGCAGACTAATTAATGCAGAGGGACTCGTGAATAACTGTGAGGACAGGGGAACATAAATCCCTTCATCAAATAAGACACAGAAATGCAAGTGCAAACCAACGCTAACATAAATGTTGAATCCTGGGTTAAGACAAAGCATGTAAGAATAGGATATAGGATTCAGAAATGGAAAAGCAAGAGATAAAATAATAAATTCTGAAAAGGAATTTGTAGAAAAATCAGCATGAAACTTGCTGAAAGCCAAGAAAGTATCATCTATACGAATTCAGGATGTACACATCGTCCAAAAGAGGTGGAATACCAATAGACCAACAAGCAGCTGTAGAATTCAAATAAACAAATTTCATGATCATCCCAGTGATGTAAAATGCACCTCGAGGAAAGCAACTTAGTCCCAACAGAACCTCCAGAGGGGTTTCAGCTGATATCTCGGCAGAAATTTTGCAGCACGGGGAGGAGTGCCAGGACATAGACCATATCCTGAATGAGAAAAAGCTGCAATCTAGGGTAGCCTATGCCAAATGACCGCCGTTTATAACAACGGCAGAGCTAGGGAATTTCATTGACAGGCAAACCTTAAAAGAATTCAGCAGTTTGAGACTGATCCTAAAACAAAAATTGAGAATCCTACCCTGAGTAGAAAAGTAGCAAGATGAAATGGAAATAACAAAACCATTATTGCAAATGCAAGAAGAGCCTGAGTTGCAAAGAAGTAAGAAGAAGAAGGCAAGGAGGACATCAAAATCCAAAAGATGGGAGAGGGTAGCAGGAAATCATAGGTGATTTTAAGCACTATCTTAAGTGAATCAGCTTACATGACAGTCTGTATGAAGCAAAAGGAGAGTTGCATGGCCTAATGTGATTGCAAATATAACAATCAGACAAACAAGGAAACATCAAAAGTTTACAGTTGCCTGACATATATCAAACAACCATGATTTTTCAAGACAAAATACTCAAAGTGATGTCAAGGATCATTCAGCACGCATCGACCTATTATCGCTGTTAGAATATACTCAACACAGTTGTATTCAGAAAACAGATGCGTGCATTTCTATTCATAGATACTGCTCCAGAAATGCATATCGTGAGCCAACCCAAAGGACGGTTTTGAATAAGAGTGGGTCAGAGAACGGGATATAGACTTACAAGCCTTCAAACAGAAAGAATGAATGCCATATACTACGCTTCGTAGGGAAGAAATGGCATAAGACTATAACAAAGACAAGTAGCTCTGCGAAATAGTACTAAGTGCAAAAGAGACAGACAGGAAAGAGCACGATGGGATTGGTTTCATTTCTAGGAATTTCAGCCCCCATGAAACAAATGGATCCATGTTCTGAGAGTGTGGGTGTTTCAGCAGAAAGCAACAGACGGATATGTAATCTGGGTGAATGGATATGACACAAACATAAGTTTCCTTGAGTGGGTCTCTGTGTACTGTGAACTGTTAGAAAGTTTAAATAGGTGTGAATCCATAAACTGAAAATGGACACACTTCCCTCGCTTTGTACTGTGTATACAGATCTAAACAAAAGGAAAGAGGGAAGAGAAAAGGACCATGGGACCCTTGTGGATAGAATCACATTTCCCTTAGGAAACTCTCGTCTAATGCAGCATCACCCCCAACACTGACTTGATGCATCAACCACTGGGGATGGCAGTTACCGTTTGGATTCCAGGTGGAATGTTGGTGTGTACCACGAGGCTTGTTGCGGCTGGCGGATCCAAGGTAACTGGGCAGAATTCTGTGAGTGGATGAGTTTGATGGTGGGTCTGCTTACCTATGTGGTGATTGGCTTAGGTCTTTTGTTCGGGAAGCTGAGTAAGTTCGAGATACTGCTGCTGCCCAAAGACCTGAGTTCACGGGTCAGTTTCCAGAAACTGAAAGGGCAGACAGTGGAAGATCTGCCTGTCATCAGCTTACTGGTGAGGCTCTGAAGTATTTTCAGACTTGCCCAGTTTTGTGACGTCGACTGTATGGGAGAAACGAAGAGAAGCTGGCAGAAAAATTGGCTGCAAGAATTGAGGGGATGTGTGAACACATTGATGAAAGTTGTACTGCTACAGTGGAGAATATCGGCATGGAGATAACTCTAGAGCATACCAGGCTCGAAAGACAGTCATGAGACCTACTGAACCTTGGTGATACTGCAGAAACATACGGAGAGTAAACGTGCCATTGAGAAATTTACTCGATTCTCTGCTCCAAGAACAGGTCCAAGATTCCTGACGTCTAAAAGAGAAGAGATGGCAGAGATGATAAAAGCGCTCATGTTCTTGGAAGTGGTCGTGAGAATCCACACATCCCAAGGGGCATTTAATTATCATTCAGACTGAAATGCACCAAGCCCAGGTAAGCCTATTCCCAGGTTTGTGCCTAGCTATCAATCACATGCTCTTTCCACCACTCCACTCAGGCATCCATTTCAAAGGATCAGAACCTGAGCTGCATTGAATCCAGTAGGAGGAGAGCAAGCCCCTACTAGAATCAGAGTTCCTCCTCCTTCACACTCGGTGAACAACAGTGAAATCCTTAAAGGTCAAATAATCTCGAATAAAATATATAGGAATTGAATACTTAGCTCACACAAAGAAATGATGACCTTCCCCTAGATTCAGGAAATGTTGGGGTTATGTATTCTTTGGGCTGAAAGGAGTGTGGGAAGTGAGGGGGATCTTTGAATGAACTTGAATATGTATTAGGCTTCAGTTTTTCAAGACAGTACAGGAAAATATTAGAAGTCAGATAGTGAACTGAACTGTAAAAGTCGCCAAAAACTTTAAAGACACAGGTTATGTGGACAGTCATTTACTTCCGTCAAGCACCGGGTGCACTATATATTGGAGGTGCAGACATGGTTGTGTTAAATTGCTTTACCAACATGATAGGATGATTAAGAATTCTCAGCACTGATAGAAGATCACCTGGTTCTCCATAGCCTAGCATAGCTGCAGCAGGTTTCTCATAGTTAACTGCCTCTAGGTGCTTTTGGAAACATGCCTAATTTTGTATATTCTGTTTAGTTTTTCTTGTATATTCCTAGAGAGGAATGTTAACCCTTGAAATGCCAACATTGCCTAGTATGTGTCATTGGGAGTAAAGGGCACCAGGTGCACAAGAGAAACACAGATAGGGGGTTAAATCATGGTTCCAATATGTATTTCATTGTTCCTTTTGTTGTTGGAGGCTTCAAGTGTAACGAGTTGGCATGTCCCCTTCAAAATTTTGGAATGCTATTTTACATTGAGTCTGTCTGTTTTTTCCTTGGAGCTGACAAAATCTTACAGAAATTGTCAAGTCTGGCTTTTGGTTGATTTGGTAAATTTCAAAAACTAACTTCACTTTCATATAAATCGCAAAACATGCAAATTGATACTGTAAAATTTCTTAAACACTGCAACTGCCTTGTCAAAATAATGTCAAAGATTGAGTCTTCGGATAAACACTCCGACGATGGCTGTAAAAAAACGGAGCGAAACAAATATCCAATTTCTGTGAATTATTTGTGAAAAGTGTTGATTTGTCAATGCCCAGTAGGAAGAGAAATAGTGCAAACTTCTCTAACTAGCTACCATACACAAAATATTGTAAACACCCACTCACCCAGCCCTTAGCAAGGACACTTTCCGAAGAGTGGTCTGTTACTTCCAAAGACAGGATGAGGCCTCAGAAAAACAGGGAGCAGGAAAAGGCAAAGTAGAGAATGGAAACCAGTGCAGGATCTGACCTCAGATAATGGAGCATCAAAGGAGAAACTTATTATACTTGGAAGCATACTCTCAAGTGGGCAGCAGGCATAGGATTGAAGGTGATGCGCTGAGTATTAGCAGAGTGCACATCAGATTATTGGCTGACAGAACTCAAAGCAATAAGCTCAAAATATCCCCACAATTGAATCTGAGACCACGATCCGAGCTGCCAAATCTGAGCTAGCAGAGGCAGCGGAAAAAGCGGGGTAGGGCTACGGATGATGGCTCTCGCACAACTCAGGGATCTAGAGTTCATTGTGGGTTTTGGTGGGTACATTCAAGAGAGCAAAGAGAACTGTGAACTAAGTGAGACAGCAACAGCACTGCCGCGTGAGGTTGAGTTTATCGATATGTTCTATTGCCACATCAACTTCATCTTAAAACCAGGGTCCAATTAGAAATTTTGCCAATAGAGCACGTGTGGGACTCAATCAGAGGTATCATGCATCTGGACTGAGGGTTCATGGGGGTGTTGGGTTTGAAATCAGTATTAAAAGATTTTGGATCTGCTACATTCATAACCTGGATTGGGATTACATTCTGGTTTGAGGCACAGGATGTGGAACAGCACGGTGGTTGCCTTCGTGAACCCATAACTCAAGAATGAGAGAATTAGGAAGAGTGGTCAAAGTCCACAGCATAAGAAGATGAAGCATTTTTACAGCATTATCACCCAAATGCAGATGATACATTTTGGAAGGCATTGACAGGGTACTGCACCGAGGACACATAGGTCTGTCTGCGGGATCATCCCAGCAGGCCCTGAAGTATGACATCCATACATATGCTTCCACTGGTGTTTCTGTAGACAGAGAAGCTCTGGGAAGAACTGGTAACATTGGGACATTCCCGTGGCAGTAGAAAGTACAAGCGCACTCTACGTTGGCTGTTTTGCAGACACTTCAAAATGACATACAGAAGAATGCAGAGCTGAAAACCTATAGAAGCTTCATTTCCACTAGAGGAAGTGCCCTGTGCCCTTTCAGAATTGTGACATTAGTGTAATAAAAATGAGGTTCTACTAACTGAAGCGGTATGGTGTGTTCATCACAACAAATGAAACACCAGGATTTAGAGACATACCAGACAACACACACAGGAACAGGGCTTGGCATCAAGGTCTAGGGAAAATTGTCCTCACAGAAATACCATGGAATTGTGTACACCAAGAGTCTAAAATTTGCACTTAACGAAGCCCTATAAGTCTATACTAAATAAATGATAGTACATGACATGTAGAGTAAAAGAAGTAGAGTAAAAGAAACAGGAAGTACCATTTTCAGTTCCAAAGAGATTGAAGGCCCAAAAAATAAGCTTTCAAACAACTAGAAGGCAAAACGATACCAGAGAAAGTTCTGAAAATGGAGGTGAGGAAAACACTGATGAACCACAGTGCCTCAGAATCACAAAAGGCAGAATACCAGAAAAGGGGAAGAGAAACACTAAACATGAACCCAATAGTATCTGAAAACACAATGGATGAGATAAAAACTGGGCTAAAGTCAATCCTAAGCAGACTACATAATGCAAAGGAACTCGTGAATGAATGTGAGGACAAGTGAACTGATATCCCTCGATTAGAAGAAGACACAGAAAAGCAAGGGCAAACCAACGCTAACATCACTGTTGAATCCTGGGTGAAGAAAAGGCAGGTAAGAATAGGAATCTTAGGATTCCCAAATGGAAAAGCAAGAGATATAATAATAAATTCTGAAAAGGAATTTGTAGAAAAATCAGAATGAAACTTGCTGAAAGCCAAGAAAATATCATCTATACGAATTCAGGAAGTACACAGCGTCCAAAAGAGGTGGAATACCAATAGAAAAACAAGCAGCTGTAGAATTCAAATAAACAAATATCATGAGCATCACAGTGATGTAACAAGCACCTCGAGGAAAGCAACTTAGCCACAACAGAACCTCCAGAGGCGTTTAAGCTGATATCTCGGCAGAAATTTTGCAGCACGGGGAGCAGTTCCAGGACATAGACCATATCCTGAATGAGAAAAAGCTGCAATCTAGGGTAGCCTATGCCAAATGACCGCCGTTTATAACAACGGCAGAGATAGGGAATTTCACTGACAGGCAAACCTTAAAAGAATTCAGCAGTTTGAGACTGATCCTAAAACAAAAATTGAGAATCCTACCCTGAGTAGAAAAGTAGCAAGATGAAATGGAAATAACAAAACCATTATTGCAAATGCAAGAAGAGCCTGAGTTGCAAAGAAGTAAGATGAAGAAGGCAAGGAGGACATCAAAATCCTAAAGATGGGAGAGGGTAGCAGGAAATCATAGTTGATTTTAAGCACTATCTTAAGTGAATCAGCTTACATGACTGTCTGACGCAAAACGAGAGATGCATGGCCTAATGTGTTTGCAAAACATACAATCAGACAAAGAAACAAACACCAAAAGGTTACAGTTGGCTGACATATACCAAACAACCATGATTATTCAAGACAAAATACTCAAAATGATGTCAAGGTTCATTCAGCACGCATCGATCTATTATCGCTGTTACCATGTACTCAACAAACTTGTATTCCGAAAACAGACGCGTGCATTACTATTCATAGATACTGATCCAGAAGTGCATATCGTGAGCCAACCCAAATGACGGTTTTGAATAAGGGTGGGTCATAGGAAGCGATATAGACTTAGGAGTCTTCCAACAGGATGAATGAATGACTAATTCTACACTACATAGAGAAGAAATGGCATAAGCCTATAACAAAGACAAGTAGCTCTGCAAAACTGAACTAAGAGCAAAAGAGACAGACAGGAAAGTGCACGATGGGTTTGGATTCATTTCTAGGAATTTCAGCCCCCATGAAACAAATGGATCCATGTTCTGAAAGTGTGGGTGTTTCAGCACAAAGCAACAGAAGGATATGTAATCTGGGTGAATGGATATTACACAAACATGAGTTTCCTTGAGTGGGTCTCCGTGTACTGTGAACTGTTAGAAAGTTAAAGAGGTGTGAATCCATAAACTGATCATGGACACAATTCCCTCCGTTTGTACCGTGTATACAGATCTGAACAAAAGGAAAGAGGGAAGAGAAAAGGACAATGGGACCCTTCTGGATAGAATCACATTTCCCTTAGGAAACTCTCGTCTAATGCAGCATCACCCCCAACACTGACTTGATGCATCAACCAATGGGGATGGCAGTTACCGGTTGAATTCCAGGTGGAATGTTGGTGTGTACCACGAGGCTTGTTGCGGCTGGTGGATCCAAGGTAACTGGGCAGAATTCTGTGGGTGGATCAGTTTGATGGTGGGTCTGCTGCCCTATGTGGGGATTGGCTTAGGTCTTTGTTCGGGAAGCTGAGTAAGTTCGAGATACTGCTGCTGCCCAAAGACCTGAGTTCACGGGTCAGTTTCCAGAATCTGAAAGGGCAGACAGTGGAAGATTTGCCTGTCATCAGCTTACTGGTGATGCTCCGAGGTATTTTCAGACTTGCCCAGTCCTGTTGATGTCGACTTTATGGGAGACACGAAGAGAAGCTGGCAGAAACACTGGCTGCATGGATTGAGGAGATGTGCGAACACATTGATGAAAGTTGTTCTGCTACAGTGGAGAATATCGGCATGGAGACATCTCTAGAGCATACCAGGCTCGAAAGACAGTCATGAGACCTACTGAACCTCGCTGATTCCGGCAGAAACATAAGGAGAGTCAACGTGCCCTTGAGAAAGTAACTCGATTCTCAGCTCCAAGAAAGGGTCCAAGATTCCTGAAGTCTAAAAGAGAAGAGATGGCAGAGATGATAAAAGCACTCATGTTCTAGGAAGAGGTCGTGAGAATCCACACATCCCAAGGGGCATTTACGAATCATTCAGACCGAAATGCACCAAGCCCATGTAAGCCTATTCCCAAGTTTGTGCCTAGGTAACAATCACATGCCCTTCCCTCCACTCCACTCAGGCATCCATTTCAAAGGATCAGAACCTGAGCTGCAATGAATCAAGTAGGAGGAGAGCAAGCCCCTACAAGAATCAGAGTTCCTCTTCCTTCACACTCGGTGAACAACAGTGAAATCCTTAAAGGTCAAATACTCTCCAATGAAATATATAGGAATTTATACTTAGCTCACACAAAGAAATGGTGACCTTCCCTTAGATTAAGGAAATGCTGGGGTTATGTATTCTTTGGGCTGAAAGGATTGTGGGAAGTGAGGGGAATCTTTGAATGAACTTGAATATGTATTAGGCCTCAGTTTTTCAAGACAGTACAGGAAAATATTAGAAGTCAGATAGTGAACTGAACTGTAAATTTCGCCAAACACATTAAAGACACAGGTTATGTGGACAGTCATTCACTTCCGTCAATACCCGGGTGCACTATATATTGGAGGTGCAGACTTGGTTGTGTTAAATTGTTTTACCCAACATGATCGGATGATTAAGCCTTCTTAGCACTGATAGAAAATCACCTGGTTCTCAATAGCCTAGCATAGCTGCAGCAGGTTTCTCATAGTTAAATGTCTCTAGGTGATTTTGGAATCAAGCCTAAATGTATATATTCTGTTTAGATTTTCTTGTATATTCCTAGAGAGGAATGTTACGCCTTGAAATGCCAACATTGCCTAGTATGTGTCATTGGGAGTAAAGGGCACCAGGTGCACAAGGGAAAGCCAGATTGAGGGTTATTTCAAGGTTCCAAAAGTATTTCATTTTTTCTTTTGTTGTTGGAGGTTTCAAGAGAAAAGGTTGGCATGTCCCCTTCAAACTTTAGGACTGCTAATTTACATTGAGACTCTTTGTTTTTCCTTAGAGCTGACAAAATCTTACAGACATTGTCAAGTCTGGCTTCTAGGTTGATTTGGTAATATTCAAAATGTAAATTGACTTTCATATAAATCCCAAAATATGTAAATTTATACTGTTAACTTTCTTAAAGTCTGCAACTGCCTTGTCAACATAAGGTCAAAGCTCGAGTCTTCGGAAAACCCCTCCGACGATGGCTGTAAAAAAACGGAGAGAAACAAATATCCAATTTCTGTGAATTATTTGTGAAAAGTGTTGATTTGTCGATGCCCAGTAGGAAGAGAACCAGTGCAAACTGCTCACACTAGCTACCATACACAAAACATTGTAAACACACACTCACCCAGCCCTTGGCAAGGACACATTCCGATGAGTGTTCTGTTATTTCCAAAGACAGGATGAGGCCTCAGAAAAACCGGAAGCAGGAAAAGGCAAAGTAGAGAATGGAAACCAGTGCAGGATCTGACCTCTGGTAATGGAGCATCAACGGTGAATCTCTGTTTTACTTGGAAGCACTCTCTCAAGCGGGCAGCAGGCATGGGATTGAAGGTGATGCTCTGAGTATTAGCAGAGTGTACAGCAGATGCTTGGCTGACAGAACTCAAAGAAATCAGCTCAAAATATCCACACGATTGAATCTGAGACCAAGATCCGAGCTGCCAAATCTGAGCTAGCAGACGCAGCGGAAAAAGCGGGTAGGGCTACGGATGATGGCTCTCGCACAACTCAGGGATCTAGAGTGCGTTGTGGGTTTTTGTGGGTACTTTCAAGAGAGCAAAGAGAACTGTGACCTCAGTGAGACAGCAACCGCACTGGCGCGTGAGGTTGAGTTTATCGATATGTCCTATTGCCACATCCACTGCATCTGCAGGACCAGGGTCCAATTTGACATTTTGCCAATAGAGCACGTGTGGGGCTCGATCAGAAGTATCATGCATCTGGACTGAGGGTTCCAGGGGGCGTTGGGTTTGAAATCAGTATTAAAATTTTTAGGATCTGCTACATTCATAACCTGGATTGGGATTAAACTCAGGTTTGAAGCAGAGGATGTGGAACAGCTCTGTGGTTGCCTTCGTGAACCCATAACTCAAGAATGAGAGAACTAGGAAGAGTGGTCAAAGTCCACAGCATGAGATGATGAAGCATTTCTTACAGCATTATCACCCAAATGCAGATGCTACATTTTGGACGGCACTGACAGGGTACTGCACCGAGGACACATAGGTCTGTCTGCTCGATCATCCCAGCAGGCCCTGAAATATGACATCCATACATATGATTCCACTGGTGTTTCTGTAGACAGAGAAGCTCTGGGAAGAACTGGTAACATTGGGACATTCCCGTGGCAGTAGAAAGTGCAAGCACACTCTACGTTGGCTGTTTTGCAGACACTTCAAAATGACATACAGAAGAATGCAGAGATGAAAACCTATAGAAGCTTCATTTCCACTAGAGGAAGTGCCCTGTGCCCTTTCAGAATTGTGAGATTAGTGTAATAAAAATGAGGTTCTACTAACTGAAGCGGTATGGTGTGTTCATCACAACAAATGCAACACCAGGATTTAGAGATATACCAGACAACACACACAGGAACAGGGCATGGCATCAAGGTCTAGGGAAAATTATCCTCACAGAAATACCATGGAATTGTGTACACCAAAGAGTCTAAAGTTTGCACTTACCCAAGCCCTATAAGTCTATATTAAATACATGATATTTCCTGAAATTTAGTGTAAATGAATTATAGTAAAAGAAAAAGGAATTACCAATTTCAGTTCCAAAGAGATTGAAGGCCCAATAAATAAGCTTTCAAACAACTAGACGGCAAAACGACACCAGAGCAAGCTCTGAAAATGGAGGTGAGGAAAACACTGATGAACCACAGTGCCTCAGAATCACAAAAGGCAGAATACCAGAAAAGGGGAAGAGAAACTCTAAACATGAACACAATAGTACTTGAAAACTCAAAGGATGAGATAAAAACTGGGCTAAAGTCAATCCTAAGCAGACTACATAATGCAGAGGGACTCATGAATGACTGTGAGGACAGGGGAACAGAAATCCTTCGATCAGAAGAAGACACAGAAAAGCAAGGGCAAACCAACGCTAACATCACTGTTGAATCCTGGGTGAAGAAAAGGCAGGTAAGAATAGGAATCTTAGGATTCCCAAACGGAAAAGCAAGAGATAAAATAACAAATTCTGAAAAGGAATTTGTAGAAAAATCAGAATGAAACTTGCTGAAAGCCAAGAAAATATCATCTATACGAATTCAGGAAGTACACAGCATCCAAAAGAGGTGGAATACCAATAGAAAAACAAGCAGCTGTAGAATTCAAATAAACAAATATCATGAGCACCCCAGTGATGTAACAAGCACCTCGAGGAAAGCAACTTAGCCACAACAGAACCTCCAGAGGCGTTTAAGCTGATATCTCGGCAGAAATTTTGCAGCACGGGGAGCAGTTCCAGGACATAGACCATATCCTGAATGAGAAAAAGCTGCAATCTAGGGTAGCCTATGCCAAATGACCGCCGTTTATAACAACGGCAGAGATAGGGAATTTCACTGACAGGCAAACCTTAAAAGAATTCAGCAGTTTGAGACTGATCCTAAAACAAAAATTGAGAATCCTACCCTGAGTAGAAAAGTAGCAAGATGAAATGGAAATAACAAAACCATTATTGCAAATGCAAGAAGAGCCTGAGTTGCAAAGAAGTAAGATGAAGAAGGCAAGGAGGACATCAAAATCCTAAAGATGGGAGAGGGTAGCAGGAAATCATAGTTGATTTTAAGCACTATCTTAAGTGAATCAGCTTACATGACTGTCTGACGCAAAACGAGAGATGCATGGCCTAATGTGTTTGCAAAACATACAATCAGACAAACAAACAAACACCAAAAGGTTACAGTTGGCTGACATATACCAAACAACCATGATTATTCAAGACAAAATACTCAAAATGATGTCAAGGTTCATTCAGCACGCATCGATCTATTATCGCTGTTACCATGTACTCAACAAACTTGTATTCCGAAAACAGACGCGTGCATTACTATTCATAGATACTGATCCAGAAGTGCATATCGTGAGCCAACCCAAATGACGGTTTTGAATAAGGGTGGGTCATAGGAAGCGATATAGACTTAGAAGTCTTCCAACAGGATGAATGAATGACTAATTCTACACTACATAGAGAAGAAATGGCATAAGACTATAACAAAGACAAGTAGCTCTGCAAAACTGAACTAAGAGCAAAAGAGACAGACAGGAAAGTGCACGATGGGTTTGGTTTCATTTCTAGGAATTTCAGCCCCCATGAAACAAATGGATCCATGTTCTGAAAGTGTGGGTGTTTCAGCACAAAGCAACAGAAGGATATGTAATCTGGGTGAATGGATATAACACAAACATGAGTTTCCTTGAGTGGATCTCCATGTACTGTGAACTGTTAGAAAGTTAAAGAGGTGTGAATCCATAAACTGATCATGGACACAATTGTCTCCGTTTGTACTGTGTATACAGATCTGAACAAAAGGAAAGAGGGAAGAGAAAAGGACAATGGGACCCTTCTGGATAGAATCACATTTCCCTTAGGAAACTCTCGTCTAATGCAGCATCACCCCCAACACTGACTTGATGCATCAACCAATGGGGATGGCAGTTACCGGTTGAATTCCAGGTGGACGGATGGTGTGTACCATGAGGCTTGTTGCGGCTGGTGGATCCAAGGTAACTGGGCAGAATTCTGTGGGTGGATCAGTTTGATGGTGGTTCTGCTGCCCTATGTGGAGATTGGCTTAGGTCTTTTTTTCGGGAAGCTGAGTAATTTCGAGATACTGCTGCTGCCAAAAGACCTGGGTTCACGGGTCAGTTTCCAGAATCTGAAAGGGCAGGCAGTGGAAGATCTGCCTATCAAAAGCTTACTGGTGATGCTCCGAGGTATTTTCAGACTTGCCCATTCCTGTTTACATCGACTTTATGGGAGACACGAAGAGAAGCTGGCAGAAACACTGGCTGCATGGATTGAGGAGATGTGCGAACACATTGATGAAAGTTGTTCTGCTACAGTGGAGAATATCGGCATGGAGACATCTCTAGAGAATACCAGGCTCGAAAGACAGTCATGAGACCTACTGAACCTCGCTGATTCTGGCAGAAACATAAGGAGAGTCAACGTGCCCATGAGAAAGAAACTCGATTCTCAGATCCAAGAACGGGTCCAGGATTCCTGAAGTCTAAAAGAGAAGAGATGGCAGAGATGATAAAAGCACTCATGTTCTAGGAAGAGGTCGTGAGGATCCACACATCCCAAGGGGCATTTACGAATCATTCAGACCGAAATGCACCAAGCCCAGGTTAGCCTATTCCCACGTTTGTGCCTAGCTATCAATCACATGCTCTTCCCTCCACTCCACTCAGGCATCCATTTCAAAGGATCAGAACCTGAGCTGCAATGAATCCAGTAGGAGGAGAGCAAGCCCCTACTAGAATCAGAGTTCCTCCTCCTTCACACTCGGTGAAAAACATTGAAATCCTTAAAGGTCAATTACTCTCGACTGAAATATATAGGAATTGAATACTTAGCTCACACAAAGAAATGATGAACTTCACTTAGATTAAGGAAATGCTGGGGTTATGTATTCTTTTGGCTGAAAGAGTGTGGGAAGTGAGGGGAATCTTTGAATGAACTTGAATATGTATTAGGACTCAGTTTTTCAAGACAATACAGGAAAATATTAGAAGTCAGATAGTGAACTGAACTGTAAAATACGCCACATTAAAGAAACAGGTTATGTGGACAGTCATTCACTTCCGTCAAGCCCCGGGTGCACTATATCTTGGAGGTGCACACTTTGTTGTGTTAAATTGTTTTACCCAAAATGATCGAATGATTAAGCCTTCTCAGCACTGATAGAAGAGCACATGGTTCTCAATAGCCTAGCATAGCTTCAGTAGGATTCTCATAGTTAAATGACTCTGGGTGCTTTTGGAATCAAGCCTAAATATATATATTCTGTTTAGATATTCTTGTATATTCCTAGAGAGGAATGTTACCCCTTGAAATGCCAACATTGCCTAGTATGTGTCATTGGGATTAAAGTGCACCAGGTGCACAAGGGAAACTCTGAATGGTGGTTATTTCATGGTTCCAATAGGTATTTCATTCTTCCTTTTGTTGTTGGAGGCTTTAAGAGAAAAGAGTTGGCATGTCCCCTTCAAATATTTGGACTGCTATTTTATATTGAGTCTGTCTGTGTTTCCTTAGAGCTGACAAAATCTTACAGACATTGTCAAGTCTGGCTTCTAGGTAGATTTGGTAATATTCAAAAACTAAACTCACTTTCATATAAATCCCAAAACATGTAAATTGATACTGTTAAATTTCTTAAAGACTGCAACTGCCTTGTAAACATAGGGTCAAAGCTGTGGTCTTCAGAAAAACCCTCCAACGATGGCTGTAATAAAACGGAGCAAAACAAATATCCAATTTCTGTGAATTATTTGTGAAAACTGTTGATTTGTCGATGCCAAGTAGGAAGAGAAACAGTGCAAACTGCTCTCACTAGCTACCATACACAAAATATTGTAAACATACAATCAACCAGCCCTTGGCAAGGACACTTTCCGAAGAGTGGTCTGTTAATTCCAAAGACAGGATGAGGCCTCAGAAAAACCGGAAGCAGGAAAAGGCAAAGTAGAGAATGGAAACCAGTGCAGGATCTGACCTTGGTAATGGAGCATCAAAGGTGAAACTCTGTTTTACTTGGAAGCACACTCTCAACTTGGCAGCAGGCAGGGGATTGAAGGTGATGCGCTGAGTATTAGCAGAGTGCACAGCAGATGCTTGGCTGACAGAACTCAAAGAAATCAGCTCAAAATATCCCCACGATTGAATCTGAACCAAGATCCGAGCTGCCAAATCTGAGCTAGCAGAGGCAGCGGAAAAAGCGGGGTAGGGCTACGGATGATGGCTCTCGCACAACTCAGGGATCTAGAGTGCATTGTGCGTTTTGGTGGGTACTTTCAAGAGAGCAAAGAGAACTGTGACCTCAGTGAGACAGCAACCGCACTGGCGCGTGACGTTGAGTTTATTGATATGTCCTAAGGCCACATCCACTGCATCTGCAGGACCAGGGTCCAATTTGACATTTTGCCAATACAGCACGTGTGGGGCTCGATCAGAGGTATCATGCATCTGGACTGAGGGTTCCTGGGGGCGTTGGGTTTGAAATCAGTATTAAAAGATTTAGGATATTGTACATTCATAACCTGGATTGGGATTACAGTCTGATTTGTGGCAGAGGATGCGAAACAGCTCTGTGGTTGCCTTCGTGAATCCATAAATCAAGAATGAGAGAATTAGGAAGAGTGGTCAAAGTCCACAGCATGAGAATATGAAGCATTTTTACAGCATTATCACCCAAATGCAGATGCTACATTATGGACGGCACTGACATGGTACTGCACCGAGGACACATTGGTCGGTCGGCGGGATCATCCCAGCAGGCCCTGAAGTATGACATCCATACATATGCTTCCACTGGTGTTTCTGTAGACAGAGAAGCTCTGGGAAGAACTGGTAACATTGGGACATTCCCGTGGCAGTAGAAAGTACAAGCGCACTCTACGTTGGCTGTTTTGTAGACACTTCAAAATGACATAAAGAAGAATGCGGAGCTGAAAACTTATAGAAGCTTCATTTCCACTAGAGGAAGTGCCCTGTGCCCTTTCAGAATTGAGATTAGTGTAATAAAAATGAGGATCTAATAACTGAAGCAGTATGGTGTGTTCATCACAACAAAGGCAACACAAAGATTCAGAGATATACCAGACATCATACACAGGAACAGGGCATGGCATCAAGGTCTAGGGAAAATTGTCCTCACAGAAATACCAGGGAATTGTGTACAGCAAGTGTCTAAAACTTGCACTTAATGAAGCCCTATAAGTCTATATTAAATACATGATATTACCTGACCTGTAGAGTAAAAGAAGTATAGTAAAAGAAACAGGAAGTACCATTTTCAGTTCCAAAGAGATTGAAGGCCCAAAAAATAAGCTTTCACACAACTAGATGGCAAAACGATACCAGAGCAAGCTCTAGAAATGGAGGTGAGGGAAACACTGATGAATCACAGTGCCTCAGAATCACAAAAGGCAGAATACCAGAAAAGGGGAAGAGAAACTTTAAACATGAACCCAATAGTATCTGAAAACTCAATGGATGAGATAAAAACTGGGCTAAAGTCAATCCTAAGCAGACTACATATTGCAGAGGGACTCGTGAATGACTGTGAGGACAGGGGAACAGATATCCCTCGATCAGAAGAAGACACAGAAAAGCAAGTGCAAACCAACGCTAACATCACTGTTGAATCCTGGGTGAAGACAAGGCAGGTAAGATTAGGAATCTTAGGATTCCCAAATGGAAAAGCAAGAGATAAAATAATAAATTCTGAAAAGGAATTTGTAGAAAAATCAGAATGAAACTTGCTGAAAGCCAAGAAAGTATCATCTATACGAATTCAGGAAGTGCACTACGTCCAAAAGAGGTGGAATACCAATAGACAAACAAGCAGCTGTAGAATTCAAATAAACAAATTTCATGATGCAAAATGCACCTCGAGGAAAGCAACATAGTCACAACAGAACCTCCAGAGGGGTTACAGCTGATATCTCGGCAGAAATTTTGCAGCACGGGGAATAGAGCCAAGACATAGATAATATCCTGAATGAGAAAAAGCTGCAATCTAGGGTAGCCTATGCCAAATGACCGCCGTTTATAACAATGGCAGAGATAGGGAATTTCACTGACAGGCAAACCTTAAAAGAATTCAGCAGTTTGAGACTGATCCTAAAACAAAAATTGAGAATCCTACCCTGAGTAGAAAAGTAGCAAGATGAAATGGAAATAACAAAACCATTATTGCAAATGCAAGAAGAGCCTGAGTTGCAAGGAAGTAAGATGAAGAAGGCAAGGAGGACATCAAAATCCTAAAGATGGGAGAGGGTAGCAGGAAATCATAGTTGATTTTAAGCACTATCTTAAGTGAATCAGCTTACATGACTGTCTGACGCAAAACGAGAGATGCATGGCCTAATGTGTTTGCAAAACATACAATCAGACAAAGAAACAAACACCAAAAGGTTACAGTTGGCTGACATATACCAAACAACCATGATTATTCAAGACAAAATACTCAAAATGATGTCAAGGTTCATTCAGCACGCATCGATCTATTATCGCTGTTACCATGTACTCAACAAACTTGTATTCCGAAAACAGACGCGTGCATTACTATTCATAGATACTGATCCAGAAGTGCATATCGTGAGCCAACCCAAATGACGGTTTTGAATAAGGGTGGGTCATAGGAAGCGATATAGACTTAGAAGTCTTCCAACAGGATGAATGAATGACTAATTCTACACTACATAGAGAAGAAATGGCATAAGCCTATAACAAAACAAGTAGCTCTGCAAAACTGAACTAAGAGCAAAAGAGACAGACAGGAAAGTGCACGATGGGTTTGGTTTCATTTCTAGGAATTTCAGCCCCCATGAAACAAATGGATCCATGTTCTGAAAGTGTGGGTGTTTCAGCACAAAGCAACAGAAGGATATGTAATCTGGGTGAATGGATATTACACAAACATGAGTTTCCTTGAGTGGGTCTCCGTGTACTGTGAACTGTTAGAAAGTTAAAGAGGTGTGAATCCATAAACTGATCATGGACACAATTCCCTCCGTTTGTACCGTGTATACAGATCTGAACAAAAGGAAAGAGGGAAGAGAAAAGGACAATGGGACCCTTCTGGATAGAATCACATTTCCCTTAGGAAACTCTCGTCTAATGCAGCATCACCCCCAACACTGACTTGATGCATCAACCAATGGGGATGGCAGTTACCGGTTGAATTCCAGGTGGAATGTTGGTGTGTACCACGAGGCTTGTTGCGGCTGGTGGATCCAAGGTAACTGGGCAGAATTCTGTGGGTGGATCAGTTTGATGGTGGGTCTGCTGCCCTATGTGGGGATTGGCTTAGGTCTTTGTTCGGGAAGCTGAGTAAGTTCGAGATACTGCTGCTGCCCAAAGACCTGAGTTCACGGGTCAGTTTCCAGAATCTGAAAGGGCAGACAGTGGAAGATTTGCCTGTCATCAGCTTACTGGTGATGCTCCGAGGTATTTTCAGACTTGCCCAGTCCTGTTGATGTCGACTTTATGGGAGACACGAAGAGAAGCTGGCAGAAACACTGGCTGCATGGATTGAGGAGATGTGCGAACACATTGATGAAAGTTGTTCTGCTACAGTGGAGAATATCGGCATGGAGACATCTCTAGAGCATACCAGGCTCGAAAGACAGTCATGAGACCTACTGAACCTCGCTGATTCCGGCAGAAACATAAGGAGAGTCAACGTGCCCTTGAGAAAGTAACTCGATTCTCAGCTCCAAGAAAGGGTCCAAGATTCCTGAAGTCTAAAAGAGAAGAGATGGCAGAGATGATAAAAGCACTCATGTTCTAGGAAGAGGTCGTGAGAATCCACACATCCCAAGGGGCATTTACGAATCATTCAGACCGAAATGCACCAAGCCCATGTAAGCCTATTCCCAAGTTTGTGCCTAGGTAACAATCACATGCCCTTCCCTCCACTCCACTCAGGCATCCATTTCAAAGGATCAGAACCTGAGCTGCAATGAATCAATTAGGAGGAGAGCAAGCCCCTACAAGAATCAGAGTTCCTCTTCCTTCACACTCGGTGAACAACAGTGAAATCCTTAAAGGTCAAATACTCTCCAATGAAATATATAGGAATTTATACTTAGCTCACACAAAGAAATGATGACCTTCCCTTAGATTAAGGAAATGCTGGGGTTATGTATTCTTTGGGCTGAAAGGATTGTGGGAAGTGAGGGGAATCTTTGAATGAACTTGAATATGTATTAGGCCTCAGTTTTTCAAGACAGTACAGGAAAATATTAGAAGTCAGATAGTGAACTGAACTGTAAATTTCGCCAAACACATTAAAGACACAGGTTATGTGGACAGTCATTCACTTCCGTCAATACCCGGGTGCACTATATATTGGAGGTGCAGACTTGGTTGTGTTAAATTGTTTTACCCAACATGATCGGATGATTAAGCCTTCTTAGCACTGATAGAAAATCACCTGGTTCTCAATAGCCTAGCATAGCTGCAGCAGGGTTCTCATAGTTAAATGTCTCTAGGTGATTTTGGAATCAAGCCTAAATGTATATATTCTGTTTAGATTTTCTTGTATATTCCTAGAGAGGAATGTTACGCCTTGAAATGCCAACATTGCCTAGTATGTGTCATTGGGAGTAAAGGGCACCAGGTGCACAAGGGAAAGCCAGATTGAGGGTTACTTCAAGGTTCCAAAAGTATTTCATTTTTTCTTTTGTTGTTGGAGGTTTCAAGAGAAAAATTTGGCATGTCCCCTTCAAACTTTAGGACTGCTAATTTACATTGAGACTCTCTGTTTTTCCTTAGAGCTGACAAAATCTTACAGACATTGTCAAGTCTGGCTTCTAGGTTGATTTGGTAATATTCAAAATGTAAATTCACTTTCATATAAATCCCAAAACATGTAAATTTATACTGTTAACTTTCTTAAAGTCTGCAACTGCCTTGTCAACATAAGGTCAAAGCTCGAGTCTTCGGAAAACCCCTCCGACGATGGCTGTAAAAAAACGGAGCGAAACAAATATCCAATTTCTGTGAATTATTTGTGAAAAGTGTTGATTTGTCGATGCCCAGTAGGAAGAGAACCAGTGCAAACTGCTCACACTAGCTACCATACACAAAACATTGTAAACACACACTCACCCAGCCCTTGGCAAGGACACTTTCCGATGAGTGTTCTGTTACTTCCAAAGACAGGATGAGGCCTCAGAAAAACCGGAAGCAGGAAAAGGCAAAGTAGAGAATGGAAACCAGTGCAGGATCTGACCTCTGGTAATGGAGCATCAACGGTGAATCTCTGTTTTACTTGGAAGCACACTCTCAAGCGGGCAGCAGGCATGGGATTGAAGGTGATGCTCTGAGTATTAGCAGAGTGCACAGCAGATGCTTGGCTGACAGAACTCAAAGAAATCAGCTCAAAATATCCACACGATTGAATCTGAGACCAAGATCCGAGCTGCCAAATCTGAGCTAGCAGACGCAGCGGAAAAAGCGGGTAGGGCTACGGATGATGGCTCTCGCACAACTCAGGGATCTAGAGTGCGTTGTGGGTTTTTGTGGGTACTTTCAAGAGAGCAAAGAGAACTGTGACCTCAGTGAGACAGCAACCGCACTGGCGCGTGAGGTTGAGTTTATCGATATGTCCTATTGCCACATCCACTGCATCTGCAGGACCAGGGTCCAATTTGACATTTTGCCAATAGAGCACGTGTGGGGCTCGATCAGAAGTATCATGCATCTGGACTGAGGGTTCCAGGGGGCGTTGTGTTTGAAATCAGTATTAAAATTTTTAGGATCTGCTACATTCATAACCTGGATTGGGATTAAACTCAGGTTTGAAGCAGAGGATGCGGAACAGCTCTGTGGTTGCCTTCGTGAACCCATAACTCAAGAATGAGAGAACTAGGAAGAGTGGTCAAAGTCCACAGCATGAGATGATGAAGCATTTCTTACAGCATTATCACCCAAATGCAGATGCTACATTTTGGACGGCACTGACAGGGTACTGCACCGAGGACACATAGGTCTGTCTGCTCGATCATCCCAGCAGGCCCTGAAATATGACATCCATACATATGATTCCACTGGTGTTTCTGTAGACAGAGAAGCTCTGGGAAGAACTGGTAACATTGGGACATTCCCGTGGCAGTAGAAAGTGCAAGCACACTCTACGTTGGCTGTTTTGCAGACACTTCAAAATGACATACAGAAGAATGCAGAGATGAAAACCTATAGAAGCTTCATTTCCACTAGAGGAAGTGCCCTGTGCCCTTTCAGAATTGTGAGATTAGTGTAATAAAAATGAGGTTCTACTAACTGAAGCGGTATGGTGTGTTCATCACAACAAATGCAACACCAGGATTTAGAGATATACCAGACAACACACACAGGAACAGGGCATGGCATCAAGGTCTAGGGAAAATTATCCTCACAGAAATACCATGGAATTGTGTACACCAAAGAGTCTAAAGTTTGCACTTACCCAAGCCCTATAAGTCTATATTAAATACATGATATTTCCTGAAATTTAGTGTAAATGAATTATAGTAAAAGAAAAAGGAATTACCAATTTCAGTTCCAAAGAGATTGAAGGCCCAATAAATAAGCTTTCAAACAACTAGACGGCAAAACGACACCAGAGCAAGCTCTGAAAATGGAGGTGAGGAAAACACTGATGAACCACAGTGCCTCAGAATCACAAAAGGCAGAATACCAGAAAAGGGGAAGAGAAACTCTAAACATGAACACAATAGTACTTGAAAACTCAATGGATGAGATAAAAACTGGGCTAAAGTCAATCCTAAGCAGACTACATAATGCAGAGGGACTCGTGAATGACTGTGAGGACAGGGGAACAGAAATCCTTCGATCAGAAGAAGACACAGAAAAGCAAGTGCAAACCAACGCTAACATCACTGTTGAATCCTGGGTGATGACAAGGCAGGTAAGAATAAGACTCATAGGAATCCAAAATGGAAATGCAAGAGATAAAATAATAAATTCTGAAAAGGAATTTGTAGAAAAATCAGAATGAAACTTGCTGAAAGCCAAGAAACTATCATCTATACGAATTCAGGAAGTACACAGCGTCCAAAAGAGGTGGAATACCAATAGACCAAAAAGCAGCTGTAGAATTAAAATAAACAAATTTCATGATCATCCCAGTGATGTAAAATGCACCTCGAGGAAAGCAACTTAATCCCAACAGAACCTCCAGAGGGGTTTCAGCTGATATCTCGGCAGAAATTTTGCATCACGAGGAGGAGTGCCAAGACATAGACCATATCCTGAAAGAGAAAAAGCTGAAGTCTAGGGTAGCCTATGCCAAATGACCGCCGTTTATAACAACGGCAGAGATAGGGAATTTCACTGACAGGCAAACCTTAAAAGAATTCAGCAGTTTGAGACTGATGCTACAACAAAAATTGAGAATCCTACCCTGAGTAGAAAAGTAGCAAGATGAAATGGAATTAACAAAACCATTATTGCAAATGCAGGAAGAGCCTGAGTTGCAAAGAAGTAAGAAGAAGAAGGCAAGGAGTACATCAAAATCCTAAAGATGGGAGAGAGTAGCAAGATATCATAGTTGATTTTAAGCACTATCTTAAGTGAATCAGCTTACATGACTGTCTGTCTGAAGCAAAAGGAGAGATGCATGGCCTAATTTGTTTGCAAAACAATCAGACAAACAAACAAACACCAAAAGTTACAGTTGGCTGACATATACCAAACAACCATGATTATTCAAGACAAAATACTCAAAGTGATGTCAAGGATCCTTCAGCACGCATCGAACTATTTTCGCTTTTAGCATGTACTCAACACACTTCTATTCCAAAAACAGACGCGTGCATTACTATTCATAGATACTGATCCAGAAGTGCATATCTTGAGCCAACCCAAATGACGGTTTTGAATAAGGGAGGGTCATAGAACCGGATATAGACTTACAAGTCTTCCAACAGGATGAACGAATGCCTAATTCTACCCTACGTAGAAAAGAAATTGCATAAGCCTATAACAAAGACAAGTAGCTCTGCAAAACTGTACTAAGAGCAAAAGAGACAGACAGGAAAGTGCACGTAGGGATTGGTTTCATTTCTAGGAATTTCAGCCCCCATGAAACAAATGGATCCATGTACTGAGAGTGTGGGTGTTTCAGCAGAAAGCAACAGACGGATATGTAATCTGGGTGGATGGATATTACACAAACATGAGTTTCCTTGAGTGGGTCTCTGTGTACTGTGAACTGTTAGAAAGTTTAAATAGGTGTGAATCCATAAACTGATCATGGACACACTTCCCTCCGTTTGTACTGTGTATACAGATCTGAAAAAAAGGAAAGAGGGAAGACAAAAGGACCATGGGACCCTTGTGGATAGAATCACATTTCCCTTAGGAAACTCTCGTCTAATGCAGCATCACCCCCAATACGGACTTGATGCATCAACCACTGGGGATGGCAGTTACCGGTTGGATTCCAGGTGGAATATTGGTGTGTATCACGAGGCGTGTTGCGGCTGGTGGATCTAAGGTAAATGTGCAGAATTCTGTGGGTGGATCAGTTTGATGGTGGGTCTGCTGCCCTATGTGGAGATTGGCTTAGTTCTTTTGTACGGGAAGCTGTTTAAGTTCAAGATACTGCTGCTGCCCAGAGACCTGAGTTCACGGGTCAGTTTCCAGAATCTGAAAGGGCAGACAGTGGAAGATCTGCCTGTCATCAGGTTAATGGTGAGGCTCTGAGGTATTTTCAGACTTTCCCAGTCCTGTTGATGTCGACTTTATGGGAGACACGAAGAGAAGCTGGCAGAAACACTGGCTGCATTGATTGAGGAGATGTGTGAACACATTGATGAAAGTTGTTCTGCTACAGTGGAGAATATCGGCATGGAGACATCTCTAGAGCATACCAGGCTCGAAAGACAGTCATGAGACCTACTGAACCTCGCTGATACTGGCAGAAACATACGGAGAGTCAACGTGTCCTTGAGAAAGTTACTCGATTATCTGCTCCAAGAACGAGTCCAAGATTCCTGACGTCTAAAAGAGAAGAGATGGCAGAGATGATAAAAGCGCTCATTTTTTGGAACAGGTCGTGAGAATCCACACATCCCTAGGGGCATTTAAGAATCATTCAAACCGAAATGCACCAAGCACAGGTAAGCCTATTCCCACGTTTGTGCCTAGCTATCAATCACATGCTCTTCCCTCCACTCCACTCAGGCATCCATTTCAATGGATCAGAACCTGAGCTGCAAAGAATCAAGTAGGAAGAGAGCAAGCCCCTACTAGAATCAGAGTTCCTCCTGCTTCACACTCGGTGAACAACTGTGAACTCCTTAAAGGTCAAATACTCTCGACTGAAATAGATAGGAATTGAATACTTAGCTCACACAAAGAAATGATGACCTTCCCTTAGATTAAGGAAATGCTGGGGTTATGTATTCTTTGGGCTGAAAGGAGTGTGGGAAGTGAGGGGAATCTTTGAATGAACTTGAATATGTATTAGGCCTCAGTTTTTCAAGACAGTACAGGAAAATATTAGAAGTCAGATAGTGAACTGAACTGTAAATTTCGCCAAACACATTAAAGACACAGGTTATGTGGACAGTCGTTCCCTTCCGTCAAGCCCCGGGTGCACGATATCTTGGAGGTGCAGACTTGATTGTGTTAAATTGCTTCGCCCAACATGATCGGATGATTAATTCTTCTCAGCACTGATAGAAGAGCACCTGGTTCTTAATAGCCTAGCATATCTGCAGCAGGCTTCTCATAGTTAAATGCCTCTAGGTGCTTTTGGAATCAACCTTAAATATATATATTCTGTTTAGATTATCTTGTATATTCCTAGAGAGGAATGTTACCCCTTGAAATGCCAACATTGCTTAGTATGTGTCATTGGGATTAAAGGGCACCAGGTGCACAAGTGAAACACAGGATGGGGGTTATTTCATGGTTCCAATAGCTTTTTCATTGTTTCCTTTGTTGTTGGAGGCTTCAAGAGAAAAGAGTTGGCATGTCCCCTTGAAAGTTTTGGACTGTTATTTTACATTGAGACTGTCTGTTTATCCCTTAGAGCTGACAAAATCTTACAGAAACTGTCAAGTGTGGCTTCTAGGTTGATTTGGTAATTTTCAAAATCTAACTTCACCTTCATATAAATCCCAAAACATGTAAATCGATACTGTTAACTTTCTGAAAGGCTGCACCTGCCTTATCAACATAAGGTCAAAGCTGGATTCTTCAGAAAATCCCACCGACAATGGCTGTAAAGAAATCGGAGCGGAACAAATATCCTATTTCTGTGAATTATTTGTGAAAAGTGTTGATTTGTCGATGCCCAGTAGGAAGAGAACCAGTGCAAACTGCTCTCACTAGCTACCATACACAAAACATTGTAAACACACACTCACCCAGCCCTTGGCACAGGACACTTGCCTAAGAGTGTTCTGTTACTTCCAAAGACAGGATGAGGCCTCAGAAAAACCGGAAGCAGGAAAAGGCAAAGTAGAGAATGGAAACCAGTGCAGGATCTGACCTCTGGTAATGGAGCATCAAAGGTGAAACTCTGTTTTCCTTGGAAGCACACTCTCAAGCGGGCAGCAGGCATGGGATTGAAGGTGATGCGCTGAGTTTTAGAAGATTGCACAGCAGATGCTTGGCTGGCAGAACTCAAAGCAATAAGCTCAAAATATCCCCACAATTGAATCTGAGACCAAGATCCGAGCTGCCATATCTGAGCTAGCAGAGGCAGCGGAAAAGCGGGGTAGGGCTACGGATGATGGCTCTCACAGAACTCAGGGATCTAGAGTGCGTTGTGGGTTTTGGTGGGTACTTTCAAGAGAGCAAAGAGAACTGTGACCTCAGTGAGACAGCAACCGCACTGGCGCATGTGGTTGAGTTTTTCGATATGTCCTATGGCCACATCCACTGCATCTGCAGGACCAGGGTCCAATTTGACATTTTGCCAATAGAGCAAGTGTGGGGCTCAATCAGAGGTATCATGCATCTGGACTGAGGGTTCCAGGGCACGTTGGGTTTGAAATCAGTATTAAAAGATTTAGGATCTGCTACATTCATAACCTGGATTGGGATTACAGTCTGGTTTGAGGCAGACGATGCGGAACAGCTCTGTGGTTGCCTTCATGAACACATTACTCAAGAATGGGAGAAATAGGAAGAGTGGTCAAAGTCCACAGCATGAGAAGATGAAGCATTTCTTACAGCATTATCACCCAAATGCAGATGCTACATTTTGGACGGCACTGACAGGGTACTGCACCGAGGACACATAGGTCGGTCTGCGGGATCATCCCAGCAGGCCCTGATGTATGACATCCATACATATGCTTCCACTGGTGTTTCTGTAGACAGAGAAGCTCTGGGAAGAACTGGTAACATTGGGACATTCCCATGGAAGTAGAAAGTACAAGTGCACTCTATGTTGGCTGTTTTGGAGACACTTCAAAATGACATACAGAAGAATGCAGAGCTGAAAACCTATAGAAGCTTCATTTCCACTAGAGGAAGTGCCCTGTGCCCTTTCAGAATTGTGAGATTAGTGTAATAAAAATGAAGTTCTACTAACTGAAACAGTATGGTGTTTTCATCACAACAAATGCATCACCATCAATTAGAGATATACAAGAATACACACACAGGAACAGGGCATGGCCTCAATGTCTAGGGAAATTTGTCCTCACAGAAATATTATGGAATTGCGTACACCAAATAGTCTAAATTTTTCACTTAACCAAGCCTTATAAGTCTATATTAAATACCTGATTGTACTTGACCAAGATAGAAAAAGAAATATAGTAAAAGAAACAGGAAGTACCATTTCAGTTCCAAAGAGATTGAAGGCCCAAACAATAAGCTTTCAAGCAACTAGATGCAAAACTCTACCAGAGCAAGCTTTGAAAACGGAGGTGAGAAAAACACTGTAGTACAACAGAGTCTCAGAATCACAAAAGTCAGAATACCAGAAAAGGGGAAGGGAAACTCTAGAGAAGAACCAAATAATATCAGAAAACTCAATGGATGAGATAATAACTGGGCTAAAGTCAGTCCTAAGCAGACTAGATAATGCAGAGGGACTCGTGAATGACTGTGAAGACAGGGGAACATAAATCCCTTGATCAGATAAAGACACAGAAAAGCAAGTGCAAACCAACGCTAACATCACTGTTGAATCCTGGTGTAAGAAAAAGCATGAAAGAATAGGATTCATAAGAGTCCCAAAAGGAAAAGCAAGAGATAAAATAAAAAATTCTGAAAAGGTGTTTGTAGAAGAATCACAATGAAACATGCTGAAAGCCATGAAAGGATCATCTATACGAATTCAGGAAGTACACAGCATCCAAAGGAGGTGAAATCCCAATACACCAACAAGCAGCTGTAGAATTCAAATAAACAAAGTTCATGATCATCCCAGTGATCTAAAATGCACCTCGAGGAAAGCAACTTAGTCACAATAGAACCTCCAGTGGGGTTTCAGCTCATATCTCGGCAGAAATTTTGCTGGACAGGGAGGAGTGCCAGGACATAGGCCATATCTTCAATGAGAAAAAGCTGCAATCTACGGTAACCAATGCCAAATGACCGCCTTTTCTAAGAACGGCAGAGCTAGGGAATTTCACTGACCAGCAAATCTTAAAAGAATTCAGCAGTTTGAAACTGATCCTAAAACACAAGTTGAGAATCCTTCCCTGAGTAGAAATGTAGCAAGATGAAATGGAAATAAGAAAACCACTATTGGAAATGCAAGAAGAGCATGAGTTGCAAAGAAGAAACAAGAAGAAGGCAAGGAGGACATCAAAATCCTAAAGATGGGAGAGGGTAGCAGGAAATCATAGTTGATTTTAAGCACTATCTTAAGTGAATCAGCTTATATTATTGTCTGTCTGAAGCAAAAGGAGAGATGCATGGCCTAATGTGTTTGCAAAACAAACAAACAATCAAACAAACAAACACCAAAAGGTTACAGTTGGCTGACATATACCAAGGAACCATGATTATTCGATACAAAATACTCAAAGTGATGTCAAGGATCATTCAGCAAGCATCGACCCAGTATGGCGGCTAGCATGTACTCAACACACTTGTATTCGGAAAACAGATGCGTGCATTCATATTCATAAATATTGATTCATAAGTGCATATCGTGACCCAAACCAAAGGACGGTTTTGAATATGATTGGTTCATAGAACGTGATATACACTTACAAGTCTTCCAACAGGATGAACGAATGTCATATTCTACCCTACGTAGAGAAGAAACGGCATAAGCCTATAGCAAAGACAAGTAGCTCTGCCAAACTGTACTAAGAGCAAAAGAGACAGACTACAAAGGGCACATTGGGATTGGTTTCACTTCGAGGAATTTCAGCCCCCATGAAACAAATGGATCCATGTTCTGAGAGTGTGGATGTTTCAGCAGAAAGCAACAGACGGATATGTATTCTGGGTGAATGGATATTACACAAACATGACTTTACTTTAGTGGGTCTCCATGTAATGTGAACTGTTAGAAAGTATCAAGACGTGTGAAAACATAAACTAAAATTGGACACACTTCCCTCCGTTTGTACTCTGTATACAGTCTGGACCAAAGGAAAGCGGGAAGAAAAAAGGACGATTGGACGCCAGTGGATTGAATCACGTTTCCCTTAGGAACCTCTAGTCTAATGCAGCCCCTCCCCCAACACTGAAAAAATGCAGCAACCATTGGGGATGGCAGTTACCGGATGGAATTCCAGAAGGAATGTTGCTGTGTACTGCGAGGCTTGTTGTGGCTGATGGAACCAAGGTACCTGGGCAGAATTCTGTGGGTGGATCAGTGTGATGGAGGGTCTGCCGCCCTCTGTGGAGCTTGGCTTTGGTCTTTTGCTCGGGAAGCTGTGCAAGTTCGAGTTACTGCTGCTGCCCAAAGACCTGAGTTCACGGGTCAGATTCCAGAATCTGAAAGGGCAGACAGTGGAAGATCTGCCTGTCATCAGCATACTAGTGAGGCTCAGAGTTACTTCCAGACTTGCCCAGTCCTGTTGAAGTCGACTTTATGGGAGACACGAAGAGAACCTGGCAGAAAAGTTGGCTGGATGGATTGAGCTGAGATGCGAACATATTGATGAGAGTTGTTCTGCTACAATGGAGAATACCGGCATGGAGGCTTCTCTAGAGAATTCCAGGCTCGAAATTCTTTCATGAGACCTACTGAACCTCGGTGATACTGGTAGAAATATACGGAGTGTCAACGTGCACTTGAGAAAGTTACTCAATTCCCTGCTTCAAGAACGGGTCCAAGATTCCTGACGTCTATAAGAGAAGAGATGGCGGAGATGATAAAAGCGCTCATGTTCTTGGAAGAGGTCACGAGAATCCACAGGTCCCAAGGGGCATTTACAAACCATTCAGACCAAAATGCACCAAGCCCAGGTAAGCCTTTTCCCAGGTTTGGGCATAGCTATCAGGCACTTGCACTTCCCACCCCTCCACTCAGTCATCCATTTTAAAGAATCAGATCCTGAGCTGCAATGAAGCCAGTAGGAGAAGAGCAAGCCCCTCCTAGAATCAGAATTCCTCCAACTTCACACTCTGTGAAGAATGGTGAATTCCTTAAAGGTCAAATACTCTCTACTAAAATAGATAGGAATTAACTACTCAGCTCACACAAAGAAATGATGACCTTCCCGTAGATTCAGCAAATGCTGTGGTTAAGTATTTTTCGGATGAAGGGAGTGTGGTAGGTGAGGGGAATTTTTGACTGAAATTAAATATGTATTAGGCCTCAGTATTTCAAGACAGTATAGTCAAATATTATAAGTCAGAGAGTGAACTGAACTGTAAAAGTCGTGAAAGACATTAAAGACACAGGTTATGTGGGGCGTCTTTCCCTTCAGACAAGCCACGGGTGCACGATATCATGGGGGTGCACACTTGGTTGTGTGAAATTTATTTACCCAATATGATCGGATGATTAAGCGTTCTCATCAATGATAGAAGAACAATTGGTTCTCAATTGCCTAGCAGAGCTGCAGCAGGGTTCTCATAGCTAAAATGCCTCTAGGTGCTTTGGAATCAAGCCTAAATGTATAATTTTGTTTGGTTTTTCTTGTATTTTCCTAAAGAGGAATGTTACCCCTTGAAATGCCAACATTGGCCAGTATGTGTCATTGTGAGTAAAGGGAACCACATGCACAAGGGAAACCCAGGTTTTCGGTTATTTCGTGGTTCCAATAGGTACTTCATGGTTCCGGTTGGTGTTGGAGGCTTCAACAGTAAAGAGTTGACATATCCCCTTCAAATTATTGGACAGTGATTTTACTTTATAACTGTCTATATTTTTCTTATAGTTGACATAATGTTACAAAATTGACAGGTCTGGCATCTAGGTGGATTTAGTATGTTTCAAAATCTACCTTCATTTTCTTATAAATCCCAAAACATGTAAATCAATTCTATTAACCTTCTTAAAAACTGCAACTGAGTTATCAACACAATGTGAAAATTGGAGGCTACGGACAGACCCTCCCACCATGGCTGCATATAAAACAGAGCTAAACAAACATCACAATTCTGTGAATTATATCTGTAAAGTGTTGATTTATCGATGCCCAGTTGGCAGAGAACCAGTGCAAACTGCGCTCACTCCCACCCATGTACACAGCAATGTAAACATCCACTCACCCAGCCCTTGGCACAGGACACTTTCCGAAGTGTGGTCTGTTACTTCCAAAGACAGGATGAGGCCTCAGAAAACCTGGAAGCAGGAGAAGGCAAAGTAGAGAATGGAAATCTGTGCAGGATCTGACCTCTGCTGATGGAGCAGCAAAGGTGAAACTCTGTTTTACTTGGACGCACACTCTCAAGCGGACAGCACAGATGGGATTGTAGGTAATGCGCTGAGTGTTAGAAGAGTGCACAGCAGATGCTTGGCTGACATAACTCATAGAAATCAGCACAAAATATCCCCACAATTGATTCTGAGACCAAGATCCGATCTGCCAAATTTGAGCCAGAAGAGGCAGCGGAAAATGAGGTATAGAGCTACAGATAATGGCACACGCTGAGTCTCAGGGATCTGGAGTGCATTGTGGGTTGTGGTGGGTTCTATCAAGAGAGCAAACCGACCTGTTACCCCAGTAAGAAAGCAACCACATTGGCGTGTGAGGTTGAGTTTTTTGATATGTTCCATGGCCACATCCACTGCATTTTGCAGGCCCAGGATCAATTTGGCATTTTACCAATAGAGCACGTGTGGGGCTCAATCAGAGATGTCGTGCAACTGGTCTGAGGGATTCAGTGGCCCTTGGGCTTGAAATCAGTATGAAAACCTTTAGGATCTGCTACAGTCATAACCTGGACAGGGATTATGGATTGGTTTGAGGAAGAGAATTCGGTACAGCTCAGTGGTTGCATTCGTGCACCCATGACCCAAGGATGAGGGATCAAGGAAGAGTGGTCAAAGTCCACAACGTGAGAAGTTGAAGCATTTCCTTCAGCATTATCTCCCAAATGCAGATGCTACATTTTGGATGGCACTGACATGGTACTGCAAAGAGGACACAAAGATCGGTCTGCGGGATCATTCAAGCAGGCCCTGATTTATGGCATCCATACATATGTTTCCACTGGTGTTTCTGTAGACAGAGGAGCTCTGGGAAGAACTGGTAACGTTGGGACATTCCCATGGCAATAGAAAGCACAAGCACACTCTCAGTTTGCTGTTTTGGAAAGACTCCAATATGACATGCAGCAGAATGCCGTGCTGAAAACCTTTAAGCTTCATTTCCAGAACAGGAAGTGTACTCTGCACTTTCAGAATTGTGAGGTAAGTGCAATAAAACGAAGTTTTACTAATTGAAAAAATATGGTGTGTTCATCACAACAAAGGCAACACCAGCAATTAGAGATATACCAGACAACACACACAGGAACAGGACATGGCATCAATGCCTAGGGAAAATTGCCCTCACAGAAATATCATGGAACTTTGTACACCCAATGGTCTAAAATTTTCACTTAACAAAGCCCTATAAATCTATATTAGATATCTGATATTACTTGACCAGTAGAGATAAAGAAGTATAGTAAAAGAAACAGGAAGTACCATTTTCAGTTCCAAAGAGTTTGAAGGCCCAAAAAATAAGCTTTCAAACATCTAGACGGCAAAACGCTACCAGAGCAAGTATTGAAAACTGAGGTGAGGAAAACATGAAGTACAACAGTGTCTCAGAATCACAAAAGGCAGTTATCCAGGAAAGGGGAAGAGAAACTCTAAAAACGAGCCAAATAATATCAGAAAACTCAAGGATGAGATAATATCAGGGCTAAAGTCAGTCCAAAGCAGACTTGATAATGCAGACGGACTCGTGAAAGACTGTGAAGACAGGGGAACAGAAATCCCTCGATCAGAAGAAGACATAGAAAAAGAAGTGCAACCCAATGCAAACATTGCTGTTGAAGCCTGGGATAAGACAAATCATGAAAGAGTAAGATTCGTAAGAGTCCCAGATGGAAAAGCAAGATTAACAAAAAAAGTCTGAAAAGATATTTGTAGAAAAATCAGACTGTAACTTGCTGAAAGACAAGAAAGAATGAGGTATACGAAATCAGAAATTACACATACCAAAGGAGGTGGAAACCCAATACACCTACATTCAGCAGTATTATTCAAATCAACAAAGTTCATGATCAACCGAGTGATTTTAAATGCATCTAGTGGAAAACAACTTAGTCACAACACTACCTCCAGAGGGGTTTCAGCTTATATTTCGAGAGGAATATTGCAGGATAGAAGGAGTGACAGGACATAGACCAAATCCTGAATAAGAAAAAGCTGCAATCTATGGTAGCCTATGCTACAAGACTGCCATTCCTATTAAAGGCAGAGCTAGATCATTTCACAGACCGGCAAAACTTAGAAGAATTCAGCAGTTAGGAACTTATCCTTAAAGGAAGATTGAGAATTCCACCCTGAATCGAAAAGTAGCAAGTAGAAATGTAAATAAGAAAACCATTATTGGAAATGCAAGAAGAGCAATGAGTTTCAAAGAATAAAACAAAAAGGCAATGAGGAAATCAAAATCCTGAAGATGGAAGTGGGGAGCAGGAAATCATAGGTGATTTTCAGCACTATACTAAGTAAATCAGCTTACATAACTCTCTGAAGCAAACGGAGAGATTCATGGCGTAATGTGTTTGCAAAACAAACAACAAGCAAACAAACAATCAAACAAATAAACACAAAAAGTGTACGGTTGGCTGACATCTATCCAAAGGAAACATGATAATTCAAAATAAATTACTCAAAGTGATGTCAAGGATGATTCAGCCTGCATTGACCCAGTATCGAGGCTTGCATGTAATCAACACACATGTATTCAGAACACAGACGCGTGCATAAATATTCATAAATATTGATTCAAAAGAGCATATCGTGACCTAACTCAAATGCCGATTTTGAATAAGATGGAGTCATAGTCCGTGATATAGGTTTACAAGTCTTCCAACAGGATCAATGAATGGCATATTCAACCCTACGTAGAGAATAAATGGCATACACCTATAACAAAGACAAGTAGCTCTGCAAAACTGTACTAAGAGCAAAAGAGACAGACAGGAAAGTGCACATTGGGATTGGTTTCACTTCTAGGAATTTCAGCCCCCATGAAACAAATGGATCCATGTTCTGAGAGAGTGTGTATTTCAGCAGAAAAGCAACAGACGGATATGCATTGTGGGTGAATGGATATTACACAAACAAAAGATTCTTATAGTGGGTCTTGGTGTAATGTTAACAGTTAGAAAGTTTAAAGACGTGTGAAACCATAAACAACATGGACAGAATTCCCTCCGTTTGTACTGTGTATACAGATCTGTACAAAAGGATAGAGGGAAGAAAAAACTGATCATGGGACGCTAATGGAGAGAATCACATTTACCTTTGGAACCTCTCGTCTGATGCAGCCCCTCCCCCAACACTGACAAGATGCAGCAACCATTGGGGATGGCAGTTACCGGTTGGATTCCAGGTGGAATCTTGGTGTGTTCTGCCAGGATTGTTGTGGCTGGTGGATCCAAGGTAACTGGGTAGAATTCTGTGGGTGGATCAGTGTCATGGAGGCGGTACCGCCCTCTATGGAGCTTGGCTTAAGTCTCTTTTTCTGGAATCTGTGTAAGTTCGAGATACTCGTGCTGCGCAATGGCCTGAGTTCACGGGTCAGTTTCCAGAATCTGAAAGGGCAGATAGTGGAAGATCTGCCTGTCATCAGCTTACAGGTGAGGCTCCGAGGTACTTTCAGACTTGCCCTGTCCTTTAGAATTTGACTTTATAGGAGACATGAAGGAAGTTGGCAGAAAAGCTGGCTGCACAAATTGAGGTGAGATGCGAACACATTGATGAGAGTTGTTCTGCTACAATGGAGAATACTGGCATGGAGACTTCTGTTGAGAATACCAGGCTCAAAAGACATTCATGAGACATATTGAACCTCGCTGATACTGGCAGAAACATATGGAGTGTCAACGTGCACTTTAGGAAGGTACTCAATTCTCTGCACCAAGAACGGGTCCAAGATTACTGACGTCTAAAAGAGAAGAGATGGCAGAGATGATAAAAGCGCTCATGTTCTTGGAAGAGGTCGTGAGAATCCACACGTCCCAAGGGGCATTTATAAACCACTCAGACGACCAAGCACGAAGCACAGGTAAGCCTTTTCCCAGGGTTGGCCCTTGGTACCAAGCACTTGCTCTTCCCCCCTCCCCTCATGTATCCATTTCAAAGATTCAGCACTTGAGTTGCAATGAAGCCAGTAGGAGCTGAGCAAGCCCCTCCTTGTATCAGAGTTCCTCCTCCTTCACATTCTGTGCACAACAGTGAACTCCTCCATTGTCAACTACTCTCGACTAAAATAGATTGGTATTGAATTTTTCGCTCACACCTTGAAATGATGATCTTCCCCTAGATTCAGCAAATGCTGGGCTTATGTCTACTTTGGTGTGAAGGGAGTTTTGTAAGTGAGAGAATTTTTTGCCTGAATTTGGATATTTATTTATCCTCATTTTTTCAAAACAGTATTTGTAACTATTATAATTCAGTTATTGAAATGAAGTGTAATTGTTGGGATAGATATGTAGTGACACTTCTTTTGTGGACAGTCTTTTCCCTTTTGTCAAGTCCCAGGAGCAGGATATAATGTGATTGCTGTATTTTTTGGGTTAAATTGCTTTTCTCAACATAATTAGTCGATTAAACATTCTCATCTTTGATAGACGAGCACATGATTCTCAATAGCCTAGCAAAGCTGCGGCAGTGTTCTCATATCTATAATATCTCTAAGTGCTATTGAAACCAAGCCTATGTAAAAATACATTGTTTGGGTTTCTTTGTGGTTTCCTAAATAATAATTTTTCCCCTTGAATCGCCAACATTGACCAGTATGTGTCATTATTAGGAAAGGGCACCACATGCACAATGGAAACATAGGGTTGTGGTTGTTAATGGTTCTAAGAATTATTTCATTGTTTCTGTTAGTGCTGGAGGCACCAAGAGAAAACTGTTGACCTGCCTCCTTCATGACTTTTGGCTGCTAATTTATATTTTCTGTGCATTTTTCTTATTTGGATATTTCAAGCTGGTACCTAAATTTGGCAACTCTGTCTTATAGTTAGATACAGTATGTTTCTAAAACTGTATTTATTTTGATACATTTCCCATGTATGTAATTCAATTCTGTTTATTATTTGAAAGTCTGCAATGAGGTATGAACATATTGTCAGACCTGGAGTTTTTGGACACATCCTCCCACAACTGATATACAGAAAAATAGCTAAACAAGAATCAAGTGTCTGTGAGTTATGACTAAATTGTGTTAATTTATCCACGCCAAACTGGCAGAGTACCAGTGCAAACTTCGCTCACTCTCTCCCATGTATACAGCAAGATAAACATACACTCTCCCAGCCCTTGACTCAGGAACCCTGCTGAAAAATGCCCAAATATCTCTTACTTCAAAAGTCAGAAAATTCTCACATAACCTGGAAAGAGTAGAAGGCAAATTAGAGAATGGAAATCAGTGCAGGACCTGAGGGAGGTGAGGGAGCAGTAAAGGGGAAACTGTGTTTTACTGGAATGCACACTCTAAAGTGGACAGGTCATTTGAGATGGAAGACAATGTGCTGAGGGTTAAAAGAGTGCATAGTGGACGTTTGGTTGACATATCTGAAAGCAATAATCACAAAATTTCTCTGCAATTCATTCCCAGACCAATACTCCACCTGTTAATTTTGAGCTAGGAGTGCCTGTGGAATCTGTGTGTTAGGGCTGTGGCTGATGTCACAAATTTATTCCCAGGGGTTTGCAGATTGTTTTGGGCTGTGGTTGGTACTATCTAGAGAACAGATCTGCCTGGGTCCTCTCTTAATATTAAATCTGCTGGCATATGTGTTGTGGATTAGCTTAGTAACCCAGGGCCTTAGACACAGTCTTTCCACATCCACGGTATAATTGATCATTTTCTCCATAAAGGAGAAATGGGTCTCATTCAGAGCCATCTTCATCTAGTTTCTAGAATCCAGGGCAATTTATTGTTGAAATCAGATTCTATAGCCCAAGGATCTGCAACTTTCATAGGCAGGATTGAAATTTCTTATTGTCCAAAGCAGAGGTTTTTGAAATGCCCCATGCTTGCCTTTGAGTTCCAATGTCTTATTGCAAGAGTTCTTGGAGCAGAGATCTGCTGAACAATATGTGAATTTGAAGCCTTTCCATCAGACTTGACAACCACATGCTAATGCAACAATAGTTGTGGTGCTGACCCAGTACTAGACTAAGGACCCAACTGTGGCACTGCACGCTTCAACAGGTTCTAATGTGTGACATCATTAGATTTGTTTCCACTTTTGTTTTTGTTTGCAGAGAACCTGAGGGAACCCATTATAAAATTTTGACTTTTCCGTGGCAATAGTAAGGACGAATGCAATTTCATGAGAGTGTATTGGAACCATTCCCTATCCACATATCCAGCCGGCAGCCCAGAAACCATTTGGAAGCCTGTATTCCAGCAAAAATTACTAGTCCCAGCACTGTCAGAGCTATGATAAGCATTTAACCAAAATGACACTCTGCTAACTTTACTAGAATAGGTTGTATTCACCACAACAAAAACCACACTAGCAATCATAGATATAACAGGCAACAGACACAGAAGGAATGCATGGCATCATTACATACCAAAAACAATCCTCACAGCATTAATACTAAATGTGCACAGAAATGATGTCACTTACAAAAGCTGTTCAAGTCTATAATAGATAACTGATAATCCTTAACCCATAGCGATAGAGAGATACAATAAATTTAAAAGAACCATTCCAAATTTTCAAAAGACAGGAGTCTCCTGAAAGAACATGCAATGTTTTAGACCACCAAAATTTACTAGAACATGACTTGAAAAGGGAGGACATAAAAACACTGAAGGAAATCTTGAGTCTATGAATACACATGCAGGCTAGTATAAATGGAAAGAGAAACACTTTAGATGAGCCAAATAGAATCAGAAAACTCAATGGTGAGAATAGCTAAGCTAAAGACAGTCCAAATCGGACTAGATAATGCAGAGGAACAAATAAGTGACTTCGAAAGCAGGATAACCGCAATCACTCAGTCAGAAGACGACATAGAAAAGCAAGTGAAAACCAATGCAAGCAATGCAACTGAAACCTGGGATAAGAGAAAACATACCAGACTATGACTCATAGGGAACCCACATGGAAAAGAAGAAAAGCAAATGGTTTGAAAAGATATTTGAAGAAATCAGACTGAAATTTTCTTAAACCAAAGATAGAACCAGCTATCTCAACACAGGAAGCACAGAGGGTCCAAGCATAATGAACCCTAGTAGGCCTACAACAATATATATTCTAATTTAAATGGCCAAAGTTGATAATAAAGAAATGATTCTAAATGCACCAAAATAGAAACAAGTGCATTGCAAGAGAACTTTCTAATGTCTTCAGCTGATTTCTTAATAGATAGATTGGTAATTTTTTCTTCCCTCTTTCATTTTGTGTTGATCTCTATTCCAAGAACTGATGAAAGGCAGATTCCTTCAGTCTAAACAAGATGAGTTGGCAGAGATTCTATAAGTGTTCAAGTTCTTGGAAGAGGTCATCATAATCAACACATCTCAAGGGGCTTTTTCAGACAATACAAGAGACCATGCACCAAGCCCTGTTTATACTTTTACCAGGAGTGGGCCAATGTATTAAGACTTGCTGTTCCTTCACACTAAACCAGCCATGCACGTATACCTTCAGTCTGCTACTGCAGTTGAATTGGAGCCAGGTCCAATTTTACCAACACTGTAGGGAGAACCTGAGCCTGCTACTGCAGGAGACACAGCACTGTGTCCCATTTCACCAATCTTTCAAGGAGGCCCTGAGCCTACTCCTGCAGGAGACTCAGAGCCAAATCACATTCCACCAGCTGTGTAGGAAGAACCCCAAGCCTTCACTTGCAATGGATCCAGGAATGTGTCCAATTCCACTAGCCTTGTAGGGAGACCTTGAGCCTATTCCTGCAGGAGAACCAGATCTCTGTCATATTCCACCATCCCTCCAGGAAGATGCAGGGCCTCCTCCTGCAGGAGACTAAGGAATGGGTCCAATTTCACCAGTCCTGCAGGGAGACTCTGAGCCAATTCCTGCAGGAGACCCAGGACTGGGTCCCATTCCATCAACTCTGCACTAAGACCTTGAAGTGGGTCCAATTCCACTAGCCTTGCTGGGTGACCCACAAGCCTGATCCTGCAGGAAAATTAGAGATATGTCATATTCCAGAAGCCCTGCAGGAAGACTGAAAACCTGCTCCTGCAGGAGACCCAGGAATAGGTCCAAATCAACCAGCCTTGCTGGGAGAGCACAAACCTGATCCTGCAGGTGATACAGAGCGAGGTACAATTCCAACAGCCCTGCAGGGATATCCTGAGGCCACTTCAGCAGGAAACACATGACTGGGTCACATTCCAATATCCCAGAAGGGAGACTGTAAGCCTGTTACTCCAGGAAACCCAGGACATCGTCCCATTCCACCAAACCTGCAGTCAAACACGGAGACTGCATCTGCAGAAAACAGAGTGGGTCACATAACACCAGCCCTGTAGTGAGACTACAAACCTGCTCCTGGGGGAGACCAAGCCCTTCACAGAGAACATGAGCCAGCTCCTGCAGAAGAACAAGAGTTGTGTGACATTCTACCAGCTCTGCAGGTAATCCCTAGGCTTGCTCCTGCAGGAGACAGACATCCCAGTCCAATTCCATCAGCCTTTCCAGGGAGAATCCCAGCTTCCTCTTGTAGGAGAGCCAGAACTAGATCTCATTCCACCAACCCTGCACGGAAACACTGAGCTTGCTCCTGCAGGATACCCACAGCCAAGTCATATTCCACAAACCCTGCAGGGAGACACTGAGTCTGCAATTGCAAGAGACTGAGGACTGGGATGAATTCCACCAGCTCTGCAGGGAATCCCTCACCTGCTCCATAGGAGACTAAGAGCCATAAGTTCTGGTGAGGTCCCTAAGCCTTCATCTGCAAAAAATACTACAGAGTGGAGTCACATTCCACCAGCCCTGCAAAGAGAACAGAACCTGCTGCTGCAGGAGACACAGGACTAGGTCCCATTCCACCAACCTTGCAGGGATACCCTGAGCCTTGGACCAAGGAATGGGACAAATTCTGCTAACCTTCTAGGGAGACCATGAGCCTCTCCTGCAAGAGAACCAGAGATGGGTTATATTACAGTATTCTTCCAGGAAGAACCAAGGCCTGTTCCTGCAGGAAATGCAAGAACAGGCGCAATTCCTCCAGCCTGAAGGTAGAGTCCAAATCTGTTCTGGCAGGTGACCCAGAGATGGGTCCCATTCCACCAGCCCTGCAGGGAGACTCTGAGCCTACTTCTACAGGAGACCCAGGAATGGGTCCCATTAAACCAACCCTGAAGGGAGACACAGAACCTACACTTGCAGGAGCCACAGAGCCAGGTCACATTCCATCAGCCCTGTAGTGACCCCTGAGCTGGGTCCAATTACACTATCCTTGCAAGGAGACCCTGTGCCTACTCCTGAAGCAGAATCAGTGATGGGGTCATGTTCCAACAGCCCTGCAGGAAGACCTGGAGCCTGCTTCTGCAGAAGACCCAGGACAGGGTCTGATTCCACCATCCCAGCAGGGAGAAAACTAGCCTGCTCCTGCAAGTGACCAAGGTCTGAGTCATATTCCACTAGCCCTGTAGGAAGAACATAAGACTGCTGTTACAGGAAACTCAGAGCCATGTGCCATTCCAGCAACACTGCAAGGAGACTCTGAACCTGCCCCTGCAGGAAACAGAAACCCAGTCACATTCCACAAGCCCTGCAGGGATACCTGAGCCTTCACATGCAGGAGACCCAGGCCTGGGGCCAATTCTACCAGCCCTGTGGAAAGACCCTGAATCAGCTCTGGCAGGAGACTAAGAGCCATGTCACATTCCACCAGCCCTACAGGTAATTTATCAGCCTGCTCCTGCAGAAGAACCAGAGCCAGGTCACATTCCATGAGCAATGCAGGGAAATTTAGAACCTACACCTTCAAAAGATCCAAGATTTGGACCAATTCCAATGGCACTGCACGGAGACCATGAGCCGTGTCCAATTCCACTAGCCCTGCAGGAAGGCCCCGAGCCTACTCCTGCAGGAGAACCTGAGATTGGTCATATTGCAACAGCTCTAGAATGACCCAGAGCCTGCTCCTCCAGGAGACCCAGGACTATGTCCCATCCACCAGCCCTGCAGGGAAACCCTGAGACTGTTCCTTTAGGAGAACCACAACTGGGTCACATTTCACCAGCAATGCAGGGAGACTTAGAGCCTGCACCTTCAAGACACCCAAGAATTGGACCAATTCCAACAGCACTGCAGGGAGACCATTAGCCAGGTCCAATTCCACTAGCCCTGCATAGATACCCCGAGCATGCTCCTGTAGGAGACCCAGCACTGGGTCTCATTCCACAAGGCTTGCAGGGAGAAACTCTGCCTGTTTCTGCAGGAGACCAACAGCTGAGTCACATTTCACCAGCCCTGAAAGAAGACCCCAATCCTGCACCTGCAAGGGACCTAGGACTGGAACAAAATTGACTAGCCCTGTAGAGGGACCCTGAGCCTGCTTCTGCAAGAGAATCAGAGATGGGTCATATTCCAACAACCCAGCAGGGACAGTCTGAGCCTGCTCCTGCAGGTGATACAGAGTAGCGTGAAATTGCAAAACCTTGCAGGGACACCATGAATCTGCTGCTGCAGGAGAAAAAGGATGGGGTCTCATTCCACAAGCCTTACAAGGAGACCCTGAGCCTGGTCTTGCATGAGATCCTGAGCTGGATCCTGCAGGAGACACAGGACTGGGTCCCATTCTACCAACCCTGCAGGGGAACCCGAACCTGCACCTGCAAAAAACACAGAACCGTGTCACATCCCACCAGCTCTGCAGGGAGACTGTAAGACTAGCCCTACAGGAGACCTAGAGCCAGGTTACATTACCAGTCCTGCAGGGAGACCCTGAGCCTGATCTTGTAGCTCCTCCTGCATCTACACACACACTTCTATGAGACCCAGAGCCAATTCAGGCATCACCACCACTACGGGCTGAGATGCCTCTGCAAACACCAACACTGTCATCTAATTCTCAGAATCAACCCACTCCCAGACCCGAACTTTACTTCCCTTCTCCTGGAATCATTTTTGTTTGTTTTTTTCTGTAATTTCCTTGTTTTCTTTCATGTCATTTAGAGTATCATCTATTTTTATGTTTTAAGTTTACAATAATAAAATTTAGATGTTTTTCCATTTTAAATTGTGCAATTCAGGAGTATTAAGTGCATTCACAATGCTGTGTAACCATCATCACTGTCTAGTTTCAGACTGTTTCTTTCCTCATAATAAAACCCTGTATCCAACCCACACATTCTCTTTTCTCCCTCCCCTAGCCCCTGACATGCCCTAATCCTCTTTCTCTCTGTGTGTCTTTCCCTACCCTGGATGTTCCCTATCAATGAAATCATAAAAAAGGTGGCTGTTTGTGTCTGCTCTCATATTTTAACAAGGGACTGGTGTTTTTTTTTTTTAACTTGAAGTAGTATTTTGGTTATTTGAAAGGGAAACCCAGGTGGATTAAACATGAGATGTACAAAATGAAAATTTTTAGTAACTATGTGCATAATCTCGAGATAGGCACTGCTATTCTATGTGTGATACCAGAGCCAGAAGGGAGATGCTTAGCTCTTCCTGTGGCAAAACATAACCTACAAAATAAAAAATAATAATATTCAAAAGCCATGAAAGTCAAACCACAACCTGGAAAAATCATTTTTCATAACCTAAAGTCAGAGAAAGGTTTCACATCCCTGTGGTCCAAAAACTTCTTGAAACACTGTGTTCTAAACAGAAACAGAACAAACACATGCAATTCCAACAAGAGGAAATGCAGGTGGCCAGTGTATATTAGAGGTGCTTGACCTCTCAAGTGAGGATGCACACAGATGTACACACTTTGGAGACAGCATTGGTCACCATCACACTGGCAGGACTTTAGCCTGGTTACAACCAGCTCTAGTGACAACATGAGGAGGCAGAGGCCACAGTAGATACCCTGGAGGGAAGAGTGAACAGACACTCCTCTCTGGGAGAACAGTATGCAGGATAAATTACAGTTCCACAAGTTCACCCCTTTCCGAGTAGTGCTGATGCTTATTGTTGATCATACTAAAATTCTTGCACAATTTTTCAAAGATGTCTTTTCAAGGATGTTCATCACAGTTCTGGTTTAACTAGTAGGAGATTGGAAGCAACACTAATGTTCATGGAGAAGGGGTGGGATTCATCAGTTCTGGTTCACATGGAGGAATGATTGTTGTGCAGCTGGAAAAATGACTGCTAGGTCTTTACCTGATGTCAAGGAAGCCCTCAGTTTGGATGCTTGTTAATCCATCATCTACATCCCAGATGCCATCTATGACCACATATGTGTCAAATCATCATAGATGTAAATGAATCTTGTGGTGTGTGAGAGACAGAGGCAGAGAGAATAAGAGAGATAGAGACTGAGAGATGTTCACCAAGCCATTCATGACGGTCACTTCTGGGGGTGGGATTTGCAAATCTCTGCACTTTTCCTTTAGGCAACATTTCAAGTGTTCATAAGGTATCTATATTGCTTTACTAATTCTAAGGTATTTAAAGCATATGTTACTTGAGATTCATTCATATTGAATCCACAGCATAAAGTTTATTATTTTTATTTTAAAGTATTTGTTACAAGTACAATCAGCATTTATGAGAGTAAAATGATAAATTCTAAAGAATTAAGAATCAGATAAAGAACAAAACTTTTTGGTGACTCAGACACAGGCCAGCTAGTTGGCAGCAAATGGCAGGGTGGGACAGGTTTCTCTAGAAGGTTGTGTATGTTCTGAATCAGCATCCAATAGAGGCAAGGAAAAATTACAAAACATGTATGCTGGAAACTACAACAGCTTGTTGAGAGTAATTAAGAAAGACCTAGCCCTATTTTAAAATTTGAAGGAGTCAAAGTGACAGAGTAGAAAGACTCACAGCTTGACCTCTCCCACAAATACACAAAGAATTACATCTACAAAAACATTGAATTGCACAGAAGCCTCCTGAAATCTGGCTGACTGTCTCTCATTTTGAAATACAGGAAGATTCTCACAAAATATGGTAAGGAATAAAAAGAAAAAAGACAAATTCAGTGCAGGACTGATCCTGCAGGGAAAAAGTAGCATAGGAAGAAAGGCACCCTCAAACTGGGACAAAACCTCTCTAGCTGGGAGATCAGCTAGGAAAGAAGCAGAGCTTCCAAGGTTTGGAGGACACAGTGGCAACTGCATGGCAGGCAGAACTGGGGAATACTGACACAGAGGGTCCCTGTGATGACCAGCCCTAGACATGAACTAGCAGGGATGAGCCAGGACTGGCTACTGGATTCAGTGAAGAGCCCAGGCAGAGGGTTTGGTCACACTGCAGAGAGGCAGCATCAGGAAACTAGAGGGCATTGTGAGCTCTGGCTGTGTGTGTGTGTGTGTGTGTGTGGAACAGAACAGACTGAAACTCTCATAAAAAAGCACCAATGTTGGTATAATGGGGGAGGAATGATGCATGGCTGTGCCAAAGTCACTTTCTCCACTTGGCTCCATTGCTGGTGTGTTCTCATGAGAAGAGAAATGGGGCTTGGTCATAGTCAACACTGCTGCACAAAGGCAGAGCTGAATGTTGAATCTATATCCTGTGCCATTGCAACTTCACAGGCGGGACTGAGATTTGTTTACAGCCCCAGGCAGAGAGGGTGGATTTGCTCTCTCTGGTCACTTTGTGGATCCACACCTCTGGGACTTACAGGCAGTGAGTGGAGTTCTGACTCAAGAAGGGTGGCCAGTGAGGGTATTTACAACAGGGTGGTGTATGGTTCCATATGTGGATGCAGGATTGGGGTTTGAGCTGAAACTGTAGTGGACCACAAATTCATGTGTGTGACTACACACTTGCTAAGGCAGGTCCAAGGGACTGACACTGCTGGATCTGCACTGATGTTTCCTGGGGCTCAGAACCTGAGGGGCACCAGAGTAGGTGGCTGACATTCCCATAGCTAAAGCAGGGATAAAGCCAACATCAACAAATAGTACTTTGTAAGTCTGCATAACAAGTGACAGACAACACCACAGAGGGAACTCCCCAGTGGAAATCTCCTGCCTATTTTTCTTCACAACTGAAGTGCTCCCACCCTGCCTACTACACACCACAGCTCAGAAACGGGTCTAGAAGAAATACATAGAGCCAGAGAAATATAAGTAAATAAAGAAGCTGAGGAACCACTTTCAATTAAAAGAACAAGAGAAATCCCCTGAAAGAACAAACAGTAAAATAGATTGATAGTCTACTAGACTTCAAAAAGGGAATGATCAACACACTGAAAGAACTAAAAGAGACTATCAATAGAGACAGAAAACTTTGAAAAGAAAATTTAAACTATAAAGAAGAGCTAGTTAAAAATAGAAAGTTCAACTACAGGCAATCAAAAACAGACTAGATAATGCAGAGGAATGAATAAATGACTTAGGAGACAAGATAAAAGAAATAACCCAATACAGCAGGCATAAAAGCCAATAAAAACCAATTAAAGCAAGATAATATAAAGTGCGCCAGCCTATGCATAATAGTGGGTCCCAGAAGGAGAAGAAAGAGAAAAGGGGATTGAAAATATAGTTAAAGAAATCATGACTGAAAACTTTCCAAACCTTAAGAAGGAAAGAATTATCCAAGTACAGGAGGCACAGAGGGTCCCAAACAAGAAGAAACCAAACAGACCTACACCAAGATATATTATAATTGAAATGGTTAAAGTTAAAGATAAAGAAAATATTCTAAAGGCAGTGAGAGAAAAACAAAATTTTAGTTACAAGGGAGCCCCATAAGCATTCAGCAGATTTCTCTACATAAAAACTTCTGGCCAGAAGGGAGTGGCAAGATATATTCAAAGTCCTGAATGAGAAAAGGCTGCAAACTAGGATATTCTATCTAGAAAGACTCTCCTTTAGAACAGAAAGAGAGAGAAAGAATTTCACAGACAAGCAAAACTAAAAGAATTCAGCAGTACTAAATCTATGCTAAAAAAAAAATTGAAAGTTCTAATCTAAATAAAACATAAACAGGAAGCTATAGAAATTAGGAAACCATAATTGGAAATGCAATAAATACAGTGAATTGCAAGGGAAAACATGAAGATATAAATAAGTCAGTAAGTCAATAAAGAAAGCAAGAAAGAAAGAGAGAATAGCAAAGTCATAAAAGGTGAAAGAGGAGAGCAAGAGAATATAGATTTTGTTCCCTTTTTTTTTTTCTTCTTTCTTTTTGTCTTCTTTCTTTTTAGGATGCACTTGAGCCTACATGACTATCAACTAAAACCAAACAGATGAAGTAAGGGGTTACCATACTTGAAAGACAAGATAACCACAAATCAGAAGTATATAAAGAGTCATAAAACCCAAAAAGAAACCAAGCTTATAGAAAAGAAATTTATCATATGACAAAAATGAAAAAAAAATTAAAAGAAAGAAACAAATAAGAAATACCAAATCAACTGGAAAACAAATTTCAAAATGGCAATAAAACCACATCTATAAAATAACTACTATAAATGTCAATGGACTAAGTGTTCCAATCAAAAGAAAAAGTGAAGGAGGAGGAAAGATGGTGGAGTAAAAAAGATGCTCAGAGCTCACCCTTTCCCACAAATTCACCAAGAGTGACATCCACAGACACACCCACCACCCAGAACACCTGCTGAACTTTGACAGAATATTGCCTTCTTCAAAAGATAAAATTTTCCACAAATCTGGTAGGAGAAAAGAAGAAAAAGGAAAATAGTTCAGGACCATTCCAATGAGGAGGGAGCTGCAAAGGAGTAATAGCATTAATACACTGGGTCTACCCAACTCCAATGGCGAGTTCAGCAAGATGGAGAGGGAACATCTGCGGCTCGGATCTGTACAGAATAGCCTTTGACTGACAGAACTAAGTTAATTGGGCACAAAGAGTCCCAATGATCCCCAGCCCTAGACGTGAACCATCAGAGGTGGGATGGGACAGGCTGTCTGAGTCGAGCAGAGGATTCGGGCTGACTGTACAGAGGAAACCTTGGGGGACTGCAATGTTCTGTGTGCCATGGCTGGGAGAGTATACAGATTAGAACAGCCTGGGTCCCCCATAAAATCCAAAAAAAAAAAAAAATGGCAAAGCAACACTGCTGGTGTGCCCTGGGGGGAAGGGGATCCGTAGCCTTTGTGTCCACAGACCCACAGTGCCATTATTGGAGACTTCTTGGGAGAAGAGAGTCAAGGCTCAGCCATAGCCACCATATTTTCTGGTTCATGGTTCCCAGGTGAAGGAGGGGTCAAAAGCCGAATCCCTACCTAGGGGCTCCACAACCTCATAGGTGGGACTGAGATTTGTTTACAGTCCCAAGCAGAGGGGACCATTACACACCGATGCCTCTCTGAATTGGCTTTTCTAAGACAAATGGACAAGAAGCAGTGTTCTGGAACAGAGCAGGGATGAGGGCTAGTGCAGCTGTTTTCTCTGAGTCCACCTATGAAGCATGGACCTAATGCGGCAGGGGAGCTACCTGCCAACTACCTTGCACAAGTGTGGTGCTGGGACCAGGCATCTGGTGGGGGTGCAGACCACCCACAAACTAATGCTGGGACACAGACCAGGAGCACGACTGGAGGGCCTCTGGAACCAGCAAGTGGTGTTTTCACAGCAGGATTTGGGCAGGAGTGTGACAACCACAGGAAAAAAAGGAGCTCCTGCTCAATAGCCAGGGCAGACTCAGGCCACCAGAACACCAGCCACACCACCAAAAAAGGGGATAACAGGCAAAAGGCATGGAAGGAAGACGTGGCAACCACCCATAATTAAAAACAACCTTATGACAAAATTATTAAGAGTGCATATTCTTGGAGAAAGGCCAAGATAGTGGAGTAGAAGGATACTTGTATCTTATCCTCTCCAATAAATACACCAAGACTGACATTCACAGACACACCCATCCACTCAGAACATCTGCTGAACTTTGATAAAACATTGCCATCTTCAAAAGACGAAATGTGCCACCAATCTGGTAGGAGAAACGGAAAAAAGAAGGAAGAAAATGCAAAATGGCTTGGGGTTGGTCCTTTGAAGAGGGAGCAGCAAAGGAGGGATAGTGCTGGTTGACTGGGTCTCCCCCTTTCCAACGGAGAGGTCAGCAGGATGGACAGGGAACCTCTGAGGCTCAGATGTGTACAGAACCGCCCTTGACTGACAAAATTAAGTTATATGGGCACAAAGTGTGTCAACAACCCCCAAACCTAGAAGTGAATCAGGGATGGGAAGGGACAGGCTGCTGGATCCAGGCAGACTCTGGTTGACTGTACAGAGGTAACCCTGGGGGACTACAGTGTGCTGTGGACAACTGCTTGGATTGTATACAGATCAGAACAGCCTGGGCCCCCCATAAAATAAGAAAAAAAAATAAAGCAAAGCAACTTTGCTGGCTTGCCTGAGGGAAGGGGAGGTTTGTCCTTTGTCTCTGCTGACCCACAGCAACATAACTGGTGATTTCTCAGAAGAAGAGAGATGAGGCTCAGCCACAGCCATCATACCCATCCAGGCAGAGGCAGGGTTGAAACCTGAATATGTACCTGGCAGTTCTGCAGCCTCATAGGTGGGACTGAGACTTGTTTACATCCCCAGACATATAGGAAGGTTCTGTCCTGGTGCGTCTATGAACTCGCACCTCTAAGACAAATGAACAACGAGCAGAGTTCTGGCAAAGAGCAGGGACTAGGGCTGGTGTGGCCATTTGCCTCAAGCCCACCTACAGAGTGTGGAACAGATGTGGAGTGGGGAGTAGCACTGAACAGAGGAGCAACCAACCCAACTACTGTGCAGGACTGCTGCACCTGGACACGGCATTGGGAAGGGGCACACCCTGCCCACCTACCATGCAGGAGAGCAGCACCAAGATGCAGCATTGGGAGGAGATGTGACATGTCTACCTACAGGCACTGGGAGCAGCACAGACCAAGGGTGTGACCAGAGGGTCTCTGGAACAAATGAGCTGAGTTCATGAAACAAGGCAGGGGCAGGAGCTGTGACAACCACAAAACAAATAGGAGTCCCCATTCAATAGTCAGGGTAGGCTCTGGTTAACAGGTTAACGGCCACATCCGTAACCAAAGGGATAACAGACAAAAGGCACAGAAGTAAGACTTGGCAACCACACTTATTTAAGAAAGACCTCTTGATAAAATTATTAAGGGCACACAATCTCCACGGGAACATCCTCTCTTCTTTTTCTGTTCCATTTTCTTTTACTTTTTAAATGTTACTTCTTAAATAATTTTTATATTTCTATTTTTAATCCCTTTTAAAATTTTCTTTTAAAATACTAATATTATTATCTTTCAATTTGTCCAATTTCATTTTTATCTTTGTTTTGTTCTTCTGTTATGATGATACTCTGTTCTCAAATATTTTTCTTCCTTTAATGTTTTAAAAATTCATCCCAACTCAATTGTTATCTTGTTTCAATATGTTCTTCTGTTATTGATTATACTGCTTTTAAAACTAATTTCTTTGTGCTTAGTTTTATTTCTGCATCCACTTTATATAAATAAATAAACTCCTAAAGGACGACAGTAGATAACTGATACTCCATAAGCCATAGTGCCAGAGAGATATAAGCAAGATGAAGAAGCAGAGCCACCTCTCTCAATTAAAAGAACAAGATAAATCCCCTGAAAGAACAATCAATGAAATAGACATTGATAGTCTACTAGATGATTTCAAGAAAGGAGTGATCAAAGTACTGAAGAAACTAAAAGAGATTGTCTATAGAGACAGAGAATATGTCAAAAAACGAAATTGAAACTCTAAAGAGGAGCCAGTGAAAATTGGAAAACTCATTTGCTGAGATGAGAGTTGAGCTAAAGGCTGTAAAATGTAGGCTAGATAATTGAGAGGAATGAATATGTGACTTAGAAGACAGGACAACAGAACAGCTGAGAGAAAACAAATAAAAACCAATGAAAGCAATATAAGGGACCTATGGAATAACATAAAGCATGCCAACCTACTCATAATGGGGGTCCCAGAAGGAGAAGAAAGAACAAAGGGGATTGAAAAGGTATTTGAAGAAATCATGACTGAAAACTTCCCAAACCTAAAGAAGGAATCAGATATCCAAGTACAGGAAGCACAGAGCGTCCCAAACAAGGAGGTCCCAAACAGACACACACCAAGACATATTACAATTAGGATGACCAGGGTTGAGAATAGGAAATGATTCTAAAGGCAGCAAGAGAAAAACAAAGAATGAGATACAAAGGAACCCCCATAAGATTTTCAGCTGATTTCTCTACACAAACAGTACAGGCCAGAAGGGAGGGGCAAGGAATATTCAAAGTCCTGAATGAAAAAATGATGCAGCCTACGATACTTTATCCAGCAAGGCTATCCTTTAGAATAGAAGGAGAGATAAAGAACTTCACAGACAAGCAAAAACTAAAAGAATTTAGCAACACTAAACCTATGCTAAAGGAAATATTGAAAGACCTACTCTAAACAGAAAAGAAGCAGGATGCTACAAAAAGGAGAAAACCATGATTGGAAAGGTGATTGCTACAATGAATTACAACAGAATAAACATGAAATCATAAAAGAGGACATCTAAATCATTAAGGGTGGGGGAGGCGAACAAGAAAATGCACAGGTTTCTCTCTCTCTCTCTCTCTCTTTTGTTCTTGGTAGGATGAGTTTGAGCTTATATTACTATCTGTTTAAAACAAACAGATATAGTAATGGGTTAATATATGTAAAAGTAGGGTAACCACAAGCCAAAAAGTTACAATAGAGTCACAAAACTAAGAAGACACCAAGATAATAAAAAGGAAAATTATCAAACCACAAAAAGAAAATGAAAGGAACAAAGAGGAAATACAAAATCAACTGCAAAACAAAGTTCAAAATATAATAAACACATATCTATCAATAATTATTATAAATGTCAATGGACTAAATGCTTTAATCAAAGGATATAGAGTGCAGAGTGGATAATAAAGCAAGTATCTACAATACACTGTACACAAGAGACCCACATTAGGGAGAAGGACACACATAGATTGAAAGTGAGAGGATTGAAAAAGATATTCCACAAAAATGGAAATGACAAGAAAGCAGGAATATCAACAGTGATTTCAAATAAAATAGACTTTAAAACAAAGATTATAAAGAAAGATTAAGAAGGACATTTTATAATGATTAAAGGAGTCATAGATGAAGATATTACATTCATTAACATATATGAACCCAACATAGGAGCACCTAAATACATAACAGATAAAAAGGGAATATTTGATCGGAATACAGTCATGGTAGAAGACTTTAACTATCCATTAACATCACTGGACAGATCTTCCATACATAAAATTAATAAGACAACATAGAAATTAAATGATAAAATAGAACAATTTGTCTTGGTTAATATTTTCAGAACATTATATTTCCCTAAAATAGAATATACATTCTTCCCAAGCGCACGTACCACATTTTCTAGGATAGATCATATACTTTGGCACAAAAGAAGCATTAACAATTTGAAGAAGATAGAAAATATTTGAAGCAACTTTTTCTGAACACAATACCATAAAACTAGAAATTAACTACAGAAAAATAAAGGAGAAATAAATGACAGCATGGAGATTAAACAACATACTACTTTAAAAAAAAATGGGTGGATGATGAAATCAAAGAAGAAATAAAAAAACACAGTGAGACAAATGATGATGAAAACACAACCACACAGAACCTATGGGATCCAGAAAAGGCAGTGCTTAGAGGGAAGTTTATAGCGAATCAGGTCTACCTCAAAAAAGAGGAAAAACTTCAATAAACAATCAAACTTACCACCTAAAAGAATTAGAAAAAGAAGAGCAAATAATAACAAAAGTAAGCAGAAGGAAGGAAATAATAAAGATCAGGGAGGAAATAAATAAAATAGAGATATTAGAAACATTTGAAAAAATCAAGCCAAGAGATGGTTTCTTGAAAGAGTAAACACAATTGACAAAATTATGCTCTATGCTGGAAATTGACACAACAATGCAAACTGACTATAACTCAATAAAATAAAAATTAAAAAATAAATATATTAACAAAAGAAAAAAGAAAAGGTAGTTTCTACTCACCAGACTGGAGGAGGGGACTGCACCCCATGCAGGGTCACACCCCATGGGAAAGCCTGGGGTCAGAATTGGAGGAGCAGGGTGCTGTGGACAGGATCTGTCACAGGGTTTCTGCAGGAGGGGAGGGTGAGGCATGTGAGCAGGCTGAGGACTGGCCATTTGAGTAAGTTCATGGGCTCTAGGGTGGAGGGTCTCCCCCAAGTGTCTGGACTTGACTCTGGGTGAGTTGGGCAGGTGGACAGTGGCTCAGTGTGAGTCCAAGTCCAGTGGAGGGGGTAGTGTGTTAGATCTAGAAGGACTCCTTCTGGGGTGGGAAGGCCCATAATGGAGACAGGAGGCCAAGCCCAGGTGACTGAGAACAGGGTGTGTCCTGCATAGGCCTGCAGGGCAGACGAAAGCATCCAGTCTACAGAAGGTGGAAACACGGTCCATACAAGGGCTCAGCTCAGATGTCACCCCCTCAGAGGAGCCTTCCTTGCCTGCACAGTCTACAGGGACAGCCTCTTCCACGCACATCTCCAAAGCAGACACCTGCTCCATCTCCTGCATAGCATTCAGGAACCGGGCCCCTGCTCCAAGCCCAGCCATGGTTCCGCTGCCCTGAGGAAAAGCCCTCACAGGAGCCATCAAGCCCTGCACGACCTGGGCCCCACCTCTCTGTCTCTTCTGCCACCACTGTCTCCACCTGACCCTCTTCTAATCCACTCCTGCACTCCCCCAGCCCTGTGTGCTCTCCAGAGCACGTGTCCCTCCTAACATGCTGTGTGTGCTCACTGTGTCTCATCCACTGCATGCCTCCCACCCAGGTCAGTATCCAGTGCACAGTAGGGCTCAGTAAGTAGAGAATGAATGACTCTTACCATCACTGCTGGGAAGACCTTTGTCTGTGGCCTACAGTGATCACACACACGTCACACATTCGCTGAGGTCCTACTGTGTGTTGGGCGGGTTCCATATACCGGGCACAGCAGGGAGTGAAGCAGGCAGGTCTCCATTCTCATGCAGCAGACAGCCTGGTGGGGGACACAGAGAAAATTAAGTATAATATACACAATGTCCGGAGGCGATATGTTCCATGGAGAAAAATAAGGTCAGGGAGGACATTTGAGCAGATTCCTGAAGGTGTTCAAGAAGCAGGCGGAGAGAGATCCTGGCTGAAAGAGCAGCCAGCGCAAAGGCCCTGAGGCCACAGTGGGATGCGCGTGGAGGGTCTTAGTTATCCATGTGAGTTCTTAGTCCTGCCTTGAGTACGTATGTTGCTTTTATTTGTAAACCTTGATTTCACCTTTAAAGCAAATTAAACTGCATCATCAATCTGCATAATTTAGCCAATTCTGTTTCAGGTGTTGTGGGCACAATGGCGGGCTAGTTACTTGGGTTGGTAAAGAATTACCAGCGTCTGAGAAGGGTCTAGGAAAGTTTAATAGGGACACTGCTATAGGCAACATCAGGCCACACAGGCAAGAGGTGCCGACACGAGCGCCAAGGTTGAGTGTGTGGGGTCTGTTATTGGGGGGGGCTATTCACACAAGGAGGAGGGGGCTGCATGATCAATTCATGCACAGGTACCTGGTTGGTTGTGAGATCTGTCAGGGGCTTCTCTGAACAACAGGCTTTACCACTTTAATAAGGGCAGGATGTGAGGCCTCTCTTCCTGGGGCAATGAGTTTTCATAGGGTAAACACACAGCAAGAGAAGATGTTTTATAGCTTGTGGAAATGCAGGTGTGCAAAGGGTCCTGCAGTGGGGAGTGGGAGGTAAGGTGCCACTGGGCTCTAGGCACACAGAGAGCCCAGGGGTGAGGGTGTATGACTCTAAAGAGTGCCACCTGGCTTCACACCAGGGACTTTATGTGAAAACAGGAGAATCTAGGTTGTCAGCACGTGTCTACTCAGTGACCTCCCTAAGCCTAGCTCTGTCAGGCACCAGGTGGCTGTGAAATGAACATGAAAGTCCCCACCCTGAGGACCCCAATGAATGAACATCTTGACATCCTCAAGCCCCTTCCCCTGCACAACCACCCCACCTCATCTGGGTCTCAGGCTCTGACCCTGATATCAGTGGCACCTTTGTTCCCTATATCCAGCTCCTCTGGAAGTATCTGTGATGAGCTGTTCCATGTCAGCGAGCCCCAAACTGAGCTCTGCCTTTACCCCATGAATGCTTCCTCCCTGTGAAGCCCCTTGTGAAGGAGCCACCACTAGCAGGATCCTTCAGCCCTGAGTCTCTGCCTTCCCCACCCCTCCGATTTCCCCCAGCCCATGATCCCCTCTGGAGGTCCCTATTATCCTCTCCCTCCCACTTCAGTCTTGGGCTGCACACCAAATCCCTCTTCACAATCTCCCACAAGACAGGTCCAGGTCCACTTGGGGACACTGAGGTGACACAGGTGGGTGTTGCTGGGAATGAAGAGCAGGATCCTGGAGCAGAGGAGAGGCAAGGGCTCCCAATCCACCAGAACACAGGCTAAAGTGGGGGCAAGACACCCATAAAGGGTGAGGCAGGCATCACACTGCAGCCCCGCCCTCTGCTCCCCCAGGGTGCCCTGTGTTTCCTGCTTTGGCCTGGGGGACTTCCCCCCTCACTCTCTGTTAGAGGGGTGCCCATTCATTCATTCACACCCTCATTCACCATGTACATGGGTCCTGCTCAGTGCCAGGCCTCAGCTGGATGACAGCTCATCCTTGGGGACACAGCTCAGATCTCACCTCCTCCATGAAGCACTTCTGGATTCCCACCCCTCCTGAAGTTCCTCTGGCCTCAGTTGGGACCACTAGGGCTGAGACCACACTCTGATTACCTCCCAAGTCTGTGATCTCTGTGAAAGCCCTGGGCCCAATGTGGAAAGAGACTCAGAAAAATGGGGCCAAAAGGGGCTAAGAAAAATGTTACTAGTTCTCTATTACAGAGAAGGGCACTGAGCAGAGAGAGGGCAGTGTCCAACCACAGCTACAGAGGAGGGTCTCAGTGAGCCCTCCCTTGGCCCTGTTACTAGTTCTCTGTTACAGATGAGGACACTGAGCCACAGAGAGGGAGCAGAGCCCTGCTATAGCCTTGGCCCCACGGCCTGTGTCCTTTATTACTAGCTCAATGCTGCCAGCAGGGGTGTGGGCCTGGAATGGAGGTTGAAAGCAGCCTGACCCCCAGGACGCCTTCATACACAAAGTCAGTCTCAGGAAACACCCCTCAAGACCTACTCTACACCCCTGGGATTGGGACCTGATTGCTGTTCCTGGAAGCTGGCTGGGCTTCCCTGTGAATTGGCCCAGGAGATGCTTGGGACCGACACAGGGCCCCTGAGGCTCCCTGTCCCCAGATGAGCAGCTCTGGTCCCCTTGACTGTCCCTGGCAGAGGCCTGATGACATAAGGTGTTGGCCGGGTAGCCAGCTGTGGAGATGAGGAAATGGGAGCAACATGCAGGTATATGCAGAGGTTCAGGTATTCACTCAACAATCATTGATTCAGGCCTTGCAGTGTGGCTGGCCTGGGCCCAGGCCTGGGTGTCCAGTAGTGAATACAGTCAACCCCTTGAGCCTTCTGGGAAAGCAGTGCTCAGAGAAACGGGCCCTCAGAGCCCCCATCCTGCTCCCCATGAACAATCACACTGAGATGAGGCTGCAGCCATGGGTCCCAGTGGAGGGTGAAGGGAGGAAGGAAACCCAGAGTGGGCACTGACCATGAGCCTGGACACTGGAACCAGATGGCCTGGGCTCTGTAATCTGGAGTGGTCACCTCCCCTGTTCTCTCTGTGCCTCAGTTACTTCTGCAGAAATGGGTGATAACGCCTGTCCCTGCCCCACAGATTTTCATGAGGAGTCAGTGATCTCTTATGCGTGTAGGACAGTGCCTGGCTATGGGTAAGGATCCTGCTCACCTCAAAATAGTCTGTCCCACTTTAAAGATGAGAAAGCCAAGGCTAAGGGGGTTATGAGACCAGCCTGGGCTAGCCCCCTTCTCATGCTCTGCTGTCCAGGTCTCCTGCTTTTACATCATCCCTCTGCCCCCATATCCACCCAGCAAAGTAGATGCTGAGAATCTGAGCAAATCAGAGTATGAATGGAGGCACACCCTCTCCCCAACTTGGGCTCTTGGGGCGGTGGGCAGGATGGGGATATCAGGCTCCCCCAGACTGTCCAGGAGGCCCAGCATGTCCATCACCTCATTTCCACTCAACACGGAGGTGTGTGTCCAAGGGCCAGAGGGCGATGGAGTAACCCAGGGTGGGTGGATGCTAGGTAGGTGTGGGAGGCACAGAGTGGCCCCTGGAAGACAGTGTCCAGGCAGCCAAGGTGTGGGGAATGAGGGTGCCCAGAAGGGGCAGAGGACAGAGTCCAGCCTGGACACCACCCCCTGCTGGACCCTGATCTGGGGTGAGAATTGGGACAAGCCAGGGCCCCGCTAGGGCTCCTCATCCAGCAAAGAGGTGAGGAAAAGTTAAGGAGACAATGGAGGCTGACCCCACCATGCTCCCTGTGTGAGGGTGCTGCTTCCAGGATCCTGGAGGTTCCTTAGACCCTTGTGAAGTGGCTGCTGTTTCCAGCCCCATGTGGGCAGAAGAACTGAGGCAGGGAGGACAGAGTGACTCAGGACAGAGCTAGGATTCATCCAAGAGTGTGTGCTGGGCCTCTCGCTGAGAGCAGCCTCTGGGCATCATGGACTCAGGAAGTGTCTTGTCCTCCCTCTTAAGGCTCCTGGCATGTTAGGCAGGAAAGGTCCCAGTGCCCATACCTGGGCCTCTCTGGGTGATGCTGACATGTGGGATCATGATGGTCCTGGGAAAGGAGAGAGAATGTAGGCTGGGCGTCAGGTCTGCATCAGACCCTAATGATGCCCTTAATGTTGTGTGACCTGGAAATTCCCTGACCTCTCTGTGCCTGGCTTTCCAGCTCTGACTCAGAGGACTGCTGTGCTTGGCACACAGTAGGACCTCAATCAGAGGAAAAAGCCAGCCCTTCCCCAGGAACCTCTCCTCTTACATGCCCAAAGCTAAGCCCATGTGCCACACATCACCAGAGCTGATACTTGACAAACAGGGCAAGTGAAATCCAGCAACCCCTCCCTCCTGCCTGAGGCCCTTCCCTCCTCAGTGACAGTGGCTCAGAGCAGGTCTCTGCATCCCAGAAGCCTGAACTGAGCCTTGTGACCTGGAGGAGTCCCTGTTCCACAAAACTTTTTTTCCAGGTGCTTCCAACAAGACACAAGAACACCTGGTCAGTCTCTTAGCTGCAAGGTCCTCCCTTTGCAAATTCCCCCATCACATCCGGGCTAGAAGATGTGAGTTCCAGGGCACATGACCATCCAAATGATGACTTCAGGGAAACATCCCTGCCCACACTGCACTCTTCAGAGCCCACCTTCTAAAAGAAGGGGTAGTGACCCACGGTTGTGCACAGTTTTATCACAACACAGCCCTCACCCACCCACCATTGGAAACATGTGAGAAGCAGAGATTCCCAAGTGCCTGGACCCCTGTCATCCAGAAAGCAGAGGTTAGGGTAACAGACAGAAGGGGAGAAAGTACTTTCATACTATGTATCTGATAAGGGGTTAACACCCAAAACATATAAATAACTCTTACAATTCAACAACAAAAAAACAAGCAATCTGATTTAAAAAGTGGGCAGAGGAACTGAATAGACATTTTTCCAAAGAAGGCACACAGATGTCTAACAGGTACATGAAAAGGTGCTCAACATCACTCACCATCAGGGAAATGCAAATCAAAACCACAATGAGATATCCCCTCACACCTGTCAGGGTGGGTGTCATCAAAATACAAGAGATAACAAGTGATGGTGGTGGTGTGAAGAAAAGGGAAACTTCTGCAATGTTGGTGGGAATGTAAATTGGTGCCATCACTCTGGAAAAGAGTAAGAAGACTCCCCCAAAATTTAAAATTAGAACTTCCGTATGATCCAGCAAGTCCACTGCTGGGAATATATCCAAAGGAAATGAAATCACTATGTCAATGAGACAACTGCACCCTCACGTTCACTGTATCATTATTTACAATAACCAAGATATGTAAACAACCTGTGTCCATCAACAGATGAATGGATACAGAAAACGTGATGCATATATATGTATATATAATGGAATCTTATTCAGACATTAAAAAAATGAAATCCTGCCATTTGTGACAACTTGGATGGACCTTCAGGGTATTATGCTAAGTGAAATAAATAAGACAGAGAAAAACAAATACCTATGATCTCATTTATATGTGGAATCTACAAAATAAACCGAAACCCATAGAAACAGAGATCAGGTTGGTGGTTGCCAGAGGTGAGTCAGGGGGTGATTGAAATTCGGGAAGATAATCAAAATGTACAAATTTCCAGTTAGAAGATAAACAAGTCCTGGGGACATAATGTACTGCAAGGTGACTGTAGTTAACAACACTGCGCTGTACATTTGATAGTTGTTAAGAGAGAACCTCTTAAAATTTCTGATCACAAGGAAAATAGTGTGTGACTATGGGTGATGACAGACGTCAAGTAAACTTAATGCAGTGATCATTTCACAATATGCACATGTAACAAGCCATTATGCTGCACACCTAAAGCCAACAAAGTTATGTGACAATTGTATCTCAGGAATACTTATCCCAGGAAGCGGGGGTGCGAGCCTGGACTACCTACTGCAGGAGCTGCCTTTGCCCTCCAACAGCAGAGGGTGGTAGTTGTGACAGGGACTGTAGGTCCCTCAAAGCCTAGAATGTTTACTGTCTGGACCTTCACAGGGAGAGTGTGCAGACCCTGCCCTGGAAGACGGTGGTCATGGCAGCAACAACGGCCTGCCTGTGTGCAGGCTCAGCCCAGACAGCTCCTGTGCTCTGCTGTCACCGCATTTACTTCCCTCCACACCCTCAGAGGGAGAGGCTTCAATGTTCCGATTTTACACATGAGAAAATTGAGGCTCATTTGCTTTGAATTATTGACCAAGTGGTGGGGGAAGCTTTGAACTCCAGTGTTCTGATTTCAAAGCCACATCTCAGTCCTGATTTTTAGAAGGTGGAGGTCCAGGCACTGGGGACCCTCCACCTTCCTCACTTGTAGTCTTACTCCAGGGCTGCCATCCCCGAGGCGTCTGGGTGAACACATTTAATCCGCTTACTCTGCACCAGCTGAGCCCTTGGCTGCCAGTCTGTTGTCGCTGCCTGACACCAGCTGAGTTTTACAAGTGAACCATCACCCCCTGCCAGCCCACCTGCCCTGCCATGTGGGGCAGACCCCTCCTAGCCTGGTCATTCTAAACCCTTAGCTCACACATTTGCACAACTGCATCGAAAGGGCCCTACTCCCTGTGTGGAGGTATCGACAAGGGGAAGGGAGGGGAGTTTTGGGTGGCCCCTTACTCTGAAGGTGACACATGACAGGGACATGTTCATGTCCATAATGGCACTCAATTTGAAGCTAAGAACATGGTCACAGCGAGAGGTAAAAGCTGAGAGGCTACAAGGCTGCTGAGAAAGGGGCTTGACTATTGAATTGTAAATGTGTAATTTAATTTAAAAATTAGCCTCCTGGGTGATAAAAATTTGCCCCTAAGGCCAGAATTGGCCACCTGACCCCTGGGAACCCCTCAATTCCAGGATGTAATCATCTGAGCATGGAGGGGGCTTAAATTGGGGTGCTGTCCTCTCAGTCATGGTGCACCTGCCCACATGTGCACCCATGAACTGCAGTTCTCACACATCAAGGCACCTCTCATGCCCTGCCAAGGAGGTCCAGGTCATAAGGAAGGGATGACAGACTGTGAGGTCACACGTGTGCCCCTGCAGGGGTGAATGTTGTATAGGGCAGAGCCCCCCCACTCTCACCTCCAGGAGGGGTGCTGGAGGGAGCAGGACTCCTGAGCCCCTAGGCTTAGCAAGCATCCTGGCTGAGGGTGGGGAGGCTGTCCACTCTGAAGTCATAGGTCAGATGGTAGATTGGGGTCCCACCCCCACAGCTCACCAGTGAGACCGTCTAGTCTGTTTTCTCTGTAAACTGGAACCCAGTCACCCTCACCCTCAGAAGTAGGGGCAGCCTGTGTAAATTACAACACAAAGCCCTGGGCTGTTTCAGGTGCCTGGGGGTGTCCAGGCCCCTAGGCCAGGCAGGTGGGAGAGGAGATGTATGGGTTAGCAGGTGTGAGAGCAGGGCTGAGACTTGGCTGAGTGCATGCACTCTAATATCCAGGAACTGCGAGCTACCACTAGCAAGTCTGTTCACTGAGGCCATGTGTACTCTCCCTTGTCATTTACAATCCCCTGTTTGAACAGAGGCCTCTGGAGTCTATTAGCCACATTGTTGCCTGTCACCACACTGTTGCAGTTCCAGGGTCTCCATTTAGCCAGCTTGAAGGAATAGTGAAACTTTTTCTTAAAACCAGTGACAGAAAACCAAAGTGGCTTAAAGAAGCAAACAGGGCAGGAGAGAATGACTTACCTAACTGAGACATCCACAGGGAGATAGCTTCAGGCAGGGCTGTACCTGGTGCTCAGTGACATCAGCAGAAGTCATCTTTCCCCACCTCTGGGCTCTGCCACTGGTGTCATCTTCACATGGCTCTGCCTTTACGAGAGCAAGATAGTCACCAACTGCCACAGGCTGACATCACCACCCCTCAACTCCCAACTGAAATAGAACTTCTCTGCTCCCAGGATTCCAGCAACTAGGCCTGACCTCCGTGGAGCCTGATTGGGCTGGTGCCCAGCCCTGAGCCAATCACAGTGGCCAGGGAGGATGGAAAATGCTGATTGGCCAGATCAAGGCCATGTGACCATCCTCTCCAGGAAACCTGTGAGCTGTTCACCTGTTTTCAGGTTGGGAGAGTGTGATGTCTCCCAGAGGATCCTGCTACTAGCACAAACTGCAGGTGGCACAATGAGCTGAAATGAGCCTGTCTGCTTGGTGACAAGTGACAGGTCACTTAGTGGTTCCCTGTTCCAGGGAGGGAGACATGTCCAAACAATATTGGGGCTTCAGAGCCAGAATGTAGTAGAAAAGCCTCCCAGTCTCCCAAAAGGTGGGAAAGTGAGCAGTGACACTGGAAAGGCACTCCTCTCTGTGGCCCTTGGCTTTCTCCTTGTTACAGTGGAGAGTGCAGTGTTGCCCCTGACAGCCCCCTTCCCTGCTGGGAGGCCTTTGCAACAGGTGGAGAGTGCTTGGAAAAGCCCACTTATTCTGAGGAACTGTTATTGCTCCTGGTGGCATTATTATTTTCATGTCACTTGTGAGGTGGGCCCTGAGGGGTCCCTGATCTGGGGGCACAGACACCCACAGAAACATGACCCAGTATTGCATTTCATTCAACAATGACTTACCGAGCACCTACTGTGTGTCAGATTCCCAGAGTAGAGCAGTGGTGTTGACAGCACAAGCCCCTGCCTCACCTCATCTCTGCATCCCAGGTGGGGTCACCAGAATGGGAGTTCAGGAAGCAGAGGACGTGGCCGAAGCCTTGTGGGAACCCCTGGGTTTTTCTCTGTGCTGAGGGCACTAGCAGCACACCGATTGTGGGACTCAGTACCCGCAGGACCCAGCATTGATGGGTAAAGGAGAGGGGCATTTCTACAAGCCCATCCTCACTAACCCCAGGCTCCAGAGGGCAGCTCCACTCTGCTCAACCCAAGGGGGCATCTTCCACCATCCTGATCACCCTCTGGTATTACTCCCGGCTCAGATGCACTTTTTCCTGTGGCAGCTACACTCAGAATATGTGTTTGTTTCTCTCCCATGTGGTTAAGTGGACTTCAGATACATGATAGTGATGGAGTAGCTAAGCCTCTGGGCAGATTGCTGGGTGACCCGCGGAAATTGCTGCACATGGTGAGCTCCCTTCTGCCAACCAATGGGCCAGGCCCCACCACTGTTCTGTCTGTTCTAACTCACTTAATCTGCACAGACACTCTGTGCAGGACATCCTGTTATCCCCCATCTCTGATGACCTTGAGTGGACAAAGCTTGGGTTTGAGAAAGTTGCCCAGGTCACATTGTTGACAAGTGGGGAGCTGGGGATTTGCACCCTGGTCCCAGGAGTCTGGATCACGGAAAGGCCTGGGTGGGGCAGCTTATTGCCAAGGGAAGTCCTGCCCAAGCCTCTCCCATGAGAGCCCACCCAACAGCACATCTAGCAGAGTCAGCATTTCCTGGACCAGATGGACAGAACCTCAAAACATCTTTGCAAACAGATTGTTTCCATGTTCTTTTGCAAACACAGAAAGGCCACAGGCCAGGGAAGGATAAGGCCAAGAGTGTTTTCATTGGGGAGAGTGAAGGACAAGTGTGAAGACATACAGCACTCCCAGCAGCCCTCTCGGCAGAGCCTGCCACTGGGTGAGCAGCTACCATGACTACCTACCATAATCCTGTGAGGTTCATGCCTGTACAAGCCTGCCTGTGAGAAGAGCAAAGTGAAGCTCAGAGAGGTGTGGGGACACTCCAAAGACAAACAGATAAGGGGGGATCATCACCACCATGCTGTGCTGGGACAGGCAGTCACCTGTCACATTGCTCATGCATGGCCTGCTGGGAGTAGTGAAGGCCTGATAGGAGCACAGGAACACTGTGGTGAAGGTGATGTTTCTACCTGGGACAGATGGTACCGGGAACTCTAGCTGATTCTTCATTGTGCCTGCTTTGAGTGTCAGCATGTTGCAGCCTCATGTAGGGGAAGGGCTGCCTCCTTTCCACACCGGTGCACAAGGAAGAGCATGTACACACTGGCATCACCATAGACCACCGGCAGGATCAGGATCTGGAGCTCAGAGCAGAAACTGCCAACACCAGGAACTGGTGCAAGAGGAGGACCTGAGTGCCCCCTGAAACATTTCTAGTTTTAAAAACATACTTAATTAGGGGGAAGTGATAAACAGTTGATCCCTTCAAAATATTCGGTTATCCAAGGAACAACAGCACCTCAGCATTGTAAGAGGATTAACTCAGTCATCAATAACCATCACTATAGGTATGAGAAAACAGTGTTAGGAGTTACAAAATGGTCTCAAGATCATGCAGGTCAGAACTGAGAACCGTCCAAAGCATGTGCTGCATGATTGTCTCTCTAAGCTACCTGAGGCTTGGTCTGCACCTGACACAGGGCAGATGGTCTGAGAAAACCACACTCCTCAGGGGACCCCAGGGAGTTGACAGAGTTGAGTTTGGGTTCCTGATCATCTTCTAAGTTTGGAATTTTGAGATTCTTCTGCACCTGTCCTTCCTCCAGAACAGAATCTGATTCAGGCGGGATTCCAAGGACTGAGGCATGTGTCAGGCAAGAGAGCAGGCATGGCTGGATGAGAGCATCGCCAGTGCCATCAACAAAGAGGCCAGGCCACTGAGATTTCCAGTGATTTAGCATCCTGGCTGGGAGGGGTCATGTGTTCTACAGTGAGTTCTGAGTATCCTGCACCGCCCTCGAGGACCTGCAGGGGGCGCGCGAAGCCAGCGTGTCTTAGGTGGCGGTGCGCATGCGCAGTTCGCATCAGCAGCCAGCGTCTTCCCTGGGGGCGGAGCTTGTTTTCCTCAGGACTGAGCGGGCGGCGCCATGAAGGCTCCAGGACAGCGCTGCCTGCGTGTCCGCGGGAGGAGGACGCTCCCCGCCCGCTGTCTGAACTTACGCCGGTTTCCCACGGCCTGAGCCCGCTTCCTGCCGGGGTGTGTGTGGACCTGACCGAGCTGGGGTCCCGGCCGGCTGGGCAGGAGGGGACGGGTGCGCTGGCGGGCCCGTTTCGACTCTTCTCCTTGCCCGCCGGGAGCGGGTGAGTGTCCGCGTCCATCCGGGCCGCTGGAGTGTACGTGCCCCTGGTCCTCACTGCCCGGGCCCCCGCTCCCCCGTGTGATCGGGGGTGTGTACACTAAGGGTCAGGAGCCGGGATGCGGGTGTTAGTGTCCGCGCCCCTGGTCCTCACCACGCGGGTCCCCCTTCCCCCGTGTGATTGGAGGTGTGTACACCGCGCGGGTCAGGAGCGGGGACGCAGGTGTAATGGGAAAGGGGCTGAGAAAGTACTGAAATAGTTAAAGACAAGTGTGTAAAATCACATTATGTTAATTCTTATATTTTAAGTGTGTCAAAGTCAGAGTTTATCATGCTTTTACTTTCTTGTCTTTAAAGGCATGCAATCATTTATTTTATACTTAAAATATGCTTCTCATCTTATATCGTTTTCAAGTCAAAATACTGCCATGGTTGACATTTTCTCATAATATAGTGACAATCTTCAACATGTGTGAATATAAACTCATTGAAAAAATCTTGCAGCATTCCATGGTGAGTAGTCTTGTTAAAAATAATATCCAGGCCGTTACTAAATTATTACAAAAATATAAATTGTTTTGAATCACTTTTAGAAGTTCCACACACACTGGTATTTTTAAAACACCAACCAGTGCATAGTGCTTAAGACCATTTAAGATGAAATATATTCAAACCTAAAACTTTAGAATACTCAAAAGGCAGGATAATGGCTGCTTTTTCATTGCAAATACATTTTTTCTTCATAAGTGCAAAATACGAAAGTATTCAGCTAAATTTTGTATATCTTTATTCAAAAAGTGAAATTAGAATATAATCTCCTTATTTTTTATATTAAGGCTATTTCCCATAAAAATTGGTATTTTTATCTGTAGGATCTTAATTGTCCATTCATTTGTTTTTTCTTTTGGTTTCTTTAACAGAGAGTGCATACTTGTGTCTTTTTAGAGTTTTTAATTCTGCTAACTTATTCCAAGAGACTTTCTGACACTGATAGTAAATAAGGGGAGAGCCCTTATAGTAACTGTGCATCTTTTCATGTAGTCAGGATTTTTTTTTTTTTTTTTTGGATAACATTTTTTTACAATTTCCACTTGGTTCACAATATTATCCCATTATGAAAACTCAATGAAAAATTGTAATCTGTTTACACCAAGACACTTATGTCAGCACAGTGTGCTTGCTGATATGATTTTACATTAGATTATAATATAATTATTTTATTTGATTTACATATATACTAATACACATTTTATATATGTACACACATATATGAATATCTAATAAATGCCATTAATTTGCATGGGGTGGTAGCTGATAACATGTGATCTTTCTGACCATTGGCTATTATGTGTGTCTAACGTACTTCTTAGAACAGATACTAGAACATCACACCTCTCATTATACAGTATTTTAAAGGTTATATTTTATTTTATTTATTTTTAAACATTTTTTATTGAGTAATAGTCATTTTACAATGTTATGACAAATTCCAGTGTAGAGCACAATTTTTCAGTTATACATGAACGTACATATATTCATTGTCACTTTTTTTTTTTGCTGTGAGTTACCACAAGATCTTGCATATATTTAAGATTCCACACATGAGTGATCTCATATGGTATTCCTCTTTCTCTTTCTGTTCTGCTCCACCTAGAATAACATTCTCCAGGAGCATCCAAGTCTCTGCAAATGGCGTTATGTTGTCAGTTTTTGTGGCTGAATAGTATCCCATCATATAAATATCCCACATCTTTATCCAGTCATCTGTTGATGGACATTTTAGGCTGTTTCCATGTCTTAGCTGTTGTAAACAGTGTAGAGAAATCAGCTGAAAACCTTATGGGGGTTCCCTTGTAACTCACTCTGTTTTTCTCTTGCTTCCTTTAGGATCATTTCTTTATCCTTGACTTTGGCTATCTTGATTAGGATGTGCCTTGGTGTGGGTCTGTTTGGGTTCTTCCTGTTTGGGACCCTCTGAGCCTCCTGTGCTTGGATATGATTCCTTCTTTAGGTTTGGGAAGTTTCAGTCATGAGTCCTTCCCACACCTTTTCAATCCCCTTTGTTCTTTTTCCCCTTCTGGAACTCCTATTATGCATAGATTGGCACACTTTATATTACCCCATAGGTCCCATATATTGTTTTCATTGTTTTTTATTTGTTTTTCTCTCAGCTGTTCTGATTGGGTGCTTCCTGTTGTCCTGTCTTCTAGATCACATATTTGTTCTTCTGTATTTTCTAGTCTGCTTTGCACAGCCTTTAGGTCAGCTCTCATTTCAGCCAATGAGTTTACTAATTCTACTTGGTTCTTCTCTATAGTTTCTATTTCATTTTTGACATATTTTATATCCCTAAACCCTATTTCTTTTAGTTCCTTCAGTACTTTGATCACTCTTTTCTTGAAATCTTGATCTAGTAGGCCATCAATGTCTATTTCCTTGATCATGCTTTCAGGGGATTTCTCTTGATCTTTTAATTGGGAGTGGTTTCTCTGTTTATTCACATTGCTCATATCTCTCTGGCACCGTGGCTTAAGGAGTATCAGTTACCTACTTAACCTGGAGATGGTGTGCCCTTAATGATTTGATCGAGAGGTCTTTGTGTCTTCGCCCTGCTTCGCGAACTCAGCTTGCTGTTTCAAAGGCCTTTTGTTGGCGCCCTCATCTGTGCTGCTCTCAGTGGCTGTTGGCTAGCAGATTGTGCCCCCTCCTAACACTAGGTCAGGAGCTGAGCTCTTACCCAGTGGGCGGGCAGGTCACTCCCCCTCCTGAAGCCACAGTCAGATGCTGTGCTCAGGGGGAGGCAGGTGGGCAGATCACACCCCATCCCAGCACCGTGGTCAGGTGCTGTGCCCTCTCCTGGTGCTGGTCACTCCGCTGCTCTGTGCAGCTGCCTGCTCTGCCTCGGGTAGGCGGTCTGTAGGTGGGCTCGGGGAAGACCGCGGAACTGCCCCGCCTACGCTCTGTGCCAAATCTGAGCTCCTTGTTTCTCTTGGCAGCACAAGTTCTCTGAGGTGTCAGGGTAGAAAGATCCTCCCTGCCTCAGGCTATAAACAAGTCTCAGTCCTGCCTAGGAGGTTGTGGAGCCCCCACGTGCAGATTCAGGCCTCAGCCCCGCCCCCGCCCGGGCACTATGCACAGGAGGAGATGGTAGCTGTGGCTGAGCCCTGCCTCTCTTCTTGCGGGATGTGCCAGTAATGGCACAGGTCTGAGGAGACAAAGGCTAAAGCACCCCTCCCCCCAGGGCACATGCCTGTTTACAGTTTTGTTTACCTTCTGAGTTAAAATTTACCTGACAATGAGATGTATAAATTAGGCTTTTGAGGTTCATCCTTGTATCAGTAGTTGATTCTTTTTTATTGTTGAATAGTATTCCATTATTTGAATATACTATCATTTGTTTTATCCATCCTCCTACTAATAAATACTTAGGCTTTGGATATCTTTTTTTGCAAGCAAACATTTTTTTAAAAAATGCAAATATAATATACATGCTTAAATGTGAACACATCTTAAGTATGCAGCTCAGTGATTTTTCACAAAGTAAACACATCTATGTAACCTTCATCCAGTCAAGAAACAGAACATTGCTGTTCCACTTTGGGTTTCTTCCCAGATACTATGGCACCCCTTTGATGGACTCACCATCCTAAATTCAGCCACCATGGATTGGCTTTTTTGCTTTTGAAATTTTTGGTCCCATACTTTCCTCTCAAAATTATGTAAGATTCATCCACTAGTGTTTTCTGTAAACCAGTATATTTATTTTTATTGCTTTAAAGTATACAACTTGTATGCATGTGCCACCACTTATGGTCATGTATTGTTGAAAAGTGTTTGGGTCATTTTCTATTTGGGGGTATAACAAATAGTGATTATGAGAATTTTCTGGATGTCCTTTGGTGCTCAGATGTAGAAGTTTCTGAAGGGTACACACATGGGTTACCCTTGGTAATAGGGTGTGTGTGTGTGTGTGTGTGTACACATATACACACACACATATACATATATAACTTTCATTCAAAAAGCCTATTTCCAAAGTATTTGTAAGAATTTATATTCCCACTGGCCATGTGTAAGAGTCCCCATTGCTTGTTGCCCTCACCAATGCTTCGTATCACTTAACAACTAACTATTCTAGTGGATGCCTAATGGTGTTCCAAGTGTGGGTTTAGTACGTATTTCCATTATTACTAAAGAGGTCAGCCCCTTTTCATAGCTTATGTGGATTTTTTTTGTGTGTGTGAGAAGCACCTTTTCAATTTTTTTGCACATTTTAATATTAAGGTTCTGCCTTTTTCTCCACTGGTTTTTGTTCTTTATATGCCCTAGATACAAGTCTTTTGTTGGATATAGGTATAGCAAATATATTTTCCCACCGTGTGGCTTAGCTTTTCACTTTCTTAATGGTATCTCTTGATAAAAATAATTCTTAATTTTACTGAAGTCCAACTTAAAACTCTTCTTTTATGTTTAGTGCTGTGTCCTGTTTAAGAACTCTTTGCCACTTCAAAGTCATTAAAATATCTCCTACACTATTTTCTAGATGCTTTATTTTGGTGGGGGATTAGGTTATTTATTTTAATGGAGGTACTGGGAGTTGAACCCAAGACCTTATGCATGCTAAGCACACATTCCACCGGAGCTTTACCCTCCCCCAGATGCTTTGCTTTATGTTTCAAATTTATTAGATTTATAATCTATCTAAAATTACTGTTCATGTATGGTACAGGGTTTAATTCAATACTGTTCCATTCGTCTATATGTCTAACTTTAGGTAGTTATCACATAGACTTAATATTGTTTTATAATAAGTCCTTTAACATTGTTCTTTAATATCATCTTGGCTATTGGCCCTTCACGCTTCTCTATGTATTTAGAATCAGCTTGTCAAGTTCTACAAAAAAACAGTAACAACAATTAACTTTTGGGGATTTTGATGTGCACATGTAAATCTTTGAATCAGTTGAAGGGGAACTGACATCTTTAAAATGTTGAGCCCTCCAATCCATAAATTTGGATTATCTCCCCTATACTTATTTTTATCACTGCTGTAACAAATTATCACAAATTTTGCAGCTTAAAGCAACACAAACTTATTGTTTTATGGTTCTGTAGGTCGTCAGGAACAGGTATCACTTGGCTAAAAATCAAGATGTCAGCAGCACTATGCCCTTCTGTAGGTCAAAGGAAGAATGTATTTCCTTGTCTTTTTCAGCTTCTAGAGTTCACCCACACTTCTTTACCCATGGCCCTTCCTCTATCTTCAAAGCTAACAGCTTTACAGCTTTCTAATCCCTCTTCCAAAGTCATATCTTTCTGACCACAGCTGGGAAAGATTTTCAATTTTTAAGGACTCCTGTTGTTAGACTAGGCCCATGTAGATAATCCAGGCTAATCTCCCTGTCTCAGAGTCCTTAACCTGATACATCTGCAAAATCCCCTTTGCCATGTAAAATAACATATTCACAGATTTCAGGATTAGAGCATGGATATAGGTAGGGGTCAGTGTGGTGCACTATTCTGTTTATCAAACTGTTTAACATTTGACGCTTTCTGACTAACGTACAAGATAGAAGACCCTAATCATGTTTAGAATGCTTCCTCTGCAAAATATTGGGCACTGAGTTTATTTGAAAGGACTGAAAATAATATTACCACAGGAATGGTTTCCTAATTCTACTGACATTTACTTACTTTATACTTAAATACCCAAAATGGTCAGCCAGGAGTGGAATCTTGGCAAATAAAATAAAAGTATAATTCAAGCTTTTATCACTGAATTTACTAGCTAATTCTATTTTAGAAACAGACAGAAAATAAAACAATTTAGAGTAAGTCTGCTTACTTATATATTAAGTGAACATAAAGTTCTAAAAGCATGTCTGAATATGGGATAAAGTGAGCATCATAAAATGTAATGTTAATATTTAGTACCTGCAAATCAAACTCCCAATTTATAAACAAGTTCATACTGTATAGCACAGGGAACTATATCCAATACTGTTTTGTAGTAACTTATGGTGAAAAAGAGTATGAAAATGAATATATGTATGTTCATGTATGAATGAAGCATTGTGCTGTACACCAGAAATTGACACAACAGTGTAAACTGACTACATATATATATATATTTGAAAGGACTATATATACCAAGAAAAAAATTAGATTGATAACCAACAAAAAATCTGTCAGTAATATAATGCTAGAGACACTGGGACACAAAAGAAAATCTCAGGCATACATCTGTTTATAGAGTCATAGAAAAATTAGTGCCTATGCAAGTCCCTGATAAGCATGAGAAAATAGGAAAGGCAATATAAAAGTTCAAAATGCTTTGCTATGTAAGAGCTGCAAGATGACTCAGACACAAACTTAAGTGGTCAAAATGTTTATATAATTAATGATAACTTAAAGTAATTGAGGACATCATTTTAAATGAGATTAAAATAGCTGCACCATTTTCATATTACTAAGCAAGTCATTTCTGTTTACAGTAGGTTTATATTATTTTTATATGTATTTATGTTTTATAAAGACATCAACTTAGATCCTGGCTGATAACTGACAGTAGAGCAACTGATTGATTTAAATGGGTATCATAGGCTTATCAGATTTCATATGCTTTAAATATACATTAGTTATTAGCTGTCAGGAAGAGTTCAATTTTCATTTATTCTAACATAGCTGTGTCACAGGCAGGTTACTCTGTATTTACAATGGAGGATCATGATAGATATAAAGATATCAAGTCTTATTGATCTTCATAGGGGTGCTTTTATAAGAAAAGGAGAATAAAATAAGAAAAATCTAAAATACTACTTTTTTTTATAGTGTTCTAAAAGTTTTATCTTTATTTTTATTTTTTTACTGAGTTATAGTCCGTTTACAATGTTGTGTCAATTTCCGGTGTACAGCACAATTTTTCAGTCCTTTATGAATACACGTATATTTGTTTTCATATTTTTTCACCATGAGCTACTACAAAATCTTGAATATATTTCCCTGTGCTATACAGTATAAACTTGTTTATCTATTCTATATATACTGTCAGTATTTACAAATCTTGAACTTCCAGTCTGTCCCTACTCACACCCTGTAAAATACTATTAAATCAACATATATTTATGAAGAACTATGAAAAATGGGAAACTATAAGTTGTTTCTTTAAATTGGAGCAAAGAGAACTACTTTAACTGGGAAAATAGTTAAAATCTGGCAAGTTTTATGATTTCATGTTCACCCCTGACAGCTTTTCTTTCCTCCTTTCTCCTTCAATCTTTTTTGGACCTTCTAAAGAATTAAATTAAAAAAAAGAAAAAAAAGAAAGAAAGAAAGAAAAAAAAGAAAATTAAGAAACAGCTTTGCATCTAAAATAACCTCCTAACTGGAAAGATTGTATACTTTGTGAAAAATTTACAGCTGCCAACTTATGATCTATGTCTCTGTCCACACTGCGTTACTTGTTAGGAAGGGTTTTAAAAAAAAAAAAAAAAAGTAAAGAAAAATAGCAAATTATAATGGCTTTTACATTTTAAATTCTTTTCTATGTGTTTATAATCTGCTCTATCATGAGTTATTAAGATAAACATTATCAGCTATACTCTACTTTCCTATCATGCACATTGTGACTCTGAGAAGCACGCACGCTCTAACTTACCATCTGCAGGTGGTGTACAGGTTAATGCAGTTCTTTTGACAATATATGGTTTTGTAGTCTAGTTGTCTAACTACTACATAATGGAAAAGATGTAGAACTACTGGTACCACTGCCCTCGGTCTCTGTCATTTACCTTAAACATACCTGGAAAAGTAGATTCAAAAACTCATTGGCAAGAACATTTTTCACACTCCAGATCTGATATTCTTCTAGAGTTAAGATGGCCATTCTGAAAGAGAAACAATATTTAAGAACATCTTAAATCTTCATTTTCTTATATTATTTGAATAAAATCTGTTTTATTAAACTTGCAATGGTCATTTGCCTGAAAGAAAACTAATGATTTAATGTAGATGCTATGTGTTCATCTAAAAGTAGGCCAGCAAAAATAAGTTCAAAAGTAACCAAACTCTGAAGTAGTGAGTCATAACGTGGGCAATTTATCACCAAAAATCTTCCTCCAGTAAGACCTGGGAAATAACTCACAGTATCTTCTGGTTCAAGGTGAAGATTACTAACAAAACCCACAAAAGGTTCTGGGTAGAGAAAAAGGATTATTTACTAACTTTGAAAGCATTTTTCCAAACTCTCTGGATTATGCCCTTTGACCCTAACAATTTTCTAAGATCTTCTTTAAAACATCTGGCATTATTAGACTTCTTAAGAGATTTAAAAGAACTAAATATATATAATAAATGAGTATCTATATTAACATTTCCTCAAAATAAAATTTAACATTACTTTCACAAGTTGAGTAAAGCAGTATTTTTTTTTTGTGTCAAAGTGTACCAAAAATTACATTTATATACAGTAGACAATATTTCTTGGGAGGCAAAAATATAACCAAATGCCTCTTACTTCATGTTTTGAACAATCACCTTAACAATCCTAGATGAATAATAATGTTCTTAGCTTTTATTACTTAATTATATTTTTATTATTTAATGATTTATTATTTAATGATACTTAATATTATTTATTATTAATGATATTCATGTATTCATTCAATATATAATACCATTCATTATAAGAAAAGATTTTAAAGCACTGTGATGGTACTTATTGGCTTTCATGATGCAACTTCCATTAAAGTATATTAATACCAATGTAATGGTACAAAATAATGGGTAATATTGTCACAGTCTAGTCACCAGTGAATATGGGTAATAGGTTTGGTTGAAAGGTCCAAATTCTATTCTAAATTTTTACCATTTCATTATTATGGTTACACGGAGATGGAGCAGCTAAATGATCTTTTTTTTCAATGTTCAAAAGTACAGTCATAAGAAGAAACTCGGTCTTACACAAAAATAGACAGCAATGATAACCTCCATACTTATCAAACACCCAGAAAAAAGGCGATGGAAATTGTATCTCTACATAAGTTATTTCCTAAAAGAAACTTTCCTATGTTTCTGTTTTCATATATACCAAATAGAAATGGCTACCTTAGTTTTGGGCAGAAAAGTAAATGAAGATGGTTATCTGAATTGCCAAACAAAGATCAAGCCCTGAAAAATTCATTTCTATTATTTATTTCTATTGAGTGTCAGTTAATAAGACTATGATAATTTCTTCTGGATTTGTGATTAAAAAAAGTGTTACTTATTTTTCTAAGCCTGTATAAGACCACTATGGTCTACATCCTACCATCTGCTACTTGGTACATGTCAACATTTGAATAGAAAGGGTCAAATTAACTCATATGTGTCTCACATATATGGATTATCTTCAGTTTCACAGGGATACATAGACATTAAGGCAAACCTATTATAATATCTTTAATAAATGTTGTGAAACTAAAAAAATTCAAGGCTTTATTCTTTGTAAAGTACATGCTCGTTTCTGCTATTATACAATTATTCTGGCTGCTATTAAAGAACTTAGGACAGACCCTCACCAATATTATTGAAAAAAAATTTTTTTTAAACAATATACACCACCCAGATTGAGATAAAAAATAATTTCCATCATCCCAGATATCCTATGGTCCTTCCCAGTTAAATCACCCATCTCCAAAATCACTATTGTAACATGTATTAACATTAGTTCTGTCTCTGTTCTAGAACTTCATATAAATTGAATTGTACAATGTGTTCTTTTATTCTGTGGCTTCTTTTGCTCAATATAAGTTTTGTCTTACCATAATGTATTAAAATGGGAGAAGTAAAGATTATAAACTACAAATGGCAAGGGCTGTCTCTACTTAATTTTTATAAAATGCCTAGCTTATAAAATATAATGTTTTTATGTAAATAACACTTAATGGAGTTGTTTAAAGGTGGAATGGGCTTTCCTTAGGGACAACTTGGAGGTATTGTAACGACAGGTCCAAATAAGCATTTAGCAGGGATGATGTAGAAGAGATTCAAGTATGTATATATAAGGTATGTACACCAATTCAGAATATAATGTATTTTTAGAAAAGAATAAATTAGTCTCTGCTAGACTCACCTTTGTGGTATCATGCGCATTCTATGGGTCTTCTACAATGTTGGATACATCCACGTGTAATTCCTTTAAAACCAGAAACCCAAATCAGTAGTTAGGAAGGAGAAGGTATCATTTTTATTAGCCAGTAGCTGAAGTATAAAGTATTTTCGGTCAAGGTTTTTCTTTTTTTTTTTTTTAATTACAGAAATAGATTGCTTGTTTACCTTAAAAATTTATGACAATTTTCCAGTGGTTTCATTTTTTTTTACATAATACATTCAGTTTATTAAATTTTCTAAGGCAAATTCTCTTCCCAATTTTGCATCTTTGGCTATGAATATTTTGAGTAGCATAATATAGAACCTAGAAGTAGTAAGAAATCTTTTTCTCAACCTCCTTTAAAAAATTCTTCACTCTATGTTCCTGTTGGAAGTTTACATGCAAGAAGATGTATGCAATCAGACTTTACCAGGATATCATCGGTGCAGTTGTCCTTCCAGACCTCTAAATGTGCAACCACGTGTCTCTCAGTTCAACCCTAGAAAGAACTCCGTCACCGTCAACATCAAATACCTTGAAGCAAACTAAAGAAAAGAAACTCTTATGGAGGGAAATTACTTTCATATTCTGAAGTATAATACATTTTATTACAAGCTGCCCTAGTAAAATTACTTAGTTCCTCAAACAACTACATTCTGGATTAAGTTCTTATTTGGAGGACACTGTGTCCTTAAAGTCCTTTGAACTTGTAGGAATTCCTGTAAACTTCACAAGTCTCTCTCCTTATATCATTAGCCAGCTTAGAGAACTCTATCCTTCACCTAAATCTAAAGTTAAATTTCTTGCAAACTGAAAAAGGGCCAAGTTACTATACAATATCTCACAGATTTTGAGAAGGTAATTCAAGCTTTTAAATTAATTTCTAATATTTAAAACTGATCACTTCAGAGTTGATTCTTACAATGCTGAAAATATTCCATCTACATTAAGAATCAACAAAAAGCTGGTACAGTAAGCCCCCTGTAACCATTGGTTCTGCATTCACAGGTATAAACAATAGATCAAAAATATATATATATATATATATATATAATATATATATATATAACTTTCCCAGAAAGTTCTCAAAAGCAAAACTTGAATTTGCTATGCACTGACAACTATTTACATATCATTTACATTGTATTTACAAATAATTACATTATATTAGGTATTACAAGTAACCTAGAGATGATTTAAAGTATACAGGATGATGTTCATAGGTTATATGCAAATACTATGCCATTTTACACAAGGACTTAAGCATCCATGGATTTGGTATCTGAGGGGGTCTCAGAACCAATTCTCAGCAGATAATGAGAGATGACTGTATAAAGATTTTGCCTCTCCAATGTAATTAATGTGCACCCAATATTTTTGCCTAAGAACAATTTCAAATCTTCAATGAAGTTTATATACAACAAGCTAAAAATCCGAAATATCAGCACTTTGCTAATTAACATCAATATCAGCAAAATTGCTAGTTAGTCTAGTTGGTTAACTTCCACTAGTCCACTGGCAAAAAATAAATTAAAAAAAATTTAAGACAATAATTAATCTCAATTGAGAAAAAAAGACTTCAGCCTCTTTAATACCAGAAATATAATGTGAACAAATAATCTATCACAAAGCTAGGTTAGAGTAATGGTATACTATCAGGGAAGATAAAAGAAATCTAAAGTTTTAAGATTAAATAATTATCTACTTCACACACCCGTGTAACAATTATGCTATTAAATTGAGTGCATCACAGTACAACATTACTAAAGAATATTGAACTATTAAGTATCATACCCAAAATATGCAGTATTTGTGAAGCTGCATTTTACAAAGATGCAGAGATAATGACCCTAGTGAATATATAAGAATTAGGTTCCAATTAAATGTAAACTGCTGCATTTCCCTAACCAAATATGTTTAAGATTTATTAATGTAATATGCTTATAAATTATGCTATAATATTTTAGCTAGGTTTAAAAGATAAATTTAGTATTTAATAAAATTGTTTTATCATAAATTTAATTTTGCTAATAAAATATCAATATACACAGTGCTAGAAAATAAGTTGGAATTCAAGTTAAGCAAGACAAATTTTCTATATAGACTACCAGAAAATATTTTCTATATGCTTAACATTTTCAAACACATCATGAATAATGTAGTTCATTTATCATGAATTGTACATTCATCTGGAAAATCAACCATTATTAATAACAAAGATCTTAAATTACTCCACAGTAAAAAAGAACAGATGATTGAACTTTACACTGACCTCAGTAAAACCTCAGCAAGAGATTGCTATTTGCCAAAGGGATGAAAATTCAAGCTTTAATCAGATGATTTTTTACATGAATGAATGCTAATTTTTTTCTCTGTATAGCTTCCAAATTTTGTGATGTTTAACACTCTTACATTTCTGTCTTTCAGCCAGAGGTCCTCTGCAACAAGCTGATAACCCACAGGATATCTCCCTAAAATCTATGTGGCTGTCATGATTTTCACCAAAAGCGTTAAATAAACCTGTAAAATAGGAACACAGAATAAATCACAGCCAACAAACTTCCTGTTAATAATGACATGCTTATGAAAGGAGGCATGACTCGCATAAACTGACTTAGTTTTTAAAAGTTATCAGTAGTTTCCACTGTCTTAGGAAGTTTTTTTTTTCCCCCCTGGAATAATTATAACCAAAATTTAACTTCCTAGAAGAAAATACTATCATTTAGTGTTTGGTTTTGTCTGCCTACCTGTCTCTAACTTATATTAATTCCAAAAGTCTAAAGTGATTGTAGAATGTAAAAAAAAAAAGTATATTTTAAAAATGTAACTGGAAAAAAGTCAGAGACCACAATTATCCTAATTTGGAAAGACTAAGAAGAAAAAGGAAAAAAGAAGAAGAAAAGTTGAACTCTATCAAAGATATACTGTGTTGTTATTAATAAGCTTCATACAGCTCCTTCATGAAGCAAAGAAAACTAACACACTATATTATAAGAGAAAGAAATTCTGTACTGCAGTCTTCATTGTACCACTTAATCTGTATACATAAATATATTAAATTTCAGAAATAAAGGGCAATTTATAATCTAATCCTGTGGATTTTAAACTTTTCATAAAAAATAAATGGAATCATTTTGTTTTCAAATGAAATGATTTCTCAATCTCTAATTCTAAAAAGGTAAAAACATAACTGCACTGCTGAAGTGGAAGCCCTGTCTGTTCTAGCTCCCCTAACAAATATTTCTAAAACACACTAGAAACCTGAAGAATACAGACTATTTCAAGAATCTAATTCTGTGCCCTCAAAGAGCAGAAAATTGAAGCTAAGAAGTAGTTAAATGACTTGCTAAAAGTAAGAAATTTTTTTTAAAAAGGTCTGAATCAGAAGCAGAACCCAAGCGTTCAGATTTCAAATACAGTTTTTGTGATTATCAGCCATAACTACTCCTTGTAAACCTCATTTAATATATATATATACTATATATATATATATATATATATAGTAGTGAAAAGTTTAGAGCTAAGTGGGGACCTTAGAGATGGTCTAGTCCAGTGGTTTCTTAATTTTTTAAGGGTGGGAGAAGGATACAGCAGTGGAACCTTCTTCTATATAAAAGAAATACAATAGACACTACTCAGCTGAGGAAGAGGTGAGGTCACGTGTGGAAGCTAGAGCTTTGCCTATTCAGTGTCCACCACCCTGACCTTGCACCAGATGCTGAGGCACCGCACTGGAGCACAGTTTCATAATGATTGTCTTGGTCAAACTGATTTTATATATGAGAATATTCAGGTGCAGAAAGGTAAACCGACTTACACAAGGCTCCAAAGGTGGAACAAGGCTCACGTGTTTACCAAAGAACATTTGTAGAAAATAGAAGGATTCCCATCTTCACTCAGAGATGGACAAATTGGTGGTGAAGCCAATGGGCCAAATGTCTCTAAATCAAATCATCCAGTTCGGGATTGAGCCCTCAGCAACCAACAGCATTTCTCCAGATGAATGATGTCTGATTCCTCCACTGACAATCAAATCAAAAAAGACCATAAAATCTCACTCTTCTCTTCTGGACAATTAATTAGTTCATCCTGATAATGTAACTTCTAAAGATACATTTTAATTTCCCAGTTAAACTGTTAAAAAACTACCTAAAACAAAAACTCTGAAAGACAAATATATTGTATATAAAGTGGCATGAAAATTAAATTCAAATTAACATAAAAGAGGCTTTAAAATGGGAAAAAAACTTGTAATTTCCCATTAAGCAGGCTGTTTAATTCCAACATGTAAAATAATAAACTAAGATATTTATTTTTTGCTTCCCACACTTTTATCTGTATTCACTTTGGTGATATTAATCTCTATCTTGGATTTGAAAATTCTTGATCATAGTCTCTCCTGGCTACACAGGTAACACACTAATAGCAGAATCTCTGTTTGATTTATCCTGTCATTATGGTAACCACTTACACATTTAATACTTATTAAATAAATGTACAAAGGGGATAGACCTAAGCTTCTCCTTCTTGGTCCTAAATTTCTTACTACCCCTCCTATAAAGGCAGGAGCCTCCTCTGTAGGACAGAGTGTAAGTGTATCTCCTGAGAAGGATTCCCCAACAAGGGCTGTCTTTACAGCGTGCTTTTAGATAAGATGTTTTTATGGGACATTTCAATAAAAGGATCAAGGACCTAAGCTTCCCAGTATGGTGGGAGTTGTGATGGGCATGGGAGAATGCTCACTTGGGAGGATGAGATGTTAAAGACACTAACAGTGAAAAGGACAGGGCAAGATGAAGGGCGATTGGGAAACAGGACCACAGAGATGTGACATCTACTTCCCACTGTCATCTAAGTGATACCTACTTGAAAGAAATATTTTTACAGTTAAATTCTATAATGGGGGGTTATTTAAATGAAGCACACATATACTCAATGAGTAGATCACATAATTTTTAGAGATTCAGAGTGCATTAGCATTTTCAGAGTACTTTTTACATCAATAACTAGTATTTATAAATTCCTGTGTGCTAAATAATTATGTGGAATTATTTCCATTTTGCTTTTAGACTTACTACAGCTTAACCTATTCAATGCACTGATACAGAGTAATTTTTCTAATGAATAAAAATGATAATATACAACCTTGTTAAAGATTCTTTAATTTCTCCATCACCAGATTTATGAACACTTAGGCCTATGTGTCAGGCCCCATTTCTTGCCAGCTTTTTCACCAACACCTTACATTTAGGTTATATTGCATTACCCAGAGGTCGGGAAATGTTCTTTCACACATCCATGTCTTTATTAGGTCCTGTGTCCTCTGAGGAGAAACCTTCTCCCCACTTTCACATCCTTCCATTTTACAGCCTAACCACTAATCCTTCTGTAAACACCTTCTAATGCTTTCCAACCTCACCAGCTACCCCAGGGTTTTAACTTCTCTCCTCCACAACTGTCCTCCACTGTATATAGTATCCAATATTCAAGTGAAGTATGAGTCCTCATTTACAGGTCTGTGGCCTCTCTAGATTATAAAGTATTTGGATTCAGAAACCTTGTGCTTTTATCACTGTAGCTGCTAGAATTCATTTCATAGGACCTGATACATTGTAACCACACAATAAATACTTGCTGAATGAATGAATGAATGAATGAATAGCCAAGGCAATCTTCACAGCCAAGGCTTCCCCATCCCAGCTCAGTATTCTTTCTGTTATATCAAAGAGACTCTGCCCCATGAAACAATAGACCATGCACATTTTAACAAATGTATACAATTATTAGGAACTATTATTAGAACAGAGACTAGCACTACTGTTCTCATAGTTATGTCACATAAGTAGTGTATTAAAGCTCATTCTGATTTGTTATTTATACAAATCAGCTATGTCTGTCACCAGTTTAAATATTAGTAATTTAGAAAACAAAAGTTATTGATTTATCCACTCATCAAAAAACATTATGACAGATCTACTTACATACCTCTTTTGTCAGTTTATATACCAACTGGAAAAGAAGGGGTATACAGTCAACTCTGAGAGTATAATTGCCTGCAAAATAAATAAGAGAGTATTTTAATACCTCCAAATGGACTTCAAACCTGTATTTAATTCTAACTTTATTTTCTAATTATAAACAAGATATAACAGATTTCAAATTGAAGGCATCATTCCTGAAGAATTAAAAATAGGGTGGACCCTACAGATTATCATATTCAGTGAAGTATGTCAGACAGAGAAAGGCAAATATCAAATTATATCACTTATATGTGGAATGTAAACAAACAAAAAAATGATACAAATGAACTTATTTACAAACCAGAAATACATTCACGACATAGAAAAGAAACTATGGTTACCCAAGGGGAAAGGGGGAAGGGAAGAGAGATGTTAGGAGTTCAGGACTAACAGATATACACTATTATATATGAAACAGATAAACAACAAGGACCTACTGTATAGCACAGGGAATTATATTCAGTATCTTATATTAACCTATAATGGAAAAGAATCTAAAAACAATGTATATGTATATGTATATGTATATGTATATGTATATAACTGTGTAACTTCGCTGTACACCTGAAACTAATATTACAAATCAAATGTACTTCAGTAAAAACAAATAAATAAAATTTTAGGATAGATAGATAGGTAGGTAGATAAATAGACAGACAGACAGTCTGGCTAAAACTAAAACACAAGGTGGAAATAACTCTTCAGGAGCCAGAGAGGCTGCAGCACACACTCAGGATAGGAGACTGCAGAGGCAGACTCTGCTGCTAAGGCCGCAGCTCCTGCAGTAACAGTAAGGGCCATTGCTCATTATGGCAGCAGTACCTAGGGGTCTTTGGCAAAGGAAGTGGTAAGGCCATAATGTTCACGTTTTTATTCATTCATTCAATTCAATATCAAGACGTTAGACTAGAGCGTGTCAGTAACTAACATGTATCCTGTGACACTTACCTAGAAATGACCATAACACGATGAAAGCCTACAGATGCACATGCCACATGTCAGGGTCAAAAGGAAGTCTGTAGTGGGTGCTTATTTCAGAGTTGTTCCAATACATACAGGAACTATTTCTGTATGAAATACTTTAGCCCAACTTTTAAAAATAGCTCCACAGGAAGAATGTCAAAAGTACTAAAGTTTTAAGTAGTAATCCAACATAGGCCAATGGTAAATATACTAAAGAAATTAGGATCAATAGCTTAGTTATGAATCATATTGATTCATTTGAATCATAATAATGTTCTCTCTGGTAAAATGGAGAAATGGAGGTATTATTGAGGCATCTCATAGAAAGAGGATAATCCTAGTTTATGAGTTGGAGTTGACAGACTTAAATACTGGTATACTATTTAATGACAATCTGAAATAAAATTTACCTTCTGTGTATGAGTCTGCATTGATATATGCAACCTCTCTCTCCTGGAGTGTTTTCACATTCTCCTGTAGTTGAAGCAAAGCAGTCACTTAACTCACGGCATTTACAATTGTGGAAATACAAGCAAAACAAATTAACTCATTAAAAGAGTGGTTTGCAGATACCATTATAAATCAAATGCCTATGCCTTTGACCATAATTTTAAGAAAATGCCATTAACTGGTTGATAATACTAATGCAATTAAAACAAGAAAGAAAAATATTAGTGATGCTGTAGCCACTGTTCATAGCAACAGCAGGGAGACCCAGAGGAAAACTGTCCCTGATCCCCTGCACCATAATATGAAGGGGTAAGGCTCGGAGATGCTCAGCCTCACCCTGGATCTACTGGAAGAGAACTGCTCAAAGTAAGGCCTGGAAATCTGTATTTTTAAAAGGTGTCCCTGGCAATCCTTACAGACATTAAAGTATGAGACCCCTTGACGTTGGGGATCCAAGTAACTTTACCATATTAAAAGTGAGGAAGTTGGAAATTTGATTTATCAAGAATTTTTTGAAAGAGAAGATATTGATGAAAAAGGAGGGGACGATAGAGAAAAAACTAGAGGGAGAGAAGAGTGGCTATTAGGACAAAGACAAGACATTTCTCTCTCACACATACATGCACACACGCACACACATTCTAGAAAAATACAGCAGAAGAAGACTAATGCCATCATACACATGGGAATATGCGGAGAGAGCTCTTTTCTTCTCTCTGTTTCTCTCTCTCTCTCTAGCTTGCTACCTTATAAGAGCAGTTACAGTAAAAACATTTAAAGCTGTGACTGGTCATCCCACAAATGAGAATTCTCACCTCTGCACTTGGCCACACGGGATAGATGACAGCTGATTCTGCTGCAGAGTTTCCATTATGACAGAGCTACAGTAGAAATAAAAAAGATTCCTTAACTATATGTAAAGGTAAATGTGCTGCTGAATATGATCAAGAAGCTAGTAGAAAATGGGAAACAATATTCAAATTGTCTTTTAATTCAAATGAATTTAAATTAATGCAAGGCATATTATCTTGTATCTTGGATTTATTTTATCTGTATTCTAAGCTGCTTAAATTATAGAAAGACACATGTATTTCTATATACATGTATTCACAAGAAATTACATATTTCTAAAAGTAAGTGACCTTAATGAATAAGATCTGATTCATGTAAATAAGTGTATTATGAAATGCATGTTCATAACACCAACATAATAATAAGACTTTGCAATATACATGGAATCAAATATGATACAAGTAACTGTGATTTTATTCCCATACTTATTTGATTCATATTATTATTTTAAAGTATGCGGAAATGAGTAAGAAGGAAAGCATTTTAAAAACCAGACACAATGATAAGAAAGATATGATATTCTTTAAACCAATTCTATAAAATTTGGACTCATAAATGATGAACAAAACAGAGGATAGTCACAGGAAAGTGCTTTTTGGTGCACCTGCCTTTAAAAAAATACACAAGCTTACCTTGAACATGTAAGAACTTAGAGTTACTGGACAGAGAGCCTAAGGGAAGAAGATGAAAGAAGGGGGCCTATGAGAGACACTTTAAAATAAAGCATTAAGAGCCAGTGACAAATGAAAATTAAATCATAATTGAATTAAAAATAAATCCTTGAAATTTTAGAGTAATTCAATTTACAAAATCAATGTATTATACTTCCCAATCAGGCACTTTTGTAAATGGTAAAATATACGTATGGTTACAATTTAGTATGGAATCCATAAAGGAGAGACTATAATCAGAGTATAGTCATCTTAAAAGAGCATGTTGTTTTCCTAGATAGAAGAAATCCAAGGAAACTGTAAAAACTTGAAAATTAATGCCAAGGATCTATATCAGATTTTCAATAAGCTAATTCACTTGTCAGAAGCAGCTTCCTAGGTTTGACTATTTTCTGAGCTTACAGATTTTACTTATCACAAAACAAATATAAACAGAAACTAAAATATTTTAAAAATAATGAAAAAATTGGTTTGTACTTAGTAATTAAGAGGTTGTTTTGTTTTGCCAAACTGATGTAAAAGCAAAAACAAACTCTATTTCTTAAATTTTCTTGAGTATTTATCCAAATTAAAACAATATCAGGTAATGGAACACATCTGTGATTACCCTGAGTTACATGTTGACCAAGAAGATACATTTTCTGTCTTAGTTACCTCAGCCCATTTGTGGAACCCAGAAGTCTGATTTTTTCTTCATCCCAGCCGGCAAAAATGGTAGTTCTTCTCGGTCTCCAGCCTGTAATCATTGTTAACATACATGGTTAGGTACATCTGCCTAAAAACAAAGGAAAATTCACTCAAGTCACTTTCTGTCATCACTTGCCAAGGAAACATTATTTACCTCTACTAATCAGTTTTCCAAAATTCTGGACAACTTCTTATAAATCAGCAGTTCCAATGGTTAGGTCAATACCTCCAAATACCCAGAAGTCCTGATGATCTCCCAGAATAACACACCTGTTTGGAAAGGAAGGCATTCAAAAGAATGACAACTTAGAATGTATTACAAAGAGCAGTAATTTATGTTTTTAAATTAAACTTCCTCCTGCTTGAGTTTCCACCATAGAAAACCATCAAGGTAGTGTCTCCTTTTAGAATTTACCTTTTTTTCCCCACATTTAATTATATCACATCAACCAGGAAAAAAATATTAAGAGTTGATTAAAATATATCTTCTCTTACTCCTGTAATCTTTGTAAAAACAAAATGTTTTAAGACATTTTAAAAAATTCACCAACTCACCAAGTTTCACAGATCCTCAGGTAGTTCTGATTACATCGTAAATGCTTGTGATTTTCTTGATGTTATTTTAACCTTCCTAGAATTTCACAAAGGGAACAAATTACTTCACATACAGCATTATGTCTAACAGGTTCCTTTCAATGTTTTGTTATAAGTCTCAGAAGTACAGAAAACTGTTTAATAGGATGATAAATTCCCATATGCCCACCACCTAAATTCAATCATCGTTAATACTGTTGAACTATTTGCAAGCGAGTTGAGCAAATCATGACAGTTCTCTCCTATGTATTTAAGAATGCACCTTATGGTGAAGTTAAAAAAAAAAAATCAGTATTTTATATTTTTCCTCCCTCATAGCTCTATTGTTGGTATTTATTTAAACTTCAAAATTATTATTCAACGTGAAAAAGAATCTTGTTCTTAGCAATTTTTTTAAAAAAAATGTGTATTTGTCCATTTAGAGCTCAAATCAATTAAGGGATATAAGCCCCAGGTGCTTTTTTTGATATTTTGACCAGGGAAAATTTCTGTTTCTGACTTTTCTCTTAAACTGTTACTGAAGCTACATGCTCTGTTTTCCTTGTGTCTGTATGTGTCTGTTTATAAATCACATTTGTCATTGTGTGCCTCTAGCAGGTATTAATACATGAGATAATAAAGTCTCCTATGTTAAAGGAACTCCATTCTAGTTGAGTTAAATATAGACTTTTTAAAAAAAATTCTTATAAAATAAAACTGAACTTCTAATATCTTAAGAGTTCTGAAATTTTAAAACAAGCTTCTTACAGAACTTATAAAATACTTGCAGAATCCAAATTCACATTGCTAAGGCAAATCATTAACCAACAAGGCTCATTTAACCATTTTAGTTTAATAAAAACAGCTATCTCCTCTCTGATTCATCAGTGTGAAGTTTCCCTTTCCCTCTACATTTCAAGCCAGTCAAACTAAAGTTCTGATCATGCCATGCTGTTTCCCAACCCTGCACAAGCTGTCCTCTGCAGCTGGCGTTTACTGCCTGTCTTGATTCCTTGGAAATCTTACTGTTTGTGTAAAATTAAGCTCAATGAGCACCTGTTCCGTGGTCATGCCTCCTTAACACCAGTGCTGTCTGGGGTTAGTAACAGTAACGACTATGATGGTAAGCGCACGGGGCCATGTAGCAGTTAAGCGTTCACCACTGTGACCATCTAACCCACCCCCACAGAAGTGACCGGTGAACTTCGCTCCTTTCCCCCTTCTCTCCTACTCCTTCCCTTAAGTTAACCTAGGGTTTTGCATGCATAGTGTTTTGACAGTTATCTGAAACACTGTTTTAAACCGTCAGTTGAAAAGGGAAGACAAAATGTTACACCTGGCCCGGAGGAGGAGAGGGGTGGGAGTGGCCCAGAAGAAGCCGAACGGGACGCGCGGCCTCGGATCACAACACAGCCCCGTTCCTTCCCGAGTTTCGCACCCGGGAAAGCAGAGGCCTGGGGCCCGGACCACCTCGGGGCCTTCAGGGGAGGCCGAGGGAGGGACGGAGACCCACGCAGGGCTGGGGAGGGGCCCGCAGGGACTCACCGTCTGTGCAGCGGCTCCTGACCCACGGCTGGGCGGGCGGCGGTGGCGGTTGAGGGTGCGGTGCCGGCTGAGGCGGCGGTACCGGCTGAGGGGGCTGAGGCGGCGGCGGTACCGGCTGAGGCTGCGGCGGCTGCGGTACCGGCTGAGGCGGCGGTACCGGCTGAGGGGGCTGAGGCGGCGGCGGTACCGGCTGAGAGGGCTGAGGCGGCGGCGATACCGCCTGAAGGGGCTGAGGCGGCGGCGGTACCGGCTGAGGCTGCGGCGGCTGCGGTACCGGCTGAGGCGGCGGTACCGGCTGAAGGGGCTGAGGCGGCGGTACCGGCTGAAGCGGCTGAGGCGGCGGTGCCGGCTGAGGGGGCTGCGGCGGCTGCGGTACCGGCTGAGGCGGCGGCGGCTGAGACGGCTGAGGTGGCGGCGGTACCGGCTGAGGCGGCGGTACCGGCTGAAGGGGCTGAGGCGGCGGTGCCGGCTGAGGGGGCTGCGGCGGCTGCGGTACCGGCTGAGGCGGCGGCGGCTGAGACGGCTGAGGTGGCGGCGGTACCGGCTGAGGCGGCGGTACCGGCTGAGAGGGCTGAGGTTGCGGCGGCTGCGGTGCCGGCTGAAGGGGCTGAGGCGGCGGCGGTACCGGCTGAGGCGGCGGCGGCTGCGGTACCGGCTGAGGCGGCGGCGGCTGAGACGGCTGAGGTGGCGGCGGTACCGGCTGAGGCTGCGGCGGCTGCGGTACCGGCTGAGGCGGCGGCGGCTGAGACGGCTGAGGTGGCGGCGGTACCGGCTGAGAGGGCTGAGGTTGCGGCGGCTGCGGTGCCGGCTGAAGGGGCTGAGGCGGCGGCGGTACCGGCTGAGGCGGCGGCGGCGGCTGAGACGGCTGAGGCGGCGGCGGTACCGGCTGAAGCGGCGGTACCGGCTGAGAGGGCTGAGGCGGCTGCGGTACCGGCTGAGGCGGCGTTACCGGCTGAGAGGGCTGAGGCGGCGGCGGTACCGGCTGAGGCGGCGGCGGCTGCTGTACCAGCTGAGGCGGCGGTACCGGCTGAGGGGCTGAGGCGGCAGCGGTACCGGCTGAAGGGGCTGAGGCGGCGGTACCGGCTGAGAGGGCTGCGGCGGCGGCGGTACCGGCTGAGGATGCGGCGGCTGCTGTACCAGCTGAGGCGGCGGTACCGGCTGAGGGGCTGAGGCGGCAGCGGTACCGGCTGAAGGGGCTGAGGCGGCGGTACCGGCTGAGGCGGCGGCGGCTGCGGTGCCGGCTGAGGGGGCTGGGCGGGCGGCTGTGGCGGTTGAGGCCGCGGGTCCGGCTGAGAGGGCTGAGGCGGCGGCGGTTGCGGTGCCGGCTGAGGCAGCGGCGGCGGCGGTGGCGGCCGCTGGAAGGACTTGAGGGACTCGAAGGCCTTCGCCAGCTTTTCCAGGGTCGCCATGGCGGCCTCCCGCCCCGCGGGGTCAGCCCCCGGAGTCGCAGGGCCGACCGGCGGCTCTGGTCAGCAGCGGTGGCAGTGAACGGGGCTCGGGGCTGCCAGCAGGTGCGGACCCCAAGCGCGCGGCCATCTTGGAGCCGTCCCGACAGCCCCCGCGGCCCTGCGTCCTGCCACGCTCCGCCGGTGGGGCGGGGCCGGGCCGCGGGATTGACAGCCGGAGGCAGCGGCCTCCGCCAATGGCTGCCGCGCCCGCCCCTTGGGCCCAAAGAGCCGACAGGGCTGCTGGAGTCACTGCGTTCTTCCCGGCGAGGGGCGAGGGGTACTGCACGGAGATCGGGAGGGCGGTTCGGGGGCGGGGTTGCGTGGCACGGCGAGGACGGTGGGGAGGGCGGGGTGACTTGTGATTGAGGGTCTCTCTCGGCGAGGGGCGTCCCCGGACGACGCCTAGCGGTGGCAGGGAGGCGGGCAGTGGGCTGGGAGCCAGAGACCCCCGCGGGGAGCTTGCCCACCCCGCGGCGTGGGCGGAGGGCCGGCTGGCCGGACAGCCTGCTGTAATATGCTGACTGTTATATATTTGGCCTTACCCTTGTTAGTTGCCTCAAATCACTCCTTGTTCACCTTCATGATCATTACCATAGATATACTTCTTACAATCCTCGTACTTACTATGTTCCCTCATGCTACAGGGCCATACACATGCTATTCTCACTCTCAGGAATAATCTTTTACACATCAATGCCCTACTCCCCTCAAGAGATTTGCCTATCTAATTCCAATCACTCTCAGTGCTCAGCTAATTTGTGAATTCATAAAGCCCATTACATTAACATAATTTCTTAACACCATGTCATTCTCCTTTATCACATTATTAAAGTATGCTTTATAATAACATAAAAACTCTTCCATGCATGAAGGTAGATATTAAACAATTAAGTTCACAGTATAAAGTTGTAAGTACATATACTGTATATTATGAAAAATGTTAAGGAATAACATACTATCGTTAAATTCATTCACAATTTTTCATAGAAATATGGAAATATTTATTCCAAGTTGGATCATCACTATATGTGTGTGTGTATATATGTATATATCTTTCATCCTTCATTCACAATATAAGTTCTGATAAAATATTGCCAACAATTAACTTTTATACCCCAAATTACCAATAAAGGAATAGGAAAGAAGGGAGAAAAGAAGAAAGGAAAGAAGGAAATTGAGGGGTTTTAGAACTCTTGAGATTGAGACATATTAGATAAAGACTCAGATCTGTACATTTATGTATGATAATTATTTTCCTGAAATTATATAAAAACATAAAGAAAACTGAAAGCAAAATATAAAATTATTTACAACCCAAATTTGAGGTTAATTTATATCTTCAATTGATATGCATTTTGTAAATTTAATATTACACTGTTCCATTGCTATAATATAATCAAATTCATAAACAGAAAACTATATATGATATATACATCCTCTCACCATTGATAACATCTCTGAAAGCATTTTTGAAGTAGAATACTTTATAAAGTTTTTATCATTAGAAAGGCTTTGAATATTTTAACACTATTAGATTTAATTTGCTTCATAGTACTATTTTTTCCATTACATGAGAAATAATATCTTATATGGTTTTGATTCATTCTTTAAGTAGTTTGTTAATATTGTGTAATAAGTGAATTCATGGAATTGAGGAAAGAATGTATTTTAGGGCCTGACATGTAACAGTTTGACTACAAATCCTTCCTTCCTTCCTTCCCTCCTTTTTCTCTTTCACTAACTCTCATCTTCCTCTCTCCCTCTCTTCCCTACTTTCTTCTTATTCCTTCCTGATTTTAATAATCAGATTTACTAGCTAGCAGGACCATTTTACTACCTCTGTAGATCTAGTCTTCCACAATTATAGCCATCTTATTCTACATTATATTAGTGTGATAAGCACACATATAGATTACTTTTATCAAATATGTAACTTATAGTTTTGATTTTAAGTTAATTAGCTATTTAATTCAGATTGTCCATCATTTCTTAGAAGTCATGGAGTATTCTTTCCAACACTTAAATGAGATATGTAACCAATGGAATTTTTTCAACAGAATAGTGAAACTGAATTTTAGCAGTGACATGCAATAGTTTTGTGGATATTTATTGATAGAATTTTGTAAGATCTCTTCTGTAATGTATACAGTATGTACATTTATTGCACCTGTCAAAGAACTCCAGGCTTTGAAAAGAGAGGTTCTAATGGATCATGTGTTAAACTGCATTGGTTGATTGATCCTTATAAAAGCATGTTTAGTCATTGCTTTTTTTGGTAGTGGTTTTACCAAAAAAAAAACTGACAAATTTAATTGTGATAGTTAACAAATAATTCATAGATTATGTGTTATCACATAAAATAGAATGAATAATTGAATGCAAAAAATTCAACATGACTACTTCTACTCTATTGAAGTGTTCATATTGACAACTACCGTCTCCTTACACAATAGTTGCATTTAGTTAAATGTCTTGAAAAACATAATTTGGAAAACTCAAGGTCCTCGGGTGCCAGAATCTTTAATGTGCAATTCATTTTCACAATTTATGATTCTAAGAGAGTTGCTCCAAGTCAAGAAGAGGGAATCTGTTAACCAAAATTGGCAGAGAGGTACAGAGACGATTGCTTCCAGGTAGTTTCTTTTTTCAAAGACACACAGGCATTGTGTGAACAAGACACTTCTGTTGTTTTTGTTTTTGAGTTAAGATTTTATTGTTGAATTCTGATCAAAATAATTTATACATTTTAAATTTGCACTGAATGAAGGGAAAATCTGCACAAGATGGATCAGTTAGATTGAACTTTGTATTCTCTTTTGACAAGTGTGTGTCCCTATACTTTTGCATATAGATCAAAAACAATACTTCAAGGCATTCTCACCAACAGCAAGCAGATCTCCAATTTAGAGTGTCTTGTCTTGCTTTTAATTTGCATTTAGAGTGTACCTTATTCTAGTTGGGAAGTTGTAGTCTCACTTCTGTAAGTGGAATAGTGAAGCTGTTTATATGTGAACTTGTTACATGTTGGTAATATTGTGTCTGTTGGGGGCTGGGAAATAAGTAAGCTTAATAAATTGATTCAATTTTGAGTGTGTTTGAATTTAATGAAACTTAAATTGTACTAATTGATTCTCAACACTTTAATTACAGGTTAATTTCAGATCATTGAATTGTTTTATATACATCAGGGCATCACAGATAGGATAGAATGATATGTTGTAATATTTTGGATACAGTTATTTTGGTTTTCACACTAATTAAAAGTTTTACCTCCATCTCCACCAAGGACAAAGGGACAAGAATACAGTTGTTTAGAAAATGATACATTTGTAGGCCATCTGCTCTTTGCATAGAACTGCATGAGCATTTGCTTATAAAAAGGAATTACGCTCCTCTTTTTAGTGTGCAGATTAAAGACAAGCCAGGAGAGAAAATATTAATGCAGACAATGAGAGGGCAAAAGCAATATGATTTGTTAATTACTACAGGAATGTAAAATGCAGGTGGAAAGGTACATCAGTGAAGGTTAACCTAAATCTTGAATTGTGAAACAAGCTATAACCGTGTAATTAAGCTGAACTATTTACAATTGTTCAAATGCTTTGAATTTTTTAATCTCAAATCCTTTGCTCAGAATGTTCTTCCCTGTGTCCTATTAGCTTGTTATTTATTTTGAAGATTTTTCAGAATTGCTCCATATTATCCTTCTGTAACTCCTCTGAACTACCCTCAGTAGAATTAAATGTTTCCTCCATTGTGCTCCATTAGTAGCTAGTACATACCTTTATCATATAACTATTCAGATACTTGTATATCTCTTCAGCTTGACCTTAATCCCCTAGAAGTCAAAGCTTTGTTCTATTTTTTCTGTATCTCCATTTCCTAGTGCATGCTCCCAGATTTTATTCCTCTACTCAAACCTTACTATTGAATCTATACTGGAAGTATCTTCTCTAGACACTCTTTGGGGAACCTGTTTTTATGACTTATAATTGCAGCCCAAGATATCTCTCATTATACCTCTAACTTCAATCTGATCACCTCCTCTGAAGTTTGACCTATACTCAGCTTTCCACCTGACATCTCTGCTTTAGTGCCAGAAAGGGTGTCTCTAACACATTTTGCAAACTCATCTCACTCCTTCCATAAACTATGTCCCCTATTTTGCTGCTTAAGCTCAGATTTTAGGGGCCATCCTTGATACTTCTGTATTCCTTAGTCCTCACATACAAAAAATCACCAATTCCTGATAATTATATTTCCAAAAAACACCTTCTTGATCTTCAGAATCAGGGCCACCACCCAGCATCTTCTAATATCTTTCTCTCCTTTTATTCACTGAATTTCAGTTGCACTGGACTCTGGTGTACTGAAGACTGTGACTTTTACCCATCTCAGTACTTAAATGTGATGATATTCTACCAGAAAAACATGAATTTGAATTCTTGGGCATGGCTATTTCCTTCTCTTCACTCAGCTCTCAGGTTGATTTACTTCTTTAAGGACAATATTGGGCTGCATATTCTATACAAGAATCTGCTACCCAGATTGTTTTCTTACAAAGCACTTGTCTCTTTCTTAGTACTTAAAATGTCATTATTTTGTATTCATGTCTGCCTTTATTATATAATATTCATTTCCCCATTCTAATTTAAAAACCACGAAGATAGTAATCATCTCACCATTATGTACCAAATATGTAGAACAAAGCCAAGCACATAAGAACACCATAAATATTTGTTAAAAAGATGAATGCATAGATTGAGAAAGAATCAAGAGAAACACCATAATCAGAAGGATAGAGGATGCTATAATGCAAGTTTCGTGGAGGCAGGCATATTTTGTTTTAATCATTATATCCCTTTGTCTAAGGACATTCTGATGTGTTATATGTATTCAATATTTGTTGAATAAATGTAAGAATTTAGAAAGCAATGTTTAAAGCAGTTTTGAATGACAACATCAATGTCAGGATATAGATTCAAGAAAAATAAAATTAAATCCTTCCACATGAATGACACACTTCAGTTTTTACAAAATTTCTGCTAACTATATTCACTGCCTTATCAATCAGTAAATAAAAGGGGTAAGAGCAGTTTTTTGGATCACTGAATAAGATAATGTAATCAAGGTAATGAAGAAGCAGAAATAACTTAAAATCAAGGAACACAGTAATAAACTGACTAATTATCAAAATGACTTTCATGGAGAAGAAAAAATAACAAAAAGCACTCATTATAAATTTTGATCTGTAAGTAACAAAGGGAAAAACAAGAATTTCAAAAAAAATTAAGTATACATTTAATGGTATAAAACTTCTATAAAAATTGGTTTTCTGTCACTTTATACAATAGTTATCCAACTGCAAAACTGTACAATAACAGCTTTCACATTTATTTCTTCTAAAGTCAATGCGTTAGGCTAATTTCTCCTATCCCATTTCTGTTTCTTTTCACTCTCTCCAGGAGACAATGGAAAAGACTTCTAAATAACTACAGCATTTGGCCAGTTCACAATGGAGGGAAAAATGAATGGCGTAAGGAGCTAAAAATCATCTATAGTTTGAGTGTTAACTTTCAGATGATAAACAACCCTCAATCTATTTTAGATTCTATTTTAGAAAGAATGAGAGGAGTAAATATGATATAACTAAATATCCATCCAAATAAATTTCAGAAATACACATAAATAAATTTTTAAAAAAGTTAACATAAAAGCATAATTTAAATTACAACTTAAACAAGGCTTAAATTTAATCCTAATTAAGCTACACATATCTTTGTATAATGTTCAGTGTGAGGATCTCATTAAATAAGTGTTTTCTTCTAAGTCTTCTCAAAAAGCAAGGGCATTATATTGTTTTTCATATGCTTAATGATATCTGTTTTGTAGTGTACTCTGATAGACACTAAAAAAATTCCTTTTATGGGCCCCAAGATCCCTGACATCACAAGGAAATGATTCATTTACAACTTCGGTAACAGATGAGTTTTTAAAGCAGTGATTTGGGACTATTGTTAATAACAAGGTACATGAAAGCTTCTTTATAAAACTAAAATTGTATAATAAGTGAGGGTTTATTATATTAAATGGTAAATGTATTATGTAAATTGTTTCATGGAATCCCACACTGGGGACCTGGGCCTATTGTTTCCCTTTGAATAACAGATTCTTCCCTAAATCATTTGAAATCTGTTCCCTGTAAATTTTAAATAGGATAACATTATTTAGTTATAATAGAGTAGTTTAAATTTAAGCACAACCATTCTGTTTCAATTATAGAAGTGTCATTGGGATTTAATTACACAATTTGAAAGACTGAGAGCAAAAACTACCTGTGTGCTCCTGATCTGGGAAGGAAGGCCTATCTCCTCCAGACCAGGGTTTCTGGACTTTGGCATTATTGCCATTTTGGACGGAATTGTGCTTCTGTGTGTGTCTGTGGTAGGGGGGAGTGAGGAGGGATGCTGACTTGTACATTTTATGACATTTAGCAGCATCTTAGACGAGATCACAATAGCATTGCACTCCTAGTATGACAATCAAAAATCTTTGCAGATCTTACCAAATGTCCCAGGGATGAATTACTCCAGGTGGAGACCTACTGCTTAAAAAAATAAATAAATAAATAAAAAACTCTGAGCAACCCACCTGGCCACTTAAAAGCATAATCATTCAGCCTCTCTTCCTTGGATACCTGGTGGAATCAGTGCTGCAGCTGTCAGCCATTCCCTACGAAAATCACTGCCTTTGTCTGAAGTAGTAAAGCTGAGATACTGCACTCAAGAACTCACTACCAAGCAGTGAGCAATCTCCTCTCTACAAACATCATGGACTCAAGTCAGGAGCCCTTTATCTTTTACCCTCTTCCTCCACCCTCTAAGGTAGATGGAGGTAGTAACCAGATGTGCTTTATTCAATCTATGGTTTCTGCTAATAGCCACATTAGAGAAATGAAGCTGCTCTTGTTGTTTCAAAAACTGACCCCATGCATGGAGGGCAAAGAGAGCCTGAAGAAAGAGGCAAACCACTCCAGACTGGTAGGTGGCAGGTTTAATAAGCATGGGAAGTTACATATGAGGTTTGTCTTGGGTGGCTGTGGGACAAATAGACTTCTGAACCTGCCCACCAGAATCTTAAAAGTTTATTTGCAGGACTTTACTGGATTCAGTCACATGTACTTTCAAGATGGTCTGCATCATACATTGCTCTCTCAAGGCTGTGTCCTTGAAAACAGCTCCAGCTGTGGGAAAGGTGGTCAGAAGTTACATGGCAAGGGCAGGGGAGGGGTTGAGGAGCCTCTGATTGGTGGGTCCAGCTCATGAGTCAGCTGAAGTCACATACTCTCATTGATGACCTCCAATAGCTCTTTGTTTCATTTTTGAAGCTCAAAGATCAATCTTTACCTAAGCCTTTATTAAGGACATGTATGTGTTAATAAGCCAGGGCTGTTGACATTTTACATCTATTTAAAAGACCATGGTGATGTGTCCTTCCATGGATTGTGATCACATGTAACCATAGGTCCACAGTTTCTGCTCTGGAGAAAATAATAAATAGGAACAGTGCAGAATCCCACCTTTAGATGAGCAGCTACCTTCAGATGTGGCTGACAGAGGACAAGGCCAATAAGCAGGCTAGTCCACTCTCATCCATCCTTTCTAAGAAAGAATCAACCACAGCTCAGGGTCTCTAGAATTTCTAGACAGGTGAAGAAAGCCACATTCTGGCAGGGGGCATGAATAGTGAACTTAATATCTAGATATCACTTGATATTTAATTTGTCAGGGAAAATTTATTGAAATAATTTTGTCCAATTCCTGTTGGTCAGTGTTGTATCAGTTATTTTGTGTTGAATGAAAGAAACACCTGGAAACTTAACAACTTAAAAAGATAACCATTACTTCTGTCAGGTTCTCTGGGTCAAAGCAAGTCATAGACAAGCCCAGATTCACAGAACTGAGATGCAGATTCCATCTCTTGAATAGGAGGTGCTATAAAATATGTTAGTCATTTGTTTTGTAATTTTTCTTAGATGTTCTGAATTTCATTAATTTTGCAGTTAAAACAATTAAAGGAGGTGTTTTTCAAAGAAAATATCCTTAATTTTGGCAGGAGCTATGAAATTTATAATATAGATTTGCACAATGTTTATAAATGATTCTATTTGAAGAGCAGGCATAGACAATTGTATTTTATAAAGTGCCAAGCCCAGGAAAAAGGTACTGCTTCTAGGAAAATTGACTGCAAGCCTTTTTTCTACTTATTTCTTTTTCTTCCTTTGTTCTTTCCACTCAAATTCTTGATACTTGGATGTCCTCACGTGGTAGAACAGAAGTAGTATTTTTTTTTAAATAACATTGAATAAATATTTTACTATATCCTCTTACACAGATTCCTGTAATATTAATCTATAGGTTTATTTACTTTTAGGGGAAATCATGATTCCATTAATGTGCCCAGGATCTTTTAAAGAGTGTTTTTGGTTCATATTCAGATAACAGATGCTCTGAGGCTATGTAAACTACATAACTTTCTCTCTGCCATGACAACAATTATAAGCACTTTGTTTCTGGCTTATTTCCATAGCTTTTAATATATAAAAATTCCAAATTATATCATTTTATATTTGGTGTCTGTGTATTTGCAAACATACTATTCACATGGAGATTTTGCTTATAAGCTTAAAAATGACAAAAATATTTGTATAAAATTATAGATTTAGGAGTCCTATAAAGTTTGCTATTCTATGATCATATATATATTATATATTTTTCTCTTAAAAAATAAGATATATTCACAAATGTACTATAAGACTGTAGATCTAAGAATAAAGGCTTATGCCACAAAGAAACAAAGCACAGTATGAAAAAGGACATGAAGAAGGGACATAAGAAAGTTTGAAGCCATTAAGTAAGAAAGGACAATAGAAAAGAGGATGAGGAGGACAATGATATAGAGTAGTTTAAAAAAATTACAAAAAAGCAATGTATGTTTTCTTTCCTCTTTTTCATAATTTTATGTGCTTTTACTGTTTTCAGAGTAAGCCACACAGTAAAAGAAACCCACATTCTACTGCTGAATACTCAAGCATGCTTTGAAAGAAGCCATGGTTTAAACTGTGTGGGACAGCAGAATAATTCGGTGGACCTGAGCTCAGATCTAGTCCTACCCCGACATTTGCCATCTGAAATGAGCTGGGGGAGCCTCCCTGAAACTCATTTTCTTCAACAGGAAATTGAACATGATAATAGTTCCCTGTTAGTGTCAATGTAAATTTTGAATTTTTTTTTAACACAATCTTTTTTTGAGGTGAGTGGGGACCAAGGTAATTTGGTCTGTTTGTTTGTTTGTATAATGGAGGTCCGGGATTGAACGTAGGACCTCGTGCATGCTAGGCATGCACTCTACCACTGAACTCTACCCTCCTCCTCAAATCTGAATTCTTGAAAAATTAAAATATGTGCAGAACAGTGTAATAGTTCAATAAATGGTAGATATTTTACAAATATACACCAACATATTTTTGAGGAACCACTTTCTATTCTGTTTCTGTTATACAAGAAATTTTTATATTTGTAGTAAATAAAATATATGCAGATACTTGAGAAGTCAACCTCTCAACCTTTGCTCAACCTTTAAGCAAACACGTCTAGACTGTTTAAAACTTCAGGGATGTCAAAAAATTTCAGTGGCATCTTGCTGATATTTATGTTTTTTGACAAAATCAAGGGTTTAAAAAATGTTAGTGTAAAGTTGATTCACCAATACTTAAATACTTAAAAAGTGCTTTTTTCCTCTTGTTCATCTGGACTGGAACTCAAAGCTTTCACAATTCAGTTCTCACATTGATTCCTTTGGACATCTTTCAGTACATGGGGTCCTATCTCTGTGTCTAGACAACTTTTTCATAAGACAAAAGATGTTTGAGTAGTGTGTGTGTGTGTAAATTTTTTAAGAAATTATCTAATAGATAATATCACTGCCTTAGAGAAAATGCTCCACTGAAGATCAATTGAAATTAGAAGAATATCTAAGACTTTTTCATGGCCAAATTGAGCCCATATTATTCCTTCACATCCACCCCATAAAACTTGTCATGGTTTTCTTCAATCCCACTAACTTTTTCTCATCTTTTTCTCTCTTTCTCTCTCTCTCTCCCTCTTCCTTCCTTCCCTTTCTTCTTCAATTCTTTGGAAACCTCAAGCCACTATCCTCTTTGGAAATTAAGCCTGACATTCTCTTCTCCCAATATCCTGTTGTGGCTGAGTGTCCATTTGTCACACCCCAGCTTGAAATATAACTCCCTAAGAGAAGACATTCAGAACACTAGCTCTAAAATAGCCATGAAAACATCCTCACTCTATACCTCTGCCCCCTTATTTCTTCTTTACATTTTTATTTTTTGCATTCTGAAATTAATTTACTTATTTTTTTTTTCATTTACAGTGTCTCTCTCCCAGTTAGAATGTAAGTTCTTGGAATGCAAAAATTCCACAGCCCTTTAGTATAGAGAAAATGTGTGATGAATACATAGTATATATATTTGAATGACTAACCTTTTGAATCAATAGATGTATGAATATATTAATAAGGGCTGGAGAGGGGACAGGGAGACACACTTTGACTTACTCCATTCATAATTATTTCCTAAAGAATGGGTGAGTGGTTTATCTCCTGGAACACATGTAAGTCAGTGTTACACTCCTATGTGTGCGTGGGGAGGAAGTTTATTATGACATCACTGAGTGGCTCACTTGAATCTCCTTTTATCCTGAAAATGTTTAGATATATCTGCTGTGCTACACACAGAAAAAGTGATAGAGAAAGCTGGCCACCACTTGGTTTATTCCCTTCCAAGTCCATTATAGTTTTCAATTTAAATATGAGAGATAATCAATACACTGGGTGCATTCCAGATGTGTTTTTAAGACAGTAAACTGTAAATGTGATATGACCTGAGGTTGAAAAAAGAAAACTGTGTGCAGAGGCATCAGTGAATTTCAGTGCCATCACTGAGCAGAAGTAGCAAGAAGGATTTTGAAAGCAGGGAATGCAGCTTGTTCCTAGGAGCATTCTAAGTTTTAGGCAGTTTCTGCTTTTTTTCTCTTCCAAAAATATTAAATGATCTTACCAATGTTATTCATCTTTCTTACAGTAATTTTATTTTACATATTTACCATGGCTGATTCTACTAGAACCTGAGTTAACCTATCACAAGAAAATCATTCTGAACAGAGACACAGTAAATTATCACAAGCTATGGGTTAAAGCAGTTTATGAAAAAAACTATCTTACTCAGGAAACAACTTAAAGGAAAATTGGATTAATTCTCTTCAGGAAGCAAAAAGTGTTTGTTTATTTAGTTATCTGCTTAGACATCAGGCATATAATGAAATTATAGATAGATATGCAAGTATATGTATATAAAGTCCTGCTCTTCTTTTCTTCAAAATTCCTAGATTTTCTATGAAGTCTTTTCTATTAGCTTCATTACATTCACCCTTTTATTCATTTATCTATAAGTAAAGTTGTATTATAAAATTACCAAATGCCAGGCACTAATCTATAGTAGTGAATTCACAGGTCCCTAGCCTCACAGAGTTTACACTGTATTGGAAATTATTAGCTGGCATTTAAGAGCACTCCTGATACTCCAGCAGTCTTAGTTCTTTGGTGGGCATTATGTTAATATCATTTCTCATTCAAAGGACAAGGAGATGAAGTCTCAGAGCATGCAAATCACTTCTTCAAGATCATCAAGCTAGTAAGCATTAAATATGAGATTTAACCCCATCCAGTTTGCCCATGCCCACGAGTCCAGCTGCCATGCTATTTCACCTTTTTAACACATATTCTTCTAATACGTATTATCTATGCTACTCACAAGTTTCCTTGCGTTTTTAAGTAAATTTAATATTTTAATGGTGAAAATAGAAAACAACACAGAAATTTGGAAAATGGAGAAAATATTCATATTGACACCATGTTATAACTATTATTCTCTAAATATTCTCATGTTTCAATCTGTTAACACTTGGAATCATAGTTCATGAGCAATTTCACCTCCTGTCTTTTCCATTTTATTATAATGTTTCCATTATGTTACATGCAATTCACATACATTTTATTATAATGTTTCCACAATGCTACACAGAGTTCATAATCATTATTTTTAGAGGCCACTTAAATGTATATTGAGTTGATATAGCATAATATAATTAATAATCTCATTGGTAGCTATTTTACTTCACTGGAGGGAAGAACCCCATGATTTTATCACATAAAAAAGGTCTTTAGAATTTCAATTCAATTTAAATTGAACATGTGCAATTGCTTGACAACTTTATGATAGCTAGCCTTCCAGGTACTGATATGTCTCCAAAAATGCACTTCAACAAATATTTCTTGTAGCCTAACATTCACCACTCACTGTGATAGGTCTTAAGGATGTTTAATTGGTGGGAAACAGTCTCTAAACTGAAGAAGCTTCTAAATCAGTCACAGGTGACAGAAATCCAAAACAGTATTAGCTAGAACATATAAAAATGCAGCAAGTCTAGTAATGTGGTGTTGATTAAAATGGATGTGATAGCAAGGGCTTTGGAAAAGGTGATATTTACACAGAAATCTGAAAGGGTGGTAGAAATTGTTTGCTTAGGTTGAGACTGCTCAGGCTGCTATAACAAGATACCACAGACTGGGTGGATTAAACAACAGGCACGCTTATTTCCATACCATTCTGAAGGCTGGCAGTCTGATATATAGTTGCCAACAGGTTGGTCTCTGGGAGACCTCTCTTTCTGCCTTGTAGATGATGATCTGCTCTCTGTGTCTTCATATGTCCCCTTTTTTGTATGTACATGGAGAGAGAACCGGTATCTTTTCCTCTTTTGATAAAGACAGAAGTCCTGTGGGATTAGGGTCCTACCCTAATGACTTAATTTAACTAATTACCTCATAAGTGTCCTATGTATGGCCACAATCACATTGGGGGTTAGGACATCATATGACATCATATGAATTTTAGAAAGACACAATTCAGTCCACAACAGATAAGCAGAAGGGTGGAGATGAGAAATGAGTTAAATCCTGAGGAAGGGAAGGGATAGATGGATAGATAGGTAGGTAAAGTTCATCAATAATACATTTAGAAAATTGTTTTAAAAACTTATGATGGGGAGAGAAGAAACTAGTAAAATAACTTCATGCTATCTTAGAGGAGATTAAATTGAAATTTCCAGCAAAATTAACAATCACAGTTTGAACAGGTCACTTAAAACAAGACAGGAAATCAATTATTTAATAGCATTTTTAGTTTATAGATTTGCTTCTAGTTAGGGTCAAGTATGAATAATTAACTTACTTGATTACAAAATCATTCTGAATAATCTGCTTATAATTTTAAAGATAATATGAAAACTATAATCATAAAATGTGAGAGAAGAAAATATATAGAGAGATGAAAGAGGGTTGTTAACAAGAAATATGTACCTCCAACAGAGGTCTCTAAAGAAACTAAACTAAACCTTTGTCAGGGCAGGAGACAGGAATAAGATTATAGACTCAGATTCTTCTTTTGACCAATATTTGGACAAACTTGATCAGATTGATAAAGATGAAAAGATGACACCTGCCTTAAACTTATTATCTAATAATGATGTACAAATGTTTTCAAAGGCTGTCTGTATTTCAATATATGAAATCTCTCTGTATTATGGGAGTTAGAGTTCAAAAAATCTTCCTTTGTGGACTCACAATATATGTTAATATGACAGCTAAATTTTTTACATAATTTTAGAAAATGAAAATGATTTATTAAATACAATTTTAATAATTTGATTTATAAAAGAGCTGGAGGTGGCAACCCACAATAAATTAATCTATTGTGAATTATGAAAATATTAATCAGCTTGATGTAAACATCTGTGGTTCACAGAAATGGCCTGGAATTATTTATCAGTGTCAATTCTCCTTTCTGCCTCACCTAACTCCACTTAATGACTGGGACTCTCATGTCTTTGTCATTACATAGGGAATAGAATATGTGCCAAAACATACAGCTCAGGGTTTAAAAGTTAAATTGCATGAATATTTATGAATACACTGTCTAGTATACAAAAATTCTAAAATACCTCAATGATTGAGATTTAGCATTCAACTTGACAGAGTGAGAAAATGTTCGCTTTAAATTTAAAACAAAATAACTACCATTTCTTAATCTGTTAGACTGTACTAACAGCTTTACCTCCCCTATTTAATTTAACTGTTCAAAACAATTTTATTTAAAAAATACTGAAGAATGCATGGGAATGCAAATTGATGGTAAGTTATAAAGCCAGAATTTGAAATCAAGTATATCTGATTCAAGATGCCATACTCATTTTTCTCATCTGCAAAATTGAAAAAATATATACCATGTCCTCCTTAACTCACATTATATTGAGGTTCAAATGTAAGAGTGAGAATATTGTAAATTGTGACATCAAAATAGTTGTACAATTATTTATTCAGCTATGGGTGATGGTTGCTACTACAAGCTAATAACAATATAAAACTCATATATATGTGGATAGTTGAGTTAGAATGAAGTTCTTCAGTGGATTAACAGGAATTACTGAAAACTTGTTTTGTGGTTGTTAAGTTCATCAAATCATTGAAGAAGAAATGTTTGAAAAGTCCTTTAAATCACATAAAGAAGGTAGATGTTTGATCCAATTCCAAATCAATATCCCTTCCTCCTTTAAAAATATATGTCTAATTTCCAGCTCACTTTACAAATTTTTTCCAAATCTTTCAAACCTCTATGGCATTCTTCTCTGGTGTTTCTATATGAAAAGCTTCCTGGATGTCTGTTTTATATTGTTCTAGTACTTATCCAAATATTCATTTTTAATTAACATTCCCTATCTCTATTTCCTAAGGCTGTTATGTAACTGTGTCTATGATACCAGAGAGATCACGGACTTTGCTTCTGTAAGTCACAAAACCCTTCAACTAATTATCCTGCAATTAGCAATGCACAATGAAGAAGTAAGTTCTTAATATTTGCTTGTGGTTGACAAGTATTATGACAATGCAATTTTCTGAAAAGGCTACCAGCTCACTGGGAGTGTTTAACAACCTGGGGCCTGACATAATTGACCATATTGCATTCATATCTAACATCATGAGGCCCACTATAATATAAATGATGAAACTAAGCAAATAGCTAAACTGATAGAGACTTTATGCATGGATTAATGTCTTTGAAAAATGTTTATTAGTGTATTTGTACCTCCAGTATGTCTGAAAAATGTAGGTAATAATCTACCTTCTGGAACAGCACTGAATATATATATGTAAATGTGTGTATATAAATATATATGTATATGTGTATATATATGTATGTGTATATATATATGTGTGTATATGAATACATTTACTTAGTTTCACATCCACACACCCAGAAGCAAACATACAAAATATCCATTATATATATTTGTAAACTTATATAGAGGACTTCCTTTTTTATGTGTGAACTATGCACGTGGTATCTTATTTTTAAAACACATTATGCGTATAAGAAAGACTGCATTACACATATCCATATGTAGGAGCCTAAGCGATTGTTGATCTTTTTTTTAAATAGGACTATTACTCCATGATCTCTTATTTCTAAATCCAGAACTCTCTTCCATAATGTCCTATGAAGGGGAAAGTGGCATGTGTGTTGAAGAGCAGAAGTAGATGAGAGGCCTTTGTAAATCAAAGAATGAAAACTCATCATTTTGTCCTTAGATATGTGACATAAAATTTAACGACATTCGTCAAAGGAAAAACATTCAGGAAAAACTTTAAGTCCCCTAGTTCTATTTGTTAAAGGTGATATAAGTTGATCTTTTTTATTGCTTTATGCTTTTTTTTTTTTTGAAAAATGAATTTTCCTCATTGAAGAAGTTTGCCCTGCCTTGGAAAACAACTTGCCATCAAACAAGTTCACAAGATATTTACAAGCTTGGTGCATTAAAGGGAAGAATTTTTGTATACAAGTCTTTGCAAATTTTCTTGGATGAAATGCAAGAAGGGTTTGATTTCTATGAGATTCTACTTGATGGCAAACAGGGCAGAGCTATCACATGGTTCCCAGGAGGCTTACACCCAACAGCATGAAAACTTGGAAGTCTGGCTGTATTACCTTATGTGATGACTGCAGAGTTCAATCGCATTTAAGATTTAATATCATTGGCAAGATGCCTCCAGCAGCCACTGAATAATATGGAGTAAAAATGTCTTAATCTCCAAAAGATTGCTGCCTTGTGAAGTAAATTACTCTAGTTACATTAACAAGTTAACTAGGTACAAGGTGAGAATATAAAATCTTAGAACTAAACTCTGGTTCATATATATTCAAAAGGTAGCAGGATAAAAGCAATGTATAGACTAAGAAGAAGCAGGGAGAAATTTGTGATGTTTGGACACCAAAGATGTCTGAAATTTATGAGAAAGAAGTATCAACCTAGTGTAAAAAGCCGGGTCTCCTTTGGCTCTAATACTAAGTTTGTCATTTATAAGTAGTGTGATCTTGGACAAGTAACTTAAATTCTTAATATCGGTTTTCTTGATTGTAAAATTGGATTAATAATGTAACTTAGCTCATGGAATTATCGGGGAGGCTTTAAAGGATAAAATACATTAAATTATTAGAACATCTAGACTTTTATACTATAGTTTTATGTTATTATCATTATCAAAGTCATTAAAATTAGGAATTAAAAGTGATCATTTTCTTCACTTTTCTATATGTAACTTCTATTGTTACCACAATTTCTTTATTTCTTAATGCCTAAATTCAGTTCAAGCTCTAAAGAGAAAAGACTGAAATTTTTCTATTATTTTAAAGGGTTAATAACACATTCTTTAGAATGGAACAAAGTCTCTTATTCTTTATCCTAAAATGACCCACTAAAATAGTAACCTGTAAGTTACAGAGAATTTGGTAAATCTAAAAACTCACCTTGCTATTTATTTTAACATTAAATTAAGATGAATGCAAAGATTCTTTAATCTGGAAATAAAGATTAGAGATGCATCAGTACATATTTGGTGATTGAAGCCAAAAAATTAGTAATTTTGGACATTAGGAAATTTAAATCCTAGGACATTATTTAAGAATGTACAACTGCTAGACTGGCACTAAAACACAACCACTGGAGTGGAGGCTACCAATTGTAAAGCTAGTATTCATAAACACTAAGGACTTCTCTCACAATACTTTGATATTTTTTCCCCAAAGTGTGACCAAGGATAGAGCATTTATCGAGACTTAATTGTGATAAGTATCAGGATTATGTGTTTGTCTGAAATCCATCAATGAAACATAATGAAATAGTCTATAACCACGGATTTAATATTTCCCCCGTCATTTGATTGTGAATATGGGGGGTGGAGAATAAAGTTTAATAAAATTTCAATCACATAGATGCAATAGCATTCAATCTCAATATCCCAAACAAGTGGTTCAAAACAGAATGTCATATATCAAATCACTGATATGCTCATCCAGGACAATGACATTAGCATTTGTCATCTTGTCACTCGTAAAAACCCTGAAGACCTCAAGAGGCTGAAATATCCATTTTCCTGCCCCCAAAGGCCAGTCTCAGATAGGTTGATGTAAATTCTCATGTATTTAGAATCAATTGGAGACTTTTCAATAAAACTAAAATTATATAGCAGTTTTAAAAAGAATTTTACTCTCAGAGGAAACACAGCAGTAATGAGAGAGAGAAAAAATAAAAAAAAAAAAAACCCTTGCATTTACTTGGCATTAGTTTTGGCTATTTAGATTCTGCTTTCAAAGGATGTCCATGATAATTATTTTTCTTTATTTTCCTTCGGATTGGCCCTTCATTTGACAATGACTGTGTAAGCTCTATGTTTTGAATATGTGGCTGATTGACAACAGCAAAAGAGGAAGAAATGGTCACTTAACTTGAAACTCCACAGGAAAACAGGACACTCATATAAAGATGATTTTAAGAGCTGAATATATGTTATTCTGTTTGAAAATCATTGTACTGAGAGAATTTTAATAATAATATTTTAATTAATGTGTGATGAGAAGGAACTCTGCATTTATGGTACTTGTACAATATTCACTTTGATTTCATGTCTTTTAAAAATATATTTTCTACAGTAACATATCTGGTTCATTGACAGCCATTTATACTACTCATTAGATGATAATACATGAATGAAATTGTAGTTAAATGCATAAACTATCACTACAGGAGGCAAAGATTCTAAAACAAATGCATTAAAGCTGTCTGTCATTCTGCCTGATGCTCCAGTTGATCGCTGATATTTAGGTTGCCATGACAACATGAAACGTGTGTACTACTTAGCATTTAAGAATTTATTTTAATTTTTATCCTTATTTGATTTTTTAATATATTAAATGATAATTTCTCACATATTTCTGTTATATATCAAAATAATAAAACATTTGAGCACCTTAAACTTTTCTAATGTTATTATAAATATTATTGTAATAAATTATATAGTTAATGTTTATGAAGTTACAATAAATTATATAATTAATAAAAATATATAGCTATATAGTTTTCTGACAAATTATTAAAATACTATAATAAAGGACACAAAAAGTTATGGCAAATGCTTTGCCCTTATGGAATACTTCTTTATTCCTAGTAATACAAATAATTCTAAGAATTAACAGCAGCCCTGATATTTAATAATTTAGTCCATACACACACATGCAGACACACATACACTCACACACTAACACAAAAAATCTTATACTGGCCAATGTTAAGGGCTCCTTCTTAAGAAGAAAGTGTCATATCTAACACTTGTTTTGTTGTTTTGGTGGTTGAAACTCTCCCAGTAGGGACTTTGCTTTATTGGTAACCCTCTTTTCCCAAAATGCCATCACAAGGAAATGACTGATTCAACTGTGGCTAAAGAGTTTATGAGTGATTTGTTCACAACTTATTTCTATTTTTCATTTTGTGAAGATCAATGGAAGTCAGCAGTTATGATACTTAAAAATCTAAACAGCATTAAGTGCACCACCACATAGTAGGTCCAGGAATGTTCCCATGTGTGTTTATCAGCTTTACTTATACAAAAGCCTACAGCAAAACTCCAAAGAAGGACTCCATCTTTTCACCTCCTGCTCCTGGGAAGGCAGTGGGGATATTCAGCCTGAGGGGCCAATCATATTAAAATAAAAGGTAAAGAAATGGAGCACAACCTTATGCAAGGCCAAAAATAATATAGACCTTGTTTAGAACTATTACCTATTAAAGGACATGTGAAAAGCAAGAACAACTACAAATAAACAAACACCCTTTGATCCCAAAAGCCTGTCTTTCCTTCCCACTTCTCTGTTAAAAACCACAAATAAACTTAATAAGGTTATCAGTGTTTTCATATGACACCTTAAACTCAGGAAATGACCAATATTCAGCCCAATTGGCTTAGTTTGTCAGGGATTGTCTTCAAAGAGAACATAAGAGAAAATACTTGGTGTTTCAGGGAACATTATTTCTTCCTGATGAAAAGGGAGAGTAGTAAGAAAGATCTCCTCTACACACTTCTTCCTTGCTGCTTTCAGATGTTGTTAACTGAGGATTTGATACTGAAACCCCAGCACCATCTGATGAATGGGGGAGTAGCCCAAATACTCAGCAGAATGCTTGAAAAGGATTCCATCATTCCATCACTGGAACACCGTTTTTGATATTCTCTTTTTCTAGAATTTCTATTAAAGGAAAGCACACAAGTGCCTACAGTAGAAGCCAAAATTATCCAGATTTTCTGCAACTTGAAGACAACACATCCTCACTGAATCAGATGCCCACTTGGAAATCAGATTCAGGATTACACATATTTGTTGATTTTCTCCATTCTCTTATTCCACTAGGAAGCAGTTTTGGTTAATTTGTGAAACCAGAAAGAATTTGAAGCCATAGGAAATATATAAATTATGATGGCTATAGAATCTGCTTGCCCTCATTTTGTCCACTTGTAATTTTATCTGGTACCCTTCTTTTCTCTATTTCACTTACTTTTACTGCTTCATTTTCATGTGCTTTATCCTATCAATTGACATCAATTCATATTACCATATTTGGTTGGGCAAGATAAGAAATTATTACCCATGCTAATCCAAATAGCATAACATTCAACTATCAGTGAGTACACATGTATATCATATAATTTTGTGCCTTATGTTTATCTTTGCAATTATGCTCTGTTTACCATGATATCCAATTGAGGACAGAGAGAGGGCAAAGATAGAAAACATTCAGGAAAAAGTCAGAGCATACCACAAAAATGCAACAAATTAGAAAGCTAGAAGGTTAATAGTAACTACTTAATCCAGTTCCATTCATGATAAAACTAAGATGAGAGACACAAAGCAGTATCAATCCCTGTGGTGGTATAGTCAAGAAATGAATCCAGGTTCCTATTTACTGACATGGTCCTCTCTTAACTGCATTACATGGCATGCTTTCAAATGGAGCATCTTGGATGTCACATGATTTGCCCTGCTGATAAGCCAAGGCAAGTTAGCCTTACCTATGTAAAATATTAAATGAAGGATGGATGCAGAAATGAGCTAACAAGAGTGAAGCTAAAAGAACAATTTAATTTAATTCAAAACAGTACAGATAGATTTTCTTTTTAATCCTCTCTTCTCCCAATTCCCCTATTTGAATATTTCTTCTGGGCATTATCTTATTTAATTATAATTATTTGTTGATATCTTCTTACATCTGTATGTATATTTTTTAACTCTGGTCTTTCTATTCATGTATAGGCCAGGCAATTTTTTCTAGGATCTAGGAAGATTGTGTAAATAAACTGACAAATTGCCCCTTCTCATGTATCTTTCACTCTAATGTGAGAAATAAATAATAACAAATAAATATATAACCTAACATTGGGTATTTTCCATGTGCCAGGCACTGTTTATAGCCCCTTAGATAAAGTAACATTATCACTATCAAGGTACTATTATTAGCCTCGTTTTTAGGGTTATGGAAACCAGAGCACAGAGTGGTAGGTAAAATTGCTCAAGGTCACATAACTACTAAAAAGTAAAACTGAGGAAATATGGCTCCAAAATCTGTACTCTTATTCACTATGCTATGACAGTTCTCCATGTAAGAAGAGTTCTGAAAACAAATTAGAGTGTAACTTGTTAAGAGAAAATAGCATGAATGTGTGAAAGGTGAGAGAGTTTTTAGTTAAGGAAATAGATACATGCACCCCAATGTACATAGCAGCAATATATACAACAGCCAAGACATGGAAGCAACCTAAATGTCCATTGATAGATGACTAGATAAAGAAGTTGTGGTATATTTACACAATGGAATGCTACTCAGTGATTAAAAAAAAAAGAATAAAATAATACCATTTGCAGCAACATGGATGGATCTGGAGGTTGTCATTCTAAGTGAAGTAAGCCACAAAGAGAAAGAAAAATACCATATGATATTACTCATATGAGGAATCTAAAAAAAAAAGAAAAGAAAAGAAAAGAAAAGGAAAAGAGGGCACTAATGGACTCATCTACAAAACAGAAACAGATTCTCAGACATAGTAAACAATCTTATGATTACTGGGGGAAATGGGTTAGGAAGGGATATATTTGGAAGTTTGAGATTTGCAAATGTTAACAATTATATATAAAGATAGATTAAAAACAAATTTCTTCTATATAGCACAAGGAAATATAGTCAATATTTTGCAATAACCTTTAATGGAAAAGAATATGAAAATGAATATAGGTATGTATATATGCATGACTGGGACATGATGCTGTACACCAGAAACTGATACATTCTAACTGACTATACTTCAATTAAAAAAATGAAATAAAATAAAAAAATAATAGGATAGCCTCAATGAGAAGATAAGGGAGTTAGCCAAGTAACTAGATGAGAAGGAACTTCAAAGGGGTCTGCAAAGGTAAAGCCTTACTGTGGGATGTGCTTCCTGTGGTCAGGGCATAATCAAGAAAACACCTTGAATGGTCTGCAGATGGCGGATGAGTCAACAGAAGGAGAAATGACCAGATCATGTCAGACTTTTGATTGCAGTATGTTTTTTATGAGTAATGAAAACATTTTGAGGAACTCTGAGCAACTAAGTAGCACATTCAGATGAAAAGGATTAGTTAGCCTTGGAAATACCATATAGGCACTAAAAGTGAAAGAAGAAGAATCAATAAATATTTGAGCTTTAACAGCAGAGGTGGTGAATGGTGGTCAGTTTTTTTTTTTTTTTTTTACATTTGTATCACAATTTCCTGGACACTGGATATGAGGGGTGGAAATAGCCTAGAGTTAAGTCTGACTTCAAGTTTTTTGACCTTAGCCCACAGGCAAATGACAGTGCCAGGTACTGTAGTCGGGAAGCCTAGGAGAGAAGCAGATTTGAGGGTAGGGTAAACATGCAATTTGTGAATCTGTAACTTTGAGACACCTGTTTTTCCTACATTGTTTTATGTGGTAGCCTCTGGTACTTAGCAGAGACCAAATTTTACATTTTATTTAATCTACTGAAGTTAAACTTAAATTTAAAGCTGCTACTCAACTCACTGAAAAATTTTCCTTGTATTTGGATCAACTTAGCTTGTGACTCTACTTTCTGAATTGCAAATTTTATAAAATCCAAATACAGATCAAGTAATTGATGAAAATCTAGTATCTGAATTGGGATATCTTTTAAGTGTAAAATACATGCTAGTTTTCAAAGATTTGAGTTGAGTACCCCATTAAATATATTGTCTTCCATTCATTAGAGATATTGAGATTGGAGATATGCATTTTGAAAGCATCAGTAAAAACATGGTGTTGAAGCTTTGGAAATTAATGATTTGATTAAAGAGTGTGTTTGGTTAGCAAGGAGTAACATCTTCCTATAGGTAGACAATGTGACCATGGTGAGCACCTGGCTTCTTCAGAGGAGGTTTGGTTTGCTTATTTGTGTTCAGGAGTTGGAGGATGGGTGGGGAAGGAAGGGAGAGGAAGGAGAGCTTTTATCCTCTTTGTTTCCATACAATCTTAGAAAAATAGCTAGATGCTTAGTTTCCAGTCCTTTTCACCCACCATTCTTCAGTACATCTAGACCAATTTTGGCAAGATAAAACTAACCATCAAATCATTTAGCTAATTTTCAAAAATTTTCCCAGAAAATTAGTGATTAATTAAGATTAGGAGTTAAATACATTTCAATGTATAATTCAGCAATGATTCCATTATCCTCAGGGTGACCAGATGCCCAGGTTTTCACAGCCTGCTTTAGTTAGAAGTTTCTTGTTTGATTTAATTATCAATAGTGCTCCTTTTCACCCTAAACTCTTTCCTGATTCAGATGATAAATTATATATTCACCCAAATTATTCTACTGTTTTTCTTTAGTCTGATGAATCAAGGGTTTTTTTTTTTTATTAGTTTATTTCATCTGGTTTTCTGTTTTTGCTTTTATTTTGTTTTTTGGTTTTGTGCTTTACTTTGTTTAATTTCATATTTTTATTTTATATTTCCTAATACCTGTCTTATTGTTTTCCGTTCATCTCCACCACATTATTTTATATCAGGTCAGTATCAATTCTTACTTGGATTATGCAATCAGATTTTTAACTAGTGTTCCTGCCTCCTCATCTCATTACTCTAATCCTATCAACACTGCAGGACTGATCTTTCTAAACTACTATAAAGGAAGTAAATGTGAAGGATTCAGAATGGCAGAAAACGAAGAGATTGATAAAAGAAAGACAGAACTGGAGGTGAGACCATCCTCACAATGTGCTGACATTTACATTTGACCTTGATAAAGAGACAGACATTTCCCCATGGGGGTAAAAAATGAAAAGAAAAGGCAGAGACTTTGATAAAGAAGAAAAGAAGGTAAAACCAGGAGAAGGTTGTAGACCTCCCTGACATAGGACTGTTCAGTTTATGCTTTCCTGCTACAAAGCTCTTAAACTTTTTTTATCTCTTCTCAGAAAACATTTTTTGCAGAATAATGTTTATTTTTTACATAAATGCATACTGAATGCACTATAAAATGTGATAACTCAACAATATGATTCCAAACAAAGACACACCCAAAAATGAAAAGAGGTTTCTAGTGACAAATTGTCTAGCTTGTACAATGTCACATGGGGCATTTTGAGTCACCTGCCATGTTTTGATGGACCCCAAGCAATTTACATTCCCCTACCTATGCCAATCAAGACAAGTAAAAATGTAGCATTTTCTGCAACTCCTCTATCTGTTTTGCACATGCAATATTTCCAAGTATTTTTAAATCCTCTCTAATATAGCCTTTATCTTTTCCTAAGCATGTTTTCTGTGTTGTAACAATATTTAATGGCTGTTTGTTTGCCAGAATAACTGGCACACTAAAAGCCTGGAAACATAAACAAAGAATAAAGTAACTTTCTAAGAATGATCCCTTTGCTGCTTTTATCTACCAACCACAAGTCATTTATTCTTTTTTTAGTGAGGCCAGCACACATTCAGTAGAATACATGTTATGGAAATAATTTTCTAATTAATAATTTGGTGTTTTAAATAATTACTTTTAGGACCAGAGATTCTTAGCATGTTAAAATGCTAAATGTAGCCACTTCTTCCAAAAATACACACCAGGCTCATGGCATCAGTGAGGTCACTTTCATTAGGGCATGGGTGAAATGAGGTAGGCAGAGTAATTAGGAATTGGGAAATCAGAACAAGAATCTTAATTCTGCTAAGAAAATCCCCAGACTTTCTTTTATTTACTGCGGTGTTCTAGCATCTAGACCAAAGCCTGACTTTCATTAGCACTAAATAAACACTGATGAATGAACTCAAGGATACCAAGCACAGCAGTTCTTCAGTTTTCTCATCTGATGTTAAAGGGTCATATCAAAGAATTCTGATGTTTCTGTTGCATCCTATATTCTATAGTTTAGCTAACAAAACAATGTTAAATGTTATTTTTGTTGCCTATCATTTTCCATATATCATTCTTCCTTCCTCCCTTTCCTTTCCTTTCCTTCCTTTTCTTCTCTTTGCTTATTTCTCTTTTGTCCTCTCCATCTTTGTCTTTTTTCTTTTTTTTTCTTTCTTATTAACATCTTAAAGATAGTAGAACTGAATCTTTTCAAGTTTAAATAGCATGAGTTATCTTTGCTTAGAAGCAGATGATAAGTAGTGGTCCAGAAAAAAGGAAACAAGAAGCCCTTCTCTGCCTTTCAGAGAATGCACAGAACATAGGAAACACTTCTTTTCACATAGAAAAGGAAAAGCTGTCAGCCCTGAGACACAGGGAGGTGCTGAGGTACAGGTAGAAATCACTGATTATTAACTCAATTTTTGGCCTATCTCTCCTCCCTGGAGAACAGGGGATGAGGCTGAAAGTTCCAAACTTCTGATAATGGCTTGGCCTGGTGACCAGCTCTGATGCTGAAGCTATCCAAAAGCCCACCAAGAATTTACTCATTAGAACAAAAGATATTCTCATCATCCAGGAAGTTACAAGAGATTTAGAAGCTCTGGGTCAGAAATTGGTGGCAGAGACCAAATATATATCCTATGTTTCACATATATTCATATATTCAAGATAAGAAAATATATTTAATAATTAAAATAATATGCCTTCAATGAGCATTTTACTTATATTGTAGTATCAATTGCCACAATCACTCATTTGGAAAGTACTATTTTAATCCTTAGTTTTACAGATAAGGAAACTAAAGCACAAAGGCTTTAAGTTACTTGATTATATCTAGAACATGCCTGAGCCAGAATTCCAATCCACGCAGTTTACTCTAGAGTTTACTATTTTAAACATTTGTACATTTATGTAGTGATAGCTGCAATTGTTTGGATAAAATAATTTAGAAATATTTTAAATAAGATTCTTTATATAAGTGGCTGTTCATGGTTCTACTGCACATAATCATATAGTGATGTCTGAGTTTACCATATTGAATGGAAAATGATATTGTTTTTTAAAATCATAAGTAGAAGGTTTGCCAGAAGTGTTAATAATTTCCTGGAAGTGCTATAACACTTGAGTAAAGAAATTGTTTTGATCTATGTGCTATGATTATTACTTTACAAGAAAGAACAATTCTGAGAATATCAGAGAGTGACAATTTAATTTGGATATATCACAAAACCATAAATGAGTTTGTAGATTGAAACAAATTTATGTCTGGGAGACTCATTAAACTAATTTGTTATCTTTTCCTGTTAATGAATTATATGAATAGCAATAATTACTTATCCTATAGTACTGCCATCAATGACAGTTCATTTTTTTCTATAAAGTAATTTAAGATAAAACAGCTGATCAAAATGTTCATAATGATGCAAAATATTTTTAATGTATTAATGTCCATATGCATAAAATAGAAACTCTCACATGGTATCATGTAAAGATTAAAACATATTGAAATCAGATGTGTTTTCCCCCCACAAGATTAGTCTCCAACTTTTCTAATGAAATCATCAAGACATATAAAATAAGTAAAATTTTCTAACAGCAAAATAGATTAAAATTTACTCACAGATTTGACATTTGAAAAATTACTCCCAGACAAAAACAAGTAAAGCCAGCTTCAAAAATTTGCCAACCAAAAAATTTGTAAAGCAGAATTGAACACATAGGGATCAAAGAATGACCACATTCATGGCCTCCAGTATCACACTAGATGAGAAAGCTTATTATTCTTATTCAGATTTGTTAAGAAAATTCTCAATTCTGTAGGAATCCCTGCTGGGAAAAAAAAAATTCATCCATTCAGGACACAAATCTCATTGAAATTCTTAGTCTAGCCCAGTCTTTCATATGCTTATTTGGCTGTGAAATGCACTATGGGATAATTTTCATGAGTTTTTGATAATGCAGGCCACTGGGCTATTAATCCCAGCTTGTGGACTTTGTTCTAGATAAATTCATTGACTTTGTCTTCAGAAAAAGAAATTCTTACTGCAGGATGAATTTACCCACTTTGGCTACATCAGTATGCAGCAACTTCCTTCCTGTTCATCAGCCATTAGCCTCATCTGAGGGCTGGACAAATCAAACACTCTGAGAATGGCAGAGAAGAAAGATGAGAAGAACTGGGTCTTTGTTGATGTCACTGCATGTCAACAAATACAGTTTCATGATGTCCTGTCTCTAAATGTCTTGTATACAAATAATATACATACAGTTAAATGCAAATTGTTTTGGAGTCTTCTGTTATTTGAAATCTAACAATATGCACCGACCTGTTGTGCTTGATTCTCTAGAAAATTTCCTGATCAACTTTATTGCCTTACAATGTTGTTTCTGGGATGTAGAAGATTTGTATCTAACACTTGAATTTTATAAACTATGGCCTAAGGCTTAAAATCTGTACCTTAATATATTCTAACTTTTATTTTCAAATAGCAAAATTTGCAGTACTGAGATATGCTCCTCTAATTTTTGTACCTTCTTTATTTATTAAATACTTAGTGAAAGGAGCAAAACAAGCTGAGTTAGTGATTTTCATGTTACACGTTGCAGCATCAAGTAAAATATTCACTTGCAGCTTAGACTAATCATGAAAAAAAATCCAAGTTTCCTTGGATAAAATATAATCCTTGCCATTCAGTGGTCAGAGATAAATTTATTATGGTTATTTATGTTGTTATGTTTTATTTTATCTAAACAATCTTTCAATCCCCCAAATGTGAGGTTTTTTGCTTGTGTTTTTTCTGCAATCTGACACCTATAGGTGAGAGAGAAAAAGCCCTACACTCATTTTTTTCTTTATACACATTCTCTGAAAGCATTCTCAAATATATATCATGCCTCTAAAGAAAAGCATAGTACATCCTCTGAAATTTTCCTGGCTCCCTCACTAGGCACATTTCCAGCATCATGTTGATGGGCCTTTTCAGACTGTCAGCATCTGTGATTTTATGCTTGCACTGTAGGGAAAACTGAATGTGTAGTTAGATGATGCAACCAACCTATATCCTTTAGCTTGACCATGATAATTTCAGTTAGACTTCATCGAACTATACGCACTTGGTTTTGTTCATCTAAAGCTAAAGAATAACAAAGAAATACAACATTGAATATCTTTGTAGGACAATTTTTTTTTCAGGAAAATATATGTGCTGCTTCTTCTTTTTTTGCCTTTTACAGCAGAGCCTCTAAATACTCCACAAACAATATGAACAAATGAAACCAATGGATTTGTTAATATCTGAAGTGTTGTCATAAGGAGAAGCCAAGAACTTAGATATATTGGGAAAGTCTTTAAAAACATGAGGAAAACAGATTAAATGGAGACATACATCTTGAATAATCCTTTATAATAAGAAACAAAAAGAAAAAAAAGACTCTAGAGGGAATGCATGGAACTACTGTGTATTCATTTTAAAGGTTCTATTTGTTGGTTCTTTACTTAAGACTCACTCCCTAGAATTCTAACTAGAGCACTCAGTTTTTCTTTTGTGAAATGGCATTCCCATTCCACTCTCTCCTTGAGTTCGATGGGAATGATTTATCTTAAGCTCCGTGAAGGACTCCTATTCTCCTAGCCACAGAATTCAGTTCTGAGATGACCACAAGACCTAATCCATGTCATGTGACATTGAGAACACTTAGCTAAGGCAGTAAGGAAAGAAGCTTTGTCTAACTCCTTGAGAACAACAGAATATTGGACTGGTTGGAGTAGCATAGGGATTTTAGGAACTCCTATATATATTTTACTCATCAGATGAGCTGTCCTAATGGTGAAAGTGACTCACAGAGGAAAAAAAATGCCCAAAACATCACAGAATACACAGAAATAAAGCAAAATTTCTGAGGATGTGTGAATGTGGAAATTAACATTCAAAAGAATCCAGGGCTCTTTTTAAGTTTTCTGCTCTGTGATCTAAACAGTTACCTTTTTATTTAAATGAGTATATATACATTTATTTACAAATATTTAATATATTAAATATATTATGTATATAGTTATATTTAACTATAAATCTCTTAAATTTTTCAAAGACCAAGTTCAAAATTGAGACTACCAATAAGCCTTAGAAGTAAGTGAAACAATGCTGAATTCAGATTTCTAATCACTTAATAATGAAGAAATAACATTGCAATATCATTTATTCTAAAAATTGTACATATTATAGCATACATAAATTTTTATTCATTTAAAAATTTTTTATATATATATAAACAATCAAATATTTCAAGAAGGCAATTTTGCTGAGCATCTAATATGTCTCAAACATTGTTCTAAATATTTTCACATATTAAATCATGTAATCTTTAAAACAACACCATGAATTAGGTTTCTGTATTATCTTGATATTATAGGAAAACACATCCAAGATATTGGGCATCAGCATCCAGGAACTTAACATTTATTTATTATATAAATAATAGGTTGATTGTGAAAAGAGATTGTAGGAGGTAAAGTATAAAACCAGTGTATCACAGGTTAAGATTTAAGTTTCACCCATTAGGTTAGAATAGCTCTATTTTTGTTTTTCCTCTCACTATTGCAGACTTGTAGTACAAGAATTAAGTACATATTTCCCCATTCTACTTTCTACATGCTTTCAATATCCCCAGTTCCCCCAACAGAGATATTCTAATGCTTTGGGCATGAATAATTGAATATATGTGTCTACACACATATGTTGAATATATATGTATCCTTTTAAGTATAATGTATTTTTCTTGCATATCTTCATTGTTTACATGCATAAATGTGATTGAGAAATGATAATACAATGACATTTTATTTTTCTTCTTGTTTGTGCTCAACTTCATGTTTTAAGATCCATCAAAATGCTCTGAGGGCCTCTAGTTTATACATATTTGTTTTGCTACCTATTATGGCATCGTATGTATTACACATATCCTACATTTACATTGTTATTTTTAGTAATCAGTAACAAGGATGGATCCAATTGTTTGCTTCCACATAGAATGCTGTAATAAACGTCTTGAAAATATACACTAAAGGACATATCATGTATAGAGGCCCCTCTTTCCTTTGCTTATTAGTGAGCTTTGTCCTCTTCGCATTTGGTCTCTACTCTTTTTTATTATGTTGATATAAACTTGTATAGTGTAGATGTGAAATATTTTTCAGATACTAATTTTGCAAATACCTTCATTTCTCTATTATCTCAGCTTATTTTTCAGTTGTGCCTTTGATTGAACAACAATATTAAATTTGCCAATACTGAACCAGAATTTTTAATTTTTGGCCTTGTATATGTGCTTTCAAATGCTTTATTAAAATCCCTTACTGAACACAATGGTGAATATAGTTTCCTTGGTTTTATTCTATTACCTTTACAATTTTACTATTCCCATATAGTTCTTTGTGTATATTGATATGTAGAGATCCAAAGTTATAATCTTCTCCATGATTCAGTTTTTCCAATACCTTCCCTTAAACAAGCTGCACTTTGTCCAATTTTTGTGATACTTTTACCACAGAATAGATTCATTCATATGTGTTTTATTTCTATTTTAAAAATTTCCAATTTATTCCAAGAAGCTGATTTGTTTACTGTGATGTTTATACTACATTGTTTTGTTTCTTTAAAATATGACATCTTCTCAGGTAGGAAAAGTCTTCCAGGTTCTTTTTTTTTTTTTTTTGAAATGATTGAACTATTATTAAATTGATGCTCTTGTGTATGTATGTTGAGTATTTACTAAAAATAATTTGTCAGGAATTATAATTTAAACTTCACTGAAGTTATGATGGTTTGGGTAGTGATAGTGGGTGACCTGGTCTTATTGTCAATCTTAAGAAAATATGGAATGAGCAAATGCAAATTACAATATATAAAATAGATGAGCAATAAGGATTTACTGTATAACATGGAGAATTATACCTAATATCTTGTAATAACACATACTGGAATAAAATCTGCAAAAATACTGAATCACTATGCTGCATACCTGAAACTAATACCAAAAAAACCCATATAAATTTTTCTAGTACATTTAACTTTTACAGAAAGTTATATATCATTTACATTCTTAAAATAGCTACCCTCTGTTCATTGCATTAATAGGATAATATTCTTTAAGTACTTTTATGTATCTATTTAAATATAAACAAATATAAAGCACTTCCTGAAGTTGATGTCCCAATAGGGTAGAATAGATTTGGACTACCCCATAGAGCCTTATTCCTACAGATATCTTTTATTATTATTTGGCATGGAAGCCCCCTGTAAACCCAAATTCAACAGCTGCTTTTTATTTGATAAGAGTCAGCATGTAGAGTGGAAATTTTTACCCCAGGACACGTGTTAAAAACCATCAGCCATAATTGTTTAGTACCACAACTGCTTGAGCCAATAACAACACCTGGAGCAAATGGGAAGATGACCAAAAGACTTAAAAGGAAAAATTGGAAAATAGGACATCCATAGGGGGTTTTAAATAGCTCTGATATATTCCTGAGAATGTGGAAGGTCATGTATAGGGCAGTTTTTAAGCCCAGGAGGAACTAAGAAGGTATTAATATCTCACTTCTGGCTGATATTGAAACTTCAAAGTGAGAGATGAAGCATAGTGTAAACTGAAGGAGCATTAAAGATGTGTCTAACATGCACATAAAACCCCTCAACAATATCCAGGAGACTTATTAGAACATCGCATTTAAGTAAAATATGTGCACTTATTAGGTGACCGCTAAGCTAATAAAAAAGGTAGTTCTGGTGACAAGTGATATAGAACACAGACTTTACAGATTTGTTCAGGAAATGTACCAAAAAAAAAAAAAGCAGTAAGAACAAAAATCTTATTTCCACAATTGCCACATTATATTACTTTAAATGTTCAGTTTTCAAAAAAAAAAAAAAAATTTATGAGACATGCAAAGAATCACGAAACTATGCTACACAATAGGGAAAAAAGAGTAAAGAAACTGTCCCTGAGAAAACTTAGATGTGGGATACACTTTACAAAGACTTTATATCAACTTCTACAAATATCTCCCAAGAATCAAATTAAATCATGTTTAATGAACTAAAGGAAAACATGAGAGTTATGCCTTCCTAAATATAAAAATGTTTCCATATACTTACAGATGACATGTGAGTGGATACAGAAATTACAAAGTATTTCACACACACTCAAACACAATTAGAAGTAACAAATGAGTTTAGCAAGATTGTTGGATATCAAATCAGTATAAAATATTAGTTGTTATTCTATACAATAGCAGTGGACAAATTTCATACATTTATGATCTTGCATATAAAAGAATAAAATGTTTAAAATCTATTTATCAAAAGAACTATAAGACTTGTACACTGAAAACTGTAAAACCTTTTTTAAAGAAATTAAGGTAAACTTACATAAGTGGAAAGGAATCTTGTATTCATACATTGACAAACAATATTTTGGGGGGATCAGTAGTTCCCAGACTGATTTAGATTCAGTGAATTCCCTATTGAAATTCTGCCTACCTTTTTCACAGAAATTGATAAGCTGACTGTAAAATTTATATGGAAATTCAAGGGTCCAGGATACCACAAAAATGGAAAAGAAAAACAAAGGTAGAAGACTCACATTTCCCAATTTCAAAACTTTCTATAAATTACATTATTCAAGATGGTGTGGCACTGTCAGAAGGATAGAGATCAAGTTAACATAACCCACCTCTTGATAAACAATGTTGGAGGGATTACAATTCAAATGATATTAAAAGAAAAACATAGTTACTAACAACTTGTGAACCATGAAAGTATAGTGCAGAATCAAATATATTGAACAAAATACAAAACACTTAAAGGAGGGTATTCATTCTGAAAATGATCTGTTCCATAATTTGGAAAATGTTTGGGAAATTGTTTTGAATTCTCAGAAGAATGTTATTGATTAAGTGACATGGGGAACAATTTGAAAAGGTTTCCCTGAATTCACAAGACAAGATGAAAATTAACAGAAAAAATATGCAAGTATCTATAGAAGCTGCAAACTGGTGATTCTAAAATGCAGATTACTGGTGATTACTGATAGAACAGAACAAAAAGGGAAGAAGTGGTAGCCAAAATTGTAGTGTGGATATGTTTTCTAGACAAGTAAAAATGTTTAAAAATCATTGCATGTGCAATGAAATGCTCCCTATGTTACATGTAATATAATTCTTAAGACACCTACATGTAAACACAGAGGAGAGAGGAAGGAAATTCATCCCATAAAATATATAACAGAAAAGTCAAAGATAAAGGTTAGCTTCATACTAAAAATAGCAAATAAACAAACTCATATTCCTCACATTTTCTTTTGAAACACAAAATGATAGAAGAAAAAATAAACTCACAGCATCATCCATAGTTTAATATTGAAAATAAAAGCTCATGATCAGATATTCCTTTTCAAGATAAAATCCACTTAAATTAAACAGGACTCAAGAAGAATTTAAACCTGTTTACTTTGCCTAAAAATAAATAAATAAATAAATAAAGATCTATTTTAACCAATTGATAGAAAAAGGAAAATTAATACTCTTAAATAGAAAGATTGATTAAAATGTCTAACAATGAACAAGGCTTAATGATAATTCAGAGATGATATAAATAATTGTTAACTTTATTACAACTGTAAAAGCAAATTATAATTAATAAGATAATATCTATAGCATATTGGACCATTAAAACTAAAACTGATTGTGATTATTATGTATTTATTTCTTACATGGTTGTAACAAACACATACACCCCCTTTTTTTGGTTATCTATTCTTCTACTTTGTGGAAATTTCTACCAAAATGTGTCATTTACCATTCCCAAAATTAGGCACATTGAGGTTGTTTCAAACATGTTCTCAAATTCTCACAAGATATATGAGTCTTTGGAATATGGACTGGTTTATTGACTCATTTCTAATGAATATAATGTGTCAGAAGTTACATTGTATAACTTGTAACTCTAAGAAAAAGGAAACACAACTTCCTTCCACCTGGATCTCTTGTTCTGGAACTTTTGAGCTGACACATTAAAAGCCTGATTACCCTAAGCTTCATGCTGAGGTCAGGTGATGAGACCACATGGAGTAAGGAAGAGATGCCATAGGATTCCTGTCTATTCTGTCCCTAAGCTGTCCAACTCCCTCTAACTTCAACCTGCAGACATATGAGTGAGAGAGACTTCAGATTACTTCAGACCCCTGCCTCTGAGATGCCCTGGCAGATGTCAAGTGAAGCAGACAAGGCTTCCCCTCCATTCCCTGTCTGAAACACTGACCCACAGAACCAACCAGCAAAATGAATTTTCACAACAAAAGTTTTGATAATTTGTCAAGAAGCAGTCACTGCAAAACACAGAGACCAACATTTCAGTTCGAATGTATCTTCCACAGATTGCAATTGGTTTAAGGATGATTATGTGGTTTAAGCTAAGCAAGACAGAATTGGGATTGCTTGCTTGCCTGATTGCTTGATTAATTTGATTTATCTTGATTGATTCTTTTTTCTGGGTGGTAGAAGTAGACATATATGGAGTTTTCAACGTGGAATTTGGAAAGGAGGATATCTCTGCATGTGAGGTCCTGAAAAATAAGTTCCTTGTTAAACTGGAACTCTGAGCAGCATTCATAATGATGAAGAGAGGGTGTCTCAGAAAGAAGTCAGAAATGAGATGCAGAAAATGATACAGGTTGCTAGTTACATATTTGAAGCCTGGAATCCATTCTCACCTGAAATAAGCATTTTTCCCCTTGGTTGGCCTGCTCCCGATTCTCAGGAGTGTACTCTCTTTTAGTACCTTTTTACTTTACTAATAAAAACCTTGCTTATATCACACTTTCTATCTCTCATTAATTTTTTTTCAGTTCCCTAAGAACCATGATAATTCTTATTTCCCTTATCACAGTATCTAACCTTCTCAATGTATGGACTGATAAGTAATTTTTTATGGCTTAAACTAGTTTGAATCAATGTCACTTTTAACCAAACGGTTACTGAATAATGCAGTAGTAAAACATGTTTTATTGTCCTCTTACAAATCTGATTCTCACAGATTTCTTCCAAACAGTATTCACTTTCTATCAGTGTTGTTCCTCAGTAATTCTCCAAAGGGGCATAATACCCTCTGAGAGCTGCCCTACATCAAAGAAAATAAAAAAGTCAGTTTATATGGTTATAATACAAATTTGGGAACACTTTTTTATAAGGAAGTTGCTTTTTAAAAAATTTGGATCTGTTACAATTGTGATTTATTACAAGTCATAAAAACCCCAGACAATGTCAAAACTTTGAGCAATTGACAATGGATATTTGAAAATAGATAATTGAAAAGAGATATTTGACAGTATCTCATTTCCATACTCATAAAGGAAGACAAGAAGGGTTGCAGATGATCTTTCTCATCTATTGATATTATGCTGTCTATCAGATCCTAATAACATACCTGATGTATATAGTTTCAGATGCATTTAAAGCTATTTTTAGGACATTCAAAAATTAATTGTTGTAAGATTATTAAAGGAATAAACTCAAAATATTTTCTTCTTTAAAATATTAAAATACTGTTTGAGAATTAATATTTTAAGAGACTAGTTATATTCTCCATTTCAAACTTGGGGATTGTAAATAAATAGAAACAAGTATGAAACTCAGTTTTAGAAAAAAATATGGATAACCATACATTTTGTTCTACTATATTCTTTTCTTTCTTGTTTTAAACCTGAAGCTGCCAATCATGTTTTTCCATAGGACATATATTCTTCTGAATTTATTCCTTTCAAAATCTAGTTTTTCCCTTAGGGAAAAATTTTTATATTTTAAAAAAGGATCTGGAATTTCTCAACAGAGTCAAGGAACCATGTTGTATGAGTCAAGGGTACAAATGGTGTCTTTTTCCCTGCACCGCTCCCACCCAATCAATCTGCATGAAACACTGATGCATGGCAAATTCCAGAATAAAAAAATATACTGTCAAGAGGAATAAAGCATGACAACAAGAGTGATACAAGATTCAATTTTCTGATTGTGTGCACATTCTCCATTTCCCCATTGTATTGTCATTAAGTTCTCACACTATGTAACAGTGCAGAGTGGCCAGAAGTTGGTGAACTATCCTTTCCATCAGAAAGCATACATGCATAAACAAACAAACAAACAAACAAACAAAAAAGTACAATTGTAAAACACAAACCCCAAAAAATAAGGAAAGAGAAGAGGAGTAGAGGGGAGGGGAAGATCATAAGAGAGAATGCTGTCAAAAATCCACTAGCATAAATATTTAACACACAGGAAACAGAAGCAATGTAGCAGGTGTGACCCAGAAAGAGAGCAATTGACTTAAGATACAGGAGAAATTAAGCCTTGGAAAGATAACACAGAAAGAAGATTTTCCTGTCACAGATTTGACAGGATTGTTTAATACATGTTAATTCCTGTTTTATTCTTACAACTGTATCCCACACAACAAAGAGTGAGTGACCAAGGTAACCCTCCTCCTCAAAGTCAGAGAAGCATTGTGTCCTGGGAATTGTGGCTATTCTAGACTTAAACGGACAATGGTGAGAATCTAATTTGAATATTCAAATTTTAGAATTAGAGTATTCCAAAATGTGTAAACGAAAAAAGAGTGTAACTGAAAGACAGCTGCATGGCCCCAAATGATGATTTTCATAGAGTATTTTCCTAAGCTCTAGCTCTATTACTACATGCTGCATTTGTTGCTGTGCACCATCTCTGGGTCTTGCCAGGTCTCTTGCTGAGCTAAAGAGAGATAAGCTGTCAGATGTTGAAGTAGTTGATCAAGACAAAAGGCCAGATGAATGTAACAGTCAAGCCTTCTATCACTTGTTGAGATGACACAGTTAGAGGTTAAACAGGAGAAAGTGCCAGCACCCATGGTGGTTCACTTTCCCCCAGGATATTGCCCAAGACAGTGGTCAGGTGGATCAATGAAAATATTTGTCTTACTTTCCAGGAATCCCCCAAACGAAATGCTCCTGTCATGTTGGATCTGAGGTCTGTGGGGAGCCAAATGGTAAGGGCTAGGATACCACAGAGAAAAATATTTTCAAGGGTCCCTGATAAGGTTATCAGGGCAGAGGTGCCTGAGAGCCTCCTCTGCAGTGAGACACTGATGATGAAGCCTCCAAGAGGAGGGCCTGGGCCAGGAAATGAGGTAAGCATAAAGACATGCATGACTAGGGTCCCTGGGTTCTGAGACTGCAATTCATTGGCTGGGCACTGAGTCTGGGTGGGCTGAGCAGCTTTCCCCTGTGAATTTCCTCAAGTAAATCCTTTGCAATTGCCTATAGTTGGACTTAAATTAGACATAGGCTTTTGGCCTGGAGCCTGACAAACTCAATTCTGTCTATGTGAATGATAGTAGTGATAGGACATTAGCCAACTAGTTTGGATGCTTTCAAAAAGAGCAGAGACCTAAGATTGATGTGCTGAATAGATCATGTCAGGGAGGGAGTCTGTGTGTAGGGGAGAGCATTGTCTAACTTACCAGCCAGTGAAAGTCCCCAAGGGTCAAATGTAAAACTGCCAGTGAGGAGGAAACAGCTCCCGATTGAGTAACTTGGCTGAATAGAATAAATATTTCTCACCACATAAGGAAGAGGTGTTAATATACAAGTGGTTTGATTTAAGGAAATTAAAGCAACATAATATTTCTTAACCTGAAAGATATTCAGCAAAAATATACCCATTATACAACTATAAAAATATACCAGTGAGGATTGTATTCAGCAGAATATTACAACCTCATGTTCACCACAAACACAGGACTTTTTTTTTTTTTTAAATTATTTAACATCCAAGTGATTTACAAAGGGGACCTAATTTATGTTATCCCAGAAGAGACTTAATGTCTCAAGGATATGTAGGAGATATTCTGAAAAGTGTATCCCAGGTGACAAATATGTGGACCACAAGATACCAAGGATCCTGGGCTGCTGGAGGGTCTGGATGAGGCCTCCCTGGGCCAAGTCTGATGGCAGGAGATAAAATTGGAGAGGCAATAAGATATTCTTTTCTGATATAAATTTAAAACTCTCAAAAAAAAAACACTCATGACATTTTCTTTTATTGTACCATATGTCTCCCCCCTTATAACTGTTAACCTAAGATATGAAATATTTTTTAGTGATATGTACTAATGATTTCCTAGAAAGGCATTATAATATATTCAGTCTAGAAACCCATTAGAATTGCTCTTTTAAGATTTATAGTCATGACTTTTTACTGTATGATTTTTCATGATTTTAGAAATGTGTCTAAATTTTCCAAATTGTGAAAATAGCTTGATTTCCAGTTATTCTTTTCCTTCCTATTTTTATCTGAATGTGAAGCTATCATCTGAACAATGAAGCTGTCTGATCCCTCACAGCCAAAATGAAAGAGACCCTTAGAAAAGTAGTCCTTCCCTGAGAAAGCAAGAATATGCAGCTTCACTTATAAGGGAAACTAGAACATCTTAAATTTACCAACCTCACAAAGAATACAGGGATGTGATATTGGAATGAATGGCTAGAAGTAATTATAAAACTTTCATCCTTACAACCCTAACAGGTTTACTCCCATTTAGAAATCTCCAGTGCATGAGAAATCAAATATGTCAATTTATGAACTTTTAATTCCTTATCATTAAGAGAATATGCTTCACGTTTCATTGTAATTTACTACGTTCTTTCTGAAACTGCATTTCATGTTCTCCTTACACCTATCTGTGAGATAAAGTGAGCAAATGCTTTAATTCCAATTTTGTACATATGGAAATCAAAACAGAGAGAAAGGAAATAATTTTCTCCAATTTCTTGAAACAGTCAGTGACCAAATTGGGTTTCAAATCTAAGTCTTCATTTTTCAAACACTTAATGGCCTAAATAAATAATTGGATCTGAAGGGCTGTAAAGTTAACCCAAGCAACAATAGATTTTCTCTAAGAAGCTTAATTTTCATGGGAAAATTATTGCACACATGTGGGTAGATAATATCATCCAATGTAGCTCAAAGAAGCGAAAGGATAGGTCAAAAGAAAAAACATTTAGAGATGATAAATAATCATCATGCAAGAATACTGTAAGTATCTTCTTAGCTATATAAGCAAACATAAAATTGGAGAGTTGAAATTATTTAAGATTAGAAGTAGAATAAGAATCAGATGGCTTTTTTCAGGTCCTCAACATCAATTATATCTTTTTCTTTGTGATTAGTTAAAAGGAAACTATTTCTTCCCATTCAACTTCTGAAAGGAGAGTTAGGGAGTCTTTGCCTTTGACTCATAGCAGCTGGTAAAGATGAGGTGTTCAATAAACATTTCTCAAAAATATAGTCTTACAGAATGTTTTTAGTGCTCTTCATTTTTAAAATTCTTGTTTATTCTTGTCTCCAAAACAGACAGACAGTTTAAAAGTAATAAAAAAAAAAAGAGTCATTGTTTTGGAATATAATGTATGTTTTAGCTGTGGTGTGTGCAATTAGCAGAGCAAGGCTCCCCATTCTCTCTTGACTCATGAATCACAGCTGAGCCCAACACATGGCATCATCAAGTGACACACATACAAATTTTCATAAAATATAGTAATACATTTCTCACATAAATTATATTTATTGGCTATTCGTCAAGTCACAGGTTCTTTCCCTGAGTTTTCACAATGATTCAGGACTTAGGACAGTTTGGTTTTGGCAGCTGTTCTCATAATTGCCTGATTGTCAGTCATTAAATTTGCCCTGTTTTTTTAATAACCTATGGGTTCACACACACTTGGTGTAACAATGATTAAGCCTACACTTATTCAATTATCACTTTTTTATTGTAAAATATTTCTAAATAATTTTGAAAAGAAATTCACTTAACTCTTGCAACATCTGTTAATGAGGGAATCAGATCACCAGTATTGTCTTTTTGGTTTTATTTTTGTTTGCTTGTTTTTGTTTTGCCAATGACCAGCACCAAGAGGTTGTTGGCTTTATTTTATTTTTTTAAATTAAAGTATAGTTGATTTACAATGTTGTGTTAATTTCAGCTGTACAGCATAGTGATTTAGTATATATATATTATTTTTCAGACTCCTTCCCATTATTGGTTATTACAAGAGATTGAATATAGTTCCCTGTGCTATACCTTGTGCGTCTGTTGATCCCAGACTCCTAATTTATCCCTCCACTGCCTCTTCCCCTTTTGTAACCATAGTTTGTTTTCTATGTCTGTAAGTCTGGTTTAGTTTTGTAAATATGTCCATTTGTATCATTTTTAGATTCAGCATGTAAGTAATATGATATTTGATTTTCTCTGACTTCAGATAATATGATAATCTCTAGATCCAAAAATAATTAATAAAAACCATTCTTAGTTTCTAATCAATTCTCTCATTTGGTGGACTCAACACTTGTAGATTTTAACTTTAAACTTTTAACTCTTCCCAAGGAACCCTACAAGTTCATAGCATGTAATATTTTGTATCTTAGTTATAGTGAAATTTAGATTCACAATTTCTCTTGCTGGGATGAAGAAAAATGTTTTTGAACTATAATAAATTCACATGACCATCTCATATAAGAATATCAGTGCTTTTTCTGGTTCTTAATTCCTTGTCAATGCATAAAACTCGAGAGGAGTGCTATGAATAATATTTCCTAAGGAACAAAAAACATTGTTTTTAAATTTTAAAACATTGAGTGAGAGAGAAAACTTCTGCCAGAAGTGAAAAGTTTTGCTATGTAGATATTTTCCCATGACATATCAAAATATAGTGACTTAAAATCACATCTACCTGTTATTTTTTGCAAGGTTTTGACTCAGTTTGGAGGTCTTGCTAATCTGAATTGAGTTGGACTGACATTGCTGAAGGTTCTTTCTCCTGTATAATAAACTTATGAGTCAGTAGTGAACTGACCAGACTTGGCTGGCTTCAGCTGGGGTGACTTAACCCAGCTTGATGGGGTCTCTTAGCTGCCAGGAAGCTAGTCTCAGCTCATTCTCAGGTTGATGGTGAGGATTCAAGAGAGAGTAGGTCATGTCATGAACAGGACAATCAAAAGTGCACTCTTCTATCTTCAATTAATTTTCAGCTTATATCACAATTGTTAACATTGCTTTGACCAGAGCTTGCAACGTAGAAAAGTCCATTGTCAAAGGGAAGAGCAGAAAATTACAAAGTAAATAACAGGATTTAGAAAAGAATTAATGAGACCATGAATGAAATTAGCCTACCACAAAAGGTGATTCACTTGTTAATAACACTGTTGAAGACCTGTCTTCTAAGACAGGGACTGATTCTCCATTGAAGGGTGAAGACAGTAGTAGTAGTAGTAGTAGTACTACTACTACTACTACTACTACTACTACTACTACTACTACTACTACTACTACTAATAATAATAATAATAATTAATAATAATAATAATAAAAAATAATAATTAGAACAGATATAGCAAAGCAGAAACAGACTCACAGATACAGAGAATGGACTGTTGGTTGTCAGGAGAGAGGGGTGTGGGGTGGGGCAAAGCTATTATAGAGGATTATGGAATACAAGCTACTATGCATAAAACAAGATACAAAAAGACCTAATGGATAGCACAAGGAAAATAGTCACTATTTTATAATAGCTTTGTATGCAGTATAATCTATAAAAATATAAAATTTCCATGCTGTACACCAGAACTAATATATTGTAAGTCAAAAATACTTCCGTTTAAAATAAAAGAACTTAGTGAATGAAATGAGGGTCATTTGGTTTTTTACTATAAAATAATTACCATACAATAATTACTAGCTTCCTGATGGCATTTATAATGACTATAACTTTCAGTTAGAGGCAAACTAGGAACCTCTAAGAAGTCAAAGAAAACACATATTTTGCATGATTGACAAGTCTTTCCTTCCAAAATACACTCATACTTCAATTTAAAAAAAAAAAAACCTTTATTGAGAGCCTGGAAATACCGTTATGTTCAATTCAGAGTCCTTGCAGTTGAATTGGCAATTGAAATATAAAGAAATCCATGTGCCAATAGAGCTAAATACATGAATTCTATGGAGTGCTACATAATCAAAAACTAAACTTTGCCACATATATGCTTTACTCTAAAAGTCTTTATTGAAATATATAAATGATAAGACAAGTGCATAAAACTTAACTTTAAAGCTTGATGAGATTTCACAAATTGAAAACACTGACATAACCAGCTCTGGGATGCTTTTGAATGTTTTCTCTGTGTTGTCTCTTTCTTTCCCCTTATTATTGGCAAATACTTAGAATAGCAAGTGCGTGTAGTGCAAAATTTGTGGCTCAAACTAGACCAGATAGCTGACCATGTTTTTTTTTCAGATGCATTTTTATTGAGAGACATTAAACTGTAATATACTTGTTATCAGTGCATTGCCTCTCTGCTGCAAACCACCCTTAAATGACTGCTCTGAAATAATATATTTGGACCCTGTAGATGTTTCTCCTGTGGCAGATGGCATGCTTTGTTAGTAGAGAGTACCAGAGAGACACTAGAGTAAGAAAGGGGTTTCTCTTCCAAGTCTGCTGTGTTTTCCTAGGCAGGCTCCTGCACCATGTCAACTTCCAAGCTCAGCAGAGGGCATAGCTCCTCCAGTCCCTTGACTCCAGAAGTACCTGACTTATAAGCAGCTCAGGATATTCCTGGGGGGTAGATTTCTCCACCAACTCCACAGTGGCTTCTTAGTGGGGATTTTCCAGCAGGGTACCTCCTATTAAAAATTTCTTCCTGTACTCCCTGGGAGGCTTGTGGCCTCGGTGAACTTCTCCACTCTCTCATGAGCCATAGATATACACACCCTCTAAAAAGAGGTCTGGGTGTTCTCCACACTTCAGGAAATGAGTCTCTCCCTGTGGTTCATGATCTTATCTCTAGGAGATCTGGTTGTTATTTTATCTGTTATTTCTAGATTTTCTATAGGACCCTTTACATTCTAGTAGATGTTTCCCTGTTATAGTTAATACTTTTAATTAAAATGTCCACATTCAAGGTACCACATGGTTCCTGCCTCTGGATTAGTGCTTGACTGATGTGCTTGCTTTCTTCAGGGTCCCAGAGCTCTTCTGATTCAAGACATGATTCACAGTAGTAAAGTTGGGTGCATTTTGCATAGTATTATTTGTCAGTTGAATCTATGAAATTTAAAATATCTGTCAATGACTATTAAGCTCAACTTAGTAGAATATTAAAATCAACCTGAGATATTGGAAAGGTAATTATTGAAATTACATTGAAAGAAAGAAGCAAATGTTATTGAAAAGCAAATCAAAAGGGAGTGGGAAGGAATAAATTGGGAGTTTGAGATTTGCTGACACTACTATGTATAAGATAGATAAACAACAAGCTTATACTCTTTAGCACAGGGAACTATGTTCAATATTTTTCAGTGACCTGTAATAAAGAATATGAAAAGGGATATATGTATGTATATGTCTGATTGAAATATTATGCTGTACACCAGAAATTGATACATTGTAAACTGACTATACTTACATTAAAAAAAAATCAGAAATGTATATTATTTGAGTACAAATACCGAGACATATTTTGTTTTATCATTTGAATATATAATAGCATCAGAATATAATTTTAAATTGTCTTTATTAGTTATTTATATATGTTCATACAGTTAATTAATTGATTCATTGATTTGTACACTATATATGACTGGGTGATCCAACTTCTAGCCAGGAAAAGCATACTTTACACGGGATAACTGACCTTGTTACCTCCCTTCTCTGATTTCTCTTAACCCCTTTGGCGGATCATTCACTCCTCTAAATTATACATCATTTTTTAGGCACGTTGATAACTTTATTCTGGTTCCACCTGGTCTCAAACACCTAGGAGACACCCCATTTCCTAAAGATGATCATGTAATTTTCTCTGACAGAGTTTAATGCTTCCCTTCATCTTTGGCCTTTAGCAGTATGAATTTACTTCTAGGTTGTTTTTTAATTCATTATTTGTTGAAAATTCTTGACCATTCATTTTGCAATTTTTTTCCCTCATTCTTTTACTTTCTTTTTCCTTCTGGGACTTCAATTAAATATATTTCAGACTGATTGGCCTACATCTCTTGGATACTCTGTTCTTTTAAATTTAAATTATTAAAATTTTCCAAGAATTTCCTCTTTTGTTTTCATTTGAGTAATGTCTGTTGACCTATATTCAAGTCCACCAAGGCTTTCCTTGAATGTGTCAGGCCTATTGATGAGCCTGTCAAAGACATTCTTCATTCCCTTTGCTGGGCATGTGTTTAAATTTATTCCTAGCCTGCTCTTTGACATTTTCTTATTGTTTCCATTTCTCTGCTGAAATGACCCATCTATTCATGAATGTCTTCAAGTCTTTTCACTGGAGCGTGTGATGTATTAATCATAGTGATTTTATATTCTCTGTCTGATTTTCACTTCTATTATTTGTTTTATCTTTCAACAGTGGATTCTTTTTTCTTTCCATTTCATAGGTCTCATAACTTTTAGTTGAAATCTACATATTCCATGTAGGGGGTCAGAAGCCTAAGTAAATAATGTTTAAGGCTGGAAATAGGCATGCCTCTTTTCCTGCTAGGCTTTCATTGAGGAGCTGAGCTGTGTTTCTGTTTTGCTGGTAGTTTCAATTACCTGCCATGCATGGCCAACCTCAGGTTCCTTCAGTGTCACCTTGTGGTTAGGGCGGGAGCTAGACTGATAGACTATCTGAGTTTTATTCTGGAATGTGCTTGGTCCACCTTCAGATGTAGATGTTCCCTGTGACCCTGCATCTTGGTCCCTGTGTGCTCTTATCCCTCTGCTGGGGGTTGGTCTGCTGTTGCTTGTTTCTTGGTCCTGGTTACTCCAGGTGGTGAGGAACAAAGAGGCTTTCCACATTTTCCTCATTTAGCATCAGTCTTAGGTAGCTCACGTGTCTCTGAGCCAAGTTTCCTTGGTGATCCTGCCCTGCCCTCCATGGTAAAAAGAAATCTTTAATTTTCTGAAACTAGGAGGATGTCTGCCTGTATCCATTAACCAAACTCTGAGTTTTCAACCCCCTGAAAGTGACAGGATTTACTGCCCTTTATTTTCAGCATCTTAAGACATTATTCCACTGGGGAAAGCATCCAGGTAAGAATTGTTTTCTCCCTCAGCAGTGCCATCCCAGGGCAACAGGAACACACCAAATGTGGGAGGCTTTCTCCACTCTTTCCTGCCCCCAGGCTTTTTCACAAGCAAACAGTGAGGTCCATGGAGAAGGGGCTGTGACCATCTGTGCTCCCAGGACTCCATACTCTCCCAACTGGGAGTGCTCAGCTTTGAGCAGTTCATTAAGGAGTTAGTTGATACTTTTGTATCTGTTTGCATAGCCACCTTGTCTCCTTCTGTTACCCTAAAAGGGGGAAGGAAAAGGCCCCAGTTCTTGACTTACTCAAAAGATAAGAATTCACATGGGAGATGAAAGCATTGTGCAGTGAAAGATTTTATTAGGAAAGGTGAAGTACCCCTCCAAGAACAGGAGGCAGGCTGATCCAAGTGCAGACAGCAATGGTCTTTGCTCCTTCCTCTTGTACCCTCACTTAGAGGTGGTCTTTTGATTGATTGATGGCTCTTGCCCCTGGAGTGCTCAGTCATGTTTGTCCCCTTTTGTGAATGCCCTTATCCATGATAAACACAGAAAAACCCATGGAGGGGCCAGAACCTCAATGCTAATTATATTACAATGAGAACTGGGTCATGTCCGGTTAGGTCCTTGTCACTACCATGAAGTTCCAGCCTTTTAGTTCTAACTGGTTTCTTGCTGGCACTCACTTAAAAGAAGTAAAGCCCCTTTATGCTGGAGGCAGGCATGCCACCATCATCCAGACCATCCTCTCTCTCCTCCACCTGTCTGCCTGGTACCCCCACTTATCTAACTACCTAACACTTCCAGTGCTCTGGGACAGGTGAGGGATTGCCAGTGTCTTGTCTGTCTGGAGGCTCATGCCAGCGTTCCTCAAATTTTACCCTAATGGTAGCCGTTCAAAATCAGCACTCTGATGGGTTCAGCAGCAGTGTGATTTTGCAGATTTCCCAGCTTCTTCTTATGGTTTGATAAGTATGACACTCTTTCCATGTGTCTATCCTTAGATGGAATCAGGTCTCTGTAATACATGTGATTAAATCACTAATTATTCATGGTTACCAAGATTCCAGGTATTTTTGGTTATTATGTTATTAATATTTCATGATGAAACCAAAATAAAGTTGTGTTCTCCTTTGAAATATGCCAAAATATAGCTTAAAATCTAAATGTTTTATTTTTATTCCATTAAATTAAAAAATACAGTTCCTGTCTATTTAAAGCAATAAGAAAGGGATGTGGGATTTTCTATGTATACTTAGGGGAACCTATGTACTTTGAAATATGTGACAATTTTTATTGAATTTTTTATACGTATTGCACACATGAGGGTATCTATAAGCTACATACGACTTAAAGTAAAATAATACTCTGATAAATGTAGAATAAATAATCATTTAAAAATATACAATGGCAAAGACACTTGAAGCCCTTGGAGGCTCCTCCCCACTAAATTCTCCTTTTTCTCAAGAGGTAACTCCTACCATGAGTCCTATGTTAACCAGTTCTTTGCTAGTCTTTGTATTTTTACTGTAAATGTATGTATCTGTAAAACATGCCATTTATTTTTGCCTGTTTGGAATTTTACATAAATTAAGCCATACCTCATACATGTATGACTGAGTCTGGAGTTCCATCTGTGTTAATATCTATGTCTATAAGTGTGGACTTTCAGAACAGGGACTCAAGAGCCAGAAGGCCATGTTTTGAATATTATATCATTAACTTAACAGCCTTCATATAGAAGTTCCTTAATTTTCCTGTCCTGTTTCTTTGTGTGTAAAGCATATTGTCATATTAATTAAACAAATTAATGCAGTCGATTCATATAGCTAACTAATACAGCTCAAGGCTATATGACCCTTTAACTTTTAAAGCCCCTCCATTTTGAAGCGGCTCTATTTAAGAAATAGAAGACAAATTATAAATAACTATCAGTCACAAAATAAAATATTAATTACAATAAGAAAAAAATCACAATTATAAATATATTTCTAAATGTAACAAAAATAACTGACCATATAAACACATTCTAGGACTGTTTTCAGGTCCCTGGAACGGTTTGTACAAATGAGGTGCTCGGAAACAAATTCCATCAGCTTCATGGCAAGTCTGACTCCGCATATGTAAAACACTTTGAATAATAGTTCTGTAAAAGTGACTGATATTTTTATGTATTTTCATTATGCATGTTAATAGAAATTTTTTACAGTATTGTTTCCTTAAGTGAAATAAAATTAATCTAACTAATTACATGTACCATCAAATAATATTGTCACATAGAATTTTCATACTTTTGGTTTTAGTTTTCTTTTGTTGTTGTTCTCAAAGTTTATTGTTGCAGGGATTAAAAAGAAATTGAAACTAATGCTGTTATTCACTCGTGCAGTTAAATACCTTCAGGCACATATGAGACACGGAGTGAAAATTTGAAGCTTATCTTTCTGCAGTCAGGGGTTGGGGACGAGGGAGGGAAGCACACTCCAGTTCCGGGGGAGGGGGCTGTTTGCGAGTGTATGCGGTGCGCGGTCCAGATCCGGGGATGCCCGCGGGCAGCGGGGTTCCCGAGGGGCGATCACGTCTCCCAGGTGCCCCCCTGGGGCTCTAGATCCCGCGCGCTTGGCACGACCAGCAGCGCTCCAGCACCTCCCGCTCCAATTCGGACTCGCGGTTGGGCGGCAGAGGACGCACATCTGTCCCGCTGGAGACCTTTTCTCTCTCTGACTTGGACACCAAGCTGGGCCCAGTCAGCCCAAAGTCCCAGCTCCGGGAGCCAGGCTCTGACCCCGGACACTCGCCGGCCCTGCACTGAGGCCTGCGTGCCAGGACCTGACCCCCAACCTACCTGGAGAGGTTCTACCCGGGGCCAGGGCTGGCCACGCGGGCAGTCCCCTCTTCCACGCCAGGCCTTGATGCTGGATGTCCCCGCACCGCGTGTCCCGCCGCCCCTACCCAGGTCCGAATCCCGGCTGGGCGACTTTCTGGGCGTCGCAGCCACGTTAGGGACAGGGGTGCGCATCGCTGAACGGTGGCGCCCGCGCCGGGCTTACGTTGGATCGGGAGCGGCGGCACAGGCTCGGGCGCAGCCACGCCGCCTGTGCCCGCGGCGCGGGGCGCTCCGGTCTCGTCCTGGAGTTACTTTCTCTCTCGGTCCCAACCCTGCCAGCACCCCCCGGCCTGGACCCAGCTCCGCGCGGCCCCTCCCCTCCCCTTACCGCCTCCTCGCCCTGCTCTCCGGCTGCCCTCCCGCAGCTCCCACCCCCTGTCCTCCCTCCCCTTTCTCCAGCGGCCTTCCCCGATGGCCTGCGAGAAAACCAGCCCCCACCCCAGCCGGTAGCTGGCGCCCCACGGCGGCCAGCCCAGGCGCGAAGGGCGGCGGTCTGGCTCCCAGTCACCCAGCGCGGCGCGCGCGAGCGGGAGCGCGCAGCCACTCCTGGCTGGGGGCTCAGCTGCGCCGCCTGGTGATAGCTTTTCTACCAGATAACGCATTTGCTTCACTTTTTGTTTGCTACCAATTTGAAATAAGAATTTTAATTCCTGTACATTTCGTTTTCTGCTGTGTTTCTTTGAATTGATACATGAAATTTTTTTACTTTAGGAAAGAAAGTTGTTAAGAGTAATGTATCTATCAAATTCAATTTATATATTTAATTTATATTTCACTGTGCTATTTATTGATGAAAGATTAAGTATCTAAGTAAATAAGCCAGTAAGAAATTGCCATAATTTTTAGAAAATCACATAAATTTTTAGATAATAGTATTTCTGTGACCTTCAATAATTAGAAGCTTGCCTAAATTACTTTTATTGCTATTTTATAAACATATATTTTGAGCACATTAAAAGCTAGGAAAATAGTTTTCACAATATTACAAAGTAAAAAGCATACTGACATAATCAAACTTAGAAAGGAAACGACTTTAATGTCACTGTATATGAAAGCAATGCATGTTACATAGAAAACTGCATTTAAAGTGTACTAATATGTGGAGACCATGTAATTTAGAACCGTGAGTACAAACCTAATATGAAATGGGAAAATAAACTTAAATTTACAATTGACCACATTGTAACAGACAGAATTTATCTTTTACATCGTAACAAACGCCTGTGGTTAAATACAGGTCTGAAATTCAGCTGCTGGAGTCCGGTGTAAACACACCTGATGTTCACTGCCTTGTACATTCTGACTGAAAAGTGCTCATCACCTACAGGTTGTCAAACCTTGTGATTATTATTCTCACACAATATATTACAGTCAATTAGCACTAGCCATATAATTTTCAAAATTTTAGAAATGTACTACAAATTTTCTTTCCCCCCCCACCAGTTCCCTTCTGTGCTGTCTTGAAAATAAAATTAGCAATCAACTCAGTATAATACATTATTTTAGGTATTTCCTATTGACTTTCCAGATATTAGCACCCTGAGGCAACTGTTTAATAGTGTTGAGGCCTATAAAGATTTAATCACTGAGAAAATATTTATGGAGTGTCTATTAGCAGCAAGACTATAGAGACGTAATAAGGGTTCTGAATAAGTCAAGATTTTGTCCCTGAATATAAGAAGTGTCGGTTCTAAGGCCATAGCTCTCCCTGGTGACTAAACATCACAATCACACATTTGACTTCATCTGTTTAAGATTGGGAGAATGCTGAGAAAATCAAAGAGTAAAAGATCAGAAATGCTGAATCAGGATGGAGGTAAAGAGTAGAACTGATGTATCTGTGTTAAAGAAAAACTCAACAGATGATTTTGATGTTTCGCTAAAGTAGTGGAGAATTGGGAAAGAGGAAGATGGGTTAGTAATTGTAATATCACAAGAGCAGGTCAGTTCTAGAGTCTGACTGGTTGGATGCCAATCTTAGGCCATTGCTTTGACGTATGTCTTATTCTGCTGGGCTGCTGTGACAAAATCCTACCACATTAGTGACATAAACAACAAAAATGTCTTTCTCACAGATCTGAGGCTAAGTCCAAGATCAAGGTATGAGCACGTTAATGTCCTGGGTGAGGGCCTCACCTTATGGCTCATAGCCAGTATTCTCCTGTGTTCTCAAATGATGGAATGGGTGAGAGATCTCTGTGGGGTCTCTTTTCTAAGGGCACTGACCCATTCCTGGGGGCTTCACCCTCACAACCTAATCACCTCCCACAGGCACCAGGATTTCAACAGATGAACTGTGGGGTGGGGCACACATTCAGCCGATAGCGGTCGATGACCCCCAAACTTAATTTAACATCAGTATATTTCAGTTTTCTTGTATATAACATGGGGCTAATAGTAGTGCATTTTAAAAAGATAGTTTAAAGGATGAAGTTTAATTATTTATTTAAATTCTTAATCACAGTGCCTGACATATTTAAGTGATCAATAAATATTTATCGAGTTTTACTTTAAATGTAGTGAAAAGATCCATGCTTTATTCAAAGTGGGGAGGCAATATTAAAATATGACTTATTCAGAAATGCTGTCTGGAATGGTGATTGTAAAGTTGAGTCTGGAAGATTCTGCTTCCACTTAGAAGAAAGAGAAAAAAACATGGAAAGATATATAAGTTAGAAGTGATCACACAATATTCTGATTGAGACAATATCTAAATTAAAGGGATTTCCTGTTGCAGAATGACACAGATAGCAATTTAAGATACTTTAATAAACATTCTCAAGGTTATATTCTTGGATAATTTTCACTTCACTGGGTGAAGGGATCTTGATTATAGCAGATAGCGAAGGGCTGTGCTTTCTAGATAGCCATATAGGAAAACGGTGGAAAACTTGTTTATTTCAGGTTTTAAGGGTTATTTTTAAAAGATTATTTGAAAATAGACTTTAAAAACATGTATGCAGTTTGGGATAAAAGAATATATAAATGTAATTACAAATATCAGATATACTTTGTGTTTGGATGATCGTTTCCATTTATTCTCATCCAGCAAAGGGGCTCATCTTTGTTCTGATGTGGTCCCCTGAGCTGTTCTGCTTGTGAAAAAGCTTTCTCATACTTGCATCCCTGTGTGCTTGTCTATCTTACACACACTGGTTATCTTACTGTTACACTTCAGGTCATCGAGAATTCTTTTTGGCTTGTGAGATTTTTCAAAATATTTTTAACTTGAATCATCCTGAATTGGTATCTGCAGAAGTTTGACCTCTTCCTTATGATACCCGGCTATGTGTCCACTACCTGTCTTGGTGTTAACTGGAGGGATGGCTCTGGCCTTTCTGTTTGGAATCTCTGTTCTACTGCCTAAGTGCTCGCCCAGGAACCCTGTTTTTCATGATAGCCTACGGTGGTGTTGGGGGTGTTATCACACAGTAGTGTTACACGGTTATGTCTTTGTTAGGGTCTAAGCCCCAGATCTTCTCCCATTGTCCAGGTCATGAGGCTTTTCCTGTAAGTCCACAAAAGCTCCCCCTGGGAGCTGCAGAAACATGATATGCATAATCTTCTATAATATGACATTGAGAAATTTTATTTTGTTTGATAGTTATTAAGAATGTATTCTTCTTGAGCTAAATAATACGGAAGCCAGAACACACAGGATGTTTCCCTTTCTCTTCAGCCCCTCCTCCTCTTCACCCTCTCTTTGACTTTCTTGATGGAGAGAATATTTTCATCATTCGAGACCTAGATTCAACAGCCCCATAATAATTTTTTTCCTTGATTGCCATCAATCTGTGTCTATCAGTTGGAGGGAAGCCATTTTTAACAGAAATGCACATGTTGTGAATACAGGTAAATTCAGAAACACAATAGAGAAGATTTTTGGAGCCATGCTTTGTGGATATTGCTAAGTCCCTGAATACTACAATATTTTAAAGATACAGGGATAAAAATAACAGATGAGGGAAAGTTTTCTTAAACAAATGATGCTGACACAATTAGTTACAGTTTAGAAAAAGAAGTAAAGATGGATACTTACTTCCTTAAAATAAATTTGAAAGGAAATGTTAAAAGGTTTGATGGAATTGTTACAACAATAAGGGAATGAGTGAAATGTATTGGGAAATGTATTAAATTAGAATGAAAAAGGGTTTTCTAATCATAAAGTTGACATAAAGAATGAAAAAAATCCCAATCAAAAATGTTCTACACAAAAATTAAAAGATGAGGAATACATTAAAAGTAAAATTGAAGAACAAACATGAAAAATAGTAAATTCAATACTTAAAAACTGGAAAAGATAATAAACAATTCTTAGAGGGTACATCCTAATCATTACCAAATATATGAACAAAAACCTTTAAATAACACCTATAGTAAGAGATACTGAAAATGTGCAAATCACAGCTTAAGAAGACAGGTGCACCATCCCCTCCTGGTCATCCTCATTCTCTGCTGCTGAGACAGTGAAGACACCACTTTTGACTCTAGTTTACAGGCTGTTGTTTCCTGACCTCAGGAGATCTGTCAACTTTTCTCCCCTTTACCCATTCATTTCCACTGTATTTCTAGCCTCTCGTCTTCAGCCCTATCAGGATATTTGACCTCCTTTGATTTGGGCATTTTTCTCTCTGCTTGCTTCTTTGTTCTCCTTTCCTGTCTTTATTCCTATTTCAGTTCATGATTGACAAGGTCAGCAGTGTGTGTAGGGGCTTAAAAGCCCGGCCTCTGGAGGAAACCTACTGGTGTCTGAGCCTAGCTCTGCTAACTAGGGGCCAAGTGAATCTAAGAAGATGACTTGACTTCTCAGTATCCCCCGCTCTAAAATGGGAGAATTGTAGTAGTCTCTTGTCATTGGTTTGTTATAAGATCAAATATGTCAATATGTATGGATTACTTAGATTAAGTATCTGGCATATAATAGCTGCTATGTAAGTAGGATTCAAATTCACTGATGATCTGTTTTTTCATTTTGCATACATAGTTTGGGTTATTATATTTCAAGCTTACAGTGTTATGTAATTCAGTGTTTCTTCTTTAGAGAAACATATTGATCATTCTTTCTAGATTTCTAATTTTTTAAAATTCATAAAGATTCCATTAGCCAAAGTGATACATGGCTTTATTTTAATAAACTTAATTTTTCATTTTTATGTACTCCATACATAACTTATTTTTAATAACAACTTTATTGAAATATAATTCTCATATGATAAAATTAACCCCCATAAATGTGCAATTTAGTGGTTCCTAGTATATTCCCAACATTATTCAGTCATGAAAGCTATTAAACTTTAGAATAATAGGATTCCATAGCTATTAGTGGTT